>NC_138783.1:38334630-39560533 GCF_965178545.1 Coloeus monedula
CAAAAACGAAACAAAAAAACCACCACAGAACAAAAAGTTTTAAAAGCCCACCCCAAAGAAATCACATCCCTCCCCAAGCCACACAGAAACTTCTGTCAGTCACAAAGGATAGCTGGGACTAACCACCCACTGGCATTTGGGCATTTCAGGAACATATAGAGAGAATCATAAAATGGTTTGGGTTGGAAGGGACCTTAAAGATCATCTTTTTCCAAAGAGAACATGAAAAAAAACAGCTAAGCCAGTTGTCAGCAGCTTTGATTTACCAGAACCAGGCATGGGGTATGACAGGGTATTGACACCACAAGCAGACCCAATTCTCCTCACTCCTGTTCAGAGGGGATCAGATGCAAAGCAGCTCCAGATGCTGTGCCTAAGCTAAAGAAGGCCAGTCTCTCAGCACTGCATTTTACACTGAGCACAGCACGGAAATAACAAAGCTCAAAGGCTTACACAGAAGATCCTGCTCCTGTCTTATTACTTGGAAGGGTGTGTAGAGAAGTGTAGGTCAGTCTGCAAGGCATTGTGCAGCTACACCCTCTGTGTGTTAGGAGGGGTGTAATCAGTTCAGGAGGAGATCAATGCTAAGACGCACAAACCAAGTCGAATATTTCTACTTGTTACTGCATATGCTCCAAAATTTATTCCTACAGCTCTTTTGGGGTGTTTGAAAACTCATACTAAAGTCTTAAAAAAACCCCAAACCATCATATTCAATAGTAATAACCCATCCTGTAATTAACAAAGGCAAGAGTTTTAAAAGTCAAATGGATTCTCACTCCTACTATTGGCTTCTGCATTTTGTTCTGTTTGGACACAGAACATAAAGGTTTCACTGTCTCCCAACTCAGGAAGGCAGTGCTATAGCTGGAAGACATGAGAAAAAAACAATAAAATGATTGTATACAAATATTTCTGTTTCTCTTCCTCAATTTATAATGCGATTTAAAAGAAAAGCAGAAGTGTTTTTTGGTGGAGATTAGTGCACAATGAGTTTAACATGCTAAAGAAATTATCAGCAGAAAAACTAAGTCATCCTCAACTTTTAGAAGTGTAAAAGACTTCGCAATAGTTCAGGCAATTAGATTTCAGATCAAATCTTACTTTTACAGACACCATTTCCTGTACTCTGAAGTATTTACCTTACCACTGTGGGAAAGACTTAAACAATTGAGGGAAACTGTTTGCTCTGCAGATTGAAATAATAATTCAGCAGCAAGAACCAACATCAAGACTTTTGAGTAACAGTATCAAACCCTAACATTAAGGCAAAAAAGTTGACATGCAGCCCTTTCCTCTATGCTAAAGTACTTCATCACAAGCAACTCTAAGACTCCAAGCCTTCAAACGTACTTCTCAAGTTATAACAGTATAAATACAAGCCTCTCCTGTAACAATTATGAATTCAGAAAACTTGAGTTTTTCTGATGCTATGCAGCACTAACTCCTAAACCTCACGAGCCACTTCAGACACATTTATCCTGCAGTTTTTGTGCTAAACTATGCTAGAATTTAACTGTGTGTTTTTCCATTCAAAGTAGGCTGTGAAGGTTGAGTTGATGGCAAGACCCAGCACAGTAAGTGAACAGGTCTTTAAGCAGACTTAAATTTGCAAAAACAACCAACCACAGGTGAATTTCCTGAGCCTTTTTGTGGCATGACTGCAGGCTCAGAGTCATATTTTATACTGGCACCAGTAAGTCTAATAAAAGACTCTGGGATCTTGTATCCTCTTTTTATCATGACAGCCATGTATCTGATCTGTGTTTGAGGGTGTACTTTTATAACTAAAAACTCCAACCTGCAGCTTCCTTCTTTTTGTTACTTTTCTAGCTGGGTGTCAAAGTCAAGTAAAAGATCTATCCTGATGCAATGATGCTTCTGGCACCTAATTACCAGTAAAGAGCCATGCTAAGAACAAACATTTGAGAGGCAAAGCACTACAGAGAGTTTTAATAACAAATTTATATAACACACCTCCCCTCCAGACCTGACAATAAGCACTGTACCATGGTCAGAGAACTCCTTTCCAAATATACAAGCAAAGCCAAGGTGCCAAACCAAAGTGACATTGGGTGAAAAAGCAGCAAGACAAATTTATAAACCAAAAGCAGTCTAAGAAGGAGATGGGAGGAGACACCCTGAGGTCTGGTACATCCAAACCATGATTATCCTCTAGCATGATACAAAGCCCAAAATCAACATGACCTGAACACAAAGGTTTTATGCTTAGCAACTAGTAAGGCTTGAGGAGCCTTATTAGAGACCCTTCTCAAAAGAGCCTATCTGAGGGCAGATGGTACTTTGAGTGTTAAAGCCTACCCAGCCACCTCCTCTCATTTAAGTTTTTTTCCCCAAGTTTACCATCATGCAACCACAGCTCTTCAACTCTTTAACTGTAGTACGTCTTTATTCTTCATAAACTTTTTTAGACTAGTCTATGGAAAAAAAAAAAAATCAAAAAAATCACAGCAGTACCAAGGCAGAACAGTCACAATCAAACTGGATTGGGTTTGTTACTGCCAGAGTCTAAGGGGCACCCACGTAAGTAAACATAAGGCCACATCATTCTGCACTCCCCCTCACCACACCAGCTCATTTCAGCCTCAAAAAGTCATTTGTGCCTGCAGCAGGGCAGGCCACATTTCTACTCTGCATGTGACAAAGACACAAACAGTGGTTTAGGCAGAAGCAGCTTTTGCACTGATGCTGCTCTTTATTTTCCACTCTTTTTCTGAAATACAGAGACAATTTCTGAGCAAAGCCTTTCGGGAAAGAGCTTTACTCAAAATCACTAGTCCTCTATCTAGCACAATAAGAGCAGAGAATGCAAATTAGTTTTAATAAAAGCAGCTGGCAATCAATAAGAAAGAGCTGGTCTCTAAGAGTGAAACTGATTCCTCTAAGGATAAGAGTTAAAAGTAGAAAAACATAAGGAAATGAATAAAGGAAGAATAAATGTAAACAAGGTGGTACACAGGAGAAAAATCTAACAATACAATTAAAAAAAAAAATCAGACAAACTGACAAAGACTAGCTGGGGGTAAACAGGAAAGAAAAATACCAGTGCAAAGAAAAGGATCACGAGAAAAAGTCTAATGGAAAACATGTGCAATCCAAACAAGATAAAATAAAAATCATGAAAGGGATCAGGTAAGAGGTTAGCTGGCACTAAGGCTTAGGGCACCAGTCACGAGTTCACATTCTAGCTGGGTTTGCAGGCTTTGGTAAGTCCAATAATGAGTTCTGCTTCCACTGCTTCCACCCATCTGGCCATTTCACAAAACCTTCTAAACCTGTCTCCTCTGACCTTCTGCCATAATACACGAAGTCAATACCCACCTGAGCAGATCAGAACCCACCCACTCTGCATGCAATCAGACTCCTCTGCTGCGTCCCTTTACCTTCAGGTCCACAAGCACCTGGAGAGGACTGGGAAAAGCCCAGCATTATAGTTACTACCTAATTTAAAAAAAAAAAAATTCAAACACTCAAGATTGACACTTTCACTGAATTTCCATATTATTGTGTCTCGTTTTTATAAGTCAATTAGAGAATGCATTATGGTCACAGAAGCAGCTGTTACAGACAGGGGAAAACACAAGTGTGGCACTGTTAGCAACCTCCACTCGAGAAACCTAACAATCAAGTTCCTTGCATACTGCAAACGTCAGTGTCACACATCACTTACCCTCTATCTTCCACCTACAAATCCAGCTCCAGTTGCTGGTTTTATCAACATCTCCCACCGAACCTTGGCTAAGGTGGAAGTAAGGTCCCTATCTTGCACATGCCTCTCATGCAGTGTATGAGTAAACAAGAAAGCAGGCAGGTACTTTGCAGCTTTTTATTCCTAAAGAATCTCACCACAAAACTACACAATGTAACTCCTCTGGCCCCAAGAATGCAGCCCCCATCAATGAAGTAGCTACTTAAATAGTACACATGAATTTTAAAAAGTGGCATTCCCTACACTCACCGGAAACTGCAGTGGAAAGATCACTGCACACGATTTCATTTACATTAAGTTTTGACCAGCATACTGATGGACTAGAAAAATAAGCCCTCTGACAAGTCGCTAATATACTTAACATTATGCTTGTACTTTCATAACTTTAATGCAGAATAATTTGTTTGGGGCATGCTCTACCTTTTGAGAAATTCTACAAGATTTCTAATGACAATGTGGTCAGGAACTTTTAGGTACATAGAAACCCAAAAGCTCACACTTTTAAGAGAGCAGGAATTAACTAACTTCCTTGCACCTAAAGTGGGTATACAATACAACAAACAAAGAAGGATACAGAAGACCAAAAAAACCCCCCTGAAACTAAACGAGTGATAGGGCAAAAGACAACAGAGAGAATATTACCACACATTCTCATCCCCTCAAGATATACATGTGCTGAAAGGGCTCACAAATATCTCATCTCTGGTTGCTTCCCCCATGCAATATACAAAGCCTGGTTCCTCTATTACCTACAGAAATTATTTTATGCTTTGTCTTAACAAGTAAAAATATCTCTCAAAAAACCCAAACAAACAACCAGAAAAAAAAAAAAAGGCTGGGGGAGGAGGTCTGCACTGTTGCAAGATTTTACATCTACAACTACATGGCCTGTAGCTACTGCTAAGACACTTACAGCATTTTAACAGCACATTTCCCTAAGGTAGGTGGCGAGCAGTTAAGACCTTTACATACTGAAAGAGATGCCTTTCCATACTAGCATGACTATCAGCCACAAACAGGATTAAGAGCTCAGCAAATCCTCTCACAGGCCACATCTGCAAACATAACTCTTTCCCATAATGAGCAGAAAGGAAGGTAAGTTCTCAGCTTTATGCAACACTTCCAGGGAAGCTGTTACTGCTACAATTAAACAATGAAAAAAAAACCAACAACGAACAAAAACAAACCGAAACAAACCAAAAAAGAAGCAACACAAAACAACATCATGAAGACCTCAGGATCTTTCACCTGTAAAAAACAATCTCACGTGGTTACAGAACTTGTGGTCTTATAGGCCTGCCGTTGCTCTGGTGGCCCTGTACAGCCATCAGCCCTGGGGATCTCCAGAGAAGACAACAGGCAAGATCTCTTTGCAGGACAATTTTTCCAAGCATGACAGCATTTCCATAACGAGTCGAAAACCAGAGAAATCTATATTGACATGCAACACAAATTGCTACTGCATGTCATGGACATCAGTCCACCCAGAGATGCTTCTTGCAGTGCGTGATTAGTATGGAGACAGAGATCATCTTATTCTGAGGCAGCTGGACCTGAATGAGTTGCCAGATCCATTCTCAAAGGGCTCAGATGGCTTTGTGAGCAGCTGGAGCACAGCTGTAGCAGTGAAAGCATAGCCCAGCCCAATTCAGCAGAGAGAATTCCTGGTTAGTTCCCTCAAACCCCGATACCACTGCGAAAGATCAATGTATCTCTCTGAGTTCAGTCCCCATGACAGCAGTGAGTGCTGCCTGCTGAACCAGGACCCATCTCCTGTGACTTCATGGAGGAGTTCTTTCACCTTCTTTTCACCACTGCTTCTGAGTGGAACACCACCATTGGGACAAGCCTTATTGGTCTTCAAACTAACAGGAAAGGGAAGAAGATAATGGAGAAGGGAAATTTTTGAAAACTAGTAAGGAAACTGCTTTACGTTACTCATTGCCATTATCAAAGATATCTACCATCCAGTAAGATAGGTCTTATCACCTAACCAGCATGTGTATCTCTTACATATATATATACACACAAACATTTCCATGTTTATTTAATACATGGAAAAATGTGATTAGACTTTTTAAAAATATTAAAATTGTTTTGCTAGCATACAGATCTAGCAGCGACCAGTGATCACACAGTCCACTGTCTCAGTGCTACTGCACCCACACCCCCTTCCAAACAAGGAGCAATGAGCCAGTGATAAACTAGGAAGCATGACTGAGGGTTATCACCTCACACAGGCCCATTTCCACCCCACACTCTGGGGTAGGTACAAAGCTCAGACAGTGTTCCACAGGCAAGAGGTGTGGGTGTGCAGTCACTACTGAACATTTGATGTCTCACACAAGCCAGTCCCATCAGACCGTGAACACCAATCATATGCCAAAAAGGTGTAATGTGCGCTCAGAACTCCCTAGGAGGGCTTTCCAATGTCCACCCTGGCTACATCTGAAGCTGTCCAGCTCTGCAAATTGCTTGTCTTTATCTCTGTAAGTCTGCCAGTGCTGTTCATGCCCTTCTGTGCCACCCTGCATTTGTGGCCAACAGCTCTGCCAAAACCCTCTCGAGGAGCAGAATAGAGACCTGTGCAAGTCCAGGCTGGAAAATGCAATAAAGAAACAGGTAGTTCTTAGTTCACCCAAAATATTGGGCAGTATTTGATAGCTGCACCTAAAATTCCTGTTGGTAGATGTCCCTTGTATGTTTCCCACAAAGCATGAGGGAAACCAGCAGGTAAAATTGCTGTGCAAGGAACAGTTCATTTATCTGACAGAAATCAGTGAAATCAACAGAGGTTGAGAACAGTCTAAAATCAGTTTTCTTCTTAGCTTCAATTTAGGAGGTCTGTATGTTATAAATAGGCCACTAAAAGGCAATTAAGAGAGAGAGGGAGAGCAAAAAGTTATTAAAAATGTACCAATGAGAAACTCATTTCACTTTTTTTCAACAGAGCATCAGGGAATTCCTGTAAGACTCTAGTTCATTTGAAGGAGGAAATTCTGAACAAAGCTAAAAATAACTGACAATCAAATTTTCGAAATTGAGAAAAACACAGAAAGCCCTAGAGGTTCGACCCACGGTGGCACCACCCCACAGACTGATAAAAATATCATACAAATTTCAGGCAGGATAGGAACCACAGAATAGAAATCACTCTGACACGAGAACATTTAAAACATTAGACAAAATAAGAGAAAGGTTTGAACTATAACCGGTTTAGAAATACGGCAGAAAACAAATTTTTAAGGTAACCAACAATAAGGAGAACCACAAAACTATGCACCAAACTCATGACAGCTCATCACAGGGACAAAACACGCACAAATAAAGGCACGGTGCTTTAAAAGACAGACGAACCCCATGTTTTTACATTCAGAACAGATCGTTTTCATTCTTTCTTGGGTCACCTTTAATGCTTTCCTGAGATATTTTTTTGTTCCAACAGGCTGCTTAAACATAGGTCTCGTCGTTTCCCGGCACAACTGTACTCGCGACTGGGAACCAAAACCAAGCAGATAAAAAAAGAAAAAGCAACAACACACAAACCCCGAAAGTCTTCTGTGAGTCTTTGGAGCAGTTACTTTCCTCGCCAGCGTCTCAGCAGAGCTTCCCGGGGGCTGCCACCCAGCCCCAGCAGCGTGGTCCGGCGGCGGCTCCCTCCCGCCCGCCCGCCGCCGATCCCGGCCGGCTCCCGGCTCCCCGCCCGCCCTCCGCCTTCCCAAACTTTCCGGGCTTATCCGCGGCGCCCCGGCCGCGGGACGGAGCGCTCGGAGCCCAAGTCCGCAGGAAGTTGTCCCGCCCGGGAGCCGATCCCGCAGCCCTGCGGCTCCCCCGGGACACCGCGGGCTCGCCCCGTGCCCCGTCACAGCGCTCCCCACTGCCCCCTTCCCAGAGCCTCCCGCACCCACCGGCCTCCCCCGGGACAGCGGGCGGGAGCGGGGCCGCCGCGCGCCCTTACTTGGAGTTGCGTTCTCCTGAGGGACGGGAAGGGCCGGGCAGCGGCGGGAGAGGAGCAGGGTCCGCAGCGCCGGCCGCCGGCAACTTCCCCGCTCCGCCGCCACACGTGGGGCTGAGGCGCGAGCTGCGCTCCCCGCCCGCCGCTCGCCGCCGAGGACGTGGCAGCTCCGGCCCTCCCTCCGTCCCTCCCCGGCCGCGCCGGAGGCTCCTCCCGGCCCCGCTCTGCGGAACGCGGGGCGCCCTCTGCCGCCCGCCCGGGGACCGCCGGCCCGAGCCGCGCCCGGCCCCGACGCCCCGAGGAGCCCGGCCCCGGCCCGGCCCCAAGCCCGCGGGCCGGGGGCTGTGTGCGGCGCGACCGGCCCGCTCAGGTGCCGGCCCGGCGGTCGTGTGGGGCGGGCGCGCAGGACGGGGGAGAGAGGCTGAAAAGGAGAACGCCAAAATAGGTGGGATCAGGACAGTAGTTCCTTTTTTTTTTTTTTTTTTTTGCGTACCAGCAGGACGGAAGCGCCTGTTGAGTTGATCAAACTCTGCCATAATGGGCCGAAAATAAAAATGGAGGGCAGGCTCCACGTCCACCGGGAACAGGGGCTGGCTGGGCAGAGCGGGAGGACTGGGTGTGCTGAGGAGCCCTGTCGCACACAGCCTGAGCTGCTGTTCGCTCTGCATCAGCGACACCCCAAAACTCCTGCCGCTGCTTCCCGTGGCTTAGGCTGACTCTGTCACAGAGACACTGCTTTCTTACTGCGGAGCACAGACCTCTCACTGCGTTCCTAAACAGACAGTAGCTGTAAATGGTCGAAAATAGAAGACCTCAGACATAACTATTTGTGTTTTCTTCCTGTCGAGATTACACATTTTGAAAATAAAAAATATTTCTTGGGCTTGCAGTGGTTGCAGTGCACCTGACACACAGCTTTCTGCTGAAAAGGTTGGTTGGGAGGAATCTTGCCCTTCTTCCAGGTTAATAACAACTGCAGAACTCTTTCCAAGCTTAATGGTTTCATCCTTTTCCTTATGCCTTTTCTTGAAGTGTTTCCTGTGAGGGTGTTCATGACAGGCACCTTAGTGTAACCTTAATATACCTTCTAACTGAGTGGTCTTAGACTGTCATGTTGTTACCTCTGTTGCTCTTCTTTCTGCTGAAAACATCCATTTCTCAGGGTGATGGGCAGAGTTTTAATCTTGAGGTGCACTGCCAATTTGAGGCTAGGATCTGACTTTGAAGTCGTAAAGAAGTGCTGTTGCTGATGCTCGAATAATGCTGAACCGCTTAGGGCTAAAGCAGAGAAGAAATAAAATTGTGTTTTTCTAAAACATCTCTTGCACTGTGGTTATCTCAAAGGGCTTTATTATGTAATGTCAAGTAAAGGGGCACCTTTAAGCATAGCAGCCACTCTATGCACAAATGTACCTTCGAACACGAAAAATGTTGGCATTAGAGCTATCTACTCATTTAGTAGGGCTATTATGTATGTTTAATGATCACTTGCAGTGCCATGAGAAATGTCCAATAATGGTCGCCGCTTAAAACCATTAAGGAAAGATAAATTATGTGTGTATATTAAATTCCTCCTTGGGCTGACTCTAAGTAAGAAAATGCAGCCAAGTCGATTTAAGGTTAAAGTGAATGTGTGAATCTTTGCTACATATTCCAGGAAAGCTGTTAAACTTACAAAGTACGTAATTTGTTGGTTATTAAGTTATATATGTATGCTAAAGTACTCCAACAACAAACTCTACCTAAACTTAAGTGTGAGCAGTAGATCTGTCTAATG
Source organism: Coloeus monedula (assembly GCF_965178545.1). Taxonomy (NCBI): domain Eukaryota; kingdom Metazoa; phylum Chordata; class Aves; order Passeriformes; family Corvidae; genus Coloeus; species Coloeus monedula. The sequence continues at coordinate 38,344,093 of NC_138783.1, forward strand.
CTGGCAGGCACACAGTTACTTGCTGCTATGATCACTCCAGCTTCAGAGATGCCCAGCAACAGGATGTTGCCATTTAGGAAACATAGATTCCTTTCTAAGCTTTAAGCAGAAGACAGTACATGGGCCATATAGGTTTTCCAACCTGCATCTGTCCAGAACAGATATGATTAAGTACATTTTTGTTTAGCTATTGATTTATTCATCTGGCTTCCTCAAATATCGGATATATGTATGTCTTTTGTCCAAGAAAAATAGGGCTGTTCGGAGTATTGATTGCAGCAGTGGAGTCTGCAGTAAAGCTCAGTAAAAGGTTTGGTTCACATTTTAAGACATTGCACTGTTCTTTAATAAACCTACATGTCCTTGGATATAGGTGTAAAAATCTGCTGTCAGGATTATAATCTTTGTTATTTATTCTTAAGGTAGGAAAAAAAAAAACTCTTCAGTTTGAGCTATCAGTGTGCAGTAATCTCCCCCTAAACCTGCTCAGAATTTATAGATTTATTTTATGCAGTACTGAAAAAGCATGGGAAGTGCTATTGCCAAATTCAGTATTTTGTCCTTTTGTTGTATCCTACTTCTGTGACAGTAGCAGCTTAGTCTTTTAATAAATACATATGGTTTTACATATGTGCATGTATGGAGAGAACAAGAAAAAAAAAAAATCACACATAAAGTGCAACTGAAGTGCAGTAACTGTGGTGTTCCTTACAAATTCAGATACAAAATATAATTGAATGGGTTCATATACCTGTAGATTTACAGGGCCCTTTCGCTTGAATATTATTTCCTTCTGTGAGAACTTAGAGTGGAAAAACATTACAGATTATATCCTTCCCAATTGGCAAAATACGTTGTGACAGTAAGAAACAAACGTTGTTTGCCAAGACTCTTTGGATTTGTGATTTTTACAGTCTCTGGCAGTTTTGGACTTTTTCTCCAATGAGTGGCAGAGCCACAGCACAGATACTTTCCCCTTCTGTGCCGCTGCACCCCTGGGTTTTGCTGGTGTCTTTGCCTTCCAAGAATGCCTTTGCCTTTCTGACTTCTTTTTGGTTCCACACTTGCTTTAGATATACTCTGCATTCTTGTTTTCTGTATTTTCTGTTCATATCAATCTCCTGTGAGACTTCCCCTAAATGTTATAATCGGAGTCTTCTTTCTCTCATGAGATTCAACACGGAAATCTCACAGTTACCTCTAACACTCAGATCTGTCAAGCTTTGTGTGGGACAGAGGTGCCATGAAAGTGCCTATTTATTTTTTTCTGTCTATAAAAAGCACATAAGAAGTAGATCAGATTTAGACATTTAAAGCAGGGTGAGATTAATTCCATCTTATGATACTTCTCTGTTGCCACTGAAGTCAAAGACAAACTGAGTAATCTCAGTACTGAAAGATAAGAAATTTTTATGTCCTGGTAACAGTGGTACCTGAGGTGATGGGTAATGAATGCCTTCTTTTCTAGCTCAGCAGCTACCTCAGAACACAAGTGACCATTAGTTATTACTAGAAAGTAGTTTGGTAGTCTTGGAAAAATGAAAAATCCACATGGCTTTAGTCTGTGGTTTCAGTGATTGCTTCATGACAGATGTCACTCACTGAACTGTCTCGGAGACTATAATGCTCCCTCTCCTCTGGAGAGGAGATCTTTGGAGCTCAGTCTGTGTTAGAACAAGTATATCTAAGAGGTGCTTTAAGGAGCAGAGCAGCTGTGGACTGGAAGTAACCATGTATGGAACGAGATCCTAGGAATAGACTTCAACTAAAGGTAAAGCTCAACATTTTCACACTGAGATTAAAAGCATGAAAGCAAATAAATAGGGAAAGTAATATACATCCTGAAAAATTGTCAGTATTAATAATGTCTAAATTGAGACAGGATGCTTTCCTGACTTGGGCCCAGAAATTATGATGACTTCTATACGTACAGAAAGCCAAAGTAAATGATCAACAGTGCTTTCTTCTGACTTTACAAATTATGGAAAAAACTCTTCAAACAGACAGCTGGGTCATACTGACAAGGTAGAAGAAGCTGGTTTGCAGTGTCACCATCCAGAAGAACTCCCTTTTCTGAAACCTGAATAACACTTTCACAGTCACAACCGTTTGCCCAGCGTAAAGCCTAAAATAACCTTTAGAAGCAGATGTCAGTTTTGATAGAAAACAAAAGACTAAATTCATCTGCTGGTGTTAACTTGGCATAGCTCCATTGAATTATATTGATTTATAAAAGGAGAAAATCTGATCTATAAACATTTGAAGCTAAGACTAACACACGCTAAGACACTGTCTTTTTCCCTAGTACTCCAGATCACAGCAGAACTCTTGGACTTCAAAATTCCTTTTTAAGCAGAACATGATATGTAACATTCTGAAAGACATTACAGAAATGTGTCATCACCAGAACAGGCTGATCTTACCTGAAAACCATAAAAATTTTTCAGAAACTTCTGAGAGATAATTTATATTTTGTGTGTTGGATACACACCAGTATATTTTGCAGGCTAATTCTGTAGTGCAAGTTTAGTCTTTTTACATTTCATCCACTGTCACAAGTGATAAAATGACAGATAAAAAATTTACTTGATAGTAATTGAGTATGTCATCTGTTTTCAAAGGCTCACAGTTCCAAAACTGGGAAGACTGAACAAGGAGAAATAGATAGTGTCTCATTATACTTTATCTTTCAGGTAGCTAAATATTGTCACTAAAAGTCAGACTAGACAGTTACATCTGTACCATGTTTTACAGAAGTGGAGAGATAAGTCACAGATGGTGACAAGGCTTTCTTCTGTACATTCTATTGAAAAAAATGCTTTAGTTGATCTGCTTATAATTTTTCACGCTGTGTCCTCTTTTGGCACTGAACTCTATGAAATTTACAAAAGCAACACCTGCAGCTCTCTCAATCGCAACCATTTTGAAAGTTGATGTCTACATATAACATTCTCACATTCAATCAACCTGAATGTGTTAACAGCTATGTGACTTACAGTGAATCCCCGAAGACTTACGCTTGAGAAAGGATCTTCTTTGTTTGAAGATGTCTCTCTCTGAAGAACCTGTCATACCAGCCAGACTCTCAAACTCTGCACTTTAAACACCATGGCGCAGTGCTGAGCAACTTCCTGCGAGTTACTAAATGCTTTCAACTCTTATTGATCTTTTAGGAATCGAAGGAAGTTGACTATTTACAGGAAGAGGTGAGACTTTTAAAGAATGAAGTGCAAACTAATTTTATTAGCTTACATGCTTGTAGTTACTTTTAGGTATAGCTTGACATTTTCTATTTTTTCTTCTTGACATAAAAATATACTTAACTGGCAAAGTCTTGCTGTCACTTCAATTAAGATTCTCACACCAGCCATCAGCTTCTTCTGTTGCTGTTGATGTTAGAGGACAAAATGTTTTGGAGGAACTTCTGTGTAAAAAGCTTTAGTTTTTAAAGTTAATGTGCATCTCCATGAATTCCAGCAGATAATTTACTTCCCTTATGTATATAAATGTACTAATGCTGTGAGCTATTTTGTGTTTTTCCAAAATCATAGCAGACAGATATCCAAAGGACCAGTTTGGTTGTGGACTTTTCCCTAAACAATCAGTGTATTTCCAGACCAGAGCTGTTGGCTGCTCAATGATCTGTTGAAAGATTCAGTAGCATTTGGCACACAGATATTGTTTACAGCCTGCCCTTCATTCTCTCTGGCACATAACAGAGCCCTCTGCTTCCTCCTGCTTCCTTGTTGATCACCTTACAGTGACTCTGGAACTAAAATAATACAATTAAAGGGAGTGTGGGTATCTCCAGATAACATAAGAAAATCACATACCAGGATTATGTAGCTTAAACTTGCTTAGCAAGTTTAGTGTAAAGATGGGTTCTGTGCTTTTTTGACATAAATGTATGTCACTATAATTCTTTGTCATGGGCCTTCACATTTGATGACATTGCAAAAGCAGAGTGGGATAGATTCAACCTTGAAATAAAGTGCAATTTGTGGGAATAATTAAACAGTAGGGTGCTTTCACAAGGAAGCGGTGGATCACTGTACGTTGCTTTTTTTCAAAGTAAGAGTTGATATCTTTTGTACAAAATATGCTTAAATCATCTGTAAGAAATTTACAGCCCCTGTACTGAGATTATGGGCTGGAAACATTGTAGCTCCTTTTGATTTCAGGAACCATGAATCCGTGAAGAGTTTCCTTTCTTTGTGGATCGTGGCATAGTGAGCAGAATTGTGCTCATAGTCCTTACTTTGCTAATAGTACTTATAGTTCTGCATTACACTAATATGTGTAATTAAATTTCATCTCTCGGGACTTCAGATGATTTTGTGAAGTGATTAGGAAGTTTTCTCTTCCTCGCCCTCTCACTTGCCTGGGCAAAACTGGCCAGATGTGCTTTTATCTATCTTTTCTTCCACCAAACCCATCAAAAGTGAGATGCTGGATAGCATGGACTGGTGGCTAGAGAGGGTGAAGATTTCACACTGGCTGGCTGGAATGTCTTGTTCACAACCCTGCTTTGGGCCTGAGGAAGAGAGATCAGTCATAGGTGAATTTATATGTTTCTGTCAGAAAGAAGGGGTTGGGGGTTTATACTTACACTTGGGTGGAGGAGTGGAATAGATTCTGGCTGCAGATGGGTTCCACTAATATCACTGATGATGTCACTATAAAACATTTTCATGCATGATGAAAAGAGAATGTTTGGTTCCTGTTGACCTGCCACTGAAAAGAAGTTTGTAACTTGACTATAGAGACTTTCCCAACTACCACATTTCTTGAAAGCTTGCGCCGTGTCTGAGAGTTATACTGCCATGCAGATTGAACTAGGCAGTAAAGACCTGTTCCTCATAAAACTATGCAGGTTTAATTCCAGCCCCAAACCCCTTTTATTTATTAATATCAGACTTGGGGATTTTAGGAGAAGCATAAGGAACTGTCTTGTATCAGCAGTTCTTTCTGGGCTCAATTCCAAAGTCTTTCTCCACATTGTATCCATGAATATAATATCTAATATTATATCTGTGGACATTCTTAATAATTCAGTTACTTGGATCCCAAAGGCCAAATTCATAACTTTTCTTTTTTGTTGCCCTCAAGGTTCTGTACTTGTAATGCAAAGATATATATTGCACTTCTTTTTTTTTTTTTTTTCTTTTTTTTTCAGTGTTGCGAGAAGTGAAGAGGGGAGATACTCTTATCCCCTTCTTCTTCAGTCTAGTAACTTCCATGAGTAGGTGCTACTCAGCATGAGGGACTTTATGGGAGCAATCTCACCAAGCTGGGGTGGGCATGAAATTCTATTTTGAAACTGGACCCACACAGAAGCCCACAGTCAGGGGTGGGGGTATTTGAAATAGTTCATTCCTGATGGCTTCAGATTGGGAGTTCTGGCTTTGGATCTTTTCCCAGTGGAGATAAACATGATTATACACCCTAGCAGGTATTATATAATCTCTAGTCACTTTTGGATTCACTGCTACGTATGTTTGATACTTCCTCTCATACAAAATATTAGAGATTAGTTCTCTTCACCTCCATCTATGTAGCTGGGTTTTTTTCCTATAAAATTCAGTAACAAGAAAAAATCCAATGCATTTATACGCACAGAAAACCAGTCATGCAAAGCATTCATTTATGAAAGAGAGATGGTTACACTGAGTCAATGCTAATACAATTACCTACTTGAACAAGCTCAGTTACTCAATACATTACCTAATTATTACCTAATTCTGTCTTTTGAGAGTCTTGCTGGATTGTTTTTTTCAAGGTTCTCTTTCTTTCTGCTTTTATTCTTGTGTTTTCAAGAACCACCAGTAGCTAGAAATGTAGAAGTACACACTGTTGTCATGGAAAACCTGACTTACCTACACAGATTTCTTACCCTCACTGTAAACAAAAATCAGATGCAAGATTTGCAAACTATATTTACAGCTCTGAGACACAGTAGGTTATTTGGTACAGCTAGTAAATATTTTTTTACGTCTGTGAAATAAACTTTTCTTATTCCCAGTGGGACAGAAGTTTTCCTTATTCCAAGTGGGACAAAGGTTTCAAGGGGCAGGGAGGTGAGTGGGGTGAAAATTGTCTCTACTAAATTTTTTAATTAAAAAAAATTTCTAGATGACTTCTCATGTTTTACCTTACTCTATTCCAAATGTTTTGTTTTGATTTAATTTTTTTATATCAGTTTCATCACTAAATGGCAAACCATTTTGAGGTTAAACATTTCTAATTTGGAGAATATGGAAAGAGGAAGGTTTTTACTATTTACTAATAGAAATTGTTTTGACATTGATAATTTCACATAACCCCCCACTTCTGTAGAAAGGGTGCTTTCCAAACAATATGTTAAAAAGCGTGACTAGTCTAGTTTATCAACAATTCTTAAAAATTATGATTGTTGGTTTGGAGTTATATCTGTGACCCTCTGATATCAATGGGAATCTTCTAGTTTCTGGAGACTGGATTAATTCTTTTTTGCCAAGTGTTAAGTGCTAAGCTCACTAAAAAAAACACCCCAACTACTTTAAATAGGTTTCACTTCATCTTAGAAACCTACTGAAGTTTAACATATCCTGACATTGTTGCCCAGGAACAATGGAACATGCATCCAAGGAGCATGGAGATGTTGGTTCTTCCCATTTACTTGTAGTTAGAGAAGTTGCTCCACTGCACTACACCTGTTTGGGTTGCACTTGATCCTGCAAAATTGTGGATTATCCCAGATTGTCTCACTGATCACAGTTTGAAATCCCTTCAAAAGGCACTGGAATCCAATTGTGATCTACATAGGAGAAGTGAGTGGTAAAGATGCTCCTCTGCCACAGCTGTTCATCTCCACGTAGTGTTATGGGCAAATTTAAGTGTGTGTCATTGTGCATTGTCTGCTTAGCATTCATCCTAAGTTTTCCATAGCATAATTAGTAAATTAAAGCTCATATACTCCCTGGAGAACAGACAAGAAACCCCTCTCCCTCTCTAGTCCCCCCCTTAATCACAAGTCATGCTCTCTCAGGTCCCTGTGAATATCAATTATTCTACATAGAGGGGAACAGCTTCAGCAGAGATGGTGGGACAGACATTCAGAGTGCTCTGTAACTTTGACATTATGGCACTTCCATAGGAAAACAAGCTTAAACCTTTAAGACAAGTGAAGTAACTGGGGCACTTCTGTCCTGGGCTGCATTCAAACTCGAATCCTTATCAGTGAGTTGTTAGTAAAAACACTTATCAGGAGCATCCAGCAGGCCCAGAAGAGCTCAGCCTTGAACCTAATCCAAAGCAGTTTGGTAGCAGTACACTGGTCACAAGATCACGGCTGGTACTAGTATGCCTTCCTTTGGAGTTAGCCATTATTTAGAAATAATGGCTGCAGTGGTTTGGTTTTTGATCAAGCAGAAGGAATGAGGGTAGAGCAGCCCCCACATTTGCTGTGGCACAAGGGGAATGAAGCAGCAGCTCTTTGGGAAAGCTACTGCTGGAAGTCTGCATCGGCTCCATCACTCTGCAGCTGACCACTGGGAACGGGCTGGCTTTGCCGAGCTTGACAGCAATGAGCATCACTCAGCTGACAGCTCAGAAAGCTGGGGCTGGCTCATGCACAGCCATCTCCAGATGATAAGTTGCGTCAATTGATACATTCACTTTGGGAGACATCGTAAGAATACTCTCAGTTTGAGCTGCATGAGTATCTCCCTCATTGGAAAGAGAGATGAGGCTGCATACAGGACAAGGCACGATTAGCAGGAGGGAAAAGAAAGAGAGGAGTATATCTTTTGGAGAGAATAGTTTCAATCATTTTTCCTTGATCTTCTTGAAGGGGTTTTTTCCCCTTTATTGTCATGTATCCCATTTGAAGCCAATGGGACTCTATGCTTCCACCTTTCCACCCTTTCCCCATTTTTCACATACACTGCATAGACTGCACAGCTATGGGTATAATTTAACAGTTCTGCACATACTGCATTTCTTCTCCAAAGAAGAGGAACCATTATTTGCAAAAGACTCAGGAAATAATGACTCTTTTTGAGAGTAAAAAAGTGCAGCTGGACACAGAAGGGGACCAATCCCTATAAGGTTACAGGGTACTGAGGGCAAAAGAACAGAACTGATGGATCAGATGCCTGGAAGTTTCACTCCATTGCTTGTGTTCTGAGCCATCTGGAACAGAGCAGGTTGTTTGGTTTGATTTTTTTTACCGGGTTGCATGATACACTATAAATAAGAACAAGTCGCAGTTCAGTACTGCTCTTCTAGGCAGCACGTAATCTTTTTTGGTGCAGGGAAACAATGAGCTCTTGGCTTTTTCTTTTAATGTGCCATGCACAGGAGGAATTCCTCATGTTTTATATAGTCAGTTGCTGCTAGATTTTTTCTGCCGCTAGCATTCAGTCTTTGTTGTTGCTGCATTTGCCACAGCTCTAAGTGCCTAATAACAATCCAGTACATATTAGCAAAAATATAGTGACCTGTCACTATATAACTTGCTGCTATAGCTGCTGCAAGAACAGTTTTCTTTTCCTGTTTCTGCTCAGGGGAGAAATTTTCTTTAAAACCCTTAAATAAATCAAATATTCCCAGTGTGCACCTTTTACTGTCAAACTTTCCTGCTTTTAGGGCAGTGTGCAAGTGTGCAGGGCACTGTTACAGCCTGTGAGTGTGCAGGACACTGTTGTGAAGTTGGGATGTAATGGAGTGGCTAGGCCACTCCTCTATCACAAAGGGCCACACTCGACAAGAGCAGAACAGGCTGGAATCAGCTGGAACTGGCTGGAACTGGCTGGGAACCTGCAGTGTGCAACCCCTGTACTTCCAGAATTGTAGCCTCTGGTCTGCTGACTTCCCCTTGGGACAGCTCTTGAACTCTCACATCTCCCCGTTAGGGCAGTTCTTGGGATCTCTTACCTACACACTGGGACAGCTCTTGGTATCTCTCATCTTCTAATTTGTACATCTCTTCGACTCTCACATCTTCCTACTGGGACAACTCTTGGACTCTCACATCTACTTCATATGGAGATGTGTCACTGGTAGCCTTACAATCCTGCAGTGTTAATCAAACCAAACAGCGGGCTTATTTTGTTTCTAGTACAGATACAGATCCTTAATTACTCCAGGACTGTTTTAACTGCCTCAGTATGTTCTTATCTGTTTTACTGTACTTCATTTCATAATACACATTTCCAGTTGGAGGCTTGACAGGAGGCAGAAGCAATCAAACCATATTGTCTTGCATAACAGTGGGGAAACTGCCATGTCTCTCATGCAAAAGATTAATCATAGACTGTGTGCTGTCTTTGTGAAACAAAAACATGTCTCGCTTAAACAGCTTAGAAGTTACACCCTGTGTGGTGCTGTCAGGTGGGGGCCAAAAGTCAGATGTCTGAAGAGTTGAATCTTTGAAGAAGCAGATTTTTTTTTTCCCTTGTAAATCATACCATAAATTGCTGCAGCTGATCTCAGAGCACGATGCTTACACGAGACTGTTGCTGCAGATACGAAGGGACAAACTGTTGCTGGGCAGATCAGTGGGGGAAGCAGAGTACTTCAGGTGGAGAAGGAATAGCCTGCTCATCCCAGGTGAGGGAGCTGTTTAAGGTGCAAGCTTGAATTTTAGATCCAGACATTAGCTCTGGAATATAAAGAGCCTAATTGCATTACTGCTGCCCTAAAATACCTGTGAGGGGCAGGCAGTTAATTTCTCAGTCTGACAACAGCTTGGAAAAACCTACATAGGTGCTGTCTCCCTCTTCACTATGTTTAATCTGAGGAGGTAGGGATATGTCCAGAATTATTAAACAGAAAAAATAGGAGTAGCAAGACTTGTGAGGAGGTAACAAAAGTTTATTTGGAATTTTTACCCACAGATCTGTTAAGGAATACTTCGGAAATACATGAAATCGCTGTAGGGACTGATTTTCAATCCAGGAGTATAACTCCTTCCTATTGCATTTACTATGAACCATCTTGTCCTAAATATCTGAATTGAAGTTAATGCAGCACAGAGCACTGGATTCTGTTAATCTCACCAAAGTACAAAGAAATGGCTAAACAAAAAATTTGCAGGTGGTGGGGAGGAGGCAAATAGAAAGTCCTGGCACAGGGACTTATCCTATGCTTGCAGGGAATGTATAATCTTCATTAAAAAAATTCAAAGCCTGCTTGGCATGGATCCTAGCTGTGTAGCAGTTTGTTTAGTGATGATGGAAAGCTCAGTCTACATTAATTCCTAATGGTTTATTGCAAAATGTTCTGTAATGATGATGTGCTTGAGCTGTTAATTGATTATGAAATGCCTTGAGATCTTTATGAAAAGCATAAGATACAACTATTATTGGATCATGCCACTCATTAACTTTAAAGAAAATAAATGTGCTGTAATTCCAACTGTCCTGTAAATCTCTTTTCTTTGGAAATATAGTCATGTCATCCTTGTTTTCTCTGGTAGTATCAGTATTTGTTGCTTGTTCAAATTCCAGTACATTCAGGGAGATTAAGGGCCTGAACCAATCTGACTGAAGTCAACCTGAATTGTTTCCATTGGCTACAGAAGGAGTTGGAGCAGTCCTTGTTTGCTCTGTCCAAGTCCAAAAAGAAAATCAGTGGAAGAGCATGGCAGCCATGAGACTTTCTGAAGAGAGGGGACATTGATAATTCTTGTTTCTGAACTGGGAGAAATACTTTATCCTGGAGATGTTTCAAGCTCCCAGCTGTCTTTGTTGTCAAAAAAATTCTGCATAAATAGTGAGGTGTAGGAGATTGGGACAATATTTGCTGTGATACTATTTCATCTGGAATACTCAAGATTTAGGTCCAGTAACCTCCTAACCTGGTTTCAAGAGGAGTTTGAATTCTCAGGGTAGCACTGAGATGTGATACAGACACACTGGCCAGTGCGTAAGGGCCAATCCAGGACAGGAGATTAATGAGTGGGACTTTAACCTTGTACTGAATGGGGCTTAGGGAAGAAGCTTGGTAGTGATCCTCTGTGTAAGGCTGAATTTCAGCTCTAATTCCCACACTTGCAGCAAGTCTATTATAAATGAGAGATAAGTATTTTTATAATTAATACATTAGAACTAATTTAACTGGAGACATGAAAGTTGTATTTCTAAGCGTTTTCAAGTTATATTACCTCAGAAATAATGCTGTTGCCACCAGTTATTTGGGAGTGAACACATGGGTTGCAAAAAAATTTTCTGTTTGATCAGAAGTAGTGTAGACCCCTAATTTCTGCAGAGCATTCTGTCTAGAGAAGTCAGCAGACTCCCACATTACTCCAGACCTCAAATGGCACTCTGGAAGTTGAAAGTGAATTCTGGATATTCATAAGTAAATTGAAGTAACTGATGTCCCATTGTTCTTTTGCTTTCAATTAAAAATATAAAGAGAGAGAGAGAGAGAGTATAAGAAATCCCCCAAAATATAATGAAGTATTTGCATAAAAAAGACCTTTAACTTACATTCTTTGCTCATTGGCAGTTTTTGGAAGCCCATTATTCTTTTCTGTTGTTAAATTTACTCAGAAAAAACATTCACATTTCTGGGCAAGTAGAAGTTTATAAAAAAATTATTGTTGTTCATTTATTTTCATAGGATGCAGGTCTTTCTAGACACAACAATTATTTCTAGACACAAGTAGGAGAAAAATGTAAGATTCAGTGGTGGTGTGTGTTTGGTTTTTTAAAATATCCTAGATAAAGGTTTATAGATGCTGTATCAGCAGAAAATCTTATTATAACAGCAAAGGAAACATGGATGTCTTCAGTTACTCATCCTGAGTGTGCAGCTTTGTGACTAGATAACCATGAACAAATGACTTCTTATATCAAGGACTAAAGTTAGTGTTATTTCTACTGGTGTAAATCTGGAATAACTCCACAGAAGTCAATGGCGTTAAAATGCTAATTCAATATTGTTTCCTTATCCATAAAAGAGGTTAATGATGTTATCCTCTCTTGGGGAATATGTCAAGGATATTTAGTTAATGTTGACTCTGTAAAATGCTAATTAATTGTTAGTGCAGAATTTGTACCGTACAGGTGAAAGAAACAGCACACAAGGTACTCATGCTTAACCCACTCTGCTAAAGAGACATCCTGATATACTGGCTTTCATTACAACATCTCAACCCCTTTTCCCATTATCTCTTTCATTTGGGAGGGAAGACTGATCCATTCTATTAGGAAAGCAACCAGATGCATGTAAATAAATTAACACCAAAAGACTACCAAGCGTAGCATGTGCATATGTCCTACACTATGCAGCTTGCTTGTGTACCAGTTCAGTGTTATAAGCTTAAAATAAGCAGCTTTGATTCTGATAAGTAATTTGTTGTTATATATAGACTGAGAGAGGATAAAATATACACAGACAAAATGGTGGACAGATAAATAATTACTGCCAGAAGTGATCTGCAGCTTTCAGGCAATCCTTTTAACATTTTTCTGTCTCATTATTTCTGTATATAAATGAGAAGTGTCTTTTTAAGAAGCAGCAATGATACCAGGCATGAAAGCCTTGGTACCTGTCTATCCAATGCAAACAGAAACATGACTGTAATTCCTAGCAACTCAGAATTTATGAAGCACTCATGAGACACTGTCACAAAGCAAGTAGAAGCATGTAAAACTGCAATAGCAAAAATTTCCACTCCTGTTATGAGGTTCATGCTGGTAATTCTCAATGCATTTTTCAAAAATGGGTGTGTTATTCCCATTTTGTGGATATGGAAAGTGATGGCCCTGGGGCAAGTGCCTTGCCTAACCAGAAGAGCTGATGAAAGAGGTGAAGGAAGCCATGAAGCTGAGTGCAGGGAAGAAAAGAGCAAGAGTGGGGGTCACATTTCCAACAGCAGCCATCCCACAGAGCTGCTCCCATAACCAGTTTCTCATATGGAAAGAGAAACCTGGCCTACCAGCTCCCATCATCTATCCACTGACATTAGATTAAAGGTAGAGGACAGAAGGATACCACATAAAATAGCATCAGAGCTCTTCCTTATGAATGACCAACTCAAGTGTTGGGCTCTCCTGGATTTTTTCAGGTGCCACTCTTCTCAACAGTGTGTTAACACTGATGTTTTCCATTGCACTTTCAGCTAACAACTTGCCAGTCTGCTTTTGTTATTGCCTCTACTAGTGGTGCAATGATGAGGAGGCTGATTGAACAGCTCTCATGTTCTAATCTTTCCAGGGGTTCACCTGTGGTCTCTTGAATCAGGTCTGTAGGACACAGCTTTGCAGCATGGACCAGCTCAGGTTTCTGTTCAGTCTGCAAGGACTGGTGAAAACAGACAGTAATGGTTAAAGCTTCCTTGTGTCTTAGCCACATGTCCAGTGAGATAATTTCTCCAGAGAAAAACATTGTTAACCAGTTCTGTATTAACCAAGAATATTTTTACACAGAACTCTTGAGCTGGCAGTGTAGTTAGAGTGGCTTGGGCACCAGCTGCCAAGTGTTTACACAGGATTTCAAGCTGGCTTGTTCAATTCATGCTCCCATACTCAATTCATGCTATGAGAGCCACGCTGCTACTGGTTCCTCAGTTGTCATGATACACAGCTTGGGTTTATTAATGTGACATAAGAACATGCTAGACTTACCTTTGTTGCTAAAATGTTTGCAAGGAAAAAACAAAAATTCTACAACAATCATGGGAAATCACACACTGAGAAAACATTTTATTTCCAAAATTAGGGTTTTGTATATTAACATGCTAAAAGGAAAAGCAGCCACAATATTTCCTATACAGTTTTAATTTAGAAAAGAAAATAATCAAGTAACTTCTTCTGTAACCTCTATAAATTAACAATAGCACTGGTTTGGCCAACTTGTCCTGAAAATATGTTCATTGAATCTAATTGCACACACTGTATAGCAAAGAATCATATGAAAAAAATGTCTGAGTTTTATGTCCAATTAGACGCATACTCAGTGGTGTTCAGCACTGATTCCTGTGGTGGATGTCTGCCAAGATACATTTAACTAAAATTAATACACTTCAAGATAGAATCAGCCCTGACAACAGGGAAGTCATCTATTAGAGGCAATAACTCAAAAATCACAGCAAAATTGCATGTTAAAAGAAATCGTAAACTTGGGAAAATATCGATGTTTATTAAAATTTATTATCTCTGATTTAAACAGATGGCTTAGTAGAAGAGATTAGGTTATTTTAAAGATCTTGTAACTTGACCATAGTGAATCAAAATGAATGAACACATGCCTTGCAAGTAGAAAATAGGACACATATCCTCCCCTACAGTCAAAAGCGAAGGGAAAATGCACAACTAAATAATGTGAGGATGAGATCCAGAGTGCCTATTTATGCATCACAAAGTCTGGGATCAGTAGGGGAACTCAAATAACTAAATTACGCATGCCAGATCCATATTCTCAGAGAAAATAATTAGACACTCTCCAGGGTAGCCCAGAATACCACAAGGGCTTAGTGGTTTGCCAGTATGAGATCCTCAGGATAACAGGTGTCTGAGCAGTCCTCTGTTCCTGAACCTTAGAGCTTCTTTCTGCTCAGAACATGCAGAACAGAGCCTTCCCACCACGGCAGTGGCCTAACTGAGCATGGCTCATCCTTTCCAGGTGAATGGAACGGCTGAAGGACAAACCTAACCTGGAGTCTCAACTCATTCATTAGTTTTGAAATTTCATCTTATGGTTGTCTAATGTAAAATGCAATGATCATTCAGAGCCCAGCAGAGAATTCAATCTTTGCTCGACTTCCAGGTCCCCTCACCTTTCTCTCTGGCACTGCCCTGTCTGCTTTTTTTCCAGTCTCATTCCTGTATGCACAGCAGCCCATTTGGCACAGGATGTGCCCCTAAGAGACTTTTCTAGCCTGAGACAGGGCATTTGCAGGCTGAGGATTAACCCCAAATCTCCGCTGCCCTAACTGCTTTGACCAGTAAGCAACAGCACTGAAGAAGCAAAAGCAGCATCACTTCTGTAAAGGGTAACTTGGCTGTCATGCTTTACACTGAATAAAATACAGTCCCCTTATGTGATATATATGTAAGTTTACAGCTCATATAGTCATTTCTGGTTTCATCATGGTGGACTTCTGTTTTCACCAAGCAGGCACCTACTTTCACAGAAAAGAGCAATACACAGAACACTCATTAGAAGCGTTGAGAGAGCTTCCAAGTCAAGTAGGGGCGTGCCATTTCCAAGAGTAGGTTTTTTGACGAACATGGGATTTTGAAGATTGTCATACATGAAATCCCTATTTGTGCTTGGTCTTTGCATATTAAGTGCTTTAAGTAATTAATTTTGAGTTAATTATTTTTAAATTGAATGTCACAATTAACCCATCAGCCCAGGTACAAAAATCCAGTTCCATTATCAGTGTTTCCGTTTGTTTAAAGTTTATTAATAGAGTTGCACCCTTCCCAGTTAAAATTTTTCCCAGTAAAAAATCACAAACTTGCCCCTTTTCAAGCTACAAACCACTGGTACACCATAAGAGTTACCTTTCCTGTGTTTACTGTATACTTTTACAAGTGTTTTGAGGTGTGTTGGATGTATTTTAATACTTTTTGTAGGTGTTTCACTTGCATTTTGATTCCAAGGCCAAACCCCCCACCCAGTCTTAATAGCCAGCAGCTATTTTTAGCCACGGCCATTACTCTGCAGGCAAGTTCCATGGCAACCTGAATATCTGAATTTTAATGAAGGCATTGTATTCCCTTATCTCTAACTGATACCACCCCCCTTGACAACGATGAGCCATTGGTGGACAGAGATGATCCATCAAAGGGAAAGCACCAATCGCCTTGGACCGAAGGGGCGGGCTGTGGGCGGACTGGGGGCGGAGCAAAAACTATAAAAAGGATGACGCAGAGCGGTGGGCTCTCTTCTCTCTTCCCCTCTTGCTCTCTCCAGATCAGCTGTGGGAGACATCGGTGCTGGGGCATTCAAAGCCTTACCCCTTTTAAGGGGCTTTTAGTAATGTTTTTAAGTCAACCCAGCACTGCAAGTTCTTTTTCTCTACCTGAGGTCTAGTGCTGTCTGAGCCAGAAGATCTCAAATCCCTGCGCTCCTGGGGCATACCATCTACTGAGCCATAGGATCCCAAATTTTTATATTTTTCTGATTTCTGTAATTTTTCAATTTTTCTGTTTTCAATAAATTAATCTTTTTAAGAGTTGTCTCATTTCTCACAAAGATTAATTTCTTGTGTTCTTCCAAACTTCTTGTCTTTAGCCACTTAAGGCATGTCCCTAGAATTCCTCATGGATGCAAGGCATGATACCAGCTATAGGGCAGTTGCAACCAAAGCACAAACTTGTGTTCTATACTTAAAACTTTACCTCCATAACTCTCATCACATTTCATTCATTCAGTGCCCAGTCTGTATTGTCTGAAATTGACAGTATGCTTCAATATGCTTGTCAAATGCCTTCCCTCTCTGGATCAGGATTTCTGAGAACAAAACCTCCTATTAAATCTTTAGTAGAGGAACTGAGTATTTTGGAATAGAGATTAAAAAACCATATGCAGTATGGAAGCTAGCAAGCAAACAAGCAACTTATGTTTTCAGTAAATCTAGATATTTGTGCATCTCACATCACTACAGTACCTGAAGGATTCAGGTATCACTAGTATTAACCTACTTTTATACTGGTCACTGAAGCTCAGCTTTTTTGTGTTCCAGTCCAGTGTTCTCCAGTAGCTCAGGCATTCTGTTTTCACTTGATTATTGTTTTTTCTACTAGCGTTGCTTTTATAGAAATAAAATCAAGAACATAAACATTGTCTAATTCTGTTTCCTTCGTTCTTAGACCAGTCTTCATTTCCATGGAATAAAATACAACTTTTGGCAGAGGACTGAGCAGCAGACCTAAGCACATTGACAAGCACAGATTGGCCTTGCATGCAAAGAATTCATCCTCGGTCAGTCCTTTTCATCCAGGCAATCTCAGTGTCTTTCACTGATTCGTGCCTGGCTGTTCCTTGCCACCTGCACTGGAATGAGATGCCTGACCAGCCAACCCAGCCTGTTTGAGAGGAAGTTAACAGATAATGTGCAATAGAGCTTTATTGTTTCCCCAGTATGTATTTACTCTGCATCACAGAGAATCCATTTGTCAAATATTAATTGAATTCTCCAACATTTGGCATATTTGCATAACTATTATGAAAAAGAGCATTATCTCCCTTGGTATTATACCCATTTCCCTTAGATAGTGTCTCTTTGATCCATTAATCATGTTTCCTGTATCCTCCCACAGAAACTTAATTGCTCACATCCTGCAGAACCCACTCACAAAGAAAGAAATTAGCTTTATGTAAATCTAAGGTTATTACCTTTCCTCTATAAATGTAAAACAATTAAATTATCCTCTAAAAAGGACAGTGATAAAATTCCAGATGAGCACTGATCACCCAAAGAAGCCGATTGAGGCAATTTTATTGGACCAGTGGGAAAAAAGTGGTTTTGCTCTACCAAGGACATTACTGGGGTAAATGATATTGCTGCCTATGTCTGTCTCTGCTACCACTGCTGTCCCCTTTACTGACTTCAGTATTACTTTAATATCTGAAACAAAGGGTTAGATTCAATAGATGCTTCCAATTTCAGAGCTGATGTAGGCTCATACTTGTGGGTATACCACGTGGGCTTTGCTGGAACCTCGAGGTATGATCTAAAGATGTGAGCACACCTTTAGGGAACCAAGTAAAGTCAAAGGTGCATGTGTCCAACTGCCTTATAGGAAATACTGAGAAAAGGAATATATCTTGAATTGCACCTCTCAGATCTGTAGGGATATGATTTTCAGAAAATACAACTTCAGTCTCAGACATCTACTAAATATCAGAATCCTCATAAAAAAACCCTTTCAGTACACTAGATGTTGATGTACATATATCCATATATAAAAAAAGACAATTCCTGAATCTTGTTCAAGCTTAGATTCTGAGCCTTTCAGTCCTGTCAGCATCAGAAGAGCTTGAGCATATAAAGATCAGCAAATCCAGAATCTCATGGATCTTTAGGATTAAAAAATATTAACAGCTTCTAGACTTTAGTAGCTTATGAAGGCTTTTCAGAATCAGGATTCTGGGACTTAGTTCCATTTATCCAATCCATCCCAAAACTACTAAGCCAGCATCACAGGCACGAAAATCTCTCATCTTGTAGAAAACAGAAGCCAAGACTCCAGTTTACCAAACCACCATCTAAATCACTAATAACTCCTTTACACATTTGTTTTTCACAGACTTGACTCTTAAGTTTACTTCTGCAATCACTAAAGACCATTTGTTCTTTCACCCTGCCTTGGTTTCTATAATATTTAGCAAAATTACGACGGAAAATGTCTCCATGTCTTTAGAGAAATTAGTTTCTGTTGAAAAGAGTAAAATGGGAGCAGTAAGAACCAGTATATCACTACTCCATGTTCACTGCTTTCTTCTGAACTCATTTGTTCACTCTGCAGCTTTTCCAAATTTCTTGTCTTGGTGCAAATTCATTCTCACTTCTTGTAAATTTTTCTTCACCACCCATTCCTTTTGTAAGGTTCTCTTTGAAACACATTTCATCCATAAAGCCTTTTAATGACTTCATCTATATAATCAGTTTCTTTCTACTAAAGAAAACATCAAAGTTAATTTGCAGTAGAAGTGTAATGTGCTGTATCACAAGTCTGTCTGATCATATAGTCTTTGATTTACAGCATGAAGGTCTTGATCAAACCAGGATCCACTCTTTTACACTGTGAACACTTTTTCTGGTATTTCATAAACAATATTAAGATGTTATAACAGATACCAAGAATAATGACATGTACATTCCCCAGAGGAGACCTGCATCCTGTATCATATCCTGGATGTCACCCACTGTAGAGGTAAGTTGTCAGAGAGATAGCAGAAGCCAGCATTAAGGAAAGGGAGTATCCAACACACATTTTTAGTTGCTTTATGTATAAATAACTACTAAGACACCAAAAAGAATTCTGAGATTCTATGCTCAAATTAGTCAATATATTGGCAGGTCCTGACAATTTACTTCTTCATGATTTTATCCAGAACCTTAATTAAACTTTTTCTTTGGAGACTTATAGACTTAAAGCTATTTTTCAGGATAAATTTCAGGATTGCAGTAATTCCTTTCTTTATGGCACAGCATTTGGACACACATCTGAGAGAAACTAAAGCTTGTGAAAACTCCCATGCCTCCTGTATAAAATGTAATAAATATAAGCCATCAAATGGAGGAGACAAACAATACAAAACAAGTCAAATTAGGGTGGAGAAGAAGTAATCATTTTAAAATTAGAAAAAAACCTAGTTTTCTCCTTTCATCTGTACTACATGCTGAAAATACAATGCTTACTACTAACATAGGACTAAACTAAAAAAGCATTTTTCATCACATAAGGAGGGGTTTTCCTACAAGATAAAATTTTAAGCCATTTAAAAGATCTTGCTGGAGTAGAATCTGTTGTTTAAAGAAAATGTGAGAAAATCTAGTTTTCTGCTTGAAACTACCTGCAATAAAGAAAGGAATGTTCAATATAGTTTCTGAAATTGAATAGAAGTCAATATTAGAAGAAGAAACTCAGGAAGGTTAGCCAAACAAGATAAGGCACAGCAGTTGAGAAAAGCTTGAAAAGACCAGCTGTAAACTCACTGGACTGAGCATAATTGGCCTATTTAGTGCACATAGTTACTATGCATATTTTAAGAACTGGATAAAATTCTGTGTATGGTTCCCATATATTTCAGAAGGCTGAATGCAGGTTACAAGAATTTTAGCAAATTAATGTGCACACACCAAGTTTGCATTGTAGAAGTCTACACATGCTGGCATCGCTGAGTAATTAGGCAGACTGATTCTGAGGATATACAACAGGTACACAAGGCTCCTTTTTGTCTGTAAAAACCTGAATCCGGCTCAGTTCTGTTGGCTTCAAGCTTTGGGGGAGTTCATTTGTTTGAGAGCCCATTTTAAAATGACCTTAGGCAGCACTGTGGTTTATGCATGAATAATAAGTTCTTAGTCACTTGTTGCTGCTCTTACCACCCCAAGGCTGGTTGTTTTCCAGAGATCCAAATCATTAAGCCGGGCTAAGGATGCTGGGTGAAATCCCAGGAGCATTTGTGACAGAGAATGAGTTCCCTAATAAGAGCTTCTGGATCAATGTCATAGGACAGCACACCTTTTTTTTGTCTGTAAGACACCACCATATATATCTAAAACCACATCTGAATTTACATTTCCTTCCAGAACAATAATTTTAGGATGTACATTGTATTTAATTTAGTTACACATAATTATCCTTTTGCCAGCTACACAGCCTTTGATGCCTCATATTTCACTTCTTTTTTCTTTTCTTTTTTAAACTGCAGCATCTTTCTTTGGACAGAATCTGCACCTTGAGATTTTATACGGGCACAGCTCTGGATACAGTTGCTTTGGTACTGGAAAGCATAGCTTTGCAGCTTTCTATTACATGACATGGAGTATAATAACAAAAGCTACTCTTACACATCTGTCAAGAAAATTTATCTCCATATCAGTCTCAGGCAGAAACTATTATAGGCTGTGCTTGCACAGGCTGACCATGGTAGATTAGTCAGCCTCAAAAATAAGCTCTTCTTCCTTCTTAGGAAACTCCGTGTCTTTGTGCAAAGCTTACACATGAATGCGCTTAATGCAAACTATTTAATAAAAGCACCTTGCAGTTTTGAAAATGTATGAACTGGAGGATTACAAACATTTGTAAAACTACATCCTGCCAGTTCCTGGCGGTCACGGTAATTAGACATCAGGTGCCAGGTGCTAAAAGAGAACTGCATGGGAGAGGTAATCACACATGAAACCAAATGAACGATAGGGGAATGTTTAAGACATTATATGACAGTGTGGTATGTGACATTGAGGAATACTGAATGCACAGAAAGGCCAGTTCAGACTGAGATAAATTCTCATTTCATTCTGATACTTCAGTTATCAGCAAGAAGGAGACTACAAGCAGAAAACTGCTGTAGTGTATAATGATGTGTTAGAGGACTCAGGGCAGGGGGATTTAGTGTCTGAATGTGACACTTTTTTAAAAGTTCTTCCTTCAGGGTTTTTCAAGGAGAATACTTAATTCATGCAGGATGCCAAGTCCTGCGCAAGGGTGAGCTGTCAGGTGTTTGTACTGTTCCATTACTAGATCTCAGAAAACCTTTAATACCAGGGCTTCCCTGCTAAAGATGCAGAAAAGCCTGCAAGGTCATCTTTCCTTTGTGCGACTGAGAGACATGAGTGGACTGTGAGGAATTTCTAATGAAGAAAGGAGCAAGTGTTCCTGTGTGGCAGTGAAAGGTATAGGTTGCTTATGCTGGTCTACTCGACCTGCCCATGAGACAAGGAATATTTTCTCTCAGGCCACACAAAGTCAACTCCAGCCTCACGAAACTCATATTCAGACCAAACGGCCCCACAGAGCACACTGAGGCAACGTGCCTGTGCCAGCATCTCTTGCAATGGTTCATCTGCTGATGGAATAAACATCCTCTGTGATAGGGAAGTACAGTTTGCTCTCAAAAGACATTTTCTGGAACAGCACAAGGCCTGCGCTGTGATTTGAGCCCCTTACCATGCACTGCAGGCCAACTCATCAGCAGCCTTCACAGTCATACAACCCTTCTTCAACTTCAAACACATGAAACTAAAATGATTTCTTTCAAATCTGTGTTTTCACGTAGATTCACTCTGAGACATTTTTTATGTATGAAAAGCATTCTGTTCCTGAAAAGAAATTCAGATTTTCCACTGGCTGTCTTGGGACTTTGTAGATAACTCCTGCAAGTGTAATTCCTTTTCCCCAGGAGAAATGTGACCAGTAATTGAAGCTCAGGGGAGCCAGTACCTCCAGTTTTATAGATCCCTGACTAAATGCACCAGCACTGCTGCATCACTATTCACCTTTCATAAAAGGAACACCATCTACTTCACAGGGGGAAGGAATTAATGTAGGTCTGTAATACCAAAATTCAAATGTGTGTAGTAAAAAGTAGAAAACATTACAGTATTAAAAACCCTGGTTTTCAGTATAAGTATGTAAATTAAGCAGTAGCAGAAATAATTCTGCAAGACAATGACAGAAAACACCCTTGAAACAAAATTCTTACCCAGCACATGTAGGTTTCATAATATCCCTTTTATCCACCAGTATAATTGAGGAGCATATACTTGACCTCTTTCACATTTTATAAGTAGTGGATTCTAAAATCCATAATCTCAATTACTCTCTTAATAGACTGTCTTGATTTTTTTTTTTTTACTGTTGACCTGCAGGATAAAGCTATTTACAAGTGATGTTATTGAGGAGAGCACTGCCATAATGAAAATGCTGAAGGACAAAAAATCCGATAAGGATACTGGGAAACACATTTGGAAGCGCACTTCTTAAGTCTAATTTATTCAATATGCATACCGTGAAACAATGGTGTGTCTAACGAACAATCAGGTATTAATTTGGTACCAGCTATTATAGTCAGCAGTTTGCAGTAAGTTGCAGGCCCTTGTCAGAAAGCAAAAGTCTGTGAACAGGAAGGCAGTTCAGCAGTGAAATGCAGAAGGCAGGGAAGAAAGCACATAAAACTGCTGTTACCTTTTCTCCTTATGCTCATATCTTTTCTTTTGCAATTCTATATTTTTTTAGTCTATTTCCTGTGCAGCCATGCATTGATTGGCATGCACCAAACCGCTAAGTTCTACCAAGTAATCTCAGCCCTTCTGGTTTCAGTCCTGGAGGGCACAATATGATGGGTTACTATGGCAGTTAGGTTCTACTATAAAATGGTTTTTTCCTTTCTAAGAAACTGCCAATAAGGTAGCTATATATTGCACTCAAGTTTCAGCACAAGACAATTGATTATCTCATTTGTGCCTGGTGTGCTTTAAGTCAGGAACGTTTCTTCCATTTTTGTAGCAGCAGCTCAGACTCTCGGAAACATGCTCCATGCAAAGAAACAGTCTAACACAGCCTCCCTTGCCTCATCTGTAATTGTGTGTGGCAGAATTGTTTCCCTCAATACCAATAACATTTACATTCCTCATAAATCAAGGATATCTGATGACTCCACTTTCAAATCCCAGCTGCAGCAAATCTTACACGTATGATAAATGCTCCGTTTTAGAAAGAGAGGCTAAGTGTGAGGAAGAATCATAGATTCGTAGAATGGTTTGGACTGGATGGGACCTTAAAGATCATCTGGTTCTAACCCCCCTGCAATGGGTAGGGACACCTTCCGCTAGACCAAGTTCCTCAAAACCCCACCCAATCTGGTCTTGGGGGAATCCAACTTCCAGGGGTGGGGCAGCCACAGCTTCTCTGGGTAACGTGTTCCAGTGCCTCACCGCCCTCACAGTAAAGAACTTCATCCTAATATCTAATCCAAACCTATTCTCTTTTAGTTTAAATGCATTCCCCCCCATGTCCTGTCACTACATGCTACCAGCAGAGAAGCAAGCATTGCATCAGACTTACATGGAGCAGATGTTAATTAGGTTTATAAAGGAAAGATTTAGCTACAAGGTTGAGGCAGCAACACATATCTGCCCTTTGTAGAAGCCATGTACAAGCCTGGAAGATAGGCAGAGCAGCACTACAAGTACAGGGGCACTGCCATAGCCTGAATAGGGTTGGAACTAAATGATCTTCGATGTCCCCCTCCAAGCCAAACCATTTTATGATTCTATGATACTCCTTCTACTAACACAGCGCAACCGAAGAGAGGGCTGAACAGGGAAACTGCATAGAAATGAGGCAGAACCAGCAGGATTCCGTTTTATTCCGCTCCCACAGCGCTTCAAGCTTGACCAGTGCCCCTCCCACGCAGCACTCGGAAACTCAGACTGCGAGCTACTGGTACAGTGCTGAGAGGGAGCCGTGCTGACGAACCCCTTCACGTACGCACTGAGATTGCCGCGTTAGGCGGTCCGCACTTAGATCGGTCATCGGGAAGGGGCTGACTGGGCACAGAAGGACGGGCGAGAGCGCCATGGAGCGCAAACGCCTTCTTCGCCCACAGCGCCTGTTTTATGTTGGCCGCGCGCGCCCCCGCCGCCGTCCCGAGCCCCCATTGGCCACCGCGGGAAGGGGCGGGGCCCGGGCAGCGGGGGCGGGCGGGGGCGCATGCGCCATTGGCGGCCCGTGGTGGGCGCGGGGTCACGTGGCGGGGGCGGTGGCCGTTGGCGCCACGGCGACCGGGAGGGCCCAGGCGGCGGTGGAGGGTGCGTGTGGGGCGGCTCTGCTCGCTTCCCCCCTTCCCTTTCCCTTTTTCTTCCCTTATCCCCTTCCCTTATCCCCTTCCCCCGCTGTTTTACTTTCTCTTCCCTCCGCACTGTCGCTCCTCAGCTCAGGCGGATCCAGGTGCGGCCCCGGCGGGGGCTCCCGGTGGCTGGCGGGAGCGGCCCGGGCGGACCCGGGGCCCTCGGCGCCTCGCACCACCCGCGTTGTCCTGCGGCTGAGCCCGGGCAAGCGCGGCGTTTGCAATCTCTGCCTCGGCTCTTCTCCTTTAGATCTAGGCTTTGCATTGGTCATCCTCCACGTTTTTCCTCTCTTTAGGAATGTGTGTGTGTGAGAGAGAGAATGTAGTAATCTGCTGCTTAATTTGTGATAAACTTCTGTACTTCATCGGGTGACTAAGCGAGGGCTGGCAGGAACCAGGATGCTACTGTCCCGCTTAATACTGTAAAGAGCTTGGGATTCATTCCTTTAGTAACCCTGTACCAAAACTATCTTAAGGATCTTCGGCTTTACACCTCACCTGATTTCTTTATAGTCTTGCTATTTTACCTGTGATACTGTGTCTGTCTCTAAGTATACCAAGATCAGTATATATGACGCTGAAAATAAATGTTTCCAGGTGTGTCATGTTGGTTAAATGGTTAGTGCTATATGAATTGCTCACTAGTTTCTTAGAATTAAACAGTGGCTTTTGAAAGTCTTTGCTTGCTTCTTTCGTGCGAATATTTCCAGGGTTATAAATATTTAAAGATCCAGTAAAAATATGGGGGGGAGGGGAATTTTAGACTAGGCTACATATTAGATGGAAGTCATCTTTTTTTTTTTTTTTTTGTGCATATGAAAATCGTAATTAGAAGGAAAATGGGAAGTGGTCTGTAGAACCGGAAGATTCTTGTTCCACAGTAAAATCTCGAGGGAAACAATTTGAAACTTGTCTTCCTAAGAAAACTTGAATAAAAAATCGTTAGTGAGCAGTTCCAGCTTTCCAGTGAAATGCTTGGCACACAGGCTGTTGCTAGAGTTTCAGAGCCTGTAAGGAAGAAAACCTTGGAGTGCAGCCAAAAACATTAGCAAATTTGCTGTTGTATCTTACGTCTTCTCTACAACAGTTACAAGAGTATTTCAGTAAAAATCACCTGGGTGACCAGTCTGCCTTACTGTGGGGTGTGCTTTTCAGTAGTTTGTAGGTTTGTTTTTAAATCTTCCCAGGGTGGAATGGTGTTCACTCTTCACTTTGCAAATATTCATGGCTGGTCCACAGAGTAGACTGTGAATCTGATACTACTGCAGTGTTTGGTACATAGCTCAAAGTAGTTCAAAAGCATTTCTGTTTGTGATTGTGACAGAGCCAATGCTGTTGATTACAGTTAGAGTTGTTAAGGTTGGAAAAGACTTCTGAGATTATTAAGTCCAGCCTCCGGTTGGGAATGACATGAACAGTTGTAACTCTCACATGCAGATACCATGATAGATTTGACAACGTTATGGCAGTATCCTGTTTTTATAGCTGTTTTGTTACTGTCATTTATGCAAAATTTCTCTTTTTCTTTGCATTGTTCTCAAAAAAGTTGATTATTCAACGTATCCAAAGATGAAGAGGAAACTTGCAACAGCTGGGAAATTGAGGCTTAGTCCCAATGAAGAAGCCATGTTTCTGAAAGAAGAATACGAACGAAGAAGAAAACTAAGGCTACAACAGGTATGCCTGTATTTTTCCATGTGTTGTATTTCATTTGATGATGTAACAAATAATTGAAGAAAAGTAACTGAAAAGATTATTTCCTGTAAAAACTAAATTTCAAGGTAGTAGTATTGTAGAATGGTGGAATTTTCTTAGGTTGGAAAAGACCCTTGAGATTGTCACATCCAACTATTAATCCAGCACTGCCAAGTCCACCACTAAACCATGTCCCTAAGTGCCACATCTACAGGTCTGTTGAGCTTTTCAAGGGGTGGTGACTCAACCACTTCCCTGGGCAGCTTGTTCCAGCGCTTGACAACCCTCTCTGTGAAAACGAAGTTCCTAAAATACAAAGTGGAAAATAATAAAGTATATTTACTTAGTTTTCAGTATAGTGGTTGATATTTTTTAAACCATGTTGAATTGTAATAGGAGTCTTTCGTAAATTATTGTGTTATATTTTTGGAGGGAAGGCTATTCCAAGCAGTTTTGGCAGTTTGTCACTTGTATGTCACTTTTTGGACTTTACCTGAAGCATTTAATTAAGATTAAATTTATTATTTTATATATTAATTTTGGAAAAAGGTAACAGCAACTTGAAAGTATCTTCTGGACAGATTATGAATGGAATAGTAGATGAGATGGAAAGATGGAAGGAGGGTAGACTGTGTTGTGGGAGGTCTTGCTGCAAAAAGTGTTGTGCTTTTTCTTGAATTGCTGACAAAACATGAATGCTATTTCTACAGGTCAGAGAGCAGCAGAAGTATATCTCCTTCCAGATAAGGCAGAAGGTAAAGCAGAGGAAAGAAGAACAATTGCATCTGTTAGAGGAGGCACTGAGAGCTGAATGGCAGAAGGCACAGGATGAGAAGATGAAAGCCCTGGAAGAACTGTATTTCTCAAGCTTAAGAGCGATTGGGGAGGGTCACCGACAGGCCAAGGAGAATGTAAGCGAGCTTAATGTTATTGTGTCATGGTTTCACCCCAGCCAGCAGCCAAGCACCAGGCAGCTGCTTGCTCACTCTCTCACCTGTGGGATCGGGGAGAGAATCAGACGGGTAAAAGCCAGAAAATTCACGGGTTGAGATACAGACAGTTTAATAGGGAAAGCAAAAGGCACACACACAGAGCAAAGCAAAACAAGGAATTAAATCACAGCTTCCCACAAGCAGGCCAGTGTTCAGCCATCTCCAGGAGAGCAGGGACCCATCATGTTTAATGGTTACTTGGGAAGACAAGCACCATCACTCCAAACATCTCCCACTTCCTCCTTCTTTCCCCCACTTTATGTAGTGAGCATGATGTCATATGGTCTGGAACATCCCTTTGGGCAGTTGGGGTAGCTTCTCCTGGCTGTGTCTCCTTCCAGCCACCCCCAACATCCTTGCCAGTGTGGCAGCACAAAAGGCAGAAAAGGCCTTGGCTCTGTGTAAGCCCTGCTCAGCAATAACAAAAACATTTCTGTATTATCAACCCTGTGTTCAGCACACATCCAAAGCACAGCCTCACACCAGCCACTGTGAAGAAAATAAACTCTATCCCAGCCAATACCAGCATATATTGTCAGAGAAATTTTTGATGCTTTAGAAATACCAAAATTGCTGTTTGTTTGGTTTTTCTTTGGACATTCCTGGTTTTTGAGTCCTGATACCTAAATAGACAACTTTTTAAGAATGGAAACTTTTTAGAAGTGGTTATGTACTTTTTTGCAGGTATCTTCCCACAGGGTAGTCTATGGGCCTATCTGCTAAATCTTTTGCTGGGCAGACTTTGAAGTTACTTTCTATTAACTTGTATACATGTATGATCATGTATGTTTGTACTTGACTAAATTGCACACAGTGACTCATTATCTCAGTTATGCCAGTAATACAGTAATTTTTTCTTTACCATGGATCTTTTCTACAGTTAAGAAAATACACTTAACATTTTTTTTCCCCTTCAGCCCTCCAGTGACATCAAAAGCCTTGGTAAGGGATGCAGAGGCCTTTGCATGGATTGCAAATGGGTGTCACTTTTTAATTCTGCACCTATAAACTGGTTTCACTTTCTTTAAAATTCTGTAACTTGTGTAGGCTCTGTTTGAGAGATCGAGATTGCTGGGTAGAATTTTTCTATAGGTTTGACTCTGACCCAGGTTTACAGAAATCAGCCAAAGGTGCCATAGATTTCTTACGTGGATTTTGCAGAGTAGCTTACTTCCTGAATTAGTCAGGATCTTTAAACCCAAGTAAAATAGCATTAATGCTCTTCCATATATCAGTGTCACTAAATCAACTTCTTTATAAAGTCTGTTCCAATGCTAGGATGGGTGAGTTTGCAGAAAACTGTGGTACCAGTGTTACAGGAACAGAGAACTAATCGTAAATGTTTCTGTTGATACGCGATTGTTGCAGTTAATGACTGAAGGGTAGTAACACGCTTCTTCTATGCGGTTGAGGCTGCATTTGCTACAGGGTGTATATATAACTGTGTTTAAATTATCTTTTTCATCAAACTGATGCAGAGGAAGCTAAGATTTCTCCATCAGTGTTTGGTTAAATTGGCTGAGAAATGTGTCAGGTTCGCTGCTGTTGTTGGCAGAGAAGAAGAAAATAAAGATGTCAGAGAAAGAAAAGTTATTAGAGTATTTTTACCCTAATACAGTAGAAGGTAGTTTTGAGCTTGTGCTTCTTACCAGCAATATGTAATTTGAAATATCATACTGATACTATGAGATGTGAGTAAAATTCTGTATTAAGTGATTACAGTATTTTAATGTTAAGGAACCTGACTTAGAAGCTCTGGCAAAGCAAGCAGAGGAAAGGAAACAAAGAGCAGAGACAAGACACAGAAAAGCTCTGATAGAACAGAAGCAGCAAAAAGAAAGATTACTTCGTGAGCAAGCAAGGTATGCAATAGTTATTTAGTTTTATTAAGGATGCATTTTACAGTGTCATAAGGTAAAAGGCAAAAATTTTGATGCTTCTTGCTTGGAGCTTTTTCAGTCTTGAAATTTTATGGGTTAGAGAATTAATGCTCATGGACAAAGCTTGTGGCTTTTGATAAAAACTGTAGCTTTAAAACCAAGACAAAAATGTCAAATATTCAAGCTGGCCTTACAGATTCACCAGGAGTTCAGTGATACATGAAATGAAATGTTGTCAGGCCAGTTCGTGATGGAGAGTTACCCACTTGTAAAAAGGACCTAGTGCATTTGTCATGGTCTTCCTTCTTCGTTTTTTTTTATTAAGTAGATAGGACCAAACTTGAGCTGGCATAAAAAATGGTCTACGTCCTTTTGGGCATAGTTGTGCTTGAGTAGAACTGAGACCTGTTAATTAAATAGTTAAGTATGTCTACACTCAAGCAATTAAATTATGTTAAAGTGCATGATGCTTTCTGGAAACTTAAGTCAAAAGCAGAGATTTTGCATTGCTTTCGGAATGCTTGTGTGTATTAACATTTTTGCATAATTTGAAGAAAGTAATTTTTAATGCTGCCTTCCAGCCTAAGTTCTGTTGTCTTTTCAATATGCTTCCCCATCCCTATGGCCTGAGCATTCAATGCAGGTACTTAGGAATCTGATTTTAGGTTTACTTTTTATTTTGCACTGTTCTGTCAGTGTTGCTTAAATAATTTTCCTTCTATCTTCTCTTTTGTGGTTTGTTTTGTTTTTGTCCCTCAAGACGAACAGATGCACGTAAACGTGCTCTGGAAGTGGAAAGACAAAGAGCAGCCAAAGTTGCAAGCCTGCCACCTCCTCCACCACGTCCTTTTGAGGTATGTATCCCTGATGCAACAGTGATCACAATTTCAGGGGTAGCACATATATTTATTGGTCTGACTCCTCACAACAGGACATACAGAGTTGGTATTTGCATACTATAAGGAGACTGGTTCAGCAAAAACCCAGAGAAAAAATTAATTCTGTATTAGCAGGTTTCTTGCTACTAAGCTTTGCTACTTTACTGACCTCTTGTTATGTATGAATCTTATTTCTTGTCATCGGACTCTTATTTTTGTAGTTAATGTGTCATTTTAAACTTTCATCATATCTCATTTTCATTTGGTAACCTTAGTGGTACAAAACTTTAAAATTATCTCTCTCAGCATGTACATTACATGCCTCCTCAGCCTTCTGTCATACTGATGCATTTAGTAGCATTTTGTTTAGTTCTGTAATAAAGGCAATTCTGTCTTTTTAGCTGTGGGGCTGCTTTTTTTGGGGTTTTTTTTCTCCCTCCAATTTCTTTTTCTTGTAGGGAGTACTGAATAAAGGGTGAGCTCTTTAATTTTGATGGGAAACCATCACCCAAGGCTATTTGGAAGGCTGCAGCCTTTTTAGATGTGGCATTGTACCCCATTCATTCTGCATAGAGCTGGTGCATACGTGTAGAATTTCCTGTAGGATTGCAGATCTGAACTGCAGAAAGAACATTACGTGCATTTTTACTTTGGAGTTAACTAATAGAACTTCATGAACGCAGAGTTTAAGTTGCCTCATGTGGTGTTGCCCTTTTAGACCTTTGGGTTCAGGGGTATTGAAACTACTGACAGGAAAAGAAAGTATTGAGGTATACTAGCCCCTCTCAGAGCCAGTGAAGCTTTCAAAACTTTTTCCAGCTACATCCCAGCACATTATGTACAGGTTAGAGTGCAGGATGATAGGGGTTTCATGTTGTATCTGGAAAAAC
The DNA here is from genome assembly GCF_965178545.1 of Coloeus monedula. NCBI lineage: Eukaryota > Metazoa > Chordata > Aves > Passeriformes > Corvidae > Coloeus > Coloeus monedula. Next base: position 38,374,728 of record NC_138783.1, read on the forward strand.
TGAGTAAGGTTGACCCTCACAGTTTTAAGAATGATTAGGAGGAGTACCTACGTGCTTCCATTAGTACAAGTTTCTCTCTAGATTTCCTCACTGCAGCCCAAGGGTTTTCATGTTGTGTAAGCTGGATATGAGTGAAGATTAAAACAAGTGTTGTAAAGGAGTGGTAAAGTTTGGGGTTATTTTTGGTGAAGTATATGCAGTATTGAAATTTAGTACATCTGGAATGAGCTCCTGTCTGGTACAGTTCAGGTGAATTCACACTCCCTTTCATGCTGCTGTTTCCCTCTATGTTGTTCCACATGGTGTTTTCCTGGTGTGTCTGTTGTAGAGCAGGTGAAGTCTGCATCAGTCCAAACTTTGACTCTTTATTTCCTGGTTTTCAGGTGCCTCTGTTGCTCACTTTGGCATTGTTGGAAAAGCATGAAATGCTTGGCTTTGCTTTGTAGTAACTTTTGCAGTTTAGAATGTGTACTATGTTGCATTTTATTTAACCCCGCCCCATAGAAAGTCACTGCAGTTAACCTCCATAACAACTAAAATCACACAGTGCTTAATATTTAATACTTTAAATTTAAATACTAGATATACTAAATACTAAAAATTTAAACTTCTATCTAGCAACATCAGTAATGCATCTCCCCTTCCATTTTACAAATGAAGAATTTTCTCCTCGTCCTTTAGTATTTTGTCACCAGGGGAAGCAAGAAGGCTTTGTTTCCAGGTTTCTCTAGGTTCTGGTGAAACCAGAATTGCATATACACTTGTGTTGGATGACATGTCTGGGTCAGTACTCTATTTAAGTATTGTTCCTTTCCAAAAATTAGTGCATTTGCACCCATTAGCAAATGTCCTTTACTCGCCTTTTCAACAAATGTGATTTGTAACTGGTTTTATAGCAGAGTTTGCAAACATCTGGATTTTCTACAGACACTACAGTATGTGAGTTTTGTTTCTATTATGAAGTTCACATTGTGAAAATGGCAAAGTGAATCAGTAATTTTGCAGACATGTTGAGTTTTTGTTGAGGAAAGAGATTGCTCTGTTTCAATATAGCACAGTGTGTCAGTTTGTTCCATTTAAAGACTAGCGGACTTTAAGCCTTTTTCCTAGTTTTCATATCTGTATAGATTTTAATCCTTTTGTTGTAGATCTATGGCTGGGAGGGCACAGGGTGAAGAATAAAGGTATTTTCTTCAAAGAGTTATTGGGTGCCATGTACTTCATGGGGGAAAATGCTAAGTAATTGAAAGATTGAGAGATTTTATTCCTGTTTCTGCTTCAAGAGAGAGAAAACAAAAGATGTTGACTCAGTTCAGAGGAAGGTAAATCTAGGGCTTTGTCTTGCAAATGTGTTACTCAAAAAGCACTGAATTCAAATTGTTTAACATTAACTGCTGTGAAAAACAGCAAATTACAGGGTCATCTGAATAAGTCTGCTTGTTCTTTTAAATCAGTTTGCATAAGGAGCTTATTGAATACAACTATAATCATAATCTGATGCTCTGTTGCAATAACAATTTACTGTAATTCCATAAAAGGGATTTGGGCACTGTTGTTCATTGCACGATTACTTAGAATATAAGAAACATTCTCTAAAGATACTCCTATTATTGTTACTTTACCCAGTTAGAAAATAAGTGTTTTTAATGACATAACCCATTTTGGTTCTCAGAAGTATGGATTTTAGGAATTGAGGCCATATTTTGTTAGAGCAAATGAAAAGTTACTTAAGTTAAACTGTAAACACCATTTTATTGAAAAGTGTTGCAGAGTTCTTGCAAACTTACTTTTTCTTATATGATCTATTAGATTGTTATGTAATGAAAATAAAACCTAAAAAGTGTCACTATACTCTGCTTGATTATTCATACCATTTGTAGAGTTGGGGTCATGGGGTTTTTGTTGTGTTTTTTGTCCCATTTCACGATACTTTGCTGCTCCAGTTTTGCCAGATTTTAGAATAGAATTATTTGCTTTTGGAAGGAGGAAAAAAATAAGGAAGGAGTTACAAAACTATGATGGAAGTATGGTATTTTTTACAGCCTAAATTGATTTTGACATTAATTGGAAAATTGCAGCCTCCAACATATTTCTCGTGTCTTCCCAGCTTTTGAGTAAAATTCTGGAGGTTTGATTGATTACATTTAATTAATAATTATTTGTTATTGGTTTGTTAATTTAAAATTTTTAAAACTAATTCAGAAGAGGTGTTTATTTGTACATTCTGAAAGTAACCCAGTACAGGCTAAGCACTGGCAATCTGGCTAATGAGGTTTCGACCTGGGACTTGTCCATTTTCATAGCAATAATCAGTATCTGCAAGTGTTTTGGTTAATGTCAATCTGTTACAATTAGAATGATTTTTACTGATTAAGAAATTTAGCAGTTTATTTTTTTACCTACTAGAATAACATGCATTTGTTTAAGTACTATAAAATAAGTTACTGAAGTTCTGTTGGTAAGGCTAAAAATAGTTTTATCTGTTTTGGGCCCCTCACTGCAAAAAAGACATTGAGGTCCTGAGCATGTCCAGAGAAGGGCAACGGAGCTGAGAAAGGGCCTGGAGCACAAAGCTGATGAGGAGTGGCTGAGGGAGCTGGGGGTGTTTATCCTGGAGAAAAGGAGGCTCAGGGGGGACCTTATAACTCTCTACAACTGCCTGAAAGGAGGGTGTAACTGGTTGAGGGTTGGTCTCCTCACACAGGTAACAGAACAAGAGGAAATAGCCTCAAGTTGCACCAGGGGAGGTTTAGACTGGATATTAGGAAAAATTTCTTCACTGGCCTGTCAAACCCTGGAAACAGGCTGCTTGGGCAAGTAGTGGAGTCACCATTCCTGGAGGTACCTAAAAGATGTGAGTTGTGGCACTCAGGAACGTGGGTTGGTGGTGGACTTGGCAGTGCTGAGTTAATAGCTGGATTTGATGAAGGTTTTTTCCAATGATTCGATGATTCTTTGATTTTCATTTAAAGACTTCACTTTCTACAGTCTTCATAAAATAGTGATAGTCAATTCTGAAATTTTGTATGCCTCTTCTTATGCAGAGATAAGTTTAAGATACTCCTGAGACTTAATGCTGCTCTTTGTGCATGTGCATTTCTTTATGGTCAGGTTAGTTTTAGACCACTCAAGCTGTGAATCTTGCTGGTTTAGTTAATGTGAATAAGAATCCCTTTTTAGGACAAAGTAGAAGGAATGGCAAGTTGAGAGAAAATTAATGGAGATGTTAAAGGCAGGTCCTACAGGATATTGGGTTACCTAACCTGGCTACTTTGTTACTGAGAACATGAGGCTAAGCCAAGGAAGAGGAGGGTCTGATGGCTCATTGCTCAAACTTCCAGAAAAGCATTGAAATGGGTTAGTGTATCCAAAACTTTCTAAAAAACCCAGCAATTTAGCATTCTGTGGATATACACTTTCCAGTGAAGTTGCAGAAAATGCTCTTTTCTGTGGTCAACTAATAAATTGGACATAATGGCTCGGAGTTTCCTGAAGGAAGTCTCTACTTGACAACTGTTGCTTTACTGTTGGGTATAATTGTATTGTAGGTCTGCGGTTGCCCTGCTCTGAGTGTGACAGCTGTTGTAAGTGGGATTTGTATTACTGCATTAAACTCCAGTGCTTTTAAATGAGTGCTTTTGAAACGTAACACTGATGAGCGTCAATTTGTGTGCAGGGGTTTGCTTAAGACTGTTAGATGCTCTTAGTTATTAAAGTCCTCTAGATCTGCCGTGTGCTGATGTGGTTTATTAATTATTACACGTATATAAGGTTTTAAACAATATTTCCAGGACAAAATTTGGTGGGGTGGATTTCTTTTAGTAATAATTTAGCTTTACAGATCACTTCTGTTTAGTTGCTTTGCTGGAGATAATATTCTGATACAGCTGTAGTTGTACTTTTCTTCCCAGAGTTTTGACGTGAAAAAGATTGTTGCGATGAAGCCCTCTGGTGCTGGCAACTTTTGTGTTACACGTTACCATATTTCTGAAGCTTTGGTGGACAGAGAAGTGGACGGAGAGCAGGTGATTAGCTCCAAGTGTTTGTGCTACAGGCTTGCATATATGTTTCTTTACATTGCATCCAGTGTCTGGATATCAGCTGTTGGGTTTTCTAGAACCTGTTTAAAGATATGAAATTGTCTAAAGCAGCTTTCACACGGCTTACTAAAGAGAATCTCAGATGGGCAGACTTGTAAAGCCTGTTACGTGCTCGGTCACTTGGGGGATCACACCTGGCACTTTGTGAACAGGCCTTTATAAGAAGGTGGGATCACAAGACTGGCATCAAGTTCAAACACCCAAATTGGAAGACTTATGGCTTATGCTGAATTGATAGCTGCAGTTGCCCTGCTTTTCTCTCTTCCTCTCTTTTTAGCAATATACTCCCAGCCTTGCCTTGTATTTGCCTTGCTTATTTGGAATGATTTTTTTTTCCCCTAAGTATTTTTTATTTTCATGTTTGTAAGATTTTTGTTCTTTGAAAATCACAGATTGTTCTGGTTTCCCAAATGAGATTGATTATTTCTATCCTCGTGGTTTTGTTTTAAACAAGGGAAAAAAACCCCTTGAAATATTTTCAATCTGTAATGTTGACCATATTATTCACTTTACCATACATTGTAGGAGAAATAACCACTCTGCTATAACAAATAAATCATATAAATTATTATCCCTGGTACAGCTTGAAACTGGAAAACTCTGACACCTAAACTTACGAAATATGTAAATACGCATTTTTTCCAAAGGTAAAAAAAATGAGCTTGGTCCTGCTTGCAACATAAGCATTCAAGGATGTTCATATGGCATTGTATGTTGTTTTTGAAGTGCTTTTGCTGCAGAATTATTCATTTATTTGTTGTTACATATGCTTTAAATGATCAAAGAACTTAGTGGACTAAACTGTTGATTGACTGCCAGCCAGATGCTCATTTAGCTGCTGAAGAAGAGGGGAGACGTTTGGAGGAACTACAGAAGGAGGCAGAGAGGGAGAGAAGAAAGCAGCTTGAAAAGGCACATGTTAGAGGAAGTCATGCCTTGAAGAAGATCCAGTTGGCCAAGGTAGGCAAAGTAGTTATGCCTGTTTTTAATGTCAGAACGACCACTGTCAAATAAGTTGTAGGTAGGTGATGAATAAAGGAATTACAGGAGAGAAATTTATGAACTAAATGAAGTTTGCAGAATGTCTTTGAAAAAAAAAAAGTCAAAATCTGTTTACTTATTTTGGCATTTGGGACAAGTGAAAAGGAAAGAATATCCTCTAATTTTTGTTATATGAATGTTTGACCAACTATTAATGAACAGGTAATAGTCAAGCAAAACTTTTCTAATAGGTTATGAGTTCTACTTTTCCACATTAGCTTTAGTTGGACTTGGTTATTCTGTACTTCAGGGGAAAAAATTATTGCTAAGAAGGTAACGGGTTTTTTTATTTTTTGAAAGCTTTTCAAGGTTTTTACTTAAAGACTGACATTCTGTTAGTGTGCAAGACTGTAAGTGTTGAAATTGTTTCCTTTAAGAAGTAAAAACTGATCTACCGAGAAAAGTCTCTGTACTGACAGCTACACTCGAAAAAGTTTTACTTTCTGTTAGCTTCACAAGTATTTTTGGTGGCTAGAAAAAGCAAAAGCTTCCTTTTTATCACCTGAGATATGATTAACCCTGAATGAGTAACCAAACTAAAATGGGGGTTTCTGGAAATATTACTGGTAGTCCTGAAATTAACAGAAAAAAACCCCAACAAACTACTTTTTTTTTTTTTTTAATAGTTTTCACATGTACTCAGTGTGCCAAAGAGTATATAGATTACATCTTAAAAAGTAACAATTGCTGAATTATGTACTAGCAAAAGTCACTTGCCAAAAGAAATGCTCATTTACCTTATAAAACAGAAGATTTAATTTTCTTCAGGGAAGTTGGCCTACAGGTGTTGAGTCTGATCCTTTATTTAACATGAAATCTTCTAGTTAGTATTGATGACTCCTATGTCTAAAGGTCTGATACAGCCTTCTCCTAAGGAAGTACTTTCTCCCTAGAATAAGATTAACTTTGAACGTTAAAAATGAAACAAACATCATGGTAACCAAATGGAAGCATTTTGTATCGGTCCTGCTGCATGGCTGTCTGAATGTGAGCACTGGAGGTTTATGTTATCCCTTCTTTATACTTGAAGGACAGGAAAAGGCTCCTGGAAGAACTGGAGCAAATGCAAGCTCAGGACCGGATGCGCAGGAGACAGGTTGTCGCACAGATGCCACCTCAGCTTTCAGTGCCACCATACAAACGCATGGAAATAAAAGAAGAAAGGCAGAGAGAACTGGAGTCTGCGTTTGAAGAAATGTACAACGAAGACTGGAGTAAGTTCTTTGTTGGAGGTTGCTGAATCTGGCACCCGGTAGAGGAGAGGCTGCTGCAGCTGCCTCTGCCCAGGTCCAACCGGTGGCAAGGCTGTGTGTGTATCCACAGTAGGCACACACACAAGCGGCCTTCCAGGGCACATGCACACAGGGGGCCATGCAGGCCAACAGGGAAAACAGCGCTAGCATTAAGTACCAACAGCACAAATGGCCTCCTTCTGTTTACTGCTCTGGCTGATCAAGGTGAAGGCCTATTAGGGGGATATATGTCTGTCCATATGGTATGGATCCCTCCAGCAGTTGTTCTTAGACACTCAATCTATCCAGTAGTTGCGCTCTGTATCCCACGTCTCTATCTGCTGTACTACAGATCCTTCATAGGTCTTAGCCAGTCTACCCAGTGATCATCCTGGAGCCTTACAGTTACCTCTCATACTCGTGTATGCACTCAGATGCACATGTGCTCAAATATGTGCTATGGATCACTTGGTGAATAGCTTTAGACACTCACTCATACCTGGCAGCTGGCCCTTGATCCTTAGTCTTCTAAGGATCAAGAAGACTTGATCTTGAAGTTGCTGACTCCTGGGCATGTGAACCCCCAAGATCTGCTGCTCAACTCCAGTTGTTGCTACAGAGACCCAGCTGAGCATGTGAGCGTACGCACAGACACGCACAGACAATGGATTCCTGGAACTGACCTTATATACTCAGTCTGCCCAGTAGCTGATCCTGGATCCTCTTGTAATCTTGGAGATGCACACACATGTGCTGGCAGGTTTCTTAGGATCCCTTCATCTCCTTTGTAGCTGGCTTGAATGCTTGGATCTCCTGATCCCTCCACTAGGCAACTTGTAGATTCCCTGGCCTCTGCAATACCTAGCCCAGTCTTACAGCTGCCTGATGTATAACTCCTGAGCCTCTTACCATTCTTACTGGCTAGTCTGGCTTGCGATTTGCTAGCCACTGCATGCTGATACTCATACTCACCTAAATGCACTCATTATGACCTCTGCAGGTGGTAGTGCTTTAGACACAGGTGCACCTGTGACTTTTGGTCTCCATTCCAGTTGCTGGCCCTTATATACCTATGCACACACATGCATACAAAATATAGTGTTCCTCACATTGGAAAACAGCTACAAGTGGAATTTAGTGAGAATACAGAACAGACTGTCAGGAACAGTGCATGGCCAGATGAGTGTACTGACTGTCTCATTTTATCTCACTATTTTTATATTTTTATTTCATGCTTGTTCTGCCCCTAACTTGATCCTTTCCTTTCCCTGCCTTGGGTTCCTCCCCTAAGTAACAAGTATACAATTCCATCTTCCCCTGTGCCCCACATCCCTTGTAGGCAATAACCTCCTCAGTCACTAAGGTGAGCATGGGAGAATTCCTGTTGTGCAGTGTTCTGGGATTTCACACCCGGACCATGTGATCGCTCTTCTGTGGCAGCCTTGTGAGCAGCCAGGTCAGGGTGTGTCTTTTCCCCGATGAAGTTACTGGGATTGTGTGTAATTTTTCCTTTGAGCTGCTTTTGGTGTAAAGATGAGCCTTTCATCCCATCAACTTTTATTTTGAAAAACATAGCATATTCTAGTGGATGCTGCTGTGGAGGTTCTGAATGAATAGATGGCTATTGATCTAAACAGTTTTGAATATTCTATTTTGGTGGGAAAAAAAATTGGATTGAATCTGTTGTGAAATAACCTATTGATACTTGAATTTCCTGGGGATCTGTGTATGAGTGTAGTCTGGCAATGTTGTTTGCTTTGTATTCCAAATGGTCATTTTATTTTGTTGTGTTCTTTTAATTAGATATGAAAGGAGACCTGATTTTGCGGTTTGAGCCACAACCTTTGCCAGCCCCTTCTAACAGAGCTCAAGATAATGATCTTGATATCTCTTTGGAGCAAGAATCTGCTTGTGACACTCAACCAGAGTTTCCTTGTGATACTCAACAAGAATCAGAACATGTGATAGAAGAGAAGGTCCCCAATGAACCAGAAAGTAAAACTTCTAAACTTCATATTTAACTTAAATCTTTCCATTTTATATTAGAAAAGATTAGTCTAGTATATCAAATAAATTAATTTGAGTAATAACTGAAATGTTTTAACTAGTAAAACTTCTTAATGTATGTAAAATATTTCAGTATCATGTGGTTTATGTTTAGCATAGATGATAATAACCTAATGATTATGAATTTAAAAATGAAAATGTGACGTCTTTTTCTGATATGCTTCAGTTCATTAGTATACCGAGAATAATTCTCAGTTGTAAAAACTACACTGTTAGTATCCATAATTATTCCTATAGAATTAGTATAAATTATGGACTGATGCTGCTGTGTGAACTTAAATATTTTGTGGTTTGAGATATTTCAAAGTTAAAGCTTACAGTCTGCTTATTGTGTGTCCTTTATGTTCAGGTTTGTGATTGAGCTGCTGCATATTGTGAGTAGGCTGGAACGGATGCATGAGTGTGTCCTGTTTGCTTGTGGTGTGTCCACGGTCATGTGATGTGAGCCAGAAGTGTCTCAGTGACCTTTGCTGCTTGGCCAAATGCTTCTGCATCCCTTGAGTTGCACAGTCTGGTGTTTGGTCTGTGGTGCATAGTGTTTCCAGTGCTGATACAACACAGAGGGCAGGTGTGGGGATAGTACTGCATATTTTTGCTACAGTTTGACTGTAAAACACTGCATCCAGCTTAGCCCTTCTTTTATAGCTTGCAGAGACACATTACTGCTTTTCTCTTGCAGGTAAGAGAAAATACTGCTAAGATTTTAAAAATATACCTGAGCTATTTGTCCAACTCTGTAAGCAATAAAAAAAATAGTTGGTTTTTTTTTTTTTATGATATGAAGATATTCATTACCCAAAACTCTTAACAGTATATATTCTTTATAGAGCATGAAGAAGGAGAAGCCTGCCAGCCTCGATCAAAACTTGCCTTAAAGAAATTGTTGAACAAGATTAGAAGCCAAAAAGAGGAGTGGACATCAAAAAGTGAGAAAGAGAGTCAAAGTGAATTTGAGACTATTGAATCAGGCACAATTGCTAGTGAAGAGAGACCATTATATGATTTAGAACTTAACAAGGAGCAGCAGAAAATTACGGTATCTGAAGCCAAAGGTATGTAGTACATACTTGCATCATAAGTTTGTTGTGTAGGAGCAAAAAGACTTGTACAGGGGGACTATGGCAAAACTGTTCAATGAACTTTCAGTGTTAAATGTTTTGTCATGGTGAATGAAAGTATAGTTTCCTATCTGAGCCCACAAGGCATTGTGGATTTGTTGCAACCACAAATAGGAGAGGTTTTTGCTCTTAACTCCAACCTGTCCTGAGATCTTGAAAAGAACAGATGTCCAGAATATCTTTCTATCCTTCAAATCTCACCCAAATTGTTGTCACTGTTGGTGTTGCCATGCTTTAGTAGGTCTTTGCCTCCAGGGATAGAATTCTCAGTGCAGAAGTCGGCATTGAAGTCCTGTACCTGTTGAACTGGAAAAGCTGCTTTCTTTGGAGATTTACAGCTGTAAATGCCCAAGACAAGCATAAGCTGATTAGTTTTCTCTGCTTTTAGGCACCATTCCAAAACCCTTTTTTGTAAAATTGGAATTTATAGCAATTAGACATTGCAATTTGTTTGGTAGCCAGATCATCTTGGGGTTACTTCCCATGTCTGTCCTTGGTGCACTTCTGGTTAGGCTAGTGCTGAAGTTGGTGATCTTGTATGCTGAGTGGGATTTCTGAAGTTTTAAAGTCATCAAGTTGTGGCAGGTGTTTTGGTTGTTTGGGTTTTTTTGCTTTGATAGGGTGCTTGTTTTTTTAAACAAGATAAAGTGATTTAGTTCAGTCATGTACTTGGCTATGCCAGCATAATGCCTAGGGATTGGAGAGTGCAGCATGAGTGAAACCATGCCTTGGGGAAAATGTGCTGCTATTGAAGCTAACAGTACAGGATTGAGACTTGCTTTTTGTGCAATAGCTAAATGTTACATCATTTGCCCAGTGACTGCCAGTTTTAGACCCTCTTTGTTCCAAGAGGTTAATGTGTGGCTTTTGATTCTTCAGGATAATCTTGCTCTTGGGATCCCAAGTAATCTGTTAAAAGTAATTTTTGGTCTCATTGAAGCTGGGACATTACTGTGTATTCAAGAAAGACATATAATAAAGGGCCATTAAAGACTTAAATAATATAAAAAACTGATTTTCCAGATTATGGAGACAGGCAGAGTAGTAAAATAAAGATCTTTTCAAGAGCAGCTTATGCATTTGTTTAGAGGTATTGGGAAACTGTAAAGCAAGATGTGAAGAAGATCCAAGGCTCTCTCTGACTGCAATTACACCAAATAACATGTATATTTTAGACCCTATGAAAATGTTGGAAAATACAGTTGCAGGTGAAAAGTCAGTTCTAATCCATCCTCAAGAACAAGCAGCTAAAACCAGAATGGAAGAGGCAGCTAAAATTAGAATAGAAGAGGAGAGACAGAAGTGGGTAAGTGTGTTTGTATTTATTCCTATCTCAGTTGTAGTGTAAAAAAATGATTTACAGAGGACTTTAAAATGTTTCAGGTTATACAGCAGCTATAGGTGCTCTTAACATTTAAACTTTTACTGTAACATTTTTTATACTTTTCAAAAACAGCAAAGCTGTAGCTGAAATTTAGAATAGAGTGGAAACCCCCAGTTCCTTCAAATCTAACAAGTGCTGTAGGCAAGGGATGCAACCATGGTTAAATGAGAATCCCAGCTGTACATGAATACCTTTGTTTTGTGAAGGGAGGATATAGTCAGCAATATACAACTCTGAAAACTTTATTAACCCTGTGTAATAATGTAGGAAAGTCTATGGGATTGTGTTTAGAGTGACAGGAAAAGCATACAAACCTTGAGTAATTTTTTTTCTGGTTATCTAGGAAGCAGATGCAGAAAGTTTTTTGTGTCCCTGGGAATGCTATGTCTATTATATTTAACAAGTAGTAACTTTGTGTATTATTCATTATATGTATTGTGTATGTGTTTCGTTGTATTTTAATTTTTGTTGTATCCCTAGAGACCTGCCAGCTGTTATGTGGTGGTTTACCAGTTAAAAGTTGAAATTTGGGTCTAAGTGCAGCCTTAAATTGTGGAGTTTACATTCAGAAATAAAGGAAACAAAGATTTGACAAAATAGTAATATTTTAGGAAAAAAACCAAGCAACAAATCCTTCATGAAAGTGTGGCTACTTTCTTTCACCTTCATTTCTTCCCACTTTTCACCTGGCCAGGTGTACAGGTTGCTGTGTCCACAAAGCTGTTCTCAGGCCCATCTTTTTCTTGGATTGCTTTTCCTGACATCCCCATTCAGATTGTCATTAAAGGCTGTTGTACACTTCATCTTTGCCAGTACTTCGAAATTTTTCTTTGCTTTCATTCTAAAAGCACATATGCTGTTACTAAGTGTGGATCTAAGTGAATTGTAGCTGATAGGTACATGGAAAGAGAATAAACAGACTACTTCAGAGGTTTATGGACTACTCTCAAAGTGGTTAAATATTAGCTATTTCAGAAGCTTTTGTAAAGCTTGAATAAGCGTTTAAATATGTTCAACACTGATGAAAACTCAGTGAAATTCAAAATAGATTTCTCAAGTAACTTTAAGAAAAGGACTTCTTTTGCAGTCTTTGGAAAGTGATAACGTATCTTGAATGGATTCTGATTTTATTCATCTTATTAATTTGAGAACAGGTAATAATGCAATAGTAAATGGATTCAGGGATTGTTAGAGATGTTGAGCCAGTAAAACAAAGTTATTCCTGTAAACCTCAGAACTACTTTTAAAGGCCTGTTGCAATTTGGAAATACCTGTCACAAGCAATAGAATTTCTTCTGTAATTTGAAACAAAGGTTTGTGTGTGGTGGTGGTGTGTGAGCAGTCTGGTTTCTTCGTCATTCAGTTCTAGAGATTCCCCCTCATTTTTCTTTTCAATAGAATGAGGAAATAGAGAAACAGAAACAGGAGCAGCTGACCTTGATTAAAAAAATTGAGGAAGAGAAAGCTCTTTTGGAGGCTGATTATCTGAAGATCCAAATGCAAACCTGTTTGGAGGAGGCTAAGAAAAAAAAAGAAGAGGAAGAGCAAGGTCAGCTGGTGCAAAGCCACAGTCTCCCTTCCACAGATCAGCAGAACCAAACGGAACATGAGGTGAAGAATTATAGAAAATTGTGTGTAGGTTTTTAGTTACTATTACAATAAAAATAAAGAACACCGTTTACCAATTTTAAACTATATCAATCAAGACAATTTTTATTTCTTAGGCTGTGAATTAGAAGTTTGTATGTATAAAAGCTTCCTTTTCTAGTGTACAAGGTTTATTTCACATGGTATCACTGGACCTGAAGGAGTGGCATGAATCTGTGTCAGGGGAGGTTTAGGTTAGACGCTATGAAAAAAGGTTTTTAACCAGGAGGGTGGTTGGGCACTGGAACAGCTCCCAGAGAAGTGGTCACAGCACCAAGCCTCTGAGTTCAAGAAGTGTTTGGATGGTGCTCTCAGGTACATGTTGTGGCTCTTGGGGATGGTCCTGTGCAGGGCCAGGAACTGGACTTTGATGACCTTGTAGGTCCCGTTCAACTCAGATATTCTGTTATTTTATGATTCTGTGACTTTTGCTATTGTATTGTCTCTCTATAGTCCAAGGGACAGCACGTCTGTTTATAATGCCTGTTAGTAAAATCTGATTAGAGTAACATAATGATGAAGGCATGTAGACATAACGCTTTTCAAGAAGGAAAAAAGAAATCATAGTCGGAAAAAAAAATCACAAAAATCTCCCTTTGTCTGTTTAAATCTCAAACAGCTACTTAAAGAAGAGGAATTTATGGAGGATGTTGAAGGAAAGTAATCTTCTTTATATATAAAAATCTTGATTCATTTGCACAACCTGTGCTCTTTTTAGAGTCTGATTGCCTTGGAAGTGCAGCTGTATTGGCTCATTGCTCCCTGAGTTTGCAGGGTATATTTACCTCTAGGCTGAGCTGCTGTAAGCACCATTGACTTTGATGGTGTGTGCAGAGAGAGACTGTAGCTGTGGGCCATCCGTTCTAGAAACTCCTTTAGCTTCATTGCCTCAGGCTGAAATCTCACAGACTTCAAACATGGTGGTACCCAGTGGCTTCTGTAAACTTAGGATGAAGAACACACAGCTTATGGTTGTTGCCATAATAGTTTTCTGTGAGTTAGTTGTATATGTGCAATTAAAATTATTTTATTTTGATTAGACTACTGTATCAGACACCAGGAGTCCAAGAGAAGACAGTCATATACGGATGATCCGTAATTTTCAACAACGCCTTCTGCAGCAAAAAAGGTAAGCGTCTTTATGGACTGTGAAGTGTCTTTATGGAATGCCTGTTCAAAGTAATTGGAATTGCTTTGGTTATTGAAATTGATGTTTCTTTTTGCACTGCTCTGATCATGTTTTCACTCTGTTCAGGTTGCACAAACAGACCATTGAAGAAGCGAGAAAGCATCTACAGGAGTATCAGAATATGCTGAAGCAAAGGTACTTGTCTACTTTTGCAACACCTCTGAGCTCAATGGAAACAAAATCCATAAATTTAGATCCTGTCTCAGAGCCACTCCTAGAGAGGCAAGGAGCACAGCCAACACAATCCCAGGCATTGGAACAAGTCAATACCCAAGAATATGCGCGGTCATTACCTGCATATTCAGGAGCGTTGCGTCTGTTGGAAAAACCATCTTCACAGAAGCAGGAAGAGCAAATGCGTAACATTTGTCCTGGAAGATCAGTGCAGTTTTCAGAAGCATCAAAATCGAAGCATGGAGAGTTTAACTTGCTGTGTGACTGTCCTTCACAGGAACAAGTGGGAAAGTTCAAAACTGCCAGTAATCACATCAGAGAACCATCCCAGTCCCAGTTACCATCAGGGTCAGTCAGGAAAGAAGTCACTGCAGTAAGAACACAACCAGAAGCACAGCGACAACACGTTAGATTTGTGTTGCCTGCAGGAAGTTCCTCTGAGTTTTCAGAAACAGTGCATTCTGAAGAGTTAGCTCAGAAGATACCTAACTATCAGAAAGAGACAGAAGTTGGAGAAGAACATCCATTTAAGACATCCCTCATGCCAGCAACAAGGAGATCAGCCTTGGCTGATCCTTTAGCCTGTCAGCAGGTATCTGTAGAGAGCAGCAGCGGAACAAGCCCTGATCAACTGCTCAGTTCTTCTGAACCCAGGATTCTAGCACGTGAAGAATCTAAAGCCCAGGGTGTTGAGGAATTATTGATATCAAAACCAGGAGATGCATCTTTGTTAAATTACTATTCTGGTATATTGAATTTAAGGGACAGAGTGTTGGCCTCATCAGAAAACATCCAAGCTCAGCAAAAGTATTTGAAAGAATTGCAAGAACAGCTAGATGCACAAAGAGAAGCTCTTCTTTCTAAACGGAGAATACAGGAACAACTACTTTTACAGAAGCAAGAGAAATTGAAGGAGCAGATGCAGAGACAGCAAGAGGCTTTGAGAGAATTTCTAAACAAGCAGGTAAGCTTTACAAACACTTTGCATGGGGAGTCGTCTAGGAGGTGATCAAACTTATGAGTCAATGCTGCCAGTTAACAGAGTACCCCATGTTGATAGTTTCAGGTGATTTACCATAATGAAAATTTTAATTAGGACTTGTGATTTGTAATCAGTACTTTTCCTCTGTAAGCCCCAAGAGCACAGTTTTGTTCAGTCTAACAGAAATACTGTGAACGTCTGTGCTTGGTCTCTGAGCATAATGCCTATTGAAATTGTTATGTTGTCTGAAATTCCTGTAGGTAGAGTTGTCTTCTTAACTATAAATGCACCTCTATGTGTAAAATAGCCCTCGTATTAAAAAGACTTAAACAGTACCTGAAAGGATATCATAAGCATCTTGAATAGGTTATTTTTAAAGCTTGTCTTTTTGTGTGTACTCACTAGGAAATTGGTTTGGCAGCTGCAGTCTTGACTTGTAATTTGCTTGTTTCTCAGTAACAGAAGAAAGATCCGAGTTTATTCTTGAGCCACTAAAGAGCCTCCTTTTGCCTTCCCTTGTGTTTTTTTTTCAACTGAAGCCATCTTAGAAGAATAACTGTTCCCTGTAGAGTTCCTGTCTTTTGATTTTTGCAGCCTCCAAACATCCAAAATTCTTGAATTCAGGAGCTGAAAAAGTAAAAGCAGACTTTTAAGAAATTGTTTCTGGTAAAAATGATGAGTACTCTGATCTAATCTCACAAAGGCCTTGAAAATGTAACTAATTGAGTTTTAGCACATTCGGTTTGTAGAGCTAAGTAAAATTCCTCTATGTCCAAATGTTTTTGTGAGCTAAGCAGATCTGTCCAGTATCCTGTGTACTCAAACTGCTTTCTCAACATGCTCAATACTGTCCTATGTGGAATACACACAAGAAAAAATGCTTGTTTGATAAATTAGTATAAATATAATCTTACATAAAAATGCTTCCCCCTTCTCAGGTGAAACGTATGTGCCCAAATGAAGAAGTGACAGAGGCACAAAAGCCTGACTGGATTAATAGAACTGACTTTCTCCAAGTCTCAGAAAACTACCAGCAAGAGAATTGTGGCAGGAGTAAATTTCACAGAAGTGAAACGATTTCTCGGTGCATTCGTCCAGTTGAGCAAACTGGTAAGTCTGTGTGTTATTTTTCATTATAATTTTTATTGGTTTACAGCTGAGCTGGAGTTCTCTTCCATCTCTCCAAGTTAATTTGAGATATGTGGGTGTGTGTACCCATATTATTGCAACATACTCAACTTTGTTTTACAGACCAATCTGAGAAAGTTCTCTGTAGAGAGCAGAAGCGGAGATCTTCCAAACCACCAGTGACAAAAGTCAAGTTAGGGCTTGGTTTGCAACAACATGAACTTAGTGTTATACCAGAGATAGACACACCAAAAAGTTGCAGCCTCTCTTTTGCAGGTAATGTATAAAATATATAATACATGCTGTTATGAGTAGATTGGAGGAATATAATCTTCGAGATTATTAGGAAATAATAGCTGATATTTTTGCCTTTCTTAAGGTATAACTTAAAAACTAGCAAAGTGCGTTGTAGTTCAGAAAAGTTTATCCTGTGAGTGTCTGTCTAGAAAATCATAATTTAAACAAAATTTCACCAGGAGAACAGAATTCATGGTTATTCCATGATGTTAGTTCCTTGTTGATTTTTCTTTTGGGCAGGGTCTGTGTTAATAGGCAGTTGTACAATAACTCAAAAGAGAAGTTGGTAGATTTTGTTTGAGTGTTTACCTTTTGAGCATACCGGGAAAGTGACTGTGAAATCTTTCAAGTAAGATGTTAGTATCAAGCTTCTACAGAAACTTTCAGGCCATCTTTTTATGTTGTTTTTTCTAGTTAAAAAACACTCATTGCAAAAAAAAATTTGAAGAGCAGTTATAATTTCATAAATATATTTGTTACAGTCTGCAGCCAATGCTTTGCAATTCTCTATAAGGAACATTAATTAACAGGTACAACAAACTCATGTTTTCTAAAGGTAAACATTTAATTTTTTTTTTTTCAAGGTCTCTTCACATCTAAAATGTAATGCATATTTTACAAAGTTTTTTATGTTGTGTTCTTAAAAGGGCTCAACAGAACAATCTGAGTAATTATAGGCCTGTCAGGCTGGCATTCATTGTGAGCAAAATAATGAAACAGCTGATATGAGACATCCTTCAATTAAAGAAAAGTAATTACTGTTAGTCAGCATCAGTTTATACAGAGTAATTCTTGTTTGACCTATTTGGTATCTTGATTAGATAGCAGGTTCTGTGGGGTAAGGTTTTGACTGAAGAATGTATTTATGTTCCCAAAAGCACTTGGCTTAGTAACTTACACTTAGCTGTATAATACTGTTATGATCCACACGTGATTTATTCCTATATTACCAAACCATTGGTCATGGTAGGCGGTAAAAAGTTGAGATTTTTACTGGGTTGGGTGGCCAAAAAGGGCTGTTTCACAGGCCAGGTTGTAGAGAAAGAAATCTTTAAACCAGAGCAGAGAAGTTACATTGCCTCTGGATCTGGAGAAGTTACTGAAAGTTTTGTTGGATTTGCTATGTGGAAAAATTTGTTTGAATTTTTTTTGAGGAAATACTTTGGTGGAGTTAGGAATTAGTTTTTGAGAAGTCTATGATCTGTATAATCTTTCAGCCTGTATAATCTGTAGACTGTGATGCAAATGTGTTTACTGATGTGATACAACTAAATTCATTAAAATGGGGACCATGCAAATTCAGCAGGTTATTTCTGTAGAATAGAATGTGCATCTTAATGTTCCTCATGACGCGCAAAGCACTTCTTTTCTATACCCAAACTGATTACAAATGTTTTAAATTCAGATAGAACAGATGCTGGTACTGGAGAAACTTCTTTGATTTCAGCCTCTGGGGAGTTTGCATGTGTGAAGCATCACAGTCATGCTCTTCATGAAGGCACCTCTCCTTTGGGCATAACAAACTATGAAGGAAAAGCCTGCAGTGGAAGTCCAAGGCAAACTAATCCATCAGGGAGATTATTGCAAGAATTGCTGATGATGGCTGCTGAGACTTCATATGATTCAGGTGAGAAAATCCTCTTCCTTCAAGGGTTTTGTGAACACCATTCAGCATTGCTGATTTTACTGCTGTTTATTTGTAGAATATGACCTGAGTTGTTAAAGAGCATGCAGTGCTATTTAATGCTATTGAATTTTAAGTGTAAAAAAGGATGTTTCAATAAGCACTTGTCTCAGAATGAATGAGTTTTTATCTTTTGGGTTTTTGTGATCCATTACCATTCTAGTAAGAAGTCCACACTGCACTACACTGCTAGTCAACAGTTTCTTGTCCAAGGCATGTCCTTTTCATCTGTAACTTTTAGAATTGTAAAGGTTTGCAGGTCTTGCAGGTGGGAACCTGTTTTGGGCAGACCAGTGGTGTTCCTGATTCAATACCCAATGATTCTTGTAGTGATACAAAGGAAATCAGTGCTTAAAAAGGCCTCTGAAGTGTTAGTGTGTTGATTTAGATATCCTCTGAAAGATCAGTGTATGTAAGAAATTACTTAAAAATATGGTTGAGACAAAAAATAGAAGGCTAAGGTCATTGTCAGTTCAAAAAAACTTTGAAAGAATCATGTCTTAGATGTGACAGACATAAAAATTGAGAAATGTAGAATATATCAAATTGAGAGACCTGAGACCTATAAGGGTCGAGTCCAACTTCCTGATTCTCCCAGGATTACCTAAAACAAAACCATTGACTAAGAGTATTGTCCAGTTGCTCCTTGAGCTCTGATGGCCTTAATGCTATGATCACTTTCCTGGGGAATGTGTCCCAATGACTGACCGCCCTCTCAGTGAGAAACCTTTTCCTAATGTCCAGTCTTGTCCTAATGCAGCTTCATTCCATTTCCTTGTGTCCTGTTGCCTTGTTTAGTTACAGGTAGTTATTTTGTATCTGCAATGTCTCTTTAATTAGGAAGTTGTGACTATCAGCTCACCGCGCATTAGGCTTGACTCTCAGCTTGTGAGACTAACACAGTGCTAGAGTTGAGCCAGACACCAGAATTTTCAAGTAGCTGTGAGGGGTCTCCTGACTAGGAAAAGTCTGTGCATAGCTAGTATTCAGGACAGGCCCATTCTGCTTTGACCCTTTCCAGTAGCCATCATAGGCTTTTAACATGCTCCACTGAGTATGTCTAAAGGAACAGTGCAGTCTTGTAAGGACTGCTTTAGCTCTGTTCTTGTCTGTCTGTGAAGAGCTTTTATTGAACAAGAACACCTTTGAGGGTAGGCCATGTCCATAGGTGGCAAAGTTATTTGGATTCCATAAAATACAACAAGTTGTTTTGGTTATCAGCAAAAAGGTTTTTGCTAGAAAGTGGTTTGTGAATGTTCAAAATAATTTTGTTTCAGGGACATTGAAACCTGCCAAACATGTTATGGGTAACTTGGCTGGCTTTATAAAAGGACAAAGATGACTAGTTCGTAAAACATTCGCTAAAGCAGTTTGAAGCTTTTTACAAGGTGATGGTGTTGCATGATCCAGTACAGTTTTCAGTATCCATCTGAAATATTACTGGAGCTGCAGAGGAGTTCCCAGAAGCTAGGTAGCCTTCATGTGCTCATTGTTACAAGCAATACAACTGTGTAGTACGCATCTCCTGGTTTTGCTAGAAATTTCACCACTGGCCCTAAGCTTTAATTTTTCATTTAATTTGCATTGAGACATCATTTCCAATTCAGTCGGATTTACTTGGAATTATAGTTGTTTTGAATAAGTACATATACACTCATTTTCCTTCAGCAGTTTCTTTATTTCTCAGAATGCCCCTTTTGAAGTATATCTATATTTAAACTTAAATTATCATAAAGTCATTTTGCCTTTTAACAGTATTTGAAGAAAAGACTTGTATCTGTCTGGGTAAGTTGTAAAAGCATTGCTAGAGCAGCTGTTACCAAATTAATATAAAATAACTTGGTGTAGTGTCTTCTTACATTGAGTATTGTATATGAACAATGCAATAGTTTATGTAAGAGGATTAGGAAACTTTATGTGAACATCTATATTAAAAGAAAAAACCGAAAGCTTTCTGTGATTGTGTTTAAGAGGATTGCCCTCTTGAGCAGATCTGTAACCAAAGTGCCAGCAATAATCTTGATAACGTGTAGGCTATGGCGCTCTCTCTGGTATTTTCAGTAACTAGTGTGGTATTTCAGCAAGTAAATCTACAATCCCTTGCACTTTAAATACAAAGTTTCTGAAAGGAAAATTTAAGGTTCATTTTAGGTTGTTGCTTATGGTTTTTTATTTCATTTGGTTTTCAAATTTTTTTTGCTACTTGATTCTTACCAGAACATGTTTGCGTTTTTGCCATGTTTTCAAGATGTAATTGTATCTCTACAGGTAAGAGCAAATGAGTGCTTTGTGTGGTCTTTGACCTTGTTCTTTGAAGTTATGCTCTTGGTGGTTTCAGCCTTTGACCAAATAATGTAAGTCTTTACAACTTATGAGTTGTACTGCTTTCATGATTCCAGAACCACTAGCTGTGTACAAATCCTTGGTCACTGCTCACATGCTTGTTCAAATCAGACATCAAAGATGAAAAGATAAAGTTGGTAAATCTGCTTTTTACATGCAGATGCTTTAATCAACAAAAGTGAGTTTCCTTTGATAGGAGAGCTGCCTTGGGTAACAGGCAGTTTTTTAAAAAAGTCTATAATTAGCTGTATTTCTTTCTTCAGTTATTACAGGAAAAAAGATGACTTTAACCCTCTCAAATTTAGTGGCAGATATGTCTGAATGTAAAATGGGTCATAAGGACTTCTTGTGGTTAGGTGAGGATGAATCCCTGTTCTCAGTATTGAGTGGTTGCAAGTGCTGCACCAACTGATCAGCTGGTTGCAGCCAGAGGACAGGTAATTTTGCTAAAGTGATGTTGCATTAAGTGAGTCTAAAATCTGAATTGCTCTTTTGCATGCCATGGATGCATGATAGGATGAGTTGGGAACTTTGGACACTTGATGTTCTTTCCAATACTCTTTGGCTAGAATGGGCTAATAGAATTCAAACTGTTAATAGCAATTTGCAGAATAACCCTGCAGATGAGACAGGCAGTTTGATGGCATAAACCTAATTTCCTTAGGAAGTCAGCCTGGAACTAGTGACTAGGTTTGATACATACACTTCTTCCACCGTTCTCCTTCAGGACATATCAACAGGCTTGTCTCTCTTTATTCATCTGCATTGGTTCCAGAGCAGTGGTCCAGATGTGATTATCTTCATGTGTTGCTACTCTGTACGGGGATGTTACTCCAAGAATATTTCAATTTATTTCTAGTAATCCCAAGTATTTGTCCATTATTCAGCATTTCAACAGACTGTCTTTTCCATTACCAGTTTAGCTGCTGTTGTTGTTTGTCTACATGCCTGGATTTGGACTAATCCTTGTTTTTACATTGTCTTCACTGAATGGTTGGGCTTTCAGTCATTTGTCTTTCAAGTTGCACCCTAAAACAATTGCTGCTATTTTACTGCCATTTCTGTTGGGGGGGAAAAAAAGCAACATTTGGGATATTACAGATTCAGATTTTAAATATAAATTCTTTGTGACACTGTGGTGGCCAAGAAGTTAAAACATGAAAGTCCCATGTCGCTGTGAGGAACAAGAACCTTGCACTATTAGTTTAGAGGAAGGAGAGAAGACAGAAAAACCCTCCTTTATGAATCACCAGATACAGGATTTTTTAAGGATATTAATATAATAAAATCATGGGATATGAGCATGTATTTTAATTAAATAATTTGGTTTGTAGCATGAAATTGATACTGTTCATCCCTGGTATTAATATCACAAGAACAATGCAGGTTCTTACAGTACAGTAATGAAACATTTGTAACATAGCTGTCCATAGAATTTATATACAAGAGATTAATATTAAATGCTTGAATCTCATCTCTAGTGTATCCTGTACTACTGCCCATCACAGCGATAGTCTATGGAAAATAAAATAACTTCTTTCAGAAAGGGATCTCTAATGTTGATGGAAAGGTATTAGAAAATAAAGAATTATGTGGTAGCTTGTCCCAGCATTTACTTTTTTATCAAATTTTAAAATAAATACTCTAGTTTCTGAATGTCTTGACAGCCATTTCTAGACATTAGAATGTTACTGTTTTAGGTTTAGCAATCTCTTGTACTGCGCACTTTTTCTTCTGTGGAGATATTTAAATAGTAATTGATTAGATGATTGCGGTTCTCATGCTTCTTCAAGGAATTTTCTTGAAGGCCTCGCTCATTTTCAGGATCCTCTGTCTCCTGTATCCTGCTCCAAGGAAGAGGAGCAGACTTGAGCAGAGTACTTGGTCTCTAAATAAATGCATTTTAGATGTATTTCCTTTCGTGTTTTGTACTTTCTCCTAGAAGTCTGCTGGGTTGTAGTGGCTATAAGAAACCTTGGATTTTTTTTTCCTCTCCCTGAAACGAGTTGCAAAATGTTTCATATTTATTGAGAACACAATCTTTATTATTGTGACATCATATCAATATGTTACTGGTGTTGCTTTACAGAGGAAACATCCCCTATTTTTTTATAGTATGAAAAATGGAACCACTAAAGTTTGCCATCTGGTAAGAAACTGAGCTTCAGCAGACGCCAAGTACAAACTTGTGTTACGATTCACAAAAAGTTAGATCTGCTTAAGTAGAGAATCTTACGAAAGCTGGAATGAAATGTCTGTCACTAGCAGCCTATTTAGAATTTGGAGAAAGCATACCTACTTCACTTGTGTTTCATTTCAGTTTCATACTTAGCACTGTTTTCTTGAAAACTATTACTGGAAATAAGAATATGTATTTGTTTGTGACAATTAATTTGCAGTCATAGAATTGTCAAACTTTGAAGGTGCTTACCAGCACTGAATGCAGAAATTGTGTTTTCTGGTTGCTGCTGTGGTGGTTTTTTTGGACAGATACTGATCATACTTATTTTTATGTGTAAGAGCATTATGGCAAAAGTGACTCAGTTCCATGGTAGTAGTCATTCTGTAGTTAAGCAATTCAGTGTTTCTGTGTTCTCTGATTTACTTAGAATGTCTGATTTCTTTGTAATTACTGTAACGGTAGATTGTAAAAGATTCCCCCCACTCCAGTGAAATGATTGATGATGCCAAAGCATGAGTTTAGAGCTCTTCCTGCTTGCTCTGTGGAGAGCAGTCAGGGTAGTTAGAAATTTTAGGAAGGCTGGTCAAGGAGAACCACAGGTTGCTGATGAAATTGGTGGTATACTGGAGCAAAAAGTGTGTAGGTGAGAGGAAAGTGGTTAAGGATGGGCAAAATCAGTGCTCGAAGAGTGAGGCCGGCAGCAGTGGAGTGTTACTGCCCTCTGCTGTGCATTGCTCACTATGAACTCGAAAATTGCTTTTTTCCTTATTGCTTCTCTTACTTTTGTGTTCAGCCCAGTCCCAGGATTCTCAAGTGTCTCAAGATTCATCAGTTCTTGCTGCTGAAGGTGGAGAGAGACTTAGAACATGTTCTGAACCATCATTCAGGCTTGATAATACGGTTGGTCACATCAAAATAATCCTATAACTCACTCTTTATTTTGTGATGTAATCTTTCTCATATTGGGTGGCTAAGAGTGGGTGCACTATTCTAGGTGCAGCAGTAAAACAAGCACCAAGTAAAGAGATAACCACTGTGATGGATCTGCTCTGTTCCTGTTCATACAGCATGGGATGCTGTTGCTCCTCTGTCAGGGCACACCATGGGCTTACACTCAGCTTGCTGAGACTCCTTTTTCACAGTGCTTTTCCCCAGGCAGGCCTCAGCTGGGACTGGTGCTCTGGCTCCTTCCTTTCCCCGTGCTGGACTTTGCATTTGCCTTCATACCATTCCTGTAGAGGCAGCCTCAGAGGTCCCTCTGGATACCAGCCCTGCTGTTCAGTGCATGGGATGCTCCTCCTGCCTTAACGTATCTGCAAATTTGATAAAAAAGTGTGGTGTCACCTCCTCTGGATCATTCACTGCCAAGGACAGACCCCTGTGTACTTGTTCCCCACCTCCACAGAGTGTGTAACCCTGCAATCACTGACCTCTGAGCCTGATTATCCAGCCAGGTTTTTAAAGCCAGTTTTTTTTACCCTTCTTACTGTCCATCCGTCCAGGTTGCAGCATCCAAACTGGGATCATAGAATATTGTGAGACTGTTAAAAATCTTGGCAAAATCAGCACCAGTCTCCCTCTTTTCTCTCACCCAAAGATTCCATCTTTTTTTTAGGAGATAACAGTATTTAAAACATGCGTGTATTACATGTATATATAAAAGTGTCTTAGGATGTAAATATTTTGTATGAGTATGTTCAATATATTTGTATAAATTAGTACATAATGAAGATTTTTTATTTTCTTAGGGCACATTTAAGTCAGAGTTTGAAAAGAATTGTTCATATCTAATTGTTCAAAATTTTGAAGCACAGGAGCCCTCATTGTCTGCTTCACGACTTTGTAGAGCTTACCTTAAAATTAAGGAAGATAATGCTTTAGAGGATTTTGTGTATTTTAATTTCACAGAATTAGATTTTAAGTCTCCTGTACGCAAAAACCTCAATATTGCAAGTACTTGTAAAGCTCATGACTTTTTAATGTTTTGCATGTATGTCCCTCTGAGATCCAATATTCTACTGAAGTGGGTCTGTGATGAGAAATAGCCAAATCTGACCACCAGAAGATAAAACAATCTTCCAGGTGTCATGATTTGTATGCAGTTCTGAGAGGCTTTATAACTCTGTGTGTGTGTGTGTGTGTGTGTGTGTGTGTGAGTGGGAGGGGAGGGGGCTGTTGGGGAGTGAAGTGCCTGGGACATGGGGTGTGAATGTCTTGTACTGAGCAAGGATGAAACTGTATTTGCCTGACTGCAAAACATGAAGGCTCCTACACTTGACCTGAGCTCAGAATGAAATGTGTGTGTTTAAAGCTTTACTTCTGAACATGTGAATACACTGTAATAGGTGTGTTGCTTTATCCTAGGAAGTACCAGGTTCAGAGGCTTTCATGCAACAAATACCCTGTGATGTAACTTCAACAATTTCCACTGGCAGCTTTTCAGCCAGTGAAATGTTGAATGCAAGCCCTGTTGACACTGGTGAGTGTTCAGGTTTTGTTTTCTTGTAAAAGGAAAATTGTGGTTTAATTTTATGGCAGAGTGAGTCCAACTCACTGAAAGTAAGTTCTTCTGAAATAAACTTACGTCAAACTTCACCGAAGGTTGATTAATACATCTTACAGAGTTGGGTACAACCAGAATGTTTTCTTAAGTGCTTATGATTTTTTACTTTTATAATAATTTAACATTATAATACATCTGCTTTGGCAAGGGATAGTTTGAGCTTTATTAGGCAACTGTAACACTAGCAGCTTTCAAGAGGCAGTTTTTGTTTTAAAAATTGTCTTCAAATGATACACTGATAAAAGTTTCCTAATCAATATATATCATGGGTTGTTGCAGAGCTATGATTTTCGTGCACTTAAGAGAATTGTTCCAGTATCTGCTTGTCACCACAATAATTCTTAATGACTTATTTTTTAAAATGTCACTTGAATGCCATATTAACTTTTAATAGTTTTCTGGGAAATACATGTTCTTAGTATTTTTTGTTTGTAGTCTGCCTCTTGATGTTATTTTTTCATAAAATCAAAAACAATTCCTTTATAATAAATACATAAGTGCTTCTAACATTATTACTTGTGAACATGGAAGTGAGTTTGAAATTGATTAAATAGTGACCCTTGGATTTACTTACTTGAGGTTTAATATTGTGTTACTCTGACACACATCTGATTTCTTAAGCAACATCTGTGTATGAGTTGTTCCGTGTTTATAAATCAATTTTTGAAGATTACAGTTTTTACAGCCTGAGATTTCAGTGGCTCATTTTAACCCTAATGTTCCAAACTAATGTTATTTTGAGTAGTAAACTTCATAATTCATGTGACAAATCTGTGTTTTATTGATGTAAGAAAGCTAAAGCCATTTCTAAGATCATTTGTTTGTAGTTTTTCTTCTCTATTTTTTTTAGTTGTGAAAGAAAAATACCAGAAGTTTTGTTATTTGACTAAATAAATTTTTCAAGTCTAGCTGGGTCTTCACCATACACTCAGTGCTTAGTAATGACCTTTTCTGGTAGCTTTGTGCAATTCTTCTGTAAGTTTATGGATAAGAAGGGTTGGTATGCTGTCTAGGAACGTGACTTTGGTTGTCTTGATCTCTCAAATTTCTAGTGTTGGTATTAAGCCATTTCTGTTTAAGCATGAATAAAACCACTGTGCAGTGTCATGAAGATATTCAAGATCACATGAAAAGATTGACACATTTATATACAGTAGGAGGTAAAGAGTGCTAGCTAGCATAACATAGCAGTATTAATTCTTTTCTGATCTTGTAATTTTAGTATTTCCTAAGTCTACATTCTGTAAAAGTGCTAAGTACTGACTGCTCCCTAATTAGATATTAGCAACTTGCATTTGTGAAAATGTGTGGTAAGGTTTGTAGGAGCGTTGACAGGAGACAATTAAAGAAACAAAACCCCAGAACTCTTTATGAATATTTCAGGATATTAAGCACTGTCTTCTCAAATGATGTAATGTATGTGATGTGTATGCAAAACTGTGAACATCTAACTTACTATTTCAGGATTATCTTCTGACTGTAGAGAAGATGGAATTCTGAGAGAAGCAGCAAACCACCCTTGGAACTCCTCACTTCCTTTTACTTTGCAGCAGAGGCAAGAGAATTTGTCTGGAGCATCTGAAAGTCAGTTCTCTGAAGGAGAGATGTACTTTTATAAGGAAAACCAGAAAGAGCAGATCCTGGGGAGACCTACTGGGAACTTGAGCTTGAACTCAGAGGACAGTACACATATCCAAGGTATTCATTATTTTATAGCACTTTGGTGCTACTCTCTGATCATGCAGAATGAGGAGCTTGCTCAGTGTTAGGCATTGGTCTGTATTATTTATATTCAGCTTACATTTTGAAGTCAATAAGGATTCTACATGCAAGAATTCAGTACTTTGATGTTCTTGATGCTTTGTGTTAGGTACGTGTTCACAAAGCATTACCTAGTGCAGAAAAAAAAGATTAGACTGACCACATTTCTGTCAGTTCTGTGCAGCTTCCTGCCACTGTGGCTGGGGCTGTTTGCTACCTGTGCCATTTTTGTCACTTGTTTATGCACAGCTTTCACTTCAGGAAGGTAGAGAAATACTATATAATACTTATTGTTCACAGGGGGTCACATAGTTGGTGAAACTCTGACTGGTTGGTGGGAGTTTTACGGTCTCTAGAAAAATGTAGCAATTAATGAAAATTAAGATCATTATTAGCTATCATGAAGATGATGCTAGTGTTTTCATTCAAATCACTTTCTCCTGGAATGTTTGAAAACCTCAAATGATAGAATTGCAGCATAATCTAGACCAGGAAGGATTTCTGGTTACGTGGCCCAAATTCTCCTTCCTGCTCACAGCAGAGCCAACTTAGACTGGGTTGCTTAAGACCTTGTCCAGGCTAGTTCTGAGTATCTCCAAGGACAAAGATTCTACACACGCAAGCAACATTTTAATAACTTTCTTATTTTCTTTTTTCTTTTCTTGCATGTTCCAGGAGACTGCATTTTCTTTAAACTGACAGAGGATACATTTAGATTAAATACTAGGCAGAAATTAATCATAGTGAGGGTGTTGAGGCACTGGTACAAGTTGTCCAGAGAAGCTGTGGATGCCCCATCCCTGGAAGTGTTCAAGGCCAGGTTGGATGGGGCTTTGAGTAATGGTCAAGTGGAAGGTATCCCATTGCAAGGGGCTTGGAACCAGATGAACTTTAAGGTCCCTTCCAACCCAGACCATTCTAGGATTCTCTATAATGTCTCTTAGGAGGTAGTAGACAAGAGACATTTCTTGTACCACTTCCCTCACACCCCCAGTTCTTCTTTTAAGATTGAACAAACTCATTTAGCTTCTCTTTGGACATCATGTGCTACATCCATCCTCTAATCATCCTTGTGGTTCTTTATTGGTCTTGTTCTGCTCTGAGTTTTGTACTAAGAAGCCCACACTACTTCTGAGGCAGTCTTACAAGAGCTGAACAGAGAACTTACAGACTTCACCTTTTCATTTAAAGAATAATAAAATTGAATCAGTGTAACACTTTCTTACTGCCTTTTATACCTGCATTGTGTCAAAGAATTGGATGCTGTAAATATTTCGTTTTTATGAGCTGGTATTTGTATACCTGCAGAATTCTGTAGGCTTTATTTACTGTTTATAGAAACAACTTGTGATATGTCCATTGTATGGGGGGAGAGGGTGGTTGTTCTTACAGGGAGTTGGTTTTGGGGATATGGGTGATGTTTGTTTGTTGTTAAAATAACCTCTTTTCTTACAGCTCCATCAATTGAACGCTATTTTCCTGAAATGGAGAGACCTTTTCCAAACTTTCATCACCAGCTTTTTCAGCCCCTGGAACCAAGTATTGACATTGATGCATCATCATCATCATCCTGTTCTCAGTACAGAATTTCACAGCACAGAGAATTTAGCAAGGTACTGCAGAAAAAACTCTGGTAGAAGAAATACTTTTGGCTTAAGATCTTTAAATGGATAATCCCTATACTGTGTTCTATTTAGAAGAAACACAACAGTATATGTTATATACGTGAATTGCTGATTGTAGCAGAATTGTGACCCAAAAATCAGATACTACCTTTATCTTTTTATCCTCCATATTTCTGAGAAAATTAATCTTAAATCAAAATTATTTTTTATGCCACCAGACTTCAGAATTTTCAACAGAAAGTCCAGATGTGTCTACATTTCTGGAAGTGGAAAACTCCAGTCTGAACAGACAAAGAGGCAGTCTACCTCCTAGTCTTGAAACAAATCGGCAAAACAACACTGCATCAGAAGAAGAGTCTGCTAGAGAAAATGTCACTCCAGGTATGTACAGTGTAGTCAGATCAGTGCTTTCAAAATCAGCTTTGTGCCAGTGTATAAATATGAGCCCTTAGTGTGGGTTTGCAATGTTGAAATGGGGACAGATCTTGCTTCTCTCAGCCCTGCTTTGAAATGTCTTAACTGCTGCACTCTCACACACTATCTCCCTCGACCCCCCTTAATGGTGGAACTCCTAAATTTTTAAAGTTCATTTCTTGAGCAGTTATGACTGTGGTATAAAAGCAGACTGCCTTATTCAAGTCACTGTAATGGATATTATGTTATTTATTCCTTCTGCGGTGATTTGTTAGCAAAGAAATGTCAACTCTGGCTGAAATTGTCCTTTTTCAAATATTTGTTCATGTACATCCATTACTTTGTAAGTTTGAGTAAGCTAAGGAGATTCCAAAAATTGATTAAAATTTTGTTCATGTGTTAGAGTCTCTCTGAACTGACTCATTTGTCTTTTATATAGTGTTCTTCAAGAAACAATTCAATTTTCCTTTGCCACTGTTACGTCACAGCAATATATTGCACACTGCAATACTTGGTCTGATTATAGAACTGCCTTATCTCTTTACAAAATAAAGTGGAGGACAAGACAGCAGCTATTGAGCTACAGTGTTGTAATTAATTTAGTGGATTAGGAGTTTATGATTAAGTTAACTGCATCTTATAGCAGGAAAAATATTTTTTAATGTTTTGCAGTTAAATTTAAATTAACCTGATATTTCATGTAATTCTAAGTTCTAAAAATTCCAAATGCAGCCAGTAGCAATCTAAACATTTCTGGAGCAAGAATCAAGTGTTTCCATGTTTCAAGATGCTCCAACAAAAAGCTGAACAGGAATCGGAAATGTGGCACAATAATTTTAGTAAAAGATGTAGTTATAATGTAAATGTTACTGGTCAGTTATATTTGTGACTTGCAAAGTAATAAAAAATGCTAGAAGAGATTGACACTTCAAGACTTCGTGACTGTGGTCACAGCAAATAGGATTTAGGAAACTCCATTCTAAGGTCAAACCATTCTGTTTCTGAATTGCTTGTAGAAACAATCTTTGTGGTTTAACTGCAGTATCTTCCCATCTCTTAAGTGTTTTTATAATCCCAAACCAATTATTTAAAAGGAGGGGGAAAATAACATAAGCAACAGGCTGAGCAAGTGAAAACTATTATGGGTTGTCAGTTCAAAGAAGGCTGATATGCAAGTGCATCATCTGGAGAATTTTCTGTTGATGGCTGATGTTGCAGTGTAATTCTTCCCTCCCCATTAACAGCTATTTATCAGCAGACAATATTCATTATACATGTAAAACTAGATATTTTCTGTCTATCAAAGAATGCAAAAAAAGTCTAAAGGAAACCATTAAAGGTTTCTGTGGTACATTCTGGTGGATATAAAAAGCCTGGTGATAGCACAATGCTGGAGTCAAACTTAGGACAAAACCAAAGTAATTTAAACAACACTGTTGTTTGGCAGATGCTGTTCTGCTGAAATGCCTCCCCAGTAATTAATGTTGATACCAAATCTTTCTCTTTGCCCAGCCTCTTCTGGGGAAAAATGGTATCTTGACTTGTATGCTCAGATGAAGAAAGGTAATTTAGGGTGCAATACGGTACCTTGCAGGAACAGTAGTCTTTCTTCCAATTTGAATGTTGCTTTCTACTTTGAAGATCTGCCCAAGTAATGGTGTTTTGGATCATTTTCTTTCTGGTTTGGAGATTTTGTTGCAGGCCCCAAAGAGACTCAAAGGACTTCCATTTACAGAGTTTAAGCTGTAAAATGTATTGACTTCCAGTGTAGTTATGTCAGCACCATCACAAAGTCCATCCCTAAACATATTCTAAGAAGCAGCAAAAACTGTTGTTTCTTGAAGTTTCGTGTACAGTGATGGAATAATGTTCTGTAATGTTAATGGTATTATGTTTGAGGAAACTTAAGCAGTTTTTTAAACAGAATGTTCCTTCCTATTTACTGAACTTCTTGTACATTACTCAAAAGTCTTACTATGGAGAGACTTAAAGTGGAAATTCTGTTTTGTTAGCAAGAAGTTTGACTTCTGACAATTTCTGAAACAGGATCTGAAGAATCTTTTCACCCACTGCAATTAGAATATACTCTGAGTGATGACTGTCAGAATGCTGATCAGCCAGAGGATCTTGACACCGTGTCACAGAGATCTTTTGAACGAATCCCTGGAATTAAAAACAGAGGCAATGAGAACTGTATTTCACCTGCAAGTGAATATGAAGAGCTGTCAAGAAGTGTGGGATGTATTAATCTGCAGAGTTCAGTGGAAGATCTGCGGAATGCAAGTCTGATTCAACTGGAAGAGCAAAAATCATTTTATCAGCTAGATACCACACCAGTTACAATGGATGAAACTTTCCCTCAGCAGTTATTAGAAGAGACTGTGTCTTCTGAAAAGTTACCTTTGGAGGCATTTGATAAGAAGAAACATGTGAAGCTTCCTGAAAAATCAGTTCATGTAGATGAAGTAAATAAAGCTGTGGAGCTGCATTCTCAGTGCAGTATGAATATAAAGGAGCCAGATCAAAGCTCTTCAGAAGGACAAGAATCTGTGAGGGTTCTCAGAGAAACCAGCTTGGAAGACTCAGATGTCCACTTGCACACTGTTCTACAACAGAACAGTTCTTTACTGCAAAGACATGAAAAATATTCTCATCATGTGCCCAGAAGCTCATGTCATATTCCAGTCTGGGTGAGTAGAACAGATTTCCAAAACCAGGGGTTTTGTTGTTGCATGAAGTTTTTTTAGACCTTTGATATCTGAAAGCTTGGCAAATGTTGATTTTACAATTCTAGTTCCCATTTCCTGGAGTTTTGCCCTATTCCTTCCTTCAGATCATAGCACTGAGATAATTAGCAGCAGTTCAAATGAGCTAAGTTCCCACAGTGGTTGGAGGAGCTGTGGCATCTCTACTGCATCTTCTCTTAGCACCAAGGGATAGAGCTCATGCAGCTGGGTTCCATGGCATGGGTACCTCACTGAACAGCCCCGGCCCCATTTAGAAGCCTAAAGGATGTAAATAAATTAACCAAAGCATAGGCAAACTTAAAGAAGTAGCATTGATGTAGCTTTAAAAAAAAGTTTGCCCTAGATCTAAGTAATTTAAACTTGAGGAGGGGGGGTGGTTCATAGTTGTTTGATTGCTTTGGGTTATTTGTTTCAGCTTTTTGAATTCTAATGTACAAGTGCTCTTTCTGTATTTCATTTACTGCTTGGGGCAGGTGTTCTTTCTTCTATATGTTAAATGACCCTCCTTTTTCTGACAACAGTGGTTGCTATTGCTGAAAATACTGGGGTTTTACTTTTTTTCCTCACTGGTGTCTTGATTAATTTATTTTGTAGGAGACTGAGTCAGGATGTGGTATTATGGAAGAACCTGAGCTCACTCTAATAAGCTCCAATGATATCAGTATTGTAGAATCAGACACTGAGCATCCTAACCAAGAGAAAATTAAGGATGCAATGGATAACCCAGCAGGTGTGGATCAGTCTGAATGTAATGTTTTTACTGAGGTGAGCATTATCTAATGTGATTCTGTTTTGAACTTAGTATTAAGCACAATAAGGAGAGGCCCTACTGTAGCAGGTAACCCACTGTTGCAAAACAAGAGATTGTTGGGTTCTCCAAGCTTTGTAATTGCTTTGGATCATCTTGGTTTGATGTTGTGTTTTCCAGACAGATTGAATAGGTCTTAAATTTGGGCTATTCCTTGGAATCACTACCTTGTCATATTGATGTAGATAGAGTTTGGGAAGACCTGCTACAAAAACCAAAACCATCTTGCTGGTGTTTGCAAGACTGAATTGTGTCTTTATAGTTGAAAATTTGAATGAAAGGAGAGAGAGGGTTAAAATGCAAACTACAAACTAAACAGGAAAAAAAGGAAAAACCCCTCACCTTGTGAGGATGGAGCCATACCATGCTGACAGAGCAGTTTGAGGTTTATGGGGAAGATGAATCAGCTCTTCATAACTGCCATGCTTACTTGTGGTGTTCTTTTTGCTGCTTGCTTAAATAAAGCAAAGGCTGTAAATTGCAGAGGGGCTGGGCTGTAATGAGACAATAGTTTGGGTGCTGAAGCAGTGATGTAGAACCAAGTAATCAGAGTCTGTTAGATGAACAGATTAGATTAAATCATGCACTAATTGCAAGAGGCATCTAGAGAATTCCTAAAAGTGTCTAAGGATGGGTCTTTATCAAGTAGCTGATACATGGGTGAGGTGGAGGTTGGCAGCTGAAGGCTGTACTGCTGCAGTGGGTGTCACCTGCCTCTGGGAAAAGGGGGAAAAGACAGAGCAGGAAGAGAGTGATGGGAAGAACTGGAGAGAGCAGGAGGAAAGGAAAAGAAATTAGATTTGCAGACCTGTATTAAGAACAAGCAGTTGAAATCTGGTGGACAAAAAGTCTTTAATGTAGGTATTTTTATTTTTCTTTCTAGTTTTAAAATGTTTTTAGAAAAGAGCTTTTTCATACTTACTACCAAAGTTCATTTCTGATTTTTCTTTGCATCAGGCATAAAGGCAAAATAATGTCTTATATTTGCACTGGGTCTATTCTAGTGGTACAGTAGTGTACTGCTTCACTCAAATCTGTGGTATATTTTAAGCATTTCCAATCACTGATCATTTTGAAACAGGAGAGAGAATTTTTACCAGTAGCTCCAGATGCAGATTATTCAGCATTCATAAGGCCTGTCAGTTCTCCCAAAGCCCAGAGTCCCAACGAGAGTGGCTGTCCATCACAGCAGACTGCAGGTAATTATGTGGTACTTCAAGATACTGAAGTTCAAAGTATTGTTTTTAGTATTAAAAACATCGACAAAATACACCTCTCATTTGGAAAACAGAGGTGCTTTTACTTAGGCAGGTGCATCCTGCTGCTCAGGCTTGGTGTGTAGTACCTTTGACCCAGGTTTAGTGTGTGCCACGTTATCTCTTCCTGTGCCAGGTTGTGTCGCATGAAACTTCAGAATCTCTACATTACACTTGTTTTGTGTTGTAATTATTCAGTTTGAAAAATTCTGTGTTGTTTTCTGATTTGCTGTCGTAGTTTATGCACCTTCATTTATTTCTCATTTCCTGTTAGTCGCCCAAGTCCTGTAGCCAAAGAATTACCCTTTTTTTTTTTTTTCCCCAATTCTGATGATAGAGTGGAACAGTAGTAAAATACTCACTTTTTTTTTTCTCCAAGATGAACTGCAGTAACATGAAAGACAGGAATTCACAGAACTTAACTGTGTTAGGGACTTATCAGGTCTTCAGTATGTTTTGGGGCATCAAGATGCTTTTGATACAGTATTTGTCACAGCATTTGTCTGGGCAGACCTGCTGCCCATTACAC
Organism: Coloeus monedula; assembly: GCF_965178545.1. NCBI lineage: Eukaryota > Metazoa > Chordata > Aves > Passeriformes > Corvidae > Coloeus > Coloeus monedula. The sequence goes on from NC_138783.1 coordinate 38,408,999, forward strand.
AGGTCTGAACTGCTGCCTGTCCTGCAGGATGCCTCATCATTCAATGCCATTCTCCTCATGCCATCTACAAAAGTGCTCAACTCAGCATTTTAGCAGTACCTTGAAATGCATGACTTACTGCTTGTTGTTAACAGTGAGAAATGTGGAGATTTTTCCTTTTCTTTCACAGTGATGCTTCTGGAATTTGCAGCTACCCCCGGAAGTTTACAAAAATCTTTTTTAAAAAGAAAGCGGAATTTCATCCAGGAATCTCTGAAAAGAGTAGAAGCAATAAAAAATAAGGAGAGAGAAAATGAGAAGCTGGAAGCAAGAAAGCTTCAAAGAGGAAAGTCTGAGAAGCTAAGAAGCAGACAGGAGTCTCCAGACTCTGGTAGGTTTATCTGGGGACAAGACACAGCATTAGGTATCCCTTCAATTGCTGTTTTATACTAAAGAATAGATTTTGTATTGGCTACATGTTTGCTATTTCAGACTGGGATATTCTTTGTTTCTTCAGGGAATCAGGGAGCTTTGTTTTCCCCCACTGTGTGGCTGCCTCTTCAGTGTTGTAAAGGCCCTTATGGGGGCTCCTCATATTTCACCATCAGCCCACCTTTATCATCATAAAGTGCCTCAGCAAACAACAGCTGCTTGTCACAGAACAGCCACATTAAACAAACTGGTGCATCTCTAGTGCCTGGTACTGGGGACTTGGAGGTTGGCTGTGGAGAGTCATGGATGGCCTAAAGCACAGGCAGCAGCCTCCTGAGAGAGACTGGGAAGATTTATTTTAACTCAGGATGCCATCTCCATTGTGTCCATTCTGCTAGCTTGTTTTGGTGTTTGTCATGTCATTTAAAAATCTCTGAAATCTCTCCTGCTTTTGCGTTAGCTGAACTAAGGATGTAAATTTAAGGTATGTTTGGCTTCTTTTTTTTCCCCTAGGAAAAAATGGTGCACTTGCAAATCAGTTGAAAAAAGTAGGAGAAGTGAAAGTATCTTCTCCAGAGGACAGGAAGGCTGCAGAGATTGAAATGCACCAGCGTACGGTCAGGTATTGCATGAACACAAGTGGGGGAAGTTTAATTAAACCCCAACAGAAGCTGTTGATCTGTGTCTTTAGAAAGCTGCTGTCTATCTGTGCTCTTCCACCTGGACCCAGTGCTGCTTAACACTGAGCAGGTGGGAGAGGAGCCAGGTGTGTTTGATGCAGGTACCTGCTGGGAAATGCCCTTGCAGAGGTGGCACTGAGCAAGGTCACCCTGCTGGGGCATCTGTGCCACTTAATGCCTGACATGGGATGAAATTTGCTGCCAAGTTCACATGTGCACTTAGGAGCAGCAACATGCAGCAAGTGCGGCTCTGAATGGGGACGGGGTTTGTTTGTTGCATCTGAAAAAGAATTTGAAGTGATTCTGGATTCCTGGAGAGTGGAGTAAAATTTTCCCAACTGCTAGCAACTGAGCCAAGGCATAAGCTTGTTAACTTACTCCAATTTTGCCACTTCCTTCCTGCCCAGACAGTGGTTTTTTTTGTTTCCACAGACTTTATAATCAACTTGCAGAAGTAAAAATCAGAAATGAAGAAAAAACAAGGCAGGAAACTTATGCTAGAAACAGAGAAAAAGCTAAAGAGTTTCAAAAGGTAATAGTTTGCTACAGTGTTCTGTTGCCCCTTGGTCACATGATTTCACTGAGTTTACAATCAGCGTCCTTGAGATGTAGTGGGAATGGACCTCAAAGGGAGACCCTCAAACCAGGCTGGATGTTAAGCAGTGCCATTGGTACATCCCATTTCTGTGGCAACACAACTGAGCTGAAGTTTTCTCTAAAAAGCCTCAAGCTAAATTTTTCTGACTTGAGCTTGAGCAAAAAGGCTCCAGCTGCCAGAAAGTCCAAGTGGCAATAGAATGGCAAGCTCTTTTTTACTCCAGACTTGACCAAATTTCTATTGTAAGGCAACATTTTGGTTAGTGTTTTTCAGGCTGCTTTGGCTACTCCAGGTATGGTGAGATTCTGGGTGTGCCCAAACTTAAAAGGTGCAAGAAGAATCTTGTCTGGGTTTTGATGGCAGTTGCTGTGGAACAGGGTTGAACAAGAGGCCTGGACTTGTCAATTTGCCCATTCTCCTGTTGAGCCTCAGACAACTGAAAGGAAGGAAATGCTTGATAATCCTGACAGGCTGTGACTCCTGGGGTGGGGGGTGGGGGGTCCAGGTTCAGTTCCTGCCTTTAGCCCTGACCACATCACCTGCTTTGTGGTGGCATGAATTGCTGCTTGTAACATTGCTTTACAGATCCCATAATTAACAGAAGAGAAAGAAGCACACCTTGGCTCCTGCCCCGTAATCCGTGGCCTCTTTAAAGCAGGGGCAGGCGCTGCCCTCACTGCTGTCCAGACCAGCACTGTCCACTCCTGAGGTCCAGGTTACAGTACCACAGCTGTGGCCCCCAGCCCTGCTGGCTTTAGGGCAGTCAATTCAGCACTGTAGTTTCATGGTTTGTTTATTTGCAGAAAATGCTGGAAAAACTGCGAGCCAAGAAGACTTGGAAAGCACCATGACAGGCAAAGACTTGGGCAACAAGGACACACAGTGGTATTGGTAAAATCCAGGCCACTGAATGATGCAGACTTAGTGAATTGTGAAGCCACTTGGGAATCCTCAGATTTAAGCTGCAGGAGAACAGTGAGTACCCCAAACCCTGTTGTCCCCGTTCACAGAGCTCACTACAGCAGCAGAGGGACTGTGCTGCTTTCAACATTGTCTCAGACTTATTCGCCTGAAAGGCCTCTTATATGTTAATATTTTAAAGAGATACTAAGTTTTGTAATATACATGTATAAAACATTTTCAAATAAAGTTTTAAGATTATTTGAATCCTTGGGTAACAGAACATTTCTTCTGTAAAGCTGCAGTTTTTACCAGTTCTATGCACTACGTGATTTAAGATGTGTGGGTTTCCTGCCATCACAAGGTACATATAAAAGCACTTGAATGGAAGAAGAGAATAAAAATCTTAAGTTACTTCTTCCAAAGAGAGATTTTCTATTCATGTTTTCTGACCTAATTACATACATCATCAGGACAAAGTCAAAGCTCAACTTATGCTGTAAACTTATTAACAGGTGCAGTACCAGGGGCATTTCATTAACACTCATCCTGGTTAAAATGCACCAACAAATCATGGAATAGTTGGGGTTGGAAGAGACCCTTAAAGGTCCGCTGGTCCAACCCCCCTGTGATGCTTCAGGCTCTGTAAACATCTCCCTGGAGCCTTCTCTGCTCCAGACTGAACCCCAACTGAGCCTTTTTTTCACAGGAGATGCTCCAGACCTGCGATCATTTTTGCAGCCTCCTCTAAATCTGCTCCAAGGGGGGGTCTTAGAAAGCCGACTTTTGATTAATAACTGTACTTTGCACTTGTGTTTTAAATGATTTCTTTCAGTCTGGTGCAGTTGCACATACTGCAGCAGCAAACTTGTTCCTCTCTCAGAATACCAAGGGGAAGAGAAAGCTTGCATTCTGCTACCAGCAAGTCACAGGTGATTGATCAGCTGGACTAATTTTCTCAACCCTTTGTTGGCTTCCCAGTGCAGCAACAGGAAATAGCCTCAGGCTGCAGCCCAGAGCCCCAAGTTTGATTTAAATGCTGTGACTGTCTGTACAGAAATAAATACCTGTCTGGGGCTTTGGTACAGCCGAGTTCAGTGACAGGGAAGTGAGGGAAAAGACCTGATAAAGCCACTTCCAGGCACCTCTATACACTCAGCTTAGCTGGGTCTTCTCTAACAGGCACCTTCACCACAGCTCCCAGGAGGGCAAGAGGCAAGTAACACCATGCACTACTGCACTGTGCAAAGCAGTAACAAGTTAAAATGAATGTTTAATTCTAAAAAACAGCAATAATAAACACTTTAGAGAAGGTTCTTTCTTCATTTGCAACAGCTGTGCAGTTCTTTGCAGCAGGCTTGCAGCAACATCACCAGGATCTGAAAGAGGAAAAACATCAGCACTTTTAAGCCAAAAAAAAAAAAAAAAAAAAAAAGCCATTTTCCTAATATCCTGTCTAAACCTCCCATGGTATGACTTCAGGTCATCTCCTCTCATCCTACTGCTTCTTACTTGGCAAACCAACCAACCCCCACCTCACTGCAAGCTCCTTTCAGGTGGTTGTAGCAAGAAAGTGCCCTGAGCCTTCTTCAGGCTAAACACCCCCAGCTCCCTCAGCTGCTCCTCATCAGACCTGTGCTCCAGACCCTTCCCTGGACACAAAAGTAGCAACTGGGCTGCAAGACTGCTCAAACCAGAACTGTAGCAACCCTGTTCTCCCATGTCCCATGCTGCAAATTCTCACTTCAGAATGGAACTGAGTAGCCTCTCCTCTACATCAGCATCACAAAACCCCAAAGGCAGCAGAATAAGGCCCTTTTTCAGCCCAGGAGGCCAAACTACACGAGGTGTTTATCTCCTCACAAATAGACCATAGCACACATGGAGTGTCCACGGCATCCTGCAGAGGATTTCAATATGCGGTCACCGCGTTAAGAGCTGCTGGTTTTTCAGCCATGCAAACCCTCTTTGAAGTGACCTTAAATTTCCTTACAGTACCAGCCTTTTTGCTAAGTGCCCTTACCATCACAGTCACTTTGGTAGCTCCCACGTGGCGTTTCTCTGACACAGCAACTTGGTAGCAGACTCTAGGAGTTAAAGAGTCAAGGTTTGGTTTGTACAGGGCAAAAGTCAACACTGGGTGGTAAATGCATGGAGCAGCCTTTGTCTCCCTTTTTTGCTTCTGTTCCAAAGAACCACCCTCTCAGCAGGAGCTCTGGAATCCAATCTACAAATGTTCCAACTGGAACTTTTATTCCTCTGTAGCTTAAGGGCCCAAGGATACAGCCACATCCCTACACCTCAGCAGGAACCTGCTCTTAACAGCAGATGGGAATATTGTGTCCTTAGCCTATGTTAAAGCTTTATTCCCAGCAGACTTGGTGCCACATCATGTGGCAACACAGGAGTCTGGTGGATTTGCTTTACGGTCATGTCCACAGCTCACCAGAAACAGGAACATCCCAGCAGCCTTGGTAATGACCAGAAGTCCCACTGCTCATATGGGACTTCACTCAATGAACCAGCTCCCATCCTTTCCACTGAAGGACCAATCAATCCTGCCAATACAAAAGCCAAGTTGTGAGCAAGCCTAAAATACAGCACAAGCTCCAAGCACTGAGGAATTCCTCACAAGCAACAGCAGTCTCATTAAGACACCAGTACTACAAATGGCTGCACAACTGTGACAGCTGTTTATGTATGCACACACAAGAATGACTCACAGATGAGTGATCTGCCAAGATCTGCAGTGATCACTACCCACTCATCTCTGCTACTACATAACCATTTCTGCACTTTATTATACAACAGTTTAGGGAAGTTTTGATGCTTAATGTGATACAAAGATAATACACAAACTGTGAAGTAGTATTTAACTAGTAACTCAATACCTACCTGTCAAACAGGTTGCTCCCATGTTTTTAACTCGGGGAAGTTCACTTCATCCTGTTAGAAAGAAGAAATTGAATGCACTTGCTGAGTTCCAGAGGCCAGTATCCAGTTTTCACATGGATAATTAAAATGAAGACAAATGAAAACATCTATTTTCATTTTTTCACATGAAAACAGAAAGCAAGTACACTTAAATCCCTGAAGAGGTTAAAGACTGTTTCAGCAAAAATACCAGGTTTAACAGACACACAGCTGGAGGAAAACCAAGGATGCCAAATGCTGCACTGCAGTAGCACTGCTTTTTGAACATCCCACCAGGAGAAGGCTCCTGGGTACAGGTACTGTAACACTGCAACAGCTACAGACCTTCAACCACAACAGCTCATTTTACATTCAAGCTTCTTGCATGCACCAGGGAGTGTCAGGGAGTAAGAGGTAATCTCCACTCCACAGAACTGCCATGCAGCTGAGAGGGAGAAGGAAATAAAATCTTTAACAGCAGCTTTAGAATTCTCCTATGTGAAGATTTATACTTCTTCTACAGTATTTTGCTTGTTTTTACTTTAAACTCTTCATTCCACAGAAAAGAATCCAGGAATTTCAACAGTATAGAAGTAAACTGGCTGAGCTCTTCAGAAATTAACTCTAAATCCCATACTTGAAGATATAACCCAAATATTGCTGCTCAGTATGAAACTGTGGAGCATCTCTCAATACAAAACAAAATTACAGCAAGTTTATGAAGTTACTTCAAGACAGACATCACAGTGTGGTCTGTTCTTACCTACAGCCACTGAAACAAGAAATAATAATCATTCCCATCATTATTAAAAGGAGAATAGACTGTTTCAAGCCATCCAGAAAACAAGAAGCAAAAAAAACAGTGTTACAAGTAAGGTACCTACACAAAAACCTGGGCAAAAGACTAAGTTGAGCCCATGTAATTCAGAATGTCAGTTGCACCTGAAGTCCCAGAACACACTGACTTTTGACTCTTACCAAGCTCTTCCACTTGAATCACTTTTTTCTTTTGTACCCAAGCACATTACACCTCAAGGAGTACACCTAAAGGAGAATACTGGGCATCACTGCAGTTCCTAGGATGCTACACTAAGATTTGTCTTGCAGTTTTATCCCACAGAGCTAACAGGTAGTTCAGTGGGTAAAGCCAAACCACAAGTTTATTCTGTGAGGCGTTTCCAACGACACGAACCTACAGAAAAGATCCTATCGGGATAGACCTCAACAATTCTGGTACTATAACACAAGAGATGAATAAAAATCAAGCAGAGTGGAAAGGTGTCTGGTACATATCTCACTAAGTGTCATTTTGCATTGTTTCAAGACATTTTGGGGAAGAAGGAAGGTAAATGATACACTACGCACCTCCTTTGTACTAGCAAGTTTTTAATTGTAAGTTACCCGATCAGCAAACATCAAAGAGAATTAACTACAAAACTGTGCAGAATCCTCCCTATAAAATTCCAACCAAGTGTAACTGACTGGTCAAAGCAAAACTATCCGTTTAAGCAGTTAACCTGTTCACCTTGGTTTTGACTGAGGGATTTATATGACCATTCTGTGGGCAAATTGAAGTTACAATAAATTTTTCCCATAACAGAATGAATGATACTTTAAGATATAGTAGTGTAATGTTGAAAACAGTCCCTGAAACCTTCACAAATTAGTAAGCTTGTTCTGAGACTTCTGGCCACTGAAAACCAGAGCCCCTTAGTCATTAAGGTATAGGTAGAACTTCAGATGTCATACTAACCCTCAAAGAGGCTTCAGACTTCTGTGAAATGGCATCCTGCATTTCTTCCTTCATCTTCTTCTACGTACCCGCCACTTGAAAAAAACAAGTAGTCTTACAAACCAGCATGTATGTGCACACAAGTCAGCAGAACCTACAACAGTACTGAGTAGATTTGTTCAGAAAGGCTCTTCTCACTCACTCTCTTCAGAGCAGTTGAACATTTTGCCAATCATCACAACAATTTTCTCACAGCATTCTCAAGTTTGGAGAAGAGCTCTCATGTTTTCCAAACCAACACTGCATTTTCTTAGTAAGAAATGAGCAGCAGAAATTAGCTCACCAAGTTAAAGACAGGCAACAGCCAAGGGTAAAAAAAAACCAGTCACACAAACTTACCAAGATGTTAGTTCAGACTGGACTTCAGGTGCACTTCCTAAAATAAAGTAAAATTGTTGCATCTAAGTAATACTTTCAAGTTTCCTCAGTATTTTAGCAGCCCATCAAGACCTGGGAGCTTTTATCTCAGTATGACGCCAGGGAGACAGTAGTCCAGTTACACCGGCTGAATGCTGATGACACAACAAAGCATTTCATTTGCAATTAAACCACAGCCTAATTTATCACACAATTACCAACAAGGTTTATCTGCAATTTAAGAAATCAGAGCACTATGGCACAGAAAGTACAACTAAGGGGTTACCTCACAAAGAAAACATGGAGGACACCATCTTAAGACAGCTTGAAATTATGCTCTTAATAAACGATCTACAAGAATTCAGCACTGCAAGTATTTTTCCTCTACCTGCTAATTCTCCTTCTTTTAGTACATAGGATGCAGAATTGCAGCACATCAACTCGAGCTTATCCTTAGATTTCATAGTAGCTGCATTTTTAAGTATGTTTGCAGAATTGTCCCACTAAGTGAACTTGTTACAGGTCTCATTGTCACCACTGCAATTAACTTTACAGTGAGGAAAGCAGAACCTGTTACTCTTCTAGCCACGTTTTCCAATTCAGACACACAGCAGGTTGTGTCTATTTGCTGAACAACGAGGCATGAAAACTCCACAGCATCTGTAGAACAGCTTGGTTTTTTTATCCTAGTCAGGTAACTGGGAAAGAAACCTGGTTTTGGTGCTCATCTGTGGATTTGTGTTTCAAAATAGAATACTTTTTCTTTTTTTGCCAAAAGGCAACCAAAAAGTTAAGACTTGGGCTTTTGTCTTCATACAACTACCTCCACCTAGGAAAAACCCCAACTGTTTCTTTAATACTTACACTTAAGTAGGCTTTTCAATCTGTTCCATACATCACAGGAATGCCCCTTTAAGAAAAAACATTTTAGAACAATGTCACCAATTTAACTGTACTTTTATCCCATAACAGTTGAACAGGTTTTTTATGTTGTATTTGATAAGTTTCCCACTAAGAAACACTAAATCTACTTGTTTCAACAGAAATACCAAGTTTAACCAGCACATCTGCATGAAAACCAACGATGCCAGCTGTTGAAATACTGTAGCACTGCTTTTTGAACACCCCATCAGAAAGACACTGCTGGGTGCAGATACCATCCAGTGCACAAATTAGCCTGATTGCTTGCTGTGGGAATAGCACTAGACTGAAGAAATCCAATAGTCTTATGCCAAACTCAGAAGAAACACAAAGCTTACCTCTTTTGCTACCATGTTGCACAGAAGTCCACTGAAGTAAGGCATCTGTGAATCAGGACAGCCAACAGCCCTAAGAATTCGAGAGATTCCTCAACAAGTTAAAACTGCTGCTGCAGAGTGAGTGTGCTCATCTGCAAAGAAAGATATAACCAAACTACACTTCTGAAAATTTGGAACACCAAACTCTAGATTGATCAGTATTTGAATCAATTAATGAATGCTATTTGAGGCCATGCAAATATTGTCCCTTCATATAAGTAACACAACCAATACATTCATCAGCTGTGGGTTGCAAAAGAAGGGGTTTTTTCTAAGCACTAGGTTCCAGGTTTTTGTCTACAGCAAAAGACAAAACCTGATCAAGTGCTGGAACAAACTGAACACATTCATTTTTTTACTATTTTTGAAACAGCATTTGAAGCGACTTCCCAATTGTCTGTATACTTACTGTTAGTAGTAATAGAAGCCGACAGTTTCCATGCTTTCCAATTTTAGGGACAGGCAGCTTGAACAGAGGTGTGTGAGGAGTTCAGAATCACATACACTCTCCTCCGAACAACTTACACTGTGTCAACCTGACGTGCTTCCTAGGTCAGTTCTCCACCCAGAGCAATGGCCAAGTAAGATGTCTGTCCCTATCATGTTACTCAAGAATGCTTTTGTAAAGTTTCACTACTTTCCCACCCTCAGCTCAGTGTTTCCCATGTTAAAGGGGTTTTCCTACACTGTATCCTTACAAGGTGCATTTTTCCATGCTACATGCTATTTCCTACACTGTCTTAGCCCATGCAAACTTGGTAACATCCTACAGTAAGAAGCTTTCCCAGCCATGTACGTCCAAGACTACCAGCTGCTCTCTGCTGTCCCTCTTGTTCTTGCAGGGAATATGAATTAAGATGGAATTTTACCCCAGGGAAGCTAGCAGAAGCAGAAGCTGTATGATACACCCTGGTACAGAAAGTGTGGGAAGCACCACCCAGAGACTACGGGGACAGTAGTACTTCAACATCTTCAGCAGAGAAAATTCCAGACAGTGTTGTCCAAACCAATTCAGATCAAGCTGCCCTGCAGTATTCACCATCAGGTAAAACCAATGTATTTCTATAAATAACTTCAACAAAAACTGCACTTAAAGAGATATTCAAGAACTCAAAAGTTTTTGGTTTTGTTCAAAGAGTGGCTACAGGTTCTAATTTTGGTCAGACTGATGAAACGTATGTTGCACTGAACTCAGTACCTTGGAAGCTTCACACACACAAGCTCCTCAGCTGTGGAGCACTGTAATGTATTCATTTAAACTAAGAAGCACTGTTTTTTTCAAAACCTTTTGTGAACTAATGCAGAAAAAGCTACCTGAAAGAAACAAAACTGAAACCCAAGAAAACCGCTTACCTTGTGCAACAAGAAAACCAAGAGGTATTTCATCTTCCAAAAGCAACAAACTAGAAGGGGAAAAAAGGCAAAGTGAAAAGAAATGTCATATATGGTCAAATAACTGAAGATTCCCGAAATCAAAGCTAGATTTCAACAATCAATATAACAGCTGTAATAAGCCCGATTTCCTGTGTATTTATCCAGTTCTAATCAGAACTGAAATTTAGTTCATTTCTGAGTCACTCAGCAGTTGAACAGCAAAATTCATCACATGAAACTGCAGAATGAGCAGGATTCCACACACCCCTCACTATGCCCTACCAAGCAAGAACACCACTCCTAGATCCAGGATGAGTCTTTCAAGCCATTGACTATTTCTCAGGTAGATGCCTAAAAGAGTTACATGTAGCCATTAATTCTGGACCAATTCTAGTTGTGATCTTTAAATACTGAAGAGTAGTTTTTGCAGTTCTAGAGCCTTTAAGTTGCATTTGGGAAACTTCTTTTACAAAGGTTTGGGACCTTAATTCAAGCATGTAAATTACACAGCTTGACTTGCTTGGTATTGAGAATACCAAGCACCTACTGCAAATCTCCTCCGACTGTCACCTGCATTTGAAGGAAATTAAACCAGCAAATAAACCCTTTTTCTTACAAGGTGCTTGTTCAGCACAGATTACTTTTACCTGCTGGGCAGCTGTCAGTTAGCTGCTGACAGCAATCTGGTTAAGAGTATCAGAGTGAGGCTGTGAGGTGACTTGTTTTTAAATCTTGCTGATTTCGCAAGTGAACTTTTTAAACATTTTTTTTCTCAGCTACCACAACAGTTGCAGTAGGACTTAGTGGTATTCAGACCACTTCTAAACACTAGCCCTGTTTCCTACTGACTAAAACACCTTTGAGAAAGGTATTTGCAGTTGGGGCAATGCCTGTTAAGTACTGTTAATAAAAAGCTTTTGTCTTCTGCTAAGTCATGTTCACATCAGAACCCATTATGGACAGAAGAGGACAAGAGGGAAAAAAGAATTTTTAACCCAAGAGTCGCTATGCTGCTACAATTATTTTTAAAATACCTTACAACTTCAGATTATTGTATTAGATTCAGGAGCAGAGAATTAGTTTTCTGAGAAGTTATTCCATGTGGAATAGACAACCTCAATCATACAAAACTGATTTTATCATTCAAATACATTAACCACATTTTGCAATAGACTTTTGTCAAAGTTCACCAACCACTTCTGCACTTTTTTGTTGGCACTTGACTTGCATTAAACTTCAATTTTATCTTCAACCCTTTAACTTTTGAAGTACTTCAAACCTGCACCTCTAAGACAGAAAAACAATCTCTCAAGGACCACCCCCGAAGAAGTCAGCTATGAAAGAAAGGCATCTGAACTGCCCTTTTAACTTGAGCATACAGATGTATGCATGCCAACACCTACTTTTCTATACTGTGCTCCTGTTCTGTTACAATATTTGGAATTTGGTTTTCTATTTTTAATTATGTAAACTCTACGATCCATTGCTAAAGAGAAGTCAAGTTGCAGATGCCAGAATTTCACAAAGATCATCAGCCACTGAACCAGGGATATTCTACTCTTGATAGAGAATAGCACAGAAGACATTTAAGAGCTTAGCAAGAGGACAGGTTATACTTTTTTTTAACTGTCTTGGACACGAGCCCAATACACTCACAGTAAGCCCAATGTGTCTAGGCAGCTTGGTGGAGAGCTCAACACTGACTGCAGACCAATGTTTCAAGCCAAGTAGGCCCATGAAAGAGGTCTCTGAAGAACAACCGCTGCCACCTCATTTGTCCATCTGGGGTTCACCGAGGTGAGCCTTGCAGAGGCACCGACTTCTCCCCAGCACAGTCTTCTTCATCCACTATTTCAATCACTTCAGTTGGTTTTGCACGTTTTCTTCCTGGCTTTGTTTTTTTCTTACTGGGAATTGTGCTGCTTAGAATAAAAGAGCTGTTCTCCTACAAAAAGGGAAGACAGGAATAGTCACATGTCTAGTTTTGAGATACTTAACATGTAAGATTTCAGTAGTAAATTTGCAGAGTTTAAGAACTCTACAGAGAACTGCAGAATTTCTGTACATTTCATCATTATATCAAAGAGAAGAGTGTGGACTATCAACCTCCTCTCCTGCATTAAGAGATTAAGATTCACAGGGATCACACAGTTAACTCTGGATCTAAGCTCAAGAACTAAATACTGAAAACCTTATCTACTAATTCTTTTGACTTTGGAACAGAAAGGCTGGAGTGTTTCAGAAGTTAAGGAGTGTTTACTTACCACTACTCTGGCATCAAGTTGCTCCTCAGAAACAGAATTCAAGCTGTCCTCATCATCACTGAAAAAAAAAACCAAATCAAGCTGTGTACTTTTATAGTATCTTAAAATGTGTAAGCTACAAGCTGTTAAGTGAACAGTAGCTGAAAGACACCACTGTACCTTTACACAGTCTTTTAGGCTTTCTAGTTTTAAGGTTATGACTATATTTACAACAGCAAGTATTCTTGCTGATTTACTGGTCTTTTTATTGCACTAAGCTAATTGCTTGACCTTAAAGACCAAAGATGACACTGTGGTTTTTAATAATGTAAAAAGGAATTAAAAATTATCCTTTAGTCTTTGTTATAGAACACTGTACTTCATTTGGGATAACTATAGAGGAGTGAATTTCAGGAAATACTTTATTTAAATTTCTACCACATAATTTTAATCAGACAGTACAAACCACAAGAACAATTATTAGTCTTCAGATCAGATTAAAAATACCTCCTTCTGTGAGAACTTTCAAGTCAAGCATTTACAAACACAGCATCCCAAGCGGTAGAGTGCTTTGTTCCCAAAATAAACAATGCTTTCATAGGTTAAAAGGACAAGAGAACAACTGAACTTGATACACACACATTTAAGTTAGTTAAGAACAAAAGAGCAAGTAAAGATGAACTTACTCTGTCTCCTGAATAGGGGAAATGGGGCCTTCATCATCTAAGTATTTGTGTTTCCGTAACACCATGCACTCTTTTTCTAAGTCTTCACTGGCCTGAAGAGCTTTTAAAGCTTTTTTAAGATGTTCTTCATATTTAAGTACTTCAATATACTTGAAATACCCCTTTGCAGCTGCTTGCTGTAGAAAAAAATACTCAGGTAAGATCTTTAAAAGTACCACTATAAATCATTTATATTATGAACTGAATTGTAATATTTATCAACTCCCATATATATATTCCTGCTGTGTCTGTCTTAAAATGTAATAAACACACAACATCAAGTGTCCCGTTTAGCAGAAGTAAAACCTCTTTTGTTATTTCATTCTAGCACATCAGGTAGAACTGCAACATATCCCATTTCAATTCACAATTTTTATGACTAAGAAAAATAATATATTTATCCCACAGAACAGAGGACTTACCTCATAGCCAAGAACCATCTTTAAGGGAATATGTTTCTCCCCATAATGTTTTTCGACAAAAGGGAATTGAAAACCTCTGTCTAGAAGCCTCCTCTTCTGCTCCTGAGGTGAGGCTGTCAGTGGGGGCCTCCCTGTGGGCATCTGTGTGCTCTCATACTTTTTCTTTTTCTTGTTCTTCCCTGCATGAACTTTGTATTTTCGGTGTGCAGCTGCTTTGAACTTCCTTCCCCTGAAGTGATACGCAAAAATGGCCTTCAAATTGAGTTTTGACTTCTGCTGCTTGGAAACGTCCAATGATTTTCCTGGACTTTGGGGAGACAGAGAAGAATCTGAGGAGCTTTCATTGTCAGATACTCCTGTAACAGATTCAGCTTGTTTCCTCGAAGATTGAGATCTCCTTTTTTGCTCTGAAGGTGCAATGGAGCACTCAGGATGAGCAGCAGGGACATCACTGAAGAAGAAAAAAAGTATTTACTTTCAAAAGAAGGTACACTTCTACGATACATGACACAGGTTCTCCACAGGAAAAATTCTAAACTAGAGATAAAAACTCACATTTCTGAATCACTACTAATCAGTAAAACCTCAGCTGAAGCTGCTGCTGATTTACACATGCTGTTAAGATGATCTGAAGACTCCCCAGAAGCAGCCCTCTTCTGCCTTGACCGCAAATGCCCTGTTCCTGCACTCATTTGCCATGAATACACCTCAGATGGCTCCTTCTGCTGATGGCTGATCAGCTCTTGGGCATCAGGGTAATCAGAGCCAGAAGCCTGGGGTTCATCTGTATCAGTCATGTTTCAGTTTGCCCTAAAAAGCAAAGAAAATTCAAGCAACTTAAAAAGATTTTTACATTGATCAGGTAACAAACTTTCCTCTACTCCACTCCTAATTGCAGGGTAAACTTACAGGAACAATCTTGAGCAAACCTGAGCAGAGATTTTCCTATGAACCATGACCAGTTACATTCTTCACACTAACAATTAAGTCACAGCCACTTATTTAAAGATATTCACTGCATAACTGAGGTCAGAAAATGTTTTTTTAGAGCTCTTTACATTCAACACCTGCCCAAAGGAAGGCAAACATCAGTGGTGCAACAGAGACTTGTTCAGAGATGAATTCTGAACATTCTAACCCTCTCCCTACTAGGGTTAAGTTTTGCTCCAAATGAGCACACATACAAGTAGTCAATGGCTTCTTACACTTGTAAGGATATTACAGTTTTAAGTCATATATAAATACGCATTTCACTGTGGTTTAAAGCCTTGAAATTAATCCAAGACAGTATCATCATGAGAAGCAATGCCATCTTCCCTCTGTTCTTTTGTTAGCTGTAAGATACCTAAAATCTCCTGCTTTTAATAATCCATCACCTATTTGTTCACTGCTTATCAATCATCACAGACACCAGTCCCAAAACTAAAATGTTAATTTTCACTCGAATCTGCAACACAACACAGTCCAGCCCTACAGTGGCCCAAGTCTATACAACAGAGACTGGAACATACAGCCAAGGAACCTGGTTTTCCTCTGTAATAGCCTGAAGTTATTTTACCTTGTCAAGTTGTTCACTAGTCCTGTATATCTGCATCTTTCTAATTTTACAGTGCTTTTTAGAGTTTTACAAACTCATCATCATACACATTAATATTTCAAATATAATTACACAGTTCAGCATCTGAAGGCGCTATAGCAGAACTTATCTAATGTCCTCACATAACCTGCAGCAGATCATCCTGAGGGCACATGCATGTCAACCAAAGAATCAGGCCCAGCCAGCATGAATTTAGGAAAGGCAGGTCCCAACTGACCCACTTGATCTCCTTCCATGACCAGGTGACCCACTTAGTGGATGAGGCAAAGGCTGTGGATGTTGTCTGCCTGGACTTTAGTAAAGCTCTGGACACCATTTCTCACAGCCTTCTCCTGGAGAAACATGCTGCTCATGGCTTGGATGGGTGCACTGCTCATTGCCTGAAAAACTGGATGGATGGCTGGGCCCTGAGAGCAGTGCTGAATAAAGTTCCATCCAATTGGCCTTAAGTGATGTTCCCCAGGAACCAGTGCTGGGGCCAGTCCTGTTGAGTGTCTTCACTGACAACCTAAACAAGGGGATAAAGTGCACCCTCACTCAGTTTGCCGTTGCAGGGAAGTGCTGATCTGCTGGAAGGCAGGAAGGCCCTGCAGAGGGATCTGGACAGGCTGGATTGATGGACTGAAGCCAGCTGTCTGAGGTTCAACAAGGCCCAGTGCTGGGTTCTGTCCTTGGGTCACAACAACCCCGGGCAGTGCTACAGGCTGGGGCAGGGGCTGGGAAGCTGTCTGGCAGAAAAGGACGTGGGGGTACTGGTCAATGGGCAGCTGAACACAATCCAGCGTGTGCCCAGGTGGCCAAGAAGGCCAATGGCATCCTGGCCTGGATCAGCAGTGGTGTGGTCAGCAAGACCAGGGCAGTGACCGTCCCCCTGTACTCAGCACTGGTGAGGCCACACCTCCAATCCTGTGTTCAGTTCTGGGCCGCTCACGACAAGAAAGACAGTTATGTGCCAGTTACGCTATGCCTTATGTGGGCACACTGCTAACACTGGTTCACCCACGGCCTGACAAACACAAAGCCCAGAAACAAAACAGCGGAACGCCTGAGTAAGGACAGAGGCAGCAATGCCACTCTGACCACACAGACCCTGACTGGTACTCACAGTTCACAGCTCAGCATCCTTCGCGGCCTCTAGCCCAGCTCCGTACTGGAGCGCTGGCACAGCACGCAGATCCCTTAGGAAATAAAAACAATCATCTAAACTTGCTGAAGAAGCTGACCGAAAGGCGTCAGGCAAACCGCTCGCCCCCTCGCCAGGCTCGGCTGCCAGCAGCACGCTGCGGCTGGCGACACGGGAAGGCCTTTCGAACGCGGGCACCCACCGAGTCACCACGGGCCGGGGACACCCCGCTGGCACCGCTCCCGCGGAGCCCCTCACCGACAGCCGCCACACGCCCCAGTCCTCAGGGCACGACTCAACACCGCCAGGAGTGTCCCCCCACACCCGAGTCCCTCGGTCCCAGGTCCCGGCAGCGCGGATGGCGGCGGATCCGCCCGCCCGGACCAACCTGCACGCGCCTCCCGCCGCCCCGCCGCAAAGGGCGCGTAATGGCGGCCCCGCGCCTTAAATAGCGCCGGGCGCTCGCGAGAGGCGCGCGGGCCGACGGGAAGGAGGGGAAGGGGGGGATGGTGCCATGCTGGGAGTGGCGGCGGGGCGGCCGCGCCCGGGGGCGGGCAGATGCCGAGCCGAGCCGAGCCGAGCCGAGCCGAGCCGAGCCGAGCGGAGCCGAGCGGAGCCGAGCGGAGCCGAGCCGAGCCGAGCGGAGCCGAGCGGAGCCGAGCCGAGCCGAGCCGAGCCGAGCCGAGCCGAGCCGAGCCGCGCCGCGTCTTGCCTTGCTGTGCCGGTCCCGGACGGCGGGGCAGGTACGTGCGGTCGGGCGATAGTGGTGATCGGTGCGGGGCAGGGATCGCGCAGGTCCCGGCTTCCCTCTGCTTCCCTCCCGGTGAGAGCCTCCAGTTACTGCTGTCCTGCTTCTCCGCGCTGCCCAGGCTTCTCCGAGCTGGCTGCTCCAGCCTGAACAGCCCCTTCCTTCCTCTCGCAGCCGTGCCAAGCGCGCTGCCGGCTTTAGCGCTCCCTCGCTCCAGTACTCTCCGCTGCCTTTGCCTGCAGGGATACTCTCTGTCCCCACGGACCTCAGCCTCGCCTAGCACGTCTGTTTAAACCCTGCCGTGATCCGTCTCTTCCCCAAATCCCAGCCGCTCAAGCAGTTGCCTGTGCTGCCCCGCAGCCTTCCTCCGCCCCGTATGGGATCTCCTCGCACCGCGCCAGGCGAGGAATACGGTCTCTGCATCTGTGGATGTCTCGCTCTTCTGGGTTTCATCGCTAAATTTCTCTCTCACAACTGCCATCTCCAGTTTTTTCCACTGATATTTCTTCCCCCACCACCCCCGTCCCCGACCTATGTCCAGCCTGCCTATAACCTCTCCTTTTTGGCTTTAACCCCCCCCCCCAAGCTTGTTTCAATTCAAGTTTTGATAACAGACACCCCACACACATAATTAATCTAATGGTTCACATTTCATCTGCATTCTCCTGGCACCTGGCTAATCTCTCTGATGTTTTCTTCCCACTTCAAAGGTAGACTTTAAGTCTTTACATACTTGTTGCCTCCATTCTTGTTGCACCATTCCACATCTAATAATCTTATCATCCCTTTAGAATTTGTGTTCTTTCTTTGAAAGTCTTCTGTAGCAATTCAGTGTCACTGCATGCCTCTGTGATGGAGCTTAATTGTGTGCTGTTGTCTCCTTTCAGGTTCTCTCTGTCCCACACCACACAATTCACTCCCCTGTGAATATCTGCAGTGGTGGGCCGCAGACCTACTCGTTTGTGCCACACCTGGTAAGCCCTACTGTCTAGCAATCAGATGAGGTTTATTATGTTGCATCAAATTTTTCTACAGTCGTTCCCTCCTTTCTTGATTGCAGGGAGCTAACTACTGTCCATTACACAGCAGGAGATTGTCCAGGTGTCATACCTGAGCCTATTTATTTGAATAGTGTCCAACTCTTGCCTCTGCCATTTGCACAACAGCAATTCTAGCTTATCTTCTCAGACTGTTTCAGGACAACCAATGTGTTGAATGCTGGCACAGCCTTGTTCTGCATGTGGCAAAAGGTTCTTGAGGAGATGAGGATCATCTAAAACAGTGCTGCAAAAGCCATGTTCTCACTTTCTGTCTGTGGCTAATTACTCCCTTTCTTGGTGCACACTAAAAGGCTTGGGGTATGATCCACTCCACCTGACATTAGGCTTCTACCAGAGGCACCAAATCCAGCCTGTTACTTTCTCCTCCAGAGCCAGAGGAGGGACGAAGTCAACTGTGGAGATAGACCACAGTTCTCAGATAAGACCAGCTAAGACGAGAATTACTATACACAACTTGCAGCCTTTCTTCCTTTCTCTACTGCTTGCTACAGCAGTAGTTTGGGGTGGCTGAGCACTGAGCTCAAAGACTTCAGTTAGGTAACTGCTATGATCTCCCCACTCTTTTTATTTCTTCCCCCCCCCCCCCCCCCGTTTGTTTTATTTTTTTCCTTTGTGCAGGAAAAAATGTTATAAGGACAGTTATGAGTTTTGACAGTCATAACAGGATTTTTTTTTAAATAGAAGCTAGAACTATACCTAAGCAGCTGTCTCACACTGTAGTCCTTCCTAACAAAGACTCAGTCAGGTCTGGGAATGTAGTTATGATTTTGGCTTTTTCCTTCAACACCTGAGATCTGGATAAGTGGGACCCATTTTATTTTTTATTGATGTGTGCAACAAGTATGGGGCTAAGGAGTTAATGATTGCTGTAGCTGATTTTTAGGTAGTGTACAATCAGCTGTTTCTGCCCTGAGCTGGTGGCTTGCCCTTCTAACTGACTTTGCTGTTGCAAGGCTGACTGAAGCACAGTTCATTTGTGGAGGGGCTCTTAAACTTATGTTCAAAACTTTTGTTACAGGCTCTGTACCCATACAGAGTCTGATACTGCAGAACTTGCTGCTATTGATTTCTGTTTTGCTGCTAGCCTGTTCCTCTGGAAGGGGAAACACATGCTCAGAATCAATTGGAGACCATGTCACAGCTGGGGTTGAAAGTCCACCATAGCCAGTGCTGGAAAAGTAAACATTAAGGTTGGTAAGACCTTAGGAGGCACCTGATGTGCTCAGAAAAGCCCAGTTTTCTTTCAAAACTTTCTTGTGATTCCAGGCTTACAAATGACACACAAATCTCCTGACGTCTTGACCTGCATTCAGCATAGGATGTGTTTTCCCTACACCCAGCTGTAAGCTTGAGGACTAATATGTGTAGTGCTCTGAGCCAGCTATAGGGCTGACAGACACATCTTCCAAAGTGCATAAGAAATTTAGCATTATTATTGAAGTCATCAGTCTCTCCTGTGATGGCAGAAACTACAGTTCTATTGCTGTCTATGTACTTGAGTGAAATTGAAAAATAATTAACATATTGAAAGGAGCATGTTTAAATTGTTAAACTATTATCTTTGTTGGCAGACCAGTCACTCCACAGTGTGCTGTACTGTAACTTCTTACCTGAAGAAATCAGCACCGATTAGGAAATGGCCAAAGTCGAAAGGTTTGCTTTTCATGTCCCAAGTCTGGAGGAGCTTGCTGGGGGTAAGTCATGCAGCATGTACTTTATACAGACGTGTAATGTACTCTTCAAACTTATCTTAAAGCTCATACCAAAGTATTTCTACAGGTAGTACATGCAGAATTACTGCTCTTAGCACACTGCAAGGTGAAGAACAGCACTATTTCTTTATATGCGATGATTTCTCAGAGCACACAGTGACTTCTCCCCCAAGCCCCCACGATATTTAATCACACAGAGAGGCTCTCAATCCCTTTAAAACTGCTGGATTTGCTGATTCTTGCACAGGTTGTGAAAGTTTGTCAACTACACATTAAACTTTACACGTACAGAATCATTTGTCCTCCTCTACCCTCTAGTATTTCTTTTTCAGGACTGCTCAAAACATAGCTGACAAGATGCAGTGTAGCATGGCAGATCCTGTTGCTTGAACCTAGTTGGCTCCTCCTTTGGTGATTGCCTTAGAACAGGGCTGCAGGAAACATTTCTTTAGTTTACTTCTTTCTAAAGCCTTCACAAGATGTGCTCAGAATAACAGAATGGTTGAAGTTGGAAGGGACTTCTAGGTTCAGCCCAGTTGCTCATGAGCTTTTTTTCTTGCCCTAGTAGGAAGACATTATTCCTTCTGGCAGTCTCTCCCCTTCAGCAAATATACTAAAGGTTTTTTGTCTTTTGGAATGATCCCCAAGTTCAGTTTGCCAGTTTCCCGAATCTGTGTCAGTTCGACATTTCCAGGTATTGAGAACATGTGGTCCCAGCAGTCCCCTGGGAGGGTCCTAGTGCTTTTCTCACCCAGTCAAACTGGGGCAGTAGGCCAGGGCTGCTGTAAACCTGTGAGCTCTTCAGAGAACACCACATACTTGAAAGAGTATCAGAAAAATTCCATCACAAAGCAGAATTTTCCTTTTTTTCCCCATCTGTCCTGAGGATCTCCTGGGAGCTGTGCATTGTGTTGCTGTAAAGATTTTGGGTATAATTTGAGGAGTGCCCTTTTACTGTCCTTGTCCACTTACCTGAAGGTACTGAGATGTATTTAGAAATGTGCTAAGTACCATCTACTGACCCTTTTGGTCAACAGCTTGGTAAATCTGATCTCAAGAAGTAAGGTATGGCTGAAACCCTAACTGGTAGAAATAAAGGCACAGGAAAGTCTTCTGTGTAAATAAGGAACCACCTGATTTGAGATCACAGACTGCATGTTCTTTCTTTAGTTTGAGACATCTGTCTAAGCAGACCACCAGGCATGAAAGAACCTGGACCTTTCAACATAGTATTTGAAGCAATGTATTGTGAAGACAATCCCACACTCAAGGTTTGGAAGTTGTTTCCAAACAACATACTTACCTAATCGTCCCTGTTGTTTGAGTGACTTTGCAAGTTCTGATCCTAAAAAACATTGATATGAAGCATACCAAAAATTTTAGATTTGGTTCATTATCACCAGCACCATTCATTATATGTCTTGCTCTGACTGTGGCACTTGCCAGAAAATCTCCACAAGACCATAAACATGATAGGCAGTATCCCATGGCGGTAGAAATTTCCAGACAGCAGAAACAGTTTGAGATTATAATCAAGGTATTGCAAACTGTCTGGTTAATGTATTTAAAGAACTGATTGTTGGTTCAGGTAAATCTTCTTCCTCCTTTGCTCTTGCATCATATTTGACTGTGATTGTAATTGTCTGCTATTTGAAGCAAACCTGCTGCTGAATGTGGTTGAAGTTTACCCACGTTACTTCACACTGTGCTGCTCTGAGTGCTACTAGGAGCACTCAGTTAATGTATTTCAATGAAAATGGTTTTTAAATTCTTAAAATTAATTAGTGGGGCAGCCAACAATTATCTGAACAAACTTTTGCTCCTCTTTGAAGTTCTGAGTCATGAAACAAGTGCCTTCAGACATTTAAATTAATGGAGTTACTTAGGGTAAGCATAAGTAATGTATCTTGCTGAAAAAAAGCCCAAACAGATATATTTATTGTTGTTAGAAACTTGTCAAACTCTTGGTAATTTTTCATTGTCAATAATTTTGCCATTATTCTTTATTACAGTTTTGCAGAAAGGGCTTAAAGAGAACTTTGCTGATGCTCAAGTCTCTGTTGTAGACTGTCCTGATCTGACTCAGGAACCCTTCAACTTTCCTGCTAAAGGTAACTTAGCATTCCTGTCTTCCACTAAGACTTCTCCAGTTCTTTCTGCACAATCCTGCTTAGTTTTGATCCTCTAAAGGTGTTGAGAGAGCTTAAATTGTTTTTCAGGTAAAGAATATACATGAGAGGAGAGCTACACTTTATTTCTGGATTGTTTCCTACTTGATGTATGAAAAAGGACAAGTCATTACTAAGTACTTGTCATAATTTTTTTTCCTAACCTATCATTGCACACCCACTTACTTCATAAGCTTTACTTAGTGTACTGAAAAGGTTTTGAAAATAAGTTGTTTTCTTTCAAATGGAGAAATTTTTTTGAACCATGCCAATCACTATCTGAACCTAAGGAGTTGTGCTTCCATTAATTTTTAAATTCCTGACATTCATGTATGTCAGTGAAGTGAAACTGTCACTAGCTGTCTGGAAGACAGACAGACATGTCATCTGTGCTACTCATCTGAGTTCTCTCTGGCATCAATGGGAAAGAAAACACCTCCAGAGGATTATTCATCACTTCTTAAAATACATATCCAAATAAGTGGGATTAATTGTCCTGGGACAGCTTTCAGCTTTGCTAAAAGTTTGCAAGTGGAGTCCCAGCAGAGGTCTCCACTGTGTGGTGAGGACGTTACTGGAGAACAGACAAATGGAAAGTGTTGATCACTCTGCCTTTTTTTTTTTTTTTTTTTTTTTTTTTTTTTTTTGTGCTTAGAGAATGTTATTTTACAACAGGTTGTGTAGCATTAAATCCTACTATGAATCATTATAGGGCTTGGACTTCTTAGTAGTGCAACACTTTATCTAAGCACACTAGGGAAATAATGTTCTCAAGGGTTTGAGAAGTTTGAGGAACCAGTTCCTTGGTGGGTTAGACTGTGTGATTATTAAATATTATTGGGAAAGAATATTTTACCAAGCTAACTGGGTGTATTTTTCCAGGAATCTGCGGAAAGCCTAGGATAGCAGATGTGGGAGGTGTTCCTTACCTCATACCTGTTGTACAGAAAGAAAAAGTGAGTTTTTTCCTGTAGCTGTGGGATTTAATATATTTGTCAAAAGAAAAGCAATAAACCAAACTAAGGACTAAGAGATACTATAGGATTCTACTTGTGAAAGACACTTTTCAGTGTTTAATGAGACTGATTCTGGTGTGTGTTGTATGTCTCAGAATCTAATAAGTACAATAATTCAGTCTTTGAGTAAAATGAGCAGGGAACATACAGGTAAAACCTACCTTTTAGAAAATAAATAGATATCTACCAAGTTTGTTATAACTAAATGTTATGTTGTGTTCAGAAGCTGTGTTCAACCTAATTATCAAAAATATTAATGCAGGTGGGTGTTGTGAATTAAATGCCTCCAGGACTACAGTGAACAGAATGACAATTGCAGATCAGAGCACCACATCAAAATCATAGAATGGTTTGGGTTGGAAGAGACCTTAGAGATAATCTAGTTTCAACCCCTCCTTCAGCAAGCAGGGATGCCAGCCACTAGGTCAGGTTGCTCAGGGCCCCATCCAGCCTGGCCTTAGACGTTCCCAGGGATGGAAGGATTGCTTTTCTTTTGCAGGTTTATGATCTAAATACAGTTGCAAAGGACATAGAGCTGCCTGGAGCTTTCATTCTTGGAGCTGGAGCTGTTTCATCCAAGGTTCTTGGAATAAATGCTGAGGTCAGTATGTAAGTGTGATGGTTCTCAATGAATTCATGGAAGTATCATAACACTAGAGCAGTATCATGCTGGGTATGTCCCATTTACAACAATGTACTTAATAAACACTTTCACACCACAAACACGTAAAACACGTTAGGAGGAATTGAGATGAGTGGCATCCACTGAGGTGCATACTCCTGAGATAATAAAGATTAATTTTTAACTTGTAATTCTTCAGGAAGCATGTGATTACCTTGAAGCATGCCAGAAACATGGTTTTTTGAAACTGATGGACAAAGACTTGACCAGAGGTTTTAATTCCAAGATTTAGAAATGCTTGTCAAACTTACTAGTAAATGCCTTTTAAATGCTCCTTGTCTTTTACCCTCTTGGATTATTTTGTTTCACCATTGTGAATTTTAAAGATACCACACACACAGTGATAAACTGCAGGAGGGATAGGAGACAAAAACTACTACCTATGGAGACTTTGGTTAATCACAGTTTTTTCAGGCATAAACCTTAAGTCTTGCTGTCTCCTTTTGATGGATTTATTGGCAGATGAGATAGTCCACATCAGCATTAAGTTTGGGCCACTATAATAGTGGTTGTTACTGTATGCTGAGAAAGTATTACATAGAATTACAATACTGGCATGCAGATTATAGATTTTTTTTTTTTTTTTTTAGCACTGGCATTCATCTTTATAAAACATTAAGTTTAATCGTCCAGATAAAGTAAACCTGTTTTCTCGACCTTTCAATTACATTACAATATTAGTCCATTTTTCTTACCAGTACAGACCTCATCCTGAGAGACAGAGCTGTGTGATGAAGTGGATTTTTTCTTGGGATCATGGCCAAAGCTTAAATCACATTTATTTGAGTTCAGTTCATTGGGCTTATTCTTGCATGTTCTTATTGACTTACTCTTACATGTTCTTTTTCCCAGCTTATCCCTATTGTTCAAGCAAAGAGTGAAAAAAAGCCTGCTGTAAATGGGAGCTACGTTGCTCAGATAAATCCTGCAGACAAAGGGTGCCTGCTTGAGAAGTACAGCAGTAAATACACTGACTGTGAGTTTGGACTGTTGGCCAACCTTTATGCCAGCGAGGGCCAACCTGGTAAGGTACGTACTTGGATCAAAGGTGACTTTGCAGTGCTTTGTGACTGAAGGGAAACTCATGGTTCTCCTATCAGTTTTCTGTGATAATAGTAAAATAGTAATTCCACAAGAGAAGCAGGCAAAACTAAAGAGCTGGTGTCAGTGATCAAGGGGAAGAATTATTGGAGACAGAGGCACTTGAATTTTTGAGGGATAAGTATGAGTTTACTAAAGGTTTTCCACCATAAATCATTCATCCAAATCCAGTCCAAATTAGCAGTGATTAAAGCTAACAGTGCAATGTACTTGTGTAAATGAGATGTGGGCACTTACATAGCTTTTTGCAGAAGTGCTTCTCCTGACACAGCCAGCACAAAAAGGTGCTGACAGAACGGTCAATAACCTGACTGCTGCGTGGAAACTGAACAGCCTTCTCCCTTACCCAGTGTTTCTTTCTGACAAAGTGGAAGCCAGCTTCCATTTTGTCAGCAGCCCCAGAAGGGGGTTGCTCATGTCACTGTCTCACGCATGGGTAAATCTCTTGCTGCCCAGCTCCCTGTACAGGCAAAGCTAGCATTGAACTAAGGAAAAGACAGTTGGTCATATACTGGAAAGATGCAAATGCAGCAGCACTTGCATGGAACCTTATCTTTTCAAAAAGTGATCTTGGGTTATCAGCTTGGGAGAATTTCAGAACAGCTTTCACAGACCTTTTCAGACTATTGCAACAGGAGATAGCAGTGACCAATTGACTTTATCTTCCAGGTCATTGAAGTGAAAGCCAATGGAAGAACCGGGGAGCTTAACTTTGTGTCCTGTCTGAGACAAACTTTAGAGAAACACTATGGAGAAAAGCCAGTTGGGATGGGTGGTACGTTTATCATTCAGAAGGGGAAAGCAAAGATTCACATTATGGTACGTTGTTCTCAATTCATGTAACTTTCTTTGTCTTCATGAAAACAGAGGTATAAATCAGGGTGTAACATCTTAGTTCGTTAACTTTGTTTTGTACTTTTAAATGTATGCATAAACTAATAGGATGAGCACTGTATTAAAGTAAGGAGTTGACATTACAAAATCGGTGTTACAAAACTAGTAATGCTGTTTTACTTGGCATCAATACCATCATCTTTTGAAATCCGTGTGCAGCTAAAGAACTGGAGAACTACTGTAAAACGAATTGAAATGAAATACATTAACTCAGATGATACTTATAAGAAACATTAAACTTTTTTAAAAATAACTGAGTTTCTAAAATGTACCAGGGGGAGGAGCATTCTCACTTCAGCAGTTCTCCCATTGTCTGTGCAATGAAAGATGCAATATTCTGGTCACTTCTGTCTCTGGCAGAAACAGAGTGATGGGCTGTGGTGAGCTTCTTTCAGTCAAGAAGGAAAATGAACAGAATAGTGGGGAGGGGAAAAACAAAGTTGCTAGAGAAAAAGTATCCTGATGCAAGTGTCTTCCTTTTACTTTAAAAGCTTTTATTTTCGCTGTAGCCTCCAGAATTTTCTTCCTGTCCACTGAACACTGATGAGGATGTGAATAACTGGCTCAAATTCTTTGAAATGAAGGCTCCACTGATTTGTCAGCCAGTAATAGTTTCCAGAGATCCAGTGAGTCTCTTTTACTCATTTCTAAGTATAGACTGAGACCTGTAATGAATTTTGGATGTGATTTTCCTTTTAAGAATGGGAGTGTGTATGTATTGTGTTAGACTCTTCCAGAGTTGGTGCCGTGGTTTAGAAGCGTCTCATTTCTGTGAATTGTTTGAATTGAGGACAGGTCAATCTGTTCTGAAACCTAGTGGCTGTTCATAGTGGATTAATTTAATGGTTCCAGTTGCAACTATGCAAAAGTGCAAGTGTTTGCATCCCAAACCAAACAGCACAGTTTACATTCTCTGCTGGCCACACTGGGAGAAATGTCAAGAGCATGGAAGCTGGTTTAGCCACGTCTTTATGTAGTTCACTTTCATAAGAACTCCCTCTGCTAATGCTGTGTCAAAAGACATGAAGCATGTGTCTCATTGCTGATGTAAATTGAAGTCTCTGCAAAGCCTTGTGCTGGAAACTTATCTAGCATCTTTCACAAGCACCAAATTTAACAGCAAATCATTCAGGATAAAAACCAATCTGGTTTCAAAAACCATTAAGGTGTTCATAATTAGGAAAACCATTTGTTTAAAAGTAACCAGAAAACCATAGATGAAAATTACTATTTTATAGGTAACAATGCAGCCACAAGTAATATAAAAATGTTTTTTTCCAGAGTTAAGTGGCACATACTGTAGGCTTAGATGTGTTGAAGGGTGTGATTTGATTGTGTCATTATGTGGCAGCCTTTGGCCTAAGGCTAAATTGTCTGCATCTTGCCATAATCAACTGATGCATACTTTGAAAGCAGCCATCAACAGCTGCCCTGTTCAGAACCAATGCAACTTGTGTGGTGGATGCTGCTGAGTTTCTCCTGTTTGCATCCACTGCAAGCTCAACACTTGGTTTTTGGAAATGTTTGAGTGTCACCACAAAGAGAGCAGTAGGCAATGGCATTCCAGTGCCATAGCACTATTCAACAGTATCCCCTTGCAGCCCAGAAAACTAATCCTATCCTGGGCTATGTCAAACTAGCTGTGGCCAGGTCAAGCCGGGTGATTCTTTCCTTCGTGAGACCCCACCTGGAATGCTGCATGTAGCTTTGGGGTCCCAAGAAAGATGTGGAGCTGTTAGAGCACGACCCAAGGAGGGACATGAAAATGAGCAGAGGGCTGGGGTGCCTCTTCCTTTGAAGACAGACTGGGAACTGAGATTGTTCAGCCTGGAGAAGAAAAGGCTCCAGGAGCACCATATTGCAGCCTTCCAGTACTTCAAGGAGGCTTTTAGGAATGGAATGACAAAAGAAGAGGCAAGAATTTTAAATTGAAAGAGAACAGATTTATCTTGGACATAAGGAAAAAAATGTTTAAGCTGAGTGTGGAGAGACAGTGGAACAGGTTGCCCAGAGAAGATGTGGATGCCCCATCCCTGGAAGTGCTCAAAGCCAGGTTAGATGGGGCTTTGAGCAAGCTGGTTGAATGGAAGATGTCCCTGCCCATGACAGGCTGGTTAGAATAGGTGATCTGTGAAGGTCCTTTTGAACCCAACCCATTCTATGATACATAAAACTAGTGGTGTTGATCTCATGGTTTAGTATGTTAGTTGCTATTTTATTCACCGTTCTTCCCATATTCATCTAACCTGGCTCTCAGAATTGGAGTAGAGACAGTCCCTTTATCACATGGGCCTGTGGCAATTCAGTGCAAAGGGGTTTGATTTCCAATAGGGGTTCCTTGGTGTGACTGCATTATTTAATCCCAATGGAAAGAAAGGTGGGGGGGAAAAGAAGGTTAAAAAGGAGATCTCAGTAAGCTTAACACCAAAGTTGGGGGCTGTCAGGGTTTCTAAATTCTTTTGCCTTACTGGTTTCACAAGTGTCTTGCAAGTTTTCACTGCTTAGCGTTTGGAGCTATGTGGAAATACGCATCTAGGCTAGACTATCCCGTGACTTTTAAATGCTGTTCCCATGAACGCCTTGTTGACGGGCCCTCTGTGTGATGCCAGGGCTTCGATCTGCGCGTGGAGCACACGCACTGCTTCAGCCACCACGGGGAAGGAGGGCACTACCACCAGGACACCAGCCCGGACAGCGTGCAGTACCTGGGCTACTTCCAGCCCGCCGAGCTGCTCTTCCGCATCGACAGGCCCCAGGAGACGCACCTCGTCGGGAGAGACTGAGCCCCGCGGGCCGAGTTCGTCTTCCTCAAGTACAAATGCTGATTTTTTAATGCTTTTAATTATGCACACTTACGAGATTTAAGAATAAATATGAGAACAGCAAGCTGCCGCCTTCTTAATTGTGTCACAGGGAAGAACTCGGAGCATACGTGTCATTGGAGTTATGACCAAATACAAACGGTAATTAAATTGCAGTGTTATTGTATGTTTTCCTGTTGTTTGGTTGAGCTTCCTGCGTGGCTGCAGCTGACGATGGGAAACCAGAGGTGAAATTATGTTTAGAACGGGACATGAAACCAACTTCTGGTCAAAAATAACGCTGTAGAAGAACACGGCAGGAGCTGCTGGGCTCGGCACGGCCCCTTCCTTGCCCTAGCCCCGCCCCCTCACGAGCGCCTCCGGAGGCAGCCGAGCCTACTCGGCACAGGCCCCGCCCTCTCACGAGCGCCGCCGGAAATGGCCGAGCCCACCCGGCGCTGGCTCCGCCCCCTCTCGGGCCCGCCGGCGCTGCCCCGCCCCCTGCCGAGCGCGGGCGGGGGTCGCTCCAAGATGGCGGGCGTGCCGGCCGTGCGCATCAGCATCGAGTCGGCGTGCGAGAAGCAGGTGCAGGAGGTGGGGCTGGATGGCAGCGAGACCTACCTCCAGCCGCTCTCCATGTCCCAGAACCTGGCGCGCCTGGCGCAGCGCATCGACTTCAGCCAGGGCTCCGGCTCCGAGGAGGACGAGCCGGGCTCGGCGGGCCGCGCCTGGGCCGAGCCGGGCGAGACGGAGGATGAGGAAGGTGAGACGGGCCCCCAGCCCGAGCTCTCCCGCCGGGATGCAGCTGGTGGAGGCCCGCGGAGCTGTGGCGGTGCCGGCCTGCAGCTCCGCGGGTGGTTGGGCCTGGCCTGCTTTCCCTTTCCCCGGGGTTTCCCGTGGTTGGCAGGTCAGAATATTCGTGATCGGGTCCCAGTAAATTGCAGTGGAAAAGGCAGCTGCTGATATGATATCCTTTTGTATTTCGTGCAGTTATGATGTCTCTGAGGTTTAAAAATGAGCCTTTACACCGTACGTTTTTAAAGTAATTTGTTTTCCCTTCCTTTGTTTTATTTTTAGGATTGGTAAAGTTTCAGCCATCCCTCTGGCCTTGGGATTCAGTGAGGAACAACTTAAGAAGTGCCTTGACTGAGATGTGTGTGTTGTATGACGTTCTTAGCATTGTGAAGGATAAAAAGTTCATGACTCTAGATCCAGTCGGGCAGGATCCCCTTCCTCCAAAACAAGTATGTTGTACCTAGTTGCACGCTTTGTGTGGCCTGATGCTAAAGATTTTATTGCAGTGGTTTGTGTTTTTTTACCTGTGATAAGTATAAGATTTATCAAAATGTTCCCTTTTATGTGCTAGTGCAATGCTTTGAGGGTCAGAGTAAGGTTGGGAATTGGAATTGAGGCCAATTTCAGAAGCCTCTTTGCTGAAGCTCTAAGTCAGAATGCTACTTCCAGCTGTATAATGCTGGTATGAAAATAATTCTCAGTAAGTTACTGGACATCCAGCAAAACCAACTTATCAATCACTGTCAGTTAGTTTCCACTAATAATAATAAATAATAATATTTTGTGAATTAAGGTGCAAGTATCTCTTTATTTTCTTTTATTTTGTTGTTGTTGGTACTAGAATCCTCAGTTTCTACAGCTGATTTCAAAAAAGAAGTCATTAGCTGGAGCAGCTCAGATTCTGTTGAAAGGTGCAGAAAGATTATCCAAATCGGTTGCTGAAAACCAGGAAAATAAGCGACAAAGAGACTTCAACTCTGAACTGCTAAGACTGAGACAACACTGGAAGCTGAGAAAAGTGGGAGATAAAATTCTTGGTGATCTGAGCTACAGAAGTGCAGGTAAACAGTAGGGTCTTTTTCAGAAGGATGGGTATTTTCTGAAATTTTCTTTTTGTAACTGAAAAAAGAGATGGAATATCTCATAATAATTTCATTGTGAAATTACTGTATTTATGAGACAGGTTTATAACGGGAGAACTCATATTTTAGTATCAGGGAAAATATCTTGCCATCCTCAATCCAGAAAGTGATTTTAAAGGCTAACTCTAGTGTTTTACTAAGAATTTGTTCACAGAAACAGTTCTGCATTTGCAGTGTAGTTGATCAGTTGACAGGCAGACTTTGTGAATCCTTGGCTTTTATCTACGTTTGGTGCATAAAGCATTTAAAAAAAAATGAAGAGTGGGTTATATTTTTTTTTAATCAAAGATCAGAAAATCATAGAATATCTCGAGTTAGAAGGGACCCAAAAGGATTATGATGTCTAACTCCTGGCTCCCCAGAATTCAGACCAGGTAAAAGTAAACCATGTGACTAAAGAGTGACATTGAAGATAGACTATTATACCTCTCTTATTCCTGCAGTTGAGAAATGATGCTGAGAATATGCCTTATTTCATGGATTACAGTAAAAGGGGGTGACCAGCTCAGGGTTCTAGAGGCCATTATGCAGTGACAAAGTGAATACAGAATCCTGCAGAACTTCGGATGTAGGTACAAAGCAGGCATCAGAACTGGATGTGTTGAGTTCCTGTTGTCATCAGTGAGGGAGGGGAAAGACAAATTTAGAGTTGTTAATGAAAAAGCTGTAGATGTACCCCAGGCTATGTGTCTTTTTTTAGTTGATTTACCCTGAACTAGGTGAACCGTGCCCTGGATAAAAAAAGTATGCAGCTAGGACATACAGATGTGGGTATCTGCTTTTATCAGTTCCTGAACGACTGGCTATAGAGTTATCTTTTACAGTCAGAACATGGTCATAGTTTTAAGACTTTTAGCCAAACATTATCAGAATTCCTTTAAATGAATAAGGGTGTTGTTGTACCTTTAACTACCTGCTTGCAAAACTTCACACATTTACTTTTTGTCTTTTTTTAACCAAACATCTTTTTTTTTCTCCTTCCTTGCACCTATTGACTCAATTTTGAAAAACTCTTGGTTTCCTCCCATAATTATTAAATACTCAGTGTTAACTTACTGTAAAATATTACACACTGCACTGTGGAAGACTGAGATGCTTATGCAGTGACATGAGCTTTCTAATTTACCTGGGTTTTTTTAAGAAGTCATTAAGAAATTTGTCAAGTCAAGTGCAACTCTGAAGATTTGGAGACTTGGAAATACATATTCTTCCAAAACAGAGATACAAGCTTTTTCATTTGCAGAAGGTGCTTTATATTTAATGCGTATGTCTTTGTCCTTCTTTACTCAGGCTCCCTTTTTCTTCATCATGGTACATTTGAGGTGATAAAGAACACTGACATTGACCTGGATAAAAAGATACCTGAAGATTACTGTCCTTTGGATGTTCAAATTCCAAGTGATTTAGAGGGATCAGCATATATCAAGGTTTGTCAGAGAAACCTTAATAACGTAGTGGAGTTTTGTTTCGGTATTTTTATGCTTGCAACAGAGAACACACATTAAATACTGCTTGCTCTTGCCTAGGTTTCTATTCAGAAACAAGCTCCAGATATTGGTGACCTTGGGACAGTCAATCTCTTTAAAAGACCCTTGCCAAAATCAAAACCAGGTATGGCTTATATGTTGTTTTATGAATATGTTCTCAGTGAATGAGTTTGCCTATGATGCTTGTTTGAAAATTTCAGCATACAGCTGGGAAGAAGAGTTGAACAAGACTTACCTTATTTAAACTGAAATTTTCTGTTTGGGTGCTGGTTGGACTTTGGAAATGATGCTTTCAGAGCATGCCTCTTCAGTTTTTTATATGTGTTTATTCAGTTCTGAAACAAAATTATTAGGGTTGTATTTTGAGTGTTCTGAAACCCCTTTTGTTAGACATTAAAAATTTGAGCCCATAATTGAAATCAAACCAAGGTGTTGTGTTTCAATCAGTTACATCCCATTAGCTGAGCTGAACTCGTGACTGTTCACTCTTAACTCTGCTCAAAATGCATCAGTTGTGTCTATTGCTCACATGTTTTATCTGGGTCTGAAACTCTGCTGGTGGTCTGTGTGTTAATTACCAACAGCTCACTTGGCAGATAGTACATTGATTTGTTTAACGTGTGCCAGTATGTGAAGTTGTACACTTTTGGCTTCAAAATCCATCCTTTACTCTTTAGAGTTAGAAATAAACTGGCAGGGTTTTATTTCACAGTTGTCTGTGGTATAGATGCTGGTGCTGTCCTGAACATAGACAGAGGTGTTTCATATGGTATTGAGGGTACATTATACAGCTTGTGTGCTTACTCACCCTAGAATCTCCCAAGAATTTTGGGCCTATAAACCCTGTGAAAGCACATACATGCACTGAACATTATTGGTAGTTCATCATAGAGTGAATTTAATAAAGCCAGAAGTATCATGGAGAGTAAATTACAGCTTAAGGAGCAGAGGTTTATAAGGAGAGTTCACAAAAGGCCTGGGAGT
The DNA here is from genome assembly GCF_965178545.1 of Coloeus monedula. Classification (NCBI taxonomy): domain Eukaryota; kingdom Metazoa; phylum Chordata; class Aves; order Passeriformes; family Corvidae; genus Coloeus; species Coloeus monedula. The sequence continues at coordinate 38,442,023 of NC_138783.1, forward strand.
GTAGTACACTGTTCCATAAAGGCCTTGCACTTCACAGTATACATATGTGTAAAATTGAATCAAAGTTAGTTTTAGTTTTACCTTAAAGTGCTTGCTTAACTGAGATAAAATTCTGATAATACTCCATTTGGGTGAAAGGTACTGACTGCTTTATTAACGATCGTGCCTAGCTACTGCATAGTATCTGCTCTCTGAACAAAAAGGTGGCTTCTCTTTGCTCTTCCTGTCTGGACACATTGATTTATACTCTTCAGGTTCTCCACACTGGCAGACAAAATTGGAGACTGCACAGAATGTTCTTTTATGTAAAGAAATTTTTGCCCAGCTGTCACGGGAAGCTGTTCAAATTAAATCACCGATTCCTCACATTGTAGTGAAAAATCAGATAATCTCCCAGCCTTTTCCAGGTACGAAGCTTTTTAAGACTCTTAACCTACAATTATTTGCTTAAATACGAACTGAAATTACTGATTGATGTCACCTTTTTTAATGCTCTGTCCCTACAAAAGAAAAAACAAACTCCTTGATTTTCAAAGGTTTTGAAAAACAGAATTTCAGCTAATGCACAGTAGTTTCTAATTTACTCTGTTTTCCTTTGTGGTTATGTTTTTTGTCAGCAGCACTTAAAACTGTCAGCTGTAATGCCATGTGCATGTATGGCAGTTTGGAGCTGTGCATAAGTCATTGCTCCTGGATTGCATGCAAGAGAAATTTAAGACTTGAGTTAATGGGTCTTCAGAAGAACAAAAGCAAATGCTCTTTCGTGAGGATAATTAAGCAGCATAAAGGTGGCTCAGTCAGTGGTGAATCCTCTGTTTTTACAAGGGGTACACAGGTGATTGTATCATGCAAAGAATATATTTCGGGATTGCTTAAAATGTGAAAGATGGTTAATCATTCCTTCTTTGAGAAAGGAATGGGGTCCTGGGGATTTTCCTTTTTGTCTGGGATTGAGTCATAGAAATTGAGGTGAAATGCACCTGGTGAGTTCACAGTTGGCCTGCCAACACTTCAGTGAATAGCAAGTCTTACTTGCCTTTGGTGCTGTGCTCTCCACCATCATTCTTTGATTTTTCTCTGATACAGTGAAAACCTGTTGTTAAAGTACTGAGTGTAAAACATGAAGAAAAGCAGTTCTCAGTAGCAACCTTGAAAATTGCCAGTGCTCACTTTTTAAAATCTTTTTTTCCATCTTCTTTGTGCAGGTTTGCAGTTGTCTATTTCTCTGTGTCACTCTTCCAATGACAAAAAGTCACAAAAGGCTGCTTCTGAAAAACAGAATCCAGAGGATCATCTATATGTTCTTGAACATAATTTGCATCAGCTTATCAGAGAGGTAATGCATCTATGGCCAAATTCTGAACAGTTTTTGGGCTTTTGTTAGCCTTCTGCTTAGTGTGTGGCACTGGTGTAACAGCCGAGTGCCACTAGAGGCCAGTCCTTTCCCATCCATTTGTGAAAGGCAGCGTACTGCTTGGTTTCCATGGGTGTGGGTGGTTTGGGAACAGTTCCAGTTACTGCTTTCATGGAATGCTCGTTCTTTACTTAACCTCAGACCTGGCTGCTGACTTCAGAAAATCCATGCAAAGCTTTTCCAGTAGAGTTCATCAGTTCTGCTTTTTTTTTTTCTGTGTCTGATAGTGCTCACCTTGCAGTGTCAGTGAGCATCTGGTCAGGCTGTACCCTCATGAAGGAAGAACAATCAATTGCCATAATAGCTTTGTTTCTTTTAAGCTCCACTTCTCTGCTTCAGTGTTTTAGATTCTTGTATAATCTAGCAGAATAACCTGGGGTACAAGGTTGAGGTTGTGTCTCTTCAGGAAAGAAGCACAATTTTGCATCTCTACGTAAAGTTGAAACCATGTACCCAGAGAGCGTTCATTTCCTTAGAGCATGGCTCTGCAAGTCATGCAGTTATGTGGAACAGTCCAGTATTTTGAACATTGGGTTCATGAAGTGCCCAAGTGCTCAAGGTGCTCAGTGCCCACCTCTCCTATGAATTTCCTTTCTTTACTTTGGACAGCTTGCTTAAACTTCTTGTACTTCAATTTTTTTTCATCTAAAATGCTTCCTTTCTTTTAAAGTGACTATTCTTTCTGTCTCCATAGATGTGTATAAAGAAGACTTACTAGTAGGAGCTACTACCATGCTACCAAATTTCTGTTAGCTGGCACTTTTTTTTTTAATCACTTTCTATAACATTTGAACAACCCATATAAATGGGGGGAAGCAAAGTATGAAAAACTGTCTTTAAAGTGCTGTCAAGTTGATAAAGTTAAAAAGTTGCACTTTTTGAAAGTATGTACACTCAAAAAACCTGATATGAAGCAACATAGGGTAGCATACATAGTATTTCTTGCAGATACATTATTTGGTCACTTCCTTTTGTAATATGTGTTGGTTGTTGCAGTGTCACAAGCAAACCCTGAGCTCGACAGTGATGCCACATCCAGCTAGTGCACCTTTTGGCCACAAGAGAATGAGACTTGCAGGACCCCAGGCTTTTGATAAAAATGAAATCAGTTCTTTACAGTCAAATGAAGGACTTCTGGAAAAGATCATAAAACAGGCAAAGCATATCTTTTTGAGGCGAAGGTCGGTCACAAGATACTCTTGTTACAGTACCATTATAGAATATAATTGATCTTTTTAAAGTGTTCTTAAAACTAGCTGCTGCTTCCTTCACAGTTAATACAGTCTTTATTTGTTAGTACTAAGAACCAAAAATTATGAAAAAATATGACCAAACAACGTTCGGCTAGTAAAAAGGAAAAAAAAAAAAAGAAATAATGCAGGATTTCTTTGGGATCCCTGTGACAGTTGCAACCCAAGCTGCTGGTAATTGTCCCTACTTATCTTAAACTGCATAAATCCTTTTTTAGTGTTCTTTGCAGTGCAGTAGCTGATACTGAGTAATACTAGTTTAATACTGCTGCAAAATGTATGAGAAATGTACAGAATAAACAAGTGTACTTCATTAGCACCAGAACAGTGCTGAAATAGAATTTTGATCCACATGCTTCTGTTAAATCTAATAACCTCCTTGCTTCCTGTAAGCTAGATAACAGCACAAACTGTCTGGATTACTGTGTATGGAATATGGCTTTATCTTCTAGAACTGCTCGAACCATTGACAGTCTGGCGAGTCGTATTGAGGATCCTCAGATTCAGGCTCACTGGTCCAATATAAATGATGTTTATGAATCCAGCGTTAAAGTTCTAATAACTTCTCAGGGATATGAGCAGATATGCAAGTAAGTATGAGAATGCATGTCCTTTTAGTTGTAGAAGCATGCAGCAAAGGCAGCTTATATTCACGTTGTGCTTTAAAGGTTTAGATTTGCTTTAGACAGACAAATAGGAGTCCATTTTATGTGTGTGTTTGTTTTTCTGACTTGTGGGGTGAACAGTCACCTTAAGAAAACTTCACCCACTTTACCCTTTAATGAAGATATTTAGTACATCTTTAATTAGCACTGTTTCCTTTCAAAGAAAAAATGGAGGGTAAGAGTGGACCTTTAAGGGGGGGGATTTACTTTGGGTAGAGATGACTGAATACAAAGTTATCATTTGATGTGCTGGATTCTAAACTTCAGTTTGGTCATGGAAAGCTAATCAGTGCTCAGTCCTGGCTTGGTTGCATAGGTACTGAAATGTGGAACTCATGTAATTCATGCAATAATTTTGCACATTGTTATTGAAATACAAGATTTCATGTTCCAGAAATAAATGCCTGCAGACTGAGCAGCAGTGAATTCACTAATGCATCAACAGTGGTTTTTTCCATTTGGAGCAGTGCTCTCTGGCTGTGACCACAGAGTGGGGCAACCTACAGTCATTGGTGTGTTTCCAGTCTTGGCTCCAGAGTACATAAGCTGCCTGAGTCTTGGCTGTGGGATAGAACACACCATTTTCCCCTGCACACCTGGAAGGAAACTTGGGCATTGGGGTAGGCAGGGAACTCTGAGGCTTCCTTGATCTGAACAAGTGGAAGGCCAGGTCTGGGAACATGCCACAGAGTATGTCACCTGCCATATAGAGGGAGCTGTTGTGGTGACTGATGAAACTGGAATGTTTGGAGTTGCTGTCACATTGCGTAGGCTTTGCACCATCTGTCTTAGGAATTCTTGTCAGTGACTGGGTGGGATTCTGTGTTCTTAGTTTTGTGTTTTCTTAAGCGTTTAATGCTTTTTGGATAAATACGGATCTTTGTTGAGCTTTTGATGGGATACCCTTCCTTCTTGGACCAGGGTAGAAGAGCAGAGGAGGCTGCTGTCCTGATAAGTTTTTTATTTCATCATCTCTTAGCTTTCTTGAAGGCAGAGTTCAAGGAGGTTACATGATAAAGCCAAGCAGCGACAGCAAACAGGAGGCAGAAAATGGCTGTTTCTTCTAATTCTAGTTTCTTCTATATTTTTTTCTTACAGAAGCATGGATTATATTTGTTAACTGACCAATAAGATTAACACATGATTCTAGTTTCCCTTTGCTTAACCTATTGTGGTCTAATTCTACCAGTTGTAAATCTTACACAAGTGCTACATGGGTATTTATCTGTACATAGCTACAGATTTGTGTATACAGTTTCTGTCAGCTCTTGTTGTTTATGTGAACACTATCTAAAAAATGTGAGCAGTATAGTTCTAGCTATATTTTGTCTAAAGTAAAAGAATTCTGTGAAAGGCCAACACTACTGCAGTAAGAACTGTGTTTTAAGGTCTCTGCTGCAGCTTTTTAATGTTTAAGGCACTTAGCACATATTTCTACTAAAAGTTAAAAATCTATATTTCTATTTCACTTTGGTGTGATTTCATGTATCTCAGCTTATCTAAAGGTTTTAATTCAATCTCTGTGCTTTGGCTTTCCTCTGGGCCTGAGTCCGGAGAAGCTTTCACTCCAGCATATCTTGTCTTCACAGATCCATTCAACTACAGCTGAACATTGGAGTTGAACAAATCAGAGTTGTGCATAGAGATGGAAGAGTTATTACATTGTCCCATCAAGAGCAAGAACTGCAGGATTTCCTTTTATCTCAGGTAGACTCATATATGTTATTCTTCTCTTTTCATGGTGTTTGGGAAACAGAAAAACTTAGAATCTCACCTTTATCTATGTAGAAAATAGTTTAGAACTTCAAATTAAGATAGTGAAGATGGGAAGGTGGATGACTGAATTTAAACAATGTTTGTATAGAGTCTTTAGCAGCTGTTACTAAAATAGACTGCCAGTTTTCACTAGGGTCAGTAGTAGTAATAATTTTTCCCTCCTATTTAAAATGCATTTCTTTATACTGTTCACTATGGGAGAAACAAGTCAGTGGTAATCACAGCAGACAATAAGGTATTCTATATATGAAATTTACTGTAGCCATGTTCTTAACCCACAATTACTGTCATTTCAGCATTGTCTGTTAATGCTCACTTTGCACGTCATTACTAAATCAGCTGATACTTGAATGAACACTGTTTTCTTAATTGCTTATGACAAGCTGCTGGTTTTATTCAGAAGTAACAATCTCCCCAGTATGCATTAAAAATAGTCAAAATACAGGTCTTTAATAACAGTGGTTGGCCTGTTGCAGTTATATAAAACTCCACGACACAGAAAACAAGTTGAAACAGATTCTGCTGAGGTCATGTCTTTTTGGTCAAGTGTTGTCAGACTTGTTCGCAGAGAACTGTTGAACAGTGCTGGATACTTCCTTGTTACAAGGGTTAAGTCATGATACAGGAAAACAGTAGCATTTTAACTCCTAAGCTGTTAAAGCTCAGTGCTTACACTTGAGCATTAATGGAGGTAATCATGCACATGAGAACCTCAGCTTTTTTTTTCTGAATTTTCTCTGTTAATACTTTCTCCGATTTTTATATATTTTACAGCAGAAGTATTGTTTCTATTGAAAGACAGGACTGTTTAAAAATTAATTTTTTGAGACCTAAATGAAGGTATTTGTAAATCGAAAACAATACTTTAATAAAATGCATAAGCCCATATACCTATGAAAAATTCATTTAACTGCATAATACAGTGGTCTTCTCTGTCTGCAGAGGAACTAGTCTAAATTCAAATAACACAAAGCTCTACCATCATATAAAAAAGAGTTCCTCTGAAAGTAGAGAACTTAAAAGACAAAGTCACTTTTATAAATAACTCTTGGACAGTAGAAGAAAACAGGCTTGCTAAACCCCATAAGCAATTCTTTCTGTGGTCTGCAAATATTGAACAGAAAACAAACCTCTTGTTATGTTTCAGATGTCACAGCACCAAGTACATGCAGTTCAGCAGCTTGCAAAAGTTATGGGATGGCATGTGCTGAGTTTCAGTAATCACGTTGGTCTGGGGCCAGTGGAGAGCATTGGCAATGCATCAGCAATAACTGTAGCATCACCAAATGGAGACTATGCCATTTCAGGTAGTGTTTCCTCTTGCAGATAGAAGTCAAATCTTTCTGAGATTTTTTGTAGAATATTTTGGTGTAAATTGATATTATGCTCTAAAAGTCTAGAGACTGTCTCTTTTGTGTATGAAATTGACATCTAAATAGAATCATCACCTTGCTCAGGAAGCCACTTAATACATACCTGATTTAATTTACATAGGCTTCAAAATATTACTTACAATTAGCATGGAAAATTTTATTCTATAATATGCATTATATAAATACATTATTTAAATCTATTGTTTTGATAAATGTAATATAAATATTGGTTTATATAATATACAAATACATATATTTAATGATATGTATTATTATTAGCATAGAAAAAAGAGATTACAGAAACCATCAGAATCCTGAGAGAAGGGAACAAGATAAACAACAGGATCACAACTCCAAACTTAAGGAGAACAGAGTTTGGTCTGTTTAGGGATCTTTTTGAAAGAATCCTATGGGATATGGTCCTATGGGATGGAAAGAAGAGGGGTCCGGGAGTGCTGTGTGATTATTTTTTTTCAAGAGTCACCTTTCAAGCTCAAGAATGGTCATTGCTATGTTCAGGAAGTTGTGTAAAGGTGACAGAAGATCTGTGTGTACAAACAGGGAGCTCATGACTGAACTCAAGACATAGGAAGGAAGCTCCAAGAGATTATAAGCAGTTGACCTGGGAGGGAGATAGAGAGACTGTCCGAGCATGCATTGGTAAGGATAGGAAAGCTCCTGAATCTGGTGAGGGATGTACAGGGCAGCAAGAAGAGCTTCAATAGATATGTCAGCAGCAAAGGAGAGATTAGGGAAAATGTGGGACTGCTGTTAAACAGAGATGACCTGATGGCACAGGACGTGGAGGAGGCCGAGGTACTCAGTACCTACTTTATTTTGGTCTTAAGACTGGCCTTCAGGAATGGGTCTGTGAGACCCATGGGAAATTCTGGAGCAAAGATTCAGCCTCAGTAGTGGAGGACCAGGTTAGAGAACCTTTGAATAGACTTAGGCATACCCAAGTTCATGGGACCAGATGGGATATATCCGTGACTCCTGAGGGAGCTGATGGATGTCCCTGCAAGGGCACTCTTGATCATCTTTAAAAGACCAGGCTCGGGAGGGGCTCCTGAGGGCTCGAAGAACGCAAATGTCACATCCTATATTCAGGAAGGAAAATGTGGGGAACTACAGTCTGATCAGCCTCATTGCAATTACTGGGAAGATGAGGGGGAAAAAAAATAGTCTCAGAAGAAGTTTCCAAACATACTGTGAAGAAGATGATAATGGGGAATAGTTGGCACCAATTTATGAAGGCAAAATTATGTTCAATCAGCCTAATATCATCTCTTCATAGAAGGCTGGCATGGTAGATGAGGGGAAAGCTAGGTGGTACCTCCCTAACTGCTTATTTAAAAAGCCAACACACACCACTCCCTGACATGAAAACACATGAAAAACCCATCCAAGCCAACAAAGCACCACCACCCTTCCACCAGTCTTGCAGAATTTTGTGATTAAAAGTAACAACTCTACTTAGTGATTTAGATCCTGTCTATTTGAGATAAATCCACTAGAAATAATACATATTTCAACAGCATAGTGGGGAATACATCCAAGGAAAGAATGAGCAATAAAGCCTTTGCCCTTCCTGGCATCATTGGGGAAAAAGAAATGCATTTGTAAGGTGTACATTTTGGGGTTTATTAAAAGTTTCTCTGTCTTGATCTAACCAAGAACATGCAGTGCTAAAGCAACAAAATCATAGAGAAGTGGGAGACGAGAGAAAATCCGAAAAAAAAGCTTCCAAAAACGAAAGGGAATTTCCCTTGTTTGTTTTCAGCATGTTTGGAATTGAGTAGGGGTAAAGTATAGCCATACACAAGGAAGAATATTTAGTATGAGGAATTAGTACAGTGTAAAAATGCTCATTAAAATCTCCTTTCACCACAGTACGCAACGGTCCGGAAAGCGGCAGCAAAGTCATGGTGCAGTTTCCACGGAGTCAGTGCAAGGATCTCCCCAAAGGTGATGTCCTGCAGGACAGCAAGTGGAATCACCTCCGGGGGCCGTTCAAGGAAGTGCAGTGGAATAAAATGGAAGGGCGTAACTTTGTGTATAAAATGGAACTCCTCATGGCTGCCCTAACTCCTTGCTAGTGAAGTGTCAGCCTCTCTGTGAGGGCTTTGAACTGCCTGTGCAGCAAAGGGAAATGGGAGCTATGGGCCGATACAAGAAAGCAAAATCAAATTTATTTCCTGTACAGAAATATCCACTTTGCTATTTGTAATAAAACCTTTTTCAGTGGCATGTGAAATGCATACAATTTTTTGTAAAAGTTCCTTTCAGCTGTATTTTTGAAAATTGCTCTGTCTAGAGTGATGTAGATGAGTAACTAATGTACTTTTTGTTTATAAAATTAGATTTGATAGTTCTTGAGTTGGAATTTGTTTGTACGTTGATGGGGATTCTGGGTGACCCCATTATTTTTGAGAAATATGTTTACTTGGTGGTTTAACTTGAGAGTGTTACAAAGTCACCGCCTGTGGCAAAACTCATTCCTCTCTGAGGGCCTGTGTGATGTAGGCTACTTTGTTTGTGTTTTCCTTGCATGGAAAGGGCCTTACTTGGCTTGCAAAGTTCTGACAATTTGAGTTTGTGGGTGACTTGTGACTTAGTGACTGGATAGAAGAAGGTAACTCTCATGCAGTAAACCTCCACACTTGTGCTGCTGGGTCTTTCTCCTGCACTCTCCATGGTTATCATCCAGGGAAATAATAATATCCTCCTGAATATCAGCTCTTTTGAGTTCTTTCAAAATAAAAAAGTCACGTTTTTTATAGTTTTGGTTGTCACTGTAGGCTTCTTGAAACTTTGTTTAACAAGGCTTTTATTTTGTTTGGTACTTAAATACTAAGGATCTTTGGCAACCTGTCTGTATGAACTGGTTCAGATTCATGTCCACATTGTCTTATGAGGTGTCTGTATATATGTATATATATATATGAACTTCTTGCACATAAACATGTTTGAATTGAACATCACACTTGCATGGTGACAGTTGTTATTTTGTTGTATTCTCAAGTATAAAGAATAATTGTAGGAAAATCAGCAACAAGCTGCTGCTAAGTGTGTCCGAAGCAGGTCTTGTATTTACACTGGTGTTTGTCAGCATGGAGCATCTTATTTCAGTTCCTGGATGTACTTGCTTTTGTGTAACTGAGCTATGAGAGAGAAAGGGTTTTCCTTTCAGGTGCTCATGTGTTACCCAAGATGACTGATGAAAATTAAAAGCCCAAGTTGAAAATAGTCTACTGATCTTGAAAAAGGGGTGAGCCTAATGTAATCCCCACGATGCCGGGTCCTGTATTGCTCTGCCAGCAGACACTGTATGATTACAGGCAGAGGGGGGTTTGTTTCTTGGTGAGCAGTTCAGCCAACAGCCTGATGCATCTGTTCATGCATCTGACTAGATGAGGCTGTTTGCAGTCCTGCCAACACAACAGATCTCTTAATAATTAGAAGATGAGTCTGTGAAACTTGAACATGTCTTTATACTTCAGTGTTCTTAACCTCAACTGACAGATCTGCATGTAGCAATAGCCTTTTCATCAAATAAGTTCTTCTTTACCAAGTAATCAGATCACTGTGGATCTGTTGAAATTTCATGGTTGCAGGATTTCTCTCCTGAAAAGGACACCTCTTGTGTTGCAGAAAGGCAAGCACTGCATGTTAGCATGAAAACACTTGTCAGGACTTCTAGGTCTAGCTGCAAAAAGGATAATAATAACAACAAAAAAAGATAACTATTAGAGACCTGGAGTGTCTGTGTTTTAGTGTTGAATACATAGGGATTCCTAATTTTAATGGAAAACAGACTGATTAGACTTCTAACACTCTTGAAACTTGGTAGTGCATCTTTGAATGTGAAATGACAGTGAATGATTAAGATCTTAACCATTGATTGCCAAAGCAATGTGGTGAACTTGGACATCTCTTTAATTAAAGTAAAATGCCTCAATCCCTTTGATCATGTAGAATACTCTAAATACTAAATTTGCTGCTGTTCTGCAGGGAATTTAGAAGTATAGTAAGAACAGCTATTAGTTAGTTTCTGAATTCCTACCGTAACAGCCTTCTGTAAGACTTTAGATGCCCCAGGGTAGCAAGAGACTGGTACAGACAGTTTTGCCTCACATTCCATACCTCAAATATCGACATTAATAATGGATATCAACAAACATAATTTTCAGGAAAACGTATTTTTTAAGTAACATCACCTGTGTAGAGTGAGCATGTTAAATTGTGGGTAAAATTTTTGAGTGAGGAATTGTCTATAAGGAATGCTATACACAGGCTAACTGTACTGGATGTTCTTGCTGAACACTGCTCGAGTTGCTGTTGTTCATACGGGATATTGCTGCCTAAAAGCGAGGTTGGCACCAGGTTCAGTAGCCAAGGATGGGTGCCTGAAGTTGCAGTGACTTCAGCCTAGCAGAAAGAGGTAGAACAACTGTGCTGGTTGTAAACTTCTTTGTTGTAGTACATTTTAAACTGAAGAATTTTAAGTGTTCATTTCCTACTTTTGTCACAACTTTCAAAAAATATTGTGGTTTAAATGCGTGTGTGACCTCTGCAATCACAGCAATGCAGTGGAATGGTCATTCATGTCTGGATACGTTTCCTGACTGCCTCTGACAATTGCAGTGTTCAGGTCAGTATTAGCAGATAATAGTGGTTTTATGTGAAAGCTGCACTTTTGTACTTTCTAAGTAAGTCTGGCAGAGCACCTGCTGTATATTCAGCTCAGCCTAGCACCTAGCTTCACATTCAAAGTCGAAGATTTAGGGCTCAAAAAAAACCCTAACCGTATTTCCATATGCTGTAAGCGTACTTTACCAAGTAATTTAAGCTTGGTGATTGAAATAAATGCACTTACAGTTTCCCTGTTGTCAAAGCTTAGTTCACTCAAAGACACAAAAGATGGGTAATACATGTTTAAAGCAGAGAATTGGAATAAACTGCCACTTGTCTGTGCTGTATCTGAGACTTACTTCATTTCTCACCTTTTTTGACCTGTTCTAGATACAGGAAGGAGCAAACAGCTGAATCTGCTACCTCAATTTATGAGTGGGAGAGAGGCCCTTTGAACTACAAATGGCCAGCTCAGTATGGGATGGCTTAAAGGTATCGTGCACAGGGTACTTTGGAAAAAAACTTGTTTGGCACCTGCCTGCATCGTTACACACTCGGTGGGAAATTATCTGAACGTTTTTCCAAATGGAGCCCATAGTACCTCTGCACCTGAGCATCCCAGTCCCTGACCAGAGGGAAAGCTCTGTCAGCCTGTCCTGTAAAAGGTTTTTGCAAACAAGTGAGATGAAGTGTAAGGTAGTAGCAGCAGTTTGACTCTAACAGCCACGTGGTGATCTACAGGTGCAGACTAGACCATGGTGTCTTCCAGGTTCAAAGTTTATTTCACACTGCAAAATTCCATTACAAAAGCAAAACAATAATTTGGAACGCAGCCAGTTTACTGCTTTCTCACTGACAAACACGAATGTTACTCCACCCAACAGATCTGCAGGTGAAGAATTGAAATACATGCAATACACAGATTCAAGAAAACATTAGTTGGATCACTTCAAGTTTTCTTACAACATAGGGAAGCAAAGGTGGCTTCTCAACAGAGCAATTTTAGAACTGTATTTGTAAATACTGTATTTCAAAGTAATGCTGTTTTAACTTTTCTTCTCAGTTCATCACTGGGCTAAGTTTGTAAAGGACTTGACATCTTTCACAAGAAAACTGTTTAGTACTTTGCCACCCCACTGGTGTTGTGTGTCCGTGTTTTATCTGACCCCTCTAATCTTTATAGACAGCGTCCTCTTTAGTGCCTGCACTGTTCCTTGTATACCCACCTGCTCTAGTAATGTCATAAAATGTGTGTTAACATCCATCCCCGGGCAGTGTAAACAATTGGAAACACAAGTGGGAGAACTTTGACCAGCTCAGCATTCCTTCTTCAGTTTTGCCTCATGAAAAATTGCAGTTTGTCTTCAGAGCTTCAGGAAGTTCCTTACACCCAAAAGTAGCAGCACAGGTGCAATAAACAGAATTCAATGCTTGCAATTAATTTTTTAAAGTAATACTGTAATTAGATATTTAATTTATTATGTTGATGGATGCTAATGACCACTCCGTAATAGGAGACTTGCTGTATCCAAAATACAGGTGTCCTTCGACCATGATAATTTCCTTTATGGGTTGATCTTAGAGGCTTGGTTGGTTGGTTGTTTTTAAGAGTAGTAAGAGGCTGTAGATTTTATTAGCTAGCCACAAAAATGTGTTCATGCTCAGCATGAAAGCATATGCTTTTTTACTCTGACCTTGTCTAGCAGAACCAAAAATTTAACAGGTCAAAACAGCTCCATCAGACACTGCTGATTTAATTACTTTGCAAGTCAGGATGTTTCTGCAGTAGTCACAAAATTTTACCTTCTATGTTTGTTCTTGCTTTCTTGGCTAGTACTTTCTCCTGAGGTAGAATTGTTATTTTTGTTATGATACAGTCCTTGGCTAGCACTCAATGGTTTCCAGTTCAATCTCTTCCGTTGTACTCGCTGTAAATAAAAGGATATTGTTATTGATAGGCAAATGGATTGGAAGGTCAACATTCCAAAATTAACTGTGATGTGTTAACAGCCAAGACATTTTTAACTTTTTAATATTAGCTCAAGCTTGCTCATCTAAAATTAGGTTTTAAATACATATTTTCAAAATATTTAACTACACAGTCTTTAAAGTGACAACAGTTTCTTGCAGAACGAGGCCAAAGGCACTACAAAAACTAAGTCCATAGGGCAAAAATTAGGTCTCTGCTTTGGACCATTTCCTGGGAGATCACGTGGCAAGTTTCTAGAAGTGTGGTTTTCCTGACCTCTGCCATATATGTGTATGTATATTCAATTCAGCTCTGTGGGAAGATTGGCTTCAGCTGGAGGAAGAGGCTTTATCTGAACAAAATCTTGTGTATTCCAGCGTGACAGGAAAGTTTTCAGTATCTACTAAAGCTTGTGAGTGGTGTATGCACCGTGAAAACAGCATCAGCCCTTAAGAGCTGTAGGTGAGCGACAGAAAGGAAGAGGCAGCTCAAGCCAGGTTAATTTCTTCTTCTATCAGGTTTTTGCAGGGCTGACACGAAGTCTGGGCCATGAATCTTAGGATACTTGAGTATCTGTGTTGGTCTAGTAAAATACTGATAGCTAGACTGCTTGTTGTAATGTAACACTTATTATAGAAGAAATACAGACCTTTTATCTAGAGGGCAAGAAACCATGAGTGGATCTGCACTTACAAAGAAGGGAGGTAAACACCTGAAATATTTTGAAGTGGTGAAGGAAACCTCCCATTTCAAAGCTTGATCCCAGGCGTGTAGCATGCACCTTGTCTTTCTGCCTAGGCCAAATGTCCCTGGTTGTGGCTTGGAAATTTCTTTTCTAATATGTCCCTTCAGTGTAGCCCTTGTGTTCCTTGACCTGCTTTTCATGACTGTTGTCTTTGGTATCAGGTTTTGATGTTACTCAGTGTTTGCTGGAGTCTACAACTGGATCAAAAGTGAGGACAGATGAATAGGGGATTTGAGAGGAGAAGGAGATGCAATCCTCCATGAACTGAGGTGGGGCCACTCCCAAGGGTAATTTGGGTATTTTCCCCTAGGATACACCCTGCTGATGTGAACTCTGAAAAGTTGCTAATGCTCTTGACTTTATCTCCTGCCCTCTGATCGGGGGTTATTGCAGGTCCGGCCTTTTCTCCCCAAGTTTTGCAATCAGCAATGTTGGGAAGTGTTTTATTATTTCTAATGTAAAACATATAAGGTAGATGTCCTGTGGATCGTTCTGAGTTAAACACCTGTCATTCAGTTGGCTCAGCTAGTAAGGAGTTAGAACAGGATAACTGATCTGAGCCCTTTTGTCTTGTTTCTTAGTAGCCCTGTTTAGCACCTTTATGGTAGAAATTTTAGGCTCAAATTTCAGGCTTGAAAACCCTGTACCCTGACTACATTTTTAGAGAAATACCTGTTAGTTTGTGTGTTGTCTTCTTCTGAAATAGATGCAGAGATTTATTACACAGCCACATGAAGCAGATTAGAATGGCAGATACTGCAGCGAGAAATGCAAAGAGAACTGCTACAAAATGCAAATCTTCATAGATAATCTCTGTAGGAAACATGGAAAAAAACAAATATTATAAAATTGATTACAAGAAGATTGATGCTTAAACACAGGGTAAAGCCATGAAGTCCCAACTCATTTGTACCGTAAACATTGACTATGATGGTGCCGTAGGCGTTGGTTCCATGCTCCTCTGTTACAGTGACAAAATAGTAGCCAGCATCTCTCATGCCCACATTCCGAAGCTGTATAGAGCCATTTTCAAAAGTAGTCACTCTGTCGTTGTAGGCTGTGGATATGTTGACGTGATTCCCACTTCTCCACTCAACAATGCTGGTGGTGCCCCAGCTTGACACATGCTTCCACTCAATGGTGGCCACGCCTCGGCAAGAGTATTCAACTGAGAGGAGGATGTTTTGTGCCACTGTTGCATTGATGTTGGGTTGTGGGACAAGTAAGGATACTCCTCCAGGAGCTGAAAGACAAAGGAGGGTGATGAGTCTGGAGGTGATACTGCACCAACTATCCAGGGCAGGTTGGAACCTCTGGGTCCTGGTGATTCATCCTACCTATCTCAGTGGTCTGTTTTAAGAGAGGATAAACTATGCTTCGCAATACCTTTTTCTTTCTGCTTTCCATAAAAGTAACATACATACTTGAAGACTAAATATACATTTTTAATTGGTGATAGCAAAAGTGCTTCCACCATAGTGGAAGCATACTTGCATGTGTTTCAGTGTTTTAATGCCCAAACAGAAAGGGACTTTGGAAAGGTCTTTTTGGGTAAGCATAACATTTTCTGAAAACTGAGCAATGTTCTTGTGTTCATCAGTAACTGGCTTTCTTTAAAAATTCTGCATTTAAATGGAAAGTTTAGTCACCATGTCTAAGGTAACCTGTCATATTCATCAACTACCATCCCCCAAAAGCAAGAACTGTAGTAGGCATAAGTATGTGAAGTCTTGGCAAGGACTTTTTCGTGTTTTCAGGATGCGTAATCAACATTAGGGACATCAGCTTCTTAAAGGCGGCTGGTTATAAGCCGGCACAGATAAATCACGTTACCAAAGGTATGCAGTTTCATGAGAAGCCAGGGACTTCATGTTCCTGATGATATCTGGGCAAAAATGCATATAAAAGAATATTTAATTCTCACCTACTTCCTCCTGATGTGATTACGGAGCTGTTCATAACACTGTGAAACTGAACCGACGGCTTAGTTTAATGTGTAACTGCGGTAGTTTCTGCTCGCATGTGGGTGTTTGTGCACGAAGATTTGGATGAACACCAACATTGGAGTTTTAACTGGCATGCATTTTTCCTTTTTATTAGTGGCTTGTTTGAGACCCTTGGCTAAAGACTGAAATCCTGTTATCTACCCACAAAAATCAAAGCAGACTAAAGGCAAATAAAGCACAGAGTAAGGCTGAATGCCTTTTCCTAGTTTGTCTTGAGTAGAGCTCACCTGCTCTACTCCCTTACTGCAGGAACAGCCAGACTGCAAGAGCAAAACGAAAAAGTAATGCTGACCTGCAAATGTCTGTAACCCAGTGGGGGAACGAGAACGAGACCCTCAGCTACACTGCACGAGTGCAAAACAGGACACCTGGGGATGATCCTGGAGGTTCTGCAGAGCCTTCAGGGATAAGAATGATTAAGAAAGGCAAAGAAAAAAAATCACCAAGGGAAATAAATTATTTTTAAAAAATCTTAAAATAAGAACCCTCCATAGCCAAAACCCACAGCCACCAAAAATGGAAGAGATGGGTGAATTACAACCTGACTTCACTGTATTTGAGATCTGTAGCAGAATTCACTAACTCTGCTGGTCAGGGTAAGGGAGGAGATCTCAAGAAGCCACTTCAATTCCCAGGCCCTCATCAATGGGACAAAATAGGATTTAGGCTTTTTTTCAAGATAACATTCTTGGGTTTCCCCCTTCATAAGCATTGTCATACTCATGCTGCCCAGTCCCCCTGCAGGAACATCAGGCTTTCCAGGCAGCTCAGTGCATCCTCAGCTGAGCTGTGGTCTGCTGTTCAGCCTGTGTGCAGGAGAGACTAACCAGAGCTGTGAAAACGAGGTTTGTGCCAGCTACAGAAACAGAACAGCCGGGAACCTCTGGTAATCGCTGCAAATTGTTCCAATTGTTTTCTGCTCCATGTGTTTATTTAAAGGCCTTTCCCACTGTTTCTGACCAGACAGGAGCTGAGTGTCTCCCCTCAGTGACCCTTTCATGTTTTTATAGAGGCTTTGTTTTTAATACGTGATTGCAAGGTAAATGTAACAAAAAGAGAATTTAAATCTTTCCATTAAATGATTTGCAAACATGTTCTGTCCTTATTGGCATGCAAAGCTAAAAAAGGCAGTGCAGTATCTAACCATTCAAAAATATTTTTAGTAGGCAGTGTGCCTAGATCACCTGAACTGGTCTAATCCAACAGAGCTGCACCAGGCTGGAGAGCAAATATCACACCCACTGGCAGCGCCCTACGCAAGGCCCCTACGCTCTGCTGCTTGCAAAACCAGCCCCTTCACACCCAGCCGAACACCCACCCAGGAGAAGAGGGTACCGGGGCTGCTCAGAGCACACTGAGTTTGCTGTCCTGGCATGCTGCTCTACTCCAAAGTGTTTGCCTGGCCAAGAGTCAAAGTGGGAAGTGCGGCTCTGTGTACCAGACCTGGCCGTGGCAACGCAGCCGGGCCTGCAGTGTGCTGGGCAGTGAGCTGGGAAAAAAAAGGCTGGCAGCGAGGCGCCTCCACACAGGAGCTCTAAACTAGGGGGACAGCTCTAAGATGGGCCTCTGAAACCCTGGGGACTGTTTCTCCACCCTTTGGTGTCCTGCTTGTGCGTCGCTTTTGTTGGTGGAGTGGTGTGACCAAACCAAACTCACTGGTGGCACTGCCACCCCAGGCCCCAGGCGAGGGTAGGTTTGACAGAATCCTCCTTCAGCCCACTCAGGGAGAGGACCGGACTGCCCTGTGCGTGCTACCGCATCCCCACTCACCCCCCGTGGGGTGCTGGGTTGGAACGCACCTTCCCTCTTCACCGCCGCGTTTCCCAGCGTGCACCCAGCATTCCCCGACGCCCCTGGGGCTGATTAACCGGGGTCGTTTTCCCCTCCACGCCTTGTCCCCATGGTCGCTGGAAAAGCAGCGGGGGAACGGCGGCTGCTGGGGCCGCCCCCGCCGGGAGCGGGCGTGCGGCCGGGGCGTGGGGCCCTCCCCCCGCGGCCGCGCGGGTCCCGCTCGGCTCCCCCGCTCCCTCCGAGCAGCAGGAGCGGGGACGAACCTCCCCAGACCATGTGCAGCCCTCAGAGAACAGCGATCCCTGCCTGAGCCTCGGTATGTCCCGTTCCCTTCCCCTCCCCAGCAGCTCCCGGGCGTCCCGGTTGCGGACGGGCTGGGCAGAGCTCTGGCCGCGGGCGGGGGTCGGCGGGCGCTCCGCACCGCCCCGCAGATGCCGGGCGCTGGGGCTGAGCTGGGGCATCTCGGCGAGCAGCAGGTGGACAGGTCCGGGGGAGGGAGCGGGGGAGACAGGGACGAAGTCGGACACTTACTCTGCAGAGCCCACCCGGCGGCCAGGCAGAGGGTGACGGTCCCCACGACGACGCCCCGGCCTCGACAGCCCTGCAGCGGTCTCATCAGCGGGAAGCCGATGCCCCAGGGGTTGCATTTAAGTGGCTGGGCCGGCCGGAGCGGCCCGACCCCGGGGGCTGCCTGCCCCAGGCCTCTCCCTCGCTTCTCTCCCTCCTCCTCCTCCCGCTCCCGCCGCGGCGCCGGGGCTGCTCCCAGCTTCCCCCCGCAGCGGCCCCCGGGCGCTCCCCCGCCTCACACCCCGCGATCCTCCGATCCGCGCTGGAGATGCAATTGGCTGAGGAAGGCAAGGCGCTGCCCGGCCGCCGGCCATCGCCCAGCCGGGAAATGAGCGCGATGGGCGGCCGCGGAGCCGCGCAGCTCTGCCCGGCCCTGCCGATGCCCGGCCGGAGCCTGGAGCCGGGAGCCGAGCCCTGGATCGGGACATCTGGCCGAGGAGGCTGGTTTTAATTGTGATTTGGCAAGGGAAATTTCACTTCGGGGTGTTAAAACTGACTTTTTTTGCTCCAAGAATTCTGGTGATGTTGCAGGTGAGAAGGGGGATAGGGAGGAGGGTTGGACAGCAGCATCTCTGTATCCCCAGATATCATCTCAGATGACCACGCTGGAAAATGAACCCGGTTCCCATCCCACTGTACCCAACACATGCACTAGGTGCTCCTCTCTCCCTTCTATTGTCGTCCAGAGGAGGTCCCCAGCAATGCTTGTACTTCTTTCAGATAGCACTGGACAGTATGAGATAGCAGGAAACATGATTAGAAAACATGAGTCTCCCAATCCTGAAAATCCATCCTTGCACAGAGGCATCCTTTTGTATGGCTACCAGAAGCCATATACACTCCCAGGAGAGCTGCCCCTCTGACCAGGGAAAGAGTTACGCACCAGATGAGCCCTTTTGCAGATTTTCCATTCTCTTTCTTGTGTTGCCCTCTCCTCAGGTTTTCTTTAGCAGAGTGTGGATTAAAGAGAGGCATTTCAGTGTTCTGGTCACCACAGGCTTCTCAGGGTGAGTGGGAGGAAAGGGCAATCACCCAGGCAATGAGGGACAGCTGGGATCTGCCAGAGCCACCTGCACTGAGCAGCCACTCTCCCGCTGCACTGTATGGAATTATGTGGGTTTCCTTACATACTGGCTGGCTGTGAGGAGAACAGGGGGGTTCCACGGGGGTCTGGGTGGCTGAATGAAGCACAGCTCTGGGCAGGGGGGCTGAGCAGGAGTGAGGCTTGTGCAGGGTCAGCTGCAGGGGATCTGCTCCTGCTGGGGCTTTCCAACCAAGGGTGATGCTCTCATGTGGTGCCATGCTCTATATGGCATTACAGCTTCTTTCATGCACATCTCAGAGGGGACTTCTAGGACTTAAGGCAGGCGTTGACAAGAGGCAGTGCAATCTGCATGGGCTCCAGGGCCCAGATTTTGTTCAAGTGCAAAAACATCCCCAGCTTCCCCAACCTCTGGTGCATCTTTTGAAGCTTCAGTGATGATAGTCAGATGAAGGGGCAGGGGAAGAGAGGTCAGTGAGGACATACTGCCCAAATGTTTGATCCCACGTAGGTTTTGTCGCCTGCCATGGCTCTGGGGTTGTCTGAAAGTGTGTTTGTACTTTCGTACAGATCGCTGCAGAGGCAGGCCATGAAGTGCTTCCCTTCCACCTCATCTATCTGAGCTGCTCCTGTGCTTTGCCAAATCCCCTCTGCTGCATCAGGACAACATTGTGCCTGGGTGTCCCTGCTGAAAATGTAATTGCATGAAAAAGTGTGTAGCGCTTCCCCTGGGAGAGATTCCATCAGACAAAGTTTCTTCCTGATCCCATCACTTCATGGCAGTTTTATTCCTCAAAGCATTAAAGAAGGTCTCATGGTGTTGTGACTTTTATGTCATTTTCCTTTTTATTTCTTTCAGCCTTTACTTAAATTATTTTTGAGCTTCTGGCCCAGTGACCTATTCTGGCAGCCCAACATATAGCTATATTCTCATATAAAATTAATTAAACCTTTCATATTTTAAATGTGTCATACTGGTTGCATTGAGTAAATGCACTCTATTGGAAAGAGAGATGTTAGTAATGAAATTGAAATCCAGGCTTGGAGCTCCTCTCAAATTTCAGCAGTTTTGATCCAATAGGTCAAACATTCAGTCCTGTGACAAAAAGAAGTCCTGTGTTTGTGTTCAGCATCAAAAATCAACAGAAAAGAACTTTTGAATTCCTTCCTTTTAAAGGGAAAATTATAAAATTTCTAGAGGTTGGGTTTTTTTCAATATAAACTGCACCTCAAGAAGTACATATCACAAAGTGCTCAGCATTAAGAAAGCATTTAATTGAGCTATTATAAACCATATTTATTTGAAAGCTGGCTGGTTGCTCTCTCCCTAAGAGCCCCTTGGAAGCAATGCTTCCTCCTTCTGTGCTGCAAACATCTCCTGTGGAAGGGAGGAGGTTTCTCTTAAGCAGAAATGCATCAGGGTGTTTAATGGCAGGGCTGGGTGAGCGCTGGGCAGGGTGGGGGCTCTTGGCAAGGCAGAGGAGCAGCAGAGGGCAGGGGCAATTTTCAGGGCAGGCTTCTTGCCTGAGGCCTGTGGAGGAGTGTGGCTGTAGCGAGCTGCACCATGGGGGCTGGTGCTGGGGCCGTGGGGTACAGCCCCATCAACAAGACTACAGAGAGAAGCACTTGACTTCAAGGAATCATGGAATCATTTCAGCTGGAAGAGATCATCAAGCCAACCATGAATCCAGCACTGCCAAGTCCACCACTAAACCATGTCCATAAGCACCATATCTACATGTGTTTTAAATACCTCTGGAAGGTGACTCCACCACTTCCCTGGGCAGCCTGTTCCAGTGTTTGACAGCCCTCAGAGAAGCAATTTTTAGTAATATCCTCTGGCATAACCTGAGGTCATTTCCTCTGGTACTGATGATGGCTGGATTATTGATTAGCAACCAATCTAATTGAATTTAACCTTGATGCTTGACCCCTCTGAGTCCCCCCAGTACCTTCCTGCCTCCCAGCACCCCAAAGGCAAGGGGGGATGAGCTTCAGCAGATATCTCCTGCTGTTAGGCTGGAGTTTGAAGAGGATGCTGTGGACAAGCTGGTGGATCCTGGGCTTTGGTGCTTGGGCATCAGTGCAAGGCTTCAGCAGGGGAACTCTTTCTGCCAGGTAAGTGAAGGGATGCACCCTGCCTGGGTCTTCTGCAGGATTTGGTAGCTAACTCAGGGTAACTTTACAGAAAAGCCAGGTTGGAGTGTAACTCCTAATTTTGCTTACCTTGGCATATTCATGATGTATTTTCCTACGAAAGTTTCTTATTAAAATCCCATCCAACCACATTCAGAAGAGGCTAATGATATGCCACTTCAGGTTGTAGATTTGTCATCCATTAATGCTACTCTTCTGGTTTTATTTTTCTCTGCTTGTCAAACAGCAATTCTAGGAAACATAAATGTATCAAGCAATATAATACACCCTGTAAAAAATTAGGTTGTCTTTGTTTAATTACAAAGTGGCCTTAAACTACCAGACTCTGGGAATGACTTACAAGGTCTGTAAAAGACCTTTAGTTTGCCATTCCTACTCTGCTGTAGGCACCTGCAGATTTTATTGCTATATGCTCAGTATTTTAAGTATTCCTTTGCCTCCCCTTTGCTTATTTCCATTATTTAAAATGTTTTTTTCCTTTCTTCTCATTGCCAGATGTGAGATGACAGTCTCTCAAGTTTGTCTGGAGGGCCTGATTTCTCTTTCTGGTGCCATTAATAATGGAACAAAACCACATTAACGATTGCAACAACAGCCAGATAGGAGCCAGAAAGCTCCTTTTGCGCTCTAATGTACTGCATGAGTACATGGAAGTGCTTTATACAGAGGGTTTGCCTTTTTTTTCCCCCTCACCCTTTTGTGTTGATGTCTTTTTTGGACTTGATAAAGTGCTTGACCTTGTCTTTTGCTGAAGAAAAGAAAAAACCACCAGAGTTAAATATTCAAAGAGATTACAGACCTCAGATAGCCCTTTAGAGGTAATTTTATCCTGCAAGAACCCATAGGAGAAAACTCAGCAAAGAAATGTTAACAGTGAATGCAGGGCATTGCATCCGCCTGGTCAGACGGGCTGCAAAGGCTGCTCATTGCCTTGAGATGCTTTTGGTTGATGATGCAGTGAGCTGGGAAACAGCTGGCAGAGAGCAGGAGAGAGCTGTAGGCTTCCAAAGCAGCAAAGAAATGTGCACCTGGCACAGGCATAGTTGAAAAATAGGTAATATCCTGCTGGCCCCTCCTCTTTCACATGAGGTTAGTCATGTGAAAGAGGCTTAGCTTATTCTGGTCTTCTGGAAGTGAGAAGAACATTTGTTTGTGAGGTCTTGCTGTGTAAAAACATTCCTTCCATTTGTATGAGATGAAAAAGGATTTTTCAGCATCTGAAGTAGAACCTGGTCAAATCTGCCCTTTGCATGTCAATGGTTTCTTTTTGCCTTTTATTTTTTCAGCAGAGGCACAATACAAAAAGCCCCTTTCTTAGCTCAAATCAATCAATAGCTGTAAGAGGAATGACAATGGGCAGTTTTGGTCTGTCAGCATTCCTCCACTTTTTAAGCTATCTAGACTGCCTGAGTCTCCTTGTGGGTTTGGTCTGTGGGTTTTCAGGTTAGGGAAATAGGGGAAAAAATCAAATGATGATGCAGAAATGTTTATCTGAGAACACACAGATGCTTAGTAGAAGGGAGACATTTGGAAACAGCTTTTATCAAATAGGAGGTGCTCAAGGCACACCTTTGACCAGGGATGGCTGGCATTCTCCCATTGGGGTGCTGTTGTGGCAGTAAATACCTTCCAAGACAATACATCCTCCTTCTGTATTCACAGAGAGTGGAATATCCTCATGTTCTTTCAATGGGAAACCAAAGCACAAAGTTGCTTTTTTTTGAGGAAGTTTATGTCAAAGCAGAGAAAAGAATTCCTCACTTTCTTGAGTCTCTGAGGTGGTCTTTATCCTGCCTCTCTGAGAAGCCTGTTCCAGTAATTCACCACCCTCACTGTAAAAATTTTCTTCCTTATATCTAATCCAAATCGACTCTCTTCCAGTTTAAAACCATTACCCCTTTTCCTTTCACTACAGTTCCAACTGCTCCTTGGCATTCATCACCCGATCTTTACCCTATCTCCCTGTACTCTTCCCAGGATACCTGTTCCTGCTCCACTGCCTGTGCATTTCCTTCATGCCCTTTAGCTTCTCTAGCAGGTCTCGACTCAACCATGCTGGCTTCTTGCCATCCTTTCCTGTTTTCTTATACCTGGGGATTGAGAGCTCTTATGCTCTATGAAAAACGTCCTTTAAGATCTCCCAGCTCTCTTCTGCTCCCTTGCTCCTGTGGGCAGTTTTCCATGGGGGTCCTATTGACTAACTCTTTGAAGGATTGGAAGTTTTTTTCCTAAAATTTTTCCTACAGTTCAGGGTCCTGATGTTATTCTTCGCCTGACCTTTATCCCTCAGGATGTGAACTCCTCTAGTGCATTATCACTGCAGCCCAGGCTGCCTTCAATCTTGATTAACTCAACTTGTGTTGTGGTGGTAAAAATAAAGTCAAATAATTATGCAATTCCAATTAAGTAAAGAGAATCATGTTCCACTTTGGACACCAGAAGGTCAGTCGTTCATACAACCCTTCACCTCACATCAATGTCCCAAGTTATTGTCTATTGGTTAGTGTTATACCATACAAAGAACATACGAGAGGAGCCTTCATCACATGGAAGATTCATCTGACCATTTTCCAAGTTTCTAGTTCAACTTTGCTGACCCATGGTATTTTTCACTGTTGTCCATTAGCAGTACAAATATTTTCAATTTCAGAATTCAGCAAAGTGAATGGCATGTCTATCCACTCTGTGCAGAATGAAAACAATATCAAAATGGGGCAAGTGCAAAAGGGTCTCTTGTGTCTTCCATTTTTTCCTTTTTTCCCCCTCTTTTTACCCCCTTTTTTCTCCACTTTACTCTCCATTACCAGAATAGCATACTCTTTTTTCATCTCAAATCTTGGGATGCCCCAGCTGCTCAAGCCTGTCTCTCATCTCTGGTTTGATCACTGTCCTAAAATGCAGGAGTATTGATATGTACAGACTGGGCGACAAGTAAAATTAAACATGAGCAATAATTGAGAAAGGCAATAATTAAGCATGATTAAATTGGTCTAGATGAAATGCATCATTTAAATATTCACACTTTAGTCTCAACCGCACCTTCTATGTGGATCACCTGAACAGCTCTCCAGTTCATTTGGCCTAGATTTGGTGCAAAGTATTTACTTTGACCTGCCCTGCCAACACAGCTGAGTCCTCATGGGGTCTGAGCTGCCAAAACCAGAACTCTTTTTTCTACCACTTACTAGGCTCACTCTGGGTTTGCTGAAGCACTGAGCAGGGGTTGCCGCAGGGTCTCATTAGAGAGCCAGGTTTGATGATCCTCACTGCCGGCAGCCTCCTTGTCTATACTGGTTCCCATGTCTGGACACAGCACCTGCAAGGCGGCTGAGAATACAGAGCACTGAAGTGAATAGAACCAATCCCATCTGGCCCTGCAGAACAGCTGCTGAAGCATGTCAGGCATGTGGCCCTTCAAATAATGGCTGTGATTGAGCAATGGTGGTGTAATTATGGTGTCTCCCATGGAAAAAAGTGAGGGTAACTCAGGGCAGTCACAGCTCAGACCCTTGCACAGGCACAGAGGGTGGTTTCCCTCCTGGAGCACCACACACAGACATCACAACACCAATTACAGCTTTGGCCTTACACCCCACCTCAGTCTATGTGTGTGGAGGACTTAGGAACTGCTCCCAATACACCAGAGATGAGAACTTGATTTTTCAGTGCAGGATGGGTGGGTGGCTGTTGGAGGAGGTTATGCAGCACCATCACCGAGAGGAGACCTTCTTCCCTCACCTGTGAACAGACAGCTTGGTGTCCATTATACAGAGAATCTGCTGATGGAGGAGCCAGTTTAGATTTAGAAATCCAAATCACACTGTGGTCTTGACTTCTCATTGTTGGAGTCCAAGGGTGGCAAGCAGGGCTTTGAGCAATGTTAGCATTAAGACAGGAGTGGCAGTCAGTGGTTACCTCAGTGGTACCTGATTGCTCATCTCCAGCAGGGCTAGGAGAAGTAAGGAACAAATAACATCACTGGGATTTGTCAGTCTGAGCTCTGGGCTGGACATCAGATACCCTGGGGCTACCCTGAATTGATTCCTCTTAAAACAGACGGATAACTTTCAGAAAAACTTTCACTTTCACTGTAGCATTTTCAGTGATGATAAATCTACCTCAGTCCTTGCCAACTTGCTCTATTTAATGGACTTTACGTTTAAAATGCGGAGCCTCATTTGTAATCTTTATTTGTCTAGTTTTTACTTCCAGGCACTGGATGTTGACATAAACCCTGCCTGTGAGGAAAAAAGAAGAGACAAAGTAGCAGGAGCATGCTATGGGTAAGGTTGATCTCATCTAAATCTCGACATTGCAGTGCATAGCCTCCTACCTTCCCTGAGGACAACACAGCCAACAGCTGGTTTTAGGCTGGGATACACTTGATCTGTCTGTTGACACCTGCATTAGATTGTCCATGAGCCCACACTGACCGGCAGCTCGTTTGGCCAGCTGAGCACATGATGTGGACTGCTCCTCATTGCCCACCCAGTCACTGGTGAGTGCAGTTCCATAGCACAATGCCAAGAATCAACCTCCCTAAAGGTTCTGATACTGGATGATAATTTCCTACTTGTAATTACATTTCCAACCTGTCAGTTAGCCAGTTGTTAATCTACCTAATGTACATGGCATTGATTTCTCATTGTTCTTCTTTTTAAATCAAATTTCACTCTGATACCATCTCAGATGCTCTGCAGATGAACTATAAAAATGTCAAAGAAAAGCAAGACAATGGAAGCCTCAGGGCATCTCAGTGCATCTTGCCATCCCAGGCAACAACAGAGTACTCCCCAGATGCTGGTGTTTTCTGCTTTATGTAGCAGCTATCTAGGCTGAGAAAAGTTAATGAAAACTGAAACTGTATAGAGTCATTGGCATGGATACTTCTAAGGGTCAAAGGAGGTAAATCCACATGTGGAGAGGTAAACTGGGGTCCTCCAGTGCCCAAGTGAATTTTTTATATGGGGGGAAAGAAAGAGAGAGGAATACTGAACTGGAGGCTGTAACCCATGAACAGAATGGCTTCATGGGAGCTCGGTCATTATCCCCCATGCTAGCAACACCTCAGGGACCTTGGGTCTGCTGGACTGGAACAACTAGACATTTGGGCATTAAGTAGAGGACAGAATTACTTTTATATTTATTTTACTTGCAGCTAATTGCTTCCAAAACTTTGTCCAACTTTGATGAATGTTTTCTTTCTAAGTTTGCTGGGGGATGTTCTGAGGAGAGAGTCATATAAGGATGGAAAATGGTAAACATTCATGAGAGTTACAGTAATTGTGTCTTTGCCATTTTCCTCTCTTCACACAAAGCGGAGCGCTTTTAGTGGTATGAAATTTAGGGAAGCTTTGCAAGGGCCAAGTATGGCTGAGTATGCCAGGTACCCCTGACAGCAGTAAGATTCTCATGTTTGAAGTTGCTGTGAGTTTCCGTGGTGACGCTGGGTGGTAACACGGTGGTGGTGGTGACACTCTTCAGCAGTGTCCTTTGCTGCTCTCTCAGGAAGCTGTGGATCTATTGCCAGCCATGCCAAGCCTGTTAGCACAGAAAGGCTTTAATGTCAAACTTTGGGTCCCTGCAGGGTAAAAGCAGGAGAAGTTGAGCACAACAGTGGAGTGAAAAGGTATCTCCAGATGTAGGCATTTGCCTGTCAGAGCTGCTGTATGGGGTGGATCGTGGGCTGCATCAAAAGCAGCGTGGCCAGCAGGGTGAAGGAGGGAATTCTGCCCCTCTGCTCTGCTCTGGTGAGACCCCACCCACAGTGCTGCATCCAGCTCTAAGGTCCCCAGCACAGGAAAGATGCACTGAGTGGGTCCAGAGGAGGCCACAAAGATGATCAGCGGGATGGAGCACCTCTCCTATGGAGACAGTTGGAGAGATACAGGGTTGTTCAGCCTGGAGAAGAGAAAGCTCCAGGGAGACCTCATTGTGGCCTTCCAGTACCTTAAGGGGGCTTATAAAAAAGAGGGAAGGGGACTTTTTATATAAGCAGATGACAGGACAAGGGGCAATGGTTTTAAAATGAAAGAGGGTATTTATAGATTAGATAATAAATTCTTTACTTAAAGGTTGGTGAGGCATAGGAGCAAGTTGCCTGGAGAAGCTGTGGATGCCCAATCCCTGAAAGTGTTCAAAGCCAGGTTGGATGGCGCTCTGAGCAACCTCACCTAGTAAGTGGCATCCCTGCCCATGGCAGGGGGCTTGGAACTAGATGATCTTTAAGGTCCCTTCCAAGCCCCTTACATTCTATGATTCTATGGTCAGGAAGCAGGGTGATGACCTTGGCATGAGGACATTGGGGTTTCACTCTTATCTGGGTCGTGCAGCAGGTCTGTGCCCTGGATCAAGTGAAGCATGTCAGCTTGGTCTGCTCCTGCTCCACATAGTGGGATGGACAGGTCCCCAAACTAGGTCACCCCTAAATCTCTCAGGGGAGTATGCTTGAATCAGCATACGGCAGCTGTGATTTAACGAGAGCCCTGTTCTCCTGGCGCTGAGGTAATGATAGCTTTGGTGCCTCCCTTGGCTAAGCACGACCTCACATGCTCCCACTCAATCACTGCTGTGTGAAAGACTCCAGTGGGTGACTACCTGGGACCATAGTCAATGGCAATGCTTTTGATTTTTAAACCAGTTTCTTTCCCTTTTCTAGACACATTATAATTAATATTTCATGGCAATCTCCGAGACATGGGAGAGAATTTCCAGTCTTGGTTTAACAAAGTATATCAACAGGACTGCTGTGCATAGGAAGGTTAGTGTGCCCAGGTGTTCACTAACACTAGCACAAAACATAAGGCTATGTGCTATTTTTCTGATGAGGAGCAGAATCTCCACCTTGCTGAGGATGGATGTTGTAAAAGAGATGAATGATCCCCACAGGGAGCAGAGTCATCAAAGCCGTATCTAGAGTGCAGGGCTGACAGACCTCCTCCTGAGCCACGGCAGGTGCCTTGGTACAATTCAGAGTCTTGTGGCTCCTTGCTCAGCTTGCTGCAGAAATGCATGGTGGCACCAGCAGAGCTTCTCACCTTGTGCATGCACATGCTGGAAGTAAATCATAGAGCAGCACCTTGTTTTCACCTCAGCAGCTCACTTGGCTGTGAGAGTTGCTCTGCTGCAGGGTATTTTGGTTATGCTAGTAAATATCTTCCTTTCAACAGCGCCAGGTGTTTCCACTCACAGCAGCTCCCACAATAACTTTGGAAAGGTACTGTGAGTGTGGTTCCTGCTGGCTATTGTGGGTGGATTGCAACTGACCCCTGGTAAGATGCTGCACAGCTGCTGAGGGAATGTCAGCCATCTGTGAGCCATTACTACAGAGTCCTCCTGAATCTTCAATTCAGCTCACATCTGAATGATCCATCTCACTGGGGGATGTTCTCAGTCCATCAGACTTCAGGCTAGAGGCCAAAATCACTATTTAGCTGGGTTTCTTGTCTTCCAAGCCATTAAGGATTTATGCAAACTAGGTATTGGGGGCTCTTGTGTACTCATCTGTAACTCGAATCTTTTGGGATCTTGCCTTCAGGATTTTAGGATTTTGTGTCCCTGCAGGAAAGTTTAGGATCAGTTTCCAGCACCCTTCTGTCATCACAGTCCTCTGAGTTCTCACACACCAGTTTGTGTATGTCACGTAGCATCCTGTTGCTCTGCTAGGGTAAAACTTTGACACAAATGATTTACCAGGTTTTAGACAAATTCACCCAATAGTCTCTCTGGCACCTCTGTTCTTCTATCTGGTTAAGTTTTTGTAGATGGTGGCTATGTAAATCTTTCTTATTGAATAGTTAAGGGCTGTTGCTTTATCTTGCTTACCTGCTGCTGCCCTACCAGATCGTATAGAGGGGATGTCTCACACATTCCCAGGCTGAGGGATCCACTGGCAGATACTGCAGTGGGGAGAGACACGTGGAAAAAATTCTGCAGTATGAAGGAGAGCTTTGTAAAGTATACAAGGAATGGTGCAGAACTGATATTATTTCTGGACTGCTGTGGCAGTTGCACTGCTTTCATTAATTTGTGTTTTTAGAGGTGTGATGTGCTTTCCAGGGATGATTATGCTAAACCCCTTGCTGTGTAATGGAAACAGGTCTGCTCACCAGTTTGTTTTTTTTTTTTTAATCAAGAATACCCAATCTATCAGACATTGAGTTGTTTCCTTTGTGGTGAGAAAAGTATGTGACTTGGGAGCACCCTAAGTGTTGGAGCAGAACTATAGCTTTGCTTTCTGGTGGAATACCAGGGGCACCTTGAAGCAATCACTGCTGGGGCCCAAGGTGTCCCGTGGTCCTCACCACAAGATTGTACTCCACCACCATGTGACTTTAATCACTGCTGAATTCAAACTCACATATTCTCCTTGGATGAAGAGAACGCCTCTTTATTTCTCAGTGAGGACTTTAAATAAATCATTAGTGGAGAAAGCAAAGGGGAGAGCGATGCTGTCTGTGCCATACTCTAACTGCTGAATTCATCACGGCCTTTCAAATGAAGTCCCACATTTAATTGTGTTTTTCTTCTAGTGCAGTGGTTGGGAAACACTCCTGTTTCTCCACCTGCTGCAAGGGGATGAGAATGCTTGTTCCCCCCATGATATTGCAAACATCCCAGCTGCGAGGGAGGAGGTTTCTCTGAAACAAAGCCTTCGCCAGGTATGAAACAGCAAGGATGGTGCCCAAGGTGAGAAGCACGGTGAATGTTTTAAAGGGGAAGAGCTGGCTGTAGGTCCCGTTCACCAGGGAGCAGGCTGGGTAGTGGATGACAGGGGGGATGCTCAGGGCAGGCTCCCCTGCCAGTAGCCGCAGCAGGAGCCCAACCAAGAAGCCAGCAGCTGATCCATAGGTGTTTGTGCTGGGAGCAAAGAGGGCACAGCAGAGCTGGGGGAAGAGGAGGGCGTACACCAGCTCCCCACTGAGGAACCAGAGGTCGTACACAGAGCTGGAGTAAAAAGCCAGACCAGCAGCCCCAGCCCCAAACACCAACATGGAGGTCCTCATGGCCCACAACACCTCTGTCTCTGAAGCCTGTAAAGCAGAGATTGCAGCATTAGAGACACAGTGTTTTCTGGCAGGATGGCCAGCATTGCGCTGGCCTGGGCTGGTTCTTGCCAAGCCCTTGATGCTTTCAGGCACTACTTGCCACCAGCAGCCAGGCAAAGCAGGGTCCCCTGGAGGTGCCCTCTGATTTAAGGGTCATGGTTTTATGCTGTTTCCATTAACACCTTAGCCCAAATTTTATGCCAGTCATGTTAGAATGAGCAAAGCTCACCCGTATGGGGTATTGGTACCCCTACCAAGGATACAAACACCCCTGGATTATGTTTGGAGCTCTATCTCCAGAAATCAGTTCAGCAGCTGAAGGACACACACCTTCAGCCACAGACTGGTTTAGAAATAGCCTTGAAACAAGACTGTCTTTCCTGACACCAAAACTGCTGAATGCTGCAACCAGGTACCTTTTTCCTCAGGATTTTCCTGTAGATATTGTGAGCAAACATGGAGCCAGTGGAGAGAAGAGCTGAATCTGCAGAAGACATTGCAGCAGCAGCAATGGCCCCCAAACCAGTAATGGAGATATACGCTGGGCAGAGATGTTGCAAAACAAGTGGCAGTATCATTGCTGACTCCCCTCTCTCGAACGGACTGGGAAGACCGTAGCTTGTCTGATTCCAGTCTTTAAAACAAGGCAAGGAAAAGTCACAACAAATCCTTTGTGGACATTTCTGCTGTCTTTGAAGTTGCCTTTTCACAGGGGCCAGTCACAGAAGGGCTAAGAACTGAGATCCACTCAGTATTTTAGGACTTAGATTAATTTTTGGGTTCTTCTGTGAACTTTTGTGATTCCCCTTAGCATGCTGCAGCTCCCACTAGATCAAAGATTTCCCTTTTCCTCAGCAGCATCTATAGAATTACATATGCTTTGTGTGATTCCAGAATTGGCTCAGGTAAAGGTCAACCTCTAGACACTGCTCATGAGGATAAGGGAATTGGATGAACTCATGACTTCAGCTGATTTCCTTAAATGTTCGGTGATCTGGCTGCTCTTTTACCCTTGCTCACAGCCAACACAGGACTGATCCCCTGCATGAAGGCTGTGAGTTTACAGGACTGAACTTCTTGATTCCTTCAAGCAAGAACCTTATTAACAATCTGTAGTAATATTCCTGGGTCTTACATGTCTAAGACATTAACAAAAGGAAGCATAAAATTTCTTCTAAAATACAGGGTTTTAGAGAGTCTTTCCTCAGTGTAAGGTCTGTGAAAAGTCATTTCATCATAAGGAAATATCTTTAAACAAATCTTGGGCTTTTTAAATGTCTTTAAATAGTTGTGCACTGTACCTCAGAAGGCTCTGCATTTCTGGTACAGTTCACCTATCTTGGTGTCAAGGGCCACAGGCCTGGGTAATTTGAAGTCTCTATTGGGACTTCTTTTAATCACCTTTGCCAAAAACATGTTGATTACTCAGAGACAAACGGTTCATTTTACCTGTTGATGCTGCAACTGCCCCAATGAGCACCGAGGGGATGGCCATTGCAAAGCACCCGAGTCCAGAGAGGTAGGAGATGAGCCTTGCCTGTCCTGTCGAGGCAGCAGAGAGCACCCTTTGGAAGTAAGTCTGCCACGGGATGCTCCCAAGCACCTGAAACATTCATAGGTTACCAGTGGTACCCACCAGGCTGCTGGCTGCTGTACAGCATCATCCACAATAATCTTTAGTGTTATCAAATTCTCATTTCAAATGCATAAATGTTGCCCAGCTCTAACCTCTTGAAGATGATATTTCTGATAGTTGAGAATTCCCTTTTCCTTTGGTTTCATTGCCAAGGATGTGAAATTTAAATGAAAGCAGGTAAATGGTGTGGCAGACTGAGAAAGCTGAAAAATGGTTGCTTGGAATGGTGAGTGAGGCACAGAGAAAGTGAAAGGAAAGTTTTTCAGGAATGCAACTTTTGTAAATAAATCTACCCAAACTTAGATATTTTGCATTTAAAATGAAAAATAAAACCACAATTTTCACTTTCTTAGTGCACAAAATTAATCAGATAAAATCTGAAGATTCTGTCCTCACCAAACAAGCTTCTGTGTGTCACTATTATCAGTTCAGTAAGAGCAGAAAAACCTCCTGTAGTCTTGGCTAGATTGGTAACTCAAAAGTTGTGTCGTGCACTGGAGCCAATGGCACTGTGCTTGCTGATGAACTGCAGTCATGTCATTTTAATTTATTATGTTTTTTCAAATAGAGGGAACTTTACATACTTACGTTAGAAGCACACTATTGAGGCTGCAAGACAAGCATCTCAAAAGGTAGGAAATTACTCATTTAGGTGCCAGGAGAGAAACGGACTTTTTGGATGGTCTTACTCAAGAGGTATGTTCCTCCATGTGGGTTAGGGATGGAGTGTCCTTACTGCTTCTTTTCATCCCATAGCTGAGCCCTGAGTCTCCCCAGTCCATTTAGGTTGCTGCAGGGAGTGCTGAGGAACAGTTTTACACATCCAGCCCCTGTCAGCTGGCCTTGCAATATAGGGCTCCTGGCTGGAAGAACCCACACGCTTTCCAGACAGAAAGTCCCCACACAATTACTCCCCCCAACCACTTGTCCAAGAAATACTCCGTACCAAGTAGAAGAAGTCATCCAGCCACCTTCCAAGATAGTGTTTTTCTATCTTCCCAATCCAAGGGTCTTGGTAAGATTGATGGGTTGCAGTGTAATAAATACTTTCTGTTGCAGAATTCACCAGGGCAAAGGGGATACAGATCCACTAGGATAGAAACGGAAATCGTTAACCATTTTCCCAGTGTCCTTGTTCTTGGAGAACAGATATTTAGATTAGGGTATATGTAGAATGTAGAGTTACATAAGATTAAACCTAGACTTAGAGTCTTCTTTTCTCCCCCTTCCTTGCTCTAAATCTACATGTTTGTGTTTTATGGCATCATCAAGAACATGTCTATAATTCAGGTTAATTGGTACTTTCTGTAGACAGATCTCTCTCCATTTAAGATGGTTCCTCCATTCAAGATGATTCTGGACAGGTTCTGCAAACTTCATTTTTGTGCAGACCTTTCTGTGTTCACCCAGCAAGGCCAATGGCTTGTGTGAGCACAGTCTGAAATGC
This sequence comes from Coloeus monedula, assembly GCF_965178545.1. Classification (NCBI taxonomy): domain Eukaryota; kingdom Metazoa; phylum Chordata; class Aves; order Passeriformes; family Corvidae; genus Coloeus; species Coloeus monedula. The sequence continues at coordinate 38,475,543 of NC_138783.1, forward strand.
ATAAGGTACAAAGACTTATAAAGACTGTAACATTTTTCAGGAAACCTGTTCTCCTAAAGAGGACCTGTAGGTCAAGGAAGTTGGTTTTGGTCTGAGACATGCCAAAAATAAGAGCAGGATTTTTCCCTTTAGTTAGAAAACTGCTAACAAAGAAATGCACAGGACTTGCCAGGCTGAGGGTAATGAAAACCATCTGGATGACATCAGTGTAGGCAACGGAGTAGAGGCCTCCCTGTAGAGTGTAAAGTATGACAGTGCATGCCGAGATGGTGATAGCCAAAGAGCCTCCAATATCCAAGATGACCCTCATTGTTGCTCCTGCAGACAAGGACAGCAGTCAAGTATTTTAGGACAGATTTTGTACATGCAGAACACAGAATAAATAAGAATATGTTACTCCTGTGGTGACAGTACAACACAGTGTATGAAAAATGCAGTCTACAGAGAGTGTGCTGAGTGGGAACTGGAGAAAGCACATTTCCTTCCTGCTTTTACTGCCTCACCGTGCTGCATTGCCATTGCCAAGGCATTTTGCCTTCTTACATCTGCTCTCCTACAGGCAAGAGGAAGGTACAAACTCACACTGGCAGATTTCTCTATTATAATATAATGAATATATAGCCCTATTTGTTTAAAGCCTGAAAACATGTTTTCCAGAAATGAGAAATGCTTGTTCCCCTCACAAAAGGAGACAGGAAGCACAACTTTGACAATTCCCAGATGTATATTACACTCTGACAAGTCCACATGACCTTTAACAAATATAACAGGAAAACAAGTATTTACCCAGGGATGCCAGGATAGCTGCAAACCAGAACACCTCTCCTAGCAGTGGCGGAATGAAGAGTAAGGTTCCCATCATATTCCCATAAGTTTCTTGAAGGGGGTCCATCACTGTCATGTAATTCTTGGATCTCATTGGATTTACAAAGAAGAAACCACCTATCAGAAGTTAATGACATTTTGGTAGAATTTTGCATGTTTTATATTCCAGGAAAAAAAAAGAGGTAAGAATAGTATGGTATTTGAGTCTCAGACCCACCTAGTGAGCATGGAATTCATACATAATTGATCTTAGAGAATGATGCAGCCAACCAGACACCGGGGCTTAAATTCACCTGCTAAAAGTGGGGTTTCATCCATTCAAGAGGTCCCAGCTTATAAAGGGTATCTGCTTACAGCTGACATATATGACCAGGCACTTTTGGCATGCCTGCATCTTTCTGGAGTGGCTACTGGAGGCCAAGGAAGACCCCTATGTCACCCCAAACAGCATAAAATATCTGTGTGACTGTAAGAGGAATTTAGCTCAGTGGACACCCATATATAATCTGCTCTCCATCCCCAATGACCTACCAATCTGAGACATAAAGTTTTCTGAAATGCATCCTGTGGAAGATGTCACTAGACAGAGTGAGGCGTTGAAGACTCATATTTGGCTAAAAAGGAGGCAAAGTTTGTCCTTGGTCATGTGATACAACCTGTGGATACATGGTCCTTTTCTGATTACATTTTTCATTTTGGCGGCTTCATTGTCTCTTCCCAGAACTATATTGTTTTAATCTGCACATTGAGCAGAGTCCCACCCACCTTCATCTAAATATTATACTTCATAAATATTAGACTTCAGATGTGCAGCCATCTCATTAAAACCAAAGAATATGTATTGTGTCTAACCCTGAAGCCAATAGGACTGCTTGTCTGGGCACCACTGACCTGAGCAAAGATTGCAGGATCAGACCTGCACTCTTCAGTTTCATTAGTAAGAATTACTCACATAAGCAATGCTGGCAATATATGTCCAAGCCTGATTCATATTCACGTCAGTTGGACTCTTTTCTTTGACTTGACAATAAAGGTTATTGTTCTTTTAGAAATTCCCGTGTAAGGTCTGCACAGGTCTCCTTGCTTTCATCATCCTGTGTCCCTAGAGAGTTACGGTATAACACAGTGTGGCCTGGAAGCAACGTTGGTCTTGGCAAGAGAGCTGAACCTCAGCACGAGTCCAGTAATTCTCTGAGTTAGAAATGCCAACTCAGGTACAGAACACTGCACACTTAGCTTAGTTTCAACAAAAAAAGAGAGCAGCTATAAAGTGGGATAAGCTGGATGCATGACCCATTCATCCTGAGACAAGACTATTGAGAAGAATGCATCTTAGTGGAAAAATCAAGGTCCTATTATTTCATCACACAGAAATTCCAAGGAAATAATTAGATACCAATACTCTCAATTGTCTATGCATTAGAGACCATGTGAAAAAAAGCAATACGCACATAGACACACTCTTCTAAATTCTCAGATAAGATTTTTGTCCTATAAATTGCTACAAGCAGGCAAAACTCCACACTAGCTCCAAGCTACCCTGACTTGTTATGTTTCAGTTCAGAGGTTAGCATTAGAAATGCTTATTCTCAATATACGGGAGACTGAAAAAACAAAATCACATTTAAAATGTACCCTATATTCTGTTACATATGTTAATATACTCCTATGATATAGTTTTAAAGCTTATGTGTCCTAATTACATGAATTATTTACCAATAGCAAGGGACAAGGCAAATCCCAGCGGTGCCTGGACCCACAATAATCCTTTTGAAGGCAGGTAGACAATTTCAGCTGTGCTCTCGATATATGCCCCTCCAACCCAGGTGGCTGTAAACATGGAAGACAAAGAGGTCAGAATTGAGAGACATATTCTCAACTAGCCTTGTAGGACACTGAGAGCTTGTAAACATTTTTCTCATACACATATTTAATCACACCTCTATTTTCTTTGCAAAGTTTTCTCCCATACAGAGATGTGCTGCTGACTACAGATAATAGTATTAGAATCTCACTCTAAATAGTTTTCCAGCTTCAAGAATTCATATGTGTGTGTGCACAGAAAAGCTCAATGCTTAAACATTTAGAGGCAATTTGAATATAGTCACTTTTAATTACATTTTTTTCTCAGAGGAAGAGTTTTGCTAGAGGAAATAGAATTGCCTTTGAGAATTGCCCTCCTTGAAGAGCATTGCTTACAGGGCCTAAGAAAGTAGACATTAGGGAAAACAAATGCAAGCAGACATTGCAGTCAGATAACAAACTTACAACAATGTCTTAGCCAGGCAAATGCCACTGGGGGATGCCTTTACAAAAAAGAGGTCAGGGAAGCAAGTTTCAGATTATGCCAGGCAGCAAGGAGAGAAAAGAGAAGCTGAGGGAAACTCTGTTTAAGAGAGAGACCAATGCTCACCATGAGTGAGAGTTTATTCCACACAGAACTGGACTTTTCCATGAGTAAAATTCTTCTGTTATGTTGGATAACAGAAACTGGTTCACAATTAAGACCACAGTTCTCCTTAATAAAAAGTGTTGTATTCTTTTGTCACTCTTAAATTAAACTCTTAACTCTTAACTAAACTCTTAAATTAATCTCTTTAATTTAAAGAATCTACATAAACATTAGGTTCTGCTCAGTGAGGAGAGGTTTTTAAGAATCCATCCCAAAATGATTCATGAAACCATACTCCTTTAAAGTCACACTTAGGCAAAATCTACCCTGACATTAAAGGAGTTCACTTCCTTTGAAAGAAAAGTCACACAGAACTATGCAATACATGTGCTTTAAGAAGAATTTTTTAAAGTCTTAAGAAAGCTTACCTGTTGCAGTAAACAATCCAAGGAAAACATTTATATTCCTGCCTCCAACCATGGCCATCTCTGTTGGGTTCCTGTTCTGCTGATCCTTTCTGCTTTTCCAAGAAGCCCAAATTCCAGTAGCTAAAGTTAACATAAAAAATACACTCACAGATACTAAGCCTGGTATATTTAGAGCCATTTTGTGTTGTTGAATTTAGGTTATAGAGAGGAATAATGGCGTGATGATAATGTTCTTTGATCGAGTACACAATCAGAAAAAATCAGTAAAAATAGTGGTGCCTTGTAAAGAAACTGCTGAGTATTTGCTGGACTTGGCAACAAAAGAAGCAGTATGAAACAGAGTGATAAACGCAAAAGTCTGGAGAACTGGATGCAGAGTCTCAGTCTTTGGAAAAACACTGGCAGTTCTGCAGCCTTCCCCCTTCTCCAGTAGATATCCAATCCTATTTTTGTGAGGAGCAGTGATTAAGAGCATAGGAGTTATTGTTGATATGAGTAATGGAAGACTGATGTGAGGGGTAATACCAGATTGGTTTAAAGTAGGAGAAATGTTATCTTTTGTCTGATATGAAACGGTATGAAGATAATCCGTATTTCTCTGGGTTCTAGGCACAAGGCTAAAGCAGAAGATAGGGCTAAGAACTTGTCTGTTTAAAGCTGACTGAACCAAACTCTCAGTAATGATCACAATAAACCTAGGAAACAGTAAAAGAAGATTTACCATTGTCCAGTGAAAGGACCTACATGATGATACTCAAAGCAAGCATTGGAAACTGGTAGGAAAGTGAGCTGGTGGTGGACTCTTCAATTAAACTATAGGAATGATACAGACTTTTTGAAACTACTTTGTGAAACTCCCTGTAAGCGGAAATAACTGTGGGAAAACACCTCATATATGCATTCCAGAATTAAGCTGGTTACATTTCTTGTAGAGTTGCCACACCGATATCTTTTTAGTTGCTCTGTCAGTCTTTACCATCTGTCCACGTATGGCTCTTTATAACCAATTCTATGTCAAATCTGCCCTTTTCAGGGTACATGTATGGCTTTCCTGGATACCCTTGTTCATCAGTGGAGTGGGTGGCTCCTTTCCATGGGGAAATCTCAGATGCCTTCTTCTCAGATGCACTCTGAGTGAAAGACCAAATCTTTAGGAAGGTTTTCTGCAGTGTGCCAGCTCCTGCAGACAGACAGGGGTAGCTGTGCATGGAAAGGACAGTGGCACAGGCTAAGCATATCCCGTTGGCAGGATGTGGTAGGAACACACAGGCACATAGGTGATGGCTGTGGAAAGAAAGGGGGAGAAGTGCAGGAACTCCATGTTTTCTGTGACACCGCTCTGTACAAGGGGAAATAAAGGTTTTGGTAAGATATGCACAGATCTGGTTGGAAGACTCTATAATTAGTGCTTAAAAAGAAGTGAAAATTAAAAGGGATGAAAAAGCCTGACAACCAGATGATTACTTAACCTACCTTAGGACAAATATTCCTTTATATTTATAACCAAATGCTATTTTAACTGAGTAATGCCTTTTAAAATTGACCCAATGTTTTAAGTATCAAAAGGGACACTGTGCATTTAAAAGGCACATTTTTTGGATGGTAATTAGAAACACTCCTTTCCACCTTAAATGAACCTGCTACAAGGTCCTAGAAAGTGCAGCTCCATTGTGGGTGTCAGTGGAGACATTGGTGTCTCTGGTTTGCCTTCCTTGCTCAAAATGGGTGTTTCAAAATCTTTTAAAACACTGTACACATACTAAGTTTTTTTCTATGAACAAATGTTTCACAGCATATTTTGTAGACAGGAACAGGAAAAGGTTGAAGGTGCATGTGGGTGAGGGTGAGTGCAGCCAGGTCTCAGCCTTCTCTGCAGTCAGACACTCCTGGGAGGACATACCTGACCTTGCACCCTTCATGGGAGGGTCAACTAAATTCAACAAGCCCAAAGCAAGATTTGAATTTGTTCTTTGACATCTGCAGAGGATGTCTGGACTGTCCCTGCTTTTCTTCATCTCTTGGAAAAAATGCCAAAAAACTGTCAGGCATGAAATTCTCCAGGGAAACTTCATTTAGAGACCCAGAGGGGTGGAGGGCAGATGTGGTAGGACACAACAAAAGTGAAAATATTACATGATGGGATAAAAGAAACTTAGAGAAAGAGGATGTGTAAGATAGTTCATCTGAATCGGGAGTGGTTTTGCTGATACACAGTGCAAGGAAGAAGGATTGTATGAAAACAAGCTTATAGCAAGAAGACCAGTTCCTCACTGAATCTGTTGTACTGTCTTGCCATTAAATCACTCTCAGCTAATGCATCTATTTTAAGGAAAAAAATAAAGAAATCTCACCAATGAAGAGATTTTAGAGGTGGGCTTCACTCCTTGCTCATAATGAGGGGCTGCAGCTCCAGGTGCCAGCTGCTGGGCTGCTATTTCAAGCTCCCTGAGTAATCCATGGGGAGAAGTACACAATTTTAGGGGCGATTGACTCGCCTGTTTTAGGTCTGATGAGGAAGGACAGGGTCAGACTGATGAACTCAGGGTTGCTTCTAAGAGCAGTGTCACTGTACCCAGTAGATGTTTCAGAACTTGATTTGGATGCTCACATAGAGATGTCTGGTGTCACCTGAGATGCTGTAAAACCTCTGAGGTGTCCACTGGGGCAAGCCGAGGTTACAGTCCTTGTTGGAAATACCATGCCCTCCTGGAATAGCAGCCAGGATATTCTGGTGTATCTCCAACGATTCTGAGCTTAGGGGATACAAGTTCCTTCCAGTACCTGATGGGGCTACAAGAAAGCTGAGGAGGGACTTTTTACAAGGGCATGTATTGACAGGACAAGGAATAATGGCTTTAAAATGAAAGAAGTTAGGTTTAGATTAGATATTACAGAGAAATTCTTTACTGTGAGGGTGGTGAGGCACTGGCACAGGTTGACCAGAGAAGTTGTGGATGCCCCATCCCTGGAATTGCTTGAGGCTGTTTTGGACGGGGCTCTGAGCAACCTGATCTAGTGGAAGGTGTCCCTGCCCATGCCAGGGGGTTGGAACTAGATGATTTTAAGGTCCTTTCTAACTCAAACCATTCTGTGACTCTGCAATACTCTGCTGAGCTCTTAACTCTTACACCTCATTAGTTGGCCTTGATGGAACAGACTCTGACATGGGTTGTAGATAAGAACAGAGGAAAGCCTGAAAGAAAGTGAGGAGTGCTGTGTACCAGTGAAGTTTTCTATCTATTGTAGAAATGATCTGCACTGTAGTGAGCTCTTACAGCTACTCAGCTTTGAAGCTGACTGACAGGAAGAAATAAAGATGGACAAAGCAGTGGCTTCTGTGCCTAAGGCCACACCTTTGCTCTGCCTTTCTGGGATAAATATGTTACATTACTGCTGATGGGCTTTGGATGGTTCTCTGTGGCCAGTGGGATCAGGACAAAGGGGTGCTGCCGGGTGACAGAGGTCCTACAGGGAAGGGCATATCTGAAGGGTGGCTGTCCTCATCACTCCTCTGGAAAGGGACAAGCCCAAAGAGCTGGTGCTCTGTGGGAGATGAAATAAAGTACTCTGAGAGTTCGGAGAGGTTTGGGGTTTTTTTTTAATTCCCTTTGGGATTTTTTTAGGTTTGTTTGCACAGAAGGGTTCACCTGGGAGGAGAGGCACAGGACTGGGACTGGGACAGTAGAGCAGAGACCGTGGCACTCTGAGGTCTGCAAGGATCAACCTCTCATTGCTTTGCTCTGCAAGCCAAAAAAGTCCAGAACATCGAGTACCAGCGCCTGAGGCATCTGAGCCATTTGCATCAAAATGAACTGACAGTTCCTCTTGAAATGAGAGGGTATGAACTAGTCTGTGGTGTCCAACCCAGGTATTTGGATTGTGTCCTTGATCCTGACAGCTGAAACTCTGGGCTGTTGGTCTCCAAACATTTACATTTTTTCAGGTGATGTCCTTGGTCTAAAGTTTTATTCCTATCACAATTCCTATCCCTATCAGTTCTAATTGCAAGTGATCCCCGTGTGAGCTTCAAATGCAGAACAGAGAGGGATAATTTGATGCAAACCCAACATATTTAAGTCCTTCTATCAGAGTCTGTGTAGTGAGACTGTACAGTGAATTAATATCAAAATGAAACAAATATTTTTGTCTTTATGTCTGGGTAGTTTTTGGCTAAGTTGATAGACACAGAAAAGACAGACAGACAGATAGATAGAAGATGAATATAGAGAAAAGATAGATATAGAAGAATATTATCAGTTCCTTAGTTTTACTAAATTCTTCATCTATACAATACAAAAAACATTTCAAGGACAAAGTTGCTCTTTTCCTTTGCTAGGAGATTTCCCTGAAAGAATTCTTTCCATTTTGGAAAAAACACCAAACCAATAACTTAAAATCTGTAGTAATCCTAATTCTGAAGCATGATATCTTATCTTCAGTCAAGCCAACTCTCTGTTGAAATCAAAGTTTTTATTGTATTTAGTATTATGTAGACATTTTCCTTTGAAGCCTTGCCCACCAGAAGAGCTTGGGTTTGCAGGTCTCCCCGCAGTGCTCGGCCAGCTCCTGGAGAAGGCTCTGATGACACTTCTGAGAGGACAGGCTTTAAATAATGTAAAATGTGATTTGGGGGATCCAAAAATGCATGAGCTGAAATAATTTCATCTAATTTTAGTCAGCTTTATATATTTTCACTAATAAATTTTTAGCAGCCTTGTGTTTGCGAGAGACAGGTGTTTGCTTTGGTCATCCACAGCTTTGTGTTGTTAGGTCCAGATGAGACTCTTGGATCTCTGGACATCTGTGAGTGGGTTCTTTGCTGCGTTTCAAATGGCTCCTGTCCATGGTGGGCAGCTGAACCTTGCCCAGGAAGGCAATGCCTCCCACTTGCCTTGGGCATCGCTTTCAGTGCGGCCTGGGGGAACGTTCCCTCTCTCCAAGGACTAGGTATCTTGATGCTTACCCTAGAAGAGGCTTCATTGTGGTGGTTCAAGTTAGACAATTTAACTCCACTTTCTCTGTTATTCCATTTATCTTCCTATTGGAGGTAGTTTGAACTCACAAGTCCTTCAGATCACACAAATCAAGCCAGAAAATAAGTTCAGAAGAGCAATATTTAATATTTACATATATCAGTGAGGCCAGTGGTCAAACAGTTGGAAGGACAGAGGGTGTTCCCAGGAGCACAGAGACATGACACTAAACATCCCCAGGGAAGGACAGCCTGGAACAAGCAGATGGCAGCAGCACAGTGAACTTATTTTTCTGTGCTGGAGGTGTGTCCATGGGCATCTCTTCCCCTCCTGGTGCTAGCACAGCCAAAGTTGGCTTTATCCCAGAGGTGAGAGTCAGGGAGTCAAAACTAAGGGATGAGGGAGGGTGAGTATTTAGGGACTATGAAGAGTTCATAGAACCCCCATGCTGATGAAGGAGTCTCTCTCCACCTGACTACATGTGAATATCCTTATTTCTCGCTGCCTCTTTAACTCTTATCCTGGTTTGTTGTCTGCTGTATGTGGTAGCACTGTCCAGGCTTCACTGCTGGCAACAAACACGAGCTTTTTAAGCCACCTGGCAGGTTTGTATGCACCTAGTGATGATTGCAAACTTCAACAAGTCTTAACGCTTTCTTCTTTACAGAAGGTGTTTTTAAGTTTTATGGGTTAAATTTCCTGCTTCTAGGGGTCAAACTATATTCCAAGGTGCATGTGCTTCTCATCTAGGCAACTGGCATTTTTTCCCCATTTTATATAAAGGAGAATGCAAAGCATTTTGCAAGCTGCATTAGAGGACAGCACAAGCAGCTACATATGTCTGCAATAAGTGTGTTTGAAGAGCTTGCTCCCATGCTACAGTGCAGAAATATGAACAACTTCGAGAAAACATAAATGTCTCTCTGAAAAGTAGGCTTCAAGTGCTTTAAATATATTCAGATTTTCATAGCTGCTTAAACACATGGATGGGTAAAGATTATTTCACGGTTTGGCTGACAGAGGAAAGATAGTTCACGTCCAAGAATTCACCTTTGAGGAAGTCACTAAAATGATGAGTTTTCTGAAATTTCCCAGTCATGGACATTAGCTCAAGATCAAGATCTTGCTCTTTAGTGATGACGAGGAATTATGCAGTTCCTGGTTGGTATTACTGTTGCAAAAACACTAAAACTGATGCAGTTTGTTGCCTTCAGATTATATCTTCTATTTGTTACTAAGCTGCATATAATTACTATCTATATCTTTGTTTATCTTTGGCTAGTTAATTCCTTAGTCCATGTGCTCTGTTCTAGAACAGCCCTACGGACATGTGTGGAAGTTAGTGAAATTCTTAGGCAGTTTCATCAAGGCAAAATTGGTGGTGAGGTTCTTCACCCTTTTGTTAAACCAGATATTTCTAAACTCTTGCTGCAAACCCTATTATCTGTGTTGACCCAAATGCTCCTCTAAGGCTGCCACAGATCTCATGCTCCTGAAGAACCGATTTAGAAGTGCACTGGGCTCTGACAAACAAACTACCAAATGGTGTAAGTGGATCTGGCTCCAGGGTGGCAGAAGGAGGCTGAAAACTGTGTTCTTCAGTTGTCCCTGCAGTGTCTCAAAGACTGCTCATCCTCTTTCAAATCTGTGAGTGCCCCATTCTAAAATTAATAGGAACAGACAGGTGAGCTCACGGTGGGATTTGGGGGGGATGGGAGGTTATTTACATCAGCCAGAGAGCACCTGCTTCATGCAGCTGATAACTACACACATTAACAACAGTTCCATTTCCCACATAACATGAGGGCAAGTCATGATCTTTTATCTGAGGACTGTTGTGCTTTGTACACAAGTACAGCAGTAAGGACCAGATAGATTAATGTTTTTGCCAGTACCTGAGGTTTAGCAGTATGTTTAGAGAGATGAAAATGTGGAGTCTCAGATTGAAATGATCTAGCCCTTTTCCACCCTGACTTCTTTATTAAAAAATCATTTTGCCCTGTGAAACATCCGAGCATTTTGGATTTTCTTTGTTGTCCCCCCATAAATACAGTACAGTGCACTATCCTTATTGTATGTGAATCGGCAGCTCGGGGCTTGTCTTGGCATTCCTTGTAGGTCATTCACATTCCAGAAATATTTGTCTGAAAGGCAACGAATGAAAGATGTTTAATTAATATTCCAGGGGATATCTGATGCTGCAAATATCTTGTGCAATGAAAGTAAACAAGGAAAAGGAAGCAATAGTGATGAATGAAACTTGGAAGATGTTTTCTTCCATTCTGCAAAATAACAATTTTACTACTCTTGACCAGTTAAAAACGTCTCTATTTTTTGTCTCTCACTTTCATATGCTGGGGAGGGCCATTAAACTTTATCTAAAAGGCTTCTTAAATAGGAACACAACCATGCAAGTGAGTATGTTAATATGTTGTACTGGTCTGCTGTTTAGGACCAGGTTATCCCTGACTATAAAGTGATAGAGAGAAAGAGAGTGTGCAAATGCTTCTGTACTGCCTCAGCTCCCCAGAGGAGCTTGTCCAGGGTATGTGCAGATCTCTCAGCTCATGTACCACTACCAGAGCCTGAAAAATAAAACCGGAAAGAACGTAAAGCACACTTTTACTGCGTACCAACCTTTCTTCTCCTCATACATGTGCCACATATGAAGCCAGTGAGTCCATTGATGACTTGAATAAAACAAAGAATAGCTTCAATCACACCAATGGCCAGGAGAATAGAGAAAAGGACAATATTCCAAAGGATGATGTTTTCAGGTTGTTTGCAAATACTCCATGTTGTCTGGTTAAACAAATAATTGTCTCTGTGATAGAGGAAAATAATTGGCAAGGTATTAGCAAGTAAAAACTTGAGAATGCTTTCTGTGTTTTCTGGCATTTTATTTTCTGAACTTGATTGCACAAAGTGAGTCCCAGATGGTGCTATAATTGTTAAAAGCTGGTGATTCTCCCCAGAATTCCCTTTACAGAGATGCAATTGATAACTAGGGAAGAGAGCCACATCTGTAATTTGTTGCATGCACAAGAATCTCCTCTTTGTTGTATGGCAAAATTATGTTAATAACAAAAAAGAAAGGTTTTAAAATGTGTCTCAATATTCTCTATTCCTGCTGTGGTATCTCAGCCCAGTCCATTCATTATCTCTAGCACTGGCTTGAAGAGCATGGTTGTCAAGGCTGACTTTAAAGATTCTGAGAAGATTTTTGCTTTGCTTTTCAGAAGTAGGTAGAGCAGGCTGAATTCTTGATAATTTAACAGATTAATGTGGCACAGTGAGCAAACATCTCCTTTTGACTCCAGTGGGAGTCAGCTCACCAGCCTTTTGAAAGCATGGTGCAAATTGCACGAGGGGCTTGTGACAAGCACAGCAGACAAAACTCAGGCAATTTGCCCAAGGATGGTTTCCTGGTCAAACAAATGACCATCTGGAACATGCTACTCAGAGAAGTGTGAGTTTAGGTGTACACAGGGTGAACCACCAGTTCATTTTGGAAAAATCCAAGTTTACTTTAAAAAGATACGGGACGGGTCAGGGAATGTAAAATTGGAGGAGCCTGTAAGCCATACTCACTCCAGAGTGTCATTCCTGAAAGGGTAGAGGTATTCTCCATCACCTGTGTCACACAGAGGACCCCCAATCAGCCCCAGTGAGGAGATGACCACACAATATGCTCCTCCTGCGAATCCCAGCACAGACAGGATCACTGACAGCAGCATCTGAAAGGGAAAGACCTTCAACATTGTGTGCACAGAGGTTTGAGTAGCATGGAGAACTCACAATGAATGGGAAAGAATTCTCTTTACTTCTCTTACTTTGTGCTGAAACTACTACTGCTACTAAATTTGTGGAAATAAAAAGCAGTTGACTTTTTCTGACTAATTTTCTAGACGTTCTGGATGTTAAAGAACTTATTCAGAATTTTATACTTAAGCTATCACTTATGAAATATCTGGTGAGTTTTCTTTCAAAAACCAGTACGAGGCCAGTCCTGGATTGATCTGTTCCATATATTGTGCCTTGGCATTTCCAACTCTTCAGCTTTCTTGGCCCCTGCACCAACAGAATCAAGCAAGCAACTACTGAACCAGGTATGAAAGCAACAGAAGATACATTAATTGGTTTTGCTAATTGATGGAACACAAAAAAGCCTTTCTTATTGCTGCTTTCCTTCATTTTGCAACAGCATGACACGTGATTACCACTGCTCATGTTGAGAAATCTAATTGTGCTGCATGTGGCAACAAACCAGCAGTGGCTTCGTATTGTATGTAATGCACTCATGTTTTACATCAGCTGCTCCCACAGAAACGTCACCTTTACTCCATTTGGGGATAGCTTTCTAGTAATGAATGGGACGTATCTGGTTGCTGTTTGTATATAGAAACAAAAATCCCAGGAGGGTGCTACTGGTGGTGCATCTGGGACAGGCTTCCCTATAGTCTTGTTAAGAATCACTGTTTGTGGGTGTTCACAACTCTGCCAAGTGGGGGAAGAAACTCTGGACCAGACAGATAGAGCCAGGGGAAGACCTGGGGCAGGGACAAGGCAGCAGGCCTGCCTTAAAGTCAGAGCAGTGGCATGACCAAGGAAGCACGTATGAAATACTCTCATCCATGACTCAGGTTTGAAGCCAAATATCTCAAGTCGCGTAATTCCCTGCTGCCAGCAAATACCAGGTGAAATCCAACAGCCCACATGGCAGGTAGAAACCTTCTCCTAGTCCCAGTTGTTCTACTACACTGCAGAGTCAAATGGAAATACCCACCATCCATGCTGGGGTTTTGTGACAAAGCCTTGAAAAGGCTATTCTCTGTCTGAACATGCTCAAGCTGGTGAATGCAGTTTCCAACTTGACAGCCAACTGCTTTCTGTAGAACCTTCCACGATGCCAGTGTGTGAATTGACTAATTTTGTGTGTTGCTTTGCCTCTAAAGCAATCCTTGAGTTAGAAGTTGCTGGGATTTCTCATGGGATTTATTTAATTATAACTGATTAACAACTCAGTCTTTTCTTGCAAAGCTGGATACCCTTTTTTTAGTCTTTATCTGCATGTTGGCTGAATTGACTCTTAACAGAGCTCCATTGTCAGCAAAATGTAGGTAATTTACTCTATTGTCCCAGACCAAAACAGTGTCTGGGTTGTAGCTGATGCACTGTCTCTCACAATAAGATCACCAACCATGCCTTGTGGTGAAGGTGAGTGACTGATACTCTCTTTGAAACTCCTACCTTTGCTGAATGACTTTTCTCCACTTGTTTTCTCATTTACTTCAACTGTGCATTCTGCTTCTTAGCTGAAGGATCCTAATTATGTTAACAATTCATTTTAGCACAGCAGAGCAGTACAGGGCATCCCAAACACAATTACGAAGAAAAAAATCAAATGGTCCTTTGCTGTTACTATGTTTTATGATAGCAGTTAGTTCCAGTAGTCCTTGCCAGTGCTATCTCTGATGACTATTCTCTGTCACATGATTGTCTCATTTGAAATCTGTTGACTGTGTGACTAGCCCCATCCTAACTATTTCCCTTACTGTGTACAAGATCATCTAGGCAAAAACTTGTCACCAAAAGAGTCTGAGGTTGCTGCAGCTGTTAAGATAGGCTCTCCTCAGCATTTTCTAGACATGCAGGGGCATTTCCCCATTTTATCTACTGATCTGGAGACTTTTCTGGAGGCTTGCCTCATAATCTGTGGAAATCCAAGAATTTTATTAACCATTTCATCATCTCAACCTTTCAGCATTTCCCCTAGTTGTACTTCTCATTGAAATATTTTATTTCCTCATTTGTGTCCCTAGTTGCAACAGGAGGCCTAAACCAGGATGCTTGAGTTTGTTAAAATTAGCTTCCCATGATGTTGACCTGTTCTGCACTCCTGAAAAGGTTTTGCTGATCATTTTTGCTGATTTTCTTTTAATGTTTTCCCAGCTTTATCCTTCACACAATTGAATTGTCCCTGGTGAACTGATGAGGACTCTTAGAATTCATTCTTTGAACGTTTGCAGCAGCTGCTTTGGTGAAGTTAGCAAGTTCCTCCTGTCCCAGCCTGTGCTACTCTTTATTGCCCTGGTTCCTGTTCCATACACATCTCTTTCTTCTCTGTTTCTTTGTCTGGAGGTGGGGGTTTTTTTTGTTTTTGTTTTTTTGATGGAATTGTTATTCTGCCTAGTTATCTTGATGTCTTTGATGATCTAGGTTTGTTTGTCTGGAAAGCTGCTATGGCTATTCCTGTTCTACTAGTAAATCTTAAGGAAGACTTAGAAATACTGGAGTATGTTTGCTGATGCAACGAGAGAAGCTGTACTTTGGGTGGGCCTTTTCCCTCATGACGTCAGTGCAGTGGATGATTTCAGATGTGTACGTGCTGAGCTGCAAGACACTGAAGCTTTCTAAATCTATTACTTCCAAGTTCATTACTCCACAGTGCAAGGACAAGAAGCCATTTATGTATGTTTGTAACTAATAATTTAAAGTTGATTAATGAAAAAACTTAATGCAGCACGTAAGCACTGTGAACTGGAAAACTCACTAAAGTGAATAAAAAGTATGGGAAACATAGTAATTATTATTACTGTTGAAGTAACTTCGGCAGCATGTAAAGGCTTTGATGAAGTCCGAAACTATTAAACCAGGAATTGCACAAAATAAAATAGAACAGAGTCCCTGCCCTGAGGAAAATGTTATGTTTCGATTGAACAATAATTCTGATCAGTAATGACGCTTTAGCCTTTTTTTTTCTTTTTACTATGACAAGCAATTCTGAGTATTCAGTGTAAATTATCATTTTATACCTAAGATCTCCAAAGCAGAAAGGTACCCAAACTGCCTTTGGAGTGCAGAGGCTCCTGAGTAGTTCCAGTGAGGGCTGTTTCTCTGCCAGCAGGTGGAAGTAACTGGGGACCCCTTATCAGGTCCATCCAGACCTACCTCACAAGGAGCTGTGGCACTTTTGGAGGTTGCTGCCATTGTGCATGTTTGAACCAATCCCAGGAGTTCTCTGCTCTCCAGGGCCTCACACCATACCCTGCCTTGCATATACAGCTCATATAATCAAGGCATCTGAACAACCCTGCTGTGGATGTCTGTGCATTTTTTCCCACTCTCCCCAAAGCAAATTTTGCCTGAGGTTTCTTCCCTTTAAGAAGTACACCATCAGCCTTCAGAACTCCCTGCAACCCTCACCTCTTTTTGAATGCTTGGAAATCACTCTTCCCCAGGAGCTGGGCAGGGTAAACTTGTTTTTAGTGCCGTTCACAGCCACTCTTTGCTCATGTCCCCATTTCATCCCTACTTTGAGCCACAGTCTGTTTAAAACATAGGGTGTAGAGCTTCACTCTTTCCACCTCACAGAGGTGTGTGACTCCAGAGAGGTGTGTGTGTCCAAGAAGACAGCATTTTCGTAGATGGACTGTCCTCACTGAGCCTATTTTCCAGTTAGGTTTGGGTAGCTCCATCACTTGGCCATCAGCCACTTTGTGATATGGTCTGGTGGGCATGGTGGTATTCATTTGAAGGTTGGACTTGATGAACTTGGAGTTTTTTTCCAACCTTAATGATTACGTGATTCTCCTGATTCTATGAAATATCACAGTGCATAATAAAATTACTTTCTTAACCTCTATTTTATTCCTCCATAACAGCAAATAAAGAAGAGGAGGAACAGCTTGTAGGTAACCATTCTGTGACCGGAAGGTGCAGACAGGGTATCTGGCACTGATGTACTGCTGCTAGGAATGGCTCAGACAGAGAAAGAGGAGGGGGAGAATGGAGGATGGTGGTGGGCTGCTGGATGACACTGAGCTACCACCTATGTTGTTGGGCTGGGGAGTGAACCTATCCAGCCTGGGGAAGTTTGACTCTTGGCTCCGTAATATTTAGGGTTGGGATGAAGAATGGAAAAGAGACACCTGAGATGTTGTATGAACTCAGCCCAGTTCAGCTGGATGTCCCCTCGTGACTTACCACATTCAGTGAGTGTAGGAACCACTACAGTGGCTATTTTTCACCACTGCTTTCTGCATCACTCAAAACCAAGCAAAACAGCTGGCTCAGGCACTGTTTGCAGGGTGCCTAGGATCTCACCCCAGCTCTACAAGTGGCGTGCTTGGCCATTGTTAGCATCCTGTCTGTGCATGTGACCTTTGGTAAAATCAATGTAATGGCATGTCCCTTGGGATGTGCTTGCTGACATCTTAATAAAGAATGCTATTTTGGTATATGGATAATGAATTAATTTAAGTAAAATGTTTTGAAGAGGCAAAGGTCTTCTCATGGATCAAGCTAAATATTAATTGAAGAGTACAGAAGAGACGTGCTTTATTGCATGGAATCTCTCATTCCAGTCTGGTCCTGGGAAGGATGCAGACTCAAAAAAATTTCTAAGTCAGTCTATTCTTGCCAATAATGATAGCCACACAGAAGTCTGTGCCTGGGGCTTGAGGATGAATGGAGATGCCTGTATAACATGTTGCTTTATAATATTCTTAATTATCAAAGAAAAAAGTCTCTCTGGCCTTTCTTTAGATGTCAGAGAGCCTAAATTGCATTTTCACATTTCATGTACGCAATGTTTGGGCAAATGTGAGCTACAGTCAGAGCTGCAGGAAGTAGTGCTGGCTCCTCAGTGCCAGATGCATCAGCTCAGGCTTTTGGCATGGACCTGCAAATAGGAGACCTATGTATCCCTACAGCGAAAAGCAGGGATGAACCTGTGGAAAAGCAGATTGTCATGGAAGGGTATAGAGGAAACCAGACTCTGTGGAAGCAGGATGAACAGGCAGCTGTCTCAGTCTTTAGGATTGCCTTGAGCAGGGGAACCTGTAGCCACTTTATGTGATGAAGTCCTACTTTGCCCTCAACATTGTGCCTAAGGGCTCCAGCAGTGTCCCTGGCTGATTTCCCTCACATCAGCAGCTGCAATATCATAACGTTCTTGCTGGCTACTGAGTTCTCAGCCCCAGCCCAGGGACGCTGTAGATCAAGCTCCTCTTCTAGGTTTCCCTGATATGGCTGCTGAGAGTGGTGTGATGGTTTGTCACTGCACATTTCCACCTGCTGAGCAGCCATTTAAAGAGCTATTGCAGAAACTGTAGTGCCATTTCAACACATAAATATCCACTTACCCCACATCTGTTAGCGCAACATCCTGCTCCACCTGCTCCCAGCATCATGAATGCCGGCAAAATAACCTGTAAGAAAAGCACAGGCTGAATTGGTGTGCAGCACTTCTGCTGGGGTGGTTTTTAAATTCTAGGAGCTTGGGCATCATGTTCCTCAACTCTAAGTCACCTTCTGACTCTTCTCTGGGAGTCACACCTGCTTGGATGTTGGTGCTGCTGAAGAGTTACTCAGAAATAAGTGTGGGATTACAGCTAAAGCTGTCTGGCAAGTTGCTGGCGCATTAATTCTGATTGCTGAAGCTATACTGCTTTTTTCTGCAGGGCATTGTTGGGTTTTTTTGTTTTTCTTTTTTTTAAATGTGTTAGTTTTGAGAAAATTGAATTTCTGCCCAGAAAATATACATAGCTGGACTAAAAATTATGTCAGTTTAAACCTCCTGAGCATTCTGCTTTGGATTATAATTGGGAAATCAGCCTTGAGCTTCCTGAAACAGATCTGACTTTGGTTTGGGAGTTTTTCTTGTGCTAAACTTCTGGAAAACCTATGAGATGGACTTCAGTCAATGGGGAACTCCCAGTTCACATCAGCACCAATTCTCCATGGTAATTATCAGGTGGAGTTGGACCAGTACAATGCAGTCAGTAACCATCTATGACTTGGGATATACTGCTGCCTTACAGAGACACTCTGGAGTTAGGAAAAGTTGCCTCTAGTTTGGTAGCCTGAGGGCAAGAAAGCTTTAGTGGGTCTGGCTGTGCAGCCAACACACTCCCACTGCCTTGTCTCTACACACCAATGCTGGTTAAAGCATCTCAAAGAGCATCACAAGTAAAGGAATATTGGAGAAAGTAGGAAATGGTTACCATGAAGTTAATGAAAGAAAGAGAGCCCAAACAAATAAATCAGTCAATCAAACAAACAAATATAAAAGGTAAAAACTGTAAAAATTGGCCTGACTGGCAAGATTTTTTTTCTCATGTAGGGCAGGAAGAGCAGAATGTCCATGATGAATGAAGCCCGTGGAATTTATGTGTGTAGTGTGAATATCTCTGTTGAAGAGTGTAGGACAGTGTTATGAAACTTGCTTAGATTTGCAGGCTCCTGAATATTTTTCAAAGGATTTATTCTCCATTGCCTCTTATGCACACCCCAGGGGCAACCTACAGCACCTACAGTGATGGCTGGACCACCTCTGGAAACCTTCAGAAATAGAGCATTGAGGTTAAGAAGGTGCTCCTCTTCCTGCAAAGAAGTCAGCTCTTAAACAATCACAAATGGTCCTAAGGCAGCCTCAGCCCCAGTGTGCTGCTGTCTGGCACTCAGAAGAAGAGTTAATACCTCTGCCCATCAAACCAACACTCTCTTTCCTTCAGGGCTGTAATTTTTCTTTCGAAGTTTCCCCTCTAAGCTGCAAACACTTTTGTGTCATCTATTAGCCTGGCTCAGGATGAAGGGTTTGTTTGGCAGCTTTCTTTTTATGCAGTGCCTGATTATAAACACCTGCCTTTTGACATGGGAATGAGAATTTGCTGGATTTGGCCGTTGTCAGTAAACAAGAGCTGTGTGTGAGCCATGGCTCAGTCAAGGCATTTCTTTGTGTTGTACACAGGCTTTCCATGAGGAAAGACATTACTATGACACATAGAGCCAGTCTTACTCTCTTTGCATCCTAAATATTTGAAATAAGGAAATTGAGAGGTTTTCACGTCATATAATTTCCATCAGAGATTCAGCAGAGGAGGAGGAAAGGGTGGAGCTGGCTACTCAGCCAAAGAGTGGACTGATGATCTATGTATCAGTCTACAGATGAAGTTCCCAGGTAGAGGGAGGTTTACTGGCTCACAGAACTAAGCCAGGCTGTTCTGAAGTTTCTCCCACAGTCTTGACTCTGAAGGCTGTGTCCTAGTTGTGGGGAGATTCTCCAAGGTCAGGCAACCTGTTGGCATGACTTGCCTCAGTTTCCTTTGGGAGAAAGCCATGTGCATGGGGGGAACGTATTGCAGCACCATCTCTCCTCACTGTAGTGTCAGGATATGGACCAGACTCCAGTCGTGAGACATCCTGTCTCTTGTTTTAATTCCTTAGGACACTGAGAAGGCAATCTTCATTTTCCCATGCTTCCAGCACCTGGAAGATGGAGCTGATGATAATACTCTCTTTCCCCTTACCTGTGGGCATTTCTCATGCTGTTTTCTGGAAAATATGTACACTCAACAGCATTGTTTGTGGATCAATAATTACTCCTAATGCTGTGTTTTGAAGGTCAATGCAAATTTTTCCTCTCCTCTGACTAGCTGCTCTCATTTTTGATGTATGTGGTGCTGGCCACAGGCAAGTCTGCGTGGAAGCCTCAAAAGAAGGCGCATTTTCAATGAGCCGATGACGCTCTCACATCTAACATCAGCCTTTCCTTTCATTGAACGCCAATGACTCCTGGGCTTGCAGTGATACGAATTTTCCACAAAGTCTCTCATGTAGTTCCCCTTCTTCCTTCTACAAACTCATGCTTATGTTCAGGCTCAGCATGAGTAATAGGCCCAAGTGGTAGCTGCAAGAAGAAGTAGACAAGCCGCTGGTGGAGAACAGTTTACTGAATGATCTTATACCATGTTTCTGCTTTGGGAATACGAGTATGGACCACATCCACTGCAGGCTTTCTGAAGACTTAAGCAGCAGGTGCATCACAGTGTGACTGTGAATGAGATTTACTTTTTTCTAAGTTAATTATTCCTAAAAATTCTGCTTTTTTTTTGCTCAGCTCTGTGCCAGTTTGCCATCTGCCCAGTACTGGTCAGACGCATGTTACTCGCTTAGCTTTATAACTGCACTTGGGTAGATAATTGGAAGACCAAAAAGGGAACAGGCTTTCTGATGGACTGGAAAGATAAGTGTTCCCCAACATGTTCCCTTCTAGCTATGGAGATTCACATAAAAGTGATCTTTCCTGAGACCTGGAATGGAGAACTAGTTACAGAAGAGCACATTCAAACCAGATCAAACAGGGAAGAAGGTAAGTGGGAGTGTGGGAACATGAGGCATTCAGCTTACTAAGCCATTTGCAGCTCCACATTTGTAAAGTGTTAGCTGGGTCTCAAACTAACACCTGCTGAAACATGTTTCAGTTTTTCCCTTAATGTTTTTGCGAATTGTGTGTACATAAAATCAGCTGGAGGAGTAACGAAGGGGTGCAGACAAATAGTGAAAACTCACCACCTCCAGCTGAGCTTAGGACCTCAGCTTTGCTTTCACTCTTGGAGGACGAACATTCATGTAACTCTTCTCCACAGTAAGCAGTCAGTCCTAGTGCTTCTTCCTAACTTGGAGTCCTGGTATTGATTTCAGGAATATTTTGTATTTCTTTGACTAGGCACTCTTTTGCCTTAAATGCATTTTTTCAGTTACATACCCAACTTCACATTTAAGCTGTTCACATGTTTATGCAAAACACTTTTTTATGACCTGGTTTTTAATGGAGGTTTTCTTGGCCCCAAATTTAAAACAAAACAGAACAAAACTCACATGAAACATTCATCTCTTACCAGTATGCCAGCTCCCAGAATGCCATGGAAAAACCAAACCATATCAGTTATCTCAGTGAGCTGTAGTACTTGTCCATTGGGGAAGTACAGGAGAATGTTGGAGACAATGGCACATACTGCCAGTGGGAAGAGGGTGATCCCAATGCACTTCGAACACTTCCCTGTGCACATGGCAGCTCTCTGCTCAGGAAAGAAACAGGGAGGATTGGGTTACTGCAGTACAGGGAGCACAGGATTTCAGCAGTTTTATTCTTTAATGAAAGAAGAGTCAATTTTGACGAAAGAAATGTTCCAGGTAAGACTTAGACAGATAATCCTGTTCTACAGAACCTGTTCCCTTAAGAGAATTTATTTAAAATTGAATTAGTCAAAGCTGGGATGTTTAATGGAATTTATTTAAAATTGTAGGACCACACCTGTGTTGGTGTGAAATTACCAGAGAGTTTCATCTTAGTTTTTCATGGACAATTGTCTGTCCATTGGGAATATCAGTAACAAAACCATGACCCCACAAACAGATACCCTGGCTGGTAGTCTCCATGGTAGGGCAAAGGCCTTGAGTGGAAGTGGAGGTGGATGCCCTGGGTTTTCTGGGACCACTGTCTTGGGAAGCTGATTTAGAATCTCTTGCCCTGAAGGTCTAGAAGAGGAGGAAATGGCTAGCAAGAGTGCCATATGAATGTTCAATCCTGCCTTGGCGCTGTGGCAAGCAGGGAAGCCTCCCCAGGGTGCCTACCAACTGTATTTCCTCTATTTCAGTCAAAAATACACTCTCAGCAAGAATTGGAGAAATATTTATTACTGGTTACTGTGATGTGCTTATTCTGCACATAAGGGTAGGTAGGAGTGTGGATTATGGGCCTGTTCGGCACCCACCCTAAAATATCTGAAAAGCTGTAATCTTGTCTAATTCTGTGTCTACTTGCTAAGGGCAGGTCAAAAAGCCATCCCATCTCATTTTCAGAGATCTGTCATAACATACAGTAGCTTAGTAGTTCATAGCATCCAGGTTCTTTTTTAAAATCAAAGAATCAACATAAATGAAGCACTGGTTTAGAGAGATCTCTGCAGGTATCCAGTCCGACCTCCTGCTGAAAGCAAGACTACCACCACCACTAGGTCACTGTGTCAGCCACGGCTTTGTGTAGCTGAGTTTTCAAAAGGCCCAAGGATGGAGCCACCACTACCTCTCTGGGTGGCCTGTTGCAGGGGTGACCCAATCTCTTGATGAAACAGTCTTTTCTCATGTCCAATGTGAATCTCCCAGGCTGTACACAGGGCTGTTGTTCCTCATATCCTCTCACACCACTCCATCACCTCTGTTACCGCCCCCAGTTTTTTGTAGGCTGCTATTAGACCCCTCTTCACCAAAGACTACAACCTCAGCTCACACTGCACCCATGCTGTGATCTACAGCCAGAGAGAAAGGGCTGATCAGTACAAAAGTGCATCCACAGATATTTCTCCATGTCAGTTTGGAAATTTCAGACTACTGGGTTAGAGATTATTGAACTTGCATACTACCTTCCACTTTATGGCACAAACTGATCACAACTTTTTCATGATGTTGTATCATAGCTTCATTCCAGCTCAAGACTTTCAAATGCATAAAAATATAAAATATGCATGAAAATACAAAATACCAATCTGTGGATTTCTATCCTCAGAGAGAACTGTCAGTTTATGGCACAAAGGGTTTTGCTCTCCTGTGAGTAACTTACCAAATGCAAGAGAGGAAAAGGATGTGGACACACACCATTTCAGGACACACACCCGTAGCCATGCACACGCAGGTGCCTTTGCTTGTTACTTGCAAATAGTTTTTGTAATAACCGAGGCAGTCAGCAGTGAAATGTCCCTCAATTTACTCATGCATGTTGGCTAATCCTGAAAGTTTTATGACAAAGGTTGTGTGGAGAAGGTATTAAGCAGGCTGGGAACACAGAAATCAATCAAGGCTGGGTTCCCAAGCAAGAAAAAGGCCCAGGTGAAAGGTAGCTTGAAGCCGTTTGAGAAAGCCAAGGACAGGCTAAAACAGACTTTGGTGACAGAACGAGGACAGTGAAGAGGTAAGGTAAGATATCGGGTGAGATGTCCTCAGAGCTCTGTAACTGAGAGGGAAAACAGTGTTAATGGGCTGTCATATACTGCTGTGAAGCAGCTGTGACTGCCAGAGATTTCTTCTGAGTTTGCATTTCTATAGCAAAAAATTTGCATTGTTCTCTGCTGATATGAGTTCAAGAAGACCACTGTGCTTATATACCTTTTCTTCTGAGCACTTTGCAGTCATGTTTTGCTTTATAATCCATCTTTAAAATAAGTTAGCTGTCATTAAACTATTCCAGATGGGATCATTTTTAACAGAGATACTTCTGTGTTTATGGTCACTACCTGTTGTTTATACAGTGCTCAAAATTTGGCAAAGCATTTTGCAAGCCTCTGGAAAAAGCCCAAAGAGATAAAACCCAAAGCTCAAAGAGATAAAAGTCTAAACAGACCAACAACATGCAAGCGAAAGATGAAGTGGGGAATGGGAATGGAGGAAAATGGAAAGAGTATTGGATATTTCACCTACTTTTTAAATAATCGATGTCTAGGTTATTTTTTTTACACTGACTCTTGCTTGCCTGCTTTCCCATCTCATTCCAGCTTTAACTTTTCCATTTGTTTGCCCAGGCTCACCTAGTTCCCCTCCCCAGAGAGAAGCAAACAAGCACAGGCACAGCCTGGCCTCCTTCTACAAATGCTAAGCCTTATAGTTGAGTTATAAATTCTCTTCTGCATCTTTCGTACATGGCCGGAGGGCCCAGTTCTTGTACGGCACAAAGCAACATGACGCTGCTTTGGCTGGAAGAACTGGGGGTTCCAGCCCATTCCCTCTGACCTATCTCAATACCACTTCAAACTGCAGGGAGAACTTAACCTAAACAACAATCACCAGACCTAGCGAGAGCCTCTACCACCAAAATCAATGCTGCTTTGCCACCTGTGCACATCAGAGGATCTGCATGTGTTATTACAGCTTAGGAAAACACTCTGGTTTGCCAGAAGCACTTAAAACACTTTATTAATTCACCAAACAAAAGCACATTCTACAGCTTCATTAAGCAAAGTGGCT
Source organism: Coloeus monedula (assembly GCF_965178545.1). Lineage (NCBI taxonomy): Eukaryota > Metazoa > Chordata > Aves > Passeriformes > Corvidae > Coloeus > Coloeus monedula. Next base: position 38,499,962 of record NC_138783.1, read on the forward strand.
AGAGAAAGCTTCTAATTTTTAGAAAGGTTTTTAGAAAGTTTTCCTTTTTAATGCTACAGGAAGTGTGTAAATACTTCTGCTTACCTTCTAAACAGGGTTAAGGTGGCCTCCAGGCTCCAGAGTTCCCCACAGCCGGCTTCAGGCTTTCCAGCTCCTCTCTCCGGGAGCGTGGCTGGCTGAGCGAGGCACAGCAATGTTTTTGGGTGACAGACTCTATTAAACAAATAGCTGTTTCCCTCTGGAGAATGAGGAAATACCCCAAGTTATCCCTGGTTGGCCAGTGCAAGGTTGGCGTGTCACCCGCGGTTATTGATTATTTTAAGGCAGTGTTCCAATGGTCAATGCCCCAGCCCCCAGGACACGTGGATCAGAGCAACAGAGAGGTTTTTACATCTGCAGCCATTTCAACTGTGTGGAGTTTGGCAGAAGAGGAAAGGCAGGAGATGGCAGAGGAACAGTGAGTACATGGCAGAGAATGTGGCTGGAGCACGAGGTGGTGGCACAGCAAAGTCTGGTGTCCTCTTCTGCACACCAGCCTGTGGCTGTTAAAACTCCATAGTGGCTGTCCTCCAAAGCATGGTCCTGGGAGAGCTAGGTGAGGGGAGTGGGGATGGGAAGGGAAGAAGACTCAAAGTAAGACAGGAGAAAATGGAGAAAGGACAGAGGCTGGGGAGAAGGGAGAGATGTGACCAAGGGAGGGAGCAAGGAAACAAAAACCCACACTATTCCAAGGAGGAAAGAATGGGAATATAGAAGGGAAACTGAAAATTTACTTTGGCAGTGGAGAACATAAAGGTAGAAGAGACACTAGGGATGGGCCAAGAAATGTAAAACACAATGAAGGGTATTAAGACATTACAATTAAACTGGGAGAAGACTCATATGAGGAGAAAGGGAGTTTCTTTTGAAGAAAATGTGATGATAGTAACTGTTAAAATATATCCAAACATTAAAACATATAAATATGTATATTACTTTAGGTAGCATACATAGGTCAGATTTGGCCCCAGCTTTGCTGGGAATATGCTCAGATCCCTCCCTTCTACTGAAAACATCCCCTCTCTGACAGGCATCTGCATCCTCACCTCTCACCTTCATCCTCTAAAGTGGATAGTAGATAGAAGATTTCTATGAAAGATCAGTTGTGAAGGGTGGAATTCATCTCATGTGACTTCGGGCATAGATGTCAAGCTAGGCTGTGTTTATTTCTAGTGAGAGAAACAGACACTTCTAAGGAAAAGAATCACAAGATCTATTTTAGGAGTTACTCTAGGGTTACAATAAATCATTAATGGCAAAAGAATCTCACAACTTGTTCAGATCTAGATGTCTGAATCTGTGGTCAGAGAAATCACATCCATGAGGACTACCAGCATGGCACAGTGACTGCAAAAGCACCAAGAATTCAGTCCCTGGTTGTGTATTTAATATAAATAATAATATAAGATCATATAAAATAAGGCTCTCTTCATCACTGACTCACAGCCAGTGAAAATTTTTAGTGATCTCGGACCAATCTCAGGCAAAGAACCTTCATGATAATACAGATGGCAAAAAGGAGGAAAACTGAACTCACTGAATCCAATGCCCCAAACTTCAACTGGTATCAGCAGCTACAGCCTTTCACCATGTCTTTTGTGGTGTTCCTTCAACCCCAAGGGAAAGGAACAAAGTGTCATAAAATCTTCAGATAAGACAAAGGGATCAGGCCTAGTGAGATTTAAAGCAGTTAAAGAATTAACTTTAGAACAACTTGAAGACCATCAGCAATTTACACTGACAGCTGGAACAACTGGAGGGACCTGCAAGCGTATGTAGAGAGTTAAGAAGGAAGTAAGTGAATTTCATAATGATACTTAAGATGAACCCTGCCCCTAAATCTCATATCCTGGTTGCTTGGACTTTTTATAGGCTCTAATCCCATAATATCTCTAAGGCACCACCTTTCCCATCTTCCCATACCTAACACCCTAAGGTGGGCTCAGCATCCTTCATTTTGATTCTGCTTTTCTCTAGTTTTGCCTGGGTCATACTCCTCCAGGATGATGTGCAAAACTCACCTCTGTAGTTTCTCACCTATACTGTGTCCCCAGCATTACACATTCTTTTACTGACCTTTTTCATTTTCTTCTCTGAACTTTCCAAAGTCTGTCTATCTACTGTGTAGATTTTAAACTGTTTGGGGCAAGTTCAGTGTTTTCATCTACATTTATACACACTTATGTGCTCAGGGGCTTAACCAAAGACTAATGCTTCTACCCACTACAGAAAAAAAAATACTAGTAAGCTATATTAAACTTTGTTCTCTTACTGGTTCAAGAATATCTTTAGTTGTGCTCATTATTGAGTAGGATCTACATTCAGTTTTTGATGAGTTCTGTACTAAGTAGCGAAGAGTAAGTTCTGTACTTCATTGTGAGGCACAGGAAGAATGCCAAAAAGAAGAACATAATAAAAATCTGTAGTAACACCAGGCATCCTGACTCCTACCTGTTTTTCTGAAGTGACAGACTCACCCAAAAGAAAGGAAAGCAAGCAAGCTCTAAAACACTTAGAAACAGTGAGCTTTGCCTGTGAAGTGTTTAGTAGCTAAGCTGAGTGTATACGATTGTGTACATCTATTTTCCCCCCTACAATATTGACTTTTAAGGCAATGAAAACATTTTGTGTTCCACTGATCAATGCCTCCTGATTATATTGGTTTACTGTACACCAGCTCTGATCCTCCTTTTATTTCTACCCTCTTAGCCATAACCTCTTTATTAATTTTCCAGTTGCATGTAGTAGCATGGGAACTGAGAGAGGAACTGTAAATATGTGAAAAATCCTGTTCATTGTGATAGGAATGAAAACAGCTCCAGCCCCACAATTTCCCTGAGCAGTGCAATGTGAGAAACTGAAGAATTACAGCCCTGTGCAGGTTTGTGAAGGGCATATCTGACTGCCCACTTACTCTATTAATAGATCTGGCCCATCTGGAGCGCGGCTGCTGCGCACTAAGGAAAAATGCCCTTTTTGCTGTTGATATGATGTGGAAAAAAGAGCAAGACAGCTCTGTTCTCATCTATTCTAGTGCAAAACTTAAGAGGCTTCTCTGAAGTCAAAGCTTTATTCTGAGTACACAGTGACACTCCAGTCAATTTAATTTATTCAATTTTGACACAAATTATTTCTTGCTGCTGTTTCCTATGACATGTTGCTGTTAATACTCCCTTCAATTGAGGGAAAGGGAGGTTGATTTTCCTGAGATCAGACTGCTGTTAGGAAATTTAACTGCTGTTAAGAAGCTTTTTCCGAGATGACCTGGCTCTGAGGAGGTTCATGTGCTTGGGCATTGCAAGTAACCTGGCCTGGAGTGCCAGCTGCTTCTGCTTCTCCTGCAGCAGGTGCCCAGGTTATCCTGCCTGCCTGTATCCAGGAGCATGCAGATGCTCTGTTAAGGTAGAAACAGCAAGATAGAAATGGCACTACCAGCGTTATTCAGGTTTTCCTTTATCTGGAGTATCCAAGACCTGCATGACCCAGGCCACAAAGAGCTGATTGCATGGCACGGGTATTGAGGAAGCTGAGAAGTGGCTCAGTGCAAAAAGGCTCATGGCTTGAATCAGATCAGAGATAGACAGAAAATAATTACTTTTTATGATTGAGTGGTGCAAGTTAAGGTGCTTATATTAAGGATCCCTATGAGTCTGAAGAGGTGGAATGGAAGTTATTCTGGAAAAATTTTGAAATAGGCTCTCTGCACTCTTTGTATTCACTGCACTGCACTATCATGCACTGGACACAGCATATACAGGATGTGCAATTTACAGCAACGACAGTCACATGGATGGATCTTTCCTTCTCTTCTGTTTTACCTATTTCCTGTTCCCCCCCTTCTTTCTGTTCTCTTGTCTCTCCTTTTATGCATAATCCCCTTTCCTACATACTTAGACTCTCTCTGCTCCCTGAGGTGACATCCTGCTAAGCACAGTTTTCCCCCTGCAATGACAGCACACACATCATTGCCACTGGGGACACGAACACCACTACTAAGAGACCGTGTTTTGAGAATAAACCCTGTCATTATCAGTTACTCTGTGACCCCAGGGCACCCCAAGGTGGCACAGCTTCTGCTCTGCAGAAGCACCTTCTGGGGTGAGGGAGAATGGTCCTGAGACAACACCCCGAGAGCTCTGCCCATCCGACCAAGCATTATCCATCGCTTGTTTGTGTGCATGTATGTTCATCTGATTTATCACAAAGCTTGTTTTATTTAATTACCTGAGTGGTTTACCCAGGGACAGCATTGTACCAACCCCAGTGTTTTCTAAAATAGCAATGAACTGTGACCCGTGGCCAAGGGTTGTTTGTACTCCCAACACAGAACAACACTGTCACTACCCAATATTAAAATAATTAGAGGTTTGTGCTTTCATTTTGCTGGTTTCATGCAACACTTCTTTCTGGTTTTGGCTGAAAGGCATTTCTCATCCATATGTTTTGACACTGGGGTTTGCCCAACTATGTGCTTAGGGAGAGGGCAAATTAGGAGCTAAAATAGTACTGACTGGAAAATGCCCCTATTTACCTCAACAAACAGGAGAAATGTAACTGGTGATCCTTCTCCTCCCTTCTTCTCTTGCCCTGAACTATCCCGGGTTTCTCAGGAAGTCTTCAGTAATGAAGAACAAATATTGGGAATATGCTGAAGAAATATGTGGTTCATCAAAAAAGCTTGTTGTATTTTTTAGAGGTGTTTGACACTGTCAGGAAGGAAGGTTTCTGTAGTCCAGAGTGGTGGTTTTGGTCAGACTGAGAGATGTAGCTTGTCCAGGTAACTTGAAAGCGATTAAAAATTTCTGTGCAAGGCTGAGGGATCTGGGGCAGTGAATCCCACCAGAATGAAGGAGGAGGGCAACACCCACCAGGTCAGAAGTTAAGTGTTTTGTTATTGCAAGGGGCATTGTCCTCTCATTCACCATCTCCATCTAGTTTTGTGCCGAAAGGAAAATCAATACTAGCTCTGTGTGCGTAGCTGTGATGTTTTGAACATGCACATGAGGCCAGGCTTGTAGCCAGAATTACTGCTTGCTAGTAGAAGTACTACTTACTTTGCCTGTTTCAGAGAAATGAGTATATGTGGTAAAACTGGATAAGGCTTTGGAAATACAGCTGGTTTTCAGATCCTGAGATTTGTCTGGTTTTTTTCCAGCCGGTGCTGGCTGATTGATGAAAGGACAATCCATCCCCTTGTTGACTCCAAAGTTATTAGTTTGGGTCCATTGTAGGACAGGATAGTACTTAAAATCTCCACATGAATAGAAGAAGGGCCTGAGGCAAATAGGTCGATATTTCCCAAAGTGGGAAGTGCTTTCAGGCATTTCTTAGCACTGCATGGGTTTCTGAAAGGGATTCTCTGCTTGCACAGACAAAAACATCCCGTATTATCCCAGAAATTAAGCAACTTTAATCTTCAAATTATTTATTCTTTACTGTTGCTATGTCCACTGGAAGGCAGATTCAAGGCTTTTTTGACAGTGAGGAGATGTTGAGGAAAGTGGGCTGCAGGCAGTTTGTTTTATGTCTAAAATTAGGCAGATATAATTAAAGGTCCTTTCTGAAAAGGGGTGAACTGTCTGCCTCCATCCTTAGAGATATATCATCTCCAGTCTTGGAAATATTCAAAAGCTGTCTGGGCATGGTCTGGGGTAGCCAGCTCCAGGTAGCCCTGCCTGAACCAGCATGAGGAAGACATCCGAAAGCTAGACCTAAAAAAAATGAACAAACCATCTGGCATATGCTCTTGTCATTCCTCAGTGGTGTAATCCATTTTTTATATTAGGTGTGGGCCTGAACTGAGCTAAGGGCAAGACCTGCATTAACTCTGCAGCGATGGCACGTCTCCAGAGGCTGGGAGAAAGGCAAGAACACGGGGAAGTGTTAAGAGGGAAGATACTGGGTGGAGACAGGATCATAAAAGAGCTAGGTGAGAGATGAACCCACACACATTACCAAAATAAAAGCCTGGAGGGCCTCCTCCAGGAGGTACATCTCGCCCTGTGCAACGCCAGGGCTTTGTGCCTGTGTGGTTCCCTTGCAACGGCACAGAGGGGCAATGAACCACGATGTCGATGGCCATTAGAGGGAGCATGGAGGAGCCCAGGGATGAAATGCAGCCCTGGAAAGCAGAAGCAGTGTATGGGAGACAGATGGTTCAGCATTTTAAACATATTTTTAATATCCTTGAGATGCTTAATGAGATAAGGAGGCATTTCCCTATGATCTCCAAGAAACACAGCTGCCTCTTCCTTGGAATAATTGCTTTTTGAAAGAGGCTGGGATTCTTTTAAGAGTAGTTCAATAGTTTAATTAAAGCACGTGTCTGGTGGTGTCTTCCATCGGGCATCCTCAACCCATGATAAATTCAACGAAAAAATGCAGCTGATGTTGTCCCAAGCATGTTCACCAGCTGTCATTAAACGATCTGGATGCTTTTACTTGGGAAAAAGCAAACAAGAAAACCATTTGGATTCATACAGCAGTCAGAGCAAGCTTCAGCAATTGCTGGATTCACCCAGGACGTTGCAGGTCCAGCTACAACCTCATTCCACTGATGGGCTGAAACAGACCCTGAAGGAGGTGAGGGATGCAGATACCTGACCCCTGGGCTAGCCTCGTACTCCCTGACCCAGGATCTACCTCTGCAACCCTTCACACTCTGAAGGAAAGGTGTGATGGCCCAGATTGGCACATCTCATCCCAGAGCATCCCAGTCCGACTACTGGCCTTGGTCATGTTTCCCCCTCCCTCTACTGAGCCAGCACCAGCCCTTTCACAGTCACGTGTGAGAGTTATCAGCGTCTGTCTGGGACCCACTTGGTTTTTTCACTTCTGTATCTGTCTGCCTGTCCAGTCAGGTATTAGATAAAGGAGCCAATTACTGTGGAGCATCTCATCACTGCATGTAAACTCCTCTGTGACATACACCCAGCCCCCTGGCACTTTGGGGAGAATGAAAACTAATTGTGAGAGATTCGCTGGTACAAGGGAGGGAAGAGGGATGAGCTGCCACCAAGCCCATGTTCACTTCCTTCCTGCTGAGCAGTTGATTGACAGCAACCTGTTACCACCAGGAATTTGTTCTACATATCCAAATACTTCAAATTGTTCGTGGATAATTTTGACTTCTTAATTAACGAAATATTTTCAGTACTCATGGCTGTAAAGAAAAACTTCAAAGCATGATCTGCTCAAAATTAGAGGGCAAATAAGGAGAGTAAACATTTACTACCTTTTGCAAAAAACTTTTCCCTTTTTGAGAGCCTGATTCGCGATTTTTAAATACCTTAGAACAGTAATATTGTGCTTTTTTTGGCTAACAGGACACTTGTAAAAAGCAGCTGTTGCAAAACCCAACCCGTGTGTGGTAAGTCGCTACACGCATTGCGTTTGTCTGGGTTTGCGCTCCTTTCCCCGCTCTTTGTCTGGTTGATCTGGCTGGTAAGATTAGGAGCACTGCAGGGCAGGGAGGATCCCCGTCTGTGTATTTGCACTGTGTCTTGACACTTGTAAAGGAAGCGAGTAATCATCACTCTTGCTGCTTTCATGTCTCCTTGCACAATAGAAATAATTAATAGTAATAGCAGTGCTTTGCCTATCTGTGGCCCCTTTCATCTGAAGACCTGAAAGTGCTTGACAAGCATTAACTAAATTAGCTTCCAAATACCTGCAGCGGGAGTCAGATATAATCATCCCCACTTTTAGATGAGCACACAGGAGGAGAAGCTAAGCTAACTGAGTGCTTACAGTTAGTCAGCTGAAACCATATTTCCTCCATTGAGGGAGCTTGCTCAGCACTTAGGCTCAGGCTGCTTTTTGAGGTGTCCAAAGGTGGGGTTTGATGTCCACTTTTTACTTCCAAAACATACAGACTGTGGACCTGTGTGATCTGCCGCGCAGGAGCTGAAGGAAGCACATCAGACACTGTAATTCATGAAGTTTACCATTTGAACTACTAACCTGGCCTGGGAAAGAAGGAAGTTCTGCTGACACCATGTTGGCAAAGCCAGAGTGACTCTGAGTTAGTCCTGATTTCAGAAATGTAAGTGGCCCCCGGCACAGAAACCCTCCAGCTTGGACCCAGGGGTGGTTCAGACAGATTTGCATCGTGCTGCCTTTCACTTCATAACCCTTTCGGAGAGGAATCTGTACCAGAATTGGCAAATTTGGTCAGCCTTATATACATAGTGTGGGCTTACCAGGCCCTGCCATGGTGTTCACAAGCGCTTTCTTGCTTGAGAAGAAAAAGAAAAGAAAGATGCTGAGAGTCCTGACCCAAATCTGGAGACTTAAATAAATCTCTTTTGAAACAAGTGATGCTTTAGGTTTTAACTTTTATATTTTTCAAATCCTGTACCACCTAGTGTGTAACTGAAGTTTCTTGTAGCCTGTTAACTACTGTTCTCTCATGCTAGGTAGACATAACAAAGCCCCTCCAAGCTTGCTCTCCAAGGACACCCAGATTGTCCTAGGCCCAAAAGGTGTAAACTAACATCTTAAGAAGGGGGGTAAATTTGGGGAAATTACATCATTAACTGAAGTTTTAATTGGAGAATTAACCCTGATATGCAAATGAACCAAACTTACGAAAGTGTGAAGAACTCGTGACTTGGGGTCCATCTTGGGTGTAGCCTTCTAGCTCCCCCGGTGTACCTTTGAAGGCCCTTCAAATAAATACCTACCTTTATTCCCTTATTCTTGTCTAGTCTCTGTTTTTAGGTGGCCACCCCAGGCATCACAAGGGTGCTCTGCAACTCCCAGGACTGCACTCAGCAGGGGAAAGGAGAGACAAGGCAAGAGCTGAGCAGAGGAGAGAAGAAATTCTCAGTAACAACTATGTAAGATCTGGTACTAACATGCAATTATAAAACAAAGGCAGATGATGTTTTGAAAGACCACAACAAGCTCTTCAAAGTGGTAACTGGGCCGGTAGACGAGAGAGGTTTTTTCCATAGTCTATGGAATTTCTAATGCTGCAGAGATTATTTTCCTTTTTAATATCAGACCTGAAAGGCTTCCATTCCAGGAATGATGCTCTGGCTATAACATAGGCTTCTTCAAATAGGAAGTACCAGAGTCACTGAAGAACAGTAGGGCTGCTCCTTATTGCAAAACTTTATAGACGCAGATGAAAAACACTAATAATGTTGGCAGCATATCCCATAAATCACATAATTTCACTATGGGCAATCATCCAGGTTTCCACAAGGTTGTGACATTTTCCACATTTTCTCCTTTCCAGCAGAGAAACTGGCCAGAAGAAGTTGTCTGGACATCAAGTAATTCCTGTCAGCTCCTCCACACAGCCCCCTCCCATTTAATCAACAGACCCTAAGCAAAGTGTCACAATCCTGCTGGGAATATGCAGCTTAATATCACTCTTGGGGATGGCTTGCCTGCCAAAATTGAGTTTGCAACAGTTTGGAAGCCACTTGTGCAGATGCAATCTCGTCAATTCTTTCTGTTCTACTCACAGTGCTTGATACCTTCCTTTCTGCTACCTGCTTTAAATAGTCCTGGTTAGGTTTTTTTTCCAGTGCCAGGATTTATTACCACAACTCCCCTGTTTACCCAGAGAGAAAATGAGGCAGTGATCTCATAGGAGGAAAACAAAAGGGTCACATTTCCACTAGAGTAAGTAAGTAGGTCAGTGCCATGAGGCATGTTGGAAGAGGATTTCATGATGCCCACTGGGTGACTAGAGGAGGCTGGACAGGAAGCAGAGCTGCCTGGAGGAGAGCTCAGGTGGATGTTGGCACTGGCCCTCCTGCCGGCAGGCAGCAAAGGTGTGTTTGAAAGGGTTTCACCATGCAGCTGATCACAGCATCGCTTCCACAAACTCTGAAGTCCAACAAGTCCCTGATCTCCACCAGCCTTGTGGTCAGGGGGAAGCCTGTGGGACAGGAGGGCTGTTGCCTTGCTCCCAGCTCCGGACAGAGAGTCAAGAGACCAGGCTGCCTTGCTTCATGAGCGTCTGGACATTGCGTATCCTTCCTCCTTCCTCATTTGTATAATAGGGTTAATAAACACGTTCTGTCCTACAGTACTGACGTAATGTTAAGCTCTTTCATGTTTGTTAAGTGCTACAATAGGCAGCACCATAGAAACTCATAAATAATGTCCCTTGAAGTTCTGTCGAGGTATTAACCTTGTTTTAACAGTGCAGATTTACATGAGTTGCCACACACAAGAAGCTTCTCTTAATTAGGATCAAAACTTACTTTTTTTAGCTTCGTTTTAATGGCTTTTAAGGATGAACAATTTTCACTTGCCCAGCCTATTTGGCAATTTATTGTAATCTTTTCAAGCTTGCAGTTCCTTTCAGTACACAGTTAAATGCTTTTCTTCTCATCATTGCATTCCTTTACATTCTTCAAATTAAAATATGAAATATTTTTAGGGTGTTCTTACAAATGTATAATTGGTTTCTCTGAAATCTAAATTAATCTTGTTATCATACTTTTTTGGTGGTGTGAGAGATACTGGGTTTAGCTCAAAACTTTGATGGAAAAGAAAGGATCTGTGCGCTGCTTCTGATACAACAGAGGCCCTTTTCTCCATTTCACACCTTGCCTCAAGATTTGTCCACAACTGGTAACGTACCAAAGTAGCTGTTCTGCATGGAGAGTGTCTGCACAGAGATGTACAGAGAAAATTATTCTGTGATAAAGATCTCCAGACAACCACTGCGGTAAATGCCCAGTTGTGACCCTGAGCTGGGTGCATGGAGTGAGCCCAAATGGCTGGAAGGCAATGCCGGGGAGCCATGCGGGCTCTGGCATGGGAATCTGGAGGGATGGGTTCAGTTTCCATCTTGCCACAAAGACTTCTGGGCAGATGTGAGTCAGGTTCACTGTGTCACATGTAATATGGGATACAGCTGCCCTTCTAATATCCTCACTGACTGTAGATCTTTGTTATTCATCGAGTTCCAGCAGCTTTTTTGTCTCTCTGTCTCTAACATTTTCAGTGCTCAGACTTTGAATGCTCCACGGAAATGCTGTATATGCCAAGGAAGCCTTTCTCACCAAAGTCCTATCCAGAGCTGCAAATAGAAATTGTGAATGCTTTTTGAGATTTTCAACCTACCAGTGTGAACTCAAAAGATTCAAGTAACTTACATGCACCTTGTGTGACTACCCAAGATAACATGAGGTTTATATTCTGTTCACTACTGCTGCAACTCAGAAAATTATTAGAAAGTGCAATAGAAACTGTTGATGTACAAAGAGACTTTTATATTTAATGTGTGCTTGTGTCTGGAGAGTGTGGGACAACTGATGAAAAGAGAGAACATCTTGGTTGAAAGGCTGATGTGAAACTTAGGAGGGTTCAGTTCCCAGATGTATCACAGACACTCTTTGTCACCTTGGGATGGTCACTACAGGCACAGCTCCAGGGCTGGTGGCAGTACTAGCTGAGGGTAATCTTATGCTGGAAACAGAGAGACTAAGTCCCCAACCTGGACTGCAATGGAGACACAAACCAACACAGCAGAGGGACCAGGAAGGATCAGCTACTGCTATCAAGAAGAAGCAGAGAAAATGGAATAAACAATCACAGAGCAGACAATCTGCATGAATATTAGCTCATCATCTTCCCAATGGAGAATGAAAGTTGGGCTTCAGTCATAGGCAGTCTGAATAAAGTGCTCGTCTATGATCTAATTTCAAGGAATTGACAAAGGTCAGCACATCCATCATCTCTCTTTGTTGATCTTACAGCCATCACAACTTAAGTATTGTAGTTTAATCACTAACATTAGCTGGCACAAGTCTGGGCTTTAGTGCACTAACTTAAGGTAATGAATTCCTGCAATAATTCCTGATTTGATTGAAAAGAAAGCTCTATTGGTGATGTTTCAGGGCTTATCCACAAACTGGTATTCAAGATGTTCACCCTTCAGTCCTATGAACGTTCCTTCTCATTGCAAAACTTTGAAACCCAGCCATGCTCTAATTTTAGCCTTCAGAGGGACAGAAAGTCTCAGAGTAACCAACATCCAACTCCTTTGCTGAAAGGATCCTGGACAAAGTGACAAATTTAATCCCATGACTTCACTGCTGGAAGGGAGCTTCCCAGAAATTTTCCTGATGCAAGGGCAAAACAGCTGTTCTTTCATCCTTTTCTGAGTCACGCCCACAGCACCTCTTCGGAATGCAAATGTGCCTGGGTTTAATGATGTGACAAGGTAATTAAGTGCTAATGTGTGGATGCAAAGGGTATACAAGTTGCCAGATCTACTAAGTGCTGAAGCCAAGCTAAGGCGTTTACCGAACTTACAACACATTGCTGATATAGAGTGCTAATGTCTACACATTATTCCTGTTACACAAATAAATTTTACAGTAATAGACAAATAAATTAACTTACTATTTGAATTTTAAAGAGTTATTCTCACAAGAAAGCAACCAGGACCCAATCCTAGGTGCATGAGAAGCAATAGAAAAACTAGGACATAGCACTAATACTATTTAAATGACTGTAATGCAGTCAGACGCCAGCTCAGAATTAGACACTCCCCCTTCCTATTCCCTATTAGCTTGATGCACTTGTCTTATATGAGTCCACATCTACAGAGACTTAAACATATAACAGAATTCTTAACTTATAAAAAAGCACACGAACAGGAAGTCATAGCAACACTGTCTAAATTAAATTGGCCATGTACCCAGTCCTTAAATATTTCTAATGGCATGCAAATGGCTGATTTAAGCAATTGAACTCCACACAATCTCATTCAAAGTGCAGCAGTGCCCTATAAATAAATATATTTCTTACTCAAATGCAAATGATTGCTACATTATGACAATGAATATTTGCACAACAGGCATGAGTTCTTGTAAATGCAGGTGCTTGAGTGACAGGAGATGAAGTTTGTAACTCCCCCGGGCTCAGGAGAGCTCCTCTGGGCAGTGGAAGTATTCCTAGGCCCTGTGCAAAGACGACAGTGGGATCCTGTTAACCTCCAAGTGTCACCTTGGCCTTTTCACAGGTTTGTAGCCCACCAGCTGGCCTGTGTGTCCCACCCCAGGGGCATGTTCCAGGGCTGTGCCACGGGCTGGCAAAGCTCTGTCCCACAGTAATTGTGTTTTCTTTTGCTTTCTAACTACGCCTTTTAGAATCACAACACTTTTAGTCATCATAATTTGAGTAACGCAACAAAGTGACACAATAAAGCAGTGGAAAAGGAAGATGATTTTTAAGTATCAGTATTTTGGAAGAGAGGGTACAGGTTGACATGAGAAGCCAAGAGGCTGGGCAGTGTGTGGTTTGCAGCAGAAGAGTGAAGAGATCAGCAAGGTCTCCAAGGATATCAGGAAGTCTGTAGGTGCTGCCTCTGAGGATCACGCTCTCTGTACAACAGCTCTATTGTCCTATCGTACAACACCTGTGTTGTCCTATCAGCTCTCCTCTTTCTCATTGTTCATCGATTAACTGACATGAGAAAATGAACATCAGCATGTATCAGAGAGATCTGGGGAGCCGAGGGACTCCTGCTTTTACAGCTATGTCAAACTGACCATTTGCAGTTGTCTGACTGTATCCTTAACCCACATATACTGGACTTTCAGTCCTCATAGCTAAAGAGATGCAAAGCATAGCCTAAAACCACCGAAAGCTTCTTTAGTACAATACTGCATGTGTCTGTGTGCCTTGTCTCTTAATTTAGATGAGATCTATCAAGGTCCAGGCGGCTGCAGCTCGGCTGCTGTGAACAGCACCTGTTTTTTGAGTTATTCTCTGTGACTTCAGAGACACCTGCACACCAGCGAGGAGAGGGGAGCTCAGCACAGCTGACTGTACGTGTAGCCATCTCTGCCACATACCAGAGGGTGAACCTCACATGACTGCCATATAAAACCTCATTCACCTCACTGAGCTATGTCTTGGCAGACAGCATTAAACCTGTGACTTCCAAGTCTGCTTCTGAAGCCTCCTGCAGCCCTAGTCACAGATAACCCTTAGCTTGCACAGGAAGAGGTCCCATGGTTCTGGACCTGAAAGGGGAATTTCACAACTGTTTGAGCTTGCAATGGGTCTCAAGAACTGTATTCCAGAACTGCAAATTTTTAATGCCTGTAGTCAGTTAAAAATTAGGAGCAGAGCAGTATGCTTTTGCAAAATGTCTTGTCACCTAGATGATATTTTTGGGGATCTTTCCTAAGTGGTTTAAAATATCCTATCCTATCCTATCCTATCCTATCCTATATACATTTACACTGGGCTTTGCCAAGATGGTAACACAGATATCCTCTTAGAGGAGGTTAAGCTGTAAAGGGAGGGAGCGATTTTCTAGAGAGCTACGTGGGCATGTTAATTACCAAGGTTAATAAAAGGGTGATCTTTGTGAGCCTCGATTCTTAGGTGTCCAAATGGAAAGACTATTATAAGGGCTCTAATTTCCAGGGATGCTTGTAAAAAGGTACCTCATTTTGGGCACCTTAAAACTGAATATATTCAGATCAATTACAGTCTTAATAAATAGATCAAAAAAGGCTAGAAATTGGAGAGGTACTGGCCAATTCTTTTACTCCCTCTGATAATGCTGGATTATAACTTAGTGTTATGTCATTGAAAAAAAAATAAGGAAAGCAACAAGATGCTATTTTTAGAAATCTCAGACATGATAAAGAAGTTAAAATAAAAATTTTTTAAAAAGGGTTTTTACAAGGATGTCAAAACTACCAACCCCTCTTCTGCCCCAATATGCAACATCACCTAGTTTGGCAAAAGGAGGACTAAAAAGCATTCAAACTTCTAAAAACCACCAACTGGCTCTAGCCTGGACAGGTAAGTGAGTAATTCACTCACTAACCAAAGGATTGGCAAAGGTCCTGCCACGACAGCAACCTTCTCCCTGCTCTGCATAGCCCGGCTCTCTGCCTATCCCAGTCCTAACCTCCTGAAAAGGAGGAGCTTTGCTCTGTCTCTTCCTTATTTATAACTTGTCGAGAGCTGGGAGGGAGGGACAGGTGAGCTCCCTGTGGTGCATCCTGCTGCTGCCTGCCCGTGCCAGCCTCGCACCACAAATGCCTCCCGCACAGCGCGGTGGCCGCCTCCGCGCCCTGGGGTTCCTCTGCCTGTGGGCAGTGGTGGAAGCAAGGACCAGAACTTACTACCTCGGGATTGTGGAAGAGAACTGGGACTATGCACCATCTGGGAAAAATCTGATCACGGGGCAAAGCCTCTTAGAGGACAAGTAAGTGACCGGGGGCTTTGCTAAGCTGGAGGTGTACCAACAGCTCCAAACCAAAATTGGTTGATGTGGTAACTTCGCTGCAAATGTCTTAAGACGGACTTTTCCTTGCTTTTATTCTGATGATGTTGTCATAGGTGGGAATTCAGGTTCAAGGCAGGAGTAGACTTCGATTGATTTCTCTTCCATTGTGGTTGATTAAGCAAAGTGATAGTTAGCATGTATTTGAAGAGGATGTTAATGAATGAATATTGGCCAAGAAAGCATCAGGTATGGGCTCAATATCCCACACATGAATTTCATAGAGATGCAGGTATCTCTGGGACTTGGTATCAAAAAGCAAACTGCAACTTTGCTGTAACCAAGCACTGCTCTTTTCAGTAAGACACAAAACTCTGTTTAACTGGCAAAAGGTTTTAAGTATTCTCCCTGGTAAAAATCGGGGAACTTGGTATGATATCGTGATGTGTATAGTACCTACGAATGAGATACAAGTCCCTATATCCATGCAATCTATACCACTGTGGGGACCCCCATTTGGGAAATGTATTTAAATAAGTGCTTAGATACACAATAGTGAATGGTCAGACAGAATTCCTGGTGCTCTCTGAAACTGGGAAGTGTAGGTGAGCACTGTGATGAATCGTGCCTTGGCCAGTGCAAACAGGTGTGTCTGTTCTCATGTCCACACTGCTGGGGCTGGCTGTGTGTTCCTCCCACAGCAGGAGAGCTGGCCTGGACATCGGACGGAGATGGCTCCGATCCCTGGTGCCTCTCTAAAGAATGATTTGGGTTGGAAGGAACCTTTAAAAGTCATCTCATTCACCTCCCCTGCTGTGTTCAGGGACATCTTCAACTAGGTCAGGCTGCTCAGAGGCACATCCATGCTGAATTTGAATGCTTCCAGGGATGGGGCATCCACCACCTCTCTGGGCAATGTGTGCTGGTGTTTTACCACCTTCATTGTTAAAAACTTTTTTCTTACATCTGAATTGACTTTGTTTTGTTTAAAACCATTACTTCTTACATCATGGGATTCAACTGTGTGGGAATATTTTTAACATTTCATGGATATTTTTGACACACTAGAGGTATTTTGGGAATCCTTCCTCTGTGTCTAGGCTTGGGATTGGAGTGGGAGCTTTAAGTGAAGTCCTGGTCTCTGTACAAGGTTTGGAGGCTCACTGGGAGCTAGATGCTGCATCCCAGAAGTTAGAGATGGAAATGTACTTTCTGACTTTTCCGGAAATCCCAAGCCATGTTGGACATGTCTCTAGTGGTCAGTAATTTCAGAATCACTCTCAGATGAATTTCATAAAAGAAATTATTTTGTCACAAGAAGGAGATGAGAAAGAGTTTTATTTTTCAATACAAATTTATGCTTAAGCTTTTAACAGCTAGGGGTCCCAGATAGCATCCAAGTCAATAGGTGTTACCTTTATAGATAGAATTAAGGGTAATAGTTTGTTCCTAGCCCATGAAAACAAGGTTTACTGGCAAAGTTATTCTTCATTAATGTTAAATACTTGAGTTTCTCACTTTCCTAGTCTTAATAGAGCAGATAACTTTCTCCACTCACTAAACTAGAATATCTCTCACTGTAGAGTAGTTCAGCTTTTACTGAAGAGCAGCTACTTATAAATCCACTTCAATGGAGAGATATTCAATAGAGAGATACCACAGAGAGATTGGAATCTGTTCTGTAAATTGTACTTTTAAGGCTGTCTGCACTTTGTGCTCCCTGAACACCAAGTGGCACATTTACTTTTAAGTCTGTGACATAAATGCAATTCTTTTTACAAAATGGCAGGACAGGGATGGAAGATAGCTTACATCTTCAGTCACCACGGCAATGTAATAATTACAGAATGCTAATTCCAAAAGGTTTACCCACAGAGGATTTTAATGTAGATGGTACATTCAAAGCTGGGAAGATGCTTGCCATGACTTCCCTACATGCGGGATAATTAAGAGATTTTTGTTATCTTACTCAATTTCTAAACTGTATTGAGTTGAGCCAGGATAAAGTGCTGTATTCTGGAATAATAGCGTGTCTGCATAAGCATGTGGGTTAAATAGTGAATCAGTAATAGCTATTTTGACTATTCAGCTCTTTAGGATAATCTCTAATGTAAATTTAAAGCAGTATAATAATGGGCTACTTTTCAGCTAATTGATTGGTTCCTATGGATATTATTAAAAAAGTAGTTCCATAAGCAAAGTTTAAGGGCCAGTTTCCAGGTAGGGATAGGAAAGCATTTTGAGCTGGCTCTGTTCTGCAAGCAGCAATGCTCAGGCTCGCTGAGCCTAGCACTTCTCATCTTGTGAAGCACCCTCACAGCACCCATCTGATGAGGCACTAGCCCACTTTTATTGAGAAGGAAGTGAAGATAAAGAGGTTGCAGACAAGCTGATTATCTTTAAAGGAATTGGTGCATATGCAAAAAGGAATGTTCCCTTTGATTCCAGCTAGCCCGCAGAGATATAATCAAAACCACTTATTCTTCAGTACTTAATGAAAATCCTGAATTAGCAAGTGTGCAATGGAAAGTGTTACATTGCCTGGATCAGATAATGACATTTAAAAGATGATTTTCAGTGTTGCTTGCCAAAGTCAAGAATATCTTCCTCAACTTTTAGTTTTTGGTAGTAAAGAGGATAAAGGAGGCTTTGGTAGATGAGGCATGGGGCTGGAAATCAGGTGAGCATATCCTGGCACCAGACTCAGCTATGCTGCTCAGACCCTGCTGTGCTGGTGCTGAGTGAGATGCCTCTGGAGCCAGGAATCCTAGTGCTGCATCAGAACCTGCCTGGGTGTGAGCTGAAAAGACTGCCTCTCGTCAGAGCTGATTAGCCCAAATGATCCCTGAATTAGCAGAACTATTCTGCTTGGTTGATAATTTTTTTGATGCCTTGTCTTACTGCAGTGCTCCAGAGCCAGCCTGCTGCTTGCAGAGAATAAATATCTTGCTGTACATCAGTACTTTTAAAGTAAAAAGACTAATGAGGCTGTTCACCTCTGCCCTTTGTCTTGTCTAAGCTTGAGCCCTCAAGCTGTTCTACTAATTCTCGTAATTTGGAGTGCTATGAGTGCAGCCAAGATATTTCACTCTCTTCTCCCTTCAGAAATTAAACTTAGATTTTCTGAAGCACACAGGGCTTTGGAAATCGCAGATCCAAATTATGGCCACTGAGATAGGTGAGCTGTGAAGATGGTCAGCATCCCTTCCCACCTTATATAATTGGTGGAAGAGCTGACCGTGAAACTGTGCTGGACTAGACACACAGGGGGGAAGGTGCTATCAGTGCTGCTGGATGTGATGCAGACCCCAGCAAGATTTTGTGAGTTATTGCTGATGTAGGAGAGTGAGCTTGGATGTTTTCTGCTTTCTTTAATGGCCACATGGGAAATGGCCTTTCAAGCGGAAAATACACCTAGGTGTTGTGGCTTGACATCCACCAGTCATTATTTCCCCACTGTAGCTCAGCCCTCAGGATTAAAGTTTAGTTGATAATCCCCTGAAATTAGCTTGATACTAGTTTATATGATGGACACTTAAATCTTGCTTTGCTGGTGGTAAACGTTAGTAAGTTTTGCCTGATGTAGTAGCTCATCCCTTCTCTTTAGGCCACCAATCCTACACTTATCTAGGGCAAGTCTTGCACCCACCAACACTAACGGGCGTTTTTTGCTACCACAGCATCAAACATGGTTTGTGCAATTTGCCTACGAGGAGATCCCACCCAGAGAAATGACGGTGAAACTGTCGTCACAAATGCTACACTAATGGCTGAGTCATTGTGCGGCCAAATAACCCAATTGCAACAGCAGAGATGATCATTGTGGGAAGGGTCGACATCAAAAGGGTATTTGAGGTGAAATCCTGGCTCTAATAAAGCCTGAGAGGAGCTTTGTTACTGACTTCAGGGGCAAGTTTATTGTAGGAGGGAAACCATCATACCACACCTGTGATACCTCAGAGCCTCATCTAAGATTTTATGGATTTTATTGACCTCTGTGGCTCATGTGGGTCAGAAAAAGCCTAAAACATCCTTTGAGAGCTTTGTGTCTCTGTCTTTTGAGGACAGTCAACTTTGTTGCTTGACGCTTTGTGGTCAGGGCACCTTTTACAAAGGTGAGTTGGCACCACTGGTCCCCCTTCGTTGGCCATCCCTCAAGGACAGACATTGCACTGGCCTGAGCATGGGAGTCATGGTGTGGTGGAGGGTTACCCTGAACAGGTGACATGGCCCAGGGGTTAAAACAATTGTGGCATCTGGAGCCCTGTCCTGGCACCATCCTGGCTTACTTCAGCCACAGGAAAAATCAGGAACTTTGAGGAAATAAAACAGTTATAAACCCAAACACAGAGTATGTAAAGAGGATGGAGAGTAAGGTAGGTTTCATCATCTACAGATTTTAGGGAATAAACCCATAAAGATGATTGTTTAAATGGTTACGGGAGTAAAGTCTATGGGACTTGAGTGGAATAATGACAACAAAAAGAAATTTTGCATTTGCATACAGTTGCACCCAGGAGTGTACAGTAGCTATTGGGAATGTCAACCACAGGAGAAAATTTGGGACTCCACATCTAGTAGTTATTCTGAGTGCTGTTTTTTGGCACTTAGTGGTGATTAGAGCAGCAAACAAACTCAGGAGGCTTAGAAATTGTATCAGTGAGGATCTGTCTCCAGGCTACTGAAGAGCTGTTTGCTTGGTCATGCACAAGGTGTCTTCCCATTTCCTACTGCTCGCTGTAACACAGTGCTCATGTAAGCACCTCTTGGAAAACATAACCTCTGTTAGGTTGTAGCCTTGAGAGCAAAGGTAACAAACACAGTAAAAATTATGGCAAAACACTTCTTCTGTGTGATTAAAGAAATGGGTGTAGAAATTACTCTTCATGGTCCTATCCTAACTCATGGATCTACCTGGAAATGGCAGATTATCTGCATGTCTAGACTTGATTTGAAGCAGAATCTACATGACACTCTTGTTTTACTCTTTCTCTCTGTGGAAGAGTCGTATTACTCATCATTGCAGGGAACTGGATGTCTGTAATTATGCTTACACTTATTTTAAAGAATGAGAGTTAATTCCCTGTTAATAACTCCCTGTTCCACCCAGGTGCATTGCCAGTCTTTCTTGGAGCTTTGCTACTGCTGACAGGGGTCAAGCACTAAAATGAAATCAGACACAGAAATGAAGGCAAGATTTGCATGGCTTTCTTAGTCTGAACAAGATTTTTTATGCCCTGATTTGCAAGCCTGCTTATCTCTATATGTAACCTCGAGACTGGCCTGACTGCAAGAGATGTAGGAGGAAATTTAGGAAGCTTGCATGGGTACTACGCCAGAGGATGGAGTATTCCCTATTACTGCAGGAAGAAAGGCTGTCTGAGCATCATGATGTTATGCACATGAAGTGCAGGCTGACAACTGAGTTGGAGGGAAATAGTTAAAATTTAGTGGAGCAGTTCTTACATCTGCACAAGATCAGAAAGATGAAAGAGGTTCAGACAGCAACATCACAAAGCCACCAGGAGGATGAAGCAGTTTGAAATGAGCAGGAGAGTATGAAGAGGTAGGGAGAAGCTTTGTCTTCTTGTGACAAGAGAGGAATGACAGATAGGAAGCATTTTGGCATTAGGTCCAGTGTGGGTATTCCTTCTGCAAAAGGACTTTTAAGAGCTGTAATGTGAAGCACATCAACACTCATAAAGAGGCATGGAGCTACCAGCTACATGGGAAGGCTGAGGTGGGCCCCCAAAATTCTCCTGGATGACATGTGGCAACCTGGGCACCTAGAATGGGACTCAAAACAACCAGAGTGCTCTGTTTTCAGGTACTGAGGGCAACCAAAAGGATGTGTGGGAAATATATCTCTGTACACACAGAGCATCACCTAGACTGTGACTGGCTGCAGCTGATACCCATTGCTCCCATTTGAATAGTCCTCCTTTCAGAAGGCTGCCACTAAAAAGACTTCTTTTCCTGACTTCTAGATAGCTTTAAGCAGGAGGCAAGCACAGATCCAGATATTATAGCATAGCTTTAGGCACTGAGAAAGTCTCCAATGTCTAAGCCAAGAGGGTTTTCTCACAGTAATTTCTTGAACTTCTGTGACTAACTGGATGTTGGGATCTTGATCTATGCATTTAAAGGAGCTAGGCTCATGTGAAGCATTTAACAAAGCCTGACTAATAAGTGCATTTTTCTGGGGTACAATTATCCTTCTTCAGAAGAGGCAGTGTATCCCAGGGGTGTTATGGGAGAGTGTGCAATGTTGTCTGGACATAAAGACACTGTCATCATGGCAAAAGCATGGTGCCACTGCACCAAAATATTTGGTGGATGGTGAAATTGGAAAAAAAATGATGAAAAATATCTCCCGAAAATAGAGAATTTCTGAAAAAATCTATTGGATATTCTTCTAGAGAAAATTTCTTACAAACCATTTTTAAAAATCAATTCATAATTCGAATTAGGGCATAGCCACATGAATACATTGCCATGAGGTAAGGAAGCACGTGCATTTAGATTGCACTCCTATTGACACCACCTCCTACTCTGTGGTAAAGACTCTGGTGGCAGCTCTTCCCCCAGGCAATAGAAGGTATCTTCTCCTAGGTGAATGTGGTGAGACTTGCCAGGTATTGCTATGTGCACAGACAGCTACCACAGACCTGCCAATCCACTGAAAATCCAGATTTCTCGGCAACTCATTCCTTAACCCTGCTTTTGGGGTGTGTTTATCCAGTATACATTATTCTCTGAAGGAGCAGAATGAGAAGCTTCTGCCCCTTCCCCCCATCCTACCCCACTGTTTCTGCCACAGCCGTATTATCGACAAGGCTTTAATTTGTGCCAAAACTTGTTGCTTCTTATAGAGCACACATTTCAAATGAAAAAGTATACTTTTTGGAGACTTTTGTATCTGGATCACATCAGGGGTCTGTGTTAGTGATCACTGAGGTGCAATGACCACAGCTGGGGGGATGTTCTGGGTTATGGTGTCATAGAAATCACAGAATCATAGAAAGGTTTGGGTGGAGGGAGAAGAGGATCTTGTGGTGAAGAACTTAAAGCAAATAATACCTTTCAACTTATGTGACATCCAACACTTTGGTTGCTTGCACTTCACAAAAGAATCTAAATGAAATTTGTTAAGCAAGTGAACTGACCAGTCAAAAACCTCACAATAAATATGAAATTGCTATATTTCTGCCAGTGATACTTCAGGAAAATGTAGTTCAACTTTTGAATGAGTTTTTTAGGAAGCATGAAAGTTCCAACAATCTTCAGGGGATGAAAAAGATCATGGAGCAGTCAATTATGGTGAAATTGGTCATAAAATCCCCTACTTGCTGTGTAGCAAAGGGTTTGATTTCTGCCTTCATTGAGTTTTATAATTAGGGATGAAGATTGTATATCATATTTACCAGCTGTGACATGGAGACAATTAAAAAATGGATTTTATATCATCACAGATAGGGTGGACATGGGTCATCAGTATGATGTTATAGTTACAAGGGCAAAACTGATTCCCAATTATGTAAGAAATATTGACTGGGAGCATCTCTGGCCCTAGGTGGAATATTACTTGCCTTTTGTGTGAGTTCTTGTGTTCAGACTTCAACACAGATAGAGAAATATTTGCCCTCAAAAGAGAGCTTTGTGAAAGATTTGTGGCATAAAGAATATCAGTGTGCTTGGTTTGTCCAGAAGAAGGGTAGGAGGCAATTTAGTCAATTAATTAAAACTTATGCAAGTGTCTGCATAGAAAAGAAGTTTCTGATGGTATGTGGCTCCTTTGATCTGAGACAAAACTTGGCTGGAACCAGTGGTTGCAGTGTGGAGCTGGATGATATTAGACTGCAAATGCAATTTAGGCTTCGAAGGGAGCAGGTGTTTAAAAGCTATAATATCTTAACCACTGACAATATGGTGGGTTCTCCGTCACTTGAAATTGCTATAAACATAGACTCTGGAATGTGGAAGTTATACATTTCATGCAAAACACATTTAATGCTACTCTTCCAGGGAGCTGAGTTGGTTGGTTAGAATCTCTTTAATTAGCTTTTGAAAAATCTTAATTTGGTTTTATTTTCCTTCCGAACAGTCATGCTTTCAGAGGTGAGGTTTCAAACCTTCAAAAGAGGGAGAAGCTGTTAAAATTGAGCAGCTTGAGGCTTGAGTGGCTGGTCCTCAATGAAGACTTGTAGCAACTGTGCTAAAGACCGGACCTGAAAGTGGGATGGTTGTTACTGTACAGAAAGGGTAGGCCCTGCTAGTCATGTCCTGATGTACTCCTGAGCTTTAATTCCACCAGCTGTGTGATGTGTCCCAGGGAACTATTTATCTGCACTGCAAGCACCCGTTATTTGATCAGTTCTTAAGGCAGGTTTACTGTCTCTCAAATTTTCCCTTCCCAACACTAGGTTTGCAAGAGTGTATGCAACAAGAGGAGCCAACCGGATAGGACGTGTGTACAAAAAGGCTATTTTTAGGCAATTCACAGATGACACTTACTCCCAGGAGATCCCCAAAGCAGCATGGCTGGGGTTCCTTGGGCCAGTCCTGAAGGCTGAAGAAGAGGATGTCTTTATCATCCATCTAAAAAACTTTGGCTCCCGCCCATACTCTGTGCATCCGCATGGAGTCTTCTATGACAAGGACTCTGAAGGTAAAAGCTGGTTTGCCTTTTCCTCTCTTTTTCCCCTGGAGTAACTAATATCATGGCTACAAGTCTGTCCAAGTATTTATTGTTATTGACATTGACATCAGAAGACTGTGGATCACCCTCTCATAAACCCATCAGTAATTGCAGCTGATGACTAAAACCAGGAACAGCCTCATCTCAAAACTTTTTGCCACAAACTTTCGACACCTGGGATAAATCCAGTACTGAAACAGGTTAGATGGGTCTATTTGCCTGAATTATTGTTCTGAATCATAAGTCATCAAAACATCTTCCCTCCTTCCTTCTACCTCTATTTGAATAGATGGAGTTCTTGCAACTAAATGTTTTCCTCTCTTTTGGCCTGTAACAGATATGATCTAATTTTCAGAATCCTGCACCTATGCATATGTATTTTTGTTAGAGGACTGTGTGGATGTGCCTACAGTCAGTACCCTCATCAGTCTTCTGTGAAAAAATACACACTCTTAGATGACAAGATTCTAGATGACTGATAAGAGTAAAGAGACTAGGAAGAAACAGATCCTGTTAATACATTTTTAAAGCTTTGTCTACCAATAAAAAATGGATTTTAACTCCCAATACATTTGTGGTGAGATTGACAGAAATTCTGAGTTTTTTCATAATTTCTCAGTAATTCTGTGTTTGTGAGTGCTGTTATTATTTTATAAATACACGTTAAAATAGAATAAATGACACATTTATTTAACAAAAACAACTAAGGGATGGTAAAATCTTCCTTTTTCCTTTTTATGTATTAGGAGCACTTTACCCTGATGGAACTGGTGGTAAAAGCAAGGAGGACGACTTTGTTGTTCCTGGTGGAAATTACACATACACATGGCCAGTAAGGAAAGATTATTCCCCAACTTTGGCAGACTCAAACTGCTTGACTTGGATTTACCATTCTCACATTGACACACCAAGAGATATTGCATCTGGTTTAATTGGGCCTCTGCTGGTGTGTAAAAAAGGTACTGAGCTAGAAACACTGAGCAAGCCCCTCTGCCAAGCTTGGCATCTTAACAGTCATTTTTGCTTACAGGTATAAACATGATGGTCTAGAGTCTATCCCTACATAGCCCATAAAAAGGGGCAAGGAATAGATGGGCCATTCCAGGAACATCCCAGGGTAGGTATTGTAGCTCTGGGACAACCCCCTTCCTGCTCCCCTTTGGCACGATAGATTTGCCTCGGCTGGTGGAGGGACTGCAGCATGCTCTGTGACCATCCCGTCGTGGCCGAGACCAAAAATAATACTTTCCCAAACTGGGGAAGTTTCAGGATGAACAAAGGACTCGTTGCTCAGGAAATGAAATTAGAGCTGGCTGGGTGACTTTGGCATTAGTGTTTACATATTTGAAGGCCCAGTGTTTGTAATTTTTTCCACATACAGAGTATGTATCTATTTTTGTTTACAAGTTATATCTCACAACCATATGGGGATGTGCACTGAACAGCCTGTCCTGTGTACTTTATAGCCTGCTAATGTCCATGCTGGAGCCATCATGAACCAGCCCTCTCCTCTTCATCAGCTGAGTAATTACCACCTCTCCCCCTGGGCTCATGTTACTCTGCCACCTCTTTTCAATAACTTCCAGAGTACAAAATCAGCCCTGATTTTATATACAGTACTTCTGTGAAGCAGGCTTTACATATGAAGAAGAGAATGACTTCAATGCGGAAAGGACAAGCCTAGTTTCCAGCTTATCTCACACAATTAAAATGTCTCACTCATATTCTCCTCGAGAGCCTTTGAAATCTGCAGAACTGAATATGTGACACTGAGCTGATAACTATGTGACAACACATGAAGCTAGGAGATAGCATATTCCAAACAATCCTAGCCTGAAAGGCCAGGTTGTCTGCATGTTTGGCCTTGAGTTCATGAAGGCAGATATCTACATGATGTTACTTCTCTAGTCCTCCAGCCAGTGCTGGTGGACACAGGACTGACAGCAAGGCTCTGAGCTCCCTCCTGTAGAAGGCAGAAGAGGCAAAGGTTTTCATGGGATCAGAGATAGACTGGACAATTGGATGAAGTCTACACCTGGCAGTGGATAATAACAGACTACTCGGTATCACCAGTCCTACAAGGTCTCAGGTTCCTCTCCAAACAGACACTAAGATAATGATATTGAACTTAGCTGGAATAGATTCTGTTCATCCTGTCTTCAGCCTTTTTAAATTTACATATCTAGTCCTAGATAACTCTCATGGATTCCTTGTCAGTCTGTGGAGAGTGAGCCACATTTAGAGGGCCACTCTGGGGTTGTGGTTCAGCATTTGCTTCAGTGCAACAGAAATGCAGGCTACCTCTCACCCCTCCTTAATTCCTTGTCAAAAAGCATGAGTCACTGGTTTCTGGATAGATCCAGCTCACGACCTGGCTCACTGTGGCAGAACACAGATGCTAATGCTGACAAAGGGACAGGGTTGAGCTCAAGGGGCCAAAGAGGGGAGAAATGGGTCAACAGATATTGGCAGGTACTTGTCCTCATGTCAGATCAAAAAGATACCAAAAATATCAGCTTGACTTAGATGAACTACCTTCTGGAGGCACTCATCTGTTCAAAGTCTGTTGGAGGGGGGTCAAAATGCCCTAGAAAATTAGGTGAAATTCATCCTGCCCTGCAGACTGAGGGCAAAGAACTGTATTTCCTCGAGTGCTCCAAGGTTATTGTCATTTTTAAATTCAATCCTCTCCAAGGCTTTTTTTATCACTTTCCTTTTCGTTTGCAATTTAGGAACTGCAGAAGAGACCACAATAGAAGGGACTGGTGCTGCTAATGCTTTTGCCCTGATGTTTAGCATTGTAGATGAAAACTTCAGCTGGTACCTTGATGAGAATATAAATACCTTCTGCTTAGAACCAGACACAGTTGACAAAGAGGATGAAGGTTTCCGGACCAGCAACCGAATGCATGGTGAGAAGGACTTTTGAGTAAATGGTGACCTACAGCAGTGACCAGGCTCTTTTCCCTTCAGTCAGACCTTCTGTCCCCTGTGATGTCTCTCCTTTATCTGTGTCAGCAAGGAATGTGTCAGAATGTTGAAGTACTGTGTCGATAAAAACCTCTCCCTAAATACAGTATGACACACTGGTTTGCAGAAAGGAGATTTGGCTTTCATGCCCAGCTCTGACATTTGTTTAGCATTTTATCTTAGGCAACAGATATAAGCCATTTTTTTTGTCCAGTTTTGAAAAGAGCAAAAAAAGCTGCAGAGCACTTTGAGATGTGTGTACTGAAAGAATTCTCAATGGGCTTGTGGATGATGGGCTGGCTGGTACAACCACTGCTGCCCTTCAGAGATATATTGGCCAATGGTACTTTGTGTTATTTGGACATTTGGTGTAAGAAGTTAATTCCAGATACTTCTGTATATTTTGGTTGTTCTGGGGAGCCTAGGAAATAAAATACTGTGCAACATATGAGTCTCATTCTCCTAGCATCCTGATACATTATCAGATGTAGAAGCTGAGGAAGACAGAGCTGACTACATTGATTTGGCTGATATAATTTTCAAATCTAAATTGCTTGAGCCTGGCATATAATGGTATATTTATGACTTAGAATAAGAGGAAATAGATTTCAGCCTTGCTGAATATCTGCAGAACAAGTTAATTTCATTATCAGGCCTTTTTGATGATGACTTGGCCTTTGCAACACCTTGATATTGCCCAGGAAGTTTTTCACAGACACAGAGAGAGAATTTGGGGCGTTTGATCATCCAGAGCAGTAAGATGTATGTTCGAAATGCTGCTCTTCAACAAGGAGCCTGTGAGGGGCTTATTCAGTGTGAACATTCAGGTAGTTTCTTTCTGGGCCAGGAAAGGATCATCCTTAGAAATGGGATCAGAGGCACTTTTCTTTCACCTCTCATAAAGTCTCATGCTTTTGTTTTTAGCTATTAATGGTTATATATATGGCAATCTCCCCGGCTTGGAGATGTGTGCCGACACTCCCATGTCCTGGCACTTGTTTGGCATGGGAAGCGAGATAGATATCCATGCTGCTTATTTCTACGGCCACACGTTCACTAGCAGAGACCAGAGAGCAGATGTCATCGGTCTCTTCCCAGCAACATTCATCACGGCGGAGATGACTCCGGGGAGCCCTGGCAGGTGGCTGATAACGTGCCAGGTTAATGAGCACTTACGAGGTATGCGCTATAGATCTCCCTCATCAGCCTCTACTGTGTTTGGAAGAGAAAACTGGGAGAGGCTTCCGGGGAAAGCAGGATTTGACACTTCTTTGTGACTTCGGAACAATTTGTAACTGTTTCACCAAATAAACATCATGAACATGAGTTTAGTCACCAGCAGAAATTGGGTGGGCCAAATCTTCAGCTAGTATGAATGACTTGGCCATGTAACTCATGTGAGGAAGACTTGCTAGACTCAGCTCTGTCCCCATGCTTCCTAGGCAAACCTGAGATTTTGATGAGCAGTGAGAGGAGCTTTCATCACCAATTTTTGTTGTAGATAAGTACTTACACATTAAAAAAAGTCATGCCAGCTGAACACTTAATATCTTTTTGCTTTATGGAAATCAGGCAAAACTTGGCAGTGTTTTCAGAAACCATTATGTAGAGGAATTTGATGGTGATTTTGTGATACTTGCGTGGTGCAAGACCCCAAAAGCATGCATCATAAACTACGTGTCATGGCAGCAGGCAATGTATAATTACCAAAGCAGAGATGAGTTGGGAGAATTCTTACACACTGATTTCAGTGGGATCTGCATCACGCAAAACAGACTTGATTCTGGCAAGCAACAAATACTTTCAGCAGAAATAACCCATCCGTATTTTAATGAAGTCAGGGGGAGATGATGCCATTTTGCAGATGTCTGGAGGCACTCTGAGCTCCAAAATCATTCTGCCATCCTTATGCAGATTAAGAAATTGAGTAAATAAGTCCACTAAAGAGTGTCATTGATGTCAGTGAGTTTCACCTGTTGCATAAAGTACCACCCAGGAAGGGTGTTGGTATCTGGCGTATTGTAGGCAGAGAATGTCTTTTGAAATAGAAATTTACTGTAGTAATTGTTTCCAATCCATGTAGCTCCCAGAGAATTTTGAATACACACTTGTATCCATAAGATTGCTGACTCTGCAGCTGGTCAGGGACTGTTTCCAGACTCTTTCTCCTCCCAGGTGGCATGGAGGCACTATATGATGTTCAGATCTGCCAAAAAAACCTGTCTCACTCTTCACCAATCAGTCACAAGAGAAGATATTACATCGCTGCTGAAGAAGTGCTCTGGAATTATGGACCTGACGGTTATGATAAATTCACTGGGCAGGGTTTGAACGCCACTGGCAGGTAAGGTTTCTTGTCAACTCCTGTTGTGCTTTAATTTCAGGAGTCCGTGTGACACTGCCCCAGTGATTCACCAGGGCTAGGTCCTGCACTGTCATTAATTTTAATTGAAAGGGGCAGGGAGGAATGGATTTAAACAACCTTGTCAGGAAGCTAGATGCGTAAGTGCGATGCTTCAAGGTGCGTTCTAGAAGCACTTATCTTACTCCATTAAGTCCATGGGGAAAGTGAGGCATGCCAAGTTCAACACAGTTAATGACCCATCATCGAGACTCTTCAGGTAGCTTTCACACTTACAATCAGTGGAGTTCAGAGGTGCCACAGTGGCAGAACTTTCCCCCCTGTTATTACTGATGGAGAGAGACAAATTTCATTATAGTGTCTCCCAGAAAAGCCAACAAGGATTAGAGACACAGTGTGCACAGTTCTTGCCCTAAGGTAAGTTGATACAGATGTCTCCCTAAGTAAATCAGGGTGAAACATAAAAGTCTAATGCACAATGAATGCCCATTTGTTAACTAATTCAAACCAGTAATATCTTTCTTTGTGTGCTAGAAAAGTGTATGCAGATTAGTAACTTGGGGGGTCATTTCTCCTGTGTCGGGAGTAATAACTTTATCTGAAATGAAGGGTTCTGCTTGAACCTTCAATTATTTAACCAGTTCGATTTGCTAATTCCACAGTGAATCTGCAACATATTTCACACAAGGGACTGACAGAATAGGAGGCCAATACTGGAAAGTTCGCTATGTGGGATATACTGACGCAACGTTCAGTAAGAAGACTTGGTCAGAGGACATGAAGCACCTGGGAATACTTGGTACAGTGAATATTTTCCCCTCCTGTCATTACATCAGGTTTGAATGTAGAACCAGCTGGACTGAGAGGGGAATTTAATGCACACAGCTCTGTCTTCTTTTGGTGAAAGTATGCTGGAGAGTAGTCCTTCTAATACCTTCCCTCACTCTGTTTATTAAGGCCCTGTTATAAAAGCTGAAGTGGGAGATACGGTGCTTGTTACTTTTGCCAACAAAGCCAGAAGAAGTTATAGCATCATGGCCCATGGTGTAAGCTTCAGCAAGCTGTCAGAAGGTGCTCCCTACTTAGATGGTAAGTTTTGGTTGCACTACTGCATCCAGAATACTTGAGTCCAAAAATCTGCTGCTGAGCTCTGCAGGTTTGCCCTTTCGTGGGTGCTAAGGCACAAAAGGGATCATTTGATTAGTTGTATCTACCCTTCATGACACAACCCATGGGACTCCACAGTCTGCAAATGTGATGGTTCGTCTCCTTGGATATGTTCCAGACAAGATATCTAAAACCAGCTGAGGTCCACATCGAACAAAAGTCACAAGCACAATCAATTTCTACTCATTCTAATCTAATATTGCTCCATTGCAACCAGTGGATCTCCTCTGGACATGTTCCAGAATTATGAATCTTAGGATCTCGCATGATGGCCCTGCTGAATCTTTGGCTATAGCTATCCATGTGGTCCCAGCTGCTTCACTCCCAATTCTCTAATCCGGGCTGGGCATTGCCCTTGCTTTACTTCAGGATAGTCAGTGTCAAAGGCAGCTTTTATCTGATTGCCCTGGAACATGAAGGACTGATAATCCTTATTAATTCTTATAAATACATAAATGCCGAAATGGAGCATATATTAAATTCTTCCTCTCGTTTTGTGCAAGCACAGGGTCCTTTCACCTAAATTTAACTATTTGATGTTAAATTTCATGTTCAATTGGTAGGCACCTTTTACAGCCAGTGACAAGACCCTTTGGAGATGTGATTCTCTCTTCACCAACAACAGAAGTCTAGAGATTGGGTTAGGGACTAAGCTTGAGATGGCCCAATTAAGGTGAGATGAATCCAATTCATAGCACCTACAGAGATAATGCTGTGGTCTCCAAAAAAGTTTTTGCTGCATTTTCAGCACTGAAAAGTGTTGCTGTCACCCAGCCCCCTGCGGGGCTGGGGCAGCGTGATGCCAATCAATCCCAGCCCATCCCCTGGATCGAGTTTCCCGAAGAGGCAGACTCAGAGGGTGGGTCGAGGGGTGGCTCAGAAGCCTAAGCTGCACCCCCTGGGCGGTGCCGGGTCCAAGCCGCCTCCCCCTGTTCGGGAAGATTCCCGGTTACTCGGTTGTTCCCTGGTTCTCTGTTATAACTCCCGCCTCATGGTTTACCCCAGTGGTTCTTGTTAAATTGTATCCTCCCCCTGGCTTGTAACTCATTGGTTGCTTTCCCCTTTCGCCACGGTTTTCAAACTCTCTATAAAACTGAGGACAAGCCTCGGGGAGGATCCCATCCCATCCCATCCCATCCCATCCCATCCCATCCCATCCCATCCCATCCCATCCCATCCCATCCCATCCCTTCCGAGTTTGTTCAGGTTGTGAAACTTCCAACAATAAACCTGTTAGGAGCCAGACCAGAACAGCCTCTCTCTTCCTTTGTCTCCGAGCTAACGTGAGCTGATCCCATCGGCTCCTGCCGTGTTCCCTCTGCAAAGAAGCCGGCGAGCCAGCCCAGCAAATAGCTCTTTTCCTGATTCCGAAGTCGCTTCAGCGACACAGAGAAGTAACGCAGCTGGACTGTCTCTGACCTGGGGCATGTCAGAGCTCATGCCTCGAGCACAAGTACTGCATTAGGTTGGCGCCCAGTGTGGGGCAAGAAATGTAGTTTTCTTGTTGCCTAAAATTGCTTTGTTTCCACTACAACACATCAAAAGAAACTCATGGGACATAATCCCTCTTTTGACAATTGTGCCGAGAGAGAATTAGGTCAACATGTAAAACTCATCATACAATAAAATCAATGCAAAAGGCTTTATTAAATTGTTGTCTCTTGTTGCTGACTTTGCAACTCAACAAATTCGCCAGGAGACAAAACATGAAAAAAACAACTGGCTTGAGTTCAGCCTTGAAGTTATCTGCACAGATCCTAATGCCACCCA
This sequence comes from Coloeus monedula, assembly GCF_965178545.1. Taxonomy (NCBI): domain Eukaryota; kingdom Metazoa; phylum Chordata; class Aves; order Passeriformes; family Corvidae; genus Coloeus; species Coloeus monedula. Next base: position 38,532,191 of record NC_138783.1, read on the forward strand.
TGTCAGAGACAGTTCTCCAATGGAAGTGCCGCTTCCCTCTGCTTGCAGAGCTGTTGTGCTTTCATTTAACACTCCCTGGTAATAGCGCCCTTCAGCACTGCATCCTTCGGTGCGTAGCAAAATCAGCCCAAAACCATGTTCAGCAGCCATGTGAGCTGGCACACCTCTGGGTCTTTGGAGAGGAACCTGACTCCAGATTCATCAATAATCTTTCTGCCCCTTCTTCTCTCCTTTTAACTCTTGGATTTCCATTACATCTATCTACAAGTGTACACATGCAGGAATCCTGTAGGCATACATGAAGAGGCTGTAGGTTTATGCTGAGGGTAAATAATTTTTCAGAAGTTGCATATTGTCTGAATGCAGCTTATTCATGGGAAAATACTGTAAATAAACATACCTGCATCTGGAGATGAGTGCAGACGTATGTTTTTTCCAGTTGTGCTCTCAGGAAATACCTTTGCATATTGCATTTGGCACTTGTTGGTCGCAGAAGGTTTTTGACTCCAAATCAATGTTTTTGTTATTGAGCACTGTTGCAGGATGAGTCCAGTAGTATCAGATACCGTGGAAGCCATACTCTGCTTTGTACTGCAGTTTGCAGCAAATAGCTGTGTTTAGATGTAATACTGCTATTTTCACTTGTGTCTAAGTTTCTAAGAAGATTTTCTTGGAGTATTAGAGACTGACTGTGCTGAGAAAATCTAGACAATGAATGCTTAAGTGTTAAACAAAATCTAAATCCACCCTTTGCATGACAGCAGACAATGGCCCAAATCCTTTAAAAGTAGCCTCCAACAAAGAGCAATATCATCCACTCTGGAGATGCTGACAGAGGCTTCTGTGCATTGCTACAAAATTGAAAAGAAACAATTACCAGGGTCAGATTTGTTCTGAATTTCTAAAGAACCACAGTTCCAGCTCCACTCACTAATGTAATTGATTTGTTGGTGCTTAATGAAAAGCAGAGTCTGAGTTTGTGCCACAGATAAATTCCACGATAGGGCAGATAAGCTACATTCGAGGAAGCCATTTAAGCACCAAGATGAGCTCTGCATCCCTTGTCTGATTGAATCAAGATAATCCAATCCAAAGTTGGATGGTGTCTGAGTGGAGCAGTTGAACTTGTTCTGCGGGGAATGGGCTTGGTTGTCGCCGTGGCACGGGACTCAGGTGCGATGTCCCCATGGCATAACTGCCCAGGCTATGGGATGGTGCTGTGGTGGCAAGGGGGAGCTTCTCCACAGAAATCAGCAGCTATGCTTGACTTCCATCCAACTCTTGTAGTCAGGAAGACAAAGCCTTCCTGTAATCTTGGTGCATCTCAACTTTCTCTCTACAGGCTACCTGAAGCCAGGAGCCCACGTTAAGCCAGGTGAAACCTTCACGTACAAGTGGAGGGTGCCTGAGAATGGAGGTCCAACAGAGAGTGACCCCCCGTGCCTGACCTATCTTTACTATTCAGCCACTGATGCTGTCAAGGACACCAACTCTGGCCTCGTGGGACCTTTGCTGGTCTGCCGGAAGAACACTCTGAATCACGACGGGACACAGGTGCCCAGCGTGAATATCTGCTTGTCCCTAACAGCAGGGTGGTGCACTGGGGGTTCCCATATGGGCAATTTCCTCAGTTTCCCGGCTCAGTTTACAGAGATTAAACAAATGTCACTCCTCGGGGTAAAAGCTAAGCTAAAGGTGTGGTTAATAAGACAAAATCATAATTTCCTAATATTCTGGCTCTTTCCTAGCTTTTCTGTCTTTTCCATGCAATGAATACCTCTTTTCACACCAGGTAATGGACATTTTATGTATCCTTCTGGCTGATGAAAAAGGTGCCAATCCTTGTCTCCATGTAGACTTAGTAAGAAGGTGGCTTCAGGGAAAAGAAGGCTTTGTTAAAAAAACTTATTCATTTTTATTGAATAGACTTTTTTTTATGTCTTGTCCTCCTTCTTGTCTACAGAAAGGAATAGACAGAGAATTTTACCTCCTTTTTTCAATCTTTGATGAGAATGACAGCTGGTATCTGAACAAGAATATTGAAGCATTCACTGGAGACCCTTCAAAAGTAGATGAAAATGATGCTGATTTCATGGAATCCAACAAAATGCATGGTATGAAATACCTAATATCTCTTAATGATACCTTTTCTTCAATCATATTAGGAAGATGGGTTGGCAGGTTTTATCATCATTCACAGCTCACTGCACTGCACGGGAGAGTGAGCTGGAAAGCTGTCAGTCAGATTATAGTCAGCTCCTGATGCCCTCAGAAAGCATGTTGAAACCCCAGTCACAATAGCAACAAATGCATCCACCTACCAACTACACCTGGAGAAAGGGAACAGAGCATTGGTTTTAGATACAACAGTTCTGTAAAAAGGCACAATGCCAGAGATGGGCATCAGCTGCAGAAGAAGCCAATGTTCACTAGTGTTTTAAATTTCACTGCTGGTCTTGGCACTGACTTAGGCAGTAAAGTCCATCTGCTCTGCTCTGCTCTACCATTTGGGCAGTGACCACCTCTGGAAGAGAAGAGGCGAAAACTAGGGGAATGGCTAAAAAGATTTTAAAACATCATTTCTGGATGCAAGTATCTGACTTCAGCATGGATCTCCTCAAAGGTATCCCTGGGATGACAGACTTGAGCAAATCACATAACCTTATCTTTGCTTTAGATATATGTTGTTAGAGAACCCTGGGGTTTCTGGACCCATCTATTTTATTCTTCCACTATGAGATGGATCTCGTACTGAAGTTTTATGCTTTAATAGCATCTTTCATACATTGAACACAGAGAACATTTGAGGATTAGGGAGTTTAGCCTCCTAGTGCCCTTGTAAAAGAAAGATATACATTTAGGAAGTAAAGGTGGAAATCAAAGGTCGAAATCACATAAAAAGGCTCCATCAGAACTGAATTTGTATCTCAGACTTTTTATGGCCCTCTCCATAGCCTTAATCACCTAATTATACATTTTCCAGGCTGAAAGGAGGTACCTAATTTTTACACTTGGCTGGTGTTTGGGAGGCACACCGAAAAGCTCAGAGGAGGAGTGCTACATCACTGCAAAGGGCTATTACAAGATTTTACAGGCTAAAACCCAAGAGGTAGAAGTTCTGAGTTTATAGGAATAGTATTTAGATGTTAATTTGGTGTGCTCCAATGCTACCCTTGCTTCACAAAATGCCCCTTTAGTGACTTGCTGAGTTGTGAGTCTCTGGCCAGGAAGGCGATAGGAGGCTGTCTAATGGGTTTCTGTGGACCTGCTGCTAACCAAGATTTTTCCTTCTCCTCTAGCTGTCAATGGCTACTTGTATGGCAATCTGCCAGGCCTGACCATGTGCAAGAATGACAGGGTCTCCTGGCACCTCATTGGGCTGGGCAGTCACTACGACATGCACGGGGTCCATTTTCAAGGAAACACCATTGACTTGAGAGGGACGACGAGGGACGGGCTGGCCTTGTTTCCTCATTTATCAGGGACAGCACTAATGCAGCCAGACCGTGTGGGTATGTTCATGAACTGATCTTGGTTGTGTGGCACTTGCAGATACCAGTCAGTCAAAATGACAGTCAGTGAGAGACTCTGCTCTGCACAAGGAGCATGCTTCCTGAAAGCATGGAGACTGTGGGGACCTGGCATAGCTGAGAATTCAGGCTGGGTTACTTTTCTGGGAAGGTGTATAAATCAAATATGCATGTGCACCAAAGACCAGAGGCTCTAATGACCTTGGGACATGCAGAGCAGCAGGCAGAGAGATAGTTAAGAGGATGCTCACAGAATTTCTGGAATTCTCCAAACAGACTTTTTTAGAAAAGCAAATCCACTGCCAGGTGGATAGTCAGCATCATTTAAGGTATTTTAGGACTTCAACAAAAGCTTTTCAATAATAGTCAGCCTTTAGGAGTTTCTTCAGAAGCTTATACATTAAAGGTACTTTTAAATCTCATGGGTAATCCAGTGATTCATACTTCAAACTACGAGAGTATGAGTTGTTTGCTGGAGACACCAAATAAGCTTCATAATACAGAGTACAACATTACTTTGCTTTACACTGGTGCAACTCTGTTTAGATCAACAGAATCATCAGGGTTGTATAGGGCTGTGCCAAGGGCCATTCTTGGCCAGAGCACCTGATAGAAATGTAGATTGGAGTTGTGTATGTGCCGGGTTAGACCTCTGTTGCAGGTGCCTGTAAGACAACCGAAAATTTTCTTGCACAAATCCAAAACATTTCCACCATCTGTCATGAAACTGCACTGTAGAACTCACACAAAACAACAATTCTAAGGGATTATTAATTTTTGGCTAAGCTTCTACTGACAATAAGGGGAATTGAATGAATTACCAGACCTTTACAATCACTAATGCATGTGATTTTTTTAAAATTACATGTTATTTTATCATTTTCATCACTTTTTCCCCTGAAGCACAGGAAATGGATTGAGGTCTAGTCTGGACAGAGCTATGCTTCTAATTTTGGTTCTATCACATGCAAAGCAGCTGTGAAAGTGCTTTCCTCCTTCACAGAGTGCTAGCAGGTGGAGCTGTACAGGACAACATCATGGTCAACTTCTGCTTGAGGAAATGGGAAGGAGAGAAGGAGAGTATAAATACTAAAATCTGCCCATGAACATGCCAAGATATGCTCCCACAATCACTACTGTCTTTGACCACCAGAGCTCTACCAAAGGAAAAAAAAGGCCCATGGTGGCTTGGCCTTTCGTGAAGGGAATGCAAAGGGTCAGAAAGCTGCAGTTTATCTCAACTGTGCGTATAAACAAATGGTTATAAGCAGGTATTCCTGTGCAGTGGGTCTGTATCGCTATTGCGAAGAGGCCTCCATTAGCCTGATTACAGCGGACAAACTGCAGGGGCTGAGTGGAGAATCTCTTGCACTGAAGGCTGGTACAGTGGCTCTGTGCTCAGGGACAAGGAACCAGCAGCTCTGAAACACAGCCCTTGTTTTTCCATGCCTTTATTGAGCTTTGCAATGAATGCTTCCTCTTACATCGTCTTGTGTTCCTCATGGGCATGTCTGCAGCATTGGCTTGCTGGCAGTGAAGGCTCACTGGCAAGCTTGTTCCTGCTGCCAGACATCTAAGTGCTCTTCTGAGTTTCCTTGGCAAAGCTAATCGAACTCAAATAGTTAGAAGTAATTTATAGTGATTTTTGAGCAAAGATGGCTAGTGTTTCCTGTGGAGCAAAACAAGGTCAGGTCCTGCTGGGTCCTGCACTTGGTTCACAGTAACCCCATGCAATGCCAAGGGCTGGCGGCAGAGTGTCTGGAAAACTTCTCAGCCGAGAAGGCCCTGGGGGTGCTGGTGACAGCAGCTGAATATGCGCCAGGGTGTGCCCAGGGGGCCAAGAAGGCCAATGGCATCCTGGCCTGGATCAGCAATTGTGTGGCCAGCAGGACCAGGGCAGTGATTGTCCCCCTGTACTCAGCACTGCTGAGGCCACACCTCGAATTCTGTGCCCAGTTTTGGGCGCCTTGTTACAAGAAGGACATTGAGGGGCTGGAGCGTGTGCAGAGAAGGGCAGAGGAGCTGGGAAAGGGTCTGGAGCACAAGTCTGGTGAGGAGTGGCTGAGGGAGTATTAAGCCTGGAGAAAAGGAGGCTCAGAGGGGATCTTCTCACTCTCTATAACTACCTGGGTGTTGATCTTCTCTCCCAAGTAGTAACAAGTGACAGGAAAAGAGGGAATAACCTCAGGTTGCATTGGTGAGTTTTAGTTCATTGGAGCAGGCTGCCCAGGAAGTGGTGGAGTCACCATCCCTGGAGGTATTTAAAAGATTGTGGATATGGCATTTAGGGACACGGTTTAGTGGTGGACTTGGCAGTGCTGGGTTAAGGGCTGTCTTGATAATCTTGGAGGTCTTTTCCAGCCTAGTATATTCTATCATTCTCTGTAAACATCCCCTTGCTTGACTTTCCATACAGCATCATAGATTAGGTTTGTCTGAGGACAGATCAGAGATGTACACAGGACCTAATTTGTCTACGTGCTTTTCAGGTTTTCAAATTGCTTAAATCTCATGTGTTTTTCTTTCTAGGCACGTTCAAAGTGGTTTGCAGGACTTTCGATCACTTTGTTGGTGGGATGAAACATCTCTACGAGGTCAGCAGCTGCCGCAACACCACCCAAGCCCAGCAGCAGCGTGGAGCCATGAGGCTCTACTACATTGCTGCAGAAGAAGTTGAGTGGGACTATGCCTCAAATAAGAGCTCGGCACCAAAGATTTACAACATCAGCAGCAATGAGGAAAGGTACCCAAACCAAAAAACAGTTGTGGGCACAGGGCACACTTACAGTGGAGGGGAAACTTTGAAGCACCTTTTCATGACACCAGCCTTCTATTTTTTAGGAGGAACTCTTCGCCAAACATAATACAAGAAAATGTATTTATGAAGTCACAGCCTCTCAGACTAGACTAGTTCACACGCACCAGTTTCAAATGCTTTCATTTCAGAGTGCCTTGCAATGCTGTTGAATTCAAGAAGGCTTCCAAGTTTGTGTTCCAGCCCTGGCTCAACCTTACAGTGATGCCCCCTGACCCCCTCCTCTTCCGTACTCTCCCCAGCCTTGCCATTCCAGTGCTCTGGTTTTCATAGAGGAGAAACCTAGGTACCTGTTCCAGATGTGAGGTCCTCTAGGCGATACAGATGCATGAAGGGCGTGCTGAGCCTGCTTTTATGCAGCATGGTAGTCCCTGGATCCCCTGAAAAGATCAGAACATAAGTAACCCTGCAAGTGAATCACTGTACTGCATTAAGGAATAAAAAACTTGTGAAAAAAAATACACATTCTAGATCATATTGCATAGACTGGCCTCTGAGGACACTTTGGTGAAAGCAAAAAGGAACATACATCAAAAATAAACCTTAGAAAAGCAGGTGGGAAACTGCTCCTTGTACAGAGGAAGAGGAGTCTGTAAAAAATACACCTGAAGAGTCACAGGTGATGATGTGAGTTTAAAGAAAACATAAACTCTAGTACTGTCAAAGGCTGCTGTTGTATACACAGTTCGCTGCTACAACAAGCAGTATCCCTGGGGTGTTTTTTGGTTTTATTTAGTGTATTGTGAGCCAGCCTTACAACTCCCCTGCCAGGGGCACCTTGGAGATGAGCAGCCAGGAGACAGCTGCTCCCGGAAGAGGGTGAACACTCTGCTGCACAGTGGGTTGTGAGTGTCCTCTGCCGGCGAGTCAGCCCGCTGGGATCCCATGGGAGCAGCAACAAACTGAGGGTAAACCTGGAAAGCATCCCCTTTCAGGTGCAGAAGGGAAAACACATTGCTCCCTTTATCATCATGCTGGGAAAGCATCCAACCTGTGCAGTACACAGCAGCAAGAGGGAAGGGTAAAGAAGCTCCCTTTTATCTCAGATGATGGCATTTGTTTCAGAAGGTCAAGCTTTGATTATCATCTTCCCGTGGCTGACTGATAGCCAAGATAGGGAAAGCTGCCATCATGATAAGAGGATTCAGGTTTCCAGGGACAGGCAGTATCTTTTATTGGAGTGAATGATGCAGCTGGAGAGGGCAGCTGAAACCACTCTTACCCTGCACTTCGTCTCTGCTCTGACAGCTCTGGTGAAGAATTTGTGTTCACAAAGTTTCTTGGAGAGGGAAATTTATCCTCAGCTTTACCTGTTTGAAGAGGGTGTGCATTCAGTGAGGATTATCACTCTTGCTATTTGCTGCTTAAAACCTCTGGCATCTCTCAAGGCCTTCACATCAATCAGAACATTGGATCAAGCTGTATATTCTCATTAAATCTATTGTGAATAACACAACAGTTACTACCTCTTAGATATATAAGGTTTAGTGCTTTTATTGCCTTTTTCTTTTGCAGCTATGGGCATGTTTTTCTGAGCCAAGCAGAAGACCTGATCGGTTCAAAATACAAGAAGGTGGTTTACAGGGAGTACACAAGTGGCAACTTCACACAGCGCAAAGTGAGGACAGAAGAGGAGGAACACTTGGAAATCCTGGGCAAGTAGATCTCATGTCTCCAGACCAAGCCTGTCGTCAGTGAGAGGATTGCTTTCCAAAAACTAAGATGTTTTCTAGCATTTTTAAGATGGAAAATAAGGAACACTGATGCCTTTTCCAAGTTATCAGTGACTTTAAAAACTATTTATTAAATTGCTGAGTGTAAAGATGCTTTCCCAATTAAAGAATTCATTCTTGAACGTGAATAAGGAATATCCTAAGGAGTGCTATAATGGCAATTCCAGGATTCACCTTAGCTTCAGAGCTTGTAACATGGGGGAGACTCTTGTAAACAGATTAAGACAATATTAAGGAGCTGGATTTGTATCTGCAATTGGGCAAGACGTAATTTTACCCATCATAAAATAACCATCAGCTCATGTTTTTAATGGGGTGAAAAGCAGGCAACAACTGGTCATAAAATAGTCATAGAATTATAGAATATCATGAGTTGGAAGATCATTGAAGTCCAACTCCTGGCCCTGCACGAGTCACACCCTGTGCCTGAGAGCCTTGTCCACGTGCTTCTTGGACTCTGTCAGGCTTGGTGCTGTGACCGCTTCCCTGGGGAGCCTGTTGCAGTGCCCAGCCACCCTCTGGGGGAAGAACCTTTTCCTAATATTGAAACTAAGCCTCCCCTGACACAGTTTCATACCGTTCCCCTGAGATAATCTTCCCTAGGAAAATATTCACCATTTCCTTTTCTAAAGGACAACAGTAAAAAAAACCCCAAAAAAGTTAAAAAAAAGAGGTGGCAATTACCAGCTTAAGAAATAAAACTTTGAAATATTCAAAAACCATCCTCAGGAATTTTCCTTAAAAACCAGCTGTCCAAAGATCTGTCTTCAGAGTGAACAATTCTCTTCATTGACTGAAAAGGCATTATTTATACATATGGAGCTTTTCATCAGCTGAGATAAACCAATTTTGATGGCTTTCCTGGAAGAATAGAAAAGCCCAAGGGTTTTGATAGAGACCTTGGCTCCACTCCTAGGCCAAGCGATTGAAAGACTGTTGAATTAAGAAAAGCATCATGAATCACTGGCATCTTCTGATTGAATTTAGGGCCGTTACTCCACGCTGAGGTTGGTGACTCTGTACTGATTGTATTTAAGAACAAAGCCAGCAGGCCTTACTCAATAAGTGCACATGGTATAGAAGAAGTGGGTTGTGAAGAAGAGCCTGAGACACCAATTACCCTCCCTGGTAAGGCTCCCTTTTTTTCCCCCCTTCTTTTCTTTGAGCTACAAATGCTGTATATAAAAGCATTTAAGCACATGATTGATACTCCCTCTTTCAAGCTTGCCCATATCTATATGTTCTCCCAGGCATAATACGCTCAACATTTATTCAGCTACAGTTCTGAGTTGTTATATATGTAGGTTCTTGATCAAGTGAGCATGTTTGGGCAGAGAATGAGCCTTCGTTCCTATCATGGGTAGAAAGAGGAATGTAATATCACTGGACAACCTCCAAAAGAGAGAGAAGCAGGCCCATAATCATGGCAAGAGAAATGTGAGCCTGTGCTGCATTTGGCTCCAGACTGACACTCTAAAACGGTTTTAAAAATTTTCAAACTTGGAGGTAAGAATTGCAGATGGTAATATTAACTCTGCCTCTCTGAAGCTACACAGAATTGGCATTTGCATTTAGAGTCACGCATAAAATGCAAAATGTAGCTGTCATGCAAATTAGCAATCTTTGGAAAAGTGTACCAAGTATGCCTCAGTTTCTAATGAGGGAAATAGTTTTTCATATACAAAAATTCCTGTTAAACTTTTTGAACATCAATTTTTTTTTGTTGAAAATTGAACAATTGTTTTTGTTTCTAAATCCCTTGCAACTTTGTTCACAGTATTTGTGAACTTCAGTGTGAAACCAAATGAAAAGAAATTTTGACGTAATAAAGCTCTTTGCAAGCTGAAATTCCTTTCCTGTGAGCAGCTGTATCAGTACAGTAAAATTACACAGAAACTCATGTCCAAATATGAACCACCATCTGCCTTGCTGGAGTTTGATGAATGTGGTTAATACATGGGCGGGGGGAAAGGAGCTGATTTATACATGATTCACTTGTTTTGTTATTTGCTCCATGATGTCGTTGACGCTGTTAGGCTGGCAGTTGAAGTGTAACAACGGGAACACACCTGTCATGTCTCCTGTGTCCACATGGGAGCAGGCTTGGAATGAGTTAGATGAGGGAAGGTGTCTGTGAGAGTAAGCCAAAAGCGTTCTTCTGCAAGATTTGAGACTTTTCCTTAGGAGTTTGGAAAAAGCAGTTAACATAGAAAACAAATCCCTGAAAACAAGAAAAATTTCTGGGCACCTCAGTCCCCACCACCATCATCTGGAAATCCTCACTGTCTGTCTTCCTAGGCCAGGCTGGAATGCTCACCCCAAACTAGCCAAAGACTGTCTAATTCTACTAAATCCTAAATCACTCATCAGACAGATTTGCATCCTGACAAACTGCACTCCTGAGAGCACTGCCAGCTCCTAAAGAAACTGTGGGGGACATGGTAGATAGATGCAGAGAGCATATCCATAGCAGCCTAAGTTAAATCAGCTCTCATCTGCCACAGCTTTGTTCCCTCCCTGTCCATTCTTCCATTCATCCATAGGAAGAAAAGGGAGAAAGCATCAGTTTTCCTCATACTTATCGCTCTCTTCAGGGGTTATGCCATATTTGCACTTCAAAGATGGGTTTCCAATGCCTTCTGAAATGTGTCAGCTTTTAAGTAAGGTGGAGATTTTTTCCATCTACAGCCTCCAAACATCCTGAGGTGAGGAGTAAAAAGCAAGGAAGGGGTGGAGGACCATGACCAGCCTTCTCAGATCACACCCTCTAAAAAGAGGCGATGACATGTAGGTTAGATGAGAAACTCTTCCCTGGCCTATGTCTCCATGACATAGACTTACTGTCTCCATGACATGGTGCTTATCCTGTAAATGATACTGCAGTACTTACATGAGACCCATCTCATACTGTATGAGAGTTGAGAGTCACCATTTTTTTGGTTTTGTAGTTACCGCTGTACAATAAACCCACTGCTGCATGATGCATGGACAGTGTAGTGGCTCAGTGACACAAAACTGGGCTCAGACACTTCCCAACCCTTTAGGCTTGAAAACTCTCCTTGTCTAGATGCTAATGGCAGCTATTGGCAGCTGTTGGGTTGTAGCTGCACTAAAACAGTGGTTCTGTGATTTCCTTGTTTTCGTCTGACTCACAGCATGTCCCATGATGCTCTTGGCTGTTGTCACCCTGAAAGACTTTTAGGACAGAGATTGCCTGGTTCAACACTTCTCCACCACTTAAAAGGGCAAGGTGTTGACCACGTCTTGGTCTCCTACCCTTTCCTGCAGTACCAGCAAAAAAACAAAGCAGGGAAACACAGCACAGGCAGTTCATCTGAACACAGATGTTTGTGTTCAGTGGAGAGAACTGATTGTCACCCAAATAGATAATTTCCTCATCCATTTGTTAGGGGTTTTTTAAAATTGGAGGTCAGGGAATTTCTGCTCAGGGAGGATGTGGCAGAGATTATGACATTTGGCAAGGGACAGAGGTTGTCTGGAAATTGCTGGGGAGCAAGGTCTTATCTGGAAGATGAAAGAACACCCCTGCGTCTCCCAGGCAGCAGGTTGGTACGTATTCAGCTCTCCTGTCTGGGCCCCCACCTGACACACTTCTGCAGCACCCTATGCAAAATCCCAATGGCAACTGCCACTTCTTTTTGCCCATTTCAATTGAGAAGGTCCAAGAAACATTTCATGGGCTTGACTCTCAGTGTCTCAACTGACCCTAAGCACCAGCAGCTAAGATCATCTAATCACTACAAGTTTTGCCAAGGGGAAAGATGAAGAGTCTGGTCTGTAAACTTCCTTCTGTGGGATGCCACTTTTGTCAGTATCATTTGCAGATCTTCTTTTCCCAGGCAATCTGCCCTCATTTACGCCACTGGGACCTCACTGATCTCCTGGAAGGCAGAATTATATCCCTATCCCACTGCTGCATGCTTCCACAGGTAGTTTTGATGCAGATAACTTTTTGATGAGGAGGGTAGCAGGTCTGAGTTAGATACTATTCAAAGCCTCTAATACCCAGCTGCTCAAGGTAAAATTGTTCTCTCTCTGTTTCAGGGGAAATAAACACCTACAGGTGGAACGTCCCAGAACGATCCGGTCCTGGCAAAACAGATCCAAACTGTATCACTTGGGTTTATTACTCAACAGCAAATTTTGTTAAGGTAACCATGAAATGGCCACTAAAGCTTGCATTGCTTTGGCTAACACATCCTGCCTTGTGTAATGTTTCTGAAAGGATCCTGCTTCTTACCTGGGAGAAGACCATAGTCTAGAGAAACCATTTACAGAGCTGAATGCTTTGTCCTCTGACAACAGTTGTACATTCCTGGGTAATTTAATCTACTTAAATCCCAAGGGATACACCACAGTAATGTGATTTCCTCCTTAAAGGATAGCTGAAGGGATTTGGGGTGAAGACAAAACATTACACAAAATCACAAAATCACAGAATCACAGAGCGAGTAAGGGTGAAAGGGGCCACTGGAGATCATTGCTTTGGTAAATTAACAGAGAGACACACAGAGAAAGAAATTTTTAATCAGACTGGTTTTTTTTCACCTGATAGGAAAAGCAGTTTAAACTTTAGTTAATCTGTATCTGTCTATGTCACAACTGGATGAACTGAAAATCTGTAACACATGTATTTATTTTATTTCAGGACACATACAGTGGTCTGGTTGGGCCTCTTGTAGTTTGCAGAAAAGGAACTTTAGATGAAAGAGGTCTAAGGAAAGACATCGATCGTGAATTTACTCTTCTGTTTATGGTGTTCGATGAAAATGAATCCTGGTATTTGAAAGAAAATATTGAAACATACCTTCATAAGGATCCTGATGGTTTTAATTCCACTAAGAATTTTGTAGAAGGCAACTGCATGCATGGTATGTAGGACTTGGCGGCAGCAGGCAAGAGGAAAGAGGTTTATTTTTCACAGCCCTTTTAGGAAGACACTGGACTTAGCCTGCAGTTACCCAACCACGTGACAACTTCATAAACGGCGATGCTGGAAACAAAAAGATTTCACAAGGCCCAGCCAAGATATTTTTCTAACAAGATAGTTTACTCTTACACTCTTGGGAAGAGGCTGCCCTGCCAGAATTCCCCCGTCATTTGGGAGTTGTGTTCCTCCAAGGCTTGTTTTTTAGGAGCATAAAGATGATATTGTAGAACTGTGGCTGTAGTAGCAGCCAGCCCAGGAGCCAGGCAGAACTGACTGGATGGGGACACACACAGCCCTGGCAAAGCAAACTTTTCTTTTGCAGCTGGTACACATTTTAGGCAACAATTCTATTCTCTCTTTTTCCATGTGGCTTCTTTCTCCATGTGTCTTCTCAACATAAATCCAATTTGTTCAGGAGTTCAATCTCAACCAGTAAAAGTCCAATTTGATGCTTTTCAAGGCAGGGAAATGTTTGATGATGTATAGTTACATGATCTGGAAACTGAAACAAAAGCATGACTGTCTCCTGCAGTGGCAGTGGTCACTATGGACAGCACTTGTCCTGACCACACACGCCTGTCCCCTCTCTGCCCAAACACTCCTTCTCCCCTGAAAGTGCAAAGGGTGCCTGAAGTGGAGGTTATCATCACCCATACCATGGTCAGTTATTAATCATTCCTATTTTGTCATTCTTCCAGCAATCAATGGGAAGATTTACAACAGTCTCTTGGGTCTAACGATGAATGAAGGTGATAGGACAAACTGGTATTTGATAGGAATGGGCGATGAAGTGGATATCCACACAGTTCACTTCCATGCACAGACCTTCATCTTCAAGGTTGGTAAAATAAATCAAAGTAAAACTTTTACAGTGTGATGGGAAATTTATAAGAGAAAAAAAAATTTCCAGATTTCCAGCTGGGTTTTGTCTCTTGGGCACAGAGCCCTGGGCTGATGCTGAGGTTGGTGGGAGTTTTGCATTTGAAGGGAATATGAAATTAATGAGATCCTTGCAAAGCCTCTATTACTCTGAGCCTGTTATGAAATATGAATACAGGGCACTATAAGAAGACATGGTTAGGTGGGTTAGAATATGTGTTTACCCATAGGTATAAGGGAAGATACAGGGAGAAAATTAGAGAGAGTTATGCCAGCTTAGACTATGGTTTTACACTGTGGCAGTTTGCCACCGACAGGACTACCTGAAAAATCTATCTTTCAAAGAAACACCTTTGCTCAAACAGCAGTTAGAGTCATCAGGAGGGGTCAGCTTTTGTTATTTAATTGAATAAATGAGAGGTGTCCACAGACCTCAGTTTCCCTGGATGATGCTCACTAGAAATGTACAAGAAGCATCTGATCTGCCTTAAGGAGCTGGAAGTCTAACTGGGATATTTCAGTGCCCATTGGGGGGATATTTGAGGCATGACTCTCACAATTCTGGTTTTGCTTTGCTACAGACAGATAAGGACCATAGAGGAGACGTATATGACCTTTTCCCTGGGACTTTCCAGACAGTTGAACTCATAGCAGAAAACCCTGGAACGTGGCTTCTGCACTGTCATGTGGCCGATCACATCCATGCTGGCATGGAGACAACCTACACCATCAATCAATCAGGTGCAGTATCAGCAACATCCTAGGACTCAGAGGTGGTATTGCAGCACAACTGGATGGAAGGCAAGGTGGAAAGGAAGAGAGCTCACCTGTGCACCGGTGGGAAGCACCTATAGTGCCATGGCCAGTTAGCAGTGATAAGAGACAGGACAAACACCCCTAATGACATGGCAAAGGCAGCAATCTTTGGTGCACTTTGCTGCAACTTGGAAGCAGTTGGTGCTTCACAAGTGCCCTTCTGAGACAGTGGCAGCCTAGAGACCATTTGTCATTTAAACATGGTGCAGCAAACATCTGCAAAGCTGTTTTTTAGCCTTTTCGCCACACTGTGTGGGAGTTCCTACAGCCTGGCATGGTGCTGGTTCCTTCCTGTGACCCCTGACTACTCACAGAGCTTTTGGGGCTCCTCCCTGCATAGGCAGACACCAGCTGAGATAAAAGGACCTCCAGAAAACAGTTGTTCATCTTGTCCAAGAAATAGGTGATCTCTCGACTAAGAAAAGTTGGCAAACTTTTTGAGTGGTGCCTGTCTCTTCCAGCAAATGTGAGTGAAGCCAAAAGTGTTTTGTGAGCCTCTCCACACTAAACATGTAGATCCAGCATCTCCTGCCTAGGTCCCCACTGTGCTGGCTGCACTCCTCTACAAGGGTTGGAGCAGTGCCAGCAGGCACACCTCATACATCTAACCCTGTAGCAGCATGGTTACAAATGTAGATGCCAAATGTAGCCAAAGTACTCCTTCCTTGGATATGATGAATTTATTTGATTCCATGTGATGGATATTCATGTGGGTTGTGAGATTTCAAATGGACAAACAAATGCAGAAGTGAATCATGGAATGGTTTGTTTTGGAAGGGACCTCAAAGATCCTCTAGTTCCAACCCCCTTGCCATGGACAGGGACACTTTCTGCTATACCAGGTTGTTCAAGGCCCCATACAGCCTGGTCTTGAAACACTGCCACGGATGGGGCATCCACAACTTCCCTGAGCAACCTGTGCCAGTGCCTCTCCACCCTCATAATAAAAAATGTATTCCTTATGTCCCATCTAAATCTACCCTCTTTTAGTTTAAAAGTTACTCCTTGTCCTATCACTACAGTAAGTAGTGGAGTAACAGAGATGCCTATGGAAAAGGGGGATGTTGCCCATGGAGCTGCCCAGAGGAACAGCTGTGATGATCTAACCACAATTTCTGTTCGGATCAACAAGGTAGAAATAATGAAATAAAGTCAACTCTACTTTTTCAAAAGAGAAAAAATTATTTATTAAGGCTTTCAACTTAACTATGCTTTTTTCATCTCTGAGAAGAGAGAAGAGAGTGGGAAGTTCCTTCAGAAGGAGGACACACAACTGGAGCATACAATACAACTACTGCAACAAATGGAACCACTGCAAAGGGTAAGGGTTTTTTAAAATGCTGTTTAAAACTCTTCAGATTCATGCATAGATTTCTCATTAACGACTCTCTTTTAACAGATTATGACAACAAAGTGGGCAACTTTTTCAGCAAAACTTTGAGTCCTGGAGAAGCCAGCCTGATACTTGCAGCTTTCTTTTTCATTGGACTTGTTCTACTGTCAACAGCATTAATCTTCTTCTGCTTCATCACCTACCAAGGAAGTAGAATCCATTACACAGCTCTGCATGACAAAAGTGCATTTCTGACAGATTCCCCGTAAATCCCCACTTTTAATATCGTTCACAGGGACTCACTGGATTTCACGACATAGAATCATAAAATCATTAAGGTTGGAAAATACATCTAAGATCACTGAGTCCAACCATTAACCTAATACTGCCAGGCAACATGCTGCTAATAAAACTGGAGCAGGGCATATGCTGACAGTCCTACCCCATGGCCAGTGCTCACAAGAATGAACATCAGCTGTAGGGCTCAGCTCCAAGAGCCATGTACCACCCATCACCATTTCCACTCCTCTGGAGTTCATCTGAGCTTTGTACAAGATCCAATCTGGCAGCTGAGGAGAGCAGCACACATCTTGGCATCCATAAGGTTTCCACAGGAGTAAGGAGGAGGCAGCATGGCATCCATGTGCTCTGTGCAGAAACATGGGGTTCACACTAGGAAATAAACACCACCAGGGACTGGCTTAAGTTGTCAGCTTCTGAAGGAGCAGGTGCTAATCTCCAAGTCCCTGCAGTTTCCCAAAGTCTGGCTCAATGAATTCACCACCATTCAAGTGATTCTCCCCCTTTTTTTTTTTTTTTTTTTTTGCTGTTAAATGAGGAAACTGTGCACCAGGGACAGATTTTTGAAGACCTACAAATAAATCTTAGAACCTGATGGGCTCAGCAGTGCCCCTGCTGTTAGTTTCTAACAGATTTTATTTATCTCTAAAAATCTAGCCCTGAGCAACCTCCAAGAGATTAATTGACTTTGTAATTGCTGCTTGTTATGGTCCTGATTCTGTACCTCTTCTTTGCACTGAGCAGCACCTCTCTCCCTACCTGTAATGAAGCCATCAGGAGGGTGATCTTTGTGCTCTGCAAGGCAGACAGACAGAATCAGGCCATGATTAGTGATACTTGAATGTTTATAGCTCATTTTTAGTTAGATTTTGTTCATTCTTGCCTGCTCATGCCTGCTATAGCTCTTGCAGAGGAGTTCCAGAACAAACGCCTTTGTAAAACTGTTTACACAAATTTGATTTTGAATGTAAATTCAAGTTGCTGTTTTGTTTTTTTCTAATTTTATTTTTTTCCACTTCTGTATTTTAAAGTATTCAAAGGTAGGAAATTTTACTGTGCAACACTCTTACTGTAGCTTAAATGTGTCCTGAATTGATGTCCAGTCAAACAATATGTTAAAGTTTCTTGGATGTTTCTCAGTAATTTCTTTGTTTTCCTCAGTCATTTGAAAGCACACACATGAAGTAGAAATGCAGGACTGAGCCCTAATAGAATTTACATCATGCAACAAACAAAACTTCCTTCTCAAAATCTTCCATTTGAGCTGGCAAAAACAGACACTCTAAACTCTTTCATCTTCCTGTTCTGTAAACATTAAAATTGGGGTCTCCTGTTCTGTGCAAAAACACTGTCTGTCTGTGCAGAACGTTTTTTCTCTGTATACATATAAAATTAAAGCCTTTCACTTAAACATGCACCATTAAGAAAAGATATTATTTGGTACTTCCCTTCTAGGGTAGCTAATGTGCCTGATGTTTTAGAAACAGAGTCATAAGTATCTTTTGACTGTAGAAACTGGCCCACCAAAGTGATTACACTGATAATAAAAAATCCAGCTATTTGTATGAACCTCTTGGCACAGTTCATTTCCTCTGGCCTGCTCCTCAGCTGGACAGTGGCTATGAAACCAGAACAAAGGCTCCAAAGGGCCCCAGGACATCACTGCTGCCGAACCAGGTGACACAGCCTGCCACAGAGATCATGAAACATCACAGAAAGGGTAAAGCAATGAGTTTACCATTGCCTGCCTGGTGCAGGCAGCCCTGTGCCAGCTGTGCCCTGACACCTGTGTTGAAGGACAGCATCTGTGTTGGGCTGAAGTACTGGCAGGAACAGAGTTAAGCAACAAAATTAACAGAAGATCAAGTCACCAAGGCAGGCATGTTCTCCACGGAATGCTGCAGGCCCTCAAGTGTGAAAAATTTGGATTATAAACTGGGATAGCAGTTGGAAACTGTCCTAAAACCAAAAGCTTGAAAGGTGACAAATGCAAGACCAGTCTTTAAAAATGTTCCAGAGGACTAAGCAGCTCTGTCAGCCACACAGTGGGAGCTGGCCGAAACTGTTCTAAAAACCAAACCAGGAAAGTGTCCAAAGGAACAGAAGAGAACATGAAAGAATTGATACTTTTTTATTTATCCCCAAAGAAAATTGTGCCTTAGGAAGGTTTTTGAAGGACTCTGCATAGGTAAGAGATGTGGATGAAATAACCTGCTTACATTTCCATGAGATCTTTGAGAAGGTCTTCATTTTAAGCTTCTTAAGGAAATGAAATTACCATGGGATGAGGAGTCCATGGAGGTTAAATAACTGGTTAAAGGACAGTGAAAAAGCAGTCAGATTTCATGTTGAAAGTCACTCATGGGGTGCTACAAGGACCCTTGCTCTTCACTGTTTTATCTAAATGTTGTGAAAAAGAGTGGACAATTTGAGTGACAGTCTTAAGCACGTGTAGCATGAAAAATCAGTGAAAAAAAGGACAAAATTTATTACTGATACATTTACAGTACTATGTGTGGAAAAAAGCAGTCCTAACCTTATGTGTATCATACTGTCTAAGCATCTCAGAAATGGGATCTTATTTGTAATACTTTAATGACAACATTAGCTCCAGTGTTTTTTAGTGGGCAGGAAGGCAATTAAATATTAGGAATCAGCCCAGAGAAAACAAGGCTCTAGAGAGACCTCACTGTGGCCTTTTAGAACCTAAGGGGGCTTATAAAAAAGAGAGAGAATGACACTTTACAAGGATATTGCAGTGATAGGAGAAAGGGGAATGGCTTTAAACTGAACGAGGGTGGGTTTAGAATAGATTTTATGAAGAAAATCTTTATTGTGAGGATGGCGGCACAGGTGGCACAGGTTGCCCAGAGAACCTGTGGATGCCCCATCCCCGGTGGCGTTTAAGGCCAGGCTGAATCTGGTCTAGTGGAAGGTGTCCCTGCCCACAGCACGCGGGCTGGAACTAGATGATCTTTAAAGACCCTTCTGACCCAAGCCATTCTGTGATTCTTCGACCCCCAGAGGGCCCGGCACGCCCTTTAGTCCCTCCCCAGAACTCCGAGACACGACTCGTCGCCCCCGCCCCTTCTCCGGGCGGGACCGGGCCGGGCTGCGGGGGCGTTCCCGAGCCGCGCCGGGCGGAGCCGGGCGGGGCCCAGCGCAGCCTAACCCAGCGCAGCGCGGGCCGCCCCAGCGGAGCCCAGCCCCGGCGTGCCGAGCCGTGCCCGCCATGGCCATCGCGCACATCGCCACCGAGTACGTCTTCTCCGACTTCCTGCTGAAGGAGCCGCCGGAGACGCGCTACAAGGGGCTGCGGCTGGAGCTGGCGCTCGACAAGATCGTCACCTGCATCGCCGTGGGGCTGCCGCTGCTCCTCATCTCTCTCGCTTTCGCCCAGGAGGTCTCCATCGGTAACTCTGGCAGCACCCCTCTCCCGGTTCCCGGCGGCGAACAAAGGGCTCGGCGGGGCGGGGGGCGGCGGAGCGGGGCTCGGGCGGGAACACAGCGCTCGGCGGGGCTCAGCTGCCGGGAGGGGCTCCCGCTCGGGGCAGGGCGGAGGGCGCCTTTGGGCCGCGGGAAGGAAAGCTGCCTTCCCGGAAAACATTCTTCCGGAGAGCATCCCTAGCAGCAGGCTCATCCCGGTGTGCTGGGCTTCCCGGCCAGCCCTCCCCGCGCCTCCCCGTGCCCTCCTTCTCGCTGGGGCATTCCCTGGCCGCTGCCGTTCTCTCAGCACCTCCTGAGCAAGGAGCCTTGTCAGCCCAGCCGGCGCATCTTCTCCCGTGGGGGTGATGGGGAGCGCTGAAGCCGTGCCGCCCTTTGTTTCCCAGCGCAGTTCAGCCTGGAGCAGCCAGCCGGGATGTGCCTCGGAACTGCCTGTCTGCTGCCGCTCCCGGCGCTCGGGGTATTCGGGAGTAGGATCGCGGTGTCGCTCAGCAGCTGTCAGGGACAGGTGCCACGGAGAAGGGCTGTCAGAGCTCTGCCTTTGCCCTGCAGGCGGCTCAGTGGGGCTGGTCACCCACAGGACGGGCAGTGGGAGACCTCTCTAAAGCTTTCCACTGCTCCTCTGCCCTCCTGCAACTGTTCCAGTTCAGTTTTCAGTTTCTGCTGTGACTCGGTAGATGAAACTATACTTTACAGGTAAAGGACCAAGTTTCCTAATTATTTGACTACCTTTTTTTTACGCACCTCCCCAAGTTACAGAAGTGATCATGCAGCAGCCCGTGGCATGAGGAGTGGAACAAAAGGATCTTTAAGGTCCCTTCCAACCCAAGCGTTTCTGTTATTCTATAAGAATAGTACTACTTGGATGAAGATTTTAATGGTCAATAAGCAATACTGTCCATTTTGAGACAGGGGTGAATCCTAGGATTTCCAGCCTTTCAGAGATAGTTCGATTTACTGCATGTACCTGTTTATTGACATTCAGTGTTATATACCTGATCTCCATCATCTACAGGATGGAGTCAAGTGAATGCCAGCAGAATGGAAATTGGACTGGGACTTTGAATTAGTGGTGAATCTGTGCAAAGCCATCATTAATAGCACTGGTCAGATACCAGACTGCTTAAGAGATAAGATGCTCCAGACTGCTGTATTTACAAACAGCTGCACACCTATTGCACTAGATGTGGGTTTGCCCCAGATCAATGTGGCCTGCAATACCTGAGCAGAGGAGTGAAGGATAAGCAGACTGCAAATGCTGAGACAAGATCTGAGCCCTGTGGCAGCTCTGTTCATCCAGAAACTGGATGGATGCATCCATATTTCTGTACTCTAACCTGCTTCTTTTAGTTTTAGATCTGCTACTGATAACAAGCAAATTTCTTCCTCTTAAAGCGATGAAAAAGAGGTTTTGCATTTCCATACACTAACTTGTATATGGTCCCCTTAATTCTTCTTTCTACTTCTACTCTAGAAGTGCTGGATCCAGTTTGAAACAGTGCCTGTGTACCAATGTTTCTTTCATTTGTTTCATTTTCCTCCCTTACACAAAGATCAAACACACTGTTGAACTGCAGAGTTCAATAAAGTGTGCCATTCTTTCAGATGAGTTAAGTTCTTATCTTTCAATTATTTCAATATTAAAACTATTTTGAATTGAATCTGTGAGTGCAGTAGATTCATAAAGCAAGAATAAAAAGTGGGCTGCATCTTGCTAGTGTTTCTTTTTGCTTAAAATCCTGAGCACCTGTTAGAAGAAAACATTGGGTTGAAAACTGAGCTTTTTTTAGTTGAAAAATAGATATGAAAATAGGCCCCGGGTATGGGTGAAACTGCACCACGTGGTATCCATACAGAAAGTGATAGTAAATCAGCCGTGCTGCTGTTACAGCTGTCACCTATTTCCCACACAGTCCTTGAAGCTCAACAGGCTGGCTGCTTATGGGACAGTCAAAAACTGCTTCCATTAAAGCATTTGGGGAAACACAGAGGATTTTAGGGGCTGGAAATTCCTGGTTGTCTGAGCTGTGGTGTTCAGCCAGTGATAAAATAGACAGCAAGGTTTGTTTTCAAACACTTCCTGATACAATCAGGCTCTGAAAAAGCTCAGGAGTGCTAAACTGAGGGAAAATGTTAGGGTCCATTTTTAGGTCTGAAAAAGAGCAACTTGGAGGTGGATGTGAAAGTGTTTGGTGGAAATACCTGCCTCAGAGTACAAGAACTGAACACCCTTTCCAAAAATGAATGCTCAGCTCCTATTTCTGTTGTGATAATTGCATTCTTCCCACATCAGATTCTCTTGGCATCTCATCCTGTCATCTTCCCTTCCTGCTCTTCTTTCCTGTTCTGTTGCAGTGTGGTGTCAGACACCTGCAATTTTCTCCTACACGTGGTTGCTCTTAATTGTGTGCAATTATTAAAACGTTTACAAAGACTATGGAAGTTTTCTGAAGCTACCAAGTAACTTTTAGTTTTGGCGGGAGTTTCAGGAAATAAATGAGATTCCAGTGGAATCACAGAGGATTGTCTGCTGGAGGTGTGGAAAACCCAGCTGCAACACCCAGCCAGCGAGCACTGCTGAAACTGTGGGGTTAGTGCCTGCACCCCACTTTAGCATCCTTCAGGGGCAGGAGGAGAACTAACCTGATTAGAAATCCATGGTCAGCTGTAGTTTTGTGAGGATTTTAAGCTGGTTCTGGTAGTGCTTAGCAGTGTCTGAGCTGTTCTCTGCTGTCCCTGGGAATCTTTGCTGCTTGAAATCCTGCACTTGTTATCTCTTTGCAGCTAGACCTTGTTTTATACAATTTTACATAATTTTATGTAATTTTGTATATACTGGGAAGGTGGAAATAGTAATAGGATTGTGTTGTACATGTATATAACATATTATGGCTTGATAATATTTTTTTACATTACTTGGCAGTTCTTGGGTGAATATGCTACAGGTGGTCAGGTAGTGTGGTAATAGAAACCATCTAAATATAGCCCATTCTTCTTATAAAGGGGAAATAAACCTCTGAAAGATGGGTTATCCTCAGCAATTTGTGAGCCACGAATTAATAGAATTTTATCTGTGCCGTTTTTAGTAAGAAGAGCTCTGAGTCAGGATTGAGATTCCAGTTTCTGAATTCAGTTTGGGTGTATTGCAAGATGTGCTTTCTTACTGTAAACAGCCTGGCTGAAAACATAGATATTTATTCCCAAGGCTCTGCTTGGAGCAGGATACTGCCGATATAAGCAGGTACAGTCAGATGAGAAGAGAGGAAATTGAAACAAGCTGCTTCATTTTGGCATCTGCCAAAATTCAGCTTAGTTCTGGGTAAAGTATCAATAGCTGTCAGTTGCAGCTGAAAGAAAAGCAGATGTGAGAGCTGTCCACTCAACATCAAATATTTTCATCTTTTTCCATAGGAAGGCAACTGTGAACTGCTCATCTGTGCTTGTCACCAAATGATGTTGTTTGACCTCCTGCATACAACAGCTTCCAGGCACAGCTGTGCAATGGGCAGCCTGTGCTGGCTGCATTCACTGCAGCCTCGTGTGGGAGGTGATGGCTGGGAGGGGATACAAGGAGGGAGGGAGGGAGTGGAGAAGAAGGGAATTTTGTGGTGGCCCCAGCAGCCCTTACTACGTGTTCAGTTTGAGTGTTGGTTATGCATGGCTCATCTGAAGCTGGGGTGAAGTAATCCACGTGTTTTAGCATCTCTGTTTTACTGTAAAAGAAAACACCTTGTAAACCTTTCCAGGACACAGAAACCATCACATGTTGAGTAAAGAGGGCTGAGAAACTTGGTTGTAATCGTCATGAAGGCTCCATCTGTCAAAATGGAGATTTGCTGCACTAAAACCATCTTCCTTCCCACCGGTGCTCTGGTGCATCTTACCATGCTGGAGGGTGCTCAGAGGTGGCAAGGTGGAGCCTTGCCTTATGCTCTACACACCATGGGGTTAATGTCCCCATTGACCACTTTGGACTTTCCCAGTGGTGACAATCCTTGCTTGCCCTGCTCGTTTTCCACCTAATTTCTGGGCACTTTTTTCTTCCAATTTGTTTTTTTAATTTCCATCCTTGCAGTTGGCTGCCTGTGGGCTTTGAGGTGCTTGGGCTGGCAGAAAACACAGAGTGAAGGGTATTAGTGGGGAACTCTGAGTGCTGCATCCCAGAAGCTTCTGTGGGTGCCATGATGGCAGTAGTGCCCATCTGCAGTGCCCCTTACTGCATGTCCAGCTGGGCCTGTATCTCTCTATGTAAGTTCATCATGTGTCTGAAGCAGTCATGAGAATAAAATGTCTAGAAAGGCAAAAACCCCCCAATATAAATCACAACAAATATACTGAAAAAGCCAGTCCTAACTCTTGAATTGGACTCCTTTCCTCTCTTTCTACCCCCTGTCTGGTCCTCCCTGCTGGTGTCTCTCTGCTTTCGTGTTCACAGGTTCCTGGGGAGGCTTTTGGGAAATAATCTTATCTTGTGACTTCACGAGAGCTGGGGGCTGAAGTTGGGTTGGGTGTGATTAGGCCAAAGACTACTACTGTGGCAGCTGCTGGCTGAGAGCTGGAAAAACCCCTCCCAGTGCTGCTGAAGCAGGCTGTATGCTAATAGTTGACGTTTGCACACCTTGCATTTAATTCAGCAGGATGCTGTGAAACCCAGGGCGTTAATGAAGAACTGAGACAACAAATGTGTGAGTAGCTTCAGTCCAAAGCAGCCAGACAGGCTGAGAACTGCTGTCAGCAGAGGTGCAGATCCCAGAAGGACACACTGTGCTGCTCTTTGGCACATAAGGAGTGCTCAGGAAAGAGCAGAAGTTCCAGCATCAGGCACAGGCCTGCCTGGGCAGTCAGGGCAAACTTGTAAAAACATTTACTTTGGTATCAAGTCTGAACTGTCATTGGGTGAACATCTTCAGCTGTTGGTAAGATTTTTTTTTCTGTTTAATTCCTGTAGAGCCAGCTTTACATTTCCCGTGGAAATGATGGTAAGCTGCTTTAGCTGCCGAAGTAAATGTAAAAAGCATCATGGGCCTCTGGTATTGCCTGAGATTTGGGGTACCACCCATGTTGATGGTGAAACTAGATGGTCATTGCCAGTGTTTTGTAATGCTTCTCCTTCAGATGAAGGGAAACTTTTTTTGTCTTCCTTTAATCTCAGTGGTGGAAATTTAATTCACGATTCTTTTTCCCCATGAATCAAAAAACTTATCACTGTGAAGGCAATGCTTGATAAATACCCAGCTCTTTTCCCACTGCATGATTTTGAGACTTCTCTGAGGGATAACTTGCAGCCCCCTGGAGAGAGAAATATACTTTGTAACTCCTCTGACCCACTCCACTTAAACATTGAATCACCTGAGCTTTACATTTTGCTAGTACTCCATTGCCAAAGTACCTTAGGGAAGAGGTTCTTTTCTCCAGTGCACCCATTTGCTCCATACTTCCTTCTTCAACAGGGTGTCTATTCTGTTTCACCCAACCTGCCACTTCAGTCATTCCTTCAGGTGTGCCCCTAATGCATGTGTGTACACCTGCACACCCACATGTACATTTGTTTCTTCTTTGGTATGCATTGGGATTTCTTTTTTCATTTTTAAAAATATTTTTTAATGTTGGTGTGGAGGATGTGACTTGGATGGTGCCTGGCAGTCTGTACCTTGTCTATGTGTGCCTTGATTTTCTTGTTTAGGTGTTTCTGTAGTGGCTACTAAAGAGCATAATTCTTGCTAGATAAAATCAGATGTTTGGGTATCATGGCAAGTTCATTTTGCCTTGTGGAAAATTATGGTAATAATTAATGGCCAGGTTTTCCTCCAAGCATATGCAAATCTTTTTGCAGTGACTGCAGTGTATTAGAATCCAAATAATTACTTACTGAAGGTTTAATCCTGTCAGCTGCAATCATTTGATCCTGGTTCAGGAAAAATAGTTAAGCCTGTGATTAGCATTGATTCTTGGAAGTCCTCTCTGTTAGTTGCAGTTTCTTAATTAGATGTGTAAGTCAACAGAGAGGTTTTGAGCCACTGAAGAGGAAACCAGTCTGGCTTGCTGGCTTTACCCTCTCTTTTGTAAAGGATGCAGCCAGAGGGTGCTGATCTCTCAGCACATCCTGCCTCACACACAGCAAAACAGTCCAGTACTGAACAGGGACTCTCCTTTGAATTTGAGATTTCCTTGGGGTTCTGAGAGTTTCTTCTCATATGTAGATTTCCTGTGTAGGAGCTGCAGAAGAGCCACTTGCAGGAAAAAAAGGATATTTCTGGTACACATGTGGAGGCAATAGCTGGAAGTTTGTTGGCAAAGTTCCCATGAAGATGTGCCACAGCTGGGTGGGGTGGCAGCTTGTCCTCACTGTGCACTGGCTGCAGTGACTCAGGCTTGTACTCTGCACTCAGTTGCATGCCTGCAAGTAATTCCTGCTGCCAACGACCAGCTCCATCTGGTAATCTTGGCACTCTTGGAAAAGTGTCATTTCATCATATGTGGCTGCACGCCTGTTGCTGCCTTAGTTTTCTGCAGCTCTTTTGGGTGGTCTCTTTTTAGGACAACCATAGTACATGGCATTTTTTTATCCTCATTTGTTGGCAAAAATGTAAGTCAAATCCCTATTACTCCTTCTCCAAAGCTAATTTAGTATCCAGAAATTATTACACAAAAAAGTGCATTGCCAAGTGCAATGATAAATTGGCCAAACTGTTGTGACAACTGCTTAACAAATGCAGTCATTTGTTATTCCTCAGCCTTCTTCTGTATATTTTATCTCCCTTTGTTATGGCCTTGTTTGCTGCTTTTCTCTTTCCCACACTATTACTTGCAGGAGCAAAGGGCAGGAATGGCTTCATGTCACCAAGCCAGGAGGCTGTTCCTTTTGTAGCAGAGGGCTGTTAGCCTCTCATAAACTAGCCCTGTGCATAGCTGTGTGCACAGCGGGTCTGTGGAAGGCAGGTGCCAAATTTCTCTAATAGAAACTACAGATTTTCTTCTCCACTTCTTCCAGAATAGTCCAACATAAAGTAAATTATCTCTCTATATATGCTGCTATTACTGCTAGGAAGGAAGGAAGGATAGAAAATGGTGACAATTTTCTGAGGCATTTAATGATCTGTGTTTTGTATGGATGATGCACTAAAACATCTTCCCTGTACAAGTCTTAACATTATTACTGTTACTGCATAGTTGTAATTTGAATTAACAAGTGTTTACAAAGAAGACTGCAATCAGTTAAAAACCAGTACGACAACTGGAGTGTCCCCCTGCTTGAGGCTGAGCTCTGTCTGCTTGGCTCCCAAGTCAGGTTTCCAGTGTCCCTACTGAAACACTGGGGATTGTGAGGGATGTTCACTGCTCTGCTGCAGCACTGGCATCACTGTAGCTGTTCTGGTATGAAGCTGTGCCCATGACATTTCGGAGAAGGGGCCTGGCTGCCTTCTTCCTCACTCGTGCCTTTTAAACACTCCATCACTTTAAGTGGTGTTCCACCCATTAATGAGAATGAACACATGGAATGTGTTTCTTTTTGTGGATACACGAACATGAATAAGACAAAGCATCTTTCTGAACAGTCCATTGCTCTTCCTTTGAAAGGGTCACTTGTTTGCTGCTCCACACTGGGCACAGCCACCAGTAGGAGACTGGTTAAATGATGAGAGCAGGGCATGAATGGTCCCTATCCAGTGGAGAGCAGACATTAAATGCCTGCTTTTTTTCTTTGCTTTTTCTCCCCCCCCTTATTTTTTTTCTGCAATATATTATTTCTTGGGTTTCCACAACTAATGGAAATCATCTGGAAAACAAAAACTCCCAAAGCTTTGGGGGAGTGCAAGTGCTTGTCTGGTGCCAACTTTGCTAAATCACATGAGCTCTACTCTGATAAACAGTAACTTGTTTTCCATAAGGGAGGCTTGTGACAGGTCAAACCATGATGATCAAACCATGTCCTTAAGATACTACAGCCTTAGAAATAATTATAATAGTGACTCATATGGAAAGGCTTTTATTCATAAAGCTCCTTGACTATGCTGCATTGTAAAGAGGCCGTACAAGTTACAAGGCAAATGCAGTTGACTCTTTTTCCAAAACTAGTTCTTGTTCTCTGAAAGCTAAACTAGCAAAAAGGCATGACAAGTGATACAATCTTATATTAAATACTTATTCCCATAAAGCACACAGCAATGCTATTAGCATAATTTAGATGAATATATTAAGGGAAAAAATATAGCAATATTTTCCCCCTGTTGGTCTTCTGATACTGGTCTAAGTGTTGGAAGTTGCTTAGAAGAAATGTTCATGGAAGAGCCATCTCCACTCTGTGTATTTATTTGGTGAAATGACTTCCTGTTTCAACATTTATGAAAGTCTGGTGGAAATGTATGTGTGTTGAGGGGATGTTGCTTTCCTTTTCAAAGCTTCAGAAAGATAGTTGAACCGCCTCATCCTGTTTTACTGGCTTTATCTGAGGAGCCACTGATGCTCCATGTCCCATAAGCACTCTTCCCGGTTGAGGTATGCTGTGGGAGGAGTCACATGGTGCCTGTGGCTGGTCAGAGCAGAATTTAACCTTAAGGCTGAGGCTGGCCAAATAGCTGCTCTCACTGTCACTTAGGGCCTTGATCTTAATTTGAAGCTCCTGAGCAGCTGAAGAGGCCCTGGGAATGAATGGGGATGACGGTGTTATGCATAATCTTGGACACTGGTGAGGAGGGGCCTGGCACGCTTTGGGGGTGTCTGAGGCCACAATTTCTCAGCCAAAAGTTACAGGGAAATCCTTGTTTCTACAGATATAACTTGAACCCCTCAAAATAGTTTGTAGACTCAGAGGCAGAAGAAGTGGCAGCACCCTGGGAAAATGTGCCCTTCCATCATTGCAAGGACTGCTGGGCTGCAAGAATGGTGTTTGAGGTCTTGTTACAACAGACGTGAGCTGTAGGTTGTGCTTTTGGGAAATTGTGACACAATGGTATGTGATGGCATTTGTTGCCTCAGGCCTGATCCGGTCACACTTTGTATCTGTTAGTTCCCCTTTGGCCAACCTGAGTTAAGTGCATGTGAGAAAGGTCTTTAAGGTCACATTCCCCACAAAACTTAGGGAAATTGGCCGAAAAGATAGGTGCTTTTAATATGCTGTCTCAAGCCTTAGGAGACATCCTTAGATGGATCCCTGTGGGAGTTATGGCCTTTGGGTGCAGTGGGACCTCAGTGACCCCCCTTCCGGCAGAACTGGTGTGCTTTGTCTGATCACTTAACCTGAGAACTTTGGATACCATAACATCTTAAGTGTGTGCTTTTTTTTCTAAACTTGTTTTCTTCTTTTTTTTTAATCTTTCAAGGGTGCAATAACTTTTGCTTTGTTTTCCCAGGTGCTCAGATAAGCTGTTTTGCACCCAGCTCTTTCTCCTGGCGACAAGCTGCTTATGTGGACTCCTACTGCTGGGCAGCTGTGCAGCAGAAGCAACCATCCCACAACAACTTAGAAAACATACCCCTGTGGCTGCATAAAGTATGTATATGTCTCCATCACCTGGCAAAGTTATTCCCACATAGGAACCTACCTTTGCCTCACTTGCTCCTCCGCTCTGCTGAAGTCCTTGGCTTTGACTTAACTCTCTATTTTTAGAATGTCTTCTTTCCCTTACTTCCAAAGAGGGGTAGTACTAGAGAAGTTATTTTCTCCTTTTAAATAAAGGGTCACCAGTTATCTGACACAAGAGTAATGTTAATGTTTCTGTGTTGCCCTGGAGTGATTGCTTCACGTGGCTTTAGCCAGGAACTATTTTAAAACTGGAATACAGGACACAAAACTGCCTTAAAGCTTGTATCAAAAGCTTATTTTAGGAAAACAGGGTAATAAAAACATTTTATATTTTGACTGTGTTATTCTTGGCCAGTTGTGCATGCAGGGAGACTTACGGCAGATAGACATTTTGGGAGAGGTGATATTAATCACTGGTACCAACAGGTTTAACCCCTGTCTTCAGCGTGCTCTCCTGTATGTCCACAGGTAAACTATGAGCTGGCTTTCACTGCTTCAGGTAAAGCAGCATCATACTGAATGCACAGAAAGAGACTCATTTTATGGGTTAAAAGTGCAGTAGGTTTTAAGATACTTGAGCTGGCTCAAAGCAGTTAGCTGAGGTTTGGCAGGAGTCACACACTGAATTAATGCCATGCCTGGAGCTGACTCAACTTGAGAAGCAGCTTGAGCCTGCTTGAGCAGTGCTGATGCCAAAATAAGAAATGCTGTTGGGCTCTGCAAATTTGTGTTCTGCCTTCCTCAGCCCTTTTATTACTTGTCACAGCAAATAAACCCCTGGCATCTGGGGGCAGAGGAGAGCCTGGTGCTAGAGCGAGCTCAGGTATGGGACCTGCAGCACCTCTATTGCTGGCTTTTGCTGCTGTGTCCTAAGCCTCAGGTTTTATTATAAAGTCATCTGGTGGTATTTTCTCTGAGAGACTATTCAAGGCTGTCTCTGATTTGTTTTCTGACTCAAATCACTAACTGAGGATTTACTGCTGGCTTCTCCTGTTATCTCCACTAATAACCTTGACCTATTAGTAGGTGTGTGTTTCATGAATGTTAAAGCCAGACTTGTTGGTTTCTAGCCCTAACTCTTCCTTGCACAGTTAGGGCTCCACTTCAGACCTTCTACAGAGGCCAGTTGAAGCTGCTGGAATGCCTCACAGTGCAGGTACCTTGCATGGCTGGAAACTCCACCTGCAAACCTGGATAGTTTGCTGTCTCTTTCTCTTGAGGGAATGAGTTCATTACCAAAATTCTTTCTGTTGAACTTCATGTGAGAGTCACCTGCTGATAGCACTAAGTCTGCTTGTTTGCCAGCCACAAATAGCTTAAGCACTCATACTTTTACAATGCAACCCATGTTAATTGGCTAACTAGTGCTGTATCAGAAATTGCTGCAGTTCCTCCCATGACAGCTTAATGGTATATGATGTTTCCTTGTAAATGCCCTGCAAACTGTCTGCAGGGAGTGCATCTGAACAGCTGAGCCAGAGGCTGTAACAGAGGCTGGTGCCTCATCTTAGCCTCCTAGACCCATGATTAGCCACCCACCCTTCTGATCCAGACACTGGAAGCTGCAGATGCTCTTTGGAGGTCAGTGTTAGCTAATATACTTCTGGTTGCTCATCAGCCTCCATGCTTTAAAAGTTTACAGGGAAGGAGTGACGTTACAGCTGTTTAACAGTGAACTTTGGCTCCCACTGTGGTATCTGAAGGCTGTTCTTTGCATCCAGGGCCAACAGCTGCGGGGTGGCTTGGGATCACTTCTGCAGGAAGACAGGGCTTGCTTGGGTGGTCTTCCCAACCTTGCACTGCAAAGTATGTACAAGCTCATTGCTCTGCAGATTTTGGGTAGATAATAATTTTAAAAATGAGCAGAGCCTTTTGGTAGCACAGTGATGTTAAGGAGAAAAGGGAGACTTCCTGTGCTTAGGTCAGTGGAGATCTGACTCTGCAGTGTCAGGGACAGGGATGCACACAGAGGGACAGCAGGGATCGTTAACAACACTTAAAACTTTTCTCCTGCTTCCTGGGAAGCAGAGCTTTTATTTGCAGGTTCTTTCCAAAGCTTTGACTCACTTAGTATCTCACTGTGTTGGCATGCAGGAAGGCTCCATAAAAAATGCTTAAGGAGGCATTATATTACGGATTTGGGGGGAATGAGATTGTAGGCCCCATTCCTGATTAAAGGGGATGGATTTCCTTTTGGCATGCTCTCTGTGCTCTGTCAGAAGTACTGTCTCCTGGGACAGTGCTCAGTGTGGTACAGAGAGGAAGCAGGAGCAGGTAGCTCTTTGGTGAAGAAGCCAACTTGTAGCAACCTGCACTGCTTTTGTTCTCAGCATCTGGTTGCTCTGGAGGATTATCAAACTCAGGCTGCATTGCAGAAAAACTGAAACCTTCCCATTTCCCTCCTTCCCTCCTATTTCAGAGTTCAAGTTTACTCTGGGATTTTGGTTTTTTGAACAGTAAAATGCAAGTTTCAGTTCTGGGCACTCCCCAAAGCTTGGCACCTTTACTGGTTGTCCTTTCTGCGCTAGGAGATTTCTCCCAGGGGTTGAATTTATCAGTTTGGAAACTGAGAAAGAGCATACTGCAACCTTCTGGCTTTATTGACTCTCTGGTAGTCAGTGTGCTCCTAGAGGGTGCCCAGGACCCCTCTCCATGGAGAACAGGAGTTCTGAAATTTACAGTGATCCTGGAAACTCTTCACACTGGATAACCCTTAGCAGGAAGCAAAAATGAGTTGTGTACTAAAATGCACAATTCAATAAACAAAATACCTGCAGATAGATAAATATAAAGAAAAGACTATGGTAGGTCCTGCCTGCATTCTTAGTTTAATGCTAAGACTTCCTCCTCTTTGTCAGTGAGAGATCTGTCAAAAGGATTTTATATTGTTGAGTTCTCTGACAAACCTCTTCAGGTTTGTCATTGATGAAACTTACTCTGGTCAGGCTTTACTCTTTTGTTGCTTCTGTTTTCTTATGGCATTTTCCACTCTGGTTTTATTCCCTTAAGAGGTTTATTGTGTCTGTCTGAAGAGTCAGAACAGAGATAGAGGTTTTAGAGGTGAGTGGTAAAGACAGACAGGCAGTGGTGATGGGGGATGGAGCACTTTGCTCTCTAAAGATGAGTGCCCCACCTGCCAAGTTATTTTGACAAAACTTGTCTTGATCCTTAACTGGAAGGAGAAGAGAAGCTTTTTGCCATTGTGTGTGGGCAGACCTTGCAGTCTAGTTGAGAAGGAGAGGAACTGCACTGTGAGCCTTTTTAATCCATAGTGCACAGAAAAATTTATAAAAATTCAAGTAGGAGAACAGTGAGCATCATCTTACTGGCTCTTGATAGCAACCAAGCAAGCTGAGGGGTAGTTGAACACTGAGAGACTGACCACTTTATAGTCCTGAAATTTGGATTGCTAGGGTGGAGCTGCCTATGATCAAGAATCTTCTAAAGATTTTTTAAATTACTGTATTTTCTAGTCTGCTGTTAACTGGGGAGAAGCAAAGAAGAAGATACAGGTAAGCAAAGTAGAAATTAAGGGAGTAGATGGTTTGTCCGAAGAAGGGGATTTATACTCGTATGAAATGCAGGGAAACAACTCACCTGAGTGTTGAAAGAAGAGGTCTGCACATGTGGCACAGCCACACAGGAGAGGTTGGTTGCCTGGCTCAGATATCAAAGTGCAGGACAAGTGCTTTGGGACCTGCTGAAAGCATTGCATACAGAGAGTGGGTCTGCAGTCTTTGTATGCATGAAGTGAAATGACGTCATTGAAAACCCTCACTTTTTGTAAAAGAGGGAAGATTTACCATGAACCCTTGAGTTGTTCTTTGAATCACTTGTCTGAGTACACAAAAACAAGCCTTGAGGTTATTCATTATATTGATGGTACAGTTATAATCATGATTGTTACCTGGTTCTAGTTACTCATTGTTTGTACAATTTCTTAATTGACTGAGGGCTCCTCATGTTTCACCTGTAAACCCTACCCAGAGAGATTAAGGGCTGTCAGAGCAAGGAAACTCATATGCAGATGCATTTATAAATAATTCTTTGAAAATGTAGTGTTACAGCTACTTAAGTTTGTTGCAGATGGAGTCATCCACTTCACTCATGAGAGGCAACAATGTGTTGATATAAAACAGTGAACTAACCAGTTCAGTGGTAAATGTTACAGTGATTTAACAAGATTTAGTGGGAAGATACACTTCATTATTTAGTACATGAAGGATAGAATGAGAGTTGCTAGGAAGACCCTCCTGTTAAGTCATGAGGTTCAGAAAGGACTCTTCTGTGTTCTAAACCTTCTCAGAGGGGAGTTCAGGTGAGGCTGGGTTCCAGCTTAGTCCCAGACTTGCCAGCAGTTTATGTGTAAAGGATTATATGTGCACTGTCAACCCTTTATATCACTTAGCTAAGATTTCAAGGTTTATCATGCTGTTAATCACTTACAGACAGTGTGCTACAGCAAGGAATCTCTGAGCCTTGAGGAGTAACCTTGAGAGGTATCCCAGCTCAAGGGGAGAACCTGACATGCAGCCTGCAGCTATGCTGGAAAGCTTAGCAGGCCCTGGGCTGCCCACTGCTTTTGGAGTATGATGATTGACTTGTAGTCATCTTTGTACATCAGCAAGAGGTCTGTGTCACTGTTCCAGGCAGCCCTTGACTACCACATTGCCATCTGTCACCCAAAGTCCAGAATAAACTGGATACAGCCATCACAGCCTCCACTGGTGATTATGGCTTGAGATGATTTAAAATGGAGAAATACAGTTTTGAAGCTATATCAAAACAGGAAGTATGTAACAGGTGGGATAAAGGTCACATAGGGTTTGAAATTCACTTGCAGGTTTGGAGATAGGATAGGATCTCAGTCAGAATGATGAGTCGCTTATAGCTGTTTCTGCTGAACACCGATGAGACATCTCCCATTGCTGCAAACAGAAATAGAGTCATATCCAAAGGGATTTTAATGCATTTGCTTCTGGAAACATGTAATTACTGTCATTAGCCTGTTAGGAGCTTATTGCCTTTGCTTGGGCTCTTTCCAGAGACAAAGAGAAAATTGGAGCTGAAGAGGGAGACATGTCACCATGTTCATGTATTTTAAAGTCAAATGAGTGAAGGCACTTCAGTGCTTCATTCTTTGTTGAATATTGTGTGCCAGTTAATTTTTTCTCAAAGTTGTTATCCAGACCTGTGCAGCTAAAGTTTTGTGCTATTGTACTTAAAATTACTCTTTGACTATGGTCAGGTGGGTGGAAGTCAGAATGTTTTCAGTCACTTGTATAGTGCTTGCCCAGAGGAAATAAGGACTTAAGATGCAATAAATTAGAAAGCTGTTGTTTTCTAAATGCCATTAAAGTTATTTTCATCTTCTTCCAGCCATTTTTATCCAAACCCTGGTAAGCTTTCTGTAGATTAGGTCCTTGAAAATGCCCTTTGTGTCACTCCACCAATTCCAGCTATTTTTTTTTTCGCATGATAAAAGCATATTTGAGGTTATAAAGCAGTTATTTTAAATGGCCTTTTAACTTATTTGCTATGTATTTACTTCATCTTAGCACAGTTGAAGCTGGTAATGACAGACTATTTTGTGCTTTAGTCTGATTTTATCTTTCACCTTTGGGAGAGTGTGCTGCTAATGCATCTTTGATAGAAAGTTTTGTGAGTCCAGCACCTTATGTGCTTCTGCAAATGGACTGCTCAAACACCTCTTCTTCTGTACCCATGCACGTGTTCTTGCTGAACAGTAGCTGAGTACTAACAAATTTACTTAAATGGCCTGGAATGTGCACAGGGCTCAAAGGCTACTGCAGCAGTACAGAACAAGGGGCAGCCTCTTGGCTTCCAATTGCTCTGCTTCCTTGGGACCAGTGTGACATCAGACTAAGAGCCAAGCAAAGCAGAAGAACCTGCTTCCATCATCCTTAGCTTTCAGGAGCTCAGCAATACTTAGCAGAAAACATACAGGGCACTGCAGTTGGAGTTCCTGCTATACCCACCACCCGTTCTGTCAGTCTTGTACTGAATATGTTGAAAAGGAACTTGATAACTACACAGCAAAGGAAAAACTTGAGTTTTACTTGTGGGCTAGTATCTTTCTCTGGCATAGGTTTGACAATACAGTTCTTGGGATCAGTGACACTTCCTTTTACTTTGATGCTACAAACTGTCCAATACTGAAGTAACATTTCCTCCTTGCGTATTCGGCGCCTTGGGAGCAAATAAACCGTCAAACCATAAACCGTAAAAGAAAGGCAGATGGCACATGCTCGTCTGTGCACAAATACCACAGAGTCCTCTTCTAAAGATGGGAAGTCATTATGTTTGACTGTCAAATGTCGGCAGAGGAGCTGGACAACCCAAGTTTGTTGTTCTGAAACCTAGGATTCATGCCAGATGACTTTGCATTTTCACTTCTGCCTGTCATTCAAGGCCTTAAATTTTAATGATTCAAAACAATTTTCTGGTTATCTAAGCCTACTGTTAACAAATAGAACAAGCATATCTTTCATTTTTAAAAAAGCCAGGGTCTGAGAAGGATGGAGTTGTGCATCAAGTGCTGTGGAGGAGCTGACGAACACAGGCTTTTGTTTGCAAACTAAAAGAGCTGGACTAACGATCATGTTGCTGCTCTGGTTTTGAGACCATTCAGAAAAGAGTTGCACGGTGTTTACTTATGCAAAGCTACAGCTACAGCTTTGGGAGTAATGAGAGCCTGGCAAGGGAAAGCCCAGCAAATGCATAACAAACATGCCTTTTCCCCAGCAGTGTGATGCTTCCAGGTGAGGAGGCAGTGGTGAAGGAGCTGGGGAGAGGAGGAGGTGCAAGGGAAGATGGCAGAGGCTGGTTTCTGTAAGGCAACAGCCTAACAAGGTTGGGGAGAGGGGGACATTGGAGGACATCTGGGACAGAGCAAGAGAGCTGATGCCAGCGTGCTACACAAGTGCAGAATTTTTTTAAGGTATAAAGGAAGACATGGAGACAAACAGTGGCGGTTTTGGGCTGTGACTTCAGTGTGACAACTGTCTTGCCTCTTACCGTGTGTCACATAGGATGCAGGGTAAAGAGATCTTTAGGAATATATGCAATACTGCTGATGGCAGCTCCAGTTTTGAGGGTCACAAAGGGAATTCATAAATCTTCTTATGCCTGTAAAATTTGAAATGAGTGAGTATTAAAGCCAAGAGGTATAAACCAATGTAAGGAGCTTTGGTTGCTCCTTACTAAATCAGATGTGTCTTTGTTGTTTCTTTCCCCACCTGGCACCAGGGGAAGGTAGCTCAGAGGTGTGTGACACAGGTGTAAGTGAAGTCAAACGGGCTTTGCAGCTATACAGGCAGTCTTAAGCATTTGGTAAGACCTACGGAAAATGTGTTGCAGCAACTTAGAGGAGCTTAGATAAGTTTAAGATGGGTTTGAAGACAGATCGTTTCTACTTCTACATAATACAGAATTCAGAGTACTGATAGAGCCTGGATATGACACCATGAAGTTTTGGGTAAACCAAGGCATCAGGAGTCAGACGTGTGAGGCCTGGTGGCATTGTCCACAGTGATAAATAAGAAGAACAAATTCTTGTGCTGTTGATGAGATGTCCAAAACACGTTGGACATGCCAGAGCTTTCCATCTCAATTGGAAAGGCTAGACCTGGAAGAAGGAAGATGATCTGACATCTGTTGTGTGCAAAGAGGAAAGAGAGGCAGTAGTGAGGGCAGAGCTCTGCACAGTTTTTATGGGCTGTTGTGGGTAGGGGAAGTCAGTCATTTAAGATCTAATACATCATATGCATTCCTACTGCCAGTAATAACACAGGATTTTGCTTTAATGGTAGGTGATATTAGAAGTAATTTTCCTGAATAAAATGTTCCATAACATCGAATTATTTACTTTGTGCATGCAGAAATTTAATCTCTCTTGATTAATGCAAACACAAGTTAACATAGCAATATTAGGTCCAGATTTTCATCTTGTTAAATACCTACAAATGTACGTGTAGCTTTTCCACTTGCACTGATTAATGATTTCAGTTCAAGCTTGCTCTAAAAATCTCCACTGGCTTTGCCAGTGAGTGTGCATATGCACATGGCTGTAACACTTGTGATGTCTTACATCTGTTTCATATTTGTTTACCTCAACTAATTTAAATTTCCGTAGGAACTGATGCTGGATTTGAGTAAAGTCTGCTTGCTATCAAAAGCTGAATGTGATGAATTAGAGGTTGTCTGAATTTGCAGCACATTTCACTAAGTGCTTGTCTAACCAGGTCTTACATCATGTCTCTCTCTGTAATGTTATGTATGATTTTATACTTTGAATATCATGTCAGAGTAGATAGAAAACACCATCTTTCCTGCAGCTGGGAGGAACTGGAGTTAAAATTGCATGACAAAAACTACTTGTTGATGAGTAGAAGAAAGAAAAACTTCAAACTTGTATTTTATACCTGCTTCAGCCCTTTCCCTAAGCAGTGGTGACCATGTAAGGGCTGACTTCTCAGTGCTGCATTAACACCAGACCATTCTGATGCTGTGTGTTGGTTTCCATGTAGATGTTATCTGAAAATATTTAAATACCTTGAAGTATTACAGCCACATTTACATCCTTTACAGTCACTGTATATCACGCACTCTGAACATGTATGTTTGTGGGCATGGAGAGCATGTAACAGCTCCATTATTAACCTCCTGACAGCTAATGGAGAGCAGGAGAGATTTTGCTGGTGGCTGGAGTGTTTTAGTTGCTATGAGCAATGGTGACACATCGGGCAGGGAGAGTTAGGCGACAGTATCCTCTTCTTTCGGTCAGCCCCTCTGATAGCTGCTTTGCTTTGCTCTTTGTTTGTTTTTCCCCAGGTTAATGCTATCTTTCTCAATGTCAGGTCCAGCAGTTATGAATATGCAGAAATTGTTATCAGGATTGAAAATGTTATCAGGATCATGGCACCTTTATTCTGTGGGTTTTTGTTTTTCCTTCGGTGGGGGGAAGCTCTAAGCAGCAGCAAGGTTACTGGAGCTGTCGGAAAAGACATTTTGCTTCCCTGTATATCCCAAGTAATCAAAAAATTGGGTTTTACTAGAAGGATTTAAATAAAATTATAGGGATTTAATAGGCTTATAGGAAACCTAGTACTTATGGAGAATGATGATGTTTGGCTGACTGACTTGCTTCTTATGCAGGTGAAGCCTAATCAGGGTTTTGTTCTCCCTGCAGTTCTTCCCATACATCCTTCTGCTCGTTGCTATCCTGCTGTATTTACCGTGTTTATTCTGGCGCTTCACTGCAGCACCTCACCTTTCCTCAGACCTGAAATTTATTATGGAAGAACTTGACAAAGCCTATAACAGGGCAATCAAAGCTGCTAATAGCATTCGAAGTGGAGACCCCAGGGACCCTACTGACTTGATTCCAGCTGCTAATGAGAACTTGACACAGAGGTAAGATGTTGGGGCTTGGCTTTCTTTGCTCTTCTCTTCACGTTCTTAACAGATGTGATGTCTGTACTCACTTAGAAATTTATTGCAGAGGTTTGAATGGTGACCTGACACACTTTTAAGTTTGGTTAAAAAAAATATGATACCTGAAATGATTACTTTGGCACTTGGAGCTGGAACTTAGCATGTTCTTTTTTCAAAGAAAACATGTAACGAGCTCTTCAGATTACTTACTACCTGAGGTGTTCCAATTTCTTTAGTTGCAGTAGGTGTTAAATAGTTTTGCCCACCACCCTGTAATAAAATAGAGATACTGCAGTTCTCATTTCTCAATGTTCTTGACAGTTGCTTGCACACTGTCAAGTTACTTGTCATCTCCTGTCCTTTAAGATCTAGGTCTGCAAAGCTTCTGATAAAAAAAATTATTAAAAAACCCAAACATCAAATGCAACAAAAGTGACCCCCTCCCCCTCTGATCAAGTTGGTGCACTGTTCCAA
This sequence comes from Coloeus monedula, assembly GCF_965178545.1. Lineage (NCBI taxonomy): Eukaryota > Metazoa > Chordata > Aves > Passeriformes > Corvidae > Coloeus > Coloeus monedula. Next base: position 38,571,445 of record NC_138783.1, read on the forward strand.
CCAGATCTAGTTTCTGCTTTCTTCTAGGTCAGGATAACATGTTTCTCTCTGTATGTGGGGATACAAATAGTGCAGTGGGGACTTAGGTCTCTGCTTTGAAATGTGGAGTTAGGTCTTGACAAGTAAAAAGCCTTCTAGCATTCTGTTATTGAACAAGTGCTTGGGGAGTCTGCTTTTCCACATGGATTTGCTTACTCTACCTGTTTTGTACTGGAAAAGAACAAAAATATTTTGTTGCCATGAGGGCTATACTTTTTTTTCCATTTTCCAGTGTTTGAACTCTCTCATTTCTTAAGGAACTTTTCTGTATTAGAATGTTGATATTTTTCATTTATCTGCTATTCTGTTGGTTTTCTATTGACTTCAATAAAACTACCCTTAATTTACCTCAATAAGAGCATGTGAACATGTTGGAGTGGGTCCAGAGGAGGATTATCAAGATGATTAGAGAGATGGAACACCTCTCCTGCAGATGCAGGCTGAGAAAGCTGGGGTTGATCAGCCTGGAGAAGAGAAGGCTCCAGCAAGACCTTAAAGCACCTTCTGGTACCTAAAAGGGATATACAAAAAAACTGAAGAGGGAGTTTTTAGAGGGGCATGTAGTGATAGGACAAGGGGGAATGGCTGAAAACTGAAAAAAGTAGGTTTAGATTAGGTATTAGGAAAAAATTCTTCCCTGGGAGGGTGGTGAGGCTGGCGCAGGTTGCCCAGGGAAGTTGTGGATGCCCCATCTCTGGAAGTGCTCAAGGCCAGGTTAGGTGGGGCTTTGAGCAACGTGGTCTGGTGAAAAGTGTCCCTGTACATGGCAGAGCACGGGGATTGGTTGGAAATAGATGATGTTTAAAGAACCCTTCTAATGCAAACCTTATTGTGATTCTATGATTTTAAGAGGGTTTCCAATCTTGTATTTCTTTTCGAGTGCTGGGTTTTGTTGATATTTGGGGTACGTGAATGCTGCAGCATCTGATCTACATGATTTGGTGTTTGTTTCTCTCTTTTTCAGTTTGTGGGAAATATCTGAAAGCTACTTTAAATACCCAATTGTGGAGCAGTACCTGAAGACAAAAAAGAATTCAAAGTGCTTAATAATTAAATACATTACCTGCCGTTTACTCACACTAGTAATCATTTTCATTGCATGCCTCTATCTGGGCTACTACATCAGTCTCTCCTCGCTGAGTGATGAGTTTCTCTGCACTATCAAAACTGGGATCTTAAAGAATGACACAACTGTTCCAGAAGTGGTTCAGTGCAAGCTTATTGCTGTTGGTGTCTTCAAGGTACTCAGCTATATTAACCTGATAGTCTATCTGCTGGTGATGCCCCTGGTAGTGTATGCAATGTTTGTTCCATGGAGGTGGAATTCAGGTGTTCTCAAAGTGTATGAAATCTTGCCAACTTTTGATGTTCTGAAACTTAAGTCAAAGCATTTTGATGACTTAAGCCTTTACCTCCTCTTTCTTGAAGAAAATGTGAGTGAACTTAAATCATTTAAATGCCTTAAAGTGCTGGAGAACATTGCAGTTTCTGAGAAGTTTGATGTCATGCAGCTTTTGGTAAACCTTGGTACTATTAAGACTGATACCATAGATGGGAAGCCAGGGACCGCTGAGTTGGAGAAGCCTGAAGAAACAACTACGGAAGAGCGGGAAAAAGATGCAACAGAGTTACGAGGTAAGCTGATCTAGATGTGTATCCCTACCAAAAACTTATTCATATGTTCTGTAAGATAATGGACCTGCTTAGTCCTTGCTGTGTTGCCTGCTGTGTAAGTGCTATAACCTCAGAAGACTGTGGTGGTGTAGTGGCACAGCTAAACCCTGGAGTGTCTGTTAGGTTGGTGCTGCCTGCTGACATCTCTGCTCTGGCACTAAGGGGCTTCAGCTGTTTGGACTTTAACTGTTTAAGACCCCCTGCACAGTAGGAGAGCTCTAGGTTGGTCCTACAGTAGGTTGTGCTTGAAGGAGCTCTGGTGAGAAAGCTGGTGGTTTCAGGACTTTTTTCAGAAATTAGCTCCAAAGTGTAGTAACTGCTGCTTCTGCTTCTATTCAGGCTTTGGCAGAAGTCTTTGGTGAATATAAAAATAAGTCTGATGCTCAGAAATGCTGCTGGCGGAGGAACAGAAAATGACAAAAGAAGGGAAGTGGGACTGGGGCCAGTGAATATGCTCCTGTTCCTGCTTTCACAGAGAGCAAGGAAGATTGACTGTAAAGTGATTTTTGCCAAAATGGTCCAAGTCAATCTGGATTGGTGCAATGGTTCTCTAGATATCTCATCAGTCTGCAGACATGGTCAGCTTGAGTAATCACTCTTACATAAGATACAATCTAGGGTTCTGTCCTAAAAAATGTGGCGTATCTTAATTGTGAAACCAGTTCCTTCCTCAAGTACAGAATTAGAGAAGCCAAATATCCAGGGGGAGGTATAAACCAAAAGTGATGATGCTTTAAAACATTTAGAAGCTTACCTGAGTATGTGAGCACAATGCTGAGGGCAAGTTAAAGAGCTATTTCAAAGGCAGGAAAAGAATAAATCTATTTTCTCTTCAGAAAGCTATGCCCTGTAATTAATAAAAAAGAAGCATCAGTACCCAGGGGTTAGCTGTTCCTCTGTAACTGGGTCAAGCAGTTGTGGTAGGCTGAGATTTGGAGAAGTCAACAGGAGAATTCAGAACTAACAAGCAGAATTATTTTTGAACCAGAAGAAGCCCTTTTGGCAGCCAGCTCTTGTGCAGCAGCTTGGAGTAATTCTGACAGAATATAGTTTTCCTCTCAAATCTGTCCCTTTTTCAAATGACAGGTGGGTTTGGAAGTAAAATATAAGAACCTAAGGTGGAGGTCTGGGCTCAAGGAACTGATAAAGTTAATCGAAAATCTGACTCATTTTTATCTGAAAGAAGAATTTTGGAGATTGTTTTCATCTCACAAAAACACTTCAAAGACTTATTTTTGTCCAGAGCAGAACAAACTCATGCTTGAAGCTCTGTTTAGATGCATTGCAGAAAGAAGCTGCTGTTTTTATGACCAGCTCTGGCTGGTGCAGCCCCTGTCCTTCTGCCTGGGGACAGCTGCAGGCTCCACCACCCATCAGCAAAGCTTTGCCCACAGCTCATCATCTTTTCCTCTGTCTGTAGTGGTGTCAGCATGTTTTAATTAGGGACTGTGTTAACAAGTCATAGATGCTGGCTCTGGGAGAGAGATGTGCAGGGCATCCTGCTGCCGGGTGTGGGGCAGCGGAGGCAGCGCAGGACAGTCGGCAGTGCAGCACGGCCTTGGTGGCAGTTCCTTTGTACACCACAAGTCGAGTGGTTTGATGGCCCTTTCTCTTCTAAAGCTTTACCTTCTCTTCAGTTCTGACAGACCACGATGCAAGTGGCAGTGTGACTACGAGGGAAGACAAGAGACTTCGCCAGAGACTCATAGATTCTTCATGCTGATGCCTCCCAGCTGCAGGAGCCAGGAGCCCCGTTCTGTGGGAAGGCTCCTCCTCTGCCTCCGCTGCGCTCAGCGCAAGGTGCTGCTCTTTGAATGCAACCATTCTCAATCGCCTGACAGTTCCCCAGAGGCCAAACTGGTTTACAGACTACTTGTTACACAATACTCAGGAGTCATATGCCTGAAAAAGCATGTTGTGCACTTCCATTACTTATCAGAAAAATCAAACCACATACAAGGAGGAACAAGAACAAAAAAAATCTGTTGTAACAAGTGATGTGCACTGAATGCAGTTGAAGCTGGCAGCTGGACACAGCTTGCTGCATGCTGTACAAGGATGGGAAATATCACCCTTTAGGTAGCAAAAAAGATATGGCCACATTGCATCCTGAAGTGTTGCTCTGCAGCAGTGGCCATCTCAGTTCTGGGGTTTAAGTAAGGTAACTTTGGTCTCTCTGTCCTGGAAAAGGTGGGGCAGGGATGGGGTTTTATAATGAATCTGGTTAATCTGTACCAGATGGTGGCTGACACTGATACTGGCTGTGTCTTCGTGGGAAAAATAGAGGTTACTCTGTTCAGCTTGAGATGTCTTGGTTAGTCATCCCAGCATTCGTGTCTGGGATAAAGTACTTGACACTGGTGGAAAAGAAACTACAGATAGTTTTAGTGTTAAGAAGGTACTGTAAATATTAGGGATTTTGAATTTTCTATGTATTAATAAATTAAAAATGTCTTAACACTTTTTTTACAAAATGCAATGATGAGAAAGCTAAATGTTGGTTTAATTTCTATATCTCAGTTGTTTTGGTCAGAGTGTCTAACAAATCCACCTTGAAATTTTGGACTGAAGATCAGTGAAGTTGCTTCTGTTTTTGTAATGGTTTGTTGAAGTTATTTCGTAATGGTTTTATGTGTGGAATTTTTCTCAACGTGTTTGTAGTATCAAATGCAATATTAGTTGTGCTGTTTTCCAAACCACACTTGAGTAGACAAACTAACTTGTATTACAGTAGCACCCAAATGCCTCAGCAGAGCCAAACACCCAACAGCCAAGGTGAAGTAGATGTAAATACTGTGAAAGGTCGTTCTCCCCCACACACATTTGTGACTCTATTTTAATTAGAGATGCTTAGTGTATTGGAACAGACAAAATAAGGGGGAGTGTTTGTATGTTGGAAAACTGTTGTGGTTTGTTATCAGACCATGTGGAGAGAGTAGAATTCAGCTTTAATGTTGACCCCCCTGCCCAAGACCTCAACCTTCATTGAGTATTAAAATGACCTTTGTCTCGAAATGGTAGGTGCAGGGTGAGGTGGGTGGGGAGTGAAGAACCGCAGTGGTGGTGTATATCTTTCACAAATGTCATATACTGACTTATTTTTCTGTATCATCCATGTAAGTGAAATGATTTGCCTGTCACCTCCTCCAAGTTGGCTTTTTAAACAAAGGAGGACTTCTTTTATAGCTAGGTAGGACTTCCAGTTCTGTAAGACTTCCATTTGGCAGTTCCTTTGTGTCACCCACTTTTGTGCTCTTGTCTGCTAGCATTCTCCGTATGGTTGTGGATGAGGGGCAAAAGGAGTGGGTGGTGTTACCATATTTGCACAGAGCTCTTTATGTGCTGCAGCAGATTTCAGAGATTGTGTTCCTATTTGAATCTGGCTGCTGTTGAACAAGTGGATCTGAAGGTGCTGCTGTGCTACACTTAGGGCTAGTACTACAAGAACTCTTCAGTTTTTATATGGCTTTCAGCTAAGACAAGCCTTATTTTAAAAGAAGTTTTTAAAGCCGTATTTTATGCTACCTCTGCACAGCACAGCTGCAATCCTAATGTCTTTTGCATTACCAGCATAGAACAGGGCTTATATTGGACACTGGTAGTCCGAACTGCTGAATTTTACTGCCATACTTCTGCCACCAAGCCTATGAACCTTCTCACCTTTCCTGGATTCTGTCTGGCTATGCTGATGTTGCTGATGGTCCTGTATATGTAGGCAGTGCAGGTGCACATTGTGCATTGTGTGTCTTGGACAAGGAGCTATAGTGCAATACTAAGATTTTGTGATGTGGATGTGTTTGAACTGTTTGATGTAAGTAGAGTTCTCAGTCTTTAAAATTCACAGCTCCTGGAAGCCACATGTTCATGTTTCATGTTGGATATGTACCTAACTTTTTACTTATTCCCCTTTTGTATTTAAAAATGACTTGCTGCAGTGAATCTGTTGTTGTCTTTTAAAGTGTTTAATAAAATTCCTATCAATCCTCCTCGGTTATTAAAATGAAACCAGTTTTGTCAACTACAATAGCATAAGTGTCTGAAGGTTCCAGGAACAGTCACGTGTTGCCATAGTGCAATACACATGGTTTGATGCTAAACCCTGAGGAAACATTTTGGACAGTGGTTATAATTCTCCTCTTAATTTTTGTTCTTGTAAAATTGTCGGAGCAACATGAATTGGTTCAAAATCTGTTTAAATTTGAAAAGCTGTTCAGAAAGTGTCAGCACATGATAAATAGCATATCCATTATGTGATTTATTATCTACAAATTGGCTAGTCTCAGCACATTTGAACTTTTCAGCTGTATCTTCCTGTTTTAAGATGTGTTTCTTAACTGCCCAGCTTTAGTGGCACTGCTCCTGCTGTGTTTTGCCATTTTCAAAACATGGGCTGAATTCCAGTTTAGGCCTTATGGAAAAGAGTCCATCTTCAGCCTCTTCATCACTACACTCTTTCTAGAAACAGCTACATTTGTCTGTCTTCTTTTAAATACCCCAGAAAATAAAATGGCAGTGTCAAGATTCAGGTTTGGTCCATGCCATTCTTTCTCTCTCTCCTTGTCTCTCCACCACTTGGGTGTTACTAATCCTCCAACTGCAGGAGAGTTTCAATTAGCTCCTCTGCACACTCTTTGCCTTACAGTGGCTTTTGCAAGATTTTAAACTTGTGATTTAAACTTCAGAGAGCAAGTAAAAATGTTTATTCCAGCAGCTGTATCCCACTGTTTTTCTGCCTCTGGATGTTGTCAGTCACTTTTAGAATAAAGGATGAATTTTGTGTCCATTTTTTTCCCCTTACTGGGAACAGTGGATATTTTAATAGCAGGTTTGATGACTATTTTAGTGCCTAAGCCTCGAGCCCCATTAACAGAGGTTGTCCTGGCTGCACTTTGTGAACAGGAAGACAGAAACTGGGTCATGAGAGGTTTTCTGAAGATGGAGGTGGTAAGAGGGATTTAATCCCCATATCCTCCACCACCACTGTCTGCTGTCTATGGTGGCTTCTCTCTGTCTGTTAAAACTTTCGAGGAAGGAAGCCCCGTGGTGTAAATCTTTATTTTTCAGTAATGAATGTCATGTGGCTGATATGAATAATTGAAGTTAAACTGTTGTGCCCTAGTGAATAATTAGTTATCTAATCTAATCATTCCTGTATCATCTGGATTTCCTCAGTAGTGTGCACAGCCCACAGGAAGCTTGTCATTTATTATTCTTTGCTGAGTTCCCATTAAGAAGCGTAAGCTGGTTTTATGCTGCTGGATACTGGCTGGATTTTTAGATTGCCTGGAGGAGAAGAGAGCCTTGAAGTCATGCACAGCCCCCCATTTTAGAAGGGACAGCTGTGAAGCCAAGGGACTGCCATGGAGACAGGAGTGGGGCAGCTCAGCCATGAGATGGGGATTGGATGGGGGCACCAGCAGGAGCATGGAGGTGGATGTGGGAATTCAGGAACACTGTGCCACAGGAACCTGGGGGGATTATGAGCTGGATCACCAGACTCTGACTGCTCAGTCCCTTATCACCCTTTTGAGCATGTCCATATTGCATCCAATAGCTCATGGAACACCACTGCACACAGTCTGGCACACTGGCTTCCTGCATGTCTGTGTTTGCAAAACAATCCCTCATTCACAGGAAAAAGGAGCTGCTGGTTGAATAAAATACTGCTGAAAGACAAATAATAGATTGTGTCCCAGTGGCCTGGTTCAGTAAAGGCACAGGTGAGACTGTCACAGAAGGGGGGATGAGTAAAAGCTGTGTCATTGGAATCAACTTTTCTAGAAATCTTTTCTAGGAGCATGACTTGGCACAGACCATATGAGTGTGGCACAAATCAAAATCTAGCTGTATGTCAGGGGCAGTTTGTGTGTTTCTGTCATGCAGGCTGCATGCCCAGAATTCCAGAAGAGTGCTTTCCTCATCATGGAATATTTGCCTTAATATACTAAGTTATTAGTATAATGATAAAAAGTAATTACTTCTACTAAACATTTAAAAAGTATATTTCTGAAAATATTATATGGTTTTATATCATTAAATATTCAAACATCTATTTGGTTCATGTCATGTTATCAACCCTCCCCTGAAGGACCACAACAAAGAACTCGCACTGTAACACTATTTAATCTTTTTAGGTAGTAAAATTTGTATCCTGTCTTTTGTTTTTCAGATTCTTTGATGTGAGTCATCTCAAACTTTTTATAATCATTGAGATTAACCAAACACCTTCATGCAAACAAAATTCCTTACCTACAAATGAACTCTCACTCAACCCAGGGGCTGCTGAGTTAGTCCCCTTAAGTCAGATTCTCGCATCCCCACAGAGTACAGGGAAAGTGCAAGGTGCCTTTGAAGGCATTTGAATGGGTCAGCAGTACCTAAAACAACAGCAGTGAAATCTCTCAATCAGCAACAAAAGAATTGGGGGTTTTGTTTGCTTTTTCCCTCTTATCTGAGCTAAATTGGGATGAGAGAAATACGTGCTGCTGCACAGCTCAGAACAATGCCTCAGTGCTGGGAATCTGAACTGCAGGAGGAGAAACGGAGCCTAGGGCTACTGTCTGCTTGCCTTGGAATGTGTTTGCACTGCCGAACAGGAATGCCAGGGACCCAGCTCAAGGGTTTGGTCCCTGCTGTCCTCCTCGTTCAAGTATCAGATCATTCTGAGCCCTGTCTCAGGACTTCTTCAAGACAAATTCTGGGCAAATCACTTCTAGAGCAAAAGGCAGTAGGGATGAGACAATAACAATGTGGTTACCACCACCCTACATGTCCCTCCAACATATCCCATCAAGTTTTATACCTTCAGAGGTTGATGATGTGCTTTTAGAACATCTGATACATGTCCTTAACTTCATATTATTAAAAACTGGTGACCTCTGACAGACCTGTCACATCATAGTGTTTTTAACTGAAAAAAAGCCCACAAAAATTGTAATTATGTCTTAAAATCCTCATACCCCTGTGATGTTAGGGCTAAGAGTCAAGCGCTGTGTATCACCACATAACTGGTCTGATCTAGATGGACCTAACCCTACATGCTGTGGAAATAAGGGAGCTGACACCTTAGAGCCAGGAATCATTTGTTAAAACTTCAGGTATTCAGTTGGTGTCCTGGTTTCATCTGGGATACAGTTACTTTTTTCTTAGTAGCTGGCACAGTGCTGTGGACTCAATATTAAAATAATATTGATAACACACTGATGTTTTGGTTGTTGCTTGATCAGTGCTTACCCTAAGCCAAGGAGTTTCCAGTTTCCCAAGCTCTTCCAAAGAGCAGGTGCCCAGGAAGCTGGGAGGAAGCATGGCCTGGAAAGCTGACCCAAACTGGCCAAAGGGATATTCCATACCATAGAATGCCATGCTCAGTTTATAAACTGTGGCAGATGGCCAGGAGGCGCTGATTTGTTTTGTAGATAAAAACAATTTTTTCACAGGATATTGTGATGATGACTGGATTCACCTCTGCCTCTCTAAGTATATTAAATGGCTTTGAGCCTAAGGCAAGAGGCAGGAAGTTTCACCCCACCATGATTCAGAAATCCTTGAAACTTGCAAGCCAGAGGACAGGCTGTGGGGGACATTGTACCCAGAAGAAGAAAGGATGGGCCAAAGAATTTCCCTTTTTCTTTAATTCCAGTCCAAACCTTCTCCCAGGCCCACTGTGTCAACCCCAGGAGGAGCAGGGACTGCCCTTCTGTTGGGCTGTGCAGGATGGGGAAAGCAGGGGAGGATCCCATCCTCATTCCCCTTTGGTGGCACAAGGAACACCAGGAATAAGAGAGCAAACCACCAGCCACCAGCACTGGACACTGAGGCTGTGGGAAGGCATGGCACTCCCAGCCAAGCCTCCAAGAGCTGTTAGGTGGTGTAGGTGCCTTCTCAGGTGCAGAGTTCTCACAGCCCGGTGGCTTCGACACAATGCTGGCAGACTGTGTCAGCAGGGAGCTGGCTGCACTCTCTCACCAGCACTCAAGAGCTTTAGGAGTAAGGCAGATGTGAATAATAGTTAGTCTCCTGGGAAACTGCTATTCTGAGTCTCTCTCTGCATGTCCACATGCAGTTTCTAGGTCAGTCTACTTAGAGGACTAAGACATCACTGGAGCTCTTGAAACAGCTAAGTGCATGCACGGGTCATGGCTCAGTGCTGTGCAGATGGATCTGTTCACATCCAAGAACTGTACAGCTTCATCCAGCTATTGCTGAGCCCAGCACAAGCTCCCTACTCAGTAGCTTCACTGCACAAATGGAGCCTGAAATTTGGAACAAGCAGACAAGTCTGTAGCTGGCAATGATGTCATGGTCTTGTAGAGTGATCTGTTAATGACTTCTATGCAGTTCATGGCCAGACTGTTTTAATCGTGGTCTACCCAAACTGCATCAAACTACATCTTGAAGTTTCACATTCAATATGCAAGTATTTAAGACTCCCTATAATAGAATATTCATAAGATATCCGAAGTTGGAAGGGACCCATCAGGATCATTCCGGCCCTGCACAGGACACTCCAAGAATCACACCATGTGCCTGAACGCTTCTTGAGCTCTGTCAGCCTTGGTGCTGTGACCACTTCCCTGGGGAGCCTGTTCCAGTGGCCAACCACCCTGTGGGTGAAGAACCTTTTCCTGATATCCAGCCTGAACCACCCTGGACTCAGCTTCGTGCCGTTCCCTCAGGTCCTGCCACTGGTCACCAAAGAGAAGAGATCAGTGTCTGCCCCTCCTCTTCTCCTCATGAGGAAGCTGTAACTGCAATGAGGTCTCCCTTCTCTAGGCTGAAGAAACCGAATGACCTCAAGATAATGGAATTCAGTGATTTCTCTCCCTTTGTGGTATCAAAACATAGACAATGGTATCAACCTTTGTCAAGGGCTTTCAGCTCTAGAGATAAAAACCGTGTTTGTAACAGCTAGTGGTGGCTAGTTAATCTATTCATTAAAGAAATTAGAGGTTTATGCTTCTCAGAAAACTGTGATTTTGAAATCTCTGGAATCTCCCAGCACTTTTCCTATAAGAAGGGTGGAAGTAAATAAAGATAGCTTGGAGATGGTGTCTGATATCCTTTGAAAATGCCAGACAGACAATGGAATTAATATTCCTGAAGTCACAGGATATTGCTATGTTTTAAGCAGCTGCCTTCTCCGTCAGCTGAGAGGAGAAATTCATCCCATACTGACAGGAGAATAGGTGGGCTGCCCTGCAGTCAGAACCAAAACCAACCAAAGCTGAGGTTCCTTTCTTCTGTGCAGGAGAAATTTGTCATCTTTTCCTTGTGTGATCTCAGTGTGCTTCAAAGAGTTTTCTTCCTTTGTAAGAGCAAGAGGCTTTGACTCTGCTAAGCACTCTTAGTTTTGCCTGTACTCTATGAAATTTCCTCTAATGGATGCAGGTACAAGCTTGAGCTATTTGTTGCTTTCCTTTGGATGAAAGAGTCTCGGACTTGGTCTACAGCTTATTATGGCAGGGAAAGCAAAGCATGTGACCCTCCATTTATCTCAGCTCAGGTGGTGGCCCTTGCCATCTTTTTTGCTACAACAGAAACTTCTCTGTCACAAAAACCCCCTATGTAGTGGAATATAGTAGTAGATTTTTCCTGCTGAGCACCACGTCTGACAGCAGTGGCTGCTAAGACTTTTCAGACTGATACTGAGGCTGATTGTATCTCCCATACTTTGCTCTTGTGAGACCCCACTTGGAGTGCTGTGTCCAGCTCTGGGGTCCCCAACATGAGAAGGATATGGGCATGTTGGAGCAAGTCCAAAGGAGGCCATAAACACGATCAGAGTGCTGGAGCACGTCTCGTATGAAAACAAGCTGAGAGAGTTGGTGTTGTTCAGCCTGGAGAAGAGAAGGCTCGAGGGAGACATTAGAGCACCTTCCAGTACTAAAAGAGGGCTTAGAAGAAACACTGAGATAGACTTTTGACATGGTTGTGTACTGACAGGACAAGGGATAATGGCTTTAAACTGAAAGAGGGCAGGTTTAGATTAGATATCAGGAAGAAATTCTATGAGGGTGGTGAGGCACTGGCACAGGTTGCCCAGAGAAGCTGTGGATGCCCCACGCCTGAAATTGTTAAAGGCCAGGCTGGATGGAGCTCTGAGCAATCTGGTCTAGTGGAAGATGACCCTTCCCATGGCAGGGGGTTGGACTGGGGAGTCAATCTTTAAGGTCTTTTTCAACCCAAACCATTCCATGATTCTATGAAAGAGGCAGGAATGAAAGCTGGAAGCTAAAATCCCGATCCAACATCAAGAAGTGCCAGAAAGGTTTCAAGGATTTGTTTTCCCCTGAGTGCTATTCAGAATAGCACAAGCTGCAAAATACAGAGTAGTACTGCCTTTGTTCCCTTGTGAGGTCTCTGCATAATTCTACACAGAGAAAATGAATAAAACACTATGAATGTTTTTAGAAACGGAGACTTAATATTCATTAATTCCTAGCACTTGCAAGTAAACTTTCTTAGGCCTGTTACAATATTTTTCAAGGAAACAGAAAAATAAGAAAGCAGTATTGTCAATACAAATAACAATTCGCTTTTGAGTAGAAAAACCCAAAACACACTAAACGATAGAAGTTGTAGAGCCAACCACTCAAAATTTTGGAGATGTCAGCATTAACTTTACCTTTGCAACCCTGAGTTCCTTTATTTGTGTGTCAGATGATGTATTCTCTAAATGCAGTTCATTTTCCCACAAAATGTCTGTTCTCGGGCTGTGCAGATCCCCTGCAATGAACAGCTGTTCAGTGCCTTGTGCCACACCTCCCAAATTCAAAAGATAGCAAAAACTCCAGCTACAGTAGGCAAACACACACAAAATGGAAAATTAATCTCCGCCCTGTACACATTGTGTCTCATTTTATCAACACTCAGATCCTCCCTTTACACCCACCAAGATGGCACCTGAATGCAGTTTGTGCACCAATGGCTGTATTAGCATTTTAAAAGAACCATTTGGTCTGCAAGAGAGATGGGGTAGAATGAAAAAATACCCATGAAGCCTGGATGCCCAAGTTAAATTGCCCAGGGCAAATATTTTTGGAGTACTTTGTTTCATACTGCACTTTGTGTGTGCAGAGCACAACCCCCCACTGATTTCAGCAGCACTGGTGAATGCAAAATGTCTGTCCAGAATCCCAAATCAGATATGAAGAAAATGAAAAATAGCTAATTATTAGAAATTACCCTGTACCATGCTAAGCACATTGTAGCACACCCAGTGTATGATGTACAGTTTCCAAGGACACCATTTCTAGTGCTTCAACCACGTTCCCCTCTTCCGTGCTGTCCAAATCTCTCTGAGACTTGTATCTCTGCTGGCCATCTGTTCATTCCTGGACAGGCTCCTAATGTTCACTGTCCAATCTGCCTCTTCTTTTCCTTTTATCCAGTCCATCCCTCCTGCTCTTTTTAAAATCAAACAGCTTCAACTTCTTGCATCCCCCCCTTGTGCCCAGATTCAGGATTGATCAGAGCCTGGAGGAGAAAGTTTTGCCACCCAGTGCAGGGTTGTAGGATCTGTAGGTGATCTGTAACTGCAGGAGTCCCGCTCAGACCCACCAGGAGCATTTGAGTGGGCATCTGAGGATTTTGTCTACTGGAGTTACAGCAACATTTTATATATGTAGCAGGATGACAACTACACTCAAAAATGGTGAATCTTAAGATGTTTCCTTCAGCTTCAGAAAGAACATCTCACTGAGGTACCCAGCATTCTCAGAGACTTATTTGCTAGTAAAGTGCTGGATTCTGCTGCCACTGGAATGGGGAGCATGGTTCACAAACTCTGCACAACTGGAAAATTAGAATAGAATAGAATAGAATAGAATAGAATAGAATAGAATAGAATAGTTCATTTGGAAGTGACTTACAATGATCATCCATAATGATGCCCTGAACAATTCAGGGCTCATGTATTGTAAATGTTGAGGGAGGGAGTTGGCATAAGGGGTCAAAGAAGGCAGGAGGAAAGGTTTAACTCTGCAGATCGGTGATACAAAACACTCCAACTTCAAGGGATTTGATAAAGGGCAGTAAAATAGCACTGGATTCACAGTGAGAGACTGATAACTGCTTGTGCAAGAGCAGGTTAGCTGCAAAGAGTGGTAGATATTTCACTCTTGTAAAATACTGAGGTGTGAAAACCCTGCACGAGGCTTAAAATTATTTCAGAACTGTAAGTTTATTACAGGACACTGAGAAAAACAGTTTCACTTTTTTTTTTTTTCCATTTATAAGAAGATTTTTCTCACTTCACTGCTGAATGCTGCAAGTTAAATGTGGAATGGGGCACCATGATGTGATGGTCAAGCTAATTTCCACAGCACAAGGAAATATTGCTCCTCAGTGCAATATAAAGTAGAGATTTTGGAACAACATTTTTTTGTTATTTGAACCCGTATTTCCTTCTGCTAAGAACTTTAAGTTCTGAAATCTACTTCAGACACTTGCAGTCATGAATTTTCTTAGCCACTCCAAATAGGACGCATCTCAGCTTAAATGCACCAAAATTGTGCAGTCATCAGAGGATAACTTGCAGACAAATGTTCCACCTTTATTACTTTCCATCAGAGATATCATCTCTTTTCTCAAAGCGGTTCATTTATGAACTGATTCCAGAGAGCTAACTTCTTAGTTGGGATGAAATGTCCCAGACGTCTGAAGTGACAAGTACACAGATGCTTTACAGGGTAAGAGAGCAACATTCAAAGGTGAGTTAAAAAGTCAAACTGTGGGATCTTTTAGCTGCAACTTGACAATGATGCAAAGATACTTTGATAAAAGGTTCTAGTCCAAATCCACAGTAGAACTTAATTATCCATACTCCAGCTGTGAATGGCATGTCCAACTTTTTGTATGTTTTTTGGGTTTAGTTATCTATTTGAAGAAAAACTATTTTTCTACTTGAAGAATAGGCATCCACTCTTCTTCAGATCTTTCTTAGTAAAAGTGCCTGTGATGTAAGAGACTCCTATTTATCAGTGTCTATCATATTCTCCACTTCTCTAAGGGTATTTCCACCAAAAAAAAAAAAAAAAAGGCTTTGTGGAATGCATCTGTTCATTCATTCTGAAAAGGTCTTGACTTTTCAGATCCCGGTTCAGAAAGGATGCTTTCCTACCCAGTTGCACTGGATCTCAGATAGCAACCGAAAAGTTTACCTCTCAATCATTTCCATGTTGCTACAAGGAGAGTCAGAAGAGGGGAAGGGAGGCCTGATGTGATGAGACTGTTGTTTAAGTACCAGCAAAACACACCCACAGTCTTAGTAACTAACAAGGCTCAGTCATGCAGGTAACAGCAACACACATGCAGAGAATCCCATCCTGCAAGCCAGTCCAAAGTCACTTTGACAAAGGCAAAAGTTCCTTCCTGGGAAGAGTTTACTTTCTCCCCTCTAAGGGCTCCACACCATTGTTATCAGCTTGCATTAAACATGCAACTCTTTCATATTGCTCCCTGCAGAACCTCCTTTCTTGGTTTTATCACCTGTGGTGTGGCCAGGGCTCCACATCTTCCCACCATTTTAGCTCTTGCCAAGTCTATGTGCAGTCCTGTAAGATTTCCCAAGGTCACCATTTAGCTCACAGCTACTACTGGCTCAACTGCAGAGATGTCTGTCTTTCCTGACTGGGTGTTGGAGGGTGGTGGAAGGACACGGGAGGCCTGCAACCTCTTGAGGTTGCCATTTTCTGGCCAAGCCATTCGGTAGGATGGGACAGTGGAGGGAAGCCTCTGTTCCGTGGGCCTGGGGGCTTTTCTGCACATGTTGAGCAAAGCCTTCAGCTCCGATCGGAAGCTATCATTGAGCCAGCAGTAGATGAAGGGGTTGTAGCAGGTGCTGCTCATTGCAAACCAGTGGAAGGCGAAGTACAGGGCATTGTTGGTGTGGATGGTCTGGCTGGAGAGGAGGAGGACATAGCAATTCAAGGGGAACCAGCAAACTGCGAAGAGGATGACAACGAGCATCAGCATCTTGATGGTCTTCTTATTCTTTTTGCGAAGGACAAAGTACTGCTCAGTGGTGACGTCCCCGATGACATTGCGCAGCCAGAGTTTCTTTGCCACTGTCACGTAGGCAGCAGAGATGATCAGAAGGGGCAGCACATAGAGCAGAATGAAGGTTGTTAAATCAAGGTACTTCCAAAAGAGGTCGGCAGGCTCAGGGAAATCTGGCAGACACAGGCACCGGGTAACATCCTCACTGCAAATGGCACAGGATGAGAGGTGGCGGGATAAGTACATCAGAAACAAGGAGGCAGGTGGGAGAGGGCTCCTGCCATGTGGCCTGAAAGCAAACACTGTGTTTATCTGTGACAAATGTTACAGCTGAGCAGAGCTCTGCTCTTCAAGGATCTGAGCCATGGAGCAGCCAGTGAGCAATGTGGTGATAATTTCTTATGGGCATTCATGACCTTATGACAATTTTATGAATTTCATCAATTACAAAATTTCCAGCTGCACATAAGCAGGCTTTTATTTTCTGTCCTTTGGTAAACAGGTACACAGTCTCTGCACATATTAAGGACCTTTCCCTCATTAAAGCACTTTCCAAATATTAAGGCTCTTGACAGCTGAGGCAGATTTATCTACTTTCCTAGGGCTAAAGAGTAGATTAAAACCTGTTGGGTTTTAGTGAGTTTTTGGTTGGTTGGTTGGTTTTGTTTCTCATTTCTGGTTTGCCCAAAGAGGTCAAATTGGTATATGGCATAAAACCCCAGTGTACAGAGGTAAAGGGTCCAGGCCAGATCCTCTAACTTCTTAGCCTATTTTGTGTGATTAGTGGGACAGAATAAAGATAAAATATTTAAAAATAAAAAGGACAGGATATCAGACATTGCTAAAGGCTTTCAGTGGAATATACCAAAGTATGACTGCTCAGAGTTTGGCCTCCAGGGAGACTGAAGGAAAGCAAAGCACATCCTTACCTGTATTCAAAGGTAAAGAGCTTTTGGTAGATAGCATGTGGTAGGGAAAAACAAGTTGCCATGATCCAGATTACAGAGATGTAGATAACACCTTTTCCAGTAGATATGCGAGGTTTCAGAGGGTGCATTATAACCTGCACAAAATAAACCAAAATCTAGGCTTATTACATTTCTGGAAAAAAAAAAATTTTTTTTCATACAATCTTCCAGCCTTAAATTTATTATTCAATGTGGTAATTTAGCATGCAAGCAGTACAGTCTTCACCCAGCTCCCAAGGACTGTAAGCTGTATATGAAAATCTGAATTTTAACACCATGAAATATGGTTCAAGTCAGATCTTAGTCCTACGCCCAAATTTCAGTATTTGCATCTGGGTGGGAAAAACACCAGGAGGTGTTAATATGTGTTCATTACCAGGTTCAATTTCCTTAACTGAAAAAAAAAAAAAAAAGGAGAAAAAAGTTTCAAACTCTTCAGTATCAGTGACCCAAAGAACCAAAGGGTTTGTTATTTAACCAGACCTCCATGGGAATGCTTGTGATAGCCAGTGCATTTTCTGGAAACAATCTTTCTAGCAGAAAATGCCAGCTGTAAATGGTTTTGTGTGGTTGTTGGATGACTCCAAACTGATAATACCCAACTGTCCCCAGTTTTGAGCCCATTATCAACAGCAAGCCACAGCTCTGTGACAAGCACCAGTGTACTGTAGTCAGATCTCCAGTATTCAGGGTAACAGAAGGTGGGACATCCCAGAACATCAGGAGATAGAGCTGAGAAAGCTAACTAGGACGTCCCTTACAACCCTACTGCTGGCCAAGCCACCCCAAAGGAGAGCTCTCCACATAAATTCCTATCAGGATCTTGAACGTTCTCCTTGTTTGAGAGCTACTGGATTATCTACTGCATAAAAGATCCCTTTACCCAGCTGCAAGAGATAGCAAGGTGATGGATACCTCCTACCTTGCTGTGGGCTCGAAACTATTCTGACAGCAAGAACTGCCCCCCTACCCTGTCAGCTCCTCGTGCATCTTATGATACTCTGGGAACTGAGGGGAAAAGGGCATGGGATCATCCTTTCTCAGTTTACTTATGCCCTCTCAAGCTTTCCATCCCTCTGCTTCAAAGAAGTCTCACCTGGTGCCTGTCCACAGCAATGGCTGTAAGGGTCAAGGCAGAGACGTGGAGGGAGCAGTACTGTGCAAATCTACTGACATGGCACATCCCCTTCCCAAAGATCCAGGTACTGTTCACAAAACGAGCCTAAAACAAGATGACCATTAGTTTTGTGCACCCCACAACTGCTTATAAGTACAGCTCCAGTACACAATCCCTTGTGCTGTGTAAAAGATACTTTTAAGATACCAGGTTCTTTGTATAATTGTATAAATTTCTGGCTTCTGAACCCTGAAGAGGCAGGCTGCTGCTGCTCAGTGGCCTGGCAATATCCTCCAGGACAACACAGCAGCCCAGTATCAAAGATGTTTGTTCTTTTTATTTACAGTGAGTCCTTCTGCAGCCTCACTATTGAGTCAATGTATTTGCTTTTCCTTTTAAGCCCTCCTTTATGTGATATGGTGACCTGTACATCTTATCTCACTTCAAGCAAACTACAGCTTTTCAAAACAGCTTGTTAAACAATGGTGAGCATTTATCTTTTTCAAGAGTTTTACAGTATTACTTTGGAAATACTTTAGAAAAGAGAAGGACAAAAAGGATCAGATGCTACTAAAATACTAAGCAATCACTGCAAGGTTATTATTGTTCAAGTACTATCAGGGCCACATTTAACAAATGGGTAATTTCCAATCTTCAACTAGATAGCAGGAATCAGAGAAGAAAAATACATGTGGAGTTTTCCAAAGGCAACTCCAATGGCTGTAATTTGGAGTGGACAGATATCTGCAGAATACCTGCACACTGCCTATAGCAGTGTAAAGCAGGAAAAGCCACCAGAGCACCTTTATAGCACTGTAGGGGCCCAGAGAAACTGACTTCAGTTATGGGGTGGACTGTGGTGGTGCATTCCCCCACCTCCCAGGCTGCACCATGTCTGTGAAGTGCTTAGGTGCTTCCTTTCCCTCAGGGGTGGGTCGTCCCAGGCACCTGTGCCCCCTCTTACCAGCGTGAAAGGTGTGTTGAGGAGCGTGATCATGATATCGGCTACAGCCAGGTTCACAATGAACAAGCTGGTGGCAGAGTGAACGCGCTTCGTCTTGATGACAACATGACAGACCAGGACGTTGCCGAAGAGGGAGAAGACAATGATGAAGGAGTACGCCGCGATGAGCAGGGCTTTCACCGTCGTGCTCTGAGATTCTGCTCCGTATCGGCTCCTGTTCACAAAGCTCTGCCAGTCGGCCAGGCTGTCATTATCCCAGGAAAAGAAGCCCGATACGTTCGGGATTACAAAAGTCTTCTCCAGGCTCCCATTGAGGGGCAACTTTCCTGGGGTCACAAAGGCGATAACCAAGCCGGGGAGGCTGAGCCTGACAAAATAGGACAACATCTCTGGAACGCCGCTCTGCTCCTCCAATTTGGGAAGAGCTCATTTGCGAGAGCAGAGCTCGCTCCGTGCCCCGGGAGAGCCGCTCTCCCCCCGCTCAGCCCCGGCGCGCTCGGGGGCTGCAAACACGGCACACGAGCAGCGGGAGCGGAGGGATGCTCCTGCCTCCCGCAGCGTGCTTCTCTCCCGCTCGGCTCGCCGCTACTTTTGCTCCTTCAGCCAGCTTTATATTCCCAGGCGAGCTCCGAGCCGGGATCTTCTGCAGTCATTGGGCTGCATGACATAATTTGTGCTCTGACGTGCTGCTTTCCCACGCAGCTGCGCTCCCCCGGGCGCTACTCCGAGGTAAGTACATCTGCGAGAAAGGCAAAATCAATCTCTTCAGATGTCAGAATCCTTTTTCTCTATCACAGCCCAGCTCAGGCAAATTCTGTGCTGTTTATACACCGGCAGCACGTGTGCCAGCTCTGCTCTCTCCCAGGACAGGTCAAATCTGAGCTGTTTTACAGGTCTGGAAGGCAAGTTTAAGTCTATTTCTTAGCATGATTAGAACAGCACAGAACAGAATGTAACAGATGAACTGTAAATAACAAGCTGCCTTATTGCACTGACACTATTTTTCCAAAGACCTTTTTTCTCTGAGAGAGATGTGGAATATTCAAGTTTTCCCTTGGCAGGTATTTCCTCTCAACCAAAGAAATAAAAAGTCGGACGTGAAACTGCTTTCTAGGGTTTGTAGAAATAGAGGTAGTTACAAAGATGTTGATTATACAGGACAGAGAACAGGAACTGTCCCAGCACAGTGAGTCCAGTATCCAAAGCAAAAGGCAGCTGTATGCAGGTCCCAAGCACTGATGAGATGGCAGCATGTGTTCCCTCTGCTTGCCCCCCAAAACACAGCAGGAAATAGAAAATCAGGACCAGGAGACAAAGACCCACAAATCTTACACAGAAAGATTGTGCCAGTTCCCAAGTGCACAGGTACAGTGCTGCACCTCTGCTGGGGACAGATCTGCTTGGGCAGTGTCAACAATCCCCAGCCAGAGCTGGTTTTGTACATAAAGGGCTTTATTTAATCATTAATTAAATGACCACCACCTGAAAAGCTTGTATTATAAGCTGGTCACTCACTGATGAAAGTAACTCTTCCAAAAGATGTCTGTGACAGCCTCAGTGAACTGCTTGGGCTGCCTTCTCTTCACCACTCCTCAGCAGCTGGACACAGTAGGACAAGCAGAATGGACAGCCCACAGTGCTACCCTGCACACTGCTGCCGGAGTGTTTCTTCCACAAAATTGTCCAACTTGAGCTCTTTAGGCAATTCACCTGTTTCAGAGAAAGCTTTCCAGTGAACCTGCTGGAGTTGCTCAGGCAGCAGTCACCCCTGACCATTCAGAGAGAAGAAACATGCTGTCAGGAAACTAGTCTCAAATAAAGGCCCAAGAAAATAGTACAAAGTAGGACAGAACAGCACGCTTAGAGGTTTGGGATAAGAACAGAGGGGCCAGTGGCATATGTTCCCCTTCTTGCTATGCTGCTCCAGCAGCTCCCACATCTCCCAGTGTCGCTGGCCAGTGCATAAGGGCATTCTGTCTTCCGACACTCAGACTCTATCTCTTGTTTCATATCTACCAAATTCTGTTCTCCTGTACTATAATCTGTATTCCAGCAAAAATTATAAGCTTGGTTTATTTATGCTCCTGGATCTAATTCTTAATTTCTAGCAGGGTACCCTTGCATATGTAGTTAGAGCTGCCATTGCCTTTGAAGACCAGGTGCATCCAGGAGACCAGGATATCTTCTCACCTCCTAAGCCAGGCTGCTGGTAGGATGGAAATCTTCTCCCACTCAGCTCAAGACCACACTTCTCTGAGCTGGATTCTGTGTCTTGTGATCCAGAGGAGGTGGTCCAACCACACACTGGGCAGGCCCACTCAAAATAGCCACAAAGGGTCACGGAAAAACCTAGTGGAAGCTCTCTGTCAGGTTTCTCCCATGTTGCTGGTGTGCCTTTCTCTGCTTCACAACACCTTTCTGATTTAGTTTGCATTTGAACATGCTCCAATAAGAGCTGCTTAAGCAGCTCACCTACTTGTAGTTGTTCCTAAAGAACAGGCTGTGGTAGTTTGGGCAGCTTGGCACCTGCTCCTGCCAACTTCACCCTTGCTCCACAATCCCCAGTACCCTGCTGACAGCAAAAGAAGCAGCTGCACAGGAATGCCAGGATTCAGCATGCTGAATCTGGTTTTTGTAAAAGGTATCTGTGACATGATGCAATTTCTTAAGTGAAAGGTAATGTTTGAAATAAAGCTATATGGATGGACCATGAATTCAGGGAATTAAAAAAAGTCATCAAAAGCCCTTGTGCAAGAGTACTCTTAATAGGATAATAATAAACTAGAAACCAGGCCTGGTGGGAATAAAAGATCTAAGAAAAATAGAAAAAAATCAGCTAGACATGCCAAAAAGTTTGGAAGCATTCAAAAAGAGATGTAATGCCTTTTTTTCCTCTTTAAAACACACAGCAGAGTGTGCTTTTCTCCCTGCTTCCTGCTCCTGGGAACAATCTTTCACTACCATAGCTTTAATGAAATTTCGAGCTTTGCTGAATTTCTGAGCTTTTCTGGGGCAGGGGAATTAAAGTTACATGGGTGAGAAGTGATTTTTCAAAAACTAGCCAGTGTGATCTCTGAGAAATAATGTTGATGTTCTGAGCATCCTACCCCCTCATCTAACCACTCCCATTAATGTTCAGGACAAGCACCTCTTTACAGCAGAGTCTTTCTCCACACACCAGTTACAAGTTTTCCCCTGAAGTGAGGGCTGCTATATTTATCTTCCATACAAGTCAATTTTAACACAAAGCCACTGAATCTGACAGCTGACAGAAAAAAAAAAATTGTGAAAAGGGAGAAAGAGCCTTTGATATGATTCCTATTATTCTTATATACTTGGCTAAAATATTTTCCTAGGATGTGCATGTAACATGAAAATAGAGAGTCCCCTTTGGTACTTCCTGAATTACAGAGCTGAATCCACTCCCATATACTATGATGTTTAATAACAGTGCAATACTGGGTTTAAGTTCTCTTGGTTGAGTTGAAAGCATTAAGACATTTTACAGCTTCAATACTGAAACCTGTATTCTTGTGTCCAACTATGACTCCGAATTCAGAGTTTTCAAATGTATCCACAGCAGACTGTAAGTAAGTACAACTGCCACTGTGCTAAGACTGTGTCCATATTCATACCTGCATACTACTATAAATTTACTTCTCTGCAGAATTCAAACCAAAGAGATGGAGTTTTCTACAAAAGACATAACTGTCATTTTTATTATCATCCCAAAAAGAAAACAGAGTTTGAGAGTTTTAGAAAGAACTTGCACTTTCAGGCAGTACTTTAGAATATCAGACCCTCTAGTCTAGTGCATCAAGCAATTTAACAGACATTATACCAAATTTGGTGCTGCTGGAAAAAAAAACCCAAACCAAACCATTTCACAGAAGAAAATAGAAGGCAAGCCATCATTTATAGAGAAATATCATCTAGAGAATGCCTTGCAAACTGCTTTCCATTTTCTTCACAAACTTCCATGGTCTCTCTTGCATAGTGAGCCAGAAATCACTTAGTTCTTCTTGATGTTGCAGGGCTCATGAATGGATCATCCTGCAATTTGCAAAGAGATACACATCACTAAAACCAGCAGGCATTTCAAGTCATAAACAAGTAAAGTCACCTTTAGGTCAAACTAGAAAGCCTGGCCATACAATTCCATGCTTTCTGACAGACCTGGTTTTGTTGGTTTTGATATGAAAAAGGTCATCTATTGACTTAAAACACCATGTGACATATGTGCAGAGAATAGAAGTTTATGTCAATATGACCAGAACAGCTACTTTGGAATAAGTAATAATCTATATTTCAGTTGTTAATAAGCAGCACATAATAAAATTATGTCCACATACACACTGCACATCATAATTTACTGATATTTGCATGAATCAAAAATACTGTTTCTTTTTGCATATTCAAGCAAACATGTAGTATTTTATTACAGGTACAAGAAGAGACAGCACAGTGGGGAGAAGGGACAAGAACGTAGTATTTTCTCTGAAGTGGCCAACATCTGACATTGTTAAGGAATGGATTCTGACCATGCATGTCAGCCTATAAAAACAAACTGCACAATGCTTGACAAAATACAGTGTATTCTATTCAGTGCTAAACTGTGTAAAAATTTCTACTTGTTTAGTTGTGGAAGAAACCATTTCAGTTCAAAGATATGCTGCAAGAACAGACATACTAGACTTGAAGACAGTGTTTTAAATTTTTTAAGAAGTGTACTTAGATAATTTACAACAATAAAATGCCCTGGAAAAGAGCTGTTTCTAAATGCAACAACAACAAAAAAACTTCCTTTCTAAAAGAATAAAATATATAATTAAATGAAAGGATATAGCTAAGCACACTAGAAGAGATTGTAATGACTTTCTCTCCCAGGCAATTCCAGGTCCACATTTCAGTAATGACAATTCACTGACTAAAAATTGAAGGGAAAAAGGATTGGATATTTTCCTGAGGTCCCTTCCAGCCTTATTTTTGATAATTATGCAGGTAATCTAATTAAAGTTGGTTGCAATAATCTAGCCCTGTTAGTGAAAAAAATAATAAATTCAATTTTACTCCGAAATGCTTTACTCAAATAGCCGTAAAAGTGAGCTATAGAAACTTACATGAAATAAACCTAAAAAAATAGTACTATACACCATACCTCATCTGACTCAAAATCAACTCCTCTAGATGCTTGGCTTTGTGAACCTCTTTTACTAAGTGAAGACGTAGTTGGCAACCTTGAAACATATGAAGAGAAGAAAAATGGCATCAGCATGTTCTCAGTTTCCAGACATTCCAGTAACGTCCCCCTTCACTTAAGAGTTGGGCCACCAATACACAGAGTAAAAATAAATAGAAATAAGTAAAACAATACAAATTCTCAAAATAACATATTAAAACTAAACCTCTGATGAAGTTTACTTCAATCAGTAATCTAATTTTTTTTGTTACAGAAAGATAACCCACATTAAAAAGCAAAAATTTATGTAAATTCTCTAAGCAGTGCTATGACTTTCCTAAAAATCTGGTAGTCAATCAGATCCTCAGACTCTGCTGACTGCCAGTCAGAAATAAGGCACTCATGGTTGCATTCCTGAATCAAACATACTGACCTTTGATTTACTTTGGAAGAAGGAGGAACAAAAGAAGTATCTTCTGGATCAGAATCAACATCTATAATATCCTGAAAAAGAAGTGTATTAAAGTCTTCCATGGAATTTATTCTTACAGAGAGAGTGCATAATGCTTCAGTACTATAGCACAGAACCCCTAATTTTTTCCGACTATACACCTATTTAGTTATAATAATATACACTTGAGAGAGTCCCAGACTAGAACTGCACAAATTTGCAAATACAGCACAAGTTTATTCTTCACATCTTTGAGCTTGCAGAACCCACGAAAACACTCATGTGTTATATACATGATATATATGTGATATATACACCTCATATCTTAGACTATGGTCACAAATAAAACCTGGCTTTTCTCAGGCAAACACCATAAAAAAAAAAGGATACAAAAGGTCTCCAAATTAACATGCAGAAACTTCATGCTGGAACTGATGGCTTGGGAACATCTGCTGATCTAGGCTAACATTTTGACCGCGCATTTATTTTTCAAATCAACAGTAAAAGACAGCACAACTTCACTCTTACAAGAAGCTGCTTACCTCAGAGTAAGACTGGAATGAATTTAAAGAGTGGTCTGTTTTTGAAGACCTAAAGGCTGGAATAAAACATATGCAATATTTTTTAAATACTCACACAATTAAATGCAAACAACATTATATTGTTCTTTTTATTTAAGACCTGTCTAGCACGCATTTCCACTGCAAAATACTGCAAAACAAACAAACAAACCAGCCCAAAACATAAATTGTGTCAACCCAGGGATATAACCCTCTGTGCAGCTGCTTCCCAGCCTGGCTGAAAAACCACCAGTAACATTGGTTCAGAGGAAGTGAAAAATATTACTATAATTGAAATTCCTGTATATCTAACATTTTAGACATGAACACATCTGCTAAAATTCATTTGTCTGCAATATTTTAGGTCATTTTCTGATCAATTTAAAATTAAGGTAATTTGCTGATTTTTTTATTAAAATTCAGTCTAACTTGGGGTATTTTGTGGGGGATTTATGTGTAGATTAGTGAGCAGTGTTTTTTTCTTTAATATTCAGATTACCTGTCCTGTTCCCTCAGTGCCTGTCGTCTAGTGCAAGGAAGAGCTACTCTCACATATGTAGGCTGCTTAAAGATACGGTTTTCTTCTCTAGTAAAAACAGGCATTTATAAAACTTGCTACAATGTAAGGCTAAATTAAAGTTTACTAACTTGTAAACATCAGTCAAATTTAACTTTTTATCCCCTGAGGAATATTCTGCCTAAAATGTTCTTTCTATACTTATTCCTTAAGGAACTGCATACAATAAAATGCTTCGTATTTCCAGTTCTAGCCAGAAGTTCCTAAAACATTTCATTTTAGCCCATGACAGAAGAATATTACTATTCTTTTTTTCATTTTCTTTTTTCTTTCTCTCATCACTGTTAGTTATTCTATTTCATTAGCACTGAAAGAATCTCTCACAGCTGAAATGGACTGATAGCAAAAAAAAGGCAATTAAGACACTTCATCATTAAACAAACACCTTCACTACAATTTGAGAGAGCAGATTAGAGTAACAGACAGATCACAGGCCTACCATCCACGATAGACATATTCTTGGCAGGCACAGATACAGGCTTGTAGGATCTGCTGCTAGAAGCTGATTCTTGGCTAGTGGTTCCTGTAGAGATAACAAACAAAATGCAAATCTGTTCAGCAGTTATTTTTTCTCCTCTTTAGTCTACCATTACTGAGTGGGAAGTCACTTCAAAAAATCTACATACAATCCTCTTTACTCCTCACTTTCTCCTTGAATCAAAGGCCTCCTTACATGCAGAAGAACTGCTCTGGGTCAAGTACTCAAAGACAGACACAACCTCTTAACACACAGGGCCCTGCTCTGATGGGATCACAACAGTGTTGGAGTACAGGTTCACAGAACTAGTTTAAAGGCACTAACCAAATCAGACCCAAGATGACAGCCTTTGCTTCAACTCAATGTGCTCTAAGACCTTTGGGCATATTACTGAGACAACTCAAAGGAGTTATTTATTTATATATATATATACACAATGAAAGTACATCTATAATGGAAGTACAACTACCACTCTAAAGTGCACAACCACACAGTCAAGGAGCTATTTAATTCGTTTTGGTTAGGAAACACTCCCCATTGTTTCAGTCACTAGAAACATTAAAGTCTCTTGCAAATTACATTAGGAGAGAGACAATCTGTACCTCCTTTTTTACACTGATCAAATGGATTACCTTTAGCAATGACAAAGGGCTATCCATGCACTTTATTGCACAGACCTTCCCAATAATGCATCTTTTAGGAGTCTACTGTGTTTCTATAGCTGGGAGGAAAGATATTTTTCTTTTAACGACAGTGAAAAAGACACAACTTAAGCCTTGTAAGGCAGTCAACTGTATGTAATAGTATACCACAAGTATTTGAGAAGAGGTTTTTTTCCAGTAGGAGTTCTTAAGCAACAAATTCCCACCTGATGGAAGCATCAGAAGAGTCATCTTTCAAAGAAAAAAAGGTCAGGAACTGCAGTACAAAGACTCTGAAGTTTTTCTTACCTCTTCCTCTTCGAGACGAACCTCTTGCTGTTGAATTTTGTCCTCTTGCACCTCTTGCCCTACCTCTTGCCCGACCCCTTCCTCGGCTCAGTGTTGAAGAAAGGCCATCACTTGGATTACCAGTGCCTATCATCTCCATGTCCATGGAATCTTCATCACTGGAGGCTGCAACCAGAACTTCATCCTCAGATCTGTGGGCTCTGGCCCTGATCATTGCCTGAAATGGAACAGTAATTACTACAGGAAAAAGAATCCTAACTCACGACACACACCATTGTTAAATCCCAGTTGTGTACAATAAATATACAATATAACTATAAATAAAAATGTATAGTTCTAAACCAGTGAGGCTTAGAAGACACAAATCCAGTGTTATGGAAGGCAAGGACATCTGTGAAAATACTGAGTCTATTTAATTAGATGCATACATATACAGTAGTTAGCTAAGCTCTGATAACAGAATGGAACTTGTTAATATAACACACTGTCAGTGGAGTTTGGTGAACAGCTCAGGTCGTCCTGTGTCAGCTACACACATCTGCTCAGAGGAAGCACCCTATGGGCTTCACTGACTTGAACTTTACTGATGACAGTGGGTGCTTAAACAACTAGTTCAGGTGATGATATCCCAGATTAGCAGAACTGAATCTCACCCCAGGTGTACTTTCTCTCAAAATTTCATTCCAGTCCCACATAACTTGCAAAGACAAAGGAGCACCCATGCTGTCAGTAGCTGGCAATTCTCCTTGGAAATACACATGTAATCTAGGTATGAGTACCTGGGAGATCTAAGATTTAAGATTGCTGATAAGGACACAGTACCTAAAGGTCTACCAATACTCCCAATTGGTTCCATTAATGCCACCCAATACAGTCCATCCACATGTGATAATGAGATCACAAATAGCTTAAAGCTGAAACATCTTTCAAAGTCACCTGCCTGGTCTAACCTCAGTTAAAAGCAAGAAATAATGAACATTCAGGTTCACAAATTTGTACAAGAGACCTCAAAAGCCAAATCAAGCAGTAGCTTAGTTACATATTATCCCAAGATTTAAAATAGACTTACAAAGCTTTAAAGGCAGACAGGCACTTTTTGGCAAGGATAATGGTGAAGTACTGCTGAAGCATTGCTAAATGACTGCATTTATATGCAGAAGGCACGACTCCATTTTTCAGCCTATGTTCAAAATTCAGAGGAATTACCTCACGGACTTCCTTATCCTCTTCTTCAGTATTCTTTTTTCTACTCTCTCTGAATTTTCTCACCTGAATAAAAAAAACGTTCCTGTCAAAATAACAGTTCATGTCATACAATAATCAAAACACAGTAAGTGCAAAGCTTTAATCACTGAATCATTAAATCAAGCTCATGTGAGAAGTGAAGAGTGCAAGAATAACTGAAGTTTGTCTGGGGCCCTTTCATGCTGTCCCTACAGTTTAAGAATCTCACATTCTGTTAATAACTGGAGCTACATCACTGGGGTGGAAGAAAGCTCGGGACATGATGGAGATACTGTGTTTAAGAGAAGAAGAGTATACATAACTTTGACAATAACGGACACTGAAATTGAATAACTGGAAAAAGGGGTCGAGATGAAGAACCAAGATAGAAAATAACTATTATGAGAAGAGACAATGTTGCAGTACATGTACAACCAAGGAAGCTCAACTTGACAAATATGGAAAAAGATATGAGGCGTGACAGAAAGAAGGCATTAGTTCTGAAGACAACAACAAAAAATCCACCCTCAAGTGTCACAGAAAGCCTGCAGGTACTGATTGTTTATGGTCTCCTTCAACCCCTCCTGAATTAAAGCTATCAGCAAGAAAATAGGTAGATGCAGCCTTCCTTCCCCATCAAATTCTTCTTTAAACAGTGCACAGATAAGCTGAACAACTTCTTCTACAATTTTGAGTATTACAGCTTAATACATGGGCTCGTGTGGGAGCTCGATGAGATGACAAAAATGTCTATCAGAGGTTGTTCAATACACATAAACCAGACCTCTCTCTGGGACACCCTGAGCTGTAAGCAGTCAAGCAGTTAGAAGCAAGTAGAGCACCTGAAGGATAAATTTTCTTTATGCTTGTCCTGTTCTTGTACTCTTCCCCAAGCCAAACAGAAAAGCTATGAAGAGATTTTATCTATCATCTTTCTCACAATAGTGGAAGTATGTAGTTTTACATGTATTAGACAGATTTTTTTCTATGTACATGTGTGCAACCTAAACCCCATTTTCAATACAAGCTTTGAAATCATATACTTAAAACTTCCTCATAAATTAATTTTTCATTTATTAATTGCAGAAAATGACTAGAGGCAAGTGTTGCACGTGCTCCACACACAGGCAATCTATTAAACCAACTAAACTAATTTTTCTACTGCTTTGACCTCTCTTGGGCAATCAACATTAACAGAATATTACCTCCTCATCTATTTTTTCTTCCTCTGCATCCGTGCGACGCTCCTTGAGAAACCTCTGTGTTTTTTCTAGTTGAAATTTCACCAGCTCTTCTATGGCATCTTTTTCCTCTTTGTCCACAAACTCCTGCACTGCTTCTCCCATTCCTCTTTCAGTTAGAAGTGAAAGCTGTACTTTCTTCAGAATTGGGGAAAATAATTTGTTAAGGAGCATTTGCCATTAGAGAAAGCAAGCAATATTCGAGCTGTTTCAGATAAATATTACATTAAGTTGGTTGAAAAACCAGTAATGTGCATTGAATATCTCAATCAGAGAAAAGCACAGCAATAAGCAAATGTTACTTGTCATAAACCAGTACAACTCTCTTGCTACTAGCATGTCACACCTACTTTACAGAGAATTTTCCAAATTAGTCCAAGCAAAAATCTTTATGAACAGTAAAGAAACTGCAATGCTAGTTATTATCTAAAATAAAAACTTCCATGAAATAATGCTGCCCAGAGGAATAAACTTTCTAGTTATTATGAAACAAAATGTTTAAATAAAATAAGCATAACAAAAGAATATTATTTACACTGTCCTGATACTGACACCTAGCATGTGTCTAAGGTTAGGCAGGATGATGTAATTTGAAGGACCTTCACCTCAAGAGTTCTTGCTCTAAAATTCTTGCTGTTCTGAAATAGCTTCTGCAAGTTATGCTTGATCAACTACATCAAGCATTTGGGCACCTGGCTCACTGATTATTTTTTTATCTCTGAGATGTTACTGCATTGGTATTGGGAAAGGGAAATATACTAGATTTAACAGCAGGGTGGGAAGAAGGCAAATAATTCGGGGTCTCTCTTCCTTCTCCCTGCTCTGCTTTAAATAAAATGTGGAAGTGCACTACAGCTGAGGACACAAACACACTGCAAAGTAACAAGTGACTCCAAGCCAGCTGGTAATAGTAAATGCTACAATCTCACACTAGCCCTAGAGTAAATTAAGGTAGCTCTTCCCTCAGAGCATGCTGCCTCACATTTTCCTCCTGTACCTGAGTACATGACACGTCACTCAGTACAGGGCAGACACTGCACGTTCACACGAAGAGCTACCACACTCTCAAACCAGTGCTTGTTCACATACCTACACCACCTATACACAACAGTTACTTGTTACTCTGAGACACACACTTCATGTGGTAATTCTCAGACAGTTTTATGGGAAATAAATTCACTTCTTGGTGAATGTCAGAGTCTTTTCAGGGCATTCTACTTCCATTAAGAAAAAAAAAAAAAAGATCATATGACATTAAAAAGGGAAATTATAAAAGGTAGAAAAATACCTTCTCTGCTGTCTGGAAATACTGCTTTACAAGGTCTTCCACCCTCAGTGTCATTCCCTCAGCAGGTCTGCTAACCAATTTTCCAAAATTAAGATCAATGTCTAGAATAGAAAAGCACAGTGGCATCATCCACATTTGCAGCTTTTAATTATTAGCATCCCACTGACAATAGCAGGAAAAAAGGTTAATGCAGGCCTCTCAAGAATTGTGGTCCCTTTTATATGTAAAGCTTTTTGTTCTTTTTAGGGTCTATTGATTGGAAACATAGTATTTGTGCAGACAACTCCACCTCTAGCAGATATAAAGAGTTCTTATAACTAACACACATCTGGAATTATATCTTGAACACTATGTTCTGAAAGGTCTTATAATTGAACTCTAGAAGATAGAAGAAAATAGAATAGAAGAAAATCATAGGAGCCATCGAAGCACGGAAGTTTTTTATAAGTAACCCATTTACAAGAAAAGACATTTTCCTCCTCAGCATGCTGACTGATTTTCAATAGAAAATGCTCATAGCTCATCCCCCATTCTCAGGCAGCAAGGTAGGAATGGCAGAAGAATGAGAGGGATAATCATCTGAGGTTAGCACATACCACACAAAGTAACATAAAGTGCCTACAGACTGCTTTAAGATGTCTACCACATGAAAGCACAAACCATTGCTTTGTTTGAGGGGTTATATAAGCAGCTATGACAAAAGAAACAGTAACAACTTCTGAATTCCTGAAGTCTTAACATCACCTGTACTGAACCACAATGTGCACATGCAATGAAAACATTGAGCCCTCCATTAGCCACTTCCCTTGTACTGCAGGCTATCTAATACAGCAGTGCAAAAGCCATGGTATCATTTTTATATTCCCTTCCTGAAGCTGACATGCATGCTAAGTAGGAAAAGTAAAATGTATTGGTGAAACATGGTGACAGATGTGGTAGCTAGTGTGTATTCTGAAAATGGTAATGAGACTATGCAACTATGAAAAGAGAACACCAAAGCATATTAAACCAAGACCTATACAGTATAATTTTAAAAACACCTCACTAAAAGAAGTTTTTATTCATGAAATACTGTTTTGAACTTTATAGAACTGGCAGTATTCATAAAAACTGTCACTGGAATTAGACAATGCACTTACAATGTACTAATATGAACCAGTAGAAGTTTTTTAGCACATTGTGTTCCTGTACAAGCTGAATCTTCACTAGCTACTATTACAAATCCAGTATTTGGACGACAATATCTATTAATCATTTATTAAAAATTCTAGGCACGGTGAGAAATGCTGCAATACTAACAGCTATCATTTGTTTTGCACAAATATTTGAATAGAAACATACCTAGAAGAGAGAAGCCAAGAGCACCTCATACACATGATTAATTAGGGCAAAAAAGTGCTGTCATACCTTTGGACCTTTTTTAAAAATATATGAACATCTCTTCATGAGATACCCTTCATTACTATTTTAGGGAAAAACAAATGTACTACTACAAAATAAAATTAAAATACAAAAGGAAAAAGCACTATACCCATCTCTTTTCCTTCAGAGTGTCCAAACCAAATAATCTTATTCTAAGAAGTCTCAGGAGTGAGCCACTTAATGCCTTTCATGGTAATTGTCACAGAACCATAGTCTGTGAAACAACAGACCAATCACAGAACCAATCCAGCCTGGCATGGGGCTATATGTATTACTATAAGCAACTGAGTAAGGTCTGAGGCCAAAGGAAAATGGAACTGTTTAAGAGTAACTGTAAGAAAATGCTGTGCTGAATATCAGAATTTTTTGACAAACCCAGAAACAGAAGAGAAATAATTGTACAATATATACACTTAAATAAGATAATGCATCTTTACTCCTCCTATAACACGTTAGGTGGTAGATACCAAGCCTTTGCAAGTGCTGGGCAACAAAATAAAGAAAGAAGAATGAAAACAAAGGCAAGCCAATGATTGCTTCTTTCATAATCACCTTTTTTCTCTTTTTGTTCACGATGCCTGAAAAACTGTATGATGTCTTT
Organism: Coloeus monedula; assembly: GCF_965178545.1. Classification (NCBI taxonomy): domain Eukaryota; kingdom Metazoa; phylum Chordata; class Aves; order Passeriformes; family Corvidae; genus Coloeus; species Coloeus monedula. Next base: position 38,604,176 of record NC_138783.1, read on the forward strand.
TGGGTTAGCCACTCTATGCATGTACTTCTGGCTGAAACGGTGGACACTGAATGGTTCAAAGCCACCTGCATAATTAACCTAAGAGAGGAAGAACAAATTTAAATATGAAACAAACAGAAACAGAGAAGTCACACAACTCAAAACAAATTTGTTATGCTTCAAAGAAAAAATTAGAAGAAATAAGTCAACCTAAAATTAACGCCTTACTATGCATTAAGAGTTAGCTAATAACAGCTAATAATAACATTAACAGAAAAGCTAATAACAGCTCATATTTATAACTTGTTCCCAATTTGTTTCATTTACTAGCCTTTACAATGGTTTCTGATTAGGTTAGGAACACACAGAGGATAATATGATTTTAAAAAACTTCACAATAAATAGCCACTTTTGATGCCCTTACTCAGACCAGCAGTGAAGTACACTTATGACCAATCTCATCCTTTACCTTAGAGTACTAGTTACACAGGTAAACAGAAGCATGGTAGGTGATTCATATTTGCCTGTACACAGCAAAAAAAATACATGTATTATGTGTTTACACAAGAAGCATGACTTTGCTCTGAAGCTCTTCACAGTGACCTCTAAAAACAAAGCAATCCAAGCTGAATTTCTTACTCTTAATCTTATGATAGGCTTCTCTGGTTGGCGGGGATTTCCCAAGCGCTCTCTTTCTGCGTTGTCCAGCATCAATTCCACCTGTGAAGGAGAATTAGAAATTCAGTTCCATTTTGTTCTCTTACAGATTCCCGAACATTTCAAGTATAACTTAAAATACATCCAGTTGCAAGAGGAGCTATCAAAATAAATCCTTATATAATGTGCTCTCATTCCTGAACACGTATGTACCAGTATCCAGCCAAAAGCCATTAAAAATGACTGAGAACAACATGACAACGAAAGGCTTATTCTTCAGATACAGTGTAGTCCAGCAGTATCTACACCACTGATCACTCATATTTTATAGTCACTATGCTTTGCTAAATTTCTAGTTCCAGGGAAAAGCAGGAAGAGACTTAAATAAACCTAAGAACTAAGCAATTAATAAACTTGCTTAGTTACTTCTGCCACTTCAGACTGCACGGCCAAGCTCTCAGGGCTTAGGTCAATGTATTTATGCTGGTTCCAAAGTGCACATCCAACACTGCCCCACTCTCAGGTGCAAGCTTTTGTACAAAGATGATATGACACCCAAAAACCAGTTCCAGCCTACTTTAACAGGTCATCCCAACCAAGGAATCTGGAAGCCAAGGCTGCAGAGTGAATGTCATGGAATTAGCTTCCTATGGAAACACTGTCTGAGTTAGTTTTAATATGGGGCAAGACACAAGATTTCTCATCTTCCAGTCTCAAAACCAGTCACAGATCCCATCCCTTGTCCACACACTGTCATCCATAAACTGTTAGCACCACAAGTTACCTTTTCCATGCAGAACGCCTGTATTGCCTGAGTAACATTAGGATTGTCAGGATTAAAAAGATCTGGATGATCAGCTAGAACAATATCCTCTATATGGAAAGTTCGCACTGTCTCTAGAGCAATCTTCTCCATTTTCATTTTTTTCCCTTTAACATGCAGCAAACCAATGTGTCTAGAAGGAGAAAGGTAACTTACTAGAAGGTAAGAGAACTATGGTATAAATATTTGTTTTCAAATTCATGTTTACTTTTCAGGGACAAAATTTCAAAAGCTATAGGAAGATCTGTACTTCAAGGTTGGCCCTACCAAATTTCCATTTTATTGTATTTAGATTGTGCTTGGTGCATACACAAGCACCTGCACTCAGCTCCTTGTATTCCAATTTATCAGGATGTAACTCCTCTTAGCTAAATTCCATTTGCTTCTAATGTTAGATTAAATTGTAAGCAAAGTAAAAGTTTTACCAGGCACTTATTCCATCTACTTTGCTACTTTAAGAGTCATACTCTGAAGCTAATACAACTCCTTCCATACTCTATACAAGTATTTTTCTGATCTCAACACAACACCTGAGACATGTAAGACAAGGGATAAACAAGAACAAAAAGAAAAGCTCACGCACTTCTTCATGGCTTCTCCAGGGGACAGAGATGTCACCACTGAACTTCCTGGCTGAGAAACATAGAAACGTTGCTGTTCATTTTGGAATGGAGCTATTTTGCACTCATGTTCATGACCCCACACAACAAGATCAATAAAGTCATCTAAAAACTGCTCTGGAATGTAGTTGGTAGCTCCATGTTTGCTCCTGTTCAAGAGAAGAGAAGAGTAATGGATGGGCAAGGGAAGAGTGAAGGAGGAGAAAAATATCAGTGTGATTTAAAATAATACAGGAACTCCAGCAATAATATCTGACATACATGTCAGGTCTTCTTCACATTTATTCCTCACACAGTTGTTTAGTGTTTGGTTAAACAAAAAGGCAACTTACACAGCTCGCTGTTTTACATAGTTCACTGTTTTCTGCTCCCTTCCTTTTATTTGGACCTCTGTTTTCTTCTTACTTGGCTTACAAGACCTTAGTTTTTTTTCTATATGAATCCTTTTATAGCACCTCATGGCCATCAGTTTTGGTTGGTTTTTTGTTTTTAAATGGTGGGGTAAAACCCACTGAATTAAACAGACATGGGACATGCCATCCCCAATCCCTTTCTGGAAGACAAGGGAGATGGGGGAGTGAGTTCCTTCAGCCTACTGATAGGCATCAGTACACAGGGTTATCTGAGCTGTATTTGTTTATGTCTGCCTCACCGTTATTTGAACATGAGGACTGCCCTCTTCTTCAGGAAAAATTAGAAGAAAGTATTTGGAAAAGAACTCTGCCTGTTCCTATAGCCACTGCTGGGAGAAGCCTGTAGGCAGACCAAACACGCTACCTGTCTGCAAAGCGCAGCAGTGCAAGGGAACATAGGGTTATTGCTGAACTACAGTTCAAACAAGGATAGAAAATGCAATATGAAGTTTGATGTTCTCCCAGCTGTAACAAGCAGAAAGGACTTAATTATAAGCATATTACACTACAAACCCTCCACTGCCCCTAACTATAAAAGTTTGGGATGAAATTTCCCAACTCCTCTAACTCATTTATTTCATTTTCCTTTACGATTCTTCTCCAAAAAGGGCTGTAAAACAATGTTTTCACTAGTGAAAATTTTAAGAAACCAGCTATTCACAAGAAGCATGAACTAACACAGCTGGCTTGCTCACCTATCCTTTTCCGGGCAGTTTAATGAAGTAACACAGTAAGTCGCTGTAATTCATTCAATACTGTTACCTATTTTGATGAATCACAAACAAGTTAAACCAACTATCTTCATCTTCCTTTGGTCTCAGCATGGTTACTTGCTTATTGACAAACATACGATACAACCTCTCATCTGGAATAGCTCCTGAAGTGGACAAACAACAAAAAAAAATATTTTGGTGTGGTAAACAAGTCTGTATTTTATAGTATTTTTACCAGAAACTCTATCAAAAACACATGAAGAACAAAATATAGTAGCCTTCAAGTACCTAAAGTGGGCTTACAATAAAGCTGGAGAGGGACTTTTCACAAGTGAAAGCAGTCATAGGACAAGGGGGAACAGCTTTAAACTGAAAGAGGATAGATTTAGGTTGGATATCACGAAGAAGTTCTTTACTGTAAGGGTAGTGAGGCACTGGAACAGTTTGCCCAAGAAAGTTGGGTATGTCCCATCCCTGGAAGTCACTGATTATTTCCTTGATGTTTTTAACTAGTAAAATAAAAAACTCGAACTATCCTTAGCCAGGCTCATGATGCATATCAATAAATCCCATATGGACTGTCCATAATTTGTATGAGAACAAAAGCTCTCTGAATCAGAGAAAGTCAGAAAGGTTTAAATAATTCTGCAACGAACACAAAGAAATACTCATGAACATCTTCATGCAGCAACACTGGTACTTTAGAAAGTTGTTGCATTTCTCAGTAACGCTTTTGTTATCGAAAACTTTTATATTGTGGTATTAGAACATTCTACTAACTACTAACCCTTCAAACATCTAGCAAGCTTTTAAAGTATATCATTAAACACACAAAATCACGGCCAACTAGGACTTAATTTATAGCTATGAAAGTTGCTTGGAATTAAGTGTTTAAGCACTCATAACTGGACAAAACATAAGGGTGAAAAAATAAGATCTTAACAGTTAACTTCTCTAGATAGAAAGCAGTCAAAAATAACCATTCTAAGTAAGAAGTGAGGGTAGAGGGGAAATCAGTGGAGAAAATACAAAGAAACAAGACTGAAGTTGAAAATCTATCATAGAACCATTTTAAAGTATGAAACTCTTAATTCTTTAAAGAAACTGAGATTACCCACGGCCGATGTTACTTAAGAACCACTTCAGACAGACATGCAAGACATTAGGTTTCTGCTCAGACACCTTATGTTTTTAAATATAACCAAAATGGCACATGAACACAGGGTGTGTTAGTTTCGCCTAAGTAGGATGAAATAAGCTTAATACACAACAGAGAGAATTTAAGAGTGTGATTGCTCTGAACCAATACACAGGCACTGTCTGTGGTTAACTTAAGCACGGCTCATTTAACACCAATAAAAGTACAAAAATCAAGCTTAGCAAGATTTATCTAAATGAGCAAAAAACCCCCAACCCTGTCAGGCAGTGACACACAGCAAGAGGAGAAACCTGACAATGTCACAGAATTGATATGCTTTAATTTAGATTATGTAGAACTTCATGTTTGTTGCAGCCTTATAAGTTTGTTCCAACTTTATTTAGACCTATTAAATTTCAGTAATACATGAACAGTCTAGTTACAGTCTGGCAGACAAACACTTACCCAAGCCATACAGAGCAATTTTTGTTCTACCCTTACGCAGTAAAATAGGACTAATATCTATTTTCTCCACGGAGGTTGAACGTCCAAAGTGATTCAGCAGTCCTGCACAGCTTAAAACATCCAATGCACACAGTGCATCTGCCTATAACAAATATTAAGAAACAAATATAAAAATTTGAACAGAACATTTAGTGTTTAATGTCTAAATGAAAGTCTCAAAAGTAAGAGTGAATATCTTTCCTTAAGTAACTTCTGCAGCTGAAAAACCCCATCACATATACTAGGGGCTTTGTTAGTACTCAAGAGCACAGAAGAAAATCCCTTTTCCTTACAAGTCATGCTTCATTTGAACCATGTGCAATTAAATATTAAACCATTCAAAAAAAACCAAAAACAACAACAACAACAAAAAACCAACAAAAAAAACCAACCAAACAAAAAAAAAAAAAAACACCACAGAAAAACACCCAAACCAGCCCGTCTCTAAACTACTACAAAAATTATCTGGTTAAGCTAACTAACTCATAATAAATTCAAAGTTAAACTCCTGCTAAAACACTCATCTCCACAATACACTGCTATTTCACATAAAATGCAAAATTATTAATTCAACACATGCAGTTTAATGCTTTCTAAACATCCTCTTCCTGCTTACTTTCAGTAGCTTGTTTTTAAGCTACCATTTCACTATTATTAGATTATCCTCCTTGAAAATGGATGATGCATATCAATTACATACGCAAAAACCAAAATATCAAAATTCTCCTTCTTCAAGAAAAAAGCTTTCAGTCACTACAGATGGAATGTTTCAGAAACTTTCTGAAAGACTGCCACTTCTTGGCATGAAAAGTCATTCTGTTCTCAATGACGGAAACCTATATAAATTAAGAAATTAAACACAGTGCCTATGGATCTCTTATTTCCATTTGCTTTTTAAAGTCACACACTTAACTTGTTGTCACTTACTAACAAAATTCCTAAAGATACACAAAATATTTACACAAAGAGTGGAGCAACTGACTAAAACTAGTGTGATCTCCAAGAACTTTATTTCTATACAAGTCTCTCTACTGCTATATCTCTGTAATGCAACAGTACAATTATGATAATAATTACCCCTGTGGGATCATCATGATTGCCATGAATACTAAAAACTGGAAGAGAAATGTTGAGATTTTCATCTTGATAATTCACCCATGGAAACCTGTACAAAAAGAGGAAAAGAAATTAAACTATATCTGCAAATTTGTGTATCATTCTCAATATTCTCCTCAAACTAACTTCATCACAAATAGATCATGGCTGCAGAACAAATGAGAATGAAGTGATTACGAATAAGCCTAAGGTTAATCTTAAGCATAAGAAGATTCTTACCCACGGACTGGAATGACACTTCCCATGGGGAAATAGGGTAGCAAAACCCCCTATTTTTTTAGAACAAGCCATGAAAAGAATTGTACAAAAAATTGTGTGGCAGTAGTGGATTAGGTTGTGCAACCTGTGCTTACACACAGGGAACTCTGCTGGTTTTACCAAAACAACTCATGTGAATTGGCTTACTTGTATTGTACTTGCAAAATGGAAACTATATATTACATAAATACATCAAGAATCACAGCACATTCAGAAATGTCTCAAAATATTGTATGCATTCCTTTACAGACTTGGATGTCAGGTGAAGTTATCCTGTAAACCGTCCCACACAGACAGGCCTAAAAATTCCAGGTTCCAGTCATGGAGGACATAAATTAAAAATCACAACAAACTCACCCAATACACAAACCAAGCCTTACATGACAATTTATAGTAACATACTTACTTGCTGTGATGAAAATTAACTGCCTGATCACTCAAAATTTCAAACTGAACAGGACGATCACCCATGCAGTATTTTCTTAGCGACTCCAAACAAGAGTGTACTGTTTTTCTGGAGGGTTTGTTGTCATGAAAAAGGTCCCCACCTAATAAAATAAAGTCCACCTGCATGTAACAAAAAGCTTCATTATTTTAATACAACATTTTGTATTACCTTGGAAGACTTCTATGCAAATTGTTTAAATTATTTCTTCTAGAGAGTTCCACATACTTCCTCATATTTGAGGAAGTATACTTCTAGCTAAAAGGAATTAGTAGTAGTAGAAACAATACTTAACTTCCTTATGAAAAAAAAAATTAAATTATTAATTAAAACAAAATCAAACCCAAAAAGACCCATTCATGAAGAGCCATAGGAGAAAACAACTGAGAGTGGTAAAAAAAAGGATCAGTGTACTATTGTAATAAAGGTCTCCAAATGGGCTCCTGAACATTTTTTGACAGGCATGAAAAGCTACTTTATTTTTTCACTGCTGCACTACCTAGTGGGAAGAAATCAGTAGCTATCACCACATTATTTTGAGAAGGTACTAGTTACAGTTTCTGCATATATTGCATATATTTAGCTTTTGGAAAAATATTAGGAAAAAAACCTCATCAAAATTACAAAGAATCTGACTAACAAACATCCAGTCCTTAAAAATGGAATCATAGAATCGTTTAGGTTGGAAAATACTCTAAGATCATCAAACCCAGGTGTTTACTCAGCACTGCCAAGGCCAACACGAAAGCATGTCCCCAAGTTTTAAATACCTCAAGGGATGGTGACTCCACCACTCTCCTGGGCAGCCTGTTCCAGTGCTAGACAATCCTTTCAGGGAAGAAATCTTTCCTAATATCCAGTCTAAACCTTTTCTGGCACAACTTTAGGCCATTTGCTCTAGTCCAATTGCTTGTTCCTTCAGAGAAGAGCTCAACTCCCACCTGGCTACAACCTCCTTTCAGGCAGTGGTAGAGAGCAATACAACTCTGAGCCTTCTTTTCTCCAGGCTTCCTCAGCCACTCCTCATCAGACTTGTGCTCCAGACCCTTCCCCAGCTCCTCTGCCCTTCTCTGGACACGCTCCAGTGCCTCAATGTCCTTCTTGTAGTGAGGGGCCCAAAACTGAACACAGGATTCAAGAGTGCCAAGTACAGGGGCACAATCACTGCCCTGGTCCTGCTGGCCACACTACTGCTGATACAAGCCAGGATGCCATTGGCTGCCTTGGCCACCTGGGCACACGCTGGATCATGTTCACCTGCTGTCAACAAACTCAGGCCCCAGAGATGCAGCAGGCTTCCCTAAGAAGTGAATCCAGTCTGCATATTGGGCCTTCTGTTCCCATTAGAAAGCAGTCTCCTATAACAACCCATCTTTTTTCTACATGGAAGGAGTTTTGATATTGGGCACAGGCAACTTAACCTCAGCAATACCTCTATGCTAGATGAACCACTGTTCTTGCTCAGTTTCACTCGCAGAGCCTCAAACCTGTTATGCCAGGGCATGTGGAGAGGTGGGGCAGTCACAGAGGAGATGCACCTGCTGTGCTGGGCAGGAACTTGTTGCCATTGCCCCCTCTCCCTTAATTCAGTGACTTCATCCAGAGGGAGTAAGGACACAGAATCCCCTGTATCATGTGTCCTGTCTGCCTGTCAGGCCTGCCCCAAGGAATGCAAGGTGTGATTCCAGTAGTCTCTCTCACACACACTCCCTGATACTCCTCAATTGGAGCTGTGTCTGAACAGAGAGCTCCATCTGGGCAGCTCTATCAGTAGTGGTGGATGCAGAGAAATGCCATGGGTTTCTGCCGGATAGACACCACTGCTCCCTGGTGGAGCTGGCAGGGCTCAAGGGCCCTTCTTGCAGAGAATGTCATGCCATGGCATGTGTGTTTGCCATGTTGGAGGTGCTCCTGCTTGCTGCCACTCCCCAGGAGCTTCTTTCACAGGTGGGGGGGGAGTACTTGGCTGCCACTGCTCCTGACCCCACCCAGGTCCCATCAGCCGCTGCGGGCTCCTGGAAGCTCCCGACTCCAACTCTCGGCTCTCCCCGACGTTGTCCCGGTTCAGGAAGTCCCCCTGTCCTGTCCACCACACTACAGGATTTTGCTGCCGATTGCACAGGCACTGGAGCTGCTCGACACCAGAGCTGCACACTTCAGCGACTCAGCACTGCACCACACTTCAAAAGCTTCTAACAAATCTCTACTGATTTGTCAGACTGTATATCACTACTCTCACTCTCCTCAATTATTTTTCCTCCTTGCAGTGACAAACCCTCTCTAAATGCCACTGAAACTGGTGCAGGCAATCCCAAAACACTGCTAATGCCACCAAAGTCACGATTCAGTAAGAATGCTCTAACAGAGAAACAGGCCTTCCTTTTACTAAAACAGAAACGAAACTGAACGTAACCAACAGTTCAGCCATTTGATTTGGTGTTACTAGAGACTGTATCAGGACTAAGCTTTACAGCTTCTGGCAGATTGGACCACATTTTCAACAGCTCCAGTCCTCCCCTCTCCAAAAAGTAGCACTTACTTCATTTTTTCGAGCGTGGTCCAGGATTTCATTGAAAGTTACAAATGTATCATTTCCACGTACTGGATCCTTCTCCAAATAGCCAAGATGAATATCAGTAGCAACGAGTATTTTAAAGGTATCTTCATCATCTCTGAAGAAGACAGGAAAACTTGTGTCAGAGAGCAATACACATAGGGAATTTCAACACAGTCTTCAATAAGGTACGTTGATCTGTCCAAAGCCATGAAACGCCGAGATTTGCCATCCAACTCTACCAAGTATCAGTCCTATGAGTGTCAAAGGATTTCACTGTTTGTATTGCAAACAGCACATCTCCAAAACAGCCAATTGGAAGATTTGTTTATCCTAGTCATTCTGCTCTCCTAAAGAGCTGCAAGCATTCCCCTGAAATATCTAATTAAAAACGAAAGAATCCTTAGTATGCTTTTCGCTTTAAAAAAATACTCGTTGAACAGTCTAATTCTCTCTTTGTACTGGTAATCTACACGTCTATGAAGGCAAGCATGGTGATCCTTAGGACCTGAGGGAAAGCACAACTGATGGTCCCAGCTCTTCTTAACTCACCCCAGACATACACAACACTTGCTGTGTGATGAGCCAGGACGGCACGGAGCTGCAGACAGGGGGAACTTACTGTGAGTTGACGGCGCTCATCCTCGTGCCAAGGCTCCTCAGGGGAAGGCTCTGGCACAGCGCAGTCAGTCAGCTCCTCTCTTCACAGACGGTACGCGAAGCGCAAGAGACAAAACCAGGCGCTGGGTCAGCGCAGGGAGCACAGTGAAATGCGAGCACAGTGAACGATCACGGACCCAGCTCTATCACCCGCCCCGCTCCCGCTCCCGCCGCTGCTCCGGCCGGGCACCACCCCGGCCCTTCCGTCACGTCCGGCGGCCACGCGGCCCGGAAGCGCTCTCCGGGCCCCGCCTCCCCGGAGCCGCCGGCGGTGCTGGGGCCGCAGGTACCGGAGCAGAGCGGGGCGGATGGGAGACCTGCGGGGCGAGCGGGGATCGGTCGGTCTCTTGCGGGGCGGTGCGGCGCGGCCTGCCCGGGGTGATGTGGGCCCCGCGGAGGGAAGCGGGGCCGGTGCTGCGGGCCGAGCCGGGCCGTTGGGGCGGAGCAGAGACTCTGCCCCAAAGTCCGGGCTGCTCTCCAGACGCTTTGTTAGTAAAGTGAGCAGCGTTTGGAGTGCGGTCAGCAAACCCCCGCACAGAGTTGCACTGCCAGTCCGAAGGTGGTGCCGATCGGGGGTCGGGATAACACGGTGCTTTTCTAGCATGGATATTATCTGGGAGTATTGGCAGACCTGGGAAAGCCCGAGTTAGTGGAGGAACACTGAGTTTGATCTTGAGTTTTGCTGTTTGTTGACGTCCACATCAGATGGTTTTATTGACAGTGCACCGATAACAGTTACCGTTACTGTAAATATTGTTGTACATCTGCTGCTCACAGATCCTGACTGAAAATGAATAAAGACAAGCAAGCTGATGAAGATGATGATGACAACGAGCTGTTCGAAGACTTCACGGAGCATTTTAACCAACTTGAGCTGCTGGAGACGCACAGGCATTTGATTCCTGTAGGAACTCAGAGCTGTTGGTCAGGACAGTCTGATGATGACGATGATGAGCAAGAAAGAAGTGAGGAATGGTACGAAATGCAAGAAAAGAAAATGGAAAAAAATCCAGAGAAATTGCTACTCTGGGCAGCTGAAAACAATCGGGTAAGGTACTTGCTCTGTTCATATGTATCATTTACAAGAATGTTATTTTGAGCATACATTTATAATCTCATCCAGAAACAAAAATTTACCTCCTTTCTTTCTCTGAGCTGTTTTGATCTGGTTTTGCGAGCCACTGTATGTAAAACATCCCCCTTTGTGGCCGAGACACACTAAAACATCTCTGGATCCACTGGCTTTTAGAACAAAATTTTGATTTAAGTTCAAAGTTCAAGTAATAGCACTTTGCTTTAACTTCTATAAACTGAGAGCATTCTAGGCTCTTCAAGGCAAATAAGCCTTTTAACTGGGGTGGAGAATATCTGAAATTTTTTTGTTTCAGAAGCTCCATATGCAGATAACAAATGACTATTTTTATATATTTTTATGGAATAAAACCCTTCAACTTTATTGTTGAAAGTGAGGAAGAGATGACCAAGATTCCTTTTTTTGTAGCTTACTACACCCATGTGTACATTTGTTTTTATTAGTTGCCTTACTTACACACAAAAGCTCTATCTGCAGTTCTGTGGAGGTACATATGTCTTCACAGTAAAGAGGGGAGGCGAAGAGGTGTAAGGGAAGGTATTCCTAAAGGTATATGATGTTCATGCTGTGGCTCTTTAAAACAACCCATGCAAAACAAATGAAAAAACCACAAAATCCTCCATCCTAGTAACAATAATTGGTTTCATTTTAAAATCCCTTGTTACACTTAAGTGCTTTTGACTCTGACAGAAATGCTTTTCCATAAAGCTTCAGGACCATGAAAGCCATACATCTTGTTTCGTAGAATCACGTCAAGTTCCCTGTTTTCTTTAAACAGCTGAGTACTGTGAAGAGGCTCCTGACGGAAAAGCTGGCTCCAGTGAATGCTCGTGATGAAGATCAGTACACTCCTCTCCATCGAGCTGCCTACAGCGGGCACTTGGATGTTGCACACGAATTGGTGGCCCAAGGGGCCGATGTTCACGCACAGACCGTGGATGGCTGGACGCCCCTGCACAGCGCCTGCAAGTGGAACAACACCAGAGTGGCCGCATTCCTGCTCCAGCAGGGCGCAGACATCAACGCACAGACAAATGGTCTGCTGACACCCCTGCACATTGCTGCAGGAAACAAAAACAGCAGGGAAACCCTTGAACTCCTGCTGATGAACCGCTATGTGAAGCCAGACTTGAAAAACAACTTGGATGAAACTGCCCTTGACATTGCAAGGAGGACTGATATATATCACTACCTTTTTGAAATTGTAGAAGACTGCATAAATGCAGTGTCCCCATAAAAGCTTGTGAATGTGAGGTTCTCTGCCTCTTTCTTGTTAGTGTTCTGCATGCCCATCGGTGGTGGTCTGTCTCTTTCAATGAGGTTTTAATGTAAGATACTTCAGTATTCTCCTCAGGCAAAATGTCACTTCCTGCAGCGCAGCCCAGTGGTCACGCTCGTACTTTGAAGCGTTACTGCTGTTAGTCAAGGTAGTCAGAAAGTCTCAGTAATTTCTGTGATTTTCCATTAGTGCAGATTTGCAGAGGCCTTTGTAAGTTGTCTCTAGTGTCAAAGCAGGAGGGAAAACTGGAATATTTACTTGATGTGGAAAAATTCTGGCTTGGTTATGCAGAGTTTATTACAGCTCACTTGAAAATTATTTTTTGAGAAATTTTAACTTTTTTAAAACTGCATGAAAGCTCAGAATGAATGTAACTTATTTGGGTGATACACAAAATGTTAAATGAACCTGATGTAAGGCTTATTATAAAATAAAATATTTGACCCAAAGTATTTTGTCATATTTTTAATTGAAAGCCCATTTATCAATGCAATTGCCTGTTCATAAATCAAATGCATTATTCATAGGATAAGAAAGTCGTTTTGGTTTATTTTTTTTTCCTGGTGCTTTTCAAGGAAGTGACTTTCTATCAGCATCCTGTTTACTTTTCCCTTTCAATTAAGTTGTCTAAAAACTTAATGGCAAGAATGTGGCATTAGTGGGAAAAAATGAGCCGCAGCCATGTGAGAATAAACAACCAGCATACTGTTGTGTTTGATTTAGTTACAGCTTATTTAGTATTTCTCTCTCAGTTTTGAGTTAGTACACTAAAATTTCCCTGTGGTAAGGGCATGCTGTATGATTTTCAACTTCAACTTTACTATCTGTAATTTAGAAGTGGAAAAAGTTGCTTCTCTGTTAAACAAATTGACCTGAAAATTGAATGTAAGAGCTGAAGTACTGTCACTATGAGAGCTGTAATAAACACTTCACTGTCCCATGCAGATGCCTTACTGAGTGATCCCAGGCTCCTTCCACTAAAACATATGAAGCACAATTGTAGCAGCAGCAGCAGCAGGTTTGGGTTATGTTGGCCCGCATTTGGTGCTCTGATCAAGCTACTGTGGAGGGTGTCTCAGTAACCTGCCTTTTAGAAGCAGTGTGTAATGTTCAACACTTGCTAGATAACAAAGCACAACCTCTAAGCTATGAATGGTGTAAGATGATTTTAATGCCTATTATCTTTCAAAGTTTGGTTCCAGAACATCTGTGGAAGATCAATATACCTTGAAATGCATCAACAAATAACAGAGATGTGGATTTCAAGGCCACCTCAGTCCAATAAGCAATGTCTGAAGATGCCTCATTTTATCACCAAGCAGTACTTTTGAGTATCAGTAGATCTACATCTAAACTGGACTCTCTGTCATTCTTCCCCTCAGTCCGGCATTGCCTCGGGCGAGGGTGACACAGCATCCTTCCGTGGTGACAGCCCACAGGGGTACAGAGTTGGTGATGTGCGTGCCCCGCTCCCGTGGCCATGCTGAGTGGCACAAAGGAGTAGCTCTTACTGCTACCCAGAGCCGTCCCCCGCCCCGTGCGCCGAGCGGCGGCCAGGGCCTGCTGTCCCTGGGGCTGGCGGCTGCCGCACCCTGCCTCGGGGGCCGCCTCGGTCCCTCGGGAGCGGGCAGCCGCCGAGGCGTAGCCCCGACGTGGCGGCCCCGCCTGCCGGGCAGCCTGGCAGCCCCCGCGGCAGCAGCCCGGCCCAGCCATGAGGGCGCGGCGGCGGCGGCCATGAGGGCGGCGGGCCCGCAGGTGCCCGCGGCGGCGGCCGGGGAGCCGGGCAGCGATGCCCGCGGCGAGCAGCCCCGTGAGCACGGCCGTCCCCGGCCGCCCCTGCCCCACCCCGCGGTGTCCCCTCGGGAGCAGAGCCGTTCCCCGCGGCTCCTCACTGATGTCCCCCAGCACCGCGGCAGGGCTGCGAGTAGCGCGCTGGCTGGCAGAGACTGCCCTGGTGCCTTGAGGTGCCCGCATCCCTCTTCAGCGCCTTGGAGACTTCTGCAGCAAGGACATCTTCTTGGGTGCCTCTCCATCCACGGCCCTTGCCTGGGGATGTCTGCCATGGGGAGGCACAGTGGCCGTCTCCGCGAGTGCCCTGGGGTGACTTTGATTACCAGCACACCCCATCTGGGTGTACCCACCAGGGTCCTGTCCTGTACCATCCTCGTATCCTGAGGAATTGCTCGATGTCGGGGAGAAGGGCCAGACTGAACACTGTCATATATTTGTAAATGATTGGGTTCACAGTGTGTTGAAGACAGATGCAGAGCAGCATAACTTGACTTTGCACTCAGCAAAGCATGTCAGTATTCAGGGGTTTTACAATAACTGGTTGTTTTGTGTACTATGTTTTACTAACAGGCCAGAAATGTGTGCATGTGGAGCTACCTAGGAGAGTTAAAGAAATACTTGAGGAGCACCTTCATTTTGAGAAAGAAGAATGCAATGTTAAACATCCAGCTGCAGGTACTCCTCTTTATCAGCAAATGGCAAGTGTTTGTCAGGACAAGTGATTGTTTTGAGGAACTATAGCAAAATTGTTATTATGAAAAAACCAACCCAGAACATTTATGTAACAGCATGCAAAACATTTAGAAACAGTAGAATTGCATATAGTCTTTATTACTCGTTTCTTTTTTTTTTTGGTCAGAAATTATGAGACTAGAGAGAACATGGATAATTCTATATGATCTATCAGTTTAATAAAACAGAAACAATTGCCAAGCAGTAGGGAGGTTTCATTACCTTTTTCTTTGAAAGAAGTGCTGTAGTTATTAGAATACTGTTTCTCTTGTGTAGGATTGAAATCCAATTCTAAACTCACTCAAAATGAATTTAAAACAGTTGGATTCACAGAAAAAAATGTACATAAATTAGCTGATGTAATCAGTACCCAGTAGACATAAAGCCCATTTGAGCCTGCAACTCTTATTACTGTGATTAGCCTCTGTAGGGAATTACTTAGGTAGCCTCTGTTTGTAGCAAGCAGAGGGAAAAAGGCACTTTGGACATTCTTTTGACCTGTCCTAGATACCTGTCATTGCATGTGTCATGCTCTAAAAGTGCCTGTTATTTTCCTGTTGACTGAAAAGGGATTCTGAACACAGAGCTGAATTGCAGATGTTAACACTGGTTTGCTCAATCCGCTTATGTGCCTAAAACTACTGAGAGGTGAACACAACTATTTTTTCTGCATCCATCTGCCAATGGATCAAAATTGTCTGGAATATTTCAGTCTGGTTGAATAAATGGATGCTACCTTGTATGTTCTCATGACTTTTGAGGAGTCTCCCAAAGAAATGTGTGTTACAAAGGCTTAAAGTACTAAAGATAATATAGAAACACTACACAAATATTTATTACAGGACTGTATAATATGGATCTATAGCAAGCTCAGTACAGAAATTATATGTATAGCATAATGATATAGGCATAGCATAACAATGATAAATGATAAATATGATAAATACAGATAGATGCTGGTGTACAGATTATTCAGTGAGTACTGAATTCCTTTTTCAGCTGTTTGGAGAATTAGAAATGCTTACTAAGTGACCTGGCCTCTGATAGACAGCAGTTGTCAGGTTGGATGGTTACCTATTTACATAGTTTAGACTACTAAAGTGTATTGTTTAAAATAAATTAGATGCCAGTAAATTGTAACCTTTCCACAAAATAAATTAACTTTTTATTTTGTTCTGGTGGTGATGGCTTTGGTTTTTTGTTAGTTTGGTGTGGTTTGGTTTTTTTGGGATGGGTGTTGTTGTTTTCTGTATTTTTTATGAGGGCATTTGCTATTCCAGAATGACCAAAAAAGGATGCTGGATGCATCAGTGGTATTACTGTGGTTTCTTATATGTTATAGACAAGCTATATCTTGCTTCAGTTAGGAGCCTGAGTAGTCCTAAGCTGTTCTACAAACAGTAGAGAGCATTGTGGACCTTTAGCAATCTGAATTGCTCTCTAAATACATCAATATCTTTTCATTAATTATGGAAGAATATTATGGTGTTGTATTATATTAATTCCAGAACAAGCTGAAGTAATCAGTTATAAAGCTATTCTTTTGCCAAATTGTTGACAGTAGCTCTGGAAGGCGTTTGGAATGTGAAAAACAATTTCTCCATTAGAAGCCTGAAACCAGTGTCACAGAACAGAAATGATTTACTTTTACAGCCTCAATTCTACTCAAGACATGCAAGAATGAAAAGTAAGAGTCAATAATAAGAAACTTTTACTATAATACCTCATTTTTAAGTTGCAGGGCATCTTTCTGCAGAGCTAACCCATTTCTTCCTTTAGTAAGTAGGCAACAGACTTCAAAATCTTTGCATAAGAAATCTGTTCAGGACTGCTGTGTTGAATCACCTTACTTCATATTCTGAAACCTTTCGTAAATGTGTGGAATAATCACTTGTTTCCTACTGATAGATGGTGAGTGTTGGTTTCATGTTCATTATGAACCTTACTGTTCTTAGTGTCCAACCTTAAGAAATTCAATTGTTTGGAAAAGCACTCCTCCAGCACACCTCCTGAAAAGAGCTTGATCTAGGTATTCTTTCAGGCATTTTAGTATTTGCCTGCAAGGGTCAGCTGGTGCTCTGGGAAATGCTCTCTTTACAGGCTGTGGAGTGTGGCTTTTGTGGAGCAGACCTGTTCTTCATAGATTTTAGTACAGTGTGTGCCCACATTCTCTCCTAACCTAACTCTTTTCCAACCCTAAGGAAACAGAGTTTGTTAGCTTGTAAAAGGAATATTTTTAGTGCCATGAGCTTGCAGAATATATGAACTCAGCATATTTTGTCATTACATGAAGCTCCTCCCCACATTCTCGGGGGATAGTGGTTTAAAAATACAGGAAGCTGCATGCATATCATCATCTTGTGAGATCAGGAGATAGTGGCATCTTACTTACAAGAGCAGCATGGATTAAGTTAATACTGGTATAAGAAGTGTTTAACTAGTACAGCCTTCTGCCAAGCTGCCTTTACTTTAGAGTTACTACTTGTAGGAACACTTCAGTTATAGAGCAGACCTAACAACTATAGAATGATTCAGAGTTTTGAGATGTTGGCATCATTTTAAAGCTCATGTACCTCAGGCTTTTAGTGAAGGCAAGCAGAGTTTTCAAAGATCATGATCTTCTCCATTTCCTGTTAAGAACCACAAAGAAAGAAGAGCTTTAAAACAAGGCAGTTTATTCAGATTTATGTAGGTGCTGAAAATCTGTTGATTTTCCTTTGGGAATTTGGATGTACCTTCATTCTTAGGGACTACTGCTAGAGACAAGTGTTTCTCTCCTCACTAGCTATGCTGCCTGTTTTGCAGTGGGCGGGCAGGCATCGTGAGAGAAGAGGTGGCAGAAAAGATACATAATGGGAGAAACACTGGGAGCAATCTGGCTTCAGCTCCTATATTCACCAAACCAGCTCCATTCACACACTCTTTTCTGTGTAAGGATCTGGGGAAGAAAGGAGGCACTAGTGGGGAACAGGCTACAGAAATGGACAAAAGGGAAGAGACATTCCTAGAGAGAAGGTGAGCCCACTGTGTTTAGTGCCAGAAGGACAGGAATTAGTGAAAGGAAAAGGAAGAAGCACTGATAAGGGGAATGAAAGAGGAGACATACGGAAAGTTAGAAATTCCTGAAGGAAACAGAAAAGAGGAGAATACAGTCCAGCAACACAGGGATAGAAACTGTAAAAAATGAAGGGAAAATATACAAGAGATATAAATAGAAGAGAGAAAAAGAAAAAAATATATATTCATATTGCTGAACTAACTTAAGTTAATGCATTTTTGCTTCTTCCTTTTACTGCCTTTCCCTAAAAGTGACCAGTAGTTTGGAGGGCTCACTATGTGGTGTCTCATCCATCCTTAGAGCAGATGTTGTCTTTTTTACAGATAGCTGAATGTCAGTGCTGTGAAGACCTGAGCCTGCTTTGATGTGTCAAATCAAACATCAGCATAATTAGCTACCTTTGGAAATGTAGATCTGTATTTATAGGATTTTGAATTAAGTTCTACTTGAATATGGAGCTATTTCCTTTTTGCTGTTTTATTCATATCTTCATGCTACTTTTTAATCTGGTAAGTAGCTGAATCTGATCCATATTTCCACCAGTGATGAAGATGTCACAATCCAAAGATTACAAGACGTTCTTGCTGACAAATGTGCAACTGTGAAAGTCAACATTTTCATAGTCTTCTCTTCTTCAAAGGGATTCTAAGTTCCAGCAGGTGATTGTAATATAATTGAAGAGATTGTAATATAATTGAAGAGATGCCTTATAATGCTTTAGGCTGGGTTCATCCATTAAACTGAGCATTTCAGAAGGCAAGAGTTCATGATTTGGTATCTAGCCTGATTTAATGAAAGTTTAGCATAAATAAGATTCTCTCTATATAAGAGCTATCATAGTATCAAAGAACCACAGAGACATCATGGAACCTGAAATAACTTGCCATTCTCACTCTTAAACCATTATTACAGTGAGGTAACACCAAATGAATATTACTTTGCTTTGTATTATCATGCCACTTATGAAACAAATGCGGATCCTTCTAGGTACTGCATAAAACCAGAAAAGAAATGGGGTCCTCCAGAGGCTGTTTCACCATGGACTCCCGTGTGCTGCAGGGGCACAGCTGCCTCACCATGGTCTTCCCCACAGGCTGCTCTGGCTCCTGGAACATCTCCTGCCTCTCCTTCTCCACTGACCTTAGTGTCTGCAGGGTTGTTCTTACGTATTTTCACTCCTCTCTTCTCTGGCTGCAATTGCTTCTGTGCAGTAACTTTTTCCTTCTGAAATTTGTTATCCCAGAGGCACTACCACCACTGCTAATTGGTGCAGTCTTGGTTAGCAGCAGATCTGTCTTGGAGCCAGATGGTATTGGCTCTGTTGGACACAGAGGAAGCTTCTAGAACTTCTCGCCGAAGCCATCCCTGTAGTCACCACCCTGCTATCATAACCTTGCTTCAAAGGTGGAGATGGGATTTGTTTCTGGGGCTCTCCGTTTCTCAGGAAGTATCTATAACACACTAAATATTTTTAAAAAGGAAGTCTCAGTGACAACTTTATGAAAGTGGATTTTGATTTCCTTTGGGTTTTTCTTACATTTATCTGTGAATTAAATTAGATGTTTGTTCTTTGATTGTCTGGAACTCTTCTCTGACATTAAAAGCTTGATTTTATTTTTGTATCAGTGAGAACAGATAAAAGAAAAACCAAAACCAAAACAGCCCCTCAGTTGGCTTCAAGTCAACTTTTTTCAGTGTTTTCATTTGACTTCTAAATGAAAAAAATTATTGGCACTGAATATTGTACCTGAGGCACTAGAGGAGTAGCTCCTTTTGAAAATACTGCTCCCACTTTTTAGATGCAAATTTGATCATGAATCACACAATAACATTGGAAAAACACTGGATTTTCAGAGGCTTTGATTAGGCTTGTTGTATCTTGCTTCTCCTTCATTTTATTTTAATCCTACTCCCCTCTCCTTGCTTTCTCATGCTCTTTCATAATCATGTTTTAAAGTTTTCCAAATGAAAATACTTTCTGGCTCTATCTTGGATTCCTTCACTAGCTCAGGTTTGGTGCACCATTTAGTGCACATTTTTTCCCTTTTCCTTTTTTTGCGACCTTCTACAAGAGAAATTCCTGTTAGACCTCTTCCACTGAATATATTACCTCAATTATGAGGCTTGGGTAATTCTTACCTAGTCTGATATATTTATGTTCATGACCTTTTTATTTGTCTCCTCTTTTATCTGAATAAAACATAGCAATTTTTAAAAATACCGTATTGTGTAATATTAATAGTATTAATATTACTGTGATATTTATAATATGTTTATAATATTTCATTAAATAGGGTGTTGGGTAATTTCAATTAACTGTGCTCACATTTTATCCTAGTGACTTTTTACTGTCTAACTGTTCAGCTCTCCTTTTCTCGTTTTCTACTTTATTATTTCATTGCCAAACTCAACACTACTGTTTTGAAAGACAATTGTTATCACTGCTTATAGGATTACATCATTGCATGTATTAGTAACAGTGATTAAACAGTTACATTTTTCCAAGGCTACATCTACATTATTAAGTAATGAAGCACAACAGGAGGGGGTCGAGTTATTAAAGCAGCTGGTATTGAGAGCCCCATAACTAGATTATACGTGGTTTAGGAAATTTACTTCAAATTAGGGCTAGGTTTGTCTCCTGGAGTGAGATATGGCCCTGATCCCTGATGTTCAAAGATGTCCAAAGAGAAGTTTTGCCACATATCCTCACCCTCTGTTCTGGGAGACGCTCACTGGGTAAAATGAGAGCATCAGTGCTGGTTGCACATCACTGTCTCTTTCCACTGTGGCTGCATAAGATGAAGTCCAGTGCTCAAAAAACCTAAGGAAGATTGAAATTACTGATACCTGCTAACAAATATCCAGAGAGCCAAATTCTGGCTTTCTGGTACCCACATGTGTCGAAGTGTCTGAGGATCGTGTGGGACTGCTAGGAAAATTTTCTGCTCTGATTTTGCCTGTGGTCTACACTGGTGAACAACAAAGTTGTGTGTTTCCATGGAAGATTGAGGAGTGTCCTGGACAGGATTCTTCATTCACAGTGTGCACAGCACATTTGTTCATGCCTGTGCCTTGACCTGGAAATATCAACTTCACATGGTTTTAATCCAACATTGCTCACAGTCACAAGTGTAGCTGGGCAGAATATTTTAACATTGCCTTTGCTGCATATGCAGAAACATGAGTTTGTCTGTCCAGAAACTGTTCAGGCATCAACTTTCAACTGAATCTTTTATCTCTGGTTGTATTTCTGAATTTTAAACTTCCAAGCAGAAAGATCATAATCTTAAATATGAAACACTAGGTAATCAAATTACAGGCATTTAAACTTCACGCTGAAATACGAAGTGTGCAATTTATACAGAACAAAACTTTCATCATTCCTTTTCATACAGAATTTATGTTCTTACTTGGCAAAACTTGCATTGAAACCACGGGGACTATTTATGAAGAAGGAACTTCAGCATCATTCTTAGTGTCATTTTGGTACCAGACAGCATCCTGCTATGCTTTGAACCTGATCACAGTTTCTTAGGATGAAAAACTCCACAAGGTTTCCCCAGCTGACAGAATGTCTGGGTTGATAGATGTGACTGAAAACACAACCATGTCTTGCAGTACCTTTTAAACTGTCTTTGTAAAACAGTTGACAAATAGCTTCAAAGACTTTTCTAGGCTTAAATATTTCTGAAGTGTGACAAAACAGAGTGAGTCAGAGTAGAGGAGGAAGCCAGCTGGGAAGTTCCAGACGAAAATATTTCCTGCTGTTAGAGATGGCAAATATTCAACCTTCAAATAAGCAAAATACTTTTTATTTTGCAACAGCTTCATTACTAACATACAGCATTTTATTTTAAATTCCTGACTATCAGCAACATGAGAACTTGCTGTGGTTTCCATGGAGCAGTTAAAGCACTCCCAAGTTGCATATACAGTGCCAAGAAGTCTGTGTGGTCCTCAGTCCATGGGGCTATCTCCTGAGCTGGTTTATTTCCAAAGCAGACAAAACTAGATGTGCTCCCTGTGGGAGGTCTTCAGGCATCTGGCAACACTGCTCAGCCTTCATCGTGTTGTACTTCTCAGTGATGTCCACGGAGTTTTTCCCGAGTCAGAGTGAACAAAACCGCTTGACAAAATGCTCCCAGCACAGAGTAGCTGATGTGATCATGCCATGGACGTGCTGTGTCTTATGGCAGAAATGAGGCAAACTGAAGTTTATATAGGTTACTGCCAGGCTGGTATTTATTCTCTAGACAATAAATGAGACATTAAAAAGGGGAGAGAAACATCTCACCTACACACAGATCTGAGGACATCTGACTTCTAACCTTGGTCCTGACACTGAGGTCACTCACTCCCTGTATCCCTCACTCTACAGCAACACATCACATCTGGCTTTTAAATTTACTACACCAAGGTTTCTAGGAGGTTGCTAGACTTGTAGATGAAGGCACATCTATCATTACTTTCAGTAGTGACTATGTTGAATATCCAATTAAAAATGTGTTTCTGTTATTTTTCATATCGTGAGGGTTTGAAGACAGCAGCAACAAAGCAGTCAGATCTGTAATTTGTAAAAATTCTAAAATATGTCTTAAATATACATTTCATCTTGCTCTAGATATAAATTCTAAAAAGATTTGTGAACTAGTGGACTACATACAACATGTAAATATAAACATATATTTAGTTTCCACAGAGCCAGGTGTAACATGAAAATTAATTTAAGGTACTACTCATAGAAACAATTTAGGCTACTGTCCTCTCATCTTGAAATGATTAAATTCTTATTTCCTATCATAAACCAAATATTGTTATAATTCTGGGTATCTATGTTGTATATACAACCACAACTTACTGTGGATTTCAGTAATAGTTTTTTTTAAGATGCAGTGTAGATGTTGTGTTTAGGAAAGTTTAGCTGATGTTGTGTTGAGGAACACAGAAAGACATGTTTTGATTTTATGCTAAATAATTCAACAGATTTGTCTCCATATAACAATAGTCGTAATATGGATGCCATTGCAGTGTGGATGAAAGTCACACTGAAGTTTCCCTCTGAGATGGCAAAAAAATCAAAAGTAACTAGGCAACTCTTGCTATGAATTGTCACAATGGAAGGTGGGTTTTTTTTTGGTCTTTCAAATTTGTCACTATTTGGCTTATAAAGAATTCCATGTTAAGTTGTCCTGAAACATTTAATAAATGCTGAATTAATGCCAAAATTTTTGTTGACTTACCATAGGCAGGGTCAGGCCTTACATCATCAATGTAACTGGTCAGGCTTTGGATTTGGAATGCTTAGCAGCAAATCTTCAAGCAATGGAAATGAAAACATGACTAGATAAAGACTCCTCTAAAGTCACGTATCAATGCTGAGAGCTCCTGAAGGAAAATAAGAACTGTCATTGCAGCTGATACGATCAAATTTACTGAGTGAATCAGAATTCCACGGAAGTCAATTGAGCTCTCCCACTCACTTTCACAAGTCCCAGATTTCTCATATTATCTGAAAGAATGTCTGAATAAACAAAATAACTAACAGTTGTGTGTTGTGTTCATTTTATGTAGTGTTCCGTGTATTGGGTGGGCTCTGGATTGAATCTACGTACAGCTTAAGGCTTCACAGGATTTTACTCTTCCTTGGTATTGCATTTCTGGGTTTTTTTCCCAGTTTTCTACTGTAGTAAAGTAACTTTTCCATCTTCCCATTTTGTGACTAAAATCAGTGTTACTTATCAAGAGAGGTTCTAGCGCCGGCAATGATTCACCTCATCCACTAGGGTGGACTAATGTTCCTTGGAGATTCCTTCCAACCAACGCTGTATGGTGAAGCGCAGGCAGCCAGATACCAACTCCAGCCACAGCTGTTGGCATTTCTTATACTTTTTGAGTGCTTGCAGCATGGATTATGGAAGTACTATGTACATAGTATGGAAGGACTATGTACATAGTCCAAGTACCACTTGGACTATGTACAATGGGTTTATGAATGTACATAACTTAGTTACTAACCTAACAGCACCCTCACACACAACTGTGCTTCATTTTTTAGAGTAAACAGGCCTGAATCACTTTTCTTACTAATACAGAGTCAAGCTGTAGCGCCTTGACATATGTCAAGTGAGAATTTATGCCTGGTGTAACTCTGCTGCCTTCAGTACATATATATGAGAGGACCTTGGTTCTACAGTTGTTGGATATGAGCATGTGCAATGTCAGAGCTGGAAACTCGTCCAGTTCTGTACAAACACTGTTAAAACTGTGTGAGTCAAGAACCTCTCAGTTCACTGAAGCAAATTACTTAGGAAAAAAGTTTTGAGTCTATGTGATGTACTTTTTCATAGCAACTCTGTGAAACAGAGCTGGAAAAAATAATTTTCTGGTAACCATAAGGTTTTGTAGTTTTTAAATAATTGTGAGATTTTAAAGTAAATATGTATGATTATAAGAAAGCCGTAAAGGAGCAAAAAGAATCCTCTTTTACAAATTCTTTTCCTTTAGTTTTCCAAATGATTAATCCTCCTAGAGGTGCTTGAAACTGATTGAATTTGACAGGAATTCAAAGCTACTGTGGCAGCTGTCATTTCTATTTTTTTCTTTTTTCTTTTTTTTTTTTTCCTAAATAAGTGACTTATTCAAATGTGAGGAGGAAGGAGCAGTGGAGACAGCATGTGATGAACTGACCGCAGACCCCATTCCCCATCCTCCTGTGCCGCTGTTGGGGAGGAGGCAGAGAAATTGTGAAAGAAGTTGAGCCTAGGAAGATGGGAAGGGTGGGGAGAAGGTGCTTTTCAGTTTTGGTTTGATTTCCTATCACCCTACTCTGATTTGATTTGCAATAAATTAATTTCCCCAAATCGGTTTTGTTTCGCCTGTGACGGTAATTGGTGAGTTCTCTCTCCCTGTCCTTATGTCGACCAGAGAGCCTTCGTTAAATTTTCTCTCTTCTGCCTTGCTGATGAAGGCAGTGACAAATCGGCTGTGATAAACACCCAGCACCAAGCCAGGGTCAACCCACCAGAGGTGCCAGGGTGCGGGCGCCCTGAGACCCCTTGTGAGGGTCCCCACAACCCTTCCCGTGCGTGCTGGGGCCTGGGCTCTGGCAGGGGATCCCTCCGGAGTGCGAGGACACAAACTCCTTCTGCGGCCCCGAGTCGGGCATGAGCAACAGAGCGGCCCGGGGCGGCCGTCACCCGCACCGTCACCCCGGCTGCCGTGGCGGTGCTGCCGCACCGGGGAGGGGCGAGGCCGCGAAACCCCGCCGGGCACCCGAGCATTGCTCTCCCCGAGGGCGGAGCGGCAGCGGCCGCGGCGGGCGGAGCAAGGCGGCACCCAGGGGCGGGGGCGGCACCCGGGCCGGGAGGCGGAGGGCTGAGGACGGGCCGGCATGGCCGGGAGGGGGGGCGGTGGCACCGGCACCTCCCCGCCGCCGGGGCCGGGGGTGGGGGCAGAGCGGCGGCGGCGGCAGCAGCCCCAGCCCCAGGATGCGCTGCCCGGCCCCGGCGCCGCCGGTGCCCTGCGAGGGCCAGAGCGGCGTCAGCGGGCGGCAGGGATGGATGCGGCCCCGCGGCGCTGCCCCAGCTGCTGCTGGCGGCGGTGGCGGCGGCGGCTGCGCGGGCGGCGGTGGGCGCTGGCGGCCGGGCTGCTGGGCGCCGCCGCCGCGCTCGCCCTGTACTCGGCGCTGCCCGAGCCGGCCCGGGCGGACGGCGAGGCGGTGACCGTGCTGCTGTGGTGGGAGCCCTTCGGCCGCCCGCGGCGCTTGCCCGACTGCCGGCGGCGCTACAACATCAGCGGCTGCCGCCTCAGCGCCGACCGCAGCCGGTTCGGCGAGGCGCAGGCGGTGCTGTTCCACCACCGCGACCTGGCGCGGCACGGCGCCCAGGGGCTGCCCCGCGGGTTCCCGCCGCGGCCCCCGCGGCAGCGCTGGGTGTGGATGAACTTCGAGTCGCCGTCGCACTCGCCCGGCCTGCGGGGGCTGGCCGGGCTCTTCAACTGGACCATGTCCTACCGCCGCGACTCGGACGTATTCGTGCCCTACGGGTACCTCTACGTCCCGCCGGCGCCCCGGCCCTTCGTCCTGCCCCGCAAGACACGGCTGGTGGCCTGGGTCATCAGCAACTGGAACGAGGAGCACGCCCGGGTGCGCTACTACCGCCAGCTGAAGGAGCACCTGCCCATCGACGTGTACGGGGCGCGGGGGCTGGCGCTGGCCGAGGGCGGCCTGGTGGAGACCGTCTCAGCCTACAAGTTCTACCTGGCTTTCGAGAACTCCCAGCACACCGACTACATCACTGAGAAGCTCTGGAGAAACGCCTTCTCCGCCAGCGCCGTGCCCGTCGTCCTGGGACCCCGCAGGGCCAACTACGAGCGCTTCATCCCCCCCGACTCCTTCATCCACGTTGACGACTTCCCCAGCCCCCGGCTACTGGCCACCTACCTGAAATTCCTCGATAAAAACAAACCAAACTACAGGCGGTATTTTGCCTGGAGGAAGAAGTACGAAGTCCACGTCACCTCGTTCTGGGATGAGCATTTCTGCAAGGTCTGCGAGACTGTTCGGGCAGCTGGGAATCAAATCAAGACTGTTCGAAATCTGGCCAGCTGGTTTGAAAGCTGATGTTCCTGGCGGGTGAGGCTTGCCTGTACAGCCTGGGCCGGCGTCAAGGTGTAGGGGACGATGGGTCTCACAGAGATCGGTAGCCAAGGTAGTCGGTATTAGCCACAGAAGACTGGCATCAGTGAGAGAAGCGTACAAGTACAGGAAAACAAGCTGTGAAAAGCCTACAAAAGGAAGATTTTTATTAAGGAGAAAATTATGGAAGTACAAAGAGACATTATGCCAGATGATTCCTAAAGAGCAAAGTTAAATTCCCAAATGTTGTACAGTTACAGAACTTTTAAAGTTCTGCACAGCTCAACATAAATATCCGATGCCAAGTTCTTCAGCCGTACAGCTGAAACCAATTTAGGCGGCTATGACAACTTCCTGAACCGTGAAACTTTCCTCTGCTCACAGAGGATACATGATCAGTGCTGGTTTTCTGTGATACTAAAACAAAAATGAATGTTTTTAATTGATTTTTATGCGTGTGAAAACTATTTACAGTTCTGAGCCGCAGATGTTGAATGTAAGAATGTAATGATACAGTAGCACCTTTTAGCAATGCTTGAAATTAGCAGCCTGCTAATAATGCTTTGAACCAAATTAAGTGTTTCATTTAGGAAAAAGCATATGGAGGGGACTGAATCTGAGTGGACAAACAGCTCACATGATGTAGGGTATTTCTGCTACTACCTGCTGAAACTATAGGCAAGTTTATCATGTATGAAAGTAGAGAAGAGCTTTAAGTACAGGAAAAGACAAACTGTAGGGAAAAAATTTGGAACACTTCCACCCTCCCTTTATTCAGGAATTAGAATATGTTTACAGGTATCTGCATGTTTTTCTCTGCAAAATTATTGGCATACAGGGAAATGCAGGGAAAGGCTCAGAATGGCAGGGGTTTTATTACTGTATTGAGTATATATACAGAAAGGCTAACTTATTTCTCAAGTATCAGTAGACAGTGCCATTGTGTAGCAACTGTTTTGCTTTATGGCATGCATTTTTAAAAATTCTGCTGGGGGACAGACTAGTCAGAATGCTGTTTTGTTGTTTGTAAAATAATAATTACCAAAAAACCCCCAAACTCCCAAATCACTCCCATTCAAAAAGAAAATTACGGTAGAGAATAAGGTCTATGCTGTTGGTAAAATACAGATTGTGTGAGGAAAGAATATAAAAAGGGAAGGATTTACTATTTTCTTTTCCTTTGGTTTTGAGGTCCTTTTTTGGCTCAGTTTTTTAATCCATAAATAGGTTCTTAAGGTAGAACTTCTTTGCCCAATGCCTGTCAGGAACATTTACAGTAGTTATTCCCTTTTAGACTCCCACATTTTGCTGGAGACATCCTAGCAGTCGATGTGTTGGTACTTTTTGGTTACATGTAATCTTGCTCAGTGAAAGCCAGAAAGAAACTTCAGTTACAATTCCACATCCTTGCCAAGCTGAGCCTCCCTGTCTTTTGCAGCTATGAAGTTTGGTGGCAAAAAAATTACAGCCTACAAGAGACCTGCCCAAATGAATAAGGTATTCATTCTGCTCCTTTTGAAGGAGCTGGATAATCCATGGAGTTACTTGGAAACTTCATTCAGAATAAAATCATGGCACAGAACAGGTGGGAAAAGAACAAAGTCAGTTGCAAATAAAAGATGGGCATCAGAACAGGCGACTTCACTGGCATTTGTGAGTCATATTTAGGTTAGGAAAGGATTAGATTTGATTTAAGCAGTATGGGATGTTGGATGAGTGTTTTTAAAATGTATGAGCTGGCAGTTTACTGTGATTTATTTCTGGTTAGATGTTCCCCATGATTAGGTAAGCATGGAACCAAGGATTATCAGAAAAAAACTAATAATAATGAAGTTCATTAATAATTTGCGTAGTTTTACCAGTTCAGATCTTGCAGGCTTCTGCAATTATTCCCTTCTGCTTTTGTGCAAGGAGGGATGGCTGAAAGTACTTGATGAACCTTTCTGTTGTCAGTGCCAGAGTTGCTGTAGAATATTTATTGGGAAGGGAGTGAAAACAGTCTGTGCAATGCAGGGTGTAGTAGGGATGGTTCCTAATGCTGCACTTTCACTTCAAGAGGTATAAAGTGATTTAAAGTAAAATTTAAAGTGTTAAAAGTTGTTCGTCGTGGCATGGTCATTTATTTCTCTACCAGTGGTTGCTATTCCCATAACACTGGGTTTGATATTTTTAGAACTCTAATTTAGGTGTTGCATTAACAGTAATACTTAAGTGTCGGGATGATAGGTTCTCTCTCTCCCTTTGAATTTATAATATCTTTTTTTCTGTTCAGTTTTTATCACAGTTCATATAACTGTATACAAAAAACCAATCTTAAAAGTGATGAAATAATATTTAAGATTACACTACTTTTTACCAGTCTGATGAAACTAGTGCATTTTTTTCAGTCCTCCTAGTTTTTTTAGCATTTTATGAAAGTTTCCAGGCACACAGTTCCTCTGTGTAATTATTAGTAATGCCACGGGCAGATCATCAGGCTACAGGAGCATGGGAATTTCCAGGGATCGCAAACATTAATTTTTTTTCTCAGCCTCTCTAAAAAAAAAGAGTTGAAGTCTTTGGTGAAATATTTTTGTAAAATTCAGAAAAGAGCTGCAAAGCAATTAAAGCATCATATTTGTATAAAGTGATCAGAATTGCACAGTATTTGTAAATTTTGCATTGAGGGTTTTCAAGAACTGTATGGTGAAAACTGCAGATTTGTAGTAATTATTGCAGAGCACTTGCACTGGGAGAAGAGAAGCCTTTTATAATTTCATCATTCTTACATGGGTGTTGCAAACTTGTCACTTTCTATTTGGGAAGAAACTCAGCCCAGGCCTAGAAGTGCTGAAGTCAGTATTACAATATCTCTGTAAATCTCTGGTTTTTGGCTCATCCACACCACGAGCTAATAGTGTACTGTTACAGGCAGAGGACCAGCTTTTGTAATGCACTTTGTAGAGCTCCAGTTCAATGATAAATATAAAGCTTGCCTGAGCGAATTGGTTTGTACATTGGGTACCAGACTCCACAAGGCATTGCAGATGATGTATACGACACAGTTGTAAAAACTGGGGAAAGTTATTTTCTATTTTAAGTAGAAAAGTTTCCTTGAATACATTTTGAAAAAGTTTTTATTCCATGCCTTAAAATATTGGGGTAGAGGGAGAGAAAGGAAGATCGTTATCTTCTGGGTTTTATAAGGAGAAGAATTACCATTACTTTTTGATTATGATGTAACTGGAATGGAGAATTATGTGATCCCTCAAATTGCATATTGTATCTCAGGGAATTTTATATTGTAAGCTGTCTTGATCTTTATAGAATGAAGTAACTTTATATTAATTATATAGATTGACA
The DNA here is from genome assembly GCF_965178545.1 of Coloeus monedula. Classification (NCBI taxonomy): domain Eukaryota; kingdom Metazoa; phylum Chordata; class Aves; order Passeriformes; family Corvidae; genus Coloeus; species Coloeus monedula. Next base: position 38,633,989 of record NC_138783.1, read on the forward strand.
ATAAAATTAAAGCAAGTAGTGCAAAACAACCCTATTTTTTATTCTGTTGCCTGTGTTATGAAGGCTGTAGAAAACTGCTTTTTAAAGAGAATGAATGTCTTTTAATGTTTGTTTAATAAATAAAAGTGGCTGATTGTTCTCAAAGTAGTCAGACCATCTGAGGTGAGGCATGAAACCTGGTTCTGCCAGGAGAAAAATATTTTCATAGGAGAGGCTGTGCCGAGTTATTTTCTATATGAAAAGATGCATTTATTGAAGTTGGGTGTTGGAAAAATGTCATTTCAAACAAAATCAAAAAACAGACTTTCTCTTGACCTAGAGAGAATTTGAATGTGGTTGGATTCTTTTTGCCCCCCTTAAATTTCAAAATGAGACTATGTTTATTTTGGTGTTCAGCATGTAGTGCTACATATACCTTTTCAGCTACAGCTTTTTTCATGGTTGTTCATGGTTGTCTTCAACTGAGCAACAAAAGATCAAGGGCCAAAAGCTCTTTTCCCTAAGCTCGTGTTAATGCTGCTTGCTGCACAAGTGATGGCTTACCTCTCTCTTTACTCATCTTCTGAGCAGCTTGGTGCACAGTACTGAGAAAGCATTTCTGAAAATTCCTGCCCAGCCAGGATGGGGGCAGAGCTACAGTCCTTGCTTTTCCCCTAAGGTGATTGATGTTGTATCATTATCACATTTAACTTCTGTAAGTACCACTTAAACTGACTGCTTGTTTACTCCTACCTGAGGGGGGAAACATTTTTTTGCTCATTTTCCAGATGGCACTGAACACTGGATTGGCGAAACTGGTGTAAATATTTTTCTGACAAATATTGGGTACCATTTGTTCAAGCTTGTTTGGTGACTCTTAAGCGAGTTATGCCTGATTAAGCTCACACAGCTTTCTTTCCAGCAGTCATATAAAATGGTGTTTGTTTTAAGAGAGTAAATAACCCTTTGTAGGGCCACAGAGCTGACTCAATCTAAAATCTGTTGATGAGAACACAGTGTCTTAATGTGAATTTAAGTGGTATTTAACTAAAGATAACTCAGGATCCAAGTGTAACAGCCTGTTTTTAATAAGTAAAAAAACCTCATTATTTGAATAACTTGCCTGTAACCAGTGTGGTTTACGTAACCAACTCAGTTAAACGATTTGCATAATTATGTATTTTCTTCTGTGTGGTCATTTTAAAAGCAATACACAAGGCCAGCATTTCTATGTCTTCTTTGCATTCTGCAGATTTTTTTTTTTTTATGATCTTGAGCTAAATACTTAAGCTTCATTTTGACATAATGGCAGCTGTTCCTGAGAGTCTCACCCCAAAGATTATCTGAGATAAAAAAGTTGAAGCCTGTTTTTCAGGAGTGCTTTGAGAGCTGCAGGGATTTCTCACTGCTGGCAGTAAGGTGCTCAATGTGTTCAGGAAGCATTGAGAAGCTATGACCCCCTTTTAATTGAAAAATTTTCTCTAAAGGAGTGCATACTTTTCAGAATTCCTTCAATGATATTAGGTCCTTATAATTGCATGGGTTTAATTTTTGCAACAGAGTTAAAACTGGTCTTTATTTTGGGAATGCTCAATATTTTAATAATATTCTTTTGATAACTCTGAAAAATGGTGTCAAATTTGGAACTTCAATTTTTCTCTATTTGTCAAAACATATTTTGAAGTTAATCAGCCCACAGGTTGGCTGTATGCATTTGGAAGAAAATTCTGCATTTGCATCCTTGAATTTGTCGTTGATGTAAAAGGCGCTGTAGATATTTTGGATTATGAGAAGCTCAGTCCAGGAAAACACAGAGCACTGGGAATGCCCAAGCTGTGGCCTACTATGGCTCCGAGATCCTGATCACATGACCGCCTGTGACTGCAAATTGGCCATCTTGCTTTTGAGCAGAAGGCAGAAAGATAATTGCAAATAGAAAGCATAGATTATGGGATTGTGAATATATTTTGGTGCATTTATAATGCTGCCAAATAACTTTGTGTTGTATAGAGATGATTGATTTATTTGAAGCAAGCACAAAAACACTACATGAAATACAGCAAGTATTGGATACAGCAAAGCTGGATTCAAAATGGAAAAATGATACGGAAATCTGAAAAAAAAAAGAAAAAAACCATGCAATTGTGGGAAAGCATGGATAGACATTTCGAATTGTTAACTAGGAGCAAACAGAGAATGTTCTCAGAACTGCTGAGTCTAGCCCAAATTGAAACCAGAAAACATAGGTTCAGAGTCATGCTGGTGCTCATGCTTACCTCTACTTTGAATAGGAATGGCCTCCTGAAATTAAGGCAGAGCTCTGAACATTTTTATTCCCCTTCCAGTCCCAAGTGTATGTTTTGCTTGCCTTGTTGCTGGTTTCCCTTCTCTGTCAATCACATGTTGCTCCTCAAATGTGCACAGACCTGAGGCTTTGATGGCTTCTCACTTGAGAGAGGGAGAGCTAAGAAGAGGTAAGTTAATACATGGATGTTTGCTGAGAATTTTGGTTGCATTTTGCAAGAATCCTGGGGTAAGTGCAAGTAAGCAGTAGAGGCTGAATACAAAACCAAGAAGCATGTTTTATGGCAGTATCTTGTTGGAGACCCCAGCCTGATCTGAAACATCTCACCAGATGTTAAAGGTGAGACTTTTTGCTGTAAGTTTTCTATTAGCATTGAAGATTATTGTATTATGTGTCCCCAGGTAGTCCCACTGTTGTATTATCTCAGAATCATGGAATCACAGAGATGGACTATGAACACAGACACTTCATTCAGTATGTCTGTGCTGTGAAAAAAGTTGTCAGGTTAATTAGAGCAGAATCTGTCCTGATTTCCGGCTCTGATAAAGCATATTAATGAGAATCCTTAATGAAAAAAACCAGATTCACCACACTTTCTGTTACAGTGTCTGTGGTGAGGAATGCCTTCTGTGCTGCCTTTACAGTTGAGTAATTTTTGTTGCTACTACTAAGGCATTTATTAAAGTGAGGATTAATCCACAGGAGTTGTTGAGTTTTTAGTAAAAAATTTTTATGGGACTACTGACACAGAGGAGATGAAATCTGGTCTCCTGCTCAGAGTCAAGGAGAGAGGAAGACCCGTGTTCTTATAATAGCTCTGCTTCATGGTGGGCTGCAGATCACTGAGAAGCAAAGGTGGGATACCACTAACAACTGTTTTGTGAGGAGTGGTTTGAAGTCCAATGAACACCTCAAAATCATCTTCTTACCCCGTTCAAGTTGCTGACAAATCCTGCCCCAGCCCTTGCAGCAGGATTGTGCAGGGCTTTGGAGATGTAACCCAGGTCTGCTCTCTAGTGGGTGGCAGCACTGGGGTAGGTGAGACATAGTGATGGGAGGATTCTGGTCCACACAGCCCGTGCAGTACATGGGCAGATGCTGAAGGCATCTTGGGGCATCTTTGGTTGCTTCTGACTACTGGCTTAGGGCATTCTGGAGCAGCCCCAAGGCACCATCACTGCCGCTAATATGAGTGAGTAGCAGACCTGGGCTTGACTCCATGTGGGAGATGGAGAAGATAAACAATGTCACCAAGGTGGTGGGGTTTTTTTAAAGTTACTGAAGTACTTTGAACCCCACTGCCTAAAGCATTTGAGAAATGCAAGGAACTTCACAACAGAACACAAAAGGAGACCCTCTTGCTCACAGGCACAGACTTTGCCATAGTCTGAGAATGTTCCCATGGCTAAAAGATGCAGAAACAAGCCATAAGCTTTTTCCCATGTAAGCAGCCTGAAGAGAGCAGAAGAAAACAAGGCTGTAAAAGAAATACATTAGTTGAAAAGTTCACAACGGCCCATGAGGGTGACTGGCAGCCCCAGTGACCTGACCAGGACAGGGGCTAGGGGAGGTTTCCTCTTGGATTTCACATCTGTGAAAGTAACTTTACCCTGAGCATAGAAGCAAGATACATGATGCTTTCAGCTGGGTTGGGTATCATCAATAGGGCACTGAGGAGCAAGTTAAGGTACCTCTCCAGTGTTTCAGAAGAAAGACTAATCTCACTCCTCCTCTTGTAGATGTGTGAGGCAGAGGCATAAGCTGCATTCCTTGCACTGGTTACTGACTTGTGACATATTGTGGGAAAAATCTTTTTCCCAACATTGCCTCAAGGATAGAAGTGGTTTTAGCCAACCTTTTTTTATAACCAATGGCCTTAGAACTTGACAAGCTCTCAACAACTGTCCAACCTCTCCAGCTGGTTTAGTTATGGACTCTTTAAACAGTGTCTGCTGGCTGTGGGACAGCTAGACATGCTATTTAGGCATCTGAATAAGCTTTTTACAGTTTAAAATGCTTGATTTCTTCCTGCTGTAGTGGTTGATGTGTTTCCCTGTCACATTTCTGCTGTGGATGAACTTCCACATCTTGCTCTCATTTCCCTCTTGATGGACTGCTGGCCAGCTCAGCTTCTTGGGCAGGTTAACCTGGTCTGGTGGGTTTTGATACTTAACAGAAAAGCAGCATCATGAAACAACAGGTATGTATGTTGTTTTCTATTTTGGTGGCCTTTTGGGATTGTGGGTAATCAGGCTGGGGACTGTAGTTTGGCAGAGAAGGAAAGTGAAATGAAGAACTGAATGATGCATCTTCTTGCTTTAACTAAAGCTAATTATACGCAAAGAACATAAAAGCTTCTAGAAGATAAATGTCTCTAAAAGCCATACTGAGGAAATTCTTTCTATTTGCCCCGTCATGTTCCCCATGACAGTGGTAGAAATGGGGATGGAGAAATCTCTATTTCTAATTTTCTGAACAGCTGCTTCTCTGCAAATTCAGGTTTGATCCTTGGCTGCCTCAGAGCACTCCTTCATCTTGTGCCATAGTTTGTTCACCTGCTTGATCCCACTGAACTGCGAGGGGATCTGGACTGTTTTAACCTGCCCTTGAGGCCATCTGATTTCCTCTGGCAGATGTGTAGGGCCCAGAGGGGACAGTAAGCTCTGTGTGTGAGTGCTGGCATCTCAGATCCCATGCTCACAGCTACCTGGGGGATGCAGAGACAGACCTGACCCTACTGTTCAGCTCCTCCCACGTCTCCCTATGCCCCTGCATCTTGTGGCTTGTCTAAATACTTGAGCAGTGTTACTTGTGGCTACGCTGGCTCTGCACAGAAAAGCCAGGAGTACAACAGCAGATCATATCTTGGCCACATATCCTCAATCAGGTCCACAAGCCAAACCCACAAAATAGTCTGGGTATCTCTAGGTGCACCTTTTATGAGGCATCGGATACTTCAGAAAGACTGTTATCTAGGCCATATCCTGTGTGTTTTCTCATTAATAACTTCATTTCTTTTGCAATGCTACTTTAAGAAGGCACAGTGTTATACTGGCCAAAGATAAAGTACTCTCCTTTTTTTTCCCCCTGATGTTAACTACTGGAGTATGTGCAGGCTGCCAAAAAATTCTGGTTGCTTGGCATATTGTTCAGCCCCATGCTGCTTGCATTGTTCTGTCAACATCCCCATATCTTGTGGATTTCACACGTGGTTTTGGATTATATAAAGTGTCATCAGCTCTTACGCAAATTTCTGCTTCTTATTGGTCTAGACCACAGTATGTGCTATGAAGCCAGCAATGGGAGCAAGACTTTTAAAAATAGATTAAGTTTCTCTATGTCATGTCCTTCTCTCTTGGTCTAGATTGGGATCTGTGTTTTAAATCATGCCGGGACAGTACACTTACTGCACTGGTGTACTATGCTCTGCTACTTTTGCATATCTAGCATGGTCTAGCAGCTTTAATGCTGCCACAAAAATAGGTGCAAATGAGAAAACAAATAAAAGAGATTTCATCAGTTCAGATTAAACTGTCTCTGTAACCCTTAGGTAAAAACTTAAGAATGCAGGGGGTAATTTCAAATGGTTTATCTGAAGTTACATAAATAAAAGGCAACTTTGGGGCTGGGAACCTGTTATCTCGTCTTAGAGTGAGTCATGGTCACTTCCAAGTAGCAGTCTGAACCTGACCCTTTCAGCTTCAAAACAGACTGGATGAGAGCTCATATGCTAAGTCAGGATTGATCTGACAGAATACAAGTCAGAGGTGGACAACAAATTTAATCACTTGCTCATTTTTGCTGCTCTTCAGATAAAACCAGAGATCCTAACCAGTGCTTATTTATTTTCAGCTCTGATGTGTCATATTGATGCATATGTGGATTCCTTATGACCCAACTACAGATTTCAGTCTGAAGTATGATATGAAAGAGTAACACGGATATAATTTTTACATTTTACAACTGATGCTTCAACATCAGAAATCCTACAGGCAAAGCAGACTGTTGTACCACTAAGGTTTGGACCCAGAAGGACTTGGGCATATCACTTGATACTGAAATTAAACCTGATTTGTACGTCTGTAGGATTCTGTATTTAGATTAGAAGCATCTGTGTCGAGTCCTGTTTCTGTGCATCCCTACTACATTCACCAGGGTGTTCTCAGGAATACTGAAGTCCTCTCTTAGACTTGCAATCGAGATATACCTGTGCACATGTAAATACTGAAGGAATATGGCCTGAGTGACTGACAGGTGCATAAGAGAACAAAAAGATACCACTGCAAGGGAACACTGGCTTTGTTCTCACTGAACGGTCTGACCACGTAGTGCCTCTTGTTTCCCATGATGTTTACAGCACACTAAAGCCTTCTGTATTGAGCCTTCTGAAATGCTGCTTCTGCATCAAAGGGAAAGTATCGATTTGTTTCTGTGGCATCTCACCTGTCTGGTTTTACCAGAGACTTGTCAGTCATCTTATTTTACAGGCACTTCTCCATTCTTTTAAAAGAAAACTATTTCACTTGCATCTCAGGTTACTTGATTTGTATGATAAAAAACTCAGCATTATAATTTAGCTAAAGGAAGGTCTGGCTTTAGTGAAAAGTCACAAAAATTTACCTTTGTTTCAGCCTCCACAAAGTCTGATATAAACCAAGACAGAGGTATCTGAGCCGTCCTAAGTCCTGTGACCAGACATGGAATCTTTCCTGACCTTTGCTCTTAGGACAATATTCTAGATATTTTATGATTCTGTATCTTCTGTAAGAGGTAGTCCAGAAGGCACAAGTGGATTTCATCTTTTTCTGAAGTCTTGCATATTCCTAATTCACTGGAAGTCATTTTAGCCTGACTTTCCTGGAGATAGCAGTGCTAGTTTCTAGGATGATACATTCCCCTGCATTTACCTCCTCCTTCAGTCAGTGACCCAGTGTGTGAGTTGTAGAGGTGAGTCTCCACTCAGCCTAACATCTCAGGTCCATGTGTGTGCTTACAGCTGTCCTTCACACAAAACAGTGCTCAAAATAGGTGGATGTAGCTCATGATCAGTTCTTATCTGAGCTCAGGGATGGTAGTAATTAGTGGTGGTGGGATGCTGGTGTGTTTGGGACAGCCTGATTCTTCACCCTAGGAACACTTCCGTGGAGTAAGACAGGACCTGCCCATACCATTCCTTCTCCTCATTTCCCCCCCACTTTGATTACAGTAAGCTGCAAAGAATCCCTCTGTTCGTAAATGCACCTAATATCATCCTTATTTTCTAGGGGCATTGTGAGGTATTTTCCGCCATTAATAAAGTACTTTGAGTTCTATAAACAAAAAAGCTACCACAGTGGTATGAAGATGCTAGAAACTAAAGGAGTGCATGGCAGTCAATAAGATGAGAAGATTGCTGTATTAAAGCAGCCTGGACCTGTGACCTCTATGGGATAAGTCACTTTCATCTTTGCTAAACTGATGCTCTAGTTGGAGTTGTCACTTCTGCTCTGAGAATGCAGAGCATTCTCGCTCCCAAACCCATTTCCACCCCCACTCCCATCCTCATCCTTTGCATATTGTCTTTTAGAGGAACATTGTAACATGGTGGAGATGGGAATGTCTGCTTTGTGCCAACACTTCCCTGTAAGCTGTTCTGTTAGAGGTGTTCACCCATGTCCCACCAAAGCACAAGGGAAATCTCTCCAGAGGCTTTCTTGGTGTATTACCCTACGTGTTAGTGCTGTTATTTGCCTACATGGCCACAGGAATTATCACAGGAGACACAACAAAAGGGCTGCTCCAACACCAACCAGAGTGACTACGCTGATATGATGTTTATTCTGAAAGCAGAAGAAAGTGAGATAAGGTCAACCTGTTCTTTCCACGCGCACTGTTTGCACTGCATTAGTGTAGTAATGTGTTTATATACCCCTGGTGTTTTGCATCTCTTTGATCTTTTCAATCTCACAAGTTACAGCACAAACAGAACAGGGTCTGCAGGAAGCAATAGTGCTTTGTGTGCCTTTGTTTGCAGTGAGAATGACCTCGTGGGTTGTGTTTCAAAGTTCCAGAGAAGCCCATAGCTTCAGAGCAAAAGAGAGGTTTCTATTCTTCGCCACTTAGACACACTTCTTTAATATAAAGGAGAGGTGTCAGATGGTCATGTCTTGTGTGGTTTGATTTTCAGGGGACACACCATGATTTTCAATGACCTGATGTTCTACCCATCACGTGCTACATTTCCTTTGCCGCCCGTGGGACACACACAGGCAATGGGGGATGAACTTGTGTCTGCACAAAGCAAAGTGTGTACGATCTCAGGGGCCATGGGGAAGAGGAGGTGCTGTATCAGAACAATGAGCCATTGCTTCTTGGAGCAAACAGCAACAGTGATGGTAGCAGCCACTAACATCCATCCTTGGCCAGGCTACTACACACTTGGAGTAAAATGAGGCGTTTTTCTTCATTTTTGAAGGTAGTGTTCCCTATTCTCTTCAAAGGCTAATAGAAAATTAGTTTGCTCTCACATGCATGGTATCCAGAGCAGAACCTCAAAACAATGGGCCAAAACAAACAGAAGAAGCCTGACCTACCAAGAAAAGAACAACTTTCCTCTATCCTCAGCCTAGCTCTAGAGATAAAAGCGCCCTGGACAGTAATACATATACCATCTAATGGAGCTCACTGCAGGCAATGTCCTTTTAAGAAAGGGTGGGCTTCTAGTTCAAAAGCTGCTGCCAATTTTAAATAAGACAGCATCAAGCAAAAAGAATCACAGGCTCATTGGTAGCCCACGAGGTCCCAAAGACCATTCCAGATGTTTTGAGTAAAAATTAATGTTTTGGATTTTATCTGTGACTTGAAGTGTGTCCTAAGACAGAGGGGTGAAAGACACAGGTATAATTCACTTCTAGAAGTGAAATTCAGGCCCATGGGATCACCTTGGGAAAAGTTTGGAGACCACCCTGGATGTCAGCTGAGCAGGTTTTCATACCATGGCCTGAGAGCAATTCTCTGGCCCGGCTATGTATTGCCTTCTGTTGTTGTGATCCAGTCCTAAAGTAAGATAAGCACAGATAACAGACAAAGCCTACACAGAAAAAGTCCTGGTTGGAAAAATGCCTAGGTACACTGACCAGTCCTCCTGCTCCAGGAGCAGGTCAGGCTACCACAGTGCTTCTGTTTTGTTATGTACTTATATTACAAGTGGCAGCTGATTCCCATCAGTTAGGCACATGGATATAATTGTCACTTTTGCTTCTGGTTCCTTTCCAGGAATGAGTTAGGCTATATCTCAGTCCTTGCTGAGGCATTGCTAGGTGGCTCTCACCTGAGGCCAGGACTCACCTGAACACTGAATCCTTTGTTCCACGGCCCTTCCTTGGTCAGACAAGGAGCAAATAATCAGATCACTGTTTACTGACAACCTGTTTTCCTTAGAACATATGCAAAGAGACTGAGATCAAAAGGTTTGTCACCTGGGGCTTTTTCTTTATCAAATCTCCATCTAGCCACCAACATTTTGGTACAATTAAAGTACTAAACGGAGACAACCATACATGCAGTTAACTGCATGAGTGTTTTACTCTAAATAGAATGTGTGTCCATGGAGAAACACACAGAAATATTAATTTCCTTTGTTTTTCTTCCCATTGTCACAGTGTCACCAGTGAGGATAACTGGAGTGTGCATGCTCTTGCAAAAATAAGGGTCTCAAACTCAAGAGATATGGCTTCTCTCTGCTGTGTCTATTGATAAATGCACTTCACTTGCTTATCAGTTCTCTAGCAGGGTAGCTGTGTTGTGGTTAAACTGGGCAGGCAGCTAAACACCTCCTAGACTTTTGGAAAAAAAGTAAAACTAGTGGGTTGAGATAAAGACAGTTTCATAGAATAGAAAAGGAAGGGAAAATAATAGTAGTAATAATAATAATAATAATAATAATGATGATGATGATGATGATAGTAGTGTTAAAAGAATAAGCAAAACAAGTGATGCACACTACAGTTGCTCATCACTCACTGAATCATGCCCAACCAGTCCCTGAGCAGTGATTGGTCTCTCCTGGCCAACTTCCCCAGTTTTATTATTCAGCATTATGCCATATGGTATGGAATGAGCCTTTGGCAAGTTGGGGTTACCTGTCCTGGCTGTATCCCCTCCCATTTTCTTGTACACCTGCAGCCTCCTCGCTGGCAGGGTAGTGTGAGCAGCTGGAAAGTCCTTGACTTAGAGTAAGCACTACTTAGCAACAGCTAAAACATCAGTGTGTTATCAACATTACTCTTAACATCATTCTCATCCTAAATCTGAAACATAGCACTGTACCAGCTACTAGGAATAAAATTAATCTATCCCAGCTGATATGAAGCTGATATCTTGTACTTTGAAGCCCTCTGTTACCTGTGTGCATTAAGAGTTATAAAAAGAGTGAAGGGTTCATCTAGGACTGTCTCTGTTTGACTTCTGTTAACAACATAAGGATTGCATGTGTCAAACAAGAAGATATACAGACTTCCTTAAACCTATAATAAGAAAAAAAATCATAATTACAGCAGCCTTTCATGATGAGCTCAGCTTGTTCAGTTGTCCTTAAAAGCCCAGCAACTGAGATGAGCATGACAGCAGGCTCTGGATGTTACAAGATTTGAGTCATTTTGGTTTTGAGAGGTGAGGAACTGACTTCCAATGTCAGATTGCAAAATCCACTCCACTATCACCTGCCAGAGCTGCTAAAGGAGCACGTTCTCTGCCATAACTCTTCCAAGATGGCTCAGAGATCTCAAATTTCAGGTATTTCAGATTCAGTAGAAAACAGCTCAAACTCCATCTCCTAATCTGCATGCCATCAGTACAGAGTATGGCATCTGGGGTTTCCTGCAGCACAATGATGCTACAAATTCCTGTGATCCAGCCTGGTGTCCTGTGTGCCTACAGGTGTATCTACAGAACCCTGTGGAGGGAGAGTCACCAGGTTGCAGGTGGCAGAGTGCTAAAATTGCCTCTCATGAAGAAGCATGTGTTGTCCTGGGTATGAGGAGTAGGTGGGACTGGGTAAGAGCATTGGGTTCAACAGGCTTTTGCAAGTGCAGAAGGGAGAGTACAAGAGCTTGGCAGCCTGCAAGTAGTAATTAACATCTGTGTGCAGCTGAGGGAGGACAGGCAAGAGAGGAGTTTTTAACCTCTTTCCTCTGGCTATTGATTTCCCCTCTTTGAGCTTGCTGGTTTATCTGAAGTGTTGTGTATTGAACATCTGCTTTGTCGCCTCTGTCATGACGCTGCTTTTACACTCTCTTGCCTTTGGAGCATTAAAGCTTTCAGTGAAGAGAGATAAAGCTGGGCTTTGATGGTTTCATTGCTCATTGCTCCTTTAGTGTCCCATATCTCCAGCTAGAGTGTGGGAGTCTGCCTGGGGGATGGAATCCACTCACGTGTATTGGCAGAAGGCAACAGCAGAGCCAGCTCTGCTCCCCCACTTCTCCCTGCTACAGTAGAAGCGAGATCCAGATAGATAAAGCAAGAACAATATGAATTAGGATGGTGTAAATACATAGAAATGACAGCCCTAATTAATTCTACTTTTTTACACTGACATGAAAATGTCCACTCTGCATTCCTCTAACTGCAAAGAAAAAAAACCAAAACAAACAAACAAACAAAAAAAAACAACCAAGAAAATTGCTGTATTAATTTGGGGAAGACTTGTTTTTCTTGTAACTCTTGAAAAACATTACTATACAGAATATACAATGAATACTGTGTATTTTCTGTGCTGCACAAAAATGTATATGAAGAATGGTTATTTCTCATCTTTTAGCATCATTTATCAATGCCTCTCTAGCCAGTTATATTTAGGATGAGATGAATCATGGACTGTTTCTGCCCAATGACTATAAAAGGAGTCGTAAATGACCATCTCAGATGCAGATATCTTTTGTAACCATTTTTGTTGTACTACCCCTCCTTAATTTAGTTTCATAGTTTGGATAGAAGAATCTGTTGGTAAATCAGACATCAGATCTGTTATGCCAAAACTAAACACAAAACTGATTGATTTTATATAATAAAATACAATCTGAAGGTTATAAAATAATGGTAGGTGATGAAGTAACCCCCACAAACGTCTCCAGAGTCATGGCTTGCTGAGGTGGCTGCTTTGGCATCTCTTGTGTGCAGTGGGTGGTGTGTAGGTACCATGGCTCTCCCTGCCCATCGCCTTGCCAGCAGCAAGCCTTCCCACCCCCAGCAGAAGACACAGTGTTTTTCAAACTCTCTTCTTCTGGCCTGTGTTAGACATCTGTGCTGAGGTAAGCTGAAGTTGCTTGGAGGGCTTGCTCCCTGCCTCGGGGCTCCTGCCGCAGCTGGGGTCCCTGCAGGGGTGAGGTGTCTGCAGCCCCAGACTCCTGTGTGTGTGATGGGCCTGGTCCCAGGTGGCATGAGGCAGGTGTGGCCACAGCAAGGCTGCGCCCTGAAGGAGCTCACACGGGGGAAACACGAAGGGCAGCGTGCTGGGGTGGTGCTGGCAGGAGGCTGGGCACGGCACAGCACAGATGTGGCCGGTTCTTGTTTGTGGTTTCACAGATGGATTAACAGCGCCTGCAGATGTGCTGAACCAGTGGCTGCTCGGGTCCTGCAGCCTGAGAAAGGAGCTTCCACCTGCTCTGGCCACAGGGGAGCATCAAACGTGGCTCCAGAATGGGAACGTGCACCCTGCTGCCCTGCTTTGCGTAAGCAAATGAATGGTAAACAGCATTATAAGCTCACTAGGGCAGGGAACATCTCGTTTGTTCTCTCTCTTGTTCTCTGCCTTTTTTCCTATATTGTCATAGTAGAGATAATAATGCTGTTATTAAATATCTAACAGGATTGGTGAAACATAGCATTTTCTTATTGGTATTGGTATGTCTGAGCTTTAGACAAAGAGTACCATAAATAAATTAGTTTCAATGTGTGTGTAAAAATGAAACACTTTTTGTTTTGTAAAATAATTTACATTACTTTATAAAGTAATTTATTATTGTTTATTATTTCATAAAACTTTGCAGTGTTCTGCAAAGTAATTTGTCTTTTGCATTTTTGGAAAAAGAATTAATATATTTCAATGTCATACTAGTCATTAAGCCAATTGGGACAAATTTAGTAAGATTAATTTTGCATTCCAATGCTGAGTAGTCTGCTGGGCAAATAAAAACCAATTAACTATAATGAACCTTCAGACTTGCTATTCGTTTTGCAAACCCAGGAGAAACAAAAGACAGCAATACCAACTGTATCTAAATTTCATCAATCCCACTGGAGCCATTAAAAAAGAATAATTTTAGGTTTTTCTCCATATTTCTATTTTCCCCATGCACTTTTTCCATGCTGCAGGAGGGAGGAGTTTCCCAATGGCAGAGACGGGGAGGAAGGCTCACTGTAAGGTTCAGGATTGAGGAATAAATACCAGGAAGACAGTGTCAGATGGCAGAGATCATAAGCTGGGTAGAATAAAGACTTTTTTAATTGCATTTCCCTGCATTTGCGGGATGGGGTTTGGACAGTGGCTGAGCACTGGAAGGCGGTAACCTCGCTGTTTTTGCTGTTACTGACTCATAAATGACTCAATCTTGAAAACACAAAAGCACTCTTGTGCAAAGTTCTCATCTCTGATCATAGGTAGTCATTACCTCTGAGAGGGTGCTCAGAACACGTGTAGGAGTTTTCCTCTGCCAAGAGAGTATTTTGAGGTGTCTGGTTTTTGACAACCCAATTTTCTTTCCATGCTTCAACTCCTTCCTGACCAGACAGTTGTATGAAGCATTTGCAATTTTTTTGGTTCAAGGTTTTAGTAAGTCTAGGGAGGGCAAAATCCTGTTTAAAAAGTAGCAGAGAAAGCTTTCTTTTTTTTTTTGGTGCCAATATTATTAGTATTTTAAAAATACAGGTGTTAAATAGAAATCTAATTTTTTTTTTAATTTACATTCACACCTGCTTGTCATTTTGGCCGTCTGCTAGCATTGCTCAGAATCAGAATGAAATACCAGGATTCCTCAGACACACAGCATCAAGGTGATTGATCCCCTGTGTGTCACCCACCTTTCCCTGGCAAACACCAAGCACCTCCCAAGTTCATCAGGCACCCTGATACATTAGCCCATTAGCAGCCTCTTTGCTCCATAAAAACAGATTCTTGCTGTGTTCCGTTCACTATGAACATCCTTTTGCTTGTCTCTTGTAATGGGTTTTAAATCTGCTCAAATTATTTGGCAATCTTTAGAAAGACTGTGGTTGGTTTTTTCACACTGGTATGGTGCAGAAGGAAAATGCAGGGCCCATTGCTCCATCAGCAGTTACCTGAAGGACATTTTGGGTTAGATCTTTGCGGGGAGATTCATCTACAAATCCCAGTGGGGTGCAATGGGATCATATATGGAAGCTGGGCAGGCTGTGTTCTGTTGCTGACTTTCAGCGGGAGCTGTTTGGATGGGATGGCCCCTCTGTGCCTCTCCTAATCCCTACTCAGGGGATTATGGCATTGTGCTTCCTGAGGGGCACTGGTGGATGTAATCCACTGCTACATGTGAGACTGGCCGCAGGATGATGCTGAAATGCAAAGCAGTGGTTTGACTTGGAAGATGCTGTTCTGTTGCAGCTAGCCCATTGTGTTGGAAGCTCTGAAAGATCCGTGATGGTGTGTGCTTGTTACAATGCCTGTCAGTGGGAATCTGGGTTCTGTGTTGAACTCTTCAGTTCAGCCCCAATTCTCTGTTATATTCTAACAATGTTGAAAATAAGTATTTTACAGGCATCTGCCTCTTGTGACAGAGATTTGAAGGGCTCTTTGTGTTTGCTTTAAGTGCAGTTGGTTCTTAATTCTGAGTCTTGTTTCCACAGTCCTTCAGAAGGCCCCTGAATGTTAACTCAATGTCAATTTATATATTTAATTGTGGGTTTAGAGTTAATTTTTTTCCCTTACTTTTGCTGTCTTCATAATTTCCATAAGGTAGTACATATTGATGGTGGAAAAATAATTTTTTTTTCTCACTTCAGGCTTCTTAAATTTTCTTATGCATCACCAGGGAAGATACTGTTATCATGGATCAATAAGAACTAAGATATTTCTACCAACAATGTCTTAAAACAATTTTTTTCATTTAAAACTGACTTCTGTAGTGGAACTGAAGAAAAAGCTGACACAAGCCTCTCTAGTGTAAGTTTTGCCAAGGAGGCTGCAATTGTATCAATACCACATAATGACAGACTCAAAACTGGCTTCAGAGTGCCTGCTACTTGCCTGGTTTTACAGCCTGAAAGAATTTCATAGGAAAGCAGGAGCACCTGGTGGTGCTGTCACAAAACCTAGAAGCTTCTAACCCTGTTGAAGAAGATAAATAGGCATGCAATTTTGCATGCGTGTATGGCAAGAGAAAACATAAAAAATTATTGCTTACTTGCTTTGTGAGCACCTTAAATATTACACATTCTGGGCCTAAGTGCCTCTTCCAACATAAATCATTCTATAACTCTACCTTTTTCAGAAAAAGTGGGACCCACGGTGCCCATGCATCTAAAACTGAGGACTTTGTGAGAAAAAGCACTTAGTAAAGTCTAGGATGAAGAGAAAGAAGAGGGAGATGCACTGTGCTCTTCAGTGCTAATCTTGATATGAACAGAAGCGGAATGTTTCATTTTCAAAGTCAGGTTTGATTTGGCTTTTTCGTACTGTAGCAAATTCATGGCTTTACTGGCTTTTTAAAAATAATGTTTGTTTCAATCATGTTTAACCAGTCTAATCCCTCATAAAGTATTTGATTTTGTAAAGCCCATACTTAGGTTTATGTATAATCGGTACTTACTGGGGGCAACAAGCAGGGAAAATGAAGACTGGAGTAGCAGAACACGTGGTAAAACCAAACGAAAACTGAAAAAAAGAGAGTGTGACGTAGTGCAGGTAAAATAGGGTGAAAGAGCTGTAATGAGTTGTATGGGAAAGGCAGGGAGATGCATGTTTGGGGCTGGAACAGTGTTTTTTTATTCAAAATCGGTGCCCTTCTCAGCTAGCACTGGGCTGCCAACGTGCCTCTTCACGAGCTGAGCCGTGGCTCAGTCCCCTAGATGGTGTTAGAGCGCTGTGATTCTCGGCTACCTCCTGCTGCTTCGTCTGCACTCTGAAGGGACCAGCCGATAAAACAGGCAATATCCTAAGAGGGTCTTTGGAGAGGCCACATCATGCTGGCAGCTGCCATCCAGTCTAATCAGCCAGTCCTGGGTTGCTTTTCTCAAGTAATTGTGTGAAATACAGCCAGATGCTTTGAAAACTAAAGCTTGCTTACTTGATAGCTGCTTCTCAATTATGTTAGCGTGCCCTTAAATTCTTGTCTTGTCAAAGAAAATGCTTCTGCAGAAATAGAGGCTTGTTTATATCTGACCTTGCAGTTTGTATGCCGAATTTCTTTGAGGGAACAAGCTCTCACAAGTGACAAATCTTAGAAGAGCAAGAGTAAATTCACAAATCTAACTTCCACCACTAATTATCTATTTCTGTGTGTCTCCACAGTCTGGAACTGCCCATCAAGTGTTCTTTATAATAACACATCTGGGCTTTTAAAACATGGGGAGAAAATCCTGCTACTGGAGAAAGGACAGCTATGTCCTTGTATCAGTCATAAAGAAAACGAAGATTATCTTTGATTTAACGTAGGGGATTGCTATTCAATGTTACACAGTTTGTATCTGCGGTGTATGCTTCCATGAATAGAAGGTCCTTGGCTGCAGGAGCTGCTTGAGCTGCTGCTACTCTGTAGGGAATGACACTGGATTGTCTCTTTACCAAGGTGCAGGAACTCTCAGGAATGACAGCTCCTGTCTGCTGCTGGAGGAGGTTGTTTCTGAAGAGAAACTGTGCTGATGTGGAAGTGTGGGGAGGCAAAGGAATGGCATCAGTAGGTGCTGTGCTGGCATCTCTCTGCTTTGCTGGTTCTTGTTACTGAGCTTGTTTCACAGGTCCAGCTCCTGGTAGAGTTGGGCTTGCTTGTGGTATCTTCTTTGGACCACAGAATCACCAAGTGGTTTGGATTGGTTAAAGATCACCTAGTTCCATCCCCCTCCACGATGGGGAGGGACACCTTCCACTGGACCAGGTTGCTCAAATCCCCATCCAGCCTGGCCTTGAAGATTTCCAGGAATGGGGCATCCACAACTTCTCTGGGCAGCCAGTGCCAGTGCCTCACTGCCCTCACAGAAAAGAAATTCTTTCTAATGTCTAATCTGAGCCTACACTCAGTCAGTTTAAAATCATTCTGCCTTGTCCTATCACTGCATATCCTTGTGAAAAGTCCCTCTCCAGCTCTTCTGTAAGCCCCCTTAAAGTACTGGGAGGTGCTGTAAAGTCTCCTCAGAGCCTTCTCTTTTCCAGAGTGAACAACCCCAGCTCTTCCAGCCTGTACTTATAGCAGAGGTGTTCTCTCCTCTGAACTCCCTTCAGCACATACATGTTTGAACAAGGCATGTATGTCTGTAGAGAGTCGTTTTCCAGGGTCACGGTGGCCAAAGTGACTGCTGCCACCTGAAGAAGCTGCTGTTGAGCATGCTACAACATGCAGGTATTACTGAAGCATCCTTTATAGACTCATCTTGGAAGCAATTGAACTAGTTACCCCAAAAATTCAGATTTTACAAAAAAATCCCCAAAGAACCCAACCACAAAACTGGGAGTTTTCTGAGAATTATATTTGGTAGATGTCGCATCACACTCGTGACTGGTCCTCATCTTGGAAGATGAGCAGCAGACTGGTATTTGCAAAGTTAGGGCACAGCTGGATGTGTTCACTGCACATGGTTTTATTCAGATTACAAGGGCCCGAGCGCAGGGTGGCATTCCTGGGGCAAGGCAGCAGCACTCGAATTTGAGGCACAGCTGGTGTTACTGCCTTTTGTTTACTCAGGCACCCGTTTGTTTTGCACTTGAAGAAAATGCAGCCTGATTTCTGGCCCTTAGGGAAGAGAGTTGGAGAGGGAAGTGAGTGTTGACAGTGCAGAGATCAGAAATCTTAGAGCAGTTATTTTGGATACTGGTACCAGCATGACTGCAAGGGAGAGGGGTTGCGTTCTGCCCTGCAACGTGCACGGAAGGTTTGCTCCCATGGCTGGGCTGTAATGGGTTTTAGAGTAGCTGATTGAAAGCTATATAAGGCATATTTGTGCATATTTGTGCACAGGGCAGTAATTTCTTTGTTTTTTAGGCTAGATGTGAAGAGGCTGAGGAGGGGGCAGGATGGAAGTGCAGTAGGTGCAGGGTCAGCAGCTACAGGGACACTATGTCCTGCCTCTAATGAAGTACATTGGCTTTATTTCCCCCCCAGAATAGGGTAAGAGTGAGCATGCGACATTTTCTTCCTGGTCTGGAAGCATTGCCACTGCAGAGGTCTCCCCTCCAGTGCTTTCAGCTTGTTTGATCCTGACAGGATTCTGTCTGGAGCTGTCACCAGTTTATTCAGCACAGTCCATTTGGGCAGATATCTTCAGCTCTGCTACATGGATCTTATTTACCAGCTGTCATCTTGTATGAAAAAGAAATTTGCAGAGTAGCCAGATCAGTCAGAATTCGTAAATTCTTCCCATTTCATGAGAAAGACTGTGTGTGTTTAAAACAGTGGAAAAACCTTGCCATAGGGAGGTGTGTGGAAGCAGAGCACTGCATCACCACCTCCACATCTCCTGGGGAGGGACATGGGTTCTGTGAAATTTACATCAAGATTTAATGATAATAAATAATAAACACAAAGACATCTGCGTGTGTGGGGTCTTTCAGCTGGGTGATGTGAAGTAGCTGCCACAAGAGTGTACTGTAAAACTAATTAGCTCTTTCTGTTCACCAATAGATCAGAAGTCAATTCTATCTCCTTTTCTAATTGGTCATTTAAGGGTGGATTAGGCTCACATTAAAATATTGCTTGATCTTCAAAAGTAAGCAGGCGGTTTAGTTAGACAATTAGACAATTATTTAGACAATATTGTATTTTTTATCAGTGTATTAGTAATAGGAAAAGTTTGCCCCTATGTTGTTGACACATCAGCAGGAAAACTCTTTCTTTACTGTTTTTCTCCCCCATACTAATTAGTTCAAAAAGGTTTGTCAGCACTGTAGAAGTCCAACCACCAGTATAATTAGGTCCCACCTTTGATTTGAACTGACACATCACTGTGAGTATCAGCCTCATTACTAAAATCTGCCCATTTGGTTTGACTTCTGTGCACGGGCATGTCAGGGGCCAACTCCAGTACTGGCAAGATTCCCGCCTCAGTTACAGACATAAACCAAATTATTTCCTTCAGAGCCTCTGTCAGCACTCAGGGATTGTACAAGGTGCAGGAAGTGGCATGAGACATTATAAAAATTGTAATTTAGAAAATGTAATAATGCATTAGTGGCTCATCAAAATCAGTTTATCACTAAGTCGCTCCAAATTTAAATATGTTATTTCACAGTTCACATCACTCCTAGTGATGGATGCTGGTAAAGATGCAGAAGGTTGGGTAATGGGCTTGGTGGCCCACCCTAATTCCAGCATCATGAGGTAAGGGTTTTGCCATCTTCCAGTTCAGTGATGATCTGATCTGTCTGAGGCAGTCCAAGGAGAAATTAAACCTCAGACTGCCCTAATAAGGAAGGCAGACACAGCAATAATAGCGGCAGTGTTAGCAAAGCCGTAACACTTGCAGCTGACCCAAACTCCAGGAAATGGGTAAAAGAAGAGGGAGCATAACCTGCGGATGCCAAAATTACCTCCAGCCACAGCCAAATTCTTGCAGAAAAGCAGGAGGCAGTGACTCATCTGATCAGCCTGATTATACAGCATGGGGCTTTGGGAGGGAGCCAAGGGCACCTCCAGAGCCTGCAGGAAGGGCATGGAGGAGCCCAAATCAGGCTCTGCATGGCGATGCAAGGCAAGAGGATGAGAGGCAATGGACAAAAGCTAAAAATATATGTGAGGTTTGGATGGGCATAAGGAGAAGTCTTTTCTCTATGAGGACACCCACCCCACCACCCAGAGAGGCTCTGCAGCCTCCTTCCTTGGAGGCTGTCAAGACCTGAGTGAAGCTCTGAGCACCTGAGGCAGATCTTGGAGCTGACCTCCCAAAGTCCCTTTTAGCCTGAATTTTTCTCTCATTTTATGGAAAAACCCAGTGCTACCAAGGGAAATGCAGGCAGGCATGTATATGTGCAGGAAAATATCCAGCAGATGAGCTAATGCACCTTCTCATTTGGCAGTGTTGTGGTAATTCTTGAGGGGATGGTTTCAGTAGTCATCTAACACCAAGACAGTTTAGGGGTGAGTCACAGATTTAATGAAGTATTGGGAAAAGTGCCTTTGTTGTGAGACTTAATGAGCTCATTTACTTAGCTTAATGAAGTGAGGATTGAGAGCCAGCTTTGATCCCTGTCACTGTTTATTTGAGGAACAAATTGGACTGTGGAGTTTCCAGTGTATCAGATAAAGCCAAAGTGAAATCCAGTGGCTGAAGTAAAAGTTAGATGGATTCAGGCGAGAGGCCATTAATAATCACTAATAAATCATTTTAATAAATTTCTGATTTTTTGGAAAAAAAGTTGCCATGGGTTATGATCAGTCCTCTGCTGTATTTAAATCAAATACATTTATTTGACAGATATGATCTACCTTAAAGGAGAGTGCATTCAGGTGAGTCCTTTGCCCCTCCTGATGCAAGCTGTGGCAGTTGAATGGGTGAACCTGAGCAGCCGTGCTGGCCTCATTCCCTGGTCTGGTCCAGCCCAGGGAAGGCACACAGAGCTGCATTCAAGAGCCTGGCACAAAACCACTGCTTTGTTTCCAATGATCTGTTTCATCACTTGGACAGAGATTCAGCAGAATACTTAGTCTTTTTGTAAGAGTGTAAACACTTCCATCATCAAGAAGCAGCTTAAATTACACTTGGATCCTGTGTCTTGGTTATATGGACAGTCACTCTTCACTTTTTGCAATTGTCAGATACAGCCAATGGTTCACTAAAATGCAGCATTTCATTACTCACCCCTCTGTCATTCACAAAATGTGAAGCACTTTTGATGAAAGCCACGAGCGTTACGGTGTTGCATCTAATTCACAGTCACAGGCGTAACCTTTATTTCAAATGAAGCAAACTTAATGTGAGCTCACAGTAGAAAATACACATCCTTTGTCTTCAGCATGTTTAGCCAGCACTCGAGATTACTCCACTCAAAAGAGCAGTTTTCATCAAGAGGTTCAGATACACTTAAATGTTAAGTAATTGACTGCCCAGCATTTTTATGAGAAAAAAGGATGAGGTAATGGTTTGATTAGAAGAGCATGTGCTGAGGACCAGCAGTACCCTGAGCATAATTCCTCATGGTAACACTGGTCTTTGCAGCCCTAGGCACCATTTTTCAATAATTTTTTTATTTAGAAAAGTGTATTTACATTTTCATCTACCTACTGTGATGGTCCTCTCGCAATCCACCAGTTCTTACAATCCAACTATTACTGCCTACCCCCCTTGGAATTAATCTTACATTGGTGAAGAAATTACTGCAACACCATGACCTGTATCAACTCCTAGAATGCATTCCTGTGTAAATCACTCTAGATTGATTCTAAACTGATTATTCTTCATGTACTTCACCTCTACAGCAATTAATACAGTCAACCTTGCCATTCAGCTTTGTTTCACTTTCACAAATATTTATTAAACTTCTTGTACTAATACCTTTGACAATAATTGAGTGGTTGTAAATCATTGTTACTTTGGTCAGAGCATGGTGCTAATAACACCAAGGTCGAGGGTTAAATCCCTGTATGGTCCATTCACTTAAGAGTTGGATTCGATGATCCTTGTGGGTCGCTTTCAACTCAGACTATTCTGTGGTTCTGTGATCCCGTGAATACAGTCAGCTAGCAGTTGTCAGAGTGCTGCCAGCTGAGGTGTGAATGGGTATTGAGAAGCACAGATGGATAAGCAGAATCATGAGAAATGACTCATCTAGAAGTTGTAGGATCCAGAAATACAGCCCTAACCAGGAATCAGACATCCCAGGCCACCCAGGATTTCCAATAAACTGAGAGCATGATATCATCTTCAGTTATGAGAATGTCTTAAATATCATATGTAACAGTGGATAAACTCACCTTATACACCCATTCTGTTCTTTATCCTGATAGTAAAATCAGCCAGAGATGGCCATAGATGTTGAAGTTCCCCAGCTGCTAAACATCACCACAGAATATATGAGATTCCTTGGGTGTTTTTTCACACTCTAGGAACCTGAGCAGGTTCAACACTTACCTATTCTGTGAGAGTTTGGGTTTTTCCCCAAAAAACATATGTACAAAAATTTTGAAGTCTTAATGTTTCTTACTTTTCTAAGGAAATCGGATTTAGAGAGAGACTGCCTAGTTTTATATCACCGGATATCTTCTTCCATGCCCAACAAATTGCTGCATTCACAGTGAAGGTGTGTGGTTGCTGTAGGCTACACTGTTAGTGAAGAAGGCCAGGAAGCTCCTGGAAGGAAACCAGACCTTACAAGGTCTGAGCCCATCTTCAGTGATGATCAACACATGCAGCAGTTCCATAGGGATCCTGGGCCATGACAGGATCCCAGGACTTAGCTACTTCAAGTGCATGTGAGATAAACCTGAGCTTAAATTCACTTACAATTAGAAAATATGTGTATGTAAGTGCCTGGATATGTGGCCTTTGTTTCCTCTGTTGTTTCAAGACCCAAAGTGTCACAGCTGTGGTCTGGGACAAATGCATCCCTTGGTTCTGTGCGTGCACCCTGAATGCCAAGGAGACATTTACACCCTCCTAAGGAAATGTTTGGCATCTGCATACTGCCCAGCGCAGAGAGCCAAGCTGAGGGGGAATATGTGGCTCAGGGAGTATCTGCCATCACTTAGCATTTTGAGAAAATATTAAATTCAAAACCAGACCATAAACCTGAACTGAATGAAGCAGTATGTGACTATTTTTAGCATTTCTTCATCTAATAAAACTTGCCTTGGCTTAACTATTTTACAGAAGTTCTCATATTTTTAAAACTACAGATATAAATTAAAATTCCAATACGGAACTCGCTGACAGAGTCACTAGTTGCATTGCAAAGGGTGCATAGCAATCCATATTAACTTTTTTATTGCTTTAGGATTATCACAGCTCATTAAAAATAGAATATGTTGCATATAAAACAATTTCACACATGTAGTCTTAGGTTTTAAAGGTAATTCCTAATATATGTTCCTTCTAGAAGAGAAAAATACAACTGCAGGATTTCTCTTAATGTAATCTATATTACTTTGCTTAAATCTGATTCCAGTTTCTCACAGCAGTTCTGCATTGCTGCCAGTACAATTTTAGAGTGAAGTGTAGTAATAGCCTTAATGGCCAAGTAACTGTATTAAATAGGTATTGTAACAGGTAATATATTGTGAAATTGTGCATGGAAGAAGTGTGCATCTGGGTATTTCATAACATTCAAAATCAGAAGATGAGGTATCCTGGAGAAGAAAGGCTTTCCTAGACAATAAACAGGAGGGTCGCCACAGAGGTGAATGTGGAGCCAGAAGCAGAGATGGAGGCACTCTGTGTGTGACACTATGACCCTTCACTGCATGTGCAGCCTCTGTATCTGAGGCATTTCATGCTCATATGCACAAAATGCCCCTCCACCTCCTGCAGCACAGGTCCTGTAGGCACAAGCAGTGCTACAGGTGCTGAAGCTCCTTTCTGGTGTCCAGGGGGCCCAGGGGAGCCTTGGGGCAGCTGAACAAGGCAGTGTTCTTTATGAGGTTCCTGGTGAATCACAGAGCTCATCTGGGCTATGGGACAGGATGCTCTGTTCAGGCTGGCAGTGGGCATGGGGAAGGGGGACATTCCCAGGCACTGCAAAGTCTTCCCAGAAAGCCTGTGACTGCTGAAAAACTGTGGAATGTGCCCGTGGTCTGAACCTGTTGTTAGTGTCCCTGTGAAGGGCTGCTGGCTGTGAAGAGCATCACTGGCAGTTGCAGGAGAGAATCTAAGCTAGTACCTTCTCTTTCTCTGCTAGTGTTCAGGGGAGACTAAGAACCTTGGAGAGGGCTGGCTGGAAGCATGGCTGTGGAGCCTGGGCCACCTGGGACCGTTCCTTCCAGAACTAGACAGAGACTGTAAACAAAAAAAATTTAAATGCATTTGCATATCTACACACCGCACACACACTCATGCACTGTGGTAGAGGAAAAAAAATTACAAATATTTAGATGCTTAATCTCAGTTGCCTTGAAAGATGGCTAAATGTAGAAGGCATCCCCGCAGGCATCCCACCATGGTGCCTCAATGTGCATCAGAGCTGATGTCCCACCAGGCACCACCGCAGGCACCACCGCAGGCATCACTGCAGGCATCCCACTGGTTCATCTCTGCAGGCAGGAGAGCAGGAAAAGCAGCAGACATCTCTCCACAGCATCTCACCAGAACATTGCAGCAAGAACCACAACAGGGTGGTGCTTTGCTGCCAGCCCTGCTTTTGGGCCCGATGGGGGCAGGTGGATGAGGAAGCAGGGCTGTTCCCTGGGCAGACACAGGCAGTGCAGGTGACTGATCACCCACAGGTTAGCCTGGGTGGGATAAGGAAGGGCTCAGGAAGGGAGAAGCAGCAGCCTCCAAGAGCATACAACAGTTGCTGGTGGAAAGAGGAATCCTACAGGTGTCATGCCTGCTCTTCAGCTGAGTTCTAAGGAGCTTTAGGCGTGTTTCATCCAAAAATGGTAAAAACTGGCTTTCCTTCCACCAACTATATATATATACATATATATCATGTCCAAAAAGTACAGTGTTCATTGTGAAATTGAGCCTCTGGCTGAACCCACAGAATGTGACCTTGGGTGGTCTATGGCCACCAGTGATGGGGAGAGCAATTCCACAGCAACATTGTGTACAGGGAAAAAAGAAGACGCACTGGTGCAGATAAGAAATGGCCATTTACTTTCTCAAATACTTTTTTCACAGGGTTTGGTTGGCCTGTGAGCACCCCATGCCCAAAAACAGGGAGATGGAGCAGCCATGGGGAGCCAAGCCTGGAGCTGCCTGAGTGGCTTCTCTGCCCAGTGAAGTGAATAATCTCATACTGTAAAATGATTTTCTGAAATGCTGTTGGAATATCAAGGCTGTTAATAAAGTCTTGTTCCACATCTCTCATTTCCCCTCTCATTAGCGAGGGGAAAACATTTGGGTTTACATTTAAAATGAGGAATAATCTATTCTCTGAATTAGGACAGCTGAAGACTTTGTGTGCCCAGGGTAGCTGCATATCAGGAATGATGACATTTAAATACACATTCTGGTGTCCAGGGGCAAACCCCCACTAGTGCCCTGAGATGTGGGGCATAAATAGACCACATCTTACTCTGCAGGCACACACATTTGGCTTCTGGGTTCCTTTTCAAGGTCGCTTCTCCATTTACAGAATTTATTTACTGTCTGTTTACATGAAATTTTAAACAGTTCTTAAGAAATAAAGTCTCATTGCATCATAGGAATATTTTTGATACATAATATGAACATTGTATTACTAAAATATATTATGTTGAAGATTTTTCTGAACTCATTTTGTTGTTAATCTGGATACCAAGGTAAAGAAACAGGCACTGGCACAGATGTTTTGGAAAATGAACCCTGATGTCATTGCCATGCAGTGTAGGAACAGATGAACATATAAAACCCACTGACACATGGGCTGGAAATGGAGGAAGTGCTCCAGGTCTTGCTCTGGTCCCAGTGTGTGAAACTCAAGTGCTTCTATTATTGCTGTGACCCCGCCTTGGTGACTTGAAGAAGGGCTGTGCTCAAGCAGTGCCTGCTGTGCAGTTTTGGCTCCCAAAAGACATGGCTTGTAAAGACAAACTCTGACTCAGCCTTTTCTGCAAGAAGTTTACATACTTCCAGTCCAACCTTGATGGACACAACTGAGTGTCCATCCAAACTGCTACCTCACCTCCAGCACAGCCTTTGGCCATGCAAATGTGGCACTGCAGAACGCTCCTAGTGTGGTTTGGATTTTCTGTACTATAAGCCTTGAAGTTCAGGTGATGAATCCAAGGAGATGAAAAGATCATGTTACACATTACAAACGGCAGTACTTTGTGCATTTCCTGCTTCTATTTCAAATATTAGGAAGGTAACAATTTGGTCATTTCATTTACAGATAGTTTGGCAATACTGGCATCCACATTTTCCCACCTCTGTTGTTCCCTATATTTGTCAATATCCCTGTGTTTTGTCCACACATTGGTCCAAGGTCTTTCCCCAATTACTTTCCACAAGGTGGTTATAGGAGAACTTAACCATATGTGACTGTGAGTTTAAATACTGCCACATGAACAGCTGATATGCTCTTAAATAGTAAGAAAATTTTCTGGAAATTATTTTCAAGAAGGAGTGAAGGGGAAAGGATTGCATGACTTTACTGAGAACTGTCAAGGCCAAAGATACCTGGTGTTAGTTTTACATCAGTAAAAGAGCTCTCAAAATCCAAATTTAGTTCAGTTCTTGCTGTCTTGCCATACCCAGCTGGATCACACTTTCTTTAAATGAGTGGTGCTATTAAACACATACAAATATATTACACTTCCTGTCAAGGCAATACTTGCACTTGTATACTTTCTTTTAAAATTCTTTTCAAATAAATAAATAAATAAATTTCAAAATAAGAGTGGGAGCTTTAACGTAAAAGTGATTTTGACTCAATATTTTTATTCCCTGATAACATTGCAGCAGAGTAATTTGTGGGTCAAGGAAAACTATGGGATCTTCACGCGGCAGTATCCAATACTCTATATTTTTATTGAAATAACTTACCTTTCCAGCAAACAGCTATCTAGCAGAGCTGGTGAGGACCAGGAAATGAACATCACCTTCCAGTATCTCACCTTGCATTTTATCCATGACCTGATCCAGACTCTGTCCTGGCAGTCCCAAGAGAACAGCTGGCTCTAGAAGCATCTGACTTCTGGGGACTCCCACTCCTGCCTGGATCAAGCCCTTGAGCACTTTGGCTGTTGGAGCTGCACATGGGCATGGCCACAGCAGCCACTCTGCTTCTGACAGCATGTTTCCCCATGCACTAAACTGGCTAAAACCAGAAAAGTTTCAAAAGTCTTTTAGTTAACCATAGGGGATTAAAAAAAGCCAAAAAACAAATGTGAGAATGGTTTTATTCAGGTTTGAATCCAGCATCTAATTTAGCTGATATACTTTGAATTATATATAGATTTAACATTTGCTCTTCCGAAGTTTAAACTTCCTTAAAAGGTCATATTTCATTTTGTATTAGAACATGGTGTGTTGGCTTTCTGCTTGTGGTTTTTCTGCACATGAGTGCTTAAGGTAAAATGCTTTCTATTTCCAACAGCAGCAACTGTACAGACACTTAATAAAAAATAATTTCTTCACACCCATCTTTAGCCAGTAGGAATGTATCAAGCAGCAAGATAGAGGAATTCTGGCTGATTTCTTCGGGTTTCCACCTCAGATCCCGCAGAAAGCGATGAATATCGTAGTAATACAAAATTGCTCTTCACGTTCAGCACCATTCCCATATGATCTGCCTCTCAAACTCATCATGCCAATCGCAGCTGCCTGCTTTGTTTTTATGAGTTCTGGGAAATCAAAACAGAAACCAATTTTGCTTTAGCAATTGTAACTTCAACTAGACAAGATACAAAGCATGTGTGAGCTTTCCTCCCTCCCTCCTCAAGCTTAGAAGCGTGACTGAAGTTAATGGCCTAACTACCGTGATATAACTACCAGAATGAAACAGAAGAGAAAAGGCCCAGGATATTTACTGTAAATTTTATGAGAGTGGTCTGGTTTTGACTCTGTTAAACTGAGTATGGACCCAGCTATGTCACGTCAAATGTTCAGTGCTAAACTGAAAGATGTATCTGCTTAAACGTGCAGCATTACACTGGTTTAATTAAAGCAGCACAACCCTGGGTGTGCACACCGCTCACAAGAGCGGCTGTCATGCAATTTGTGAGTCAAATAGTAAAACTTTAGCAATCTGACCTGTTTTGTTTCAAGTAGCCAAGGACATCTGCCTGCAGGTCCTGACTGCAGATGCAGAAGGCTGAGCTCAAAGTAGGGCTCTCACCCACACTGTTTCTCCAGAGGAGGTTATCTTTTGCATATGAGCTACAAAACTGAAGCTCCTATGTTTGAAGCAACCCTCTATGAAGCTCCAAAGTAAAGTGTCACGAAAAACTTGTATGGTCCCTGCAGTCATAGAGCTGTAAAGCAAAAATAACTCTGAAGCAGAGAAAGTGTGAATTGTCTTTGAACTGAAGCCCCTGGCAAAGTGTAAAAACAAGAATTGGAGAAGGGAGAAAGATAACAAAATGCACGTGTGTGTGTAAGAGAGAGACAGAGACACATCCATGCTATGGAAAGAGATTCTGTTTCACCTGATCCATCATCATCAGATCTCTTTTTACATGGGCAGATATTGATAGGACAAAGGGGTGTGGCTTTAAACTGACAGGGAGCAGGTTTAGATTGAATGTAAGGAAGAAATTTTTTATACTGAGTGTAGTGAGGCACTGGCACAGGTTGCACAGAGAAGCTGAGGATGGCTTATCCCTGGAAGTGTTCAAGGCCAGGTTGGGGCCCTGAGAGGTCTGGTCTAGTGGAAGGTGTCCCTGCCCATGATGTGGTGGGCTGTAACTAGATGGTCTTTAAAGTCCCTTTAAATCCAAAATATTCTATCATTCTATGCTTTGGTGACTTCAGGTTTATTAAAATCATCTGCTAATTGCAGCCCAGAGAATAGCTACAGTGTCCTGCTTGTTTCCCTAGAGGTTTGTGGATGACTCAATGTGATATTTTCGTTTAACAGCAGGCAAAGGCAATTTTTCTATCACACCAGTCTGCAGGGAAGCATTTCTCTCTGGAGCTGGCTGTTGCTTTGTCCAGATGCATCTCCGCATGCAGTATCCCTCTGCCATGCTCAATGACACATCAGTCTGCCTGAACATGCCAGCAGCAAAAACAGATGAGAAAACACCCAAAGGGAAACCACAGAGCATCTAAAAATGCCAGAAGAAAACACAGTTTGCAGAACATCATCTCTTCCTGAGAAAACCTTCATAGCTCATCAGCACGCCTCACCTAACAGGCACAGGAGGGACGTGTGCATGCCTAATTTAGCTTTGCAAGTATGTCACTGGGCACTGGGATGGAAATCTACCTGAAGTTTAAGACATTATAAGAATTTAGAAGATCGCAGCCTTTAAACACGAGAAACACAAACCAAAGCTGACCATAGGTGCCCCACCTCCAGCCCTCTTGGGGCACAGGGACTGCAGGGAGTGGCCACCTTCTCCCAGCTATGGCTCATCTCAACTGTCCCTCTGAGTGCTGGTGTCAGTGAGATGAGAGAGGGATGCAGCTTTTGAGGATGAATTAAATCATCCCAAGTCAGAAACTTGGTACCATTAATCTCATCCTGAAAGTAGGCTCCTCCATTCTCCTGGGATGAATTTTGGAGCTTAAAACAGGTAAAGCTAACCCCATCTGTGTACCCTTTCCTGTTTAGAATGATTTGAAAGTAGTCTGCCAATGTAAATTCTTTTTTTTTTTTAAAAAAACATTTTGGTCCCTGCTTTGGGACATCCAGAAATCATATATTCAAGTCTAAAGTAGTTGCTTTAGGCTCTCTTTTTAATCAGAGAGGAGAATGGGCACCTCTGGTGGGACAGTCATCTGTTTTGGGAGAGCTGGTGGGCTGGTTGGCTGAATCATCCTTTGGAAGTGCTCATGCCTTCTGATAAGGCAGGTCACTGTTAACAAAAACTTCTTGAAAATAAGAAAAAAAGGCTTTTTGGGAATACAGAGACTGTTTTATGAGGTAGAAATGCAGGGGTTTGCTAGCAAGGGGAGAGTCTGGGGCTGGCTTTGTAGTTGCACTGCTGAAAGCCCTGGACAGAAGTGCAGGAGAAGTGAGCCCTAAGCCAACTGACACATGTGGCAGACAAATAAAATCACATAAGTTCTCTGATCTTGGGTAAAATAAGGAGTGTGACTCCCAGAGTAGTCCCTGAGGATGGGACTTCAGACACTGTTTGATCAGGGTATTCATGCAGCAGGGGACATTGGATGCAGCTTCACAGGGCTGACACCTGAGCCAAGGTGTTTAACTATGAGCCAGCTGTCTAACCCTGGATCAGGGGAAAGAGAGAGAGAATGAGAAAGATTTCTGTCTATACCCACGCACAGAGAGACATCAAATGAACTGACATGGAAGGAGCTGCTGAAGCTCACTTTATGCTCCAGCACACAGGTTAGAAGAAGAAAGAGCTCAATATGGTTGCACAAGACAAGCTAATTTTCTGGACTGAAACATCATATTGCCAGTTATTACAGGCTGAGGCTGTGCTTGTGCACTCAGAGTTAGGAATTCATGTTGGTAAAAATAGCAAAGCAGTTTTATCTGAAATAGATATTTCTGAACCAGAAGTTCATTGCAATGCAGAATAATAACTCAGTTTTGTGCCCAGGTACTGTGTAGGTGAAGCTAGTGGGAGATTTTTGTTGCTCTAACACTCAGTAAATTCTAAGGGCTAACCCATGTGTGGGTAAAACCAGCACATGTTCTACTTTTATGCATGTTAACTTGGCCAAAATTTTCTTAGCTTTTCATTATTAAGTTGTATGCAAAATCCATGTATAGCAATCAGAAATGACAGAGTGCTGCGCACTGAGCAAGAAGGAACTGCTACCATTAAAGATGCAGTTCCTTTGTTGTCTTGACATCTTGCTGGATGAAGGGTTTTTCTGAATGAAGGGTTTCGGTTTTGCTGTTGCATTACTCTTAACACAATATTAGTGAAAAAGCACTTCCGCTTCAGAAATGCTTGTGACATCTTTTAAACCTAAGTAATTGTATTAATTTGTCATAGCACTCTGTAATTTCATAATGAAAGAAGACAAATCAAAGGATATTAATTTCTCTTAACCGAAAATTCGTATTATGATTCTTTTGAAAAGCAGAACATACCTTTTAGATGCAGAATACACATAGATGCAGCTAATGACACAACCAATTTTCTTACAAAGTTATGTTTCATTTGTTTCTGAGTAGTGTCTTCATTTTTGCTAGACCTGCATGCTAGAAAAAAATTAAGCAGATGAATGTTTGCATGTCTGAGCCTTAGGGTACCAGTATATACCAGCCAAAAACGTATAAAACAGCTTAGTGCTGCATATACTGGTTGCAATTGCTCTTTTAAAAATAGATTCCTGGGTTAGAAAAGGGAATGGGACCAAACTACTTAAACTAGAGGAGAGCATGGGGTTTAGAGCAAATGGATATAAACTGCCTGTGAATGTATTTAGACTGGAAATGAGAAGAATGTCCTTAACCATCAGAAGGTGAGAACATCCTTCTG
Source organism: Coloeus monedula (assembly GCF_965178545.1). NCBI lineage: Eukaryota > Metazoa > Chordata > Aves > Passeriformes > Corvidae > Coloeus > Coloeus monedula. The sequence goes on from NC_138783.1 coordinate 38,665,690, forward strand.
AGAGTAAAAATGGTTATAGAGGATGAAACGAGCTGTGAGATCTACCTCAGCTGGTTTAGCACAATCTCCTGATGTGATTGCTTGTGGCAGACAGCAGTGGAGGATGATGGCACAGAAGCTCTGCTCTGGCATTATCTAGTTCTAGTATAACACAATGAGTACCTTTTATGCTAATAACCACCATGGCTCTTCACAAGGTGTGCTTGGATCTACATTAATCACCATCAAGTTCATTATGTTCAAACGCTTGGACATGAAAGCTGTGAGGTGGAATCAGGTGCCCTTCGGCAGAGGTAATTGCCCTGGTGGAAACGGCTGATGACGCTCAGGGACTGCAGCGGGAGGTGGGAAGATGAAGGGGCTTGTAACGTGTCCCTGAGCAGCATCAAAGAGAACACATTAATCAAAGTGGGAACAACAAAGGGCAGAGGGATGACTGATCTGAGAACAACACCGGGTCTTTCTTGTTGGCTGGAGAGTCAAATTGCAGCAGATGTCCTCAGTGGTCACAGACTTTGAAAGCCTGGTGATGCACAATGAAAGTGGTTGTGAAATGCGTAAATGAATGTCTGGATGCACAAGAAGCAATGTTGGGGAGAAAATGAAAGCGATGGTACCTGATCCTTGTAGATGTTAGATGTTTGTATCCCAAGAATGACACTTTTGGACTTTTCTCTGAAAAGCGTTTAAATTTTGCAACTATTTGAGAATTAGGAGAAATGCATCATCCCTGATGCAGCGAGCATATTATTCCCCTCTATAGTGCCAATAAGGGCCTGTTTGGGCTCTGCTGTGGAGGGAATACCCTGGACTTGAACCTTCCACATCCCATAGGCATGGTGCAGCTTCAGAGGCTGAAGCTATGGTGGTGATTTCCCTTGAGACAGAGAAATTTGGAAATACTCTCAGCAGCTCTTCCATATATCCAGTAAATTTGATTAAGAGCTGAAGAAGATTCCATTATACTAACAATAAGGTCTACAGATTATATTAGTGTACTCTTAGGCAGCATTAATGTCAGAAACAAGTGGCTGGAATTGAGGGCCATCAGCCTGCTGGGCTCCACTGCCTTTTGCAATTAGCACGGGCTAGGGACGAGTACCAAGAAGAGTTCTATTGTTTCTCACAGTCTGGCTTGGAATCAGGTGCTTCCTGTGGCTGTGGCTTCACCGTCTGTTTGGTGGTTGCAGAGCTACTCCTTCAGGAAAACAAACAGATGTTCTTTCCTCACACCCAAAATACTCCAGTCTCCATTTTTTCAGGTGCCACAGGACTGCAGCAAAACAAGGCAGTTGCTCGTGCAAGATGGTACACTCGGAAACAGAGCGCTGCTTCTTCTGGTCATCCTGAATGTCTCACAATCTCCATGTAGAAGGATGTGAAAATTCAAAGCTCTTATTGCAACAGCTTTGTGGTATGTGCTTCACACAGAGATTAGAGAGGGCTTTGCAAGAATCAGCAAAGAATCAAAAGTAGAGTGTCTATGAAAGACACCATAAACTGCAGAAACCATCTTCTGTCAGGACTGAGGTTGCCAAAACCAACCTGAATTGCAATTACACAGCTACAGCTTCCACCCAGCTCTACAAACATCAGACAGACTTGGGGTTCGGAGTCTCCTCGTGGGTTTTTAGAGTTTCCTCTTCACCTTTTGGGGGAGGCTGCCTCTATTGTGACTTTTTCCCATTCCTTTTCTTTGGAGGTACTCTTCTCTTGTGGCTGCTCCAGTCAGTGAGAGCTGCAGCATCCCCTGGGGTGGGATTAGCAGCTGCACGAGGTGTTGGGGAGTCCATGGGCTGGGACTTGCCCAGCTTTGCCTCCCCTGCCATATCCCCACCATGTGAGGGCACTTCTGTCCCTCCACAATCTTCTACCCTCCCCAGCAGAACAAGGACCAGCAGCTCCATGGGGCTGTGGGATTTCTGGAGGGGTACCTTTGTCCACGTCATGGGCAAGCCTGAGGAGGCTGTCTGCTTTTGTGCTGCAGCAAAGCACAGTGCACCTGGAAGGGGGCTTGTTTTTGAAGGGGTGATGCAGCATGGCAGTGGGGCTGGTGTAGAAACTCCTGGCTCCATCCCCTGCCCTGTGCGTGGGTGGGAGGTGGTTGCAGGGTGTTGTCTCTCTCTTGTCAGCCTGGCAGTAGCTTCCCTCCAGAGCATTTTAGGACTGTGCTAATTCCCTAAATTTAACCAGTGATGTCAAAGGCTCATGTTAGCTCCCTGCACGGCGTCCTGTGCCCACACACGCTGACATGAACCAGGAATAACTCCACCACCACATAGATTTGAGTCCTGTCCCAAGCAATGGCACCCAACGCCCAGTTTCGTAACAGACACCCCTAAGCCTTCGCTTCAGCCACGCAGCTGGGGGGAAGGAGATTCTGGGGCTGGGAGAACTCATAACAGCAGAGCTGGATACAGCTGGCAGTGCAAGGAGAAACCTCTCAAGGTAAGCTGGAAATGGAGTGCTGTTACTTATTGATGCAGTGGCCAGAGAGCAGGCATGAGGATAGCTGTGTTTGGTTTGGCTGATGAACTGACAAATTGGAAGAGGAAAGGAAACAAACTCGGGTGTGTATCTAAATCGATGTTACTTTCTGCTGTCGGGTTTGTCAGTAAAATGGCAAAGTAAAGAAGATAAAGTTCTGTTCAAAACAGAATGTTGGATGGTGCTGGAGATGCCTGTCTGACTTTGGGTTCTGGCTAAAGGAAAACAAGGGAAACAAAGGGCTCATTTCACAACAATGCTGGATGGGTGGCAGGCCCCCACCAGGTTCCCATCCACCCCATTCCTTTCCTTCCTGACCCCAAGAGGCAGCAGTGCAGCACCCCACCAGTGTTCAGGATATGGACCAGCTCTCACCCACCTCCTCCCTGAGAAGTGAAGCCCAGAAAGGCTTTGTTAGGAAAAAGTGTCTGTTTTCAGATAGAATTTGTCAACAACATTCTCATCCCGTTGCCTGGTGCAACCCTTTCTCTCCATTCGACTGCTTTTTTGGAGGAGTGCAGTGCTTGCAGCTGGGCAGATGTTTAGCACAACACCTTTCCCCCACCAGTTCAGAAGAACTGGTGAGCAGGACAAGTTGTGTGGAACCGGAGTTTTGCCATGAAGATGTTTTGGTGGGGCATTGTTGTTTGTGAGGATGGACTCAGTCGGCGCTAGTAGGGAAAAGCAGACCCAGCTGTATGTGGTGTTTTGCTGCCTGGGCAGGACATGGGTGGGCAGACGGGCTGAGCCAAGTTGGCACAGAACATCCATCACCTCTGCATTTCAGCCTGGCTGCAGGCTGTTGAACACCCCCTGGAGCCTGGAGCCCTTCTTGTCTCCCAGAGCTGAGCTGCAGAGAGTGTGGATAGTGCAGTCTTGGCTCGGGACATGCAGCATCATGAGAAACGTGTGGAGAACTTACCCTGGAAATAAAACAGTCTCAGCTAGGGCTGGGAAGAAACACTTTTTGAGCTTTTCCCCCCTCCCTCCCCCAGCTTCACAGGAAGATCAAATCTCATCTTTATGATTTTTGATTTATTAGTTTTGTTGGAAGAAGACTTAGAGCCCAAGATCATAACCAAAAGGGTTAAGGATGTAGGAAGCTCAGGTCAGAGACCTGCATTGAAACAGGCCAGCTTAGGTCCCACCACTGTCCTGCCCTAACTGCTGATTGCTGCTGCCTCCAGGTGGTTTTTCCACACGTAGACTAAAAGTTCCAGCCTAAGAAACTTTCCTGGCAGAAGTTTTGTTGAAAATGGTACATTCCTGAAATGAGGAGAAAAAAAATTATTAGTTGATATTTTCCAGGAAAATATTGATTTCTGTGGCAATTGGGAGGCAGTGAGTTGAGCACAGGGGCCACAGGAGCTGCTGCTGATCCTCATGAGTCCAAGTGTTGGGTGGACAAGGCACTTCCATGGGTAGAGAGCATCCCTGTGATCTCTGTGTGTCCTGGCTACTGCAGACACAAATGACATGCCTTTGGAAAACTGCAGAGACTGGTGGGCAAGCTCCAGGGCCTCGGAAAAAAACAGCAGTGGAAAACCCACTGGCACAGCCCAAACCACAGACAGCCAAGAATGAGCTGTTACAGCTTGCTCATGGGGGAAAAGAGGTAGATGTGGTCTCCTTTGGGCCCCATCCATGGAACATATGCAATGTTTCATCCATCATGAAAAAATCTTGAAGGAAAAGCCTAAATTTTGGTGTTGCCAATAACCCATCTGTACATTCAGTGTGGTTCAGCGTCCCCATAGGGGAGGAGATGATGGGCTTGCAAGGATGTTTGCTGGGGGGAGACAAGACTGAGGAATGGAGGGAATCAAAGACTGCCATAATTTTTTGGGGGAAGCCTCAATGTAATGGCTTACTGGAAGGAAGAAAAAGGGAAAGGGCAGCCTCTGTCACACCATCTTTTTGGGAAGAGACATGGAATTGCCCCATACCCTAGAAGAAAGTGCCTCCAATCTGCTCAGACCTACTAAGAATGCTTTCAGCATAAGAACAGAAAAAGACTTGAGAGCAGTTGCTTTCTTTGCGGGAGCAGGAGTCAGGAAAAAAATAATGTATTTAACAGAACTTAAAGCTTATTCTTCATTTTTTTGTGGTAGCAGAAAATCCCCTCAGCAACCCTCTGAAAAGTGTTCATATCTATGATATTTCTGATTAGAGAATCGTAGTGGCCAATGTGGGTGGGACTGACTGTTACAGTGAAGTGCCTGGTAGAGCCACAGGAAGTTTTTTTAGTTTATTTGCGACATCACAAACATGTCAGTAATAATGGAGGTGTCTTCTTGGCTGCTTAGAAGTGTAGGGAAGGTATTGTGTACCATATAGTAAAAAAAAAGAGCTATCCCCATTCATTTACTTTGTTGCAACTGGGGGGTCTGCTCCATCATTTCTTGAAGTCAACAGGGAAAATATTATTGACCTGATGAGGTCTCTCTTTGCCCCACACCTGGCTCTGTTTCCATTTGAGAAGTGCTACCACCGATGCTGGATTGCTGATGAATTTTTCAGTAATGTGCATGTGAAAGTAATACTACCTCAAGGGATGATTAAATCACTGGGTGTCTCAGTCTCCAGGATGCAGCTGGACACATCCTGTCAGACAACGTTCTTCCATAATTGACCTGAGCAGACTTTTTCATAAGGTTATTCCTCACCAATAGCTCATACTGGTTCCATGGCATCAGTGTTCGTCAGGCTTTCTTGTGAATCACCAAACCAGGGGGTGGATAACTGTTACTTTGGGTCCTTGCCGAGAGTGTAAATAACATGCCCAAATCGAAACCCCTTTATTGATACAAAATAAAAGTCTAAGGAATACTCAGGAGGGAACCTGAAAGGAGAGGAGATGACGTGCTTCACATTTCAGCTGGAACAAATGCCACTACAGTGCTGACATTTTTCTGGTGGAGTAATTTTTTTTTCTCAAGTAGCAAGTAGAACGGGCTGGAAAATGGCATTTCCCTTTAGTGAGATATTTAGAAGTTTCAGCTTTTGGGTTTGTTCTGATGTGGAGCATCAGGTCTTCTCTAGTTTTTAATGAGAACCAAAGAGAATGAGGCAGGGACATGGTGACAGGGACTCATCCACCACCATACCTTAGGTAAGACTGATGGCCAAAATCTTGCTCAGTGTAATTAGCAATTAGGATTGTAATTGCACCCTCCTCATACCCCGGGGGCATCCCTGGCTCCCCCATGCCAGTGGGTAGAGGGAACCCTGCATCAGGTGGAGCTCTGCCCTGGATGCATCCAGATCCTCCTGCAACTAGAGAAGGAGCTTGCAGAGGATGTGAGGTGGGAAGTGACCACAGCATCCCACCACACAGTTCACAGGGAAGACCAGGCAGCAAGGGGAAAATCAGGCAAAAGAAAATGTTGGCTACATTTCTGTGATCCCACTGGCAAGATATTAGGTATCTGTGTTATGGCTGACTCCACGGAGGCAGAGATCATCACACCCTCATAAATTGTCACCAGACTCTTGGGTGTAAAGATACAAAAGAGATTTGTTTCTCTTCTCCCCAGCACCACAGCAGGACTTTCACATTCCATTTTATGTGGAAGACATGAGCAAGTTTGCAGCTTACTGTTATCTCAAGGTCCTATTTGGTCAGCTTTTTAATATTGCAGCCTAGCAAAGGAAGACTTGATCTTCCCTCGTTCACCCATGTGAAGCCATCAATGAGCATCCATCCGTGTGATTGGCCCACAAAGTGTGCCTTAAGGCCAGCTAGCGAATCAGCTGGCACCCAGGACCCCAGGGCCCCCACACCAGCACCTCCTGAGAGCCAGCAGCTTTCACTGTCAAAGCTGGGGTTGGGGTGCCCAGTGCTGGGCTCCTCCAGGGGAGGCGTGCTGGGTGCTGGATAAGCAGGGAGTGAGCGTGGGTGTGCCCTTGGATGGAAAAACACAGGGCTGGGGGAGATTAGAGCTGTGCATTGGTGAGTCACAGGAAGCGAAGGTGCTGGGTCAGCCCCAAACTGAATGAGGAAGGATTAGGAGCCAGACCAGGTGCAGGATGCCATAACCCCTATGGGAAGTCAGATAAGGAAGGATGGACAAGGCATCCTTCACACATGCCGCTGAAGTCTGGTTTTGCCATCAATTCCTCCCGTAGTTACCAACATCACCACCACCTTACCAACCTCTTTTCTGCTCTTAGCTGATCCTGGGGAAAGCAATTCAGTGAGAGGCAGGTTGGATTCCCTCTGTATTTTTCCCTTCAGAGTTCCAATTTTGTTTAGCACAGAAAGATAGACCAAAAAGCAGGTTTAGCTGAAGAGAGAGCTGTAAATATTTTATGTCTAAGTCAGTCCTCTGGAAAATACTACAGCTTAAACGGAAAGTGTTTCCTACTGCCAGCAGAGATCCTGCCTGAGCCTCAATTGCATTGAAGGATGTATGTGGATATTTGAGCAAAGAAGTTTCCTCAGCCTGCCCTGTCCTTCACCAGGGAGAAAATTATGGTGATTATGGCTGTGCTGTCTGTCAGGGTCTCAATGTGACAGAACTCTTCCTCTCTGACTCCCATCACTGAATAACCCAGGCACTGCTGCCCATCTCTTCCTGCCCCACAAGTAAGTTGAGACTCCCTACTGCCTGCGCCTGGCCTGGGACTTATCTCCTTTCGGCCACCAGTCACACTTTCCTCCTCTCCCTGGCAAAGGTAACCCAGCACTCTCTATGAATGAGAGAGCATTATAGGCATGGCGTGGTCTAGACATGGGGATGGGGACAAACCAGCCCTCAGCCAAGAAACTCCACTGCTCCTCGAGAGGCAGCTGTGCAAGACCCCACCAGTGTTCAGGATATGGACAATCTCCCATCCAACCTCACTCATGCCTGATCTGCCTTGCGAGGAGAAGCCCAGAAAGGCTTTCCTAGGAGAGTGTCTGTTTTCAGACAACTTTGCAACAACAGAGGGATGGCCTCCCTCATCCTGTTGACTGGTATGATCATCTGTCTCCATTTGCTCCACTCTTTTGGGGGAGCACCGTGTTTACATCTGGGCAGATGTGTAGCAGAAGACAGGCACCATGGTGAAGACTTTTCTCCCACCAATTCAGAAGAACTGGTGAGCAGGATGATGAGCAACGGATGGGAGTTTTTATATGGGCACCCAGGGACACAGCTCAGGTGATGTGGCTGGAGAAAGGGCAGGAGGCTGGTGATATCCAGCACCATCCCTTGTCCTCAGCACAGGGTAGGAAGAGAGGAAAGAGTGGGTTTACCCACTTTGTGGGTAAACCTTTCTGCAACAGACGCAATGCAGTGCAATGACTGCTCAACTCTGCCTCACCCAGACTCACCTGGGAGCTTGGCTTGGGCTGAAACCATCCACTCCATTTGTGTTCGAGGCAGATCGGTGCCTCTGGCTGTAAATCTCCTGGGAATCTCATGACTCACAGCATAAGAGCCATGGAGTGCCGTGAATTACACAGCACCGGCTGCTCACCCTCCTGAAGGCAGTTTTGGCTCCCCAGGATGTTTGTGCAGGAGCGGATGAGCCTGTGCCGTGGTGGGGCGACCACAGCCCCGCACAGACATGCCGGGAGGAAGGTAAAAACGTGCCCTGAGTCAACAGGCCTGGAAAAGCCATTAGGACTTGGTATCCCTGTAATTACAAGCCTACTATGTAGGTTTTTGGTTTTTTTTTTTTTAAAGTTTAACCCAAAGTCTCCGCACAAATGTCCATCAGTTGACTTCTATCCAACCAGTGATTTCTCCAAGCTTCTCCCATTACAGAGTTGAAGCCTGGTGGCCTCCTCATCCTCCAGGATGGATTCCGATGCACCAAAACCTCAGGGCCTTGGTGGGAGAGCTTTGACACTACTGGTGCTGCTCCTGCTGGTCTACAGCTGTGGTGAGTGAGTCAGGGTGTGAGGACGACCTTGGAAGACACCAGCACAGCCAGGGCTCTCTCATCTCCTCCCCTGTGCATAGGTGGTGGCACAGCCAGAATCGTTCACTGCTCCAGACACTAGCTGCCACCACAGCCAGCACCAGTTGGCGCCGTGCTGGCAGTCCCCAAAATGCCTCTTGGTAAGAGCTTGAATGCTCTTTCCTTTGTGGCCAGACCTATGCCATTCGAGAAGGTATGGGAATGCAGGGTCTGAGGGTCTTTGTTCCGTGGCTGATATCTGCTTCTCCTGGACCTCCTGGCTTCCGGAATACACAGGCAGTCTGCAACCCACCTCATGCATGGCAGCATCCCAACCTGCTCACACTGCATGAAGGTGCCAAGCACAGCCAGATACTGACAGAGGTCTTAGGCAATGCTGGCTAAATCTGGAATTGGGTGATAAAACCAAGCCTCAGAGTTGGCTCAAATGCTGCACAGCACATTTCTCTTTGTCATCCAGTACACAGGGCTGCTTGAAGCCCTCCTGGCCCTGGGAATGGGGGCTGTTTGCCTCCTAGGTGTGAGGTTTTTTCCTGGTAGCTGGAAGCACTTAACAACCAAGCTCAAAATTTTATATAATCTCCTGAGTACCATAAGCTGTCAAGAGACATGATGGATGGTAATGGTCATTCAGGAGATGGAGCAAAAACCAAGATCTGTTCACATCTGCTGCAGGTGTGTGGGCTGCCTATGCTCAAGTGAGCTTGTGGAGGTCATGAAGGATTTGGAGGTTCACTTCTGGGATGTCCTTGTTGTAAATCATATGGGAAAACTGGCCACTCTGAAAAAAGATTGCGGAGTGTGAACATCTGCTGGAGCCATTCTCACCATGGTAAGACCATATTTTTCCTTGCAAGAAGGTGGGGTAATCAAGGCCTCCTTCACTGTTTGCTCTTCATTGTCACCCTCATCTCCTCCCATCTACTTGGTACAAGTGGCTTCTCTGGAAATTTAACTTGCATGGTATCCCATTGTCTCATGCTATTTATTCCTCTTCTGAGACTGCCTGAGGTGCCATTTGATCATGGCAGATATCCCTTTCCTGGTATCACTTTCCCCAGGTGCTTCTGACTCAAGGGAAAACCCAGGAAGACACCCACCATCCTTATCAAGATGTAACTAGCCCAGACACCACTGCATCACATCATTTTTTCATTCCGTGTCACCGATGACTCAGCCTTCATTAGCAGCAGTCATCAGGGACTATTTCACCTACATTTCCTCCTGGCTAGAGGCCATCCCATAACCTGTGCAACTCAATGAGCTTCAGATTGTCTCTTCCAGTGCTGTGGCTGCTTTTGAGACTGCTGCTCCTTCTCCTTGGCACTTTCCACATGTGGTGCTGCAAACTGCTGAGGAAGGTGGGAAGCAGCCAGTCCAGCATCTCTGCTAGCTTTGGCATTTTGGTCATAGGAATTAGTGTTTGAGAACATCTCCTTGCAGGGCTGCTTCTGACTGTGGAGGGATTTAAACAGCCCATTAGGGTTTTTCCCCCTCTGCCGTGTTTCCGCAGGTTACTTTCCCATAGATAATTACGTGACTCAGGAAGAGAGACACATACCTCGCATACTTGTGGGAACCATAATGTGATAGGTGGTGTAGAGCATTTTGAAGCTCTTTGAACACACAAGAGCAGCTGAATTCCCGTGACTTACCTACCCAAACCAAAGCAAGTCCAGGCAATGGCTACATAGTTTTTGTGGAGCTCTTACCCAACCGAGGACAAACATTTCCCAGGAAAGCTTTGGTCTTGCAGCACCAAGGCACAGATGCTTTTTGTCGCCAGAGAAATCACAGGTGTTTTGTCAGGTAAGGTTTACCATTTCTACTTTACCATTTTTTTTTTTAAATGTCTGAACTGAGGCTGGAACAAGAACACTTTCTTCTATGACTGCAAAGAAAAGGCAGTCGTGTTTTCTGAGAGGTCAGGGAAACAGCAAAGAGAAATTGTCCTCTCTTAAGCAGCTAAGTGATTTTTATGGCTAAAATATCCTGGCAGCTAATTGCCTGTGAAGATAACTGGCAGAGCTGAGGCGTGGTGGCATTTGGTCCTGCTAGTTGAGTACAGACAGCTTTGCAACAGACACAAAAGGAGACACAGGCTGTGCTTCAAGTGCTTTAACATTTGGATTGTGGAGTTGCAATTCAATTTGCTGACTTTGGAAGAAAACCAGAGAAGTAAGGAAGAGAAATTTTATTCCACATGGTGACTTTGAGGACCTTACAGTCTTAAACTCACCCCAAATCTGTACTGATATGTGCATCCAGCACCTCCTGTACTGTGTCATCAGAGCAGTGGTCCTGCAGCACTGTGAAGTGAATCCTGGTGTCCAGCCCTACCTGTGGGATGGCTGGGACAGGTTTGTGAGCAGCTCCATTTGGGGGATACCCTTGCTCAGGAGTGAGAGTAAGAGTTTGGCTGAAACTAAGGATTCTCTTTTCAAAGGTCTTCAAGACTTTGGTTATCTGTGTGGCTAGAGGTGAGCTATTTAAAGGAAGTCATGACAGGTAAATAGGAATTTATTTATTGGTTTGCCTCCTACCTTTACATCCAAAGGGATGTAGAGGATAGATAGGAACTTCTAGAGCCCATCCCCATCAGTGCAGGTGACCTGAAACTACCCACCTGCCATTATGTCCCCTAAGACCAGATTGGTGAATGAAAAAAGGGCTTTGTCATACAGAAAGCTTATCAAAAATGTTTTGGGGTTCCTGAGCAAAGATGGGATTCTGTCCCCAAGCCCCTTCCCTCTCTGGTCATCCTGGCAGCCCTGAACTGAGTCAGGGCTGTATTTTTGGGAAGGTTCCCTTTGGAGGAGATTGTGTGTTTCCTGGCTTGTGAATGTTTTTGTTTGTCGGGGTGAGGGGAGCAATACAACTTGCAGCTTGCCCTGACATGTGCCTGCTGTGTGTAAACCTGCAGCTTTTATTAAAAGGGCTCCTGTCTTGAGAACTGTGGAGTGTTCAAGTGCTTCTTGGCTCTGGGCTTCTCCTTTAGCTGTCGTAAGATCAGATTAATGATGTATTAGTTCAAGATAACTGCCATGAGATCATGTAATTAGTTTGTGATCATGCTCTGTGCCAGTTGGCTGAAACTGATGCTTTTAAAAAAGTGTCTTTCAGACCAGCTACAAAAAGAGCTTTTTGATTGATGACATTAACAAATAGGTCATTAGTTACCTTTTGGGCTAATTAAAGGAGAGCACATCCAAGGCAGTAAAGAACAGCTGTGGGTGATTAAAGGCAGCCATCAGGCTGAGCTCTGGGGTACATGAAAAGTAGTTTATCACCTTGTGCCTTTCACTGTGCCCACGCTGCTCCAGGTTAAACGAATTTGTAATGTCCTCCTCAAAGTCCTGATCATGCCCTGCTCAGCTCTGTAAGGCTCAGTCAGACCTTCCTATTCCTGCTCCTATTGCCTTTGGGCAGATGAACAGCTGCAGGAAGGCAGTGCCTTTGCAGGGCAGTGATACCTGCCCAAGAGCAGCTGCTGTCTGCCCAAGCGACAAGACTTCCCTTTGCCACTGCTCCCACATTCTGAGTACATGGCCTTTTTGACACAGAAGTTGTCAAGAAGTTTTTACTCAGAGCAAAACTATGAGTCAGGGGATACTTTAACTTCTCTGGACTCATTGGGTTTGAGAAGAACCTGGGTTATTGTGGAGGCACCATAAGGCCACTTTGGTGAGCATGGGGAGAGAGGTTCCCAGTGCATCCCTGATGAGAAGGCAGCTATCCCTGTGTTACTGCAGGGTGCTGGGAAGCATCACTGATAAAGGGATCTGTCTCATTGCATTTAATCCCAAGTGTGATTCCTGCAAGGCTGCTGCCCGACACCTTCTCCCACAGTCTGGCCAAGCTCTTTTCTTCAGTCCCTGCTTGTCTCAGCCTCAGTTCTACCTTGGCTGCCCACATCATCCCTTTGGTGTGGCGAATGCAGATCCCAAACCCCAAAAGCTGTCTGGAAGCACATGTTGGGGTCAGTGCCCTCTCTTGCTGGAGAGCACACTAGTAATGGCCAGCCACTCCTGTAGGGTTTGCAACATGAACAGAAACAGATTTTTCTCCCTTGTTCCAGCCTCCCCTCTCCAAACTGATACTGAACACCACTCTCCATGGTGTGCTCCCTGCTGCCCCATCTACCAGACCTCCTATGACTTGTGACCACCTCAGCTGTTGTGTAGCCTTTTCTCTTGCCACAGTCCCTGCCCATGCTCACTCTTACACGAGGCTGCTACAGGCTAGTGGTAGCTGTCCACTCACTAGCCCTGGCCTGGCAATGGGCTGGTGTGGCTTGGGGCTGCTCTGATCCCAGGAACCGGCTGTGTGGACCTCACACTACCTGGCTCCCCCACGACAGATGCTACTCAGAAGGGATCACACATGAGCTCTTCTTAGGTGCTACAAGGTGTTGGAAAGATTGCTCATTAAATCAAGAAATCGTTAAATGCAAAGGGCTCCACTGTGCTGTTCTGGGGGCTCAGACCAGCAAGGTGGTGTGTGAGTATCACCAGCCCCAGGTGGTCACCAGCCCCAGGTGGTGATCTACCTGGATTGTATTGAGTATGTCATGAAACTGTGCCGTGCTTTGTCCCTCATGGGGAAGAAAAGTAGCTGAGTCTGTGTCTTCTGGAAGAGCCACTGAATTTTACTCCCAGTCAAGTAGGTGGATGTAGTTAGAGCTCTAAACCTGAACCATATGCAAGGAGACATGATAGCTCAAAGAAATGTGAGCTCCTTTGTACAGCATCTGCATCTCCACTCAGCAGCACTTGAGCCATGTGGATGGAGCCAGTTTTGAGGGCAGTGTTTGGGCAAACACTTCCAGCCTATACTTGTCCACCAGATCAAGCCTCTGCCTGCTGTAGCATTTAGGGTTTGACGCTTTAATCTCTTGTCTGTCTGGGTTAACCTCAGGTCATTGACTTTTATTTTCCTGCTGTTTTGGCCATGTGAATTCTACAGTTTATGGTACTAAAAAAAAATCCCCATTCAGTTGCTGAGTTCCCTGAGAGGCTGGCTGTGTGGCAGATTGTCTTGAACTGGAAATGCTCCAGAAGAGGAGCTTAACTGGGACTTGTGCTCCAACAACCACTCCTGACGGATTAGAGGGATTGTAAAACTTTGCTGAAATGGTCATTCCAATATTATGCTATTTTTTTCTGTGGTTTGGAAGAGATTTGCAGGTTAGATTGAAAATGGACAGTGCTTTGTGATCTGCATTGTTGTTATTGAGGTACAGTAAAAGCTCTGGAGTGAAAGGACTCTTAATGTATTCAGTCCCTATCATTTTTAAAATACTGTATCAGGATATAGGAGGAATGTGAGCCTTTTCTCACCTTGTTTTTCCTCAGAGGAATGGTGGAAGCTATCGGTGTGTAAAATGAGCACCCCTTGCCCTAGGTGAAGACTGCACACACTACCTGAGTGCAGGCCCTTTGAAAAATCTCACATTTTATTTGTCTTCTTGAAAGATGGAGGTAATGGGTGTTGATTTTTGACCATAGCAAGGCTGAGCCCTTCAAGCAGCTGGAGCTGTCATCCCAGCCCTAGTGAGACAACAGCTTGAGCAGTGATGCCTCCTTTTCCAGCTCTGCATTTTAGCAAGAGGTGTATTGCATGAATATAAATGCAGCTAGTGGGCCCTGTCCTGTGTTTTCACTCATCCCTTTCCCTCCCATCCCATCCTGTTGGGCAGCCACAGCGATAGTGGACACAATGCATGCTCTGTGGTGAGACAGGGACCACAAACCCATCGCTGATGCTGGCACTGAACATCCAACATCAGCAGCCCGTGCTGATACCAGGTTCTGCTGTGCAGGGAAGAGGTAGATGCTCCAAAGCTACAGCAAGGACTGAGGTTTATGATCATCTGGGTGTTTCTCATTGCTGGTGTTATTGACACAAATAAATTTTGACCTTTGCTTTCTCTAGTGTAGGTTAGACCTTACGTGTCAGTGAAGTCAGAAGGTTTTACATCCGCAATTAATCTTCTATGTGATGAGAGCTCAGGACTCGTGTCTATATGATTTCATGTCTATATGATTCTGAGCAGAGCGGGTCAGCAGGCAAAGAGCTGAGGTTCCTTCTTTCAGAGAAACAAGTTAATATGGAAAAGCCATTTTATCTTCTATGCTATACTGATAAATTGCCCTTTCGTTCTTTCTCTCTTATACTTTTATTGAACTTGCAGACAAACTCCTCCCTTGGCAGGTAGAAAGAAGTAATTGCCAACAGTACACACTGAAGAGATGCCTTTCAGTAGTGTAGCTGTACAAATAATAGGTTTTTCATTTCAGTGGCTGAAGGGAAAAATTGAAAATACTTTTCGGTTTGGATCACCCCCTAAAGGAGAATGTTTCTTTTCTTCTTTGATTTCTTTTCATAAGCATAGCATGAGACATTCTGGTTTGAGATTATTTACTGCTTTTCATAACTTAAAAAAAATAAGAAAAAAGAAAAGAAAAAGCAAACTAGGTCACTTTCAAACCAAAACCAGCATTTGAAAGAACAAGAAAAAAAGTTTCATTTTTTAAATGTCAAAATGGAGCCTTGCTGCTCTTCTCAGGACTCTTTTTTTCTCTTTCAGCTTAAACTAATTACATAGTCAATCCAAATTTGCCTGAAGTCTCAGTACCTCTTAATTGCAATTCAGCTGAATTTGCTGTGTCAAAAAACTCCAGTCCAGCTCTGCCTGTGCGTGCAGTGACCTGTCCTGCTTGCTGCTCACCAAACGCATATGGACAAGTATTTAATTCTACTCCATTAAGGTGTTGAGCAAGAGAACGTGTGAAATGACTTCTTGCAGGTCTGGCCAGCTGGGGAAGAACCAGCATACTCCTGGTTCTTGCTGGTGAGACCTGGCAGTAGGCTGAGGTAGGGGCTTTGGCTGTGCCGTGCTGGGAGCCACTGGGAGCCAAATACGTCAGTGTGGAGCTGCTGCCCCTTCCTGCAGCTCCCCTCAGTAAGATGGTAGCTGAGAAGTACCAGTGCTTGGGAAGTGCAGTGAGATGGCTCAGCTTTGCTTCCCTATGGAGACAGGGCCCCATCCATCTCTTTCTTGGCCTCATTTGCTAAGGAGATGGTGCTGGTGTGATGGTGTCCCTCCATTGCTATCTGCTTGCCTCTACCAGGAATGCCCTCAATTAGGGTCATGACAGCATTAAATTACAAAAAATTCCTACAAATAATGACGAAGAAAATCAGAGACCAAGTAGAGATGATCAGCTGCCAGTGTGGTGGGGCTCATGGGACATACCTCACCATGAAATCAGCTCCATTGCTGCCTTTTGGGGTCTGGGTTTGCCTCAGACACTGCTGAGGAAGATCCTTGTTGTCACCTCCTTTTCAGCAACTTCCAACAGAGGCAAAAACTTGTTGTTGCATCACAACACTTGTATGTTTCCTTAATAAATTAGAGGTTGCTGATACTGGATGGACTCTATTCCCTTCCAAATCCATGTAATCCTGAAGGCTTAGGGGTGCATTAAATGCCTGTATGTGCTACCCCACCAGGGATCATAGAACCACAGAATCATAGAATTGCTTGGTTTCGAAGGGACCTTAAAGATCACCTAGTTCCAACACCCCGGCTGTGGGCATGGGTGCCACCCACTAGACCACATTGCTCAAAGCCCCATCCAGCCTGGCTGGAGACTTCCAGGGATGAGACATCCGTAACTTCTCTGGGCAATCAGTTCCAGTGCCTCACCACCCTAACAGTAAAGAATTTCTTCCTAATATCTAATCTAAATGCTTTTTATAAGCCACCTTTAGGTACTGGAGGGTGCTATATGGTCTCCCTGGAGCCTTCTCTTCTCCAGGCTGAGCAACCCCAGCTTTCTCAGCCTGTCCTCATAGGGGAGGTGCTCCAGTCCTCTGATTATCTTCACGGCCCTCCTTTTGACTCACTCCAACAGGTCCATGTCCTTCTTGTGCTGAGGATGCAGCACTGCAGGTGGGATCTCACAAGGGCAGAGCAGAGGGGCAGAATCCCCTCCCTCACCCTGCTGGCCACGCTGCTTCGGATGCAGCCCAGGATGAGGTTGGCTTTCTGGGCTGTAAGCACACATTGTTGGTTCATGTCCAGCTTTTCATCCATGAGAACACCAAGTCTTCTGCAGGGCTGCTCTCCATGAGTTATTCTTACAGTCTTTGCTCACATCTGGGATTGCCCAGATGCACAGGTCCAAGGAGTAAAGGGAAGATAAAGGCCTCCAGGAAGATTCTCAGGTGCAATAAACCTGTAGGTTTCCTGACTGATAGTCAAGAAAATAATTTAGTGTCTACACCAGAAAGGAACTTTTTAGGGCGGAGAGCTCTCATGTTAACTGCTCAATAATCCCCATCCTTCCCTGGTGGCTCAGAGCCACTACTCCAGGGCTGGGGCGGCTGTGAGAGCCAAGTGGCCAGTGGTAGCATTGCCTTGGAATGTATAAATGATTGTAATTTCCAGCCTGCAACTCCTGTCCATGGAGGAGCTGGGATGTGGGAAAAAGGGCCAGCAAGCCTGCCCACTCCCCTCGCTTGCCAGGACCTGATGGCTGGGCATGTAAAGCCAAGACACACATCCCCGATGGATGTCCTTGTGAAACATCGCCTCACTCAGAAGTAAAACCCCACCCCTGCAAGTATCATGACAGATTAGGAATTTCTCAGTGTTGGTCAGACTGATAACAGAAAATGGAAGATGTCCAAGTGTTGGTGGCCTTTTGATGCAGTGGGGAGGCCTGTTGATGTGGTAAGTCGAGGCATGGTAGAGTCAGCAACTCCTTGGTCCAAGAGTTCCCTGTGAGCCATGTGGGTTTTTTCTCAATTTTTTTCTTAATTAATTTTCTTTTTTTCTCCTGAAATATTGACAAGATTTTCCTCTGCTGAGGTGAGCTTCTCAGCAGCTGACTATGGTCCAGCAGCACGACAGATGCTCAGTGTATCTTTTGGTTACTCCCTAGAGAGAGCAGCAGGAGGCATTGCAAGCAGATCTTTGATGCTGCGGATCAGAGATGGACCCTGGTGAAAACTGGAAGCTGGATGAAACAAACTGGCTGTCTCATGGTGGGATCCACCCCTTTTCCAGTGTGAAAGGAGGTAGGATGTGATTGATGATTTTTAATCCACCCAGTGAAAGTGCTGAGAGCCTTCCCAATGTGCTGCTGCCATTCACTGTGCTTGCAGTGGCCCCAGGGGTTTTGCTGGGCTATATCCAGAGCCAGGCAGTACTTGGTATGAAGGTGGGAAAGGTCTGACCCAAACTGTCACATTGACACAGGCACTTGGTCTGCGGCTTCTTTTCCTTGTTCAGAGTGGACTTTCAAAGAAAAAAAGAGAAGAAAATAAAAGAAAGAAAAAAGGCTTCAACACCCATCTTTTGGCCAGTTAATGTGCCACTTGCACCCTCACTCTCCACAAGCAGAACTCCGCAAATGACCATTGTTGGGAAGGAGTGACAGGAGAACTGATAAAATATTCTCTTCAATCACATTTGTGGGGGATAATTTAGGATGGCTGCAGGATACATGCTGTCCTGGCAGTGACAGGGGGGCTGCCCCAACTGGGGCTCCGTGTGCAAAGACTCTTCAAGGCTTCAGCCCACCTTAGCCGGACACAAGATGTCCCACCTCAAGGCTAGGGTTCATTGCTCTCTAGAAATTGCCTGTTTCAGGAAAGCACCCAGGGCAGATGCAATGAGAAGTACCCAGCAGTCCTTTTTCCTCTATTAATTAATCTCTACCTAATTTCCAGTCAGCTGATCTTACTTGCTTTTTAATCCCCATTTGAACATTTGGCAGGAGCAGCCACAAGTGCTCCTTGCTCAGCCCCAGGTCATCTTTGTTACCAGAGGTCCCTGTCCCCTGGGCCAGCACAAGCTGTCCCTCCCTGGGCAAAGTTCCTTCTTTGTCTGGGATGTGCTGTGCCCTAGACTAAAACCAAAATAAACCCACAGCCTTCCAGATGGCAGCACCTTGGGAACGGAAACACTTTGCTTTGGTAAAGTGCTCGCTTATCTCCATCTGTTTCCCTTGGCTTCCCGCTGGTAGCCCAGATGCTGGGGGAAAGGAAAGGGACAAACCAAGAAGCAGCATCGCCTCCTTTTCTGTGAGAGCTGAATTACATAAGTAGCTTTATCCTTTTGAGCCCATAGATAGATTTATGCTTTTGAGCCCTGGGTTCAATACCACCAGCAAAGCACCACTGGGCAGCATCCTTATGATAGAACATCTGTTGCTTTTCCAGGTATCCAGCCCAGGGTGGCTCCAGGGGACCAGCACAGGGATGATTCCTGCAGTCCACTCTTTCTTCCCATTAGAACAATCTCTGCTTCTGTTATTTCTGAAAAGTCTTTCCTATGTGCATGGTCTGTGTTATTGTTTATAGCTGTATTGGTTAAATGCCCACTGACTTCAGGACTGCAATGTGCTTGTGTCTGTAGAGGATGGCAGAGTCACTGCCATCACAAGTTCAGAAAAGTCCAAACCAGCTGAACAATTGAATGTGGATGTACATTGGCTTTTGGTTTTGTATGCAGCCCATTGCTATCCTAAACTAGTGGCTCACAGCGTTTTCCAACTGTTGGGCCTAAGAGCATTTTATAACAGGGGGCAAGATCTCTTAGAAAGGGCACAGGTATGGATTGCTGTAGGGCATCATACACCTGCCCTTCTTAAATGCCGTTCTGGAACCCCTAGGAATACAGCGATCCACAGATTCCAGAACAAAAGTTTTTTGAGTCAAGCCCATTCATTGAAAAAATGCCATGAATCATAAAAGGATAAAAAACCAGCACAAAACCCCTCACCCACTGCAATTTAATTTTTTTTTAAATTTGCATTGGGTTTTTCAATTTAGCAACACTTTTGACATTGCAAGAAATGTTTGAAAATAGCAAAATCCCCCCCAACTACAAGGCACAAATGGAATTCAACACTTGGCCACAAGTTCCTCTGTGGTTGTGGGTCTTACTGGCAGTGAGCGATCTGTGTGTGTTGTTCTCTGCAGCTGGGAGCAGACAAGAGTGGGTGGGCTCGTTTATGGGATGCAAAATAAACCCCTACAAGTTTTTGATGAGAGATGCCACCAGCTCAGGGATTTCCAGAGACCGTGGCCTAACCCGTCACTGGCACTGAGTTACTGCGGTGCTGTTATCAGATGACTCAAAGGTTTGGTCAGCCTCTGAATAATTCTTGCTCCTGCTGGTTAAACCTTCTCCAGCTGCTGTTGTTGGAGCAGACTGTAGCATACAGGAAAGCTTTGCTGCAGGCAGGGTGCTCCTGGCCAAGCCCTAAGCACCGTGTAAATTGAAGAAAGGGAGTGAAAAGCTGTGGTATGGACAAAAAAGGGAGCACTGCCAGGGATCCCAGGGAGGACACAGATGGGGCAGTGGAGCTTCTGCTCCTCAGGGCTCATCCTGACAAGCATCTGTCTTGAGATGGTTCTGAGGTTTTTCAATAACAGCTGAATTAGAAGAAAACCCACAACATGCACATGAAAGCTGTCAGGGTGAACTGGAAGCAAGCTGAGCAGGGGCTTATCAGCAGTATGATGAAAACAGCATTGTTACTCCCCCTGTCCTCATCTACCTCTCCAGCTGACTTCCTGAGCATTTGTTCTTCTTCCCTCAGACAATGAGCTCTCCGAAGGTGCCCCAGCCCTCTTTGCTCTGGATCAGCTGGGTAAGTCCATGCATGACACATTTTCCTCTCCCTTTTTTTTCTATGTTGAGTAATTAGGAGATGACTTAAACAACAGGGCAGCTGCTGAATGCTTTAAAATTTATCAGCAGCAGTGCCTCCTTTCTGTGTTGTTTTTTAATGCCATCCATCAGAGGGATGGAACAACTTGACAGTATATGTGTTTGATACATTCCTGTGTTAAATCGATGCAGGTTTTTTTCCCCTGGGAGAGAAGCTGTTACCTTTCTGGTGCAGAGCACTATAGGATGCTGTTGTTTCTTGGCTGGGGGTTTGAAGCTTAGCCAGCAGGTGGTACTGGAGTTTATGTGACTTTCTGGCACCTTGCAAAATGATGAGGGATTTTTCTTCACCTGGGAGGCAGAAATAGAGATGTGTAAAGCAAGATTGAAGAATAAGACACTCAGAGAGAAAACAACCTCAAATGGACAAGGGAAGCTGAAGGCTTCAGAGGCTGAATCCACGGGGAAACCTCATCTGGCAGTGATCTCCCCTGAATCCCAGGGTCAAGGTCAAAAGAGGTGTGATTCTCAGGATGAGTTAGAGATGTTCTAGGTGGGGTGGGGTGAGGACTTGAGCTGCAGGATGGGAAGCTTCTGAAGGAGGACTTCTAGGCACCCAGCACTGGAGGTCTGATGTGCATGGAAAGGGGAAAATCACAGAATCACGAAATGGGTAAGGTTGGAAAGAACCACAGTGGGGTCATCTGGTCCAACTTTCCCACTCAAGTGCCGTCAATTGCACAGAGTTGCATCTAGATAGCTCCAAAATATCTCCAGTGAGGGAGACCCCCCAATCCCTCAGGGCATTCTTTTCCAGTGCTCGGTCACCCACACAGTAAGGAAGTTTTTTCTCATATTTAGGTGGAACTACCTGTGCACCAGTTTCTGCCTGTTGCTGTTTGTCCTATTGCTTGGCTCAACTTAGAAGAGCCTGGGTCCATCCTCTTGACACCCTCCCTTCAGATATTCATTGATAAGTCATCTCTTCATGAGGCTGAACAGGCCCTCAGCCAATCCTTGCAAGAGAGCTGCTCCAGTCCCTTAATCCTCTTTGTAGTCCTCCTCTGTATCTGCTCCAGGAACTCCACATCTCTCTCGTACTGAAGAGCCCAGAACTGGACCAGCCCTCAACCCCTCCTGAGAAGAGCATGCTGGAAGGCATGAAGAAGAAGTGCTGGGAGATACGCCAGTCTCAGGACTGGGTACCCTGCCTTGCTCTGTGGCAGCATGGTGGGACTCCTCTGGCACACTGCAGTGTGCACCACCTTGACATGACTGAGCACCGGCCCTTCCCCACAAGGAAAAGGCACCCTCCTCTTCATTTTCAGGGCAATACATTCTCCATACTTGGAGATATTCAAAAGCTCTCTAGACAAAGACCTGGGAAATGGGCTGTAGGTGGCCCTGCTTGAGCAGGGGATTGGACCAGATGAACTCCAGAGGTCCCTGCTAACCTCAACCTATCTGTGATTCTGTGACTACCCTGCCACTCTTGGAACCCACCTTGACCCCAGTAAAGATGATCCACATGCACTCACGGGGTACTCACCATGTATGGCACTGGTGGAAACTTGGGATAGGAGGGTAACACTGCAGGAGCCCAGGAAGTGGTTTTTATCAAGTATAGCCATCTTCAATGTATATTTCTGCTGCTAGGAGACAGGTTCTTGAAAAAACATCCTAGAAATACAAAAATGCTTAAAAACTGTATGATGCCTCACTGGTTCTGGAATGGGTGGCGTATCAAGTGGCTGTCCTCACTTCCAGTGAGGATATATACTTGATCACATTTTAAAGTAGTCTGTGTGAGCTCTCTCCACTTGGTGTCAGGATAGAGACTGCCCTGACATGCATTCACCCAGAAGAGTGTCTTAACAGGGGATGGGAATAAAGCCAAGAGCCTTCTTTTGGCTGCCTCATTCATTACCTGATTCTGGTTAAAACATGTAAGATAACTTCAAAATGCATTTTCTGTGACAGAACTTGGACCAGCTCCTTTTATATTCTTGGTTATCCTTGTCTTATTCCTTGAACAGAGTCTTTCCTCAGTGGCATGTGCCCAGCTCTCCTAACCCTGGTATTTAGTGACAAAGATAAAGCTCCCTCTCCCAAATAACAAGTTGTGGTCGATTTTAGGAGGAACTCCTCGGATATCACTTTCCTCTCCACAGCAACTTAGACATCCCTCAGTCTGGAAAGGATTATCCAAACCAGTGCTTATATCACCTTACAATTCCACTCTCCTTTCCAAACATAGCACAAGATGTGATTACTCCATCCAAGGTAGACAAGACAGACAAAAGATATGAGATAGCAGAACAAGTAATGGAAATTCAATCTCTCCTCTTGCCTTCCTCCCAGCTGGTGAGTTTTCAGCTGGATCAGTCCCCTGGCCCAAGTCAGGCACAGCTGTCTAGTTTGCAGCGCCAGGCAAGACAGACGGTAAGACCAAGCACAGGTTGGAGAGAGAGAGGACAAGACCATGCCAGTAGCAGCTTGGATTCATGCTGTGAAGTGATTGTGTAACCAAAGAATACCAGGTCAAAAATACTCATCTCTGGTCAAACCAGCCACCTAAACAGCTGGAGTTATTAGTAGAGGAGCAGCAGATAAGAGAGTATTATAATAACAACATTCTGAGACAAACCATCAATATTTTAATAATCATCAGGATAAAAATCACAAAAAGGCAGGTCTGAGCAGGACTTCAGGGAGACAGATACACCCTACTTCTGCCTGGAGGCAGGGATAGTGGCTCCTGTTCACCCATCACCCTGTGTGCAGGACCAACTCATCCTAACAGCCTTCCTAGGCAACTCACCCCAGTGCTTTGCTGCACTGGAAGGGTTTCCTCAGTGTCTAATTAGATTTGCATAATTTAAGCCAAAGGCAGGCATAAAGGCCTTCCATGGATCAGACTGAGAGTTTCTTGCCCACTCTGCAGGGGCTGAAGGGGGCATTCAATGGAGGATCAGTGGAGTGTATCCCTTTTTTCCTGCTCAACATGTCTTCCTTGACCTCTAGTCCTGTCTCCAGTTTTCTGCCAGCTTGTCCCAGCTTGCTGTCAACTGCAAATGTGAAAAACAGTGCTTGGATTTTGTGTTATTTGTGGAAATGCTGATCAGGACCAGATTCATGAGAAGTTTTTTTGCATCACATCCTACCACAAGCAACTAACCTCTAAGAAAAGTTTTGACCAGACATGCACCCACCTTTTCATATTTTCTTGTAGCCCGTGTGTTCCTATCCTGCGTATAGTGACCCCGTATGATACAGTACCACAAGCCACACTTACACACCAACACATACAGCATCTGCACCTCCTTGTTCACCTACCTGGTTTATCACCTCATTGCAGCAGGTCAGATGAGTCTGACAGCTCTGTTCTTGCTGAATGTGTGCTGGATGTTACTCATACTTTCCTTTTCTCCATGTTTGCTAAAATTTTAGTGATTCCAAAGCTTCCAATGATGGAATTAACCATGACTGGGAAATCCTTCCTAACTCTTCTTTCTCTCTTTGTCTTAAAGATCTGTGGTCTGCTTTGTCATGCCTGACCTTTGAAAACCTCTCTGTGGTCTGCTGCTGTGCATGGCTCACCTGTACCTTGTGCAGTAAGAACATTTCTGACATTCCCTGGAGAAGTACCAGGCAAGGGAGGCAAAAATGACTGAGGGAGAGAGCAGCTTCTGTGAAAGCAGACTCTGAGAAAACTACAGCTGAATTGGGTGGAAAAGAGGTGCTTGAAGGAAGGTACAATAGAACTACAAGAATTATGAATGGCATTGAAGTAAATAAGTGCAGGAGAGACATGGACACAATGGACATGGTCCAGCAAAGGGCCACAGGGATGATGAAGGGATTGTGGCACCTCTCCTGTGAGAAAAGGCTGAGAGAGCTGGGTGTCATCAGCACAGAGAAGGAATGGCTCTGGGAGATCTCATCAATGTGTATAAATACCTGTAGGGAGGTTGTAAAGAGGTTGTAATCAGGCTCTTTTCAATCGTGCCCAGTGCCAGGACCAGAGGCAATGGGCACAAACAGAAACACAGGAGGTTCCCTCTGAATATCAGGAAGCAATTTTTTCTGTGAGGGTGACCAAGCACTGGCACATGTTTCTCAGGGAGGTTATGGAGTTTCCATCCTTGGAGTTATTCCAAAGCCATCTGGATGTGGTCCTGCCTGAGCAGGGTGGTTAGACCAGACGACCTGCAGAACCCCTTCTGACCTCAACCAGTCTGAGATTCTGTGAAATAGGGAAAGGCTTAAAATAACCCAAAGGAAGTGTGTCTTCACTCAGCACATAATTCCTCTGTGCAACTTGCTGCCACAGAATGTCCAGGGTGCCAAAAGCATGAATGGGCTCAAAAAATGATTAGAAAACATCATGGGAGAAAGGTCTATGAAGGGCTCTCAAACTTGATGATGCAGTTAAACTTCTGGCTCAGGAAGGCAAGTGGGATCATGTACTAGAGGAAACAGCACTTGTAATGTTCTATGCATTTTCTCTGCAGTCATCTACTGGAGAGGACACTTGGAGCTCTTAAACTTTGCAATAATCCAACGTGGTCCTTCTTGTCTTTCCTTAGGTCCACAGTGACTAACCAGAAGAAAAAAAACCCCAAAGCCACACCTTCTCTTCCTTTCCTTTCTTCGCCTGTCTCTCCTCTCCCACAGCTTTGGCTGCTGGATTTCAGCAGATATGAATCAGACGGTGACTGTTGTGTTCCTTTTGTTCTGTAAATGATTAAAACAGAACATTTCACACTTGCTTTGTGGCTCAGTAGAGAAATGCTCCATTTTCTCCTTGGCAAATCCTGAGGTGGAACTTCTGGCTATGGAGAAAGTGAGATCAGGGAGAGAAAAACTATCCCAACAGAGGAACATGTGCAGACTGCTTTTCTGTCTCTCCCGTGCTTGGCATATCTTCTCCCCATTTTCCATTTTCTCATCCCTCCTCTCTTTTCCACCTCCTTCCCACCCCACTGGCATTTTTTTCTGCTTGCTGCTTTAAGATAATTTAATTGAATATCAGAAAAAAAGAAAGCAGACTGAACAAAAAATGCAAGGTGAAAGCCCCCAGCGCAGAAAGCCCTGGGAAGAGTAATGAGAATGTGATGAAATGGAAAAATAAAGTGGGAGTAGGGGGTATGAACCTCACTCTGCCAAAATCAAGATGAATACGTATGGGAGATGCAATATCTCAGTGGAAACCCCTAGGACCTGTGCCTCACATTTCCTGACAGCCAACCAGAGGAGGAATTAGCTGGCTGTACTATTTATAAGTGCACCCTGGGCATGGCCAGCTTGCTGGAAGAGGCTCCCCACAACAGCGGCTTGCAGGAAATACTGCTTTGGTGATACTGACCGCCTGGGGAATAAACACGCCCAGAAACGAGATCTCATTGGATATAAAAGGGAAGGAAAGAGAAAGCCCTGGTCCCTGCCCTGCTTCTTCCCACTGCTTCACAGCCATCCAGCTGGTTTTTTTTCTTTGTTGTCCTGACCTCATCCCATACTGAAGCAAATCCAGAGAGCGAGTGCTCTGCTTAGCTGTCTTCTGCCAGAAACGAAAGAGGTCAAGTTATTAGAGAAAAATGAAAGCTCTTTGGCAGAACTGGAAAAACAGATGTGCAGAGATATTTCTGCTGCCTCCAAACACAATGCTGCCTATGAAATGTGTATCAGAGGCGATCTGAAAAATATGCACAGTTTTTGCAGTAGAAATCTTAACAGTGGCTAGTTATTTAGCAGGATGGGTTTCTTTGGGGCTCCCCAAACCACTGAGTTTACTGGCTGCTAGGTTACAAGATTACTTTAAAACCTTCTGCAGATGTAGTTTAGAAAGTCGTGCTCCAGTGCTGCAGGAGGATCTGCCTCTGCCCAGTAGCTAGAAGTCAGTTGGGGATGGTGAGAATGGGGAGCTGTGTCTCTGCAGGGCACGTAAAGCCTGTGACTATCAAGAAGAGATAGGGTATTCTGCGCCTGAGGTATGGTAAGGACATCTTTCATGTCAAAGGCTTTGTGGCTTTTATTCACTAAATTTGCCTGGGTGGAAGTTTCTACGCGGTGTATTCTGATTTCTTGATTCAGCTCTTGCTGTGGTCTCGGCACTGCAGGGCAGCTATTTGGGCCATCCCCAGAGGTGGTGCTAATGGGGCTGGAACCCTCTGGCTGCCCATCAGCCACTGCTAAAAGCAGCAGCGACAGCAAGAAGTGGAATTGTGTGCAGGCATTTGGGGTTGCCGCAGTGTCAGGCGGAGCGGGACAATTATTTGTTTGCTTGCGGCATTTGGAATCTGTGGGATTACACGCATGGTTGGCTGCAAATGTAGCGAGCATCAATACCCGGGTGCGCCCGTAGCTTGGGATGGCCACATCCCTGCTGCAGGGTCTCAGGGGTCCGGCCCCAGGTCTGTCAGTAGCAATTGCTTCGAGCTCCCCAGCTGGCAGGTGTTTGGGATGGTGCAGGGATGCTGAGTGATGCAGGGGGCTGCTAAGGACCAAGCCATTATGGCACCTGGAAATGCTTCTCCCTCCCCATGGAGCTCACCAAAGTGCTTGGGATATCCATGAGAGGTGTTTGTTTTCCGTGGCAGGGTATAAGAGACATGGGATGTGTGGATAATGTGGGTCTCCTGAATCCATGGCTACCAGGGAGAAGCAGGAGGGAGGCAGTGAAAAGAGATGGCACTGTCATATCCACTCTGCAGACCTGACAGCTGGAGTTATGGTGGCACTTGGTCCTGGCTGAGCAGATTAGAACTAAAAGGGGTGAAAAATTAACTTCTTTCCTTCCCCAGATTCCTTTGAAGAATGACATAAAACAAACAAACACAAAAAGAAATATTAAAATATTGGAGCTATTCCCAAATTGAGGGAACAATATATTTTAATAAAATATATAAATAAAAAAGAATATTAAGTACATATAAAACATATTAAAATATTGGAGCTACAAAGGGGAGAAGCTTGAGTGGCAGTTGCCTTGCCCTCCTGGGCAGACACAGCTCCCCAGAGGTTATCTGGGGATAACCTCTGAGAGATGTAACAAACCAAAAGGGGTTAGAGAACTCCCTCTCCAATCTGTCACCCTTTGTGGCCACTTGCCAGTTATAGAATCAAAATGGAATTGAAGAGGAAAAAAGATTTTGAAAATCATGTGCAAACACACACCAGAAAATTGATTACATGAGAGAAAATTGAAACAATACCTTCACTTCAGCAGAAAAAAAGGGTCTTTTCCTTGGGAACATAACAGCATGGCTCACCAGGTCCTTGCAATGCTACTGAAAGACAAGATGGCAGATAATTTTTTCCTGATATATTTCTTCTTCTAGCACCAAAATCATCACTGATCACCATGTAGGAGTAGGTAAAAGGGGAGCACAAACTCTGGGGCCAGAACGAGAAACAAAATAAGCCCTTGAACAGGATGGATCTGCTTGGCCAAGGGCAGTACAGCCAGATGGCCCCCATGACACAGACTGGGAAGCAGAATAACCATAATAATGTGTCCCATTTTGCCCAATCAAATTATAAAATTAGAACATGACAAAAAGTACCACTTGAATTGCTACTTTGAACTGGACTCATGGGACTTACTGGACAGCAGTGCCCTCATCCCACTTCATCTGCCACAGTGAACAGGCACTTAACAAGCAAGGGCAAAATTTCACCTTCATTTTACAGCTGAACTGGTTTATGGCTCACCTGCGCTTATAAGCAAAGCTAACATTTATCTCTGGGAGAGGTAGGAAAATCTGAAAAATCCAAGGCAAATTTCTCTTGGGGACTCAGGTGTCTAACTCTACTGTCAAGGTTCCCCATGACTTTGCAAAGGCAAATTTGAATTTGAATTTAGGCATTCAAAAACCTGAATTTGGGCTTAATCTTCTCCCACATATTCAGGGCACCTGCAGGTGACGAAGGAACTGAACATCGATCTCTAATACAAGTCTGGTACCCTAAGCACTGGCCTGTAGTTTGTCTCCCAAAGAGGTCAAGGGTATGATGATTCCCCTTATCCCCCACCTCAAAAAGCAGCATATTTGCAATTCACTTCTCCCCTGTTTGAGCATAACCCCAGCCTGTATTAGATGACTTCAGGGAGACAGGTAATAGATGCTTCAGTTTCAAAGCTTTAGAGAGACACTGCAGGGACAGCACCTGACTGGCACCTCACCTTGCACACAGGCATGGAGGGAAGGGCACCTCTGAGGATGCCCAGCTCACATGGCAAACATCATTCTGGGGTAACTTCTATCATGGGAGATGCACAGATGCAGGAACCGAGGAACCTGATTTCACCACTGAATATTTTTTCCTTCTTTGCCTCTTTCCCATATCCTATAGCGTCCCTGTGTGTTGCATCTGAGCAAAACCCAAACTGAGCAAAGCTGGGTTTTGTGATGCAAAAAAGCAATGCCTCAGACTGCTGTGAACCACAGCACCCTCACAGTGCCTGGAGGTACCAGGAGTCCTCTCTGCATCCATACAGTCCTGTGACAATGGCACTGGGGCAGCTCCTGTCTTGCTGTGCCCCTTTATGGGGCTGTGGTGGCAGTGAGTGGGTTCTTCTTCAGCCTGTTGCTGCATTCCTTCCTACCTGCCTTTATCCATTTGGCACAGTGTTGAGGAAGGAGAAGCCACCATCAGTTCCTGGGAGAAAGTACAAATACAATGGACAATCCTGGCATCAGTGGGCAGCTTGCTGGACTGAAGGAGGTTGAAGCACTGAGATGGGGAAACCCAAGCAGTGTCCTGCCAGTGCCTCTCATCCCAAAAGATGCCCACCCTGTGGGCCAGTGCTGGGAATAGCGTGTGTTGGGACTGCCCAACCCAGTCTGTGCCCATATGTCTGCAGGGATGGGAATGAAGTGCTGTGCAACACCAGAGGAGCTGTCCTGCCATGTCCCCTCTGTCAGACCCTTGGCAGAACGGCTGGGGTGGTCGGTGGAGATGGAGTAGCGGCTCACTCCAGCCCTAATGAACACACCCGTGGAGCAGGTGTGCCAAACCACAAAGACACCTGAGCTGGCAAATGTCCTGTCTTCCCATTACCGCAGCGCTTGCACTCAGCATCAGCTGTAAATCCCTTGACATAAAGGGATATGTGCACCCACCACTCATGTGAATATGTGTGATGGAGCAGGTGGGCAGCAGGGCAAGGGGCTACGTTCAGGAATGGGGCGCTGAGTTTAGGAACGGGGAGCTGAGTTTAGGAACGGAATGATATATGGCCCAGTCAATCCCCAAACAGCCATCGGCTCCTCCATGCACAGGGAGCAGCTAGAGCTCTGGGAGATGAGGAGGATGCCCAGGGTTAATTCACGGGATTGGGACTCGGGGTAATCCCCACCAACTGTCCCCCAAGAGACCAGGGAGCCTGTGCCGGTACCTAGGTCGGGATTTAGATCCCGAGCATCCCCAGACATGAGGCGGGGCAGCCGTGCTGCCACACAGGTTCACCCCAGGCGTAGCCAGCTGTCTTTAAGTGGTTCCGAGTGGGGCTGCGAGCCTGCAGCCTGTCCCCACAGCGTGCTGCCCTCACATATCCGACCGGAGGGGCGAGGGGCGGGCAGCGGCCGCCCCGCGCCGGGAGGTGCCCGGACCGCCCCCGGACCCGCCCCGTCGGCTGCCCCCGCCCCCGGCTGTCCCCGCCCCGGCCCGGCCCGTGGCGGCCGGCGGAGCGCGCCCGGCGGCGGCGGGGAGCGGCGCGGATGGAAGCGGTGCTGCCGGGGGCGGCGGGGCGCGGAGCCGGAGGTGAGTGCGTGGAAGGGAAACGGTGTCCGTGTGTCCCCGCAGGGGTGCCTGTCCGTGCGTACATGTTTGCGCACACGTGTGTCTGTGCGTGGGGGGATGCGGGTGCCCGTGTCCACGTGTGTGCCGGGGAGCGCGCCGGGGTGTGCGGGGGTGCCGCTGCGGGATGTCTCTCCTCATGCCCGCCCGTGAGTGCTGTCGTGACCCGCCACCCTCCCGGGAGGATGCGGGAAGGCCTGGGCAGCCTTCTCCGGCTCCCGGAGCCAGCGCACCCCGCTGCTCCCCCGGGCTGCGTGGAGCCCGCACGCTGTGCGGGAGCGGGGCCGAGTCGGCGCTAACCCGGCCCGCCGCTCCGCTAGAGCCGAGCCGCCAGCCCGGCCGCCGCCGCTGCTCCCGCTCCTTCGCTCGCGGAGTCCTCCCCGGGTGCTCCCGAATCTTCCCCGCTCCCGGAAGGCAGAGCAGCGCGGGGCGAGCCCCGAAACAGCCCCGGTCAGAGCGCGGTGTCCGCAGTATATTCTGAAGGAGGAACGTGCCGAGGGTCCGCCGCCCCGGCGCTCCAGGGAAGAGCGAAGCGCCGGCTGGGAGCGCGGGCAGTGTTTCCAGCGGCGCTCGGAGCGGCCGCTGCCGTTTCCGCAGCAGCGATCGCAGCGTCCCCGCGGGTCCCCAGCGCCGGGCTGTCACTCGGAGCGGCCCCGGAGCACCCTCCGGGGACACCGGCCCCGTCCCGTCCCGTCCCGCGGGTGCGTGGGGCGGCAGCGCCGGCCGCAGGGGACACGCAGGAGGGGCCTCCCACGCCGGGGGAGCGCTTTCTCATGTTGTTGTTGTAGGGGGATGGTGAGAGGGAACTTTTTGATATTTAACCTTCCTACCCGTTCAGGAAACAAAGATAAAACTCCGGTTAAACAAAACAAAACAAAAAAAGGCAGCATTGGAAAAAAAAAAAAAAAAAAAAAAAAAAAAGCCGCGACGTGAATTTAACCCGAATCCTTCTGCCAGGTTTTGTGATTCATAGCTTTAAGTACAGGAAGGTCGCTGCTTGG
Organism: Coloeus monedula; assembly: GCF_965178545.1. Lineage (NCBI taxonomy): Eukaryota > Metazoa > Chordata > Aves > Passeriformes > Corvidae > Coloeus > Coloeus monedula. The sequence continues at coordinate 38,696,581 of NC_138783.1, forward strand.
GCTTTTTCCTCTTTCGATGGAAAGAGGTTTTTTTTTCTCTTTCCTGGTGCTGTGTGAGCATCCCGGGAGCTGTGGGCAGCTGCTGCCAGAGACCAGGAGCTCGTGAATGAGAGTCTGCAAGGCCCTTATCGTGCATCCCCTGAGTACAGGTTCTGCCTTTTTATATATAAAAAGAAGCCTAAAAGCTTCCTGAGAGAAGGGTGGCAGTGAACATGAGTCCCATGAATTTTCCTGAGCACAGCTAGCTGGCAGCGCCATTCCTGCTAACAGGTGTGCATGTATATAGTTATATATAGATATTAAATACATACATTAAAAATATATGTAGATAAATGTTTGTGTATTTTTCTGTATTTACATATATATAGAGAGAGATATATGGCTGCATATATGATATATAAATAAAATAGAGACCATGTGTATATATTTATTTTTATACATATATATGTGTATATAATAGATTTTTGCATATACATGTAGTCATTTCTAATGGCCAGAAAAGCTTTTCCAAGAGTTCTATAAATACCTTATCAAGAAATGTCTGAGTGATGAGGGCAGGGAATATTGGGTGGGCAGGAGCCCATAATAAAATCCTCTCTGGGGCTGTGCTGGGTGCATGCTATGGCACTGCATGGAGAGTCCGAGTCCTGCCCAGCCCTCCTCATCCTCAGCCGTGACTGGAGCAGTGGTATGAGGGGATGAATTCGGGGAGGCTGGTTTTAGGTTGTTAAACAGGGGAGGTGTGTGCCCCACAGTGTTTCTGGGGCTGGGCTTCCCAGTTTCCCCAGGCTGTTTGGGGCCAGTGGGATCCCCCAATCACCTGCGTGTCCATTCTCCTCTGTCCTGATGTCCATTGCTCCCCTTTTCTATCAGCATTTCACAGGGGGAACTTTGCTTTCCCTCTTCTTTTGGAAAGCACTCAGCTTCAATCTACAGGGGCACGTGTCGCCTCTCCTAAATCCAAGTATCTGCAGGATTGGTGACAGGCCTGAGGGCAGTTTCCAAGTCTTGGCCTCCCACAGCGATCTGGACCAAAGCCTCTGCGCATTAGTCCCTGGATGGAGGGATGGGTGCACGGATAGAGCTCTGGTGCTCCTTGCAAGAGCTTTTCTGTGAGGAAACGCCAGCACAAAGCCAAAGGCAAAGAGACACCTAAGGGGGTTGGAAGGGATCCCAGCTGTAGCCCGGGGAGGGTCAGGCACAACCAAACTTTGTACAAGGGTGTGTCAGGATTATGTGGAGATGTTACTGCTGACCATTGCAGCTTTCTTTTTTTCTCACTGATAGGCATGTAACTCACTTTAAAGGCCAGATCTGGTATAAATGTTATTTGGTGCTAAGGCAGGAGTGTGTGCCCTGTGTAGCTTCCTTGTCCTGGAAACCATTAGGAGGACGGCTGCATACTTGGATTTTCACACACAGACTATCTGCTAATGTAATAGTCCCAGTGGAAAGTTTAGTGCTCGGGAATATTTTGTGGATTTGAGAAAAATCCCAGGAGGATTTTTGGTTTCATACAGCAATTGCTTTTTGGCAGCTTTGGGGTAGATGTAATCTGGTTCCCATTTGTGTCCTGAATATTTAAATGGAACGGCCTGCCTTCCACTCAGGGCACAAGTAGAAATAGATGGAAGTAGAAAATAATAGTAACAAGAAAAACATCACCTCTAGAAAAAAAAAATTTCTTAGGGCAGCTTTTCAGATGTTGCATTTAGGAAATGTGTATGTCAATTTTTGGTCCTTTTAGTGACTTTTTGAGTAGGTGAGATACTGCTGTGGGTGTAAATCTGAAGTAAACCTGTAGAAGCTGGTGAAATTGCTCCAGGTTTGGATTGGTGCATGTGAGAGCAGAGTTTGGCCACACAGTAAGGTGTATCCCATTAGTGGCAGGCAGTCCTGCAGCATTTGCTGGCTTTCAGTGGCTTTGTCCAGCTCAGATGTCCCACCACGGTGTGTGGTTGTGGTTTTCCTGATGCGTGTCTGTCCCACATCTTGAAGGTGTCATTTTTGTGCAAACCAAGCCATGACAGCCAGCACCTGTCAAGGCAGCACCAGCCGAGGAGCAGGGTGATCTACAGGGGGATGCCACATCTCAAGAAAACACAGCATGGGGTTAAATAATTGAGCAGCACTTGGGATTATCTGCTCTGACCATGTTGGCTAACACAAATATTAATGTGCTTTAGACAACAGTAACTCCAGTGATCAAGTCTCAGGCTGGAAAATAATGACATTGTTAACTTAATGAACGATTTAAGGAATTAAAATGCTTTTAGTGAAATTCTTCCCTATGATGGCTACCTGCCATGGACAGAGGGTCCCTGCCAGTGACATATCCTGTCCCCTGGGGTGTGTCCCTCTGCTTGTGACCAGCACCATTTTTGGGGCTGTTTTTTGATAGGATGGCTCCACACCAGTGGCTGTTGCTGTGATTTTCCCTGTTTTAAATCTGAGCAGAGCCATCTGGGAGCAAGAACTACAGGCAATTATCTTGTTAGCACTTCTACGTATAACACCTTTATTAAATTTCTGCATTTTAAAAGTGGCCGAATATAAATTGCTTGTAATGATTTAATAATGGAAGGATCATAGTTGTAATATATATTCTGGTGGGAAGAAGGTTTAATTTCTTTTTGCTTTAAGTTATGACACTTAATTGTGTAAAGGCTCTGCTTAGAGTAGGGTTATCACAAGCAGTTCTTTACACAGATCACGTGAAGAGCTGTGGATCCTTAGGATGGTTTGTTGCTTGCATTAAAAGAAAAGGAAAAACTCTAGAAATCCATACGATAGAGTTCAATGCCTGCCTTTTCAGTTAGAGAGCACTGTACAGCCTTTGTACTATTTTTGTTCTGTCCTTATCCCAGGCTCCTTTGTACGCTGCAAGTTTGTGGGAATGACTCAGGGAGAAAGCTATTTAACCTAAAGGACACCACTGGCAAAAAAAAAAAAGAGATGGATAAAGAGCAATGTCCGTGACTGTGAGTGGGAACCAAGGAGAATATTTGTGTGTGTCTGAGGAAGAGAGATCCCAAAACCTCCTCCAAATGGGAAAAAAAATCCTCTTCTTCAAGATGCTGTTTATTCAGTTCAAGAAGGGAATTTTAAAATATACTTGCTTGAAGTAACAAGGAGCTAAGACTGAATGATCCACAGACCTAGGTCCTATTTCACTTCTGGTTAATTAATGGAAGGGCTTAAATATCCGAGTGACACGGATCGTGCCAGTGCTTTTCTGTAACATGATCATTTTTAAAGGCAGTAAGTACAGCAAAATTTATCATGGCTTAAACTCCTGCTCTACAAGTGTCTTGTCTGTAAGCTGTAGCTGATTGATGATTTTTCTTTTTTCCCCCAGTAGAAGAAAATTTCCTTCCCTAAGAATTTATGTGATGAATTTTTATCTTGGAGGTTTTTTATTGCTTGGAAATCAGAATTTATAGTGTAGTGAAATTGTCTGCAGACAGCTGCTGTGCTGATAAGCAGTGTGGCTGTAGCAGAAGTGTTGTCTCACTCGCAAGCTCCATGTCAGCCTTCGTATTTCACTCTTTTACCAGGAGTTTCTTTCCCTACTTTCAGCTCTGAATAATACTTATCCTTTCATCTCAGAGCAGCAAGGCTGACATGAGTCATCATTGTGCCACTGGCACTTTGATCAAAGCAGGATTTTCAATTATTGATTCAATTCTTTGAATAAATTTGGGCTGGCTGTGTATTGTAGACTCAGTGTTATAGCTGCAAAGGCAAATGTGTAGCTTATAATATAGAGAGACCTTAAAAATGCACGTATTTGTGCAAAGCCTAGTGCAGCTGCCTAAGCAATATGCATCTTTTCCTCCGTGGGGTTAATGCCCAGGTATCTGTTTGGCACCTGGAGGTGTGATGAGAATGCTCTGCCTGTATCCTGCCTCTCCTCTGGGGTGAGCCTGGGACGGGGGGAAAAACCAGCATGTTTTTCTAGCATTATAAAACCTGTTACCATCTGAGATGAAAGAGTGGTGATGGGCACTGTTTGCCCCTACATGCCAGCACACCTGATTTCCATGGGGAAGGCGGAGAAGTGTGGGCATCCGAGGGGATCTCCCGGGTAGGCAGGCTTGGCTCCACTCTATCCATGTGATCTCATGCCAGCTTCAGGAGCTGCTTTCAAAGCACATTTGCTTTGCTTCTCTCATAGGTTTTTTTCTCCCTTGCTTTGCTTTTTGCTGAGGGGAAGCATATATGAAAATAAGCACGTGAGGCTGAAGTTTTGTGGAGAATGCTCATCCTTGTCAGCAGTTAAATTTGGACGTGTTAGCACGATTCCTTGGGAGAGACGGAGTTTGGCTGCCTCCATTGCCTATTCACATTAGTCTTGCTCGTGTTTTCTTGGACAATGCACTTTCTGGAGACTGGCATGACAGTACCAAGGATGGGTGACTCCAGGAACTCTTCTTGAGCAAGGGAATAGCACAACGTGGATCCTGGAGCTGATATTGGGATGAGGATTTCTTTCCCCAGAGTGGTGAGTTGCGGAGGCGTAGCTCGGTCTGATAATCCTGCCAGGCACAGGGGTGCAGCTTCTCCTGGCTTTCATGTGGAAAATGAGAGGTGCTGCTTGCTCACATCTGGTGTGCATTATGTGTGTTGGATTTTAGTCCTGCAAGATATTGCTCTGCTCCTGTGAAAATAATACTAGTGATGCTTGTTCAGTCCTCGCAGGGCTCGGGAGCCCTGGCAGTGGATGCGAGGTTCACAAGCAGAATTATGGGGTGTGAGGATGAGTCAGCCACCCCAGAAGTGACCTGGAAAACTTGTGCATTGACTGGGGAGCTGTTGATGGAAAATGATCACCAGTGGCTGCCTGAGCCCCTGCACTTCATTGGAGCTGTGGCTGCAAAAGAATCCCAACGCTGCTGAAGGAGAGCTGCTGGAGGTACCAAAAACATGCCTTGTGACATTGTTAGGAGTCCAATTTTTATACCTAAACCAAGAAGCGAGACACATGAGTTATTTTTTTCTTCCCAGCTTTGGGAGAGTGGCATGGCTATGGGGCTGGGGTATGGCAATCCCTGCTCTCACAACTGTGCTAATGCTTAGGAGGGGAAGTAGGGTTCATGGGCCAGGATGCACATGGAGGGGTGTCCAGCCTCAACAGAGGGTCCCTGTGACCCTCTGCAGGGACTGATTGGTCCACCCTGGGCAATTCATGGTACAGCCTTCGTGCAGCCCCTGGAATGTTGGAGTGCTTTACTGTCCTTTTATTTTCCTTAAACAATTCTCTTCCTTTTTTGACCTGAGATTTTTATGCAGCAACAGGGCAGAGAAAATATTTTAAATGTGGAATAAGGTATTTATACTCCTTTTTGGCACAGGTATGATACAGAAGGACAGATGTGGGCTTGGAAATGATGTAGTTTTTGCTCTGTCTTTTTTGGACTTCCCTTACATACTGTGGCAGGATTTAAAGGAAAGTGTAAAGCTGCCTTACTTACTTTTTAATTTTAGATGATTGCTTTGGATGATATTTGAAACACCTCAGTTTCTGTTGAACTACTCGGTCAGTAGGGTACAGATTAAAAGGATTTTTTGGAGGTCAACTCTATGGTTTTGTTTGGCTGGGTGGATTTTGAGTGGTAGAAGAGGAGTTACACATGCCAGCAGCATGGGCTGTGCTGTGGGCAGCCACATTATGTTACCTGGGTGGGCAGTGGGGTGTGATGCAGAAACTCATTAGCTGGACTCTGCCGTGAGGTGTTGCCTCTAAATAGCACCAAGCTGTGTTTTCACAACTGGCATAATTTGGTGTTTTGCTGAAGATGAGAGTCCTAGTACAGTTTGGCTGTAAGCAAACCATCTTCTCTGACTGTTTTCGTAAATTTGTTTCTTGGGGATGCTGTTATTGCTCTAAAAGCATGGCTTTCCTCTCATGTCACAGCAATGAGCTTCCTATGTGGTTTGCTTTAGATCCTTTTCAAAACCAGACTGAAACCACATCAGAAACAGGAAATATTTAAGTGTTGCTCCACTGTCTCTGGGTCCTGGCTGACTGTCTGGTGTTAATCTTAGCAACTGATTCATTTAAGTAGTTCTGAATCTTCAAATGAATTGCACTGCTGTGCAGTAACCTCCAGGATAATATGTCTGCTTCTGTACAATGGAATGTATGCTTATCTAAAAGAAAAGGAAAACAAGTGAATTGGTGTCAGACAGTCACTTAGTGTAGGAGGGTCAGTAGAGATGCAGAAATGAAGGCCTGGAGCAGCTGCCCAATTTAGCAAGGACTGAACTGGGCCAGAAATGTGGTCATGTCTTACAGAGCTGGCTATAAGAGGCACTAGACGTATGGCAATTGAAGGCGTGATGTCTATGGACTGGGCTGCATCCTGGCATTCTGGGGCTGAGGGGGCTGGGCTGCCTTTGGGAGCGGGAGAGGAGAGGGCACAGCACAGCTGGCAGCTGCCTGCAGGCACCTACAGACATGATGAGGTTGGTTCTTCTTGGCAGTGGCTGTCACAAAACATGGGGCAGCAGCTGCAGCAGCTGTGGTTTATGGTTTGTTTGGGCTAGATGTGGGTAAAAAGCCATTCCCCAGGGACACGTCCCTGAAGGGGTGATAATCTTCATCCTAGGTTGCGCTCAACTGGCTTCTTACTCATGGCTGCTGGGCACCACTGCTCTGGCACCAGGAATCAGTTATAGGGATGAAAATTGCTCTTTTGGTGAGCACTGTAGAGGAATGCGGAGGTCTGGGAAAGGAACAAATGCCTGAGCATTGGATGGGTGCCTTGCACCATGTCAGAGCTGGGTGTAATAAAGCCTTTCCCTTCAGAGAGTGGAGCTGGGATTTGGAAGGCTCCAGTGACAGCAAGGAGGGAAAGAAAAAAGGCTTGTGCTTTGCTCCAAATGGCTTGGGAGGTTCCCCTAAGCTTTCAAGTGGTGCCTTACTGCCCATAATCTGGATTTTGGTTATGCGCCAAACACTGATCTTTTGGCAACTGTTTTCTGTGTTACACAAAAACTGGTTTTCTGTGTCAGTTACAGCTGACATTTTATTAAAACCTACTTTGAATGAGCATAAAATATTGTTACATCATTTTTAATGGCATAAGACATCATGACATCATTTTATAATGATAAAACATCAACGTGGGTGCATCACAGTCCAGTAGTTTCTGCCTGGATTTGGGCTACTTGATTTTGACTCTGATATAACAGAGATCAGAAACTGAGCAGTTTGGCAGATGCTGGTATTTACTAATCCTGATTTTAGTAGAATATTGCTCTGCCACGACTACCAAGGACAAGGGGTTAGGTGAGAATTTCTGATCCTGTTAAAGAAAAAGCATGTCTTTGTTCTCGATCTTGTAAAATTTGAAACCATGACCCAAGGGTGCCTACAGACTCGAAATGCAGAAGGCGAGGGTACAGTTTTACTAACAGTTTATTTCTTTTGAATTCTCTTTGGTTAGTGATGAGTCCAAGCCAGTATCTGCTTGAAGCTGCTTGTCTTCTTCCTTCGGTGTGCAGGTTTTCTTTGCTTCACCCCAGTCTACCTTTTATTCATAAAACAAGCTTGGGGTTGAAATGCACTGGTTTCATACAGGATTCCAAATTCCAAGGCAGAACTGTGGGTGTGGAGGAGCAATTAAGGGTGTCTTTAATCCTATTCTCTACCAGAATAGGCCAATAATTTTTGAAATTAGTTTACTTGAGATTTTTTTTGGGTCTGTGTTGGCATCAGCACAATTTACAGACCAGTCTCCTATGCTTCTTTTCACAGACATATATGGTTTAGATCTACTCAAGCAAGCAATCTTTCCCTCTTGCTCTCTAAATATAGATAACTGCCATACACATTCATGCATAATATGAATGGTAAAGTGATGAATTCATTAACATTTTGCAGAAATGTCTATTTCTTTTCCTCTTGGCACAGAAGAAAATAGTATCTTCATGCCTGTAGAAAAGATAGCCTGGATCCTACCCCCTTGTTATCCCTCTGCTGCCTTGCTCCATGCAGTTGCATGGGGTTAGCGATGACCTGTGTAATATATGCAGAGAGATGCAGTTAACTGAGCACAAACCAAGCAGTTAGGATTTATAAATCCAGGTCATTTGTGCATGACTCTTTCTTTCCTGCAGAGCGGGGTGCTGCAGATCTCTGTGTTTGTGGGCTTCCTGACCCACAGGGGTCAGTGGATGCAGCACTGGTGCCACTTTGAGCATTCCACCTCCTGCTCAAGCAAGTCCTTGGCAGTGGCTGGTGCTAGAGGTTGATGACCATTCCTTTAGCCTAAAACCTGTGACAACCAGTGGGGTGAGTTGAGAGTGAGTCTTCTGTGTCCCTGCTGTGTGCCAGGGTACTTGCAGCCAGGAGGTGCTCATTTCCAAGGTTTGAACCTTGAAGAGCCTCTCTTTACAAAAATGAGTAAGTTCTCAGAAAAATGAGAAAGTGAAAAATAACAAAATCATAGAACAGACCAGGTGGGAAGGGATCTCAGCAGATCACCTGGTCTAACCTTTTGAGGGAAGGAGACAATTTAGATGAGATTATCTAGGACAGTGTCTAATCGCATCCTGAAAACCTCCAGTGATGGGGAGTCCGCCACATCCCTGGGCAGGTTGTTCAGTGAGTGATTGTTTTCACTGTAAAAAGTTTCATCCTGATGTCGAGATAAAACATCTCTTAGTGCAACTCATGCTTGTTGCCCTTTCTCACGGTAGCTCCTTGTGAGGAGAGGGCCTCTTTCCTCTCAGTAGCCTCCTTTTAAATCCTGCAAGACTGTAATGAGAGCTCCCTCACAGCCAGGGAGAAAGGACCTAACTTCTTCAGCCTTTCCTCACAGAACAGGCTCTACAGCCCACTGATGATCTTTGCGGCCCTCCTTTGGACCCTGTACAGTCTGTATCTTTCTTGAATTGTAGGGTTATGCCAATGTAATTTGTGACCTGAGATATAGGGACAATCCAATGTCATTGCTGGCTTAACGCTGCTATGATGCATTTTGTATCAGCTTCTTAAAACAAGCACCCCTGAGAACAGATTTAGGATGGGCCCTGTTGTTTGCCAAGTTGCAAGCAGAAAAGGCCTGAGTGCTGTGTAAGTGCTGCTCAGCAGAGACTAAAACATCCCTGCGTTATCAACAGTGTTTCCAGTGCAAATCCAAAACACGGCCCCACACCAGCTACTGAGAAGAAAATTAACTCTACCCTAGCCAAAACCAGCTCAGTCCAGCCATCAGTGTCTGTAGCATGCTGGGGCTGGGGCATGCAGCTCCTGTGCAGTTGATCTGCCAGACGAATTCCCATGGCCCTCCAGCTACATCCACTCCTTACCATATTAAGAACATCTGGACAAAGTGATTTATAAACTCTCTCCCTTGATAGCACTGGTTGTATTTTATGTCTCAGCAATTTTCTGTATTGCTAAACTATTACTCATGGGCAGATTTTGTGGTAAGGCCTTTCCCAGACTATAGCCCTATTTAATGTGCAGCTGTGTCCTCAGCTTTCCTTCTTTTTACCTATTCCCTTGTTCAGTTTTATGCTGGCTCTGTTGGTTTCATGTCCTGGGGCTATGCCCTGATTCGTGAGCTTGTGACTTGTCACTGCTGGCTCTTACAAACCTTTCTTTGTACCTGGACTGAGGACCTTGTAGCCCAGGGTGGGCCAATGCATGAAACAGCATTGGTGACTTGGTGTTTTGCCTCTCCTTCCTCAGAGCTACTGTGTTATTTGGGAGGTGCGGACTGAAGAGGTGGTTTGCTCACTGGCCTCAGAAGGGCTCCTTGGCACCCAGCCAGGCTCAAGAAAATTTTTTTTGACTACTATTGTAAGTCATGGCTTCATATTTTGTCATTCATGCGGTTTCTTTACTGACATTCCGTTCGTCTTTCTTCCAGGCTCCACATCTGTTTGTTACAAGCCTACCAGCCCAGTCCAGGTACTGGAAGACACTGGCTTTCTTTACCAGGATCACCAGTTATTTGCTGGCAGGCATGAAGTGTCTCCACTAGCGGCTGAAGTGATCAGTGCCAAAGAAAAAGCTGGTAAGCGCATGGCCACACTTCCGTATGAACCCACTGCACTTACTTCCAAGTTTTCCCCAAAGCATAAATCGAGCAGTTTAAACCATTTACAAATAGTGTTTACAGAGTTGAAGGCCAGCTTCTCATTCTTGCTAGAGTCAAAGTTACCTTTGGCTTGTGTATTGTGGCCCACCATTGCTTGTTACCTCTACTTGTGGAGGATGCACCATTTCCACTCGTCCTTCAGGACATGGTTGCTTTTCACTGCACAGCCGGACCAATTTCCACAGCTGTTTTGCTGATGGAGCAAGACCACAGGCACTGTGGAAGGCTCACTGTGGTCAATCCTTCTGGACTTCAGTAATAGGCAATTTAAAGTACATCTCCCAGATACAAGGATGATAACATGACTAGTACAGAAGTGGAAATCCTGATGTGTTATAAAGAACTGCCTTGACTGTGTGATGTTGGCTTTGTCCCCTTTCCTCAGGCTTTTCTCAGGCGTTGTCTTACAACCTAGACTGGAAGCTTTCTGGTGTGTTAGGGAGATGTTACTCCTTGTCTGCAAAAATGTCCATTGTGGTGAGGCTTCTGTGTGCTGTGATAACATGGATAAAGCAGCAAGAGTTTGCTGTAACTGCAGGAACATGTAAGGCAGATGGATACTTGGCCGTTGAGCAGACAGGTAGATGGAGATGTGTGTGTCTGTGCATCTTCCTGGCTTAGACACCATCCCGAGGAGCTGATAGCCCCTCTGAGAGGTGGTGGCCAGGCTGCAACCCCAGCGAGTGAGGCTGGCAGGCAGATAACATGGTTTCAGCGAAAGCAGGAGAGGTGTATCTCCTAGGGCAGGTGTGGAGTGAAACAGCCTGGGAATCTTCTCTCCCTCTTGAGCCCCACAATCATCTTTAAGGTTTTGCCACAGAAATGTTAGTGGAAATGACCTCATTGTTAAAGGCTTTTCTTTCCCTCTTGCATCTGGGTTGTATATAAGTTATCCCACAGCATGTGCAGTAACTGGTGAAACCTCCGGGAAATGACCAGACCTCAAGAGAAAGTTTGTTTTTAAACTGCTTTTAAATGCCAAAAAACAAATGTAATTCCTGACAAACTCCTCTGAGAATTGGAAACAGCAGGAGAAAGAAAGTTGCCAAGAACAACCTCAAAAAACCAAACTGCAGACATCACCTCCTTCTTACCTAGGGACATTGGAAGACTCTTCTCACTTTTGTCTGCACTGGAATCTTTCAGGAACATTCCTCTGAGTTCAGACGGTGTTCAGATAGACAGCTTACAGCACTTTTGGGATGGGTGTGGAAGAAGGGCTGCAGGAGGGAGGGATTCCAAACCTCTCAGCCATGGCTATAACACAATATGCTGAGTTGAAAGGGACTCATTGGGATCATCAAGTCCGGCTCCTGGCCCTATGCAGGACACCCCAAGAATCACACCATCTGCCTGAGAGCATTGTCCAGATGCTTCTAGGTGCTTAGCTCCAGGCAAGCTCCATTCCATATGCAGTGCAAAGATGGTGCCATTGGCTCTGAATGACTTCAGTAGCCTGTGTTAGGGTTGTGTAGCTAATCTGTCTGTGTTTTTTTTTTTTAAATGCTGGCATTACATCTATGACCATAATGCCTTCCTTGTGTTGACCCAGCAAAATTACAACAGTTAGTATTGACTCCCTTAGAAACAGCGTTATCAGCCAGAAGGGAAATTGCAGTTTTTAGAGGAACATGCTGGAGCACAGATTATTCTCAGACCTTTAGGGTCACTTTATTTTCAGTTCCATTTCACAGTTTTCCTGTGACACATTTTACATTTTATTTTGTCATGGCACACAGTACACTTATGACTTCGTCCATCAAAAATACAGTAGCTGGTATTGCCATGCAGGCTGCCTCTGTAAGTTGTGCAAGCCATCTCCAGGGAGAGGTCAAACACTGGAACAGGCTTCCAAGAGAGGTGGTCAATGCCCCAAGCTTGTCAGTGTTTAAAGAGGCATTTGGACAATGCCCTTAATAAAATACTTTAACTTTTGCTGAGCCTTGGATTGGTCAGGCAGTGGGAGGAGATAATCATTGTAGGTCTCTATCCCATCCCATCCCATCCTATCCTATCCATTTCAGAAAATACCAAATTTCCCTGTGATATGGAATGTCCCTTGTTGACTTGGAGGGGGGGTTCAGAGCTGTGGGTATGGGATGCATGGAATATTGTGGAGGGGAAGGCCAGGGAGGGGACTGGAATGTGTTCCTAGGGGTCACTGCAAACAGAATTAGGGGTGGGGGACAAAGAGGGAGCAGTGCTCCGCCTCCTTCGTTGGCTTCCAGCCGTGTCACCTGTGCTGCCAGGGGAATCCTGGCAGGGCACTGCCCATGAGGTGCATCCTGGGCACACGGTCACTGTTGTGGGACGTAGGAGGGGAAAAAAGAGCAGGGGGAATTAGACCTCCTGGACAGCAGAGCTAATGGCCACCTCTCTCTCCCTGCCCAGCCGAGGACACCCTCTGCACCCTGCGCCCACCCAGCTTCCGCCGTGTGCCAGAGGCGGAGATGCGAGGGGCAGAGGAGGTGGCAGCCGGCACCGTCCTGCAGCGCCTGATCCAGGAGCGGCTGAGGTATGGCAACCCCAGCGAGAACATGAACCTGCTGGCCATACAGCACCAGGCGACGGGCAGCGCCGGCCCCTCCAACAGCACTGCCAGCACTCTCTCTTCCGCAGAAAACCTTGCTCCCGAAGACCTGCCAATGGTCCAGCCGTCAGGGCGGCAGGAACCACAGGGGCAGGAGCACCAGGGGGACGGTGCTGCCATGGAGAAGCAGCCCCGGGCCCCGCAGCCCCCGCACAGCACCGAGGAGCTCCCCACGTATGAGGAGGCCAAGGCCCAGTCTCAGTTTTTCCGTGGCCAGCCCGCACCACCAGCCACCGCTGCCACACCGGGTTTTTATGGCTCCTCCAGCCAGAAGTCCAGGACGGAGGGGAGGCCGACAGTGAACCGGGCCAACAGCGGGCAGGCGCATAAGGATGAGGCGCTGAAGGAGCTGAAGCAGGGCCACGTCCGCTCGCTGAGCGAGAGGATCATGCAGCTCTCGCTGGAGAGGAACGGGGCCAAGCAGCACCCCCCAGCCCCAGGAGGTGGGAAGGGTTTCAAGGCAGCCCCACAACCTGGCAAGGCCACAGACCCGCGGGGCCCACCGCCTGAGTACCCCTACAAAGGCAAGGCAGCAGCCCCAGGCAGCAAGGCACAGGAGCACGGGCTCTTCTATGGCGAGCAGCCGGCACAGGATGTCCTCAAGGCTGCCTATGCCACCCCCCAGCCCGCCCGGGCAGAGCTGGCCCTCGTCCGCTACCAGCCACCCCCAGAATATGGGGTCAGCAGGTAATGGCCATTGGGGGTGGGTCTGCGGGGCCACCTGGTCCTGCCCTTGTTGGAGGAGCCGGTGTCTGTGGGGCTTGGGCCTTGTGTAGACATGGCCACAGTGAGCTGTAGCTCCAGGCATGGGGGGGGACATCACACCCTGCAGTGGGGACATAACATCCTGTGGCTGGGATGGCAGGCCTGGCTGGTGGAGGCACCTGCATCTCCCCGAGCACTCTATAGAGCTCGTATGCCCCTTATGTGCTACTTAAACCTTCCCACAGAGCTCACATGGGGCTTTCACGGTACAGGGCCCCTCGTGCCAGGCCTCCCCGTGAGCACAGGTTTATTCCAAGCGCATTAAAAACAATCCCGTGTTTGCTGGCTGTGTGCTGATCCCTACGAGCAGTGCAGGTCCTGCCTTCAGTGGTGAGGTGGTGTGTTAAGGGCTCCTTTTCCTTGCTGTACCTGAATGCAAGTGTTTCTCTGTCTCATCCCTGTCTCTTTGACCTCTCAGACAGTTATTTTGCTGGGTTTGGAAGTCTTAAGTTGTTTGGTGTGAATGTGAGCGGTTTCTGTGTTGCAAGCTGCCTCATTGGGTCTTTACTGATCCCAGAATCCCCAAAGGTTTTGTTGGCATCACCTTAAGTTGCACGCAGTTATTTTACCACAGCACAGGCACAAAGAAAAGGTGATACAACTGACCTGGCTCTTTCTGTCCAAAACGTGTAAGGCATGAAATGCAGGAGGGAATGCTCTGCTTTTCCATGTTTGCAGAAAGGATGGGTTTTGTGTCAAGACAAGTAGAAACTCAGAGTATAGCTTCAGTGACAGTGGCAAGGTGACTGTGACAAGTGGTGGGCCTGTGCTGAGTCTTTCTCCAGCTACATGTATGGCCACTGTGTGGAGTTTATGCAATTTTTTCAGAGCAAGATGGTATTTTTAAGACCTCAGCAAAAATGCCTGTTTATGCAAAGAAAGACCTATATGAATGTGAGGGCACCTGGGGCCATGCTTTCCTACAGTTGTTTATTGTGCTAACAAACATCTCCAGCACCAAGCAGAATCATCCCCACAGAAAAGGAGCTGGTTTGGGTATTTTTATCACTCTTGGAAAATGCTGGTTTAATAGCCACAGAGTGTTCTGGGTCTGTGCAAGTGAGTGGAGCTGGGTGCTGCATTCACTGCTTCAGCTAACGGGGAACTGGGAAACCCTTTGGGACCACTTCCAGAGCTTTTCGTAGTTGCCTGATCAGCAAGGTTAATGCTGAGAAACCCTTTGATTCAGTGCAGATTTCCATGCCAGTCCTCAGCAAAGGCTGCATCACCCCAGCAGCTGTGGGGAGAAATCCACTGCCTCGTGATGGTGGTCACTGCTCATTCCTGGCAAGGCAGCATAGTTTACTCCCAAATCATGCTGCAGGGGGGATGTGTGCTGTTTTCTTTGCATGGTGCTGGAGCAGTCTCCCTCCTGTCAGGTATGGGGTCACCAAGGGGAGGGATATGTGCTGCAGCAGAGGACTGGCAGCGTGACAGAGCAGAGCTGCTATGGTTTGCACACTCACTAAAAAAATCTTCAGTGGTATCTTTCTTGCAACTCATCAAGGGCCTTAATACTTCTCAGTCTGCATATATCCCTGCTGGCTATGCCAGGAAGCTTGTAGAGATGTAGGTTAGGAGGTTGGCATGGCCAGGGGTTGTTTCACCAAAGCTAAGTTTGCTCTAAGGTGTATGGTGTCTCTTGTGCTTTATTTAAGGCAGTTCTGGGTCCTGATGTGCAGATGGTTATTTTCGGGTCCTTCTTGGCTCCCTTTACATGGTGCCTGGATTTTGGGGAGGTTTCCTTTCAGTGAATGAGGGAACTTTTGGCTGTGCTCAGATGTCAGAGAGTGAGCCTCTGGGTCTCAGCAAAGCATAGTCTTCATCCTCATCTCAGGCTTCTCTATATTTTTTAACACAGGAATGTCAACCTTTCACTTCCCTTGGGTGCACTGAAATATTCATTGCTGGCATTACCTGGGCTTGTTCTCAATTATTATGAACTGGTGTCACTAAAAACCAGGAAATAAACTCACTTAGTTTATTCTCCTGTGCTTATCCCAGTTTATAACTGGTCCCATGGTCTATAGGATCCCTGTATGGCCCTGTCACCCAGGGAGATTTGGTTGACAAAAGCATTTAGGAGGTGACTGTAGTCCCTGTGTGTTTATTCATCACTTGTCATTTCTCTATCTGCAGCAGCTGTGCTCCAGTGCATCCTTGCATGCGTCTTGGGCTGCATGACAGGATGGGCTTGCCCACATCTGGGATGGTTAAAATGCAATTTCAGAAAGTAGTCTCTGCACCAAATATTCCTGTCTTTGGAGAGGATAAAGGCAGTTTACCTGCTCAGGGATATCAGCCCTGTCTTTACTAGAGGATTTGTCTGGGCAGCAGTCCCGAAGCACTGCTGGAGGAGGCGGCGGGGGCTGTGTTACACTCCTGGGGTGCTCCCAAACACAAACCTTCCTGTGGCTCTGCACTTGATCAATGCTTCTCTCCTTACCTGGGCTCTGGGGAGGCTCACTGCCAGACATCTGTCTGGGATGGAGGACCTTGATAGAAGAGGTTGAGATAAGGGACTACCTGGTTTCATAAGGTTAACAGTAGGGGTAGGGTTTGGAGAGGCTGGTTTTTCCTGTTAGAGGAGCAAGCAAGGTGAGGAATTTCAGCTTTCATCTCATCAGGAGGGTCTGGGAAAGAAGCTGATGGAAACAGAACTTTGCTTATAGTCAGATCTCCTTCCCTCTGTCTTGGTCATATGAGTTCCCCAGCCCATCCATCCTGGCATCCTCTAGATAGGGACCACGCAAAAGGCTTCCATGTTCCAGAAAAGAGGAGAAACACAGAGTGCATCAATACAGGAAAAGCACTAACAGATACAAGGAATGGAAAAGACCTCTAGGGTCATTGATCCCCCACTTCCCCCCCGTCCTTTGACAAGGGAGATGTGGCTGGAAATGGACCAGTGCTGGCAGGGAGCTGTTGAAGGATAATGGAATAACTGTAGCTGCTGCTTAACTTCCTTTTTTGGTTTAACTTTTTCTTTTGCACATGACTGGTTTTAAAGGAAGCATTGCCTTTATAATCATCAGGGTGAAATATTGAAATTTATTGTAAATTTCAAGATAATCGGTGTTGTACTGAAGAACTCCTGGAGTCATATGATGTTGTGGTACTCTCAGTATTTTTACAAATTAGACTTAGTGACTTCTGTTTTATGGACATCACAACTGCAGAGCAGAGCTTGAACCTTGAAGCTTAAAGGACAAAACAACCAGAAGGCAAATAAAAATGAACCAGTATTTTTTCCTTTTAAAATATCAGTATTTTTAAGCCAGTTGCTTGATGCTTGGGGCCCTGACTGATGACTTCTGAATGCTTTAAGTTGGCCAAGTATAATAATCTTTAGAAAACGTTTCCTTTCCTAGATGTGCAGCTATTCCTGAATGGTGTCTTTGCTAACTTTCCTTAGGTGCAGGTTCAGAAAGTCACAGCTTGTTAGGCAAAAGGGCTTGGAACTAATCTAATTTACTTTTTTGCACAATGCCATGAATTAATTCCAGTTTGTGAAACATTCAGTCCTGGAGATTATAACAGTCTCCATCTGGAGAATCCATCACTGCCTTTACAGCCTTGTTCCACTAGCTAATTGCCATCTCTGGCATAGATCTCCATCTTAGTTTCAGGCTGTACTTTCTAGTTACCAGGGATTTTGCAAAGTCTTTGTCAGATACAGTGAGGAGCCCTGTGCTATCAGTCCTTTAATATGTTTAACAGATGGAGCCCGGAGCCCTGTACTTATTTCACTGTTGTCAAAATCCGTTTTTCTCACTGTGGAAAGCTAACCTGAACACTGCTTCAGTACCAGCTGGACCAGAGGCTTATCAGGTGTAGTAACACCTCTGATTTGACTCAGTGTTCCTTGTTTACATAGCTCATTAACACTTGCAGTTGGCACCCTGGGATCTCCCCATACAGCTTGTTACCCGGTCAGGCATGTGAGGGTTGTCACAGCCCAGGATAGTATTTTCCACCCTTTTACTCTAGCTTGCTGTATTTATTCCTGGATGGATGAACTTGGACCAGCTCAAGTCTGTATTGTTTCTCCATGTCCTGCTTAAGCAGTGATCCAGATCACTCGGTGCAATGAATCCTCTTCATTGATCCCAGTGGCCCTTGTCAGATCCTGGTGTCTTTTATTCAGAATGATTTCTTTCTCTTCACTATTAATAAAAAGCGTGTATAATGCAAATGAAGCCTTGAACTGGAAACTCGGCTGCTTACTGAGGGGAATTAATTTGTGGTACATGCATAAGACAATCATGCAGGCACCTTTTCATTCTGATTTAATCCATGCATTTTGAAAGACAGCATGCAGAATCAATGAAAAGAATAAATCTGGGCTGTTTTTAAATACATCCCATTTTTTATGTGCCTCATAAAATTCCACCCTGCCAGGATGTAGAAGTCTGTAATTAACTGCTGGAATAGTCTGCTGCTTCTCCAGTTATTTGTGTATTTATTCCCCCCACACATATTACTGCTGTTTTCAGACAACCTGTTGGTATTTACTGATTCGACCACGTCTGTGGCTGCTGACAGGACACAAGGAGCTTGTTTTCTGAGACAGCCCAGGCAGGCAGGTTTGCTGGCACTGTGGATGAGCTGAAGGATGTTACACCCAAACTGACTTGTCCTGGCATTTCTCGGCAAGGATAGCCCAAACATGAGCGTGGGTTGGAGGCTGCACTTCCATCTTACGTGGATGCTGGCAGCCCTGCAGAGGAGCTTTGCTCTGTATCCTTTTCCTTCTGGTCTAATATGCCTTACATTAAAATAAATGAAAGGGAAATGAAGCTGTTTCCACGGCTTGGGTGATGCTCATGTCATTTCTCCTTACCCTTCTCTGTTACTATCCCAGCTGGTTCTTCTAGAAGTGCAGAGGTTGAGGAAGGCACCTTTTCCTTATGCTGAGAGCCTGTTCTGAGTGTGGATCTCTGAGAGGAAATACAATATCCTGTCTCTCTCTTAACTACCGAGGATAAATTTGATACAGTATATATCTTTTCAGGTCATATTTTTGACCTGCAAAATCTTTATGTAATTGTGCCAAAGAAGCTGGGCCAAGTCTTTCCAGAGCTAACAAATGTCACCAACAAACCAGTGAATTCAAGAGATGTGAGTCCAAGTCTGCAAAATGCTTTTTGAAACAAATACTTGTGTTTACAAGGTGCTGCTGCTATTGCTGATTCCATAAGACAGAGAATACCATGAGGGCCCTGTCTGGGCTATGGCAAGTGTTCTCCCATTTCTTTCTGTAGCACCATTTAGTGGTGGATCTATAGTTGTGTTTCCTTGAACCACGACCATCAGGCTGGGCTTGCTGACTTTGCCAGGATCCTGTTTTTTTTCCTGCGTGGTTATAATACTGTTTCCTCCATGTTATTCACAATGAGACAGAAGTGTTTGAAGTCTGCTTCGTGACTGCAGAAATCATAATGAGATCAGGTAGACACCTGGGTCTGAGGTTAGTAGCCAGACTGAAGGCACCCAGTAAATGGGCAGGAATAAGCGCATTTCACACACTTTTTTACTCTCATTGTAAGGTAAAAGCCTAAGGCAACTTCAAAGAACTGCACCCCAGAAATGCCTTATTCTCATCGCTGACTCAGCCAGAGCATCCACAGTAGATGCATGAAGTTGTGAGATAAAGTTCCTTGGGAGAGTCTTTGAAAGATGAAATAGGCCAGTCTGCCCTAGAGGCAAAGGAAGGCAAAGCATTCAGAGAAAGATGAGCTAAATAGGTTAGAGGAGGGCATTTTAATTATGAATGTAAATGCCATAGTGTGTTGGAAACAAAGTCCTTGCTCCACCGGCCCCTTTCCATCTCTAGACAGAGGAGAGCTTCACTGTACCTGTAGCAAGGCAGAGGTGGAATTTCCTTTCCTGAACATTTACAGGCATTTTCATTTTATTACTAATGCTGCGCTGCTTTATCCAACAACAGCTCTTCTGTATTTATGATTTCCTGGTCATCAACAGCAAGTGGACTTTATAATTAATTTTCCTTTCCAGGTTTCTTATTCCTACATAAAGCTACAGATTGTCCCCAAATTCCTCTGTCTTGGTAATTCTTGCTCCCAGGTGGGCCAGTAGAAGAGGAGTATTAAGACCATGCCTAAATTTGGGGGCTTGGGCAGCCCCAAAATCTTGAGGGACTTTCTATGAAAGTGAGGTCTGTGGTCAAGTATTTTGCTGAAGACACTGTATTACAAGCTATAGGTAGTAAGCTATTATATATGTATTACAAGCTATAAATTTGTGAAAAGAAAGAGAGTGCTTGGTGACCCCAACACAGTAGCCCTTGAATGCCTTACTGCCTGCTGGTGCTCCTTAATTTTTTTTCTTTTTTTTCTTCTTTAGAATACATTGCAGAAGCTTATGGGGGCACTACTTCTACAATAATGTTAACAAAAAATATGCTTTTAATAGAAATGCAGCTGAAATGTTGCAGAGACAGCCAAAACTCATAATGTTCTACAGTCGCATGCTTTTAAGAAGGATGCTTTTCAACGAGAATGTGTTTGGCTGAAAGATTTTAACCTGCTCTAATGCAGAGTAAGATCAACATTTAAAATACAGTAGAAGCATTGTGAGAATGTCATTCTTTACTAAGCCCAAAGGATCTCAGGATAATCCCAGTTGCTGCATTTCTTTGGAGCTTTATATGAGAATTTGCATAGGAACTAAGCTGATGTTATAATATTCCTATTTTTGCAAATGTTGATTTGTTAATATGAATTGCTGTGTTTATTTTATTCAATATATACTCAGAGATTTTGCAGTTGGCTAAGTCAGAACTAAATTGGGACAGATTAAACAAGTAAAAAGCAAGTCAGAAACGTTAATTTGGTTGAACAGCTGTGTATCCAGAAGTATAAAGTCAATTGTACCTGTTCAGTTTCCAAGCTGGAAAAAAACTGGAGAATCTCTCCTGTAGCCATGGCTACTGAGACTCTGGTGGCTGGCTGCTGCTATAGGGTGTAAATCTTCAGGAGCTCAAGAAGTCATTTGCAGTTCCATAAAATAGAGATTTCTGTGGTCTTTCCTTCCTCTGTATGTAAAGATAGACAGACTAAAGTGACAAGAAAGGTTTGATGAAAGGGTAAGATTTTCCAGAAGTACAGTGTCAAAAGTTCATGCGAGGGCCTAAAGGGTGAATCTATGGACAAAGATTGCTGTGCTTCATAATGAAAAAGAAAGATTGCTGTATCTCCACTGGTTTAGATTCAGAGATCAATTTAATTCTATTGCTCTATGCTATTCCCTTAAAGAAGTGAAAAAATCTGTACCTGCATCAAATCTTCCAAGTCTTCTACTTTCTACTGAGTGTCTTTGTAGGGGTGTAACTGTATCCAGACAGCTGGGCTTTTACTTGCATAAAACCACCCGTGCCTTTTCTTTCGGTAAAGACAAACAAGCTCACACTTTGCTGAATTCATTGCTGAGGTAAAACATGTGAGCACAGACTGGCTGTCAGCAGCGTTGAGGTCTGAGTTGTCTGAGTTCGTGTTCACTTGTGCAGCATCTTTTGCTGTGAGTGACATCCCTCACTCATGATATTACTTACTGTTCAGATTTTTGAGCAAAAGAATATTCAAGTCCCACAATGGGGATCAGGTCCCCTGCCAGGTTTGCACACTGGAGCACCAGAAGGAAAGGGGGAAGGAAGGAATTTTTTATGCTGAGGGTGGTGAGGCACTGGAACAGGTTGCCCAGAGAAGTTCTGGATGCTCCATCGTGGGAAGTTCAAGGCCAGGTTGTGGACAGTGTTCATCTAGTGGAAAGTGTTCAAACCTGTGGCAGGGTGGCTGGACTAGATGGTTTTTGAAGATCACTTCCAGCCCAAGCCATTCTGTGATTCTGTGAATTCCTGTGTGTTTTGTTGTGAAGTGTCATACAGCACCTCCATGACTTCTTGTCCTTTGGAAAGTTTTATCCTCTTTTAGTTGACATTTAGCACCTTAGTTATTAGCCTGCGCCTCTGCCAGAGAACTAACATGCCTGGGACTGAGGGCAAACCCTTCTGGCCCTGGGAGCTGCCCAGGGGGAATGACCCCTCTCCTGTGCTCCTGAGCTGCCTCCATGGATGTTTAATTTACAGGAGAGACGCAGCCTTAGAGCATGTCTATGCTAGACAGGTAAAAGCCATCTCAAGACCAGACTGAGCTCAGCGCAGCTTTCCTCAGTGCTGGCTGCATGAAGCTCTGCTGGGATCTTCTTCCCAGGGGCACTGCTCTGTACTTCTGGCCAGGTTAGCAATGTGCTTGTGTTTGGTGTTTCCTCCATTTCAGTACCTTTCTGTGCCAGAGTGGATGCACTGGGCAAAGCTGGGATGGGAGTGTGGGACTGTGTGTTTGCTGTGTCTAGGGGCCTGCAGAGCCCTATTTGCTTTCACTCTAGTTTGAACAGAAGATTAAGGCTGAACTGCTGGCTTGCTTTGCTGTCGTGTGGCTTGGCGGAGACAAGTTTGTTAGAGCAGTGCTGTTCATTTTCTAGGGCAGGATTTTAAAATTGCCTTGACTTTTGAGCTTTGTTCTGCAGCAGTTGAAAGAAGTGGTGGGTTATTGTCAGTAGAATTAGGCCAATACTCAGGGCTTTTGAAAACCCTGTTTTGAGAAGCTGTGTAGGTGCTGAAGACAACAATAACCACAATTACTGTGCCTTTATATAGCACAAAATTGTCTGTCTAAGAAATAGCATTCATGGATCTTTGAGGCCCAGTGGATTAAATAGGTCTGTTCATTATGTCTTGTGCCTTGTGTAGGGTATAGAAATAAAGGTAATGATATCAACAGCAAGCCTAATAGCTTGTGGTTAAGTTAAAATACAAATTCCAGAAGGTGCTTGATTGCAGACTTCAGGTGGAGTCCGGCAGCCAGCTTATTTTCCAGCCAAACTGGGCCCTGACACTGTGGTACCACATGGTCTGGGTTGAGTCTCTTAAACAAGATCAGTGTAGAAATTCCAGAGCTTTGGCATCAGGGCTGAGGAGTGGCTCAGCCTGTGTACAGTGAGATTTTGCATGGGGCTGCTTCCCCTGGCTGAGGCTTCGAGGCTGCCTGTGCAGTGGATGGAGGGATGGAGATGGGTCGAGCGAGGGACTCTGATCCCACCTGGCTGCCAGCTGCCGGGTTACCCTCACTACTGAGGCATCCCCCTGGATTATCTTCCAGCCATTGCAAATTATGATTCAGGTGTATTAAAGAACTGCCTGCTGACAGCAAGTCTAGCTCACGAGCTCACTTTTTATTCTTCCCTGATATGAGTCTGGTGGGTGATGGATGCCCTTAATCGGGGAGTGACACAATGAGGTCTCCCACTGGAAGATGGCTTTCATGGCTCACCGTGATTGAACAGAGCTGTGCCTCCAGCAGTTCCGCAGCAGCCCTTCCCTCTTCCACTTGCTAAAGCCACTCAGGGATGCTGCTTTGCTCACATCACTTCCTCTCGCCTCCCAGCTCGGCTGATCCTCTGGTCTTGCTCTGGGCAGGGAGCGGTGTTTGAAGGGTGAGTAATGCATCCCTTGTGTTTTCTTCAAGCCTGACAGCTTATGCTTCTCAGTTGTGGCGTTTGTGGGAAGGGGAGGCAGGGAGAGGCTGGCTGCTGCTGAAGTATTAGCTGCACACCTAGACAAAAATGCTGGTTTTGAGTCAGTGCTTCCTTTATCCGTTCATGCCAGATGTGTACGTCACTGTCAAGGGCAGGCAAGGAGACAATTTACCCAGTCTCTGCTGTGATTGTTGGTATTTAGGAGTCGTGACTGTCCAGTTATAGCACTATTAATAAACCATGCAGTCATTAGGTGAAAGCTCCCGTGAGCATTTCAAGGGTGTGTGGCTCTAACACTTCCCCCATGTGTGCTTTCCCACAGCCGACAATGCCAGCCGCCCTTCGCGCCGCCGCCGGCCCAGCAGCACAGCCCCATGTCCTCGCAGGCCACCGCTGGCCCTCTGCTCCCAGGCTCCTTGCCCCCGCTGCCGGCCCCTGCGGCTGCCCAGACCCCAACGCTGCCAGGCCAGCAGCTGACACCCGACGCCTTTGCCATCGTGGAGAGGGCGCAGCAGATGGTAGAGATGCTCTCCGAGGAGAACCATGTGCTGCGGCAGGAGCTGGAGGGCTACTATGAGAAGGCAGACAAGCTGCAGAAGGTAGGTGTAGAGTCTGGGATGGGTCCTGGCCAGGGTAACCATCTTGGTGCTTGTGCCTTTGGGCAGCTGTCTTCATAGCTGTGTCAGTGTGTGCAATGGGGACGCACCAGTGGCCATCTCTAACCAATGCCTCTCCATGGTGGTCTCACAGAAGGATAATCCTGTGCCTTGTGGGCTCCTGCAAAACAGGGCAGCCCATCAGAAAAGTCTCAACTGGATATTTTCCCCTTCCGTCCTTCTGTGTTGGCCTCACTGGAGCTTTCCCTGGAAGTGTCCCACGGGCAGTATGTTCCTGGTGCAGCTGGATCCTGCAGCATGTGCACAGGGGTTAGAGATGCAGGTGAAAACCATATGAAGAGCACATCCACATCTGTCCCAAGCACATCTTGTCCGCCACAATAAGCTCGTGGGGTGCTCCACACTCTTTGGAAGTGTAACAGCCACCAGTGGGGTTGTCCATTGTTTGGAAATGGATTAACTGGGTTGTCTTAGAGGCAGGCTTTCAGTGACTGCTCTTTGAGTTTCTAAGAACTGATGTTAGACATCCATTGAACATGTTGGTTCTAAAAGCACTGTCCCCTTATCTGAAAGAACCATTTGGTAAAGATTTTGCTCAAAACCCATTTTTATAAGTGATCCTGCATCCTCTTTTTTGTAAGCATGCAAGTTTTTTCAGTGGAGAAGGGTGATGTCTTGCACACTGCCTGGGGTGAGAAGATGAAGGGTCATATCAAATGAAGTAGAAATTGCTTAAAACTGAGGCTCACTGAAGGCAAAGCAGAGATGCTCCCCAGATCTGCTGGCTTTGGGTCCAAGGGCTCGGATCAAATAACTGATTTAGGACCTTGCACTACTGTTTCATTGATGTCTCCCTACCACTTATACACAAATGAGCTTAGACTGCAGGTCTTTTCTTTCTGAATTTAGGAGTCTATTTAGGAGTTCAATTTTTTTCTGTGCTGTGCAGATCAGGGTGTTCTTGGAGACACCCTTCACATGAGAAGAAACAGATCTGAAAGACCATGTCCCAGCCTCAGCTTTGGGAAAAAATTGTGACAATCTGTTCAAACAGATGAGGAAAAAAGACCAGGTGTTTTGTAGCTGCTGTCTTTTCTGCCTCCTTCTCTGCAACAAGATGAGTTGAGTTTATTCACACCGTTTCCTAAACTTAGTTAAAAAATCTTCGCAGCAACATCAACTGTTCCTGAAGAAGTCTGCAAAAACTTTAATGTTAACTTCCCTGTGGCCTTTGTGGGCAAAAAGAAATATTCCAGCTATTAATTTTACAAAAGCTTCATTGTTCAGTAAAAGGTATTTAGGTGTAATGCCCTATAAATATTCCAGTTTTCTTTCACTCTTGGAAATGGCTCTCTCTTTATCTTGGATGCCCTGCAAGTCGATTGCATCAGACACCAACAGAAAGGTATTCAAGCATGGGCTGAAGTCTCACTTCAGTCAATAAAGTGTGGACTTGAGTCCCATTGACTTTGGGGGAATGTAAGCGGAGTATTACAGTGAAACACGTACTCAAGTGCATTCTTTCTTCAGGAAACCAAATTTCTAACACATGGTATCCCTCCCACGCTGCTTTTGCTGTGTTTGAACACAAGGTCAGGGCAGGTCTTCCTCTGTTCCCACAGTTTCAGCTGAACATCACCGCTGAAAATGTGATTCAGTTAAATTACATACTTTAGATGTGAAAACTCTTCCCTCTTATTTCAAGTGGAAAGGTTAGGAAGGAGTACTTCTTGTTTGTGGGTAACAGTTTTATTCTAGGTAGCACCACCTTCCCATCACTTTTATTCATTACAGTATAGGAGAAGAAGTTAGAGAAAATCAGCCTGACTAGCAGGACTCTCTGGGCATTTGTTCAAAGAGATCACAGCTCTGAAGGTTGTCATATTCTCAGTTGTGTGTGAACAGACTTTTCTGTAGAGAGGTATAAGGTAGTGATGAATCCCTGTGCTGTTTGATGAGTTGCCTTGTTTTCTTACCTAAAAAGAGTTGGAAGAGGAATTGTGTGCATTTAATTTTGAGCTTTTTGCATGATTTTCCCTTTTCTGTGTGGCATTACCTTGCTGAAGTTTAATTGCCAGGCTGGGCTGGCTCTTCCCCATGCCACATGTGTGGGTTGTTGGAGTGGGCTGGCTCCAGGAGCTACCAGGCAGAGAAAAGGCTGAATTGTTTTTTTGTCCTCCATGGAAGAAGGAGAAGGAAATCCCAGAGCTGTTGAGAAACGCCAACACAATTTGTGGCTGTTCTTCTGCTCTCCTTTAATTTTGTTCAGTGCTGATGGAGCACTTGCTACAGGAAGTTTTTGCCTCCAGGGCTGCAGTCTGTGTGGTGATGTGATTTGGGAAATACCGGCATACAGAGGGCCAGGCAGAGCCCTTGTGGTAACCAGCAGCATTGGGCCAGGCTGTGGAAACCCACTTCTGTGCTGGCAAATCTGCTTTGCTGTGGTAGGAGCTCTCTGGAGAAGGCATTTTCTCCTGCAGATACTGGCTTACCAGCTCCCTGAACAATTCAGAGTGAACCAAATTAAAGCATCTTGCTAAGGGCATTGTTCAAATGCCTCTAAAGCACTCACAGGCTTGGGGTATCAACCACCTCTCTAGGAAACCTGTTTCAGGGTTTGACCACCCACTCAGTAAAGAAGCGCTTTGTCATGTCTAGTCTGAACTTCCCCATTTGTTTCAGCTTTTGTATTTGTGAACAAGCTGGAAGCAGAAATTGGGGAAGGTAATCAGGTTTCCCCATCATGGCTCTGCCAGGCTTTCCTTGGTGCATGGTTTGGAGGTGCTGCCTGCCCATGGGCTGTATCTTGACAGAGTGGCTCCAGCATCATGGGAAGTGCAAGTCCAGGCTGCTGGAGCCTGGCTGCAGGTTCCTACACAGACAGTGGGGTGACAGCTCCAGCGTCCCTGGAGCTTTCATTCTGCAAGTGCTGCAGCTGGAAAATCACACCTGAAGCTTACTGAGAGGGACCTAACTCTACAGCAGGTGGAGGTGAGTTCGCACCCTGGCTTTAAAAATCATGAATCTGTCCCACCCATGACTCAAGAGGCCAAAAAAGTGCTAGGTAAAGGTATGTGGGAGGCTATATAAGTATGTCTTTTGGTATTCCAGCTTGTGCGCATTATCAAGCCTTTCTCCACACACAAGGGCCAGGCATGCAGGAACAGATTCCCATGTCAGTGTTGATCATCTCTGCAGCAATGATTTTACTTAACATGACGTTTTCTAATTAAAAGAGTTGGATTGGATTGAGCAAAACTCTACCCAGGACTACTCTTGTGTCAGTCTTTAGGGCTCAGGTCTTAAGATGCAGGTTCACCACTAAGGGATTCCTCTGCATACCCTGCCTGCAATTTGTCAGATTTCAAGGAGATGAAGTTAAGAAGACTGAAAACCCAAAACAATTGATTCTGTCTGTTGTGGAGAGTTTTTCTTGTATAAAGCAGTCTTCAGTCAAGGATGGAAAGGAGTGGATCACAGTAGTTTAAAAGCAACATGAGGCCAGAGCTGAGCCTAAAATACTTCTGGTGGTATTCAGAGCTCAGAGATAAGTTTTGGATCAAGGACTTGTTGAATAATAAATGTTGCCTCCTACACCCTTTCTAGGAGAGAATACAGCCCACACAAGTACACCATTTCCTGTTTTTTCTCCTCTTGGATGGCATTAAAGCAGTCACCATGGTCATAGACCAAAGGCAACCAAGCAGTTCCATCAAGTCTAGCCCACCACAAGCTTTTTTGGGAGCTGCCAGTGGGGTGTCATGGGGTGTTGTAACATGGTAAGCTGCCCCACAGGGTGTTTACAGGTGTTCCCACTGCAGGAGCCACCAGCATTGCTGGGGCTTCATGCCATCCTCTGCCAGGGAGATTGGTCATTGCAGAATTGGTCGCTGGCATGACACTGGACATGAGCATTGCCGTGACCCCTTGTGTCTTATTGGAATGTGCTGGGCAAACACTGGGATGGGACACATTCCTGCAGGGCTTTTACAAGAGCTTTCTCTCCTTTCAGTTTGAAATAGAGATTCAGAGGATTTCAGAAGCTTACGAAGGTTTGGTCAAGACCACCACTAAGAGGGAGTCTCTGGACAAAGCGATGAGAAACAAACTCGAAGGAGAAATCAGGAGGCTTCATGACTTCAACAGGGATCTCCGTGGTACATTACAGTCGCTTGTGGTTTTTTTTCCCCTCTGGTTGACATGGTGTTTCACTTACAAGCTCCAGAGCAGCAGGCTTTAGAGGAGTGGCTTCACACAATATTGAGATACATGTTCATGAGAAGTAAGACCCTGGTCATTGGCATAAGACAAAACTGCTGTCACCCCCCTGGTGGCAAAAAAACCCTTCTGGCAAAGTATAAGAATCAGCTCCAGATGGTGCCTTTGTGTTCAGCACTTGAAAATGTTGATATGACAGCAAGGCCACCAGTCACAGTGTCCTGTCCATTCGTAATGAGCTGAAGGGCAAATTGTAATGTAGAACAATGCTGTGTTACCCATAAATCTCCAAGGTCAGTGGCATCACAGATCAGTAGCAAGTATCAAAGGGTATCTCTTTTTTAAAACGCTTAAAATTGAGGGTGTATCCTTTTAAGACAGGAAATGGAGGATATGTTGGGTCACTATTGCCCATCCGGGTTCCTGATGGGGGGTACTTTGGTACTCACTGCTCATGCAGTGAGGTGCCTTCTGACTCACGTGTTTTGCAGTGGTGCAAGGTGGGTCACATGGTCTTTTTGAAGCGGGGGAGTTTCTGAAGGCAGGACCTTCCCAGGGAAAGCTGTCCTTGGCTGCAGAAAATGCCTTCTTTCCCAGGGCATCCCCAAGGAGTGGTGTCACTGGGCTGGGGGCTGCCTTTGCCCAGGACGTCTTGCTGCACCAGGGGCAGCTCTTCACTGCAGGAAAGCAGCCATCCCCTCACAAAGCTGGGTAATTCAGATTACAGATGCCTTGTGCATTTTGAATAGTGTGAGAGATGACTGCCTGGGCATGTCAGCTGTGAATGGCAGAGGCTTTCCCCCCAGTTTCTGTGAATCTAAATAACACGGCTTCATGGAAGAGGTCAAAGGCCTCATCTTTTATGTATGTGTCAGCCTCCATTTTAATGTCCTCCTTCAGAGAGTCTATTTATACTGCTCTGCTGGCATGCATCTTATTTTCTTGGTTGGCCTACAATTTTATATACATATATTTATACTTGAAGTATTTCCTGTTTTTTGCAGAACGACTGGAGACAGCCAATAGGCAGCTGGCCAGCAGAGACTTCGATGGGCACGAGGATAAGGCAACAGAGGGCCTTTATGCCACTCAGAGTGAGTACTGTGCTTATCTGTTTGGAAGATGCAGATAGAGAGATATATATATGCATACATACATAGACACATATCTACATGGTGGAGTGGAGGTGAATACTTTGCTCTTAACTGTTATCATGCTTGTAGCTTGGTTTTACTCAGCTAATTCATCACATACTCTTGTTTAAGCTGCAGACTGGATTGTTTAGGGTTTTTTCTCTCTGAGCACCAGAACCAAGCAGTGGGAGTTAATGGTAACACAACTTAGCTTATTTTTGATAAATATTTATCTTAAATTGTGAAGTGTTGCTTGCAGAGATAATCTCTAGGGATGAATGCTTTTTAGAGAAGCCAGATTCTTCCCCTGGCTGGGAAAAGCCCAGAGCAAGCTCTGCTGACTAGTTGTCAGTGCCATGGTTTGACTAACTGCAGAAAGAGCAGAACTGGACCACACTTTTTTCAAAGGACAGAAGGGACAAAGATTTTATGACTTCTATTGCTATGAAAGCATCCATTCCTAATACATAGTAGGCTCCCATAATGACTGGCCATAGTGCTGCTGATTTCCTTGCCATGCACTGATGTATGTGTGACCATCTGATGTGAACATCTGGATGCTGTGTGGCAATGTGTGGCTTCTTTTGTATCCTAAGCATCTTCAGCATGCTTCCAGAAGGGCTTGGCCACCTGGAAGCTGTGCAGTATCTTGTGAACTTAAATCCCATTGACGCTCAGTGCTGTGTACAGCTAATCCTTCTGTTTTATCACACCAAGAACTTCCTTGGAAGATGAGTTGCAACTGCAGTGGAGAATTATTCACCTCCGTTAGCATTGCAGAGTTTGGTACTACTCAACACGCCCTACCACCAGCCCTGTAATGTCCACCAGCTGCTCCAAATGCTGGAGAGCCTTCTCCTGGCTCCCACCAGCAGCGAGGAGCCCAGCAGGGCTGATCATTTAGTACATATGTGCACAAACCAGAAAAGAATCCAGTGATCTTTTCACGACATGTTAGCTTTGCCATATTAGCAAACGGCATAAAGGGGTGTAGATACTGCTGTGAATCCAGCCGGATGATCTGTTAAGGAAATAGCATTGCTGTATAAATCTTGTCATCCTTGGGAAGAGTTCAAATGGGATAAGCTGCTCAGTGGAAACTGGAGACTGGGATCTGCTCTCTTCATATAGAGACAGCCTGGCAGTGTTCCTGTATGCTATTAGCTACAAGGAGGAGTTAAATCCCCAGGATGGAATCAATTTGAGTTATTTTCCAGTTCTTGGAAAATAAACATGCTCTGTGCTTCTACTGATAAATATCTAGCAGTGAAACTTTGCACTGTGCACTCAGCGTACTGCTGCAATCAATTCACAGCTTACAAACAAATATAGCTTTTTGGATCCTGTCACGTAAGAAGGTCTGGATGCTTGGAGTGTCTCCTGGCTAGGCCAGAGAGCTAAATGTTCCTAATGCAATGCAGAGTGCTTCCAAGAATAGAAAAATGGGCACATGTAAAGCAGGTCCTCTTCAGTCGTGTTCTTTGGGCTGCTGGGACATGCACAGTACTGACCTCAGTATCAGGGTGTCTGCCTAAAACACCCCTCTCAGAGTCCATAAAAGGTTCTGCTTGGAAATCCTCTGTTGCTGACTGCGTTTATACACTGATGTTTGGGTGTTTGGGAGTCTTCCACAGGGGCAGACTGTGACTGGGGTTCGGTTGCATCTCACTGCTGACTTGGGGGTTTTTGCAAGCACAGTTTGTATCTTCCTTGTGCCTTTTAATGGGATGCACAGGCAGAAAACTGAGAAGAAGGAAACTGAGTTTTAGCTGCCTTATATACACTGAGATTGAAATAGTCATTTTTAGAAGAAGAGAAAAAAGTTTTTTGTGAGACTGATGTTTTGGTTTTTTCCTAAGAGTAGCAGGTTATTAAGTAAGTGCAGATTAGTAAATGCAAATCTTAATTTTCATTAGGAAAGCAAAAGCAAATTTCTAGTCCCTATGTTTGTGGAAGACAGCCTGGAAACATTATAAACAAGTTATATAAGAAGACTCCAACATCAGCAGTTTCCTAAAAGTTGTCATTTTTAAGCCACTCTGGTGATGAGCTGAAGAAAGAAAGATAAGATTCTTGAAGTTGGTAATACTGCACACCAATTTTTCTATGGTAAAACTCCAATAATAGGAAAAATTCCCTGAAAAAGAAAAATGGCAAGGCAGGATGTTCAAGGATCATTTCTCAGTTCCTCACAGAGGTCTCCATTAGCAGTGCAACAGTGCAGAGCAATCATATGCTCTGAGATGGAGACCAGAGGTGACAAAAAAATCTTATTCTTTGCACTAATAATAGACAAAGCCAGGCCACATGCCTCAAAGTATTGAGTGCTAGGCATTTGTGCCTAAGGGAAATGTTACTGTTCTATCAGGGGCTGGAAATTACTCACACCAGATTAGTTTCAAGATAATTATGTGATGTTTTGTCAGGGAAAAGGGTTATTTTAAGGAAAGCCATGAAGTAGCAACTGATGAAGGCATATGGACCCATACAGGCAAGAGAAGAGATACTTAGGAGGAGGCTGAGAGATGCTGTGGAAAGGGAGAGGCAGGAACATTGAGGATGGTTTCAAGGGCATCAGTGTCATATCTTGGGAAAAATATGTTTTGGTGGAGTGTGAGAATTTTGTGTATTTTTTGGGGGGGATTTCTGAACTGTGGGAGCACTGTTTTTTCAGGTGTCTGAGACAGATTGAGGTCTGTGCCCATCCATATGGCTCTGTTAGTGGGGATGCATGGACAGTTCTAGCAGTGTGTTGATAGAGCCTTATGAGAGAACACTTTGTGGAAGTGTTCAGTTCATGTGCCACGAACTTGTGCATATATCTCTGTCCCAAATATCCCAGGCAAATAAATATTCCCATTTCCAGACAGGAAATAATCAGGAAATAATCTGCATTGCTGCTCCAGGCCTCCCTTGGCCCAGCTTTGTCAGCATCAAACCACAGCTGTAGGGGACTGACTGAGGCTTGGGCAGATGGACAGTATCTCTGCTGCTCTTCTGGGGGGAAACACCTCAATGTCTGGGCCTGGCAACCTGGCCCTATTTAATGTGCAGAGAATTTAGTAAAGCTGTGTAAAACCTTCTCCTGTTTGGCTGCTTGGAGTAAATACTGATTCATTTATTTTGCATATTATTATGGAGTGGATACCAGCAGGCAACAAGGTCCTGTCCTCATTTCAGATTCCTTCTGACAGTCAGTCTGGCGAGACTGTCAGAGCATGAGGGCCCATCCTGCTCTTGATCCCCTGCCTCACAGCCATGGTACTTAGCTGTTCAGGAAGGTTGGGCCACTGGAGTTGGCTGGGACACAACTTGATCTAGGTGAGCACAAGAGGTGACTCTTGTGCCCCATCCTGGTACATCAGCTGGTCCAAGGTGACTGGCAGCGGCTGCCATGATGCGCACCTGTGACCAGGGATGGCAGATGGCAGAGCTCCTCCACACACTTGCCATGTCACGAGCTGCAAGACTGACGAGAGACTAAAGTCCTTCAGTTTTCACTGAGGAAAGGCATGGTCACTGGAAAGCATCTGTGGAATTAACAGCTGTGAGTGAAGTGCCACTGGGAAATGAAAACCTGCTAAGAGAAATTGTTGGAAGTACCGCAAGGGATGTGGTATGGGAGCCACTCTTGTTTGCAGCAAATCTCCTGCAGCCAAGTAAGTCTCCAGCTGCTGTAATTTGATATATTTTCTTCTGCCAGCAGTGGTCATTTTGTAGTAGCAAGGACTGTCTTTTAAATATGTCTATGTTGCCACTCTGCAACATCAGAGCAAGGCAAAAATCAGCTTGGGATGTATTGAGATGGTCATTAAATTGGTCAAATAAGTTGATACTTGGATGTAATGTGCGCTGAAGTGGGAGTCACATCTGAGTTACAGGCATGAGATGACATAGATGTAGTGTGTCTTTTTGTCTCAAGTTTCCATTTCAAAGCAGATTCAAGACTTGGCTACTTTTGGTGTACTTGCCCATCCTGACAACTCCGAAAGCCGGTTTGAAAGCCACTAAATTTATGCCGGTTTGGCCAACTTTAGAAATATATCCTCTGAGAGAAGGCAGGTTACAAACCACTCCTCCCCCATCAGGTTTGGGAAAAAAATGTTTTCCTTGAAGGAAAGTGAAAGAGATAAAAACTATTTATTTAACAAATACACAGGGGAAAAAAAGATACTAATGCGAAATAATGAAACCTCTCGCTGTAGAGAGAAAACCTGAGAAAATTTCAGAGTTCTTCTGTAGTCTCTCTCTCTCTCTCCCCCTCCTTGGAGCTGGGACGGGGTGGTGGGCCCACCTCCAGGGCCAAGGCCTCCGTGGAAAGTCCTCCCGATGTATTCTGATGTTAAAACAGTCCAGCAGAGAAAAAGGAAAAAAAATGAAGTCCCAGGAAAGCATAAGTTCAAGTCTCTGTCTCTCTCCAGAGAAAAAGAAAACCGAAAACTGGCTGAACAGGCAAGCAGGGTGCTTTTCTGCTCCTCTCCCACAGCCCCTTTGCTTTTTCCCCTTTTTTCTACCCAGCCAGAGTACAGGTGTCGCATCCACAGTGTGTGGAGGTACAACAGTCAGAGGCAGTGTGTAGAAAGCTGTGAGATGACAACTGTGAGCTGCAATAGTGAAGCCTTTTGGGAACTGCTCTGTAATGGGGTGTGACAGTTACCCACCAGAACATAGAAATAGTTATTAATTGGAGTCCTTTAGTTAAAAAGGTGTATGCAAGGGTAGTGTAGTAAAACAGTATTTCTAGACTTTAAGGATACCTTGTTTGCACTTGAAGAGAATTTAAGGTATGTTTGATTAAGTCCTTCTTCAATAAAAATTAATGCAAGTAAAGTACTTATAAAATGTACCTCCAGGATTTTACAGGATGAAGCTGATGTGGAGAAGTGTTGAGAACTGTTAAGGAAATTTTTCTTGCCAGCTTTCTAGTGGTGATTATTTTGTGTATTTGTTAAAATTTGTCCTCTTTTGGTGGGATAGAAAGTGTAGGGTGAGGGCTTCAAGTTCCCAATATAGAAGCTGAAAATGAAGATCCCAAGTCCTGTTTTACTATGTGTTGTCCCCATGTGTACTGCAAAACATGGGTTTCAAATCCAGAGCAGAGCACATGTGGTCCCAGCATGAGGTGGTAGAGTGCAGGGCTGAATTAGTATTTGTCTTCCAGCTTCCTCACCCTCTAATGACTGGAGCTCCCTGATAATTTGCTCAGATTTACAGTTCTCCACAATAGATACTAATGTTCCTTCTGGCTAATCTGATTGAAGTAAATATTTTTGCATTGAAGGAAGAGGTCTGCATGTCTAATATAAAATCCCGTGCCAACAAGGGAAGAAGGCCACCATCACACTAAGATGGCTCATGGTGGCAGTGGTGTGTTGTCCGCAGCACTCACTGGGCTTTGCTTGTGGGCTTTGCAGTGACCACCATTATGGTGTTGCTGCCAGGATTTTTGTTATGAGGTGATGAGTTCCTCCTTTTAGGATAAGTGGGAAGACAGCTGGGTGGGCTTGGGCTCATCTCATCCACTTTCGCCTTGTTCCATATGACTCAGCTTGTGTACATCTCACCTGGCTGCTGGCACCTGCTGATGGTGTGTGAATTAAACCTGTTCTCATCCCACCTGACATTAAGGAAGAATGTGGCCCTGCTGGGGGTAGTTCAGGTCTGAAATGGCATGGCTTTGGCCATAAGTTTTCTGACCCTGCTTGGGGAAAGGCAGATGGTTGGGCTTCCAACTTGAGTGGTCACATTTGGGTGGCATGGGCTATATGTTTGGGGCAGTGTTGCATTCCACTGTGGGGAAGTGTGAGGAATTCTTTTAAAAATGGATGGTCAGGAATGAAATTAAGCCAAATGAGGCAAATGTTGTATGTGAGAACCGTTTATTGGTAACGAAAAACAAAATAAAAAGGAGTTGCATTATGAAAGAGGGCTAGAAAAGACAAAGCAAGACTAAGGAAAATAGGAACGGAATGGGGACAGAGAGAAAAAGAGGGCATTACCACCAGTGACTCAGGGAAGTACAGTCAGCATCCAGGTGACGGGGGGCGTGCACACTGCCTGCCTGTGGATGGACTGCGTCTGACCGAGCCTGCGCGGCTCCCGGAAAGGTGCGGCTCCACAGGTGCGGCTCTTGTGGCGATGGCCCTGGACACGCGGTGAGTGGGCGGTCGGACGGGAGGACCAGGACCCTGGGCAGGGTCACGGCGACTGGCTGGATCGGGGTGGCAAGGTTGGAAGCAGGCAGCCCAGGCAGGGACGCAGGGCGAAGTGTCAAGGCGGCAGTCAGGTGTCGGGTCCTTCCCCTGCCATGTAGCCCTGGCAGAGGGGCCCTGAGGGCACAGACACGGGGTTTCCCTGCCCCTGCTCAGCCCCGTTCCCATGGGTTGGTTTGTGTTCCCTGCACGGGCAGAAGGACCCTCGGGTCCCGTGATTGAGCAGTTCCTGGGCAGAGCCCCGGCCATGCGGCTGGAGAAATAAACATCTCTGAAACAGCTATCAAGAATCGGTCCATAGATATTTCTTTCCCACGGGCCTCCTTGTTTGATACATCGTGTTACAGAATCCCCACTGTAACGAACGGTCAGGGGCACAGGGAGGCAGGGCAGGTGCGAAGGCAAGCCAGCGAGGGCACGAGAGCCAGAAGGCAGGCTGGGGCCAGGGCAAAGGAGGGAGCGAGCGGCAGCAGCGAACAGTAGCAAGCAGCGGGGAGCCCTGACGCAGCTTTTATACCCCCTGGCCCCTCCCAAAGTCCGGCTGCTGGCAGGGGACCATTGGTCCAGTCCAACCTGTGCCATCCATTGGTGGACACCTTTTCGCGACCTGATCGGAGAAGCCCCTCCACAGTGTCTCCTACTGCCTGCCTCATTGGAGGTGGTGCCAGGTGAAGTCTCCCGGAGAGGAGGCTTTCCTCTACCCCTGGTTGTCTCCTGCAAGTGGCACCTGTACACTCCCTCCCGCCACATGCCTCTGACAACCATTGTTGAGGCATAACAAAACTGAATTGGCTCCTCACAGGCAGATTTCCCATGTTTCAGTGTTTTTGAAGCAACTTTTCATTTCAGTTAAAAAATAATAGATTATGTAATGCTATGTTTTAAAAATCAAAAATCAAAACAAAGATTAATTGATGCCAAGTAAATTTTTGGAGGAAATTTCCTTCCTGGAGGCAACTCTATTTTTGTTGTCATTCAGAACAAAGGCCAGATTTTGAAATCTCAGATGTCACTGAATGAAACCTTGATCCCTTGCTCACTCCAGTCTTTAACTTTGTGTTCTGACATAAGGGATGCAGTGATTGGCCTGTGACACTCATGTTCCCAGAAATGGCTTCTCAGCACTGTCAGGGCAGAAGCAGATGGAGCCAATCATTTCCCCAGGCAGCTTGCCAGCAAA
The DNA here is from genome assembly GCF_965178545.1 of Coloeus monedula. Classification (NCBI taxonomy): domain Eukaryota; kingdom Metazoa; phylum Chordata; class Aves; order Passeriformes; family Corvidae; genus Coloeus; species Coloeus monedula. The sequence continues at coordinate 38,732,966 of NC_138783.1, forward strand.
GTCAATGGTGGGCCTGCAGTTTGTTGCTGAAGACAAAGATCTGAGCAGAGCTGACTGAATTTAGCCAGTTGTTTGCTTTTTTAATGTTGTTTTAAATCTTACCCCAAAAAAGGATGATTTTTCAGCACAGAGATTATCTACATGCTTTAGAATCGCTTGTGATGCATAACAGGAGGGAGCACTGATCATTGGATCTTTAAGTCCTGCAGGTCTGGAAGGTCACCCAGGATCTCCATAGGGCTGAAATGGCTCCCATGACGCCTCCCTTTTCTCTGCATGGTCAGAGAAAGCCTGTGCAGAGGCCTCCTATCATATTCTTCATTACTGCTTTCCCCTCTTTCCATTTTCAGGCTCTCCAGCACAGATTTGTGTTTATTATTCAGCTCCTGCAAATTTTCTGTATGTCACGATCTCCATCCTTGCAAATAAAAAGCACAAGGCACAGCACAGTCTACATCCATGGGGCTGAGGTTTCCTGCCCGTCACAGAAGGGCAGCAGCATTGAAGCTGGCAGTTATAAGCAGCCCTTGATGTAGGGTGTTGTTTAAAAAAGGGGTAGTTGGTGCAAGCCAAAATTTTACTGTGGGATGTGCTAGCAGTTCAGCAGAATGGAGAGCTGTGAGGCAGTGCTGGGGTCCACAAGCTCTGTTAGTGCAGATGCAGTCCAAGCTGCCACTTGTTTCTGCTGCTGGTGTAAGGCTGGGCACTGAGGGGCTGAGCCCTGGCAGTAGAAGCTTCTTGCCCACTGTGTCTCAGCACTGTGTTGTAAAGGCCCTACTCGCTGCTGCTTCACATAATTTTTGCTTTCCTAGGGAGGTGGCAGCTTACCTCTGGTGTGTGGCCTGGTGAGCTGTGCTCATGGAGTGGCTCTTGTTCTTGTCTTTCTTTCAGATAAAGAGCACTTGAAGGAGAAGGAGAAGTTGGAGATGGAGCTGGCAGCTGTGCGTTCTGCCAATGAGGACCAGCGGAGGCACATCGAAATCCTCGACCAGGCCCTAAACAATGCACAAGCCAAGGTTATCAAGCTGGAAGAGGAGGTGAGGCATGGACAATATTTCTGTGCTCTGGGGATAGACATGGCTCATGGTTAGGCCTTTCTCCATCCAAGTCCTGGTTCTCTTCTACCGACAGGGTGCTGGGTCTTCCTGTTTCGTTTGCACTGGTCCTTTTATAGAGAGCATGTGTAGTTATACAGTACTGAGCCAAACAAGCAAGCAGAGGAGACCATAGATGTGTGTAGAGCAAATCCTTCAGTGTGTGATCAGGAGCAAGATCAAATTTAACTAGCTGGTGGCTGAGGCAATGGTAGGATTTAACAGAAAAATTGAATTAAAAACTGACTACTCACTGGCCTGGACTGTGATGCAGACATGTGGTGTTACTGCATCCCATTCCTTGCCAAATAATACCAGGAAGCTTTTGAGATACGCACAGCAACACGGTAGTGCAGGGTTTGGTGACTTCGCATCTTAAAAAGTCTTGCTGATCTGGCTGGAAGCAGACTGACCAGGATTTAGAGCTACAGGTTTTATTTGAGAGCTGAAGAGAACCTGTCATACTGAAGTCCAAAACTCCAAGAGGTCTTTAAGCAATAATCATATAAGCCTGATAATGAAAATAGGTATTCAGATAGGAAGAGAAATCCCAGGCACAGGGGGCTCTTTAAACTGACGGACAGAACAATACCTAGTAGGTGGAAGCTGAAACCAGGTGAATTCAAAGTGGAAATAATGCTCAGTTTTAATTATAACTAAGAGTGACATTATCAGTTCTCTATTACTGGTGCAGAAAGTCTCAATTTATTGTATTCCTTAAAGATCTTCAAATCAGGAGGTGTGGCTCTAGTAACTGTTTAAAAGTCTGTGCATTCTTGCAGATCGGTCAAGACTGTCAAAACAGGCCTTTTTGACCTTTTAGACCCCTAAAATCTCTGTCGATGGGACCAACAGAGGGAGAGTGTTTTATGGGAAGTAAAAGAAACATAATCTTTACTACCTGAGTGAGCAGGTCATTGGTGAGGGGAAGGCCATTGGTGAACCATTACCCTAGCAGATTTGGTAGCGGTTCAGGCTCTGGCACAGTGTTGGCATGATTTTGGGCAGCTCTGTTCCCCTTCAGAGCCCCATTTTCCACCTGCACCCTCCCCAGAGCTGGCACAGGGCAGGGGAGAATCCACAGGAGTCTGCTGGGTGCACAGATGCAAAGGGTCTTGTGAGGAGCAGAGAAAGCCTTTCCCAAATACCTGCAGTTAAATTCATTGTCTTGGAAAGATGAAGGGACAATTGAGCTCAGTGAGTTTTGAATGATTTTTGTTGGGGTATCTAATGATACTGCAGTGACAGACCCCCTGTTAGGCTAACCAATGCTTACTTAAGAGTCTGGAAGATTTAAGGTACTGTATGTAAGAGCTGATGGCATTGCTGCTTTGTACCTGACCATTGGCCCATTCCCACTCCCTGTTTAGAAACATTTTGAAAACTCCATTTCCTTGGATGGATGCACTCGGCAGCAAGAAGAGGATCACATTAAGTTTAACTGCTCCCTTGTTAGTTAGCCTAAAGCCTGCTCACCATCCTGGTGTATTTGGGGTAGTCCCTTTAGGGTAGCTGCAGGAGCCAGCGTATCTTTAATCTGTACATAATTCACTTGATAGTGTTTGGCTTAAAGGCTACCTGAGGTTTTCTATTTGCATTTCATTACAAAGGGCTGAATAAAGGAATGTTTTAGGTGGCAACATCTGCTTCTACACTCGTGGCATCATGCAGGGGATGGGAAGAAATCGTGTTTAGCTCATGTCTAGTCCACAGACTGCCAGTGTGGTATGGGCAGGTAACATTGACTTGCTGAGTAGAGACTAGTGAAGGCAGAAGCATATACAGTGATTTCCAGGCAGGTGGTTCAAGAACCTACCTTATGCCTGTTGTGTTGTAGTAAATATGTTTGCAGCCTTAGGGCTCTAAGAGCTTGGCAGCAGTCAGGTTTTACTCTAGTCATCCAACAGAAATGTGCCTCTGCTGGATCCTGGATTGTGGACTGGTAGAGCTGAGGATAGGTTAGATGCTCCCCTCTAGGGAGCTCCCTGCCCAGGGTATGGCAGGTGTTATGGAGGTGGTAACTTCCTGCCTGGGGCACTGTAGGTGTTACAGAGGTGGTAATCTCCTGCCTAGGGCATGGTAGATCTCAGAGGTGACATATATGAAAGTGATGCAGTGGTATTTGTCAGAGTATATCAGAGTCCTCAGCCTGACTAACCCATGTTGATCTGGTACCTTTTAACTTCTTTTTTCATTCTACGGGCAGTTCAAATGAATTTTAGCCCAGCTGCTGTGTTTTAATTGTTCAAGGCAGTGTCAGGCAGCTTGGGTGAAGTGCAGTTAATCTGAGACTGCCAGCATGTGCCCAAGTTCCATCACTCACTTTCCCTTTTGTCTTGTTTCATGGCTGAATCAGAGCACCTTTTCAACAGTCTCCAGTGTTTCTGGATCTTAATTAGACACATGCAGAAGATAAGCTGCAGTGTTAAACCTTCATTTTAAAGCAGGGATTTTTACTATAGTTGGGAATATATTGAAGAAAACGCAAATTCAGTCAAATCAAAATGACTGTTATTATTGTTAACTGAGCTCTAGCTCATGCACTGCTTTGTAAATCCATCCAGATTTCTTCCACCACCAGCATGTAATTAACAGCGTTTTAAATCAAGCCCTGAGAAATAAGCAATAGCTACTAAGTTGAATTAACATAAGATAGTCTGCTATGTAAATCTGCATTATCCTGAGTGCCTGCTAGTAGAAGGATTTAATTCAACATGTGTAGGTGGTATTATCACCACATGTCATTTAGCAGACTGCTGCTGGAATCAGTATCTGTTCCATGCTTTGAATAGAAAACTGAATAATTGGAGAGGACTCAGAAAGCAGCTGTACAATTTATTTGGGGTCCAGAAGCTGTTCTTTGCTGGGAGGAATTAAAGGGAAAAGTTGGCTGAGCTTTGGTCCATGCACATGAATGTGAATCACTGAATGGGTAAGATTAGAAGGGACCACAGTGGGTTGTCTGGTCCAGCCTCCCTGCTTAAGCAGGGTCATCCTAGAGCACATGGCACAGGATTCTGTCCATATGGTTCTTGATTTTCTACAGTGAGGGAAACGCCACAACCTCTCTGGTCAATCTGTTGCAGTGCTTCGTCACCCACATAGTAAAGAACCCCCAGGTCCTTCTCTGCAGAGCTGCTTTCCAGCAGGTCAGCCCCCACCCTGTACTAGACTATGGGGCTATTCCTCCCCAAGTGCAGTGCTCTGCATTTGCCCCTGTTGAATTTCAGATGGTTCCTCTCTGCCCATCTCTCCAACCTGTCGAAGTCCTTCTGAAGGGCTGCACAGCCCTCTGGAGTATCGGCAACTCCTCCCAGCTTTATATCTGCAGGGAACTTGCTGAGGAGGCATCTACCCTTTCACCCAAGTCATTGATTAATAGGTTAAACAATGCTGGGCCCAATACTGAACCTTGGGTGACACAACTAGTGACTAGCCTCCAACCAGACCCTGTGCCACCCTCTGGGATCTGCTCTTCAGCCAATTCTCAATCCTCCTCACTGTCCACTCATCCACGGTTCCTGAGTTTACCTATGAGGATGTTGTGAGAGACCGTATCAAAAGCTTTGCTGAAGTCGAGGTAGACTGTGGGGTATGCCCAGCCTCTGCCCTGGAGGGAGGCCTGCTGAGATAGGGAGATTGCGTAACCTCCCAGCAGAATCCCCCTGGAAAAGGGAGCCACCTTTCAGTTACAGTGAGAGAGGACACAGACCCATGATCCTCTTGGAGATCCTATGCAGATCCTTTGTAACCCACTGGCTTTTACCCTCTCACACCCACCCCTGTACCCCTAAAAGATCTAGCCCTCTGCCTTTGTGACACTGGAGAGCTCGTCCCTGGCCTCCCCTTCGCGGGGTGCAGGCTAATAAAGCTGCCTCATGTGGAATTGCTATACGAGCCTCTCGTCTCTCTCCTCCTGGTCTGGCCTGGGGTTTGCCTCACAGAACAAGAGCTGAAATCACTCTTGCTGAATCACTAAAGGGCTGACAGCCTCTCTGCAAAGGCACTCCTGTGGCTGAGGGAAAACTACACGGGCCCCGGGAAGATGGTTCCTCCCGGGACCATCTCTCCGAACCGGTTATGGTTTCCTGGGTCTGAGCTACAGACCCCACACCAGCCACCACAGTAGACAATATCCACTGCTCTCCCTTCATCCATCCATGGATGAAGAAGGGATTGTTGTCAGAGAGATAAATACTGCTATTTAATATAAGAGGAAATAATGAGATGCAGTGTTTGGAGGCTGAAGCTGAGCAAGTCCGGCTGGAAATAAAGAGTTAAGAGTAATTAACACTGAAACAATCTACTTAGAGTGATAGTGGATTCTCCATCTCTTACAGTCTCATAATTCAAATTCATTCAAATCTCTTATCTATAGAATTTGATTGTTCAAACTGGAGTTATGTTTCTAGCACAGATATTTTTCCAAGACTCACTCACCTTTACTCAAATTTATTTGCTTGGATCATCCCCTTTTAGCCTTAGCTCTTCTTTATCTTTATTTTTCTAATCCCTAGGACAAGGGCAGTGTTCAGGCAAGTTTGCTGATGTAGTGAAGAAGTGAATTGTTTAATTAAATGCTTCTTGCTCTAATAGATCACAGTTTGGAAATAGAACAAGAAGTAATTTGCTTAAATTGCATAAGAGAAAGCTAGATTAGGCATTAAGGTAAAAGTTTTCTGGCAGTAAAGGAAAATAAGCTGTGAAGTAGTTTACAGGGATAGGTTGTGTAGTTCCTACCGCTGGATGATTTTGTAAACAGCTTATACAGATATGTGCCAGGTTTTATGTACAGTTGATCCTACCATGCAGTGGGAGGATAGATTAGTACCTCTCCAGGTGCCATCCAGTTTTGAGTTTTTTTGGAGTCTGTGTGTCTGTGAGGTGTTGGAGCTGAATGTCACATGTCTCTGATTGTAGTCGGCCCTCCCTTATGGATCCATGCTTCCATGCAACCCAAATTAATTTGAATTACAAAATTTTCTATTTTGTGTTTTAAATGCATGTGTGATTTTTTTTTTTTTTTTTTTGCTTATGAATCTACATGCAGAATAGAAAAGTCAGAATTGGCTCGAGAACCTCCCTATAAATTTATGAATGTGAGAACTGTCTTGTTGCACATCTCCTGCAGAATTGTTTTCGAAGGCAGTGGACACGTGAGCATCGCCTCACCCACAAGGGCAGAGGTGTGTGAGTGTGTGAACCCTGGGGCTTAGGGGACTGCTCCAAAGCCAAGTTGTGGCTGCTGTGATACAGATGGACCCTGCAGCATTTGGCAGGACATGGGAGAGCAGATGAGGTCTGCTGCCAAAGAGAGACCCTGGGGGAGCTCCCCAGCCCTCTCTGATGCATGCTGGTGTGGCTGGAGGTGACACAAACACCTTCCTACTGCCAAAATAGCACATTCTGCAAGAAGCCTCTGCTCTGTGGGTCTTGCCAAGTGGTGAGCTCCTGAGGAATGCAGTCTTCATGCTGCTGCCAGAGACTAGTGGGGATTATAATCTCATTAATTTTCATGGAAAGCCCAGGGAGCTGTAAGCATTAGCCTAGATTGCAGCAAGGATAAGGAGGTCGCTCTGCCAGTTGTTGGTGCCTCTTGTTAGGGAGGTTTGTTTAGACCAAGCTGTGCTTTTGCTGTGAGCAAATCTGTTTCACTTCACCTGTGACATGGATGGATTTAGGGTGACAGAAGAGGAATTCATACCCCTTTTGGGGTATGCTGCTTGAGCAATCTCTGGTTGTAAAACCCTGAATTGCACAATCCTTGTGTCATGTTTAGCCCTTCAGTAATTGCGTTATAGAGGTAAAGAGGGCCTGGCTTTAGCTGCCTGGACATACCATCTCCAGATCAGCATGGACAAGCCTGTGAGCAGGATAAAGTAGGTGGAGAGCTTCTGGCTGCTGGCACTCCACTTGTTCCACCTGTGTTGAGCAACTATGCAAGAGTGAAAAAAGAGCCCCTCTGGGTGCAGGCAGTGTGCCAAGTGTCACCAGTCAATAAAACCCACGGGGATTCCTCTTAACTGGGTCCAGCCTGTGCGTTTGCCCAAATAGTATCCACCAAGATGACAGCTCTTGCTTAGAAATGGCCAGGGGGGTTCATGTTTAGCAGATTCCCAGTGAGTGGAAGATCTGGGCAGCATTCCTTCCGAAAAGGGTAATCTGCCCCAGCAATGCTTGCTGTGCACATTCCCTGCCCATCAAAGAGGCACTATCCTTTCCCTAGGAAAACTCTTGGAAGCAAATGACCAAAGCCATGCTTGAGCTCAGTGCATGCCTGCCAGTGCACAGGGGTCCCAGTGGCCGAGGGTGGGGTACAGTGCCCTCCAGACTGCTGACCCCCTGTACCCCACAGCTGCGCAGGAAGCAGGCCTATGTGGAGAAGGTGGAAAAGCTGCAGCAGGCGCTCACACAGCTGCAGGCGGCCTGCGAGAAGAGGGAGCAGATGGAGCGGCGGCTGCGCACACGCCTGGAGCGAGAGCTGGACTCGCTGAGGATGCAGCAGGTAAGGACAGGGTGATATGGGCAGGACCCCAGCATGGGGCCTTTGGTGTTGATTTTAACAGAGATGGTCACTTGCATCCCTGCCAGGTGCCACCTTGCTTTTGGATTCAGGTTGTTGGGCTTTCCTCCAAACCATTCATTTGGATAGGGTCCTGGATCATTGGAAGTGTTCAAGGTCATGTTGGATGGGGCTTTGAGCTTGTGAAGTTTTCCCTGCCCTTGACAGGAGGGCTGGATTTAGATGATCTTTGAAGGTCCTTTCCAACCCAATCCACTCTATGATTCTTACTCCTGATCTTCAGCAGAGCATGCGGCCCTTCTGCTGTGGGATTCTGGACACAGTTGAGCCCTGCCTGCTGCTGGGCTGGGATGTCCTGGCTCCCCTGCCCAAGGGCAGGCAGGGGAAAATGTCCTTCCAGGTTTGTCTCTCTAGCAATGACAGATTGTGCAAAACTCAGCTCCACAGAGAAGGAGGAGAGGAAAGGTGCGGTACATGTGAGATTTATCCCAAAAATTTTAGCTGATGTTTCATTGAAAAAGCCAAGTGGGATGATGTGGAAGCTGGTAGGGGCAAGACCTAGGCCCTTATTTTTTCTGTGCAAAGCTTGATGTATGTGGTTCACAAAAACCTCAACCCATGACAGATCTGGAGCCAAGTGATGGCATCTTCAGACAATAAATTATTTATGTATCAATCCAGTCCAGAATGGGCTAGGAGTATAGACTGGCATTTCTGTGTGTCCCCTTGTTTTTTGGCAGCCCTGTGTCCTTAGAGGGGTATTGTTATGCTTATATTTTATGCACAGTTATTCCTTTGTTATAACACCTTCATCCCTAAGTCCCAAGTCCAGTCGTCTCTGAAAGGGAAAAAGATAAAGCATGAGGAGGTTGCAGGGAGAATTTCCAGGCTGCAGCCTGTACCAAGTGCCAAATAGGTGGGCTTTGGCTCTGGAGGAGAGTGAGCAGATACGCTAAATGTATCAAACTACAGCTTGGGGAAAAACCAGCAACATAAGCAAAGCATGATGCTCCTGGAACTCCTGAAGGGCTCATTCGTATCTGTCATCACACGCATCTGCTACTATAACCTTTCCTTATTTATAAGCCATTAGTGGACACCAAAGCAGCTGTTACACAGAGCTTGTGCTGCCAGAAAGCAGAGGGGCTGATCCTGCTGGCAGTATGCCATTGGCAAATGGCTCTACAGTCAGGGTCAGTGTCAGTGGTTTGCAGAGTCATGAGGTGGCCAGACCTGAGAGCATCCCCTTCCTTCCAGCAGCCCCAGGGCAGGGCAAGCCCCCCAGCAGCTTTCCCAAGGTATCACTCTGCTGTTTCTCCCTGCAGGCCCTTCTCATTCATCTTGGCTCTTTCTTGCTGCCATAGAAGTGTGTTAAGTCTTTCTTGCCCAGTCCACCCTGGGCTTGGTGTTCAAGTCTTCTCAGTTCCCCCTTAGCCAACTCTCTTCCTGTTTAACAAAGGAATTACATGGGGTATGACATGCTAATGCCATTTGAGAAAAGGACATCTGAGAAAAATACAATTAAAATTCAAGTGAAGATAAAACTAGAACTAAGAAAGGCTGGGATACAGAGACAAATTGATATATTAAGTAACAGAGATACACTGTCGCTCAAGTCCTTGTCTTGGGAGTTCAGGCTATGTCTGTTCACTTTGGCAGAAAATTCCTCTGTAACTTACAGATTCTTTAATTTTAAAATTTTTTTGGCAGTGTAATTAGGAATTGGCCTTTAAGTTGACATAGTTTTCAAATGCCAGCACCCATTCCATCTAGTAAGTTTTAAGAGGAAAGATACTCTTAACTTCTTGTCTCATCTATCAGCTTTGAGAGAAAACTTCGGGGTGTTTTTACTACTGTTATCCATACTGTTTGTTTATGAGCCACAGCACTGCAGAGAATCATGTGGCATCAAAATACCCCAGCTTCTTGCTTCAGAGCTGTCTTCTTTGAGTTATCAAAGTTACAGCTACTGAAATATTTTCTCATTGCAGAGAGAAAAAGGAGATTTTATTTTCTCATTTTTACCAGAGTCAGCAGAAGAAACCCAGCACACAAGGAGACGATGAGCCAGAATCTGTTCTGTCCCTGGCTTGCTGGTAGCTGAGTCCAAATGGCAAATCTTCCTTATCACTGATACCACTGACACACAAATTGGGACCAATAAACAAACTCTTTCAGTCAGCGTTGCAGGCTCAGTGTTCAGGGCTGGCAGATGTTTTTGACTCAGAAGATGATAAGCACCTGTGATGTCCCAAGATACCATCAGGGCCACACTTCCAAAATAGTACCTTCCTGCCAGAGATTTGACTGTATTTTTGCAGGAGCAGAGTCGCAGCCGTTGTTTCCAAGGGCTGATTCATATTGCATTTCCAGAAAGCATCTTCCAAACACGTTATTACTGCACCAGAGGCAAAGGCTGCAGCCCTTCCCTGGTATCTCTAGTTTCGGTGGTACAGCTTTGCCAGTGGAACTTCAAGGTGCAGCATGAATGAGAAGCCAGTGCTCCTGAGACATGGTTTCCTCTTTAGCACAATACTGTTCACCATGGAGTATAACAAATCTCTTGCATTTTTTATTTAAAAATGAATTTGTTTCTACTGAGTTCTCCCAGAGGTTCATGCCTCTCCCCTCAGTGTGCACTCATCCCTCTTCTGAGCCAAGGAGTGGATCTCCATCTGTCTCTGCTCTCTATCAGCAGTGAGAGAAGCTCAGGGTAGCTACCCATGCTGCTTAGGTGACTTAATTAAGTGTTGTAACTGGGTGGAATAAATCCTGCCTGGACAAGCACTTTCCTTGCAGAATAGATGGAAAGAGTTACGCACCCATTGCTGCTTGTCAGCATCCAATGGGAGCCACTCCACAGTGCCTGGGGATCTTCTGCCCCTCTAGTTAGAAAGTTAGCTGTTACACCACAGAAAGCATCCCCTGAGGGCACAAGAGAACTAATGTGCCAGAAGGGACAAGCTTAAGTACATGTGTGGGGTATTCTCCCAGCTGCTGCTTTAAACCGGGTGCCATGTAACTAGGTCACAAGGTGCTTTTTTTTCAGCTTCAATATATAAACCCTCTGCAAATAACTGCCTGTCCATACTAAGCACTGCCCAGCCATGGGCATGAAGTCCTAGCAAGAAGAATATATCTTTTAAAGCTTCATTGCTTCTTTTTCTACCAACTTTTTTCCCCCTTGGCTTGGGGTGTCCCAGGAAATCTCTGCATATTCAGGGTAGTAGCCAAATCCCTCCTTCTGTCAGCATGGTCTGGGGAAGCACATATGGTCAACTTGCTTGTTCTCCTGCAAGCTAAAGGGTTTAGCCTGGGGTTTTCACCTGCCCCTGTCAAAAGACATGGTGATGTCTTTGTATGTGCCAGAAAATTGAGGAAAAAAGGGTCAGCATCTCCCATGCTTGGCAGGGCATGAATATCTGTCACTGTTTCCACTGGCAGAGGCAGGGCAGCTACCAGGCAAGCAGCCTTCCGGAGCATAATGCCCCAGCCCTCATGGAGCTGGTGCGGGAGAAGGAGGAGAGGATCCTGGCCTTGGAAGCTGACATGACCAAGTGGGAGCAGAAATATCTGGAGGAGAGTACGATCCGGCACTTTGCCATGAATGCTGCAGCCACAGCAGCAACGGAGAGGTAAGATGACCTGACTGCAAGCAGGCAGCTCTGTTCACCATGGAAAGCATGGGGAAATAACACAAAATGGGTGTTTTCTTAAGGCTGTATGTTTCTTGTCTTTCCCTGCTGAGTCGCACTGCCAGGGTTAATGCACTTGTCCAAGGTGTGATGCCAGTGAAATACAATAGTTGGTTAAGACAGGATTTATCCTTCTGACCAGGTCCAAAAGTTTTTCAGATCTAGGCACCAGACTCAAGCAATGGCCTCTGGCAGTCTGAAGGTGCCAAATTACACAGCACAGGTAAGGCAGCTCCTCCCAGCACACCGGTGGAGTGAGCAGGGACATTGTATATGGCTGCACCCATCCCATGGCCTGCAACAAGGTCGTTTAGCCTAGTTTTAAAAACCTGTAATAAGGGAAATTTTGTTGCCTAAATCTCCTTTTTCACTACTTCATTGATCTTCAAACTAAAATGTTTTTCCTGATAGCTAAGCTAAACTTCTTTACTGCAAATTACCTCCACTGATTCTTGTCCTTCCCAGGCATACAGGATGAGCAACAGAACACTGTTGATGTTCAAACAGCCTTGTATATATTGGAAGACAGATAGCCCCTGTTGTATCTTCCCTGGTCTGAACTAACTTCCTCCCTTCAGCCGTTCCTCACATGTCCTAGTGTAAACCCTTTCCCATTCACATTGCATATGTCTGGACTATCTCTCTCCAGTTTGTCTGTGTCAGAGCGTGGTGGCCAAAAGCACAAGAGGCAGTGAGACTTCCCAGTGATCAGGAGGACGGGATAATTAACTTCACACATCAGTTTCCTAGGAACCAAATCCCCCGAAAACATCCTAAAATGAGTTTTCCCTTTGAAATGTGTTTAGGTGCATGACTCAGGATGGAATTTTCTTTTGCACTCCAGTCTAGGCAGCAATTCCTATGCTGTTTTTCAATGTCCAAAGTGTAGAGCTTTGTTACTGGTTCATGATGTAGTCTTGTTGACTTGGGATCTGGCAAGTGAGTCCCTCTGATGCCTGACTCTATCCTTCTGGATGGCTGTTAGCCCTGTATGGGTCACCCATGACTCCAGCATGCTCTCTGTTCCTTTAACCCAGTTAAATTAATGGCATTAATGACCCAGCCCAAGCCAAGAGTAGCCTGCAACAGGATGCCCCGATGCCAGGTAGCCACCCGCTTGACAGGCAACCGTCGCTAGCTTGCTCTTTGAACGTGGCTTTAGGGTTTTCTTTGCAAGTTTCAATCTCACTTGCAGAAGCCACCCTCACAGTCTCAGGAGCCTGACTCACTGTGGTGACCCTCTTTTCCAGGGATGCCTCGGCCCCGAGCCACTCACGCAATGGCAGCTACGGTGAGACAGCACTGGAGGTGAGGGGCTGGCAGGAGGAGGAGGAGATTGTGCAAGCCAACCGCCGTTGCCAGGACATGGAGTACACGTAAGGGATGCTGTGCCATTCCTGCTTGCTGTGGTGGTAGGGCTGGGTTCAGATAAACCAGGATGCCCTTCTGTTCCTTCCTACATGTCCAGAAAGAATGGGCTTGGCTTCACTTTGACTTAGTTTTGCTCTTCAGCATTCAAACAGGGATTAAAGAGTTGTTGTCATTAGATAACTTCCTCCCTATCTTCTTGTTAAGCCTTCAGTGGCAAACCCAACATTTTTACAAAACAGAGGCTGTTCCACTATTAAAAGTAGTCTGTCATGCAAGGACACAAATGTGCAGACACTTTTATAAAGATGTGTTTGTTGCTTTTGGAAAACACCAGTGATTGTTTTTACTGGGTTTGGGTTTTGTTTTTCACTCACAGATGCAAGTTACTCCTACTTCCAGGGAAGTAGTGGAGTTTTGCCACTGGCTTCATAAATATAGATTAGCATCTTGTATTTACATTGCTAATTAAACATGTGATGATGAAAACTAATGCTTTCACTGCTTCACAAAATGCACCTGCATTGTATTATATATTGTGCAGCACAGTCAGGCTAGCCATTTGACTGTCACAGTGTACACATTTTTGAAAAATACAGTTTGGTAGTTGTTCAGTATGATTTGGTGTTAAACATTCCTGGAGAAGAGTTCAGATAATCCCATTTTTTTAGTGATTTGAGAGTCTTCAGGGTCTGTATGAGAGAAGTAGCGATCTTTGCTCAGCTCTGAACACCATGTGCTGATCATTTCTGCAGCAGTGAGGGAGAAGGAAGAGCTCAGACCATCTCTTACAGAAACCAAAAGGAACCTTTCCACTCACTTCAGCAGGTTCTTCACTCCAGCTGACAACGGACCTGAATCCTGGGGTTAACTCAGTCTGCCAAAGCATACTTTCCAGATTTGGCCCTGATGTATTACAGGGGTGAAAATTGCCTGTGTGTTTGTATTGTGAACATAACAATGTGCTTAAGACACTGCCCACTGCTCCTGCTGGGTTAGTAAAACCATAGCATAGATGGGTTCAGTTAACCTTGCAGAAAAGTTTTGGCTTAATAGCTAGAAATGCTGTCTGTTTTGAAGTGCATGGTTATCCTTGGAGGAACTGCTAGGAGCTGCCTTGTCCAAGTATCTCAAAACCAGAGAGAACAGAACAGCAGGGCATCTGCCCTGGAGGCCTCCCTGCTGCCCCTGGGTGTGGAGACCTGCCCATATGAATGTTTTTTCCATTCCTGTAAGCAGAGCATTCATATTTTGGCAGAATAAAGAATCTCCATGCCAAAATAATTGAGAAGGATGCCATGATCAAGGTCCTTCAGCAGCGGTCACGAAAGGACCCTGGGAAAGCTGACAGTGCCAGCCTGCGGCCGGCTCGGTCCGTGCCCTCCATCGCCGCTGCTACAGGTGTGCATTCGCGCCAGACCTCGCTCACCAGCAACCAGATAGCTGAGGAGAGGAAGGAAGAAAAGCTCTGGAAGGGAAGCATAGGTGAGTTCAGTTTAAGCTTTGGCTCATCCATTACTCTGTCATAATCCTTCTGCTTGAGCTTAGCAAAAGTGCCTTGGCACACATTACCCTGACAGCTCGTTTCCAGAGCACTTTCCATGGGCAGAATGTGCGTCCTTGTGCTTAAGTCAAAAATCAGTCATTCTTTAACCTTGCATGGTATCTTAATTACATTTTTATTCATACTAAATCATTCTGCACTGATTATAGAAAGCCACAGTTGAGGGAAGTCTTCCCAGATACAAGCACACAATGTTTGCAACTTCATGGGAGTAAATAACAATTTTGGGCTAGAAATAAAGCCTGAATAAAGTTAATCAAGTGGGTGAGCATCCCTTTGGATGGGACAGCATGATGTGATGTGGCAGATTAGATGTGAAAATCAGTGTAGGACTGCCTGTTGTTTGGGGCCACATAGGATGGGGGTGTGGAGGTATGCGAGGCTGTGTCAGGAGTAAGTGCTACTAGGATGGGTGTGCACAAGGGGAGGCAGGGAGGGGAAGCTGCTTTCAAAAAGCTGTTTTGTAGGAAAGTACATATGGATGCCAGAAGAAGCAGCATCAAGGGAAAAAGCTAAGCCAAACTAAATGAGTTGAGACATACCCAGTGTCTTGTAGCTCCAGGGTGGGATGGGGGACAGCACATGCGTTTGAGCCAGGATATGACTGACCTCTATGTGTTTTCAGGGCTGCTCTTGGGAAAGGAGCACCATGACCACCCATCAGGCTCTTCACAGCCTCCTCCTCTGCCCTCCTTGTCTTGCATGCCCGTCCCAGTGCCGGCAGCCTCCCACGCGAAGACGGGCAGCAAAGACAGCAGCACCCAGACGGACAAAACTGCTGAGCTCTTCTGGCCTGCCACCGCCTCCTTCCCTGGCCGGGGACGCCTGGGTACCACCCCATCACACAGCCCAGCCCCACGGCCCCTGGGGACACGAGTGGCCAGTGAGAAACTGGGTGAGCTCTGCCAGATCCCTGTGTCAGTGCAAAATGTCAGCACCCCCAGGGCTATCAGCAACCCCCAGAGACACATCAGTATTAATGGGGGCAAGGTGTGTGTATGTGATGCTGCCACAGTTTGTAAGGTGCAGTGGAGGTTTCTTCAAGGAAACTAAAATTGTTGAGAGAGAACTTTCTAAGGCCGCCCAGAGTGGCTTTGCAGAGCTTTGTGCTTGGCAGCTTCTGTAGGGCTTCGTTCACCTGTGGCAGGCAGAGTTTGCAATTACTCGTGCTGCCAGATATAAAACTGTAGAGTTTCACACCATGAAAACACTCCACACCTGCTCACATACTCAGACTCTTCTCTTTTTTTTCAACTGAAACCATGGTTAGTTAAAGCACAATTTTCTCCCTAATTTTTAAAGGAAAGCTGAGGGAAATATTAAGGAGAAAGTGGAGATCTTTTTTTTATGGGGAATGGAGAAGTAGAATTTTAATTATTTTTGAAAGGTGGAAACTGCTGGTTTGCAGCCTAGCAAAGGAGACATTTATTTTATGGACATTATTTTGAAAAAGCCTGTTTCTTACACATTCATCTCCTCTCAAAAGCAAGCTTTCCCTCTAAAAACATGCTATGTATCATTAAAAGGGCTGACTATCACAGAACTAGATGGTCTTTAGCATCCCTTCCAACCCAGACCATTCTATGATTTTAGCTAATGAGGTTCTTTGGTCTATATCTCCTAAATACCATCTTTGTGCCTGTCTTTGGGGTCTGTGCACACTGACACCTAATGTCATTGTGCAGGGAATTCAGCATCACAAGTTCCTAGTGTCCTGAACAAATTTGGTTTTCAGTATGTAGGATGTACAGGTAATACATGCCCTGCCTTCCAGGAATGGGTTGATATTTGCTTTGAACAATTTGCTGTTGCATTTGGGATGAAGACTAACTTTCCCTTCTTTCCATTACAGAGAACTCCAGCCACGGGAAGCTGCCTGACAGCAAAGGCAGAGTGAGCAGCCTGCTCCACAAGCCTGAGTTTCCAGATACAGACATGATGGAAGTCCTCATCTGAGCAGAGGACAGCATCTCTGGGGTTTTGTGTGTGTACAGCTAGGCCCAAGATGGTCCTTGGTGTGCCAACCTTAAAAACTAACCCTGAGAGTGTGAAAAAGATGGCGTTTATGCCCAAATTGAAGCTAGAGTCTGATATGTTGAGACTTTTGACCGGGCGAGAAGTCAAGAGCACTGAAGAGGAGCAATGAAATGAACGTCTGGGATTTTCTGAACAGAAGGGGTCGTTGAAAATGGAGAGTGGTGTGAGAAGGGGATCGTTGAGGAAAAAGGAAACTGTGTTTTCTGGCATAAAGAGAAAGTACTGAAGTTACAGACTGGTTGCATGCTGCCGTTCTGTTTTCCTGCCTCTGCAACCAGGACAGGAAGCGAAATCCCATCTCTTTGGAGGCCAGAGTGAGTTTCTGAGTAATCCAGGAAAAACTTGCATCTTCCTCAGTATCAATGCATTTCTCAAAAGTTTCAATCTCAAAACTTTCACTTCTTAATTTTTGTGAATAATTGGTCTGTAGGTGTAAACGGCAGGTTCTTATAAGTATTTGTTTGAGTGGCATTGGTGTGGTTTTCCTGGGCAGGCAGGTCAGGTGCCTCTTTCCTGGCTGGACAAGTGTTTCTCTTGGAGCCAAATTTACAGTACAAATATTCATGTCTCGCAACCTCAGAGCTTGCTGAGACTTCTTTTTTTGGTAGGAGCAGTTGTTGGCTGGAATTCTCCTGGTGGATGAATGTAGAAGAGGGGGGAGGGACCCTTCTGAAGCGAACCCTGTTGTAACCATAGGAAGGTTTCAGGAGGGAAAGTTGGGGGAGTATCCCAGCAGCTCCCTAAGGGGCTGTGCACTATAGAGTTCCTTCAGAGGGGAGCTGCATGGGTGTGTTTTTAGAGGAGTTAAGCTGGGTTTGCATGTGAGATCAGAAGATACCTCTTTCTGGGCACTGGTTCATAGTACTGGAAGGATGAGTGTGTTTGTGGTAAAAACAAGATTTTTCCTTACTTTCAATTCTTATAGCCAAATCCTACCTTCCTTGAGCATACAAACCTGCTGTTCAAGCTGATGTGGGACTGGACATTAAAGAGTGTAGGAGCAGGCTGGGAAGGGTTTAACTGCAAAGCAGTACGTGAGCATCATGTGTTTTCTGTGCTGAGCTGCACGTTTTTTTCACCTTATTTTACCCAGGGTGGAACATTTCTCATTTTCAGCTTTGTCCCTGAATTCAGTAAGAGGCAGCCAACTCACCCGCTGTGTTACTTGTGGCTTTGTGCACTGCACATGCCGATAGGGAAATTTTCCTATGTGAGGCATTTCTGTATTGGCTTTGTGATTCCTGAGCCTTGTGGTGCACCACAATGACTTTAAGGAGAGCTTGGCTGTGGGAAAAAGAGTGATGGGATCTAATGTGAAGCTGCCTAGAGTGGAAAAGTGATGGTTGCTAGAAGTAATCATGCACTCAGGGCTGGCTCAAAGTCACTTCTTCCCGTAGGTAACAAATCAGAGCCCTTGTCTATTGAGAACACCAGGCATTTTAAACTCTGCTTTCACCAAAAACTGAAGTCCTTGTGAACTCAAAGCCTTCACAGGCCAGAGCCTTGTGCTCAATACTGCCTGGCTGATAACTTTTTTATGAAAAAGAACAAAATTGCTATGTTAAAGCTATGCACTTATTTTTACGTGTACCTAGAATTAGACGTATGTTGTTGTCACCCTCTTTCTGAGTTTTGCACTTGTTAAACATAGTGGTAGGTCAGTTGTGCAGGAAGCAAACTGTGTGTTTCAAGTATTAGCAGCTTTGCATTGTGAAACCAAAGGTATAAAACCCTTGGAAGATATTATGCAGCTTAATATATGCCTTGTAAGATAATTTTATTTTTTTCTCTAGAGTTAATTTAAACATTGTAATTGTTTGCATAAAAGCCAGGACCGTGCGTGACATCACCACTGACCCACCTCCATGGCCCTTCCTCAAGTGTCTGTGGGAAGAATGGGGCAGGAGAAAGACAAATCAAGGGAATACAAGTAAAATATTGGTTACTATTTAATTGCATTACTTTTTATCCAAGAAATAAGGATACCCCGGTGCTTGGATATCCCTAAGCGTTTTATTACCAGCTGTAATATTTTTTTTGCTGAAACTCTTTAGTAAGTTGTGTGCAGGCAGACAGTGAGGCATCCAGGAGAAACAGTGCTGGATCAGCATGGATCAGCTCTCAGTTATGTTTGGTAGTGGTTCAGCTGGATTTCTCCAAGTCAGCTAGAGTACAGCACTCCTCCTTGTGGAGACCACAGTCTCTCCAGTTTCTGCTTTCCAAAGCTGGCTTTACACTTTATGCTGCCCCAGATTCATGGTCACATATAGGAAACTGTTAGAGACAGTGTGTAGGCAACTCTTGTTGTAGGCAACAGCTCAAATAAACCAGAAGGTTCATTCTCTCCAATGGTGTTGAACTCAAAAGATGTTAGTTTTCCTGGAGGGAAGGTCTGGAGGACCAGTGTGTCTCCCTGCAGCCCAAGTGCTGGCAGGACTTGCATGGAATACTACTGCCATATGTCAGTCCCGCTCAGCAGAGCGGCGCAGCTCCCTTTGTGCTGGCTTTCCCAGTTCTTGGAACTGTTTTGTGTTTTTGGGAAACTGTGCTGTAGCCATTCCAGGTGACGTTGGTGGTAACTAGTTGTAAAATACTGTCATTTTTTATTGTTGTTGGTTGTATAGAGAAGTTTGTGTACAGTGTTGTACAGCTGGAGGGTTATTTGTACATAGGGGGGAAAACAAAGAACGTTATGTGTCACCCCCAGTAAATGTTGATACTGTTGGTCAGCCAAAGATTTCTTATTCTTTGCTGTTTAAATTTGTGCCTTACTATTGTATATAATAAATGTATAAACATGTTTATTTTCTCACTTTTCCAGTGTGAATACATTCAGTCCTCTGGAAGAAAGGACTTTAAAAAAATTCTTTAAGCTTTGCAAACAGTGCGCTAAGACTAAGATGGGATACCTCAGGGACTTTTAAGGTTGCATCTTCTCCATTTTTGGCAGTTTTTAATGAAAGGCCCCACAGCAGGTGACACCAGTAGGTGTATGTGGGCATGAAATCAGTGGGTCTCCAAGGCAGAGGATCAATCTGAGAGCTTGCCCAAACAAGAGCATGATTTTAGTGAGATCATCTTTACGGGAAGGAAAGGAGAGTGGAAAGTTAATGAGATACTTTGGTGAAGATCTGAATATTTTTTAGCCCTATGTTCCTGCTAAGCACAGAACTCCCACTGATTTTTTTGTACTTTATTCTTGAGGGTCTGGGGCTTCTTTATCTGGCAGGGGTTGGATCAGTGTGAGTGAGGTACCTAAATACCTTTTTTATCTAGATGTTCTTGAATGATATACTGTGCTCAGCAAGGAATAATGATCAGATCCCATTTCATGCTGTAGTGCAGGCAAGGGGAATGCTCCAGCCTGTTGGAAATACTGTTCCTGTGTTTGTTTATGGAACTGAAATAAATGGGGGGAAGGGAGCAAAAGTTAGCTGAGTATCTGGCTTTGAGTAAGGGAGGTTTGCTCAGCAGGCTCTCACATGCTCTTGAAAGTGTCTGTTAAAAAATTCCTGAATCAGGTCCCAGGGAGCTACAGGCATGAAAGGCATGAATGCCACTAAGGGCCTCTCTCTCCTTTGAGTTTTTCTCTGCCTGTCCCAACCTTCTCTCCCCAGATCCTTGCACATGTTGAAAAGACCAGCCTGTCCTGAGCAGGAGTGTGTCAGCAAAGATTCAGGGGGGTTGCAGAAGTTAGAGGAGCAGTTTGCTTCACCCAGACCCTGGCACCACGTGTTCCCTGTGCAAATGCAGGTCAGTCTGACCCATCTGGTCACTGCATCTTCAAGACATGGCAGCTGGAAGTATTTCTTGGGCCAAGAATGAAAGTTTGGTGACTGTTGAGCTTGTGGCTTTTCAGCTTCCTTCATGTCAAGATTTGACAGTAAAATTTGGCACATATCTTGTTTTTCAAGGTCATGGAAGAAAAGAAACTAACAGAGGCCAAACCAGTATTAGGATGGGAAAAGCCTCATGGCCAGCTGTGTTCAGGTATAACAGGGAGGGGGCTTATTCCATTTTTGGGTTGTGTCTTCACCCAACCCAAATGCTCTGGCTAAAAAAAAAGAATGTCACTGTAACACTCTGCAGGTTAAATACATTTTGCATATTAACGTCAGGAATAAACATGCAAAGAAGCCAACTTCGGGAGTCAGTTTTTTTAAACATTAAAATCCATGATTCCAAAAGTAAGTAATGGACTTTCAACATGTAAGGAAAGAGCTCAGAAGAACTAAAAATATTAGCAAGATTGCCATTTAGAAGTATTCAAAAGTCTAGTCCCACCCAAAATGACCAGACCTTTTCAGGCTTCACTTGGATTCAGTGCACTGTGCAGCTGTGACATCTGTTCTGTGCTGGTTACCGTGTTCAGGGCTTTCTCCTCCCAAAGTTTGAGAGGGGCAAATGTACAAACAGCAGTGAGGTGCATTCTTGGGGAAAAGCTGTGATTTCCAACATCTTCAAATACGTTCTGGGTCTGGACTTAAGGTACACTGCAGTGAAACATGTGAAAAGTTCAGATCTCACTCCCTGGAGGGAAGGATGCTGCTGCCAGGTGTCTGCTTGTCATCAGAATCCCCAGTCTGGAGTCTGGATGCAGCCCAACAAACTGGGCTGGTCTGAGCACCCCGCTGCGTTCCTTGACCACTGTGAGTCAGGTAAGTCAGCCTGAAGGTGGTAACTCCCCTCTCTGCAAACCAAAGCAAGTGGGGAAAACAGGGCACAACATCCACAGTGCAGTCCCACCTGAGAGAAGGGTAAAACACGAGCAGCTGTCATCGTGCCACTGTGATTAATGTTCATCCAGACTTTAAGCTGCGGCTTCGAAGCCTTGTAAAACCAAACGCAAGTGCCCAGCATTCCTGAGCTATAAAAGGCCCAGGAATTCATTGACTCGAGGTATGAAGACCACAAGCTATTTTCTTTCATACCAACCACTTCAGCTTTAGATGAACAAAGTATCAGTGTGCATATTTTCCAGAGTAACCCTGCATGCCCCTGCTGCAGTCCAGAACTCAGTCATGTGCCAGTACCCTCCAGTTTGACACAAAGCAGGGCAGCAGTTAAGAGATGAGACCCAGGTCCGTGTTGGCCTCCCATCCTGTTAGAGGCTGAGAACCTGCAGCAAGGTTTAGTGCTGAAAGGGAACTTTTTTCCCCAGGTACCACGCGATGAGGCAGTGATGGAACTTTCGGCAAGTTAAAGTTGGAAGATGGCAGTGCCACCACCTCTTGGGAGGTCATACCCACACCTGACCATTGTGGTGGCTTCTCCAGCTGCTTGGTGGGCTCATTAACTCCTTCTTCATGGCTCCCCTGGTGCCTGTGTGCCCTGGGAACACCCTCAGTCCCCTGCAGCAGCAGGGTGGACAGCCAGTGACCCTCCAGGCATGTGAAGCTTCCTACAGGACAGCTGGACTCAGAATGAGAACAGGGGACCGTGGCGGCAGCTGACATCCCTCCGCCAGTCCCTGGTTTGGGACTTGATCAGCTCAGGAAAGGAAGGAAGGAAGGAAGGAAGGAAGCTCTAGGAGGGAGAAAGGTGTAAAGTATGAGGAGATGGAGGTCTTCTTGCTTGGCCAGTTACTTGCAGCATATTTAAGATGACCCTTTTTGGTAGGCTTGCTATTAAAACTGCAACACAATTTGGTGTGCAAAAAAAGAGCTGCTTGGTGTAAATTCCATCTGAATTCATGGAAGGGACCTTAAAGACCACATATAGTTCCAACACCCCTGCCCTGGGTAGTGACACTTTCTGTGAAACCCAGTTGCTCAAAGCCCCATCCAACCTGGCCTTGAAGATTTCCAGGAATGGGGCATCCACAACTTCTCTGGGCAGCCAGTGCCAGTGCCTCACCACCCTCACAGTACAGAATTTCTTCCTTATGTCCAATCTAAACTTTTCCTCTTTAAAGCCCTTGCCCCTTGTCCCATCACTACATGCCATTGTAAACTCCCTCTCTGGCTTTCTTGTAGCAACCCTCTCGTAGCTCTGGCTTTCATCCTCTCAGTGCACATCCTACCCTGCTTCTCTGCTGCACCCTCTCACCCTGAGGCCTCCAACATTTTTTTGCAGCTCAACCCTGCCAGACACAGGCAGGGAAAGCCCAGGCGATCAGGTTCTCATGTGCCACCAATTTTATTGTTCAGTTTTAAGACTGAACAGCTTGAGAGGAAGGGGCTGCCCTCATCTAGATGCTTGTACAGTTCCTTGCACTGTGGGGCCATGTGTGGTAGCTCCAAATCATACTCTCTATCTGTAAATAAGGGTATTTGTTGATGATGATGATTATCTGCGTGCCAGCTCTGTGCACCTCTGCTTTTAAAATGAAATCATTGTACACATTTCCCAAGCCTAAATCTGGTGCACAAGTCAGAGCCCTTTCACTTAAGGTCTTAAATAATGCCTTATCCTCACCACAGGACTTTTTTTAGATGGGTGAGCCTTTCTTTTCAGATGCCATGAGTGCCTTATCATGTTACCCAGATGGCTGTGTGTGCTGGCTCTTCTGCCTGCAGGGCTCTGAAGCCTCACCCGACCCCGAATAAGACTGCAGCACCAGCCTACATCATCCCTGTCCCCATCCAGCACTAACAGGTCCCCTGCGCCATTCTCCAGCAGCCATCTGCCAACTCCTGGGCAAAGCCAGCTGGCAGCAAAGTGTCTGCCCCCGTACCGAAATTGTGTGGGAGCCACTCCCTCTGCTGGCTCATCCTGCCTGCTCTTCCCTGCTGCTTAAACTGGGAAGGCTCTGGGTGGGGGTTTTGGTCTGAAGGGTGAGTCCAGCATGTAATGCTGATGCTAATACCAGTAGTATTATAGTAACAAGTGGTAGTAGATGCAGAGAGAGAGCAAGAGAAAAAGATTAAGACAGACTAGGAGGAACCTGATCTAGTTGAAGATGTCCCCTGTCATTGCGTGGGGGTTGGACTAGGTGGCCTTCAAAAGTCCATTGCAATCCAAACCATCCTATGATTCTATGATAAGGATATAAATAAAAAATAAGAATAGGAATCAGAACAAGAAAATAAGAAACACAGGAATAGGAATAAGCATAATAAAAAATTGGTTCATTACAGGGAACAAGAAAATTAAGAGAAGAAGAAGGAGAACAAGAAATCTGGTTGCCTCTAGTAGCAGAAGAAAGTTTGAGTATGAAGAATTTGATTCTAGAGTGAGCTACACTCTAGAAGGGAAAATTTTCTGTTATCCCCCAGTGACCCCTGGCTGTGGCCAGGCCTGTTCAAATGTAGGCCTTTCCAGGTAAAAAGCTCGATCTAAGCACAGGGCTTTGAGCTTGCAGTGAGAAAACGGGATTGTGTGCTCATGGGAACTGGGTTTGCATTTGAAAACTAGTTTATTACATAGCCCCTGGGCGCGAAAGTTCTCTTTGCATCATCATCCAGTTGAACTGTTCAAACCCAAAACAGCTACCACAGACCAGGTTCATTTCAGTTTTAGAGAGGAATTTCATACACCCCGTTAGAGCAAATATTTCCCAGCACTCCACAGTCCTCACCCCACACATGTCAGCTTTCTCCTTGGATCTTTCACCAGAGGCAAGATTTTTCTCTTTTGAAAAATGTGCTTGAAGTTTTAAGTAGAAGAGGCTTTTCTGAACACAGGAACTGTCCCTCAGCTCACTGGAGAGAGGAACGCCATTTCGAGGCCCCCTTCAGGACCAGCTCCAGAGTTGCACTGTGCTAGGCATTTGTTGGTGGGACATGCCCTGGGGTCCCAGAGGTCCCGGTAGTCCTTTGTTATCATTGTATGCAAAAATCATGACCCATGGCTAGTCCCTCCTGATCCCAGCAGAGCTGGCATGGAAGGGTGCTGCAGCCCCAGGACTGCTTGGGCACTGGCCAGCAGCTGGGAATCCCTTTGGCAATGTCCTCCTCACCCCACCAGCTCCATGTGTCCCTTGTGGGGGACCATCAAGAAAGTACCGTGGAGTCTGCACCCATCCCTGAAGTAACTTACATGGACTATTTTGCTGGATGCTGGATGCATCAAAGTCTTCCCTTAGCAGAGCACCATAGCAAGAGGGAGAATTGGCAGGAACACGCATCACTGTGCATTGTTTGTTGGGCAGTGTAGGACATTCCCAAGGTGAGCACTGCCAGGTAAGAAACCAGATGAAACCTGTACAATGGTACAGGACCTAAGAATAATAAATGAGATTTTTAAACCAAGGCGTCCCACGGTCCCAGATCCTTATACCTTGAACCAGGTTCCCTCTTCACATCACTGCCATTCAGCACTTGATGTAAATTATGCTTTCTGCAGATGCCCACTTAAAAAGGATAATAAAGAGTATTTTGCCTTTGAGTGGGAACAGGAGGAAGAAGGGAAAATGGTAAAGCAACAATTGACATTGATGGTCCTTCTGCAGGGATACACAGAGGTACCAGTCTTATTCAGGAAAGCCTTAAAAAAATATTGAAAGAATTTACTCCATGCCAAGGGATTAAGTTATTGCAGTATGTGAATGACTTGCTCCTATCAGGAAAACAAGTGAAAGTGGTAGAAGAAGCAAATGGGAAATTGCTTAATTTTCTAGCTTAAAAGGGACTTGAGAGTTATGAAAAGAAAGCACAAATGGTGGAAAAAAAGGTTAAATATTTGGGATTGCAGTGTATTGATCAAGAGAGGATGCAGGGAATTTTAGAAGTACCATTAAACAGGACTAAAAAGGAGCTGCGACAATTTTTAGGACTAATAGGATATTTCAGGACCTGGATTGAGGATTTTTCTATTTTAGCCAGATCCCTGGACGACCTTTAAATGCACGACAGCCCCAGTGTTGTGATATGGACACCAGAAGGAAAGCAGAGTTTTTAAGTGTTAAAAAACAGACTGAGGGTCCAGCCCTAGCCCTTCCAGATAGGTAAAAAAATTTTGAATTCTCTGTGGATGCTAAACAGCTGTCTTAACCAATTCATAATAGCGCACGTACAACTGTTAAATATATTGTTATGCCGTGACATAACAATACACAATATCCCCTTATAAGGCTTAAACTTATCTATGCTAAGCAAGACTTTTCCAGCCTCAGTTTTCCTGGACCTGTAGGATCTTTTATTCTCTCAACCCTGACCCTAAGCCAAACCTAAACCTAGGCTTAAGCCTAAACCTAAGCCTAAACCTAATGGCAGCTTGGCACTGTGGCAGAGGTCCTCATTGCCACAGGTGTACAGATTAAAAAGTGTTGGGCTGGCAGTGTAGCACCCTTGCACTGCCTTTTTGAGTGCCAGCATCCCTGGAGCTGTAGGCTCTGCAGCAATCTGAACCTTAACCCAAACTCTAATGGTAGCTTATTGCTGCTGCTGAGATCCACATCACCATGGCTAGATGAGAAAAGGGTAGAGTGAGCAATCTGGGTACCCTGCCGTGATGAAAATCCTTCATTTCATGAAAGTAAATGAAATCTCGAGATTTCAATGAAACAAAAATTATTTCATGATTTTTGCTTCATTCTGATGCACTTCCTTTCTTTCAATTCCATTTCATTTTTTTCACTATAGTCCTTCATGAAAATTCTTCATTTCATGAAATGATTTAATTGAAATCTCAATATTTCATTTCATTAAATAAATGAAATGAGGAATCAAGAAATAAAGTGAAATGAAAAGATAGCAAAGGAAATAAAATGCCACAAAATTAAATTGAAAAAATATATTCTGACCTACTGAATGCTGGATGAAAAAAACCCCAAAAGGACCAAGCCCTGGACTCACTCCCCCACTTCCAAAAGTTGGTTTTGCTGAAGACCCACTTTGTTTGTCCCACTACATCCTTCATGCTCCCACTCCACTGTCCCCGTACTTCCTCTGTTTCTGCTGCATCGGTGAAGAAAACTTGTGGGGAGTTTTCAATTCCTGACAACTCTTAGGAAGAGCAGCTGCTGGGTTAGTCCATAATGACGCCATTCGGCATCAAACCACCCCTCCTATGCCCAGCTTGCCACCTCAGATTTGGAGCTGGTATTCTCAGACACACAGTTACTTGCTGTCCCTGCAGCTGGCAGGGGCTGCTCACCATTTTCCTGCCAAGTGCAGACTCCCTGCACTTGGCAGGAAAATACATAGCTGACTCTTAGGATGTCCAGGATATTAAAAAAACCTCTTTGGTTTATTGTTATTTTCACTCTAGAAATCATATTTCACTATAAAAAAGAATTCCAAGTATTTAGAAACATCTTGGTCTTGTTCTCCCATTTACAACAGCAAGGATCAAGACTAACTCCACTGCAGCCAGCCGTATAACACTGGGATAAAACCAGAGCCATGCCAGTCACAGGATTAACATCTCAGAGCACTGTTTTTTGAGCATTCTAGGACAGAAATTAGAGCTTTAAAATCATCCAGCTCCCTTTCAGATGCCTCTTAACTGACCACAATCTCAGATGTTGCTCAGCATTTTCCCGCAGACACCGAGTGCTTTGGAGAACCTGTTGACAGGCCCCTGAACTGGCTGTCAGAAGAGCAACTATCTGTGCTGAAACTCATTTTTTGGGGCAGCTGAAACAACTGCTGCTTGAGCTGTGGAGAGCAGACAAATGAGTCCATCTGGTCCCACTTAGTGAGTTATCACCTCTTTGCAGGAGTGGGAAGAGCTCTTTTCTGTCCATGTTACTCTGCTCATCTTTCCTGTTTATCCATCACACTCCTTCCGATCTATTCCCTATAGATCTCAAGATCTATTCCCTTTACTTAATTTCACCATTTTATTATATTTTTTCTTTCTGCATCTGCTAGTTCTGCACTGTGTTTCGTTCCAGTTGAGTGTGGTCCAAACACCCTCCAGGTCTTCTGTGAAATCCCTCCTCACATTCCCTTGTACCAAGGCACTTTGTGGTATCTCTGCTTTTTCTTGCAACACACTCACTCCAGTTCTCAGATTTGATACTCTTGGCAAGGAGTAATTATTGGGGGGGGGAGGGGGAAAGGATGAAATTAAATAACAAACCCACTCCAAACCAACAAATGCTGAAGAGGAGCCAGCAAGGCTACAGCAGTTAAGGAAAGCAAAAGCTTTATCCATAAATGCTCCCATTTGCAATCAGCAATTGCTAGCAGCTTTCTATTTTACTCTATAGGCAAGAGTAAAATGAAAAATGTTTCTCATACATATCACTGCTAATTGACAAAAAATACTTACTTTGAAAATGTGGAATTTTAATAAAAACTTCATGCCAAAGGCATTCTCACTCTAGATCCAGAAATGCTCTCATGCTCTGCAGCTACAGCTGAGCTAAGAGGCATCTCAGCAGCCAAAGGCATGTCCCAGGCCCCATCCTCCTGCAGGAGTCTCACCTGCAAAGTGTGAACTTACCCAAGGGACCAACGCTGAGCACTGCTCTCTCTGTCCCCTGCCTTGAGCAACATTAACTCAGATCTTCTGCATCTCTCTTGTGACCACCTTATGCTCTAAGGTGGTTCAGCACTGCAAGGGTAAAGGTACACCCACTTTCATCACGAACAGAGCTGGCTAGAGCTGGGATACCAGCACCCTGTTCTCTCCTCAGATCCAGTGTTGGGACTGAAGAGTTTACATGCCTGAGCCACGCCTGTAAATTCACACAAACTGAAGCAGAGCCAAAACCTGAACCCTGCTTCCCTCTCATCTCAGAGCAGGGCTAAAATCATTGCTTCATCCCTTTGCTTCATGCCCGACTCCATGAATATAACAAGTTTTGCAATACAAGTCCATCAAGAGGAATAAAATCCAGGCCACCATCTTGGCTGCAAATAGACTCCAGAGGCCTGATTACAATCCCCTGCTCTAACGCCCACCATCTGGCTTTTATTCTTTATTGGAACAAATGGTAGAAAGGGATCTTTTATAAAGAAGGACTTTTATTTGCCTTTTAATTTTTAAAAAATTATTTGGCTCCAGAATTTTCTAAAATTATTCCTTCTCTCACTTGAAAAGAGGATGCATTGAAAGAGAGAATATACATTTTTAAAAGCTGGTGTTTGAAAAGCAAGCATAAATTAAAAGATGAGGTGGTGTAAAACAGCTAGAGATTTCAACATCTATGAATAATTTCTATAGCTCTGAGAAAACATGATTCATTGTTGTTACCATCAGTTTATCTGTGCTCCAAGTGAAATGAATTCAGCCCTCAAAGTTTTGAGCCACAAAGAAGTTCCAATGAAGTCTTATCTTCTAAAATAAATCATAATGCTGCACTACCCAAAACAAATCTTGCAGTGAGAAATGTGATGAATCCATCTATTGCTAGGAGGAGTAATTGGGGAAGTTGGTTTAATGCACTCATTTCAGAGGTGCAAGTGGCAGTTCTCATCACCAGAAGAAACAAACCCAACAGGACCCCAACTTCTTCCACTCTGTGTTTGGTGTTGACAACCTCCATTGCTGCCTGGTTTCACCACCAATCCCAACCACCCATGTGCCACCAACTTCAACTGGGCAGCTCCAAAAGAAAGAGACCAACCACAAGGGACCCCATCTGAAAGCAGGCAGGCTAACTGGTAGATGTATCCTTCACCCTCATCCAACTCAAATTCACAGCTTGTTCTCCCAGTACAGGAAAAATAACCATTTTTCACTGGAGGAAGCCTAACTGCTTGAAATCCCATCCACTAGAAACAACTCAAAAGAAACAGAAATAGCCCAATTTCTTAACAGGAGTATTTCTGAGACAAGAGCTGGTTGGAGTGGCAGATTTGTAAATAACGCTGATGCCAAGGGGAGAGGAGCTCAATACTCAGCAACCAAACACAACTTTTTGGGGGACTGAACACCCTGTTTTCATTCTGCCCTTCACCCTGACTTCTGAGCATCTAAGCTCTTCAGACTACAGCCTGCTTTACAGCCTCTGTTTCCATAAAACTTATCGTAATAGATGCCCACTGTGGTCTTTAAAATGATATTCTAGTATACAATTTAGAAGTAATCTTTTCCTATGCAGATGATACTGATTTCAACACAGAACAAGCAGATTTCTCTGTTCCATTCTTCCACCTCCTGTACAGTGCTTCTTCCCTCTACTTCAGAATGTATTTCTTAGGCTTGGTGGCAAACTGGGATTTGGATTAGGAGACAATTTGTTTAGATCTACATGATCCCTTCTTCTCATTAGAGGTGCACTAAGCACACTAGAATTCCAAGCAATTTTGTGCTTGGCTTTTTCTTTGTCTGGTTCTGTTTTTTAATGAAAGTTTCCCACTTGAAATGACAAGTTTTGGTAAAATCAGTGACATTAAGGTTCTGGTCCTGAACTACTGGTCAGATGCTACAAAGCGGAAAGAAAAACATATTACACAAGCCTTTGGTATATTCCAACTCCCTGAACTAATGCAATTTAAAAACTAGACATAGTCACTATTTAATTTTCAATCTTACTTCCCCACCAGGCACAATACCATGGTCATTCTTGAGTTACATCCCATGATACACCCACCTATGCCAAGAAAACAAAGTCAAGTCTGAAATACAGAAAAGCCAACCTGTCTGACCTCAGTCCAGGGAGGAAAGCAGCACAATGGTAAAATCTATCTGTGGTTGAACAACGTAAGAATTCAATGTGGTTTTGGTTGTTGTTTTTTTTTTTTTTTAACTTACCTCAAATGAGTGGCTGGGGCATGTACAGGAACATTATTCTTCTTTCTCCTTTATCCACAATTCAAAAAGAGAGCTCGGAGAAGCCTTTCTTAGGAAACATAAACTTTCCAAATGTGCCCATTTATGCTCTGCTTGCACTGTATCTTGGGGGACATAAAGTGTGGTAGCGAGGCTGTACTTGCCTCTAGCACTAGATACGATGTGTCAGTCTGCCTTGGTAGGGAAGATAGAGAAGATAGAGATGAACTCAAAACAAAACTTACAAGAAGACTTTGTTTCCTTGGAAAAAGCTTCCCAAAATTTTTCTCCCAAACAGGCATGACAAAATGAGACAGGAAGTTTTGTTTCTGAGTAACAACTAATTAAACTTCCTTCTAGTAGCTGACAGGAGATGGAATGAGGACTTCCGTGGATGGAAACATTTCTGTGGGTATTTCCTTTCCCTCCTCCTGAATCTGTATTGCAGAGCACTATGCCATGAGAAAGAAAATAGAGAAGCACCTACATGTGATTCTGACTTTCCTTAAAAAAAAAAAAAAAAGGCTTCAGACCCCAACTGGCCCTGGCTGCAAATATGAATAAACACTTGAGTCTGAAGCACTTTCTGAGCATCAGTACATCCCTTCAAAGCTTGAATCCTAGATTTCTTTGAAGCAAAGCACTTGAGGGCAACATCCCCCATGCATTTAATGGTTTGACCTTGTGTTCAGATCTCTCCTCCAGCATGAAAGACTTTTGGGTATTTGTAGCTGTAGAGCGAAATTTCAGCACCTCAGTGGGAATTGATTCCTGCCTGGCTGAAAGGAGACACCAGGCTGTCACTACAGCAAGCATGAGCTGGGCTGCCCATGAGACACTCCAAGGGAAACAGAGCAAGTACCAGACCACCCCTGCCCCAGGATTTTACTTCAAACAAAATACAAGTGAACAGAGAAACTGTAACTCACCAAAAAGGTTTGCTTGGTTGGGTTTTTTTTAGAAAAGAACTCTTTCCAGGCATTCATAGGATGAAATCCTGAAAAATGCAGATGGCAATATTGCTGGTTGCAATAGGAAGCCTGTAATATTCAGCCATCTACTTGAGGAAGACAAATAGATGCTAAACATTTTAGAACCCTGTATACACACAGCACAATTATTTCCAGTTGGAGGACTATCATTAGGCTTTATTCCTCATACTATTAATCCCTTCAGAATTATAAAACATACTCCAAGAAAAATTTTGAAAGACGAGGCTTTGCAAAAAAACCTCGCAAGTTTCACTTAGCCGTTATGGAAAACAGATCCTAGTGTTCAGTTGTAATGCTACTCCAAAGGTAGCCATAAACAATAGGAAACTGTTTAAAAAGCAGATAGGCTTTGTCTATACCCACCAGTCACAGTAAGTTCAAGTGTTGCTTACAAAACCACAGAATTAAACAATTCTGAATGCTAGCAACTGCAAAATAATGCCTTCCTTGAAATCCTGAACATTACCTTTCTTCTACTTCACCTCCTGGAACAAGTTGCCTTTGCCAGGTCCACTGTCCTTGCTGAAAGCTATTTGTCATACTGAACAGGGGATCCTGGAAAAAAAATCTTTGCTGAGAGCAGAGGTGTAGCATGTCAATCTGATTTTTTTTTTAAGAACTCATAGTCATACTGCAGTTTTACAAAAACAAATGGTCAACTTATTTTTTCTAGATGCATGCGAGAAGCACAGCAGAAAATTAAACATCAATACAGCATCAACACTGAAAGCACTTCCCTGACAAAAAAATCACAGAGCACTTCAGAGTTTCCAGTACTAGTAAAGAAAATTCAGTAATTAATGATACAAAACCCATCAAAAGGTAAGACTTGAGATTCCTTAATTATCATATTGTGTTAGTGTATTGCTGAGTCCTCAGATCTTGGGTCAGCTTACAATCCAGGAGGCTAAAATACAAAAGCTTTGAGGGGGGACATCAGAGAGAGGATCTGCAAATTCTGTGGTGGAGCTGAAGAACAATGCCAACAAAGAATGTCGAATGAAGCTGCAGCCTGGAGCTATACAGTCCCTACAGCTCTTTCCACAGAACCTGTGAGGGAGGGAGCTGCTGGGAAAAACGACCCAGCACAGCTATGCATTATGCCTAAATTTAAGAAAGGGAAGCTCCTGCAGGCGTGCAGAACAGCTGCCTGTGTGCCTGTGGAAGACCTCATTCAACCACAGCCATCTGACTTCTGGAAAGTGTTATTTTTTCCAAGAAAAGTTCCCTTACTTTGGGAACACAAATGATGGCCACTCTGCACTTGTGATTTTCCATGAGGGCATTGAACTGGCCTTCCAACTACGTCTCCCTCATCCAATAAAACCCTGTGCCACAGCAATTAGATCTCAGAATACTGCAAGATCAATGTAATTTTTTTTGCTGTTGTTGTTGCCATGACAACTATGCTGCTAGGTTGGACCTGAAGCAGCAGCTGGCTTCTCCACTGCCAGGCCCTGACAAGTACAGCCCTTGACTTCTTTTTTCCCCACTTTCTAAACATGTTGCCTATATACTAAGATTTTAGTAGCTTTATTTTAAGAGAATTACAAACTACACCTATTTTTCTGCTTCCCAAGAATCATTTCTATCTAAGGCAGGCAGCAGAAATAACACAAACATGTATTCCTCCAGTAGCTCACATGACCCTAAGCATGCTGAAAATCTTGTTTCCAAGTAAATGTGGGTATGAACTCCTGGCATTAGCATGCTATGCATAACTTAGTGAAAGGATGGCAAATACAGCTAAAGCCAAGGAAAGCTTTTACAGGATACCAGTCATGCCCAACAAAAATCTGAAATATTGTGCTCTACATTTACTCTCTTAAAAAGAAAATCAGGTAAGTTTTCAAATTAAGAACTTGAAAATAAGACTAAGAAACAGCATCTGTGAGAACAAACTCAACTGAGCATAACATAGGCAAAGAGAAGGGCAAGAATTTTACATAAACACATCTGAGTTCTGCTACTGTCACCTCCCAGGCAGGGAGGTAACTACTCCATTTTGAAACTGTTACGTTCCAATCGAGCGCATTGCTTGGCCAAGATTTCAAATGCAACTGAGATGAGAGTAGAATAGAAGAAAATAAACCCTTCACATTTTAGATTTTTTTGCAGTCATTCATATTTTATACTGTCCTAAGTGTTGACATTAGAGGAGTAAATGAAGTGGACTGTTGTACCTTGGTATCACTTGTTTGATTAAAAACACTTGCAAGTTTCTGACAATGCTATTATTACCACTAAAGGACACACACAGAGACTGAACCTTGTGGCCACTGGGTTGTGGCTGAGGGATCAAGAACTGCAGTGGTTTATTAAGGAGGGAAAAAAACCCCACAGTTCCATGGAGCATTTCCCACTCAAGGCTCCCCCAGGCATTACATGGCATTGTTCCAGCTGTGCTGAGCCAAGAGAGCCCAGAAAGTAGGAAAGCTGCTTAGAACTTGGACCCACCCCAAAACCGTATCTTTGCTGACAGTAGAAAGAAACTAAAAATGAAGATTAGCTAAGTTACTAACTTGCTTTTAAGAGGAAGTCCAGTTTGCTACAGAAAGTATAGCTCTTTTCAGTTCACACTGCTTACCATACTCAGTTCTTCCTCACCTCTGATTAATACTGAGATTTATCAAAGTTGCATGAGTTACAAACCACCATCACTACAAACACAGGGCATTTTGGAAAGCAATTTAAACAATCAGCAGTATTTATTGCAAATCAGGTTCTCTCTTCTACCACTTACAAGGTGGACAGTAAAAGTAAACACACATGAAGAAAGAAAAACATTCATGAGACACAAACTGGTTTAATTAAAACTGTAAAGGAAAAGAATATGCAGGAATAAAACCTCCAGACACATAGCACTTATTAATTATGAAGCTGTTGCTGATCTTGGAAAAGCATTTGGGAATCCATGACCAAACATTCAGCCTTAAATTCTGAGGGAATGGGAGGGAATGACCATGACCTACCAAGTCCTTGCACGCTACCGCACATAAAACTGTACTACTTGATATATTTTTCCATGAACTTTTTGTGAAATTCTGATCGCAGAGTGTCATTGACAAATCTTTTGTCCTTTTTTGTTTCGTCTATCCCCTTGGCACAGTTCTTGAAGACAACATCATCATCCCACCTGAAAACAAAAGTTTTTAATTTCAGTAAGCTTGTATGAAAATTAGATGCAATATACAAAAACATATATACAGAGTTTGACCCTCCTACAGAACACCTAGTCATTAGGATTAGATTTTAGTCTTTCACAAAGATGAACTATTTTTCTATCCCAACCTGTCTCCTACACACTTGTGACAAGATCTGAGGAAGGAAATAGAAACCAGCTACAGTGATAACATTTTCTGACTCTGAACAGTGAGAGTCAGCAAGGGGATGGGTGTCACTGAACAGACTGCACGGTACCTCCTCTTCACTTTGAAGTTTGCCTGAGGCTGTGCTGGCCCAGTAAGGTTCAGCAGTGGGTTACCACTCAGGATGTTCTCCATGCGAATTCTTTCTTCTTCGGCCTTTTGCTCTTGTTCCTGAGAACCAGAAATGGATGTATTATTTTTCTAGGCCACTTTTCTCCTCTGATTGGTAGAGATACACATTATTTAGCTTTGAACACTCACACAGATGGAGCTTTAATTCTTAGCTCAGACTTTTCAGAGTGTTTGGCACTTGCATATGAGGAGAATAAGGATAGAAGCAGAGATACACTAAAGAGCTTAACTTTGCTAATAAACTGTCAAACTAGCAACACTCATATCTGCTCTATTTAGCTCTGATGTGACATCAAATACTCAGTTAAATTCTAGCTCTACCATATACATATGTATTACATTAAAAACTGTATACAGATTAAAAGATTTTCTTTATCCTCATGAGAAAAGCGAGTACATCATACAATATTCACTAGACAGAAGAAACCATACAGCATGTTGAAACTTCTCTATTTTCAGCAGCTGTTTGGATTTTACAACTACAACTTCCCTAGGGACAAATTAAAAAGAATACTGAGAACCCCACAGTGAAATGAACTGAGGCTGTCATAAGACTATTTAAGAGTTTCAATATTAAGAAGCAGACGAATTTTCTTGTCCTTGTACTGTCAAATGCATGTAACTCAAGCCCAAGTGAAGCAATGCACTACAAGCAACACAAAGTAATTTCACTGCCCACGCTTCCAAGCTCTATTAGCACATCTAGTGACTTAAGTGTTTACAGACTTCAAAATTAATGTTTAATATTCATTTTACATCACTGTATTTTTCCACAAGCTTTCACAAATATTGCAGGGAGTGTTCTTTGATGAAAGAACCAGTAGGAAAAAAAAGTAATTCTTTAAATTTGGATGACTAAGTAGGTTTCCTACTCTGAAGTATGGTCTGAAGACACTGGTTAAAAAATTAACTGAAGCCTCATTAGCACTGCAGGAGAACCAAACCATGGCTTTTAAAAATTATATAAACTAAAACCAAAGAGATCACAAGGTTGGGGCTTTTCCACGAGCTGGGAAAAAAAAACCTGCAGAAAATGAATTGCTGAGGACTTCTACAGGATCCCAAAAGAAGCAGTGTCCTTGCTGCTGGAGTTTACAAGGTTTAAATGCTAAACTTGATGCTGATGCTAGCCAGAGTTCTCTAGCTTCAAGCATTTAACCAATACTAAGTTATTTATTATTACCTACAATTTACAATGTTTTTCCATTAAATTGATCAGGTATGTGAAATTCTGGACGGGCACCCTAAGCCTGGAAGTGTTTAGGGCCAGGCTGGATGGAGCTCTGAGCAACCTGGTCTAGTGGAAGGTGTCCATGCCCACAGCAAGGAGGCTGGAACTAGATGACCTTTAAGGTCCCTTCCAACCCAAACCATTCTGTGATTCTATGAAACTTTCTGTTTAAATACCTCAGCTTTCTTAAGAACATTGATTTAATGTACACACGAATACCAGATGATGCAGGATCACTGGTAAAGATTTTACCTTTCAAAATCTACCCACATTTTAGTTATGAAAAAACACCATTACACTGCTTCTCACAAATAAAATGTAGAACCAGCTGCAATTAATTGCCAGTGGGATGGAAAGAGTTCCCCAAAAGGGCATATTGCTCAAAAACAAAGTACAGCTGCCCTTACTAAAACATATGCCTCGGCAAAACTTGCTCTTTCTTGCTACTGTATCCATGGAGCTGTAACACAAACCACAGCAGTTAGAAGTTATTAACACAAATCAACTAAGGTTTTGAGCTTTCAAATAGCTCTAAATCCAACATTTGCAGTTCAACTTCAGTTATTATCACCCCAGTCAGTATGGGCACATGGAGAACAAAAATATTTGATATGGAACAGCAATTTCCTCCCATATTAGAAATATAAACTCAAATGATACTTTTCTCTGTGGATCAGAGACAAGAAATGTATGCAGCTGCTTCTGCACAGAATGCCAACCTTTGATTTACCATCTTCCTTCCCCATAACATGGAGTAGCCAACAGCCATGAAATCCAAATCACTGCAGTCTGTTGCCATGTGTTCTCACCAGAAGTCCAGCAGCCCTCTGATTATCATACAGCACATGCATGCAAAGCACTGCCTTGAAACCAAGCAAAACCTTGGCTACTGGAACAAGCAGAAACCCAGTACTGATCTTCAGGTACCTCCCAGGAGGTGATCAGATACTGTTTACGACCATGAGCAAATTTACAGCTGGATGCAAGCATGTGAACTGTTCTCTGTGTTGTCCAAAATGAGGTGGGCTCTGCACCATTAACTTTAATCTGCAGTGCTCCATTAAAAGTGAGGCTTTGAAAACACAACAGGCCTGGGAAAAACATTGAGAGCAAATGAGAAGGCTACAAACCTAAAATTCCTATTCAAGAGAAGGTAGCACTACTAAGATCATTGCAAGAAATTAATAGTCCTCTGCTGAAAAACAGTTCTGTGAAGAGAACTTCTTCCAAGTTTATACAGATGCAGCAGTTCCTCATTTTAGAGCTGGACTCCAGGTGAACTCTTCTGAAGGTGGCAGGCAGAGCATGGCACAGTCTCACCCTCAAACTTCTAAGACATGGTCCAAAGTTTCTGAACCTGTGCATCACGCATTATGCTATCTGGGGCAGACATTACTATTTTAGTTTGGGTTTTCACGATGTATGAAAATGCATCCACACACCATTGACATATACAGAACTACAAGTATGCACTTCACATTTGATGTTTTTTAGTGGTCAAAAATTGACTGGAGTCAGCCAGCATCTTCTGAGGAGGAATTACAATTCTTCTTCCCTCCCTTTCTCCATTTCAGATTTGATTTCAACAGTTCCTACAAAGCTGATGATTCCAGCACTCTTTACCATGCACAAAGAGAAGCCAAAAGCTTCCGTCATTTGAATGGCAAATATTCAGAA
Source organism: Coloeus monedula (assembly GCF_965178545.1). NCBI lineage: Eukaryota > Metazoa > Chordata > Aves > Passeriformes > Corvidae > Coloeus > Coloeus monedula. The sequence goes on from NC_138783.1 coordinate 38,770,255, forward strand.
TCACTAGAGAAAGATAAAGTCAATATTAAGAATCACAAAAAATATGCATACTGTACTCCAATGTACTTCCTACACACAGATGCACATTCAAATTTTCTATACTAAGATTTTTAAAAGGCATGTTACACATCATCCTAAATTTTATCTGCTTTGACACAACCCATATATATCCTTCAGCCTCAATCAGCCTGACATAGTTTGATTTCTGATAAAAAGAAAAGCATTAAGTGATAAAATGTGGCGATAGAAAAAAAAATCAAAGCCAAAATAACACTTCTAAGAAGTGTTACACTACAAGAACTAGTTTAAGACTAAAAGAGGGATTTATCTCTGTGTTAAGACACCTACAGATAGACATGGGCCCATAGGCACCTGAGCTCACATCCTGGCAGAGACCTAGAGGATACAACAGGGAGCCAAGACAGCTCTTGTGCTCACCCTAAATTATGACACAGGAGACCAGCCACACTCCAGGCTCTACTGACTGCATCTCCACTGCACCATCATGCTGGGATACACAATTCGTACACTGGCCCCAACAACTTGGCATTTCAGGCTCAACTGAATTCTGTCTACAGCTGATTATTGCTAGCAAAAAAATTGCATTGACTTAAGTCAACTACAGTTGCAGAGGACTGGAAAAGTGGCAGATAAACTAAATGGTCGAGGCAATCTTGGGAATTTCTTTCCTTGGCATATCTGTTTCTGACTGCAAAGGAAAGAAAAACATTGTCACCATGTTTATTTTTAGCATAGTTCCTACCCTTAGCACAGAGCAAGATTACTTTTACAGAAAGTGCTGAAATTCCCCATATGACTCCATTGTATTAAAGCCAGTTATCCTACAGTTTTTATAGATGTTGAGCAACTGAAAGAAAACCTGAAATACCCACATTTCATCGAAGGTTGAAAAAAAGTTTTTAAAAAAAGCATAACCTGATTTAAACACGAATTTTTGAATGACAAACTATGATAGCACTGCCTTTAGCAGCAGGGAATGAAATTCAAGAATGCACAGATCCACCTCAGTTATCTGATCCTGTGCAAGTTACTAACTCTGTGCAACACAGAGATTCAAATAATTCATTGAGACTTCAAAAACAAAGAGCACTGAGTAATCACAACAGCAGCATCCACATGCAGCTTTGTTGTCATTTTATCCACAAGGAAAGGGATGTTATCATTAGTTCCTGGCAAGGGTTAAGTGTTCCTGGCATGTCTCAAACACTGTATGAAGAAACATACTCTGCCATCTGCTTTTGCCTCTTTACTAAAATTCTTTCTTAAACACTGATTTGATCTTCTAGTTTTAGTCAGACCCTTAAGATTTAACTGAAAAGGTTAGTATCTATCAAGACTCATTTTCTGATCTTTTATCTGAAGGCCTGTGACACGGCTAAAACAGGGGGCAGAGCTAAGATTTACTCTGACTACTGGTAAAGTAATACATGCAGTTATAGAGAAACGCTTGGTGAAATAAAACTGTTAAGGAAACAAACTTTAAGTCTGCTCTCAGCTAAGCAAAAAATTAATGAATATTAAAACAGGTTTGCTAGAACTGCACACATACATTCAGCTGCTCAATGGTTTGAAGTTTCTTTTTAATTATTTCAATTTACTTTCTAAGGAAGCACTGGCAAACTGAAGAACAAGAGCATTGTAAAGCTTAACTTAGAATATTGAAATGTTTCCTGAAACCTATCCATGGATGGTTAACACAGACACCGACCTTGTGTTTGCACAGTTTTATACAGACCTAGAATTATTCCACAGAAATGGCTTTCAAAACTACAATTTCCTGGTCATCTTAGTGTCTGCTAGATACAATCTGAGATTACAAATGTAGACAGAAAGTCAGCAGGACTCCCACACTCAAATGATTTTAAAAAAACATTCATAGCATTTATTTAATGATTCTACATAATTTCAGGTAACTTAAACATTCTGAGAAGTTAACAAGCTTTGAGAGGAATTGCTTATTTGGCTGACGAACTATTAGAACCTCTTAATATTAATATTGTCAAAATTAGATTTAGAGGACTTCTATGGAAATTGGTGTTACCCATAAGGGAAGTTAACAGAGAACAGGATGTCCTGTAAAAAAGCAGATTCTCATATTTTGTTTTTAACTGCTGTTTCACCACCATTTGGAAAGGAGCCGTTCTCCTTTCATGGCAATTTAAATAATGAACACAAAAGTGATGAGTGAAGACTGTTAACAAAAATACAGTTTACTCTAAATGAACTCTCAGAAATAACTGGACTAGCATTTTAATAAATCAAAATAATTTCAGTATCAGGGAAAAATTTACATACGGCACAGGTTTGGGATACATTACAGTTGTTTACCCTCTTAATCTTGTTAAGGCCCTGGGATGTTCACATTAATCTGCCTGCATAACAAAGGGGTTTGAGAATGATGACCAGAGTGAAGAGAGAACAGGTATTCACTCCACAGTTTCCCCTTGCCTGGCCACTGGCTTCCACATGCTCTCTACTGTGGACAGCAGCATTTCAGCAGGTAAAGCATTCCTGTACATGGATTAGGATTAACAGCAACTACACGGGTAAAACTTTACATGCGATGCTCTCCTGAAGTCACCTGAATGATTAATACAAGGTCAAATGGCTTGCAGTACATAGTGACATGAAACTCCAGGTATCTGAAGGGAAAATGAATTCATATAAAATAACTCCAAAATGCTTTGCCAGTTAACACCTTATGTCAGAGACATGGAAAACAAGGCATAATCTAAACAGATTGCACCACTAAAGCCAACGTACATAAGACGTCTTTCCAAAGATGACCCTTACTCCTAAAGACTCTTTCCAAGGCTGTGCCCCACTCTGGCTTTTACTTTTTCCATCAAAATAATCTTAGTTTCCTATTCCCCAAAAAACCACAAGAAAATAAAATTCCAAGTACCTGTAGAGCACCCTCTATTTACTGAAGATGCCAATTTTAAAGAGAGCCTACCTGACACCAACCGGTGAAAGGATGAACACTGTAGGTCTAGATTCTGAGTGTGCAATAGTGGGCACTACTTCAAATGAATAACACAATTTTGTTCAGTATACATACAGCATTTGACATTAAAAACCTGCTGCTGGAGTGAAGAGAACATCCATGAAGGTAACACATTACATTTGCTGTTAAGAGACAGCAAAGTAAAACAAGTGCTATCCCAAATACTTCATGGCTTTCAGCACCCTCTAGTGACAAAATTAGAATTTCACAGAGATTATAACGTTCCTACTTCCCACACATGATAAAAGAAGCAGGCACTTGGTTATCTGAGCTATTTACTAACAATTTACTTACAATTATTTTCCTAATGCAAGTTTTCTACACTGAAATGTGACAATTTACGCTGTTTAATCTTGATGCATAATTTCAACTATCAAGCAAAGTGAAAAATCCACACAGACCTAAGCTTTCATTTTAAGCACTGTGCAAGGACAGCTGAGATCAAAATCTTTCCTACACATGGCTACACTTAATTTGTATCTTAGTACATTTCACATAGGAATATATGAGGTCGAATTTTTGACAGTGTTTTTTAAGTAATTTTCACCATGTTGTTACTGCAAAAGACAATTTCATTGCTTCAAATGATGTGCCTCAAACGCCTCGACAAAGAGACAAGAGATGCTTTCAGACACACTTTAATGTAGAAGACCTCTCACAGGCCAGATGGGCAGTCAAGTAGCAACAGTCTTCTACAGCACAATTTCTGCACTGAAGCAGCATGGTACAGCTTTTAGCCTTCCATAGTACTTAAGTGCAGAACTGCAGAGCTCACTGGTGCTACAGGCCTTGTTGAGTCTAAAGGTAAATTTTTATATTGTTAGGCAAGAACAGGCTCGCAACTACAACGCTGCCAACAGCAGTTAAAACATAATCATCTCCTTGCTGTTCCTAGTGTCTGCTGGAAGCTCTGCCCTGTTCACTGCCAGCTAAGCACTCATGAAAGACATTAAACTATGAATGTGTATGTTAAGCTACAGGAAAGGTTACAAGTAGTTCAGAGGCACTAAAGCATTACATTGTTAGAGCTGCCTTTGATTAGCCTCCTGATCAGCATCTCGTGTTTATTTAACATGTTCTAAAAAACCACCTCAGATTAGTTTATACAAAGGTGACAGGTGGCTTGGGTATTTTGTTTGTTTGTTTAGGGATTTTTGTTTTGTTTTACAGGAATGGAGAATATACTTACAAAAACATACAAAACTACTCCAGATGAAGGAACCAATGTTTTACAAAAGCACTAAAACATTTAAGCCCTACTCAAAAAAAGAAAGCACTTCGTAAAAGCAGATGAGGGAACTCTGCACATATCCACTACTTCTGTTGCACCATCAGAGCAGAGTGTTTCAGCAGTGAAGATGAAATACCTGGACTCTAAATTCTGTTGCAGTACATTATTAGAACCAGTACCCAATACAATCCTAAAACCTGGTAAGTTTGACAACACAGACTACTCCCAGAAACAGTCCCTGAAGTCCAATCAATAGTTAGGGATTTTGCTAATGCACTCCATCCCAGCAATTTCTCTCACACCAAGGAGGTAATAGTATCAACAGCATAGGATTTAATCCCACTCACAGGAAAACATCTGTAACTACAGGGACTTCCTTCCCCTTTCAAGGGCAGAACACAGTGTTTCTGTCTGTAGAGAGAGAGATTATAGAGAGGTATGAAAGCTACCCGTGAATTAAGTTTCCCATTTCTGAAAAGACTGCTGTATTATTATCTGGTTTTGCAGAGACATTTATCAAATGAATTTGCCTGTGTATAATCACATGGAAATAGTTCTGGTCTTACAGTTCAAACTGGTGCTCCTTGCAACACAGCACCAAAGCTGTGAAAGGACAACTACTGTATAAAACCTGCAGCCACAAGAAACAGCATCAAAAATCACACATCTTTCTTTCATAAATACAATTAATATTTCTTGTTTCATAAAAGCTAGTTAACAAACTAAATTACACTGGATTGCATGCAGCTCACTAATGCCACTACATACTTTGGTATGATAGCTGAGTTCAGAGGACTTGCACATGAAATCAAGATTATCTTGACTCATTGCCCCTACAAAGCATAGGAAAAGTGAATAAAATGTTTCACTGAGTAAAGCATTCAGTATGCCTTATAAAGAAAAAAAGTCTTAATAATTATTAGATAGAAGAACAAATGCATCATACCTGAGAGGAGGTTTGAACAGCACTTTGTTCACCAGTTCTCACTCATCCCAAGTACTTAAGGCACACCAGTGTTAATAGACACCAGTACACAAAACCAGGTGCTTTTAATGTGTGAGATTTTACCTTTCGAGCCTGTTCTTCAGCTCGTTCTTTCTTGATTTTTTCCAGCTCAGCCAGAAGAGCTGCAGTGTCATCATCATCACTGTCTTCCAAGTCCTCATCTTCATCATCTTCCTAACAGTAACAAATGGAAGGCAAGAATCAGCTTGGTCATTTAATGTAATAAAAATGGCCATGGGCTGCCCAGCTAAGGCTACAATTTGCTGCTGGCTGATTTCTGAAATACTTGGGTAGCAGCAAATACAATACAAATGAGGTTTTTACTCTTCTACAGTAACGTTGAGAGAAAAATAGGTTTGTGCTTTTGGGATGACTGCAATTAAAAATGCTATGTAACTGACAGACTCTAGAGAATGGCTGTCCCCAGTCGCTAATCACTGTGATACAAGTCATTCTGTGTGCCTGATTACTCTGTCCAATACTGCTGGGACCAAATACCACAGGATTAAAAACCCCTGAGCTTACTGTCAAGCCTTTGACTTAACTCCTAGAGGTCAGCATAAGAAGTAGAGTCAAGGGCAAGCATTTTTTTGCTCATGCAGACAGTCATTTGCAGGTATCTCAACAGTTCTACCTCTGGGGAACTCTTACTAACCCAGTGGTAATTCCCCATACTCTAAGCGGTATTTTCAGTTTCCTACATTTTTTTTGTGCTTTCCAAGAATACCATTACAGCATGGACCAGAATCCTCTGAACCACTCTGGACTTTCACCACAGTACAGAAGCTGTAGAAGGAAAATAAGTTGGAACCTGTCTGAAATCTTTAGGTGACCTAAAAGTACATATTGCATGAACAGCAAATCCTTAAGGCAGGGTTCTGAAAGGAAAGAAGACAGAAAAGAAGATACATACATCTGTAAGAGGATCATCTGCATCAAGATTTGCTGCAGGAATCTGGTCTAGCCGAGGCTTCTTAGACACAGATGATGATGTTGTATGTTCTGTGGTGTAAGAGTTAAAAGAGAAAGTGACTAAGTCACTTCATTTAACAGCATCTAATGTCAGAAAGCAAAAATCTTCACAATTTGTCTTGAATCAGGCTAAGAGAAACAAGGTTAAGCTTACCTTTCCCTCACTTCTCAATCTTAATGCCCATGTTAATTCCTCCCCCTAGGTAGCCTCAAGAGCAGCAATAACAGCCCAAACTTACAATTCGGCCTCCAGAAGTTTTTTGAAATCATTATTATTTCAAGCCGAAAAATAGCAGAAAAAACAGCTGTGGAGAAACAGCTGTTCTTATCATATATATCCAACTGGAAGGTTCCCATTTAGGATGATCCCAAAGCATTACTGTTGGCTAGTTTGGTCCAAACCACATCTACTTACTTCTGTGAATTTGAGAGCCATGCAATAGCTTCACACCTAAACCTGAAGTACAATAGGTTGTAGTTTAATACTAAAAACGAGTATTTCTCAAAAAGATCTTTGATTGTGTTACTACTTCACCATATCTGAACAGAATCGCATACTTTCAAACAGATTTTATTGTTACACTGGTGCTGTAGCAATAGAAGATGACTCATTACCCCTTCTTCCTGTCTTGCTCGTCCAAGTACAAAAAAAAGCCCTTTAGTAGCTGTACACACTTGTTGCCAATTCATTACAATTATACTGTATTGGCTGGGCATGCTTTTCTACCAGCTGGCCTAGATTTCTGCTAGCATGAAGCCAGCATGAAAGCCAGTGGACATTCCCTTGCAGGTCAACAGTTCTGAACTATCAGACCAATACCCTAAATTCTACTCTCATGACATGCTGTCTGCAACTGCAAACTTCTTACAGCACCAAATTTCACGCAAGAGCAGTGTTTCACAAAGGCATTAAGATTTTTGTTTCTTGGTTTTTACCTCTGGTTGGTCTGTCTCTATTCTTTTCTCTTGCAGCAACTCGTTCTCTCTCCTCCAGCTCCCTTCTGAAATCGCGGTTACGCACCTCTTCAGGAGCATCCTGAGTGGTCTGTCTAAAACAACAAAAGGGGAGAAAGCCTGAAGTTTGACAGTCTACAGCTGGGAGCAATTTTTTCAGGGAGGCCAGTAAATCCTGGGGTGCACAGGGAGCAAGAACTGGGTTCCATGTAAACGTATGTTTATTCTCTCTTCAGCAGAGCCCTCCTGTGTACGTACGCATTGCACACACAGACCGGCCACGCCACACGCTTGTGCTCCTTCTGGTGGCTCTTGAATGAATGAAAAGACCCCACTTAAATTCCTACAAAACAGGGTGACTACACCTGCCTGTAGTCACTATGTTGAAATACTCTGTTCTCCAGCAGTCCAATCCCAGTGTCCCCGTAGACATCCACACACATTATGGTCACCTTTCTTCATTGTTGTACTACCCAAAGTTGCTGCTGCAAACCCAGTCCCTTAAGGCTTACAGATAAGACCAAGACTAGAACACCTTTTTCACAAACCTTTTCTTCTCCATGAGACCAGACCACGACCAATAATAAAAAAGTTGGGAGAACAGACAAAACACTAGCTTTAGTGAAAACACCTTGTAAATACATGGTCATCCCTCTTTTATATAACAACATACCAGCAAAAGCAATGAACTACATTTATCTGAGTCACATTAAGTTCCACTTAGAGACTGCTGACGTTTTTGTGGATATCTTGAAAAGCACTAGTGAATAAAAACAAGCAGCAATTTCTTTCACCTCTCTGTGAACCCAGTGCTGGAAGTTAAGAGTGCCTGGAAGAAACCCAGACTTGAGCCATTATAAACACATTGTGTGCACAGCCTGTCTTTATGATGAAGTACTTAATTTGCTTTTGTAATTAAAAACCTGAATTTGGAATCCCTGTTAGAGTTGCAAAATTTTCCCAAACCCTGTGCCATGCAAACAAACATGAATGGGATTGAAACACTGGACTTTTCCTGCAGTGATGTAGTCCTGGCAATTTAACAAAGACAACTTTGTTTTAGGTACTTGAGAGAAAGACCAGAAGACACTTGATGCTCCATCCATCTCTCCCTCTCCCACGAAAGGAGGGATTTGTTAAAACATATATGATATATTCCCATACATACCTGTCTCCACAGACTTCTTCCAAAGCAACAGACTGGTGTTCCAAACCCCACTTTTGTTTAGAAAACAAACCACCAGCAATTTTCCCAGCAAAATGCATTTGACAACACTTTTTGTGTTTTTTATTTGGTATTCTTCAAAACACTCAACTCCCTTATGAATACATACTCTTAAAAACCAAAGGGCAAGAGGGAAGAGGTGACAAGTCACACATCTACACAAAAAAGTGCAACAGTAAAACCTTAACAGTAATTTCACTGACAAGAGTAACATCAGTTAGATAAAATGAGCATTTTTAGAAAGAATTAAAATTAAATGTGTCAATCACACTGACTCCAGATTTTATTTACTTTTTCAAAAAGATAAAGATTTATTATGCATTTCAGACATAGGAAAACATTAGTAAGATCACATTATCTTCCTCACTGGTTAAAGAAACTTCTCCCAGGACCTGCGTAAACCACCTGCAGCTTAACATCAGCTCTTCCAACACACTCCACTACCCCAGTGCTAGTCCATGGCTCCCCTGCCTGCTCTTAATGCCCTCACCACAGAGTCCTTTGCCAAATACATGATGTGGTTTTCCTGCCTTTAAGATGTGCTCAACTTCACTTCTCTCATCCCATCTTGCTCTGCAAGTGACAGTACTCCCTGTGGCTCAGTCCCAATGCCAACTCACTTTCCACTTCACTGCCCAAAATGTTCAGTCTCCAATGCTTATCTTCTCCTGATAATTCATGTGCATAAGCAGCAACAAATTATCACTAAAATTAAACCTCCCCAAGTCACCTGCAATGCGTTTGAGCTCCTAGTTCTGCTTTTGAGACTATCACTTTCGGCCCACCTGTTCAGCACTGCTGCACAATCTCTGGACCTTGCTCAGTGTCAAACACATCAACATATACTGAGAAAATTTTAAGAGTAGTACTCATAACAAAACAGTCATTCCCAGCCTGTTTTGCCCTGACACCCAAAAAATGATACTAACCTGTATTTGATTTTAGTATGAGAAGGAAGATCTCTGCTGGAATACTGTTTGGATAGCTGGCTTAAGTCTCCTTCACCTTTTCCTCTTCCTCCTCTTGCAGGTTCAAACGTTGGCCTTGCTGCTGTCGTCATCTTCACTCCTACAGGATCAAGGGATAAAACAAGTTGTTACTAAAATTTACAGTGAAAGACACTCATTAGGAGCTACATTGCTCCTGGACCTGTCAAAGCAGTGACAAGTCCCACTACAGTGTATCAGCTGTCACTCAGCTCATGAGCCCAAAATTTAAGTAGCTTTTTATTGACAGAATCTATCCAGGTTTCAAAATAATGTCTTTTCCAATATGCTTGAAAGACAATACATGGACTATAATTTAAATACGAAGCTACATTTGTGAAGTAAATAACACCAGTCAGGGACTGATCTCGCATCCTTAAAGCCAGCAATACAGTCTTGTAACTAAACTCCTTCCCCTCCTGAAAAAAACCAGGACACTAAGTGCCAAAATCCAGTCTTTCCTTAAAACACCTCCAGGGACAGTGACTCCTCTATCTCCTCGGGCAGCTCATTCCAATGTCTAATCACCCTTTTGGTGAAGAAATTCTTCTTCATGTCCAACCTAAACCCCCACTGGCACAACTGCAGGTTACTTCCTCTTGTCCTGGGAGAAAAGGCCAGTTCCCACGTGGCTCCAACCTTCTTTCAGGCAGTTGTAGAAAGCGATAAGGTCCCCCTGAGCCTCCTCTTCTCCAGGCTAAACAACCCCAGCTGCCTCAGCCGTTCCTCACAGGACTAAATCAGTCTGTATTCGGCTCTAAAGGACCCAGACTCAACCTGAAACCTCTCAGGTTTCAGAAATACCCGAAGAAGCCTCTTTAGCGCTACCAGGAGTTATCGGCCAGGAGGGAGTGACCGAGCTCGGCCTGGAGCTGAATTGCCTTGGCCTTGCCGGGGTGCGCCCTGCCGGGAGGGCCCGAATCGCAGCACGGGGCCCGGCCGCAGCCCGTCCTCTCGCTGGGCCCGCATCCCCCCCAACACCCCCTGCTCCAGAGCCGCCTCTCCTTCTTCAGGACCCTCCCGCAGCCTCCCTGCCGCACTCCCGAGCACTCACACCGCGGCCTCCTCTGCCCTGCGCAGCCGGGCCCTAGAGCACCACCATAGCTCCGCCGGGCACCCACAATGCACCGCGGCGGGCCATAGAGACGGGAGCTCTGACCATCGAGAGCGGCCGCCATGACGGTGCCGGGGCGGAAGCGCGCTCGGTAGCGATGGCGCCCCCGGTGCGGGTGTCAGGGCAAGGAGGGACGGGGTTAGGCAGGGGGGGCAGGGAGCCTTGTGGAGATAATAGGGGAGGATAGAAACAGTGGCAGACGGAGGAAAAGGGAGTACCTAAGGTATTCTCTTTATTCGGGCGTGTGTATTAGGAACATCAGCCTAAGTCTGACTGTAAGGTAGCGATGTTTGACTTGTCCCTGCCCTCCTTGCAAAGAACTGCTTTACATGGTGTAGGTGTTTATACAATAGATTTAGACTGGACAGAAGGAAGACATTTTTTACTGTGGCGGTGTTGAGGCGCTGGAACAGGTTGCACAGGGAAACTGAGGATGCCCCATCCCTGGAGTGTCCAAAGCCAGGCTGGACGGGGCTTTGAGCAACTTGATCTAGTGGAAGGTGTCCCTGCTCATGACAGGATTATGTTTAAGGTCCCTTCCGTCCCAAACTGTTCTATGATTCTATAGTCACTGCTGTCTGTGTAAAGAAGCCAAAGCACGAACGACCATCACTAAGGAATTAAATTCCCCCTCTTAAACTGCAGCTCCTTCCTGTGCTTATCGTTCCTTTTAGGTGCACTTTATTATCAAGGTTCTGCGAATCCACACCAAGGCATGTGAAACTAAAGGGTCTCTGATATAGCTACAAATTAACACGGAAACATTTTCCTGAGAACTCGACACCCAACACGCAGTTTAGAAGAGAGCCCACAAGAGGTCCCACAGATATTGCTATCCAGGCAGCTACAGCAACGATGGAAATTGCACCCTTTGCGTCAACGAGCCATCAGAGAAAGCACTTGGAAGAAGTGGCCTTTAGTATAGAAAGAAACCAATTATTTTAAGCAACTTAAGCTTCACTCTGAAGTTGGGTAAATAGTAGCACTAATTACTGTGTCATATCCCAAGTTACCTGTCAGTAACCACGTATCCAGCAGTGTGTTTTCTCATCTTCAAGCCTCTATTGGCACCCTGTGAAAATGGGTTTACGATTTCTTCCACTACAGGCACTTTAAACTCAAGATCAAACCTTGCAGAGAAATCTGGCTTAAGGAATTTGGTGTTGTTGGGCTACACATCACAACAGCCCGAACTGAATGCATCATTCTGTGATGGTGGGTGTTATTCCTAGATTATAAATCTGTGGACTTTAAATCAAGAGGCACTGACTATGCTAATTATGATTATGATTATAATTAGCTGATTATGATAATTTGGCTGTTGTGGTGGAGCAGAATGTTATGTTTTGCTCAGTAACATGTCCTGAAGGCAGTGCCTAATGTTCAGTTTTAATATCCATCTGGCAGAAGGTATCAAGCCTTGATTAAAGACCTCAATAAATGAAGGGACCTCTCCTGCTCTTGGGCTAGAGGAAAAGGCAAGCATTCCACTGTGTGTTAAAAACTAGCACAATCCCTGCTCTAAACAGATTAGAAGAATCTTCAAATAGTAAAGGAATGGCTTTGTGTCTTTGGCCAAAATTGTTCCCCGGGGAACTTCCCTTCCCCCAGATTGTGTGCATCATTGTGAAGATGTGTTTTATGGTCAAGGGCTTGATTTCCTTAGAAGATTTGAGCACTAAAGAAGGATATTGGTGAAGTGGAGGTGCCTGAGTCATGATTCCTAAAAATACCTACTCAGTTTTGTTGCAGAGGCACTTAACCTTCACAGGTCCACAACTTTTGGGTTTAAAGATTTCTAAACATTAAGATAAGAGGTTTTCCCAATCTTAAACTTGTTTGGATTTAGTTTAGGAGTAAGAAGTTTAGCACCATATTGTCTCCAGGCCCTAACAAAAATAGCTGGTCTATTCCCCAGCTCAAGTGCTCAGAGAGCCTTCGTTCAGTAATTATTCTCAGAGCATGTCCGCTCTCATCAATATCACCATCAACTTCTCAGTCCCTCTGGGTCACATCACAGAGCTCTTTCCCATGCAGGGCTCACCCTGCATATGGAGAATTATTGCCCCACCAGGCAGGCTTTGACATTTAGGGACATTCTCCCTGTGTTTTTGACTAGGCAAGTATAAGGGGAGGGATTAAACTTCCGCCAAAGAGCAGGGATGTAGAAGGAGACACCAGTCAAGTTCAGTGGTAAAGGTGTGAATTCCTGTGTTCCTGGATTATGCATTAAAATGCCATCAGATAGTGTAAACAAGCAGGCAATAACAAAACCCCAGATCTTCCCCCTTCCCATGGCTGCTCCAATCTTTGCTGAGCAATTTGGCTGTGGCAACTCTTAGAAAGGTACTGTGTACTGCATGGAAAACATGAGAAACAGAAGAAGTCACCACTTCCCTTGTTCATTTCCTCCAGTGATTAGTTATACTCACAGTATAAAACTGCACCTTATTTTTAATATCAGTTGTCTTTGTTTCCAACCACGGGTGCCTTTTGTGCCTTTCTGTGGTAATTTTAAAAGCCTGTGTTCTCACTAGGTATTTATACTTTGTAATCTAGTTTTGCTGCTGCCTTTGAATAAAGTAAGCAGCCTGGGCTCTTCTAACCTTAGGATTGCTTTCTTCCTCACATCAGTTATTTGAGGACTTTTTCTTGCACTCTATCCAATTTATCAACAACAAAAATATAAGAATTGTTTCAGCATCAGCTCCATCAATGCAAACTAGGGAGATACAGCCGCTTCCCTCCCACAGCTTTCTATGTGATTGCTTATCTGAGGATCACACCGGCCTTTTTACCCACACCACAGCACTGGGGGCTTGAATCCAGGTACATGTCCGTGGTGACTCTTGAATCCTTCTCAAGGTTATCATTTTCTGGATTAGAAAATGTCATGTAGTCTCTGAGCTGCAACACATAAACATACTTGGTTGTGTTAGAGACATCGGTCTTAAAAATAAATCCTTTGCTGGTGTCACTAGCAGAGCCTCTTAGCTAGTGTTTCTGGTACCTGTAGACATTCTCAGTGCAATTTTGTAGCTGCTTGTTGATCACACCAGGAGATTGATAAGGCTGATCGATACTTAACTCACATAAGCACAGTTAACTATTAAGAGACAGCAAATGTTCATCACAAAACCTAAGAAGCAGGATTCATCTTAATCTTGTCAAGATAAGAGGAACAAGAATTTACTTGAAAACAACACAGAAACCGCTGAGCCTTCCTCACCGGTCACACCGGGATACATCATGCATGTGTGAGACATATGCTAATGATACTAATGACTTCCAAGAACTAATTTGTATAACCACTCCTATCCCAAGGAATGTGATGACTATTCATGAATTTTACCCATAATACTGTGCCGTGAGTGTGTGTTTGGAGGAGCGAACCCCCACGCACCTGGTGCCGAATAAAGCAAATACCCACTTCTCTGACTCTGCCTCTGAAGTGTCTCTTGGCCCAGTTTGGGGCGATTCTTTGGTTATCCCAGTGCTTTAGGATGTAGGTCTCACCAAAGTGCTGGTCCTTCTCTGAGATCATGGCAAGACTGCAAAAGATATCATGTCCTGAAAGAGAACAAAAACATTTATAAAAATATTATGCCTGTTTGGAGCCTTGTTAATGTTTTTCTCATCTACTTCTTGGCCTGTAGTGTTATGAAGATTGCTTATGTTCCTAATGGACTTTAAAAACTCCCTTTTAGCCTTGCCAGTGTAGGGATTTTTCCTGTTTCCTGTGTAATTTTTCTGTTCTTGACATCTTCTGATGTGTATTCTTTGGCTTTTGGTTTCCCTTTCTTCCATCTATAGCATTACTCTTACCTGTTGATTTTCACTGACTTTTTCTGAATCCAGAAAGGAATTTAGTTGAAGAAGTTGTAATTCCTGAGTTTTTGTGTCTCCCACTGTAGGCTGTCTTCTTCCCACCCTTAAAGTACAGTAGGAGGATGAGCAATCTTCTCTTTCAAAGCAGTGCTCTGAAGGTGAGCATTTTCCCCAGCAGGGCAGAGGTTCAGTGCCAGAATGGAAACCTCCCAGCTTGAATCTTCCCCTTGTCTCTCCATTCTCGTGAGAGCCTGTCTTTGGCCATCTGAGGCACAGCTTGCATGGCTGATCAGCAGTAAATTGAAAATCCTGTTTCTGCTTTGGAGAGGCCACAGCACCACAGCACCATTTCCTACCTCAGGACACTGTGTGCTTTGAAGGATTGTGCCTCCTGCTGGGAAACAGATATGGAAGGGCACAGGGGATTGTCAAGACTAGAAACTTGGTGCAGGAATGCTCAGCATCCGAACCAGCCCTAAAATAAGTTTGTGGGAAGTTGCTGTTTCCTTGATTGGAAAAAGAGTAGAAGCTGGGCTAGGCTGTGACTCAGTCGGTGAGTCAGCAGGGGCTGCTTTCCGATGAGGCCATCTTGTTTTCTTTGCTCTCTGTCACACCTTCCCTGCTGCCTGCCGTGGGACAGTAAATACCATTTACTGCTGCTTCTCTTTGCTCACAAAGTCATTCCAGCCTGTAACCTCTGCCCTGACGCCTCCCACTGCACCGTCTCTCCAGCTTTCTGCTTCTGTGCTCCGTTCGCTTCCATTCCCTGGGCTGCTGGGATTTTTGTGCCTTCAGTACTCCAGTCCAGGGTGTATTTAGCAGCTGCAAACTCCTGCTTTGTGGCAACAGAGACACATTGTGACCTATTCACCACAGAGGGAAAATCCCAGGAATGAGAAGGAATTCCCTGGAAGAAAAGACACAGGATGAGGACCTGATCTGGATCCTCCCCGAGGCAATGGTGACCTTCATCAGACACCGCAGACTGTGGCCTCTCAGCCAGCCATTAAACGAGCCAGACCAGTGCTGCAGGTCCAACATACTGGTTTTGAATACATCTTCTGTTTATTGTGTCTTCCTCTGTCTGCTTCCCCACACACGCAGCTCTCTGCTGAGATCCCAGTGCTTTTCCAACGTGAGATGTGATGTCAGCCAAAAGGCACTCAGGGACTTGGGGAAGGGAGGGTGCTGCAGGAAGGAGTGGCGCCCCAAGACACACACAACTAATGCTCTCTGGACTCACAGTCTTGGATGCATACTCAGCTACATGGAAGCTCTCTTGTTTCTACTGAAGAGATTTTTTTGAGCTTGGACAAAGCAAATAATTTTAGCCATGCACTATTTACATCCAGGCAAGCAGCCATGACATACCTCTGTCTATGGTTGCATCCACTGTTAAGCAAAACTGTCCTACTGTTTTATTTATTAACCAAACATTTCTAATAGCTAAGCTAATTTTATCTTTTCCTTAATGCTGGCTGACAATGACTCAGTCTGGCTGGGAGGAGTCTCAGTAGTACAGTGCCCAGATTTTAAAAACCAGTGTTATACGGAAGGAAGGGCTGGCTGTCCATGTACCACAGGGACTCTGG
Source organism: Coloeus monedula (assembly GCF_965178545.1). Taxonomy (NCBI): domain Eukaryota; kingdom Metazoa; phylum Chordata; class Aves; order Passeriformes; family Corvidae; genus Coloeus; species Coloeus monedula. The sequence goes on from NC_138783.1 coordinate 38,786,191, forward strand.
CTTTTGATCTGCTCACTTTACCTCCCTCTTTGTGTAGATGTGGAATAAAGAAACCAGTGAAGTATTCCACAAGTGAGTTTGTTAGGCAGGGTGGAGTGGAGATGACCTTGTCTCTGTAAGAGATATAACTTTTAGCAATAGCATCAGGAGCAGGTACACATATTTCTCTGTAAGTTTTTTAATGTTTTAATGCTTTATCAATGTTTTCTGTCTGAATCAGTCCTCAGTTTATGTGCATCTCTCCCTTAACTTTAGGATTACTCTCACACGGCTCCAGGTAAGCGAGGTATCTAGTCTAGGGAAATCTCTAGGGCCCTTTTTCTGTTCGGTGGGCAGTGACAGGTTCCTCTGGGAGATGATTCACTCCCTTGCTTGGGCAATCCCAGAAAATCCTGCTCTATATTTCATTAGTAATTTACAAAGACAAGCAGAAGATGTGGAGTTTACAACATAAAACTACGTAAGTAGTTATGTTCCAAAGATGAGGTTAAGTTAGATGAGGTCCTTCTGGATTTAAAATTTCAATTACTGGAAGCTTCAAGATGCAGATGAGTACTTTTTGTAAACAGGGCTCTAAGGTATAGAGAAGCCAGTGTGGAAGCACACAATCTCCTTATTTATCTCCAGTCTCCAAACCAGGAACGCAAGGAAGAGTTTATAAGAAAAGTGGAACAGCTATATGTCATCCTGAACAATTTAAAACATAATTCAGGTTTCTTTCCAGCAACATCTCAGTAGTGCAGTCCTCAAAACAATTGAAAAGAAGGTCAGCCATAGGATCAATTTCCACTGCCTCCAAAGATGCCACATGAATGTAACATATTCCTACCTAAGCTGGTATCAGCCTGCAGTGAATTCTCTTAACCACTGCGATAACCTTTAGTTATCCTTAGTTATCCTTTATTTACTGAACTAGCACACTGTGCAAAGGCTTTGCCCAGTAATGAGGCCACTCTGGCTTTGGAATAGTTTTAACCAGCTGCATTGTGTCTTTCAGATGTGGGCAGAAGTCAGTTTATCCTGATTCAGATGGAAACAAAGAACAAGAGCTTGAAAAGCAATGAAATCCCCGTAAGTGGGCTCAACCAGGTTGTTTTCGTTTCAGTTCTTGATTGAAAATTCACAGTATTTTAGCTGCTGAGTTCTCAAGGGAGGCTCTTTCAAACTCTCAGTGCAGAGGGCTGGCACTCAGAAAACAGGTATTTTCTTCCTAGCACTGCCACTAGCCAGGGGATCTTGACAAAGTCACCCCCTCTCCCCAAGTCTTATGCATTTCCCTTTTTATAAAACTACAAATAATGGACCAAAGGCTTTTCCTCTGCAACTTGTAGATGTAATGTCCCATTTAAATGCAGGCTCTGAGATTTGATTTCCTATATTACAAAGCCCACAGGGCTTTGACATTTAATTTTCGCATGAGAACTGTCACCTCTATTTGAGCAAGACTTGTAAAATGGGTCCTGTTGTGGGACCCAGACTAACGAGGCTTCTCCTACGAGATCAGTAACCTTGGCTGAAGCCACTTATGGATGACACTGGCCTGGCAAAATTTGTTCCCTTCTTGGGTTTTGATCTCTGTTTTGTGATTTGTGCAGGAAGAAAGGAGGGGTTCAGTTGAAGTTTAAGTGGTCAGTGCTGGTTAGGAGTATCAAAACCCAATTAGCAGAATTGGTTGGTTCAGGATTTCTGGTGCCCAGTTCCTTCAGCTGAACATGGAGCTCCACTGTGGGTGTAAGCAGGAGGCCTTTTGAACAGGGCAGTGCATGCTCCCCTGAAGACTTGGGGCACACCAAGGTGTGTGTGCTGCAAATGCCTCTGCAGACGTGCCTCATGTTAGCAAGACCTTGCCTGTTTCTGTATCATTGCTATTGAGGATTAGTAATTGCATTTCCCTCCCTTTTCCTGTTCTCCTTGTCCAGTTGCCTGCCATGAGCATGGTGAAAGCAGCCACATCTCATGTCTGTCCCTGCAAAAACATGCACATTGAGCAGCTTGACCTCATTGCTCCTATCCAATACTATCTAACTGTGCCCCTAATAACTTGGCTTTGCTATCCTTGGAGGTAAAAAATTAAGCAGGAGTAGAGGAAGGATTCCTGGTCCTGTGCAAGATCCTGCACCCCACTGCTGGGGAGTCCCAGCCACTAGAGCACAGCAGTTCATGAACAGCTGTGGAGGGAAGACAGAGCTGGTGCCTGTGGGGGTAGGGCTTGCATAGGAATGTTTGGCGTGTGATGAATGTGCTGCACTATTTACATCTCTCCCCCCCTTCAAGCTTTCTTTGTGCTGGAGCCTGCCTACTCCAGCTACTCCAGCAACTCCAGCTCCTGCAGTCTTTACCAGCTATGAGCTCTGTAGTCCGTGCTTGTTAGACTTCAAAGCACCTCCCATCAGGTGTAAGGATGATCAGTTAGGAACACGGGAGTGGTTATGCAGGCCTAGTGCTGGAGGGAGGTTGGAAGGCGGGGGTGCACTCAAGAGAGTTCTGGTTCCTTTGGCTGCTGTGCAGAGGAGATTGAGAGCACCATGTCATGGCACAGGCACAGGGGCTGCTGCTCAGAGGGACTGTAAGCAGAGTGGTCCAGGCTGGACTGTGAGACTCTTCCTCTTGTGCTTTCACTACAGAACTAAAGGGCAGAAGGTGATTCTCTTTCTGGCTATTTGTGCAAAATTCAATGGCAAGCAGCCCAGGGCAGGAGGACAGTGACTCCTGTCTCTGGCTCTTACAGGTGTGAGGTCAAACCTCTTCTGCCTCCTGATGGAGATAAGATCTAAACCTCAATCTTCTAGGTGCTGAACTGAGCTTAAGAGAGAGAGACAAAATTACCTTTCCTCAGGGGTTTTGCACTTGTAATTTAACCTGGAATCCCAACAGCCACCTGTTTGTTTAGAGGTCTAATTTGAGGCCAGTACTTCCTTCCACCCTGCTGTTGATGTGACTAAAGGCACTGCTGCTTTTTTTATTTTAGAGGAAATACCTTGTCCTGGTTGTCATGCACCAGTGCTATTCTGTGAACTCAAAGGGCAGAATCAGAGCCCTATACTCATGGTAGTGACAGGATCCTGAGACTGGTGATCATGTTTTTCACATCTGAATTTTTCCCCAGGCAGTACTGGCCAAGAAGAACATATGTGGAAAATATGATATTACGTTTACGCCTAGCAGCAGCTGCAATATGTATTTCCGTAGCAAGTCAAGGCCTGAAATGAGAATGGAGAAAGAGCTGCTCACTACTCTCTCACACAGCCAACGTAATTTATTTTTCATGGGCTAAGTGTCTGTGGGGGCAGGAGTACATTAGATCCTGCCTGAGGTTTGTCTGACCAGCTATGGACATCCTGGGTTCATTTTAAAGCGGGTGCAGAAACAGAGGCACATCTGGAGGATGTCATCTCATCCTCACCTTGCTGTGTAGTGTGGTGCAAGTCACAGCCTTGTGGTGCCTGCCTCTCTGCTATGGCTGTTGGGATGACTGGGCTCCATAGGGGCATCTCCACCGCTGATCCGAGCGGCACAGAGGGTGCTGGAGCTAGGGAGCAGCTGGAGCCTCATATCCATCTATCAGGTCTGGCCAAACCTTTAATGCAGAACATCTCACTCCTCCTACTTCTTGTTGGTTCCAAAACACAGTGGTGATTCTGGAGACAGGCAGTCCTGGGTGTGGCTGCTATTTTGCCACTTGATTAGAGCTTCTGGATCCTGCCAGCAGGTTTAGCTTTCTCAAGGGTTATGGCTTTCTCCTTCCCTCTTCTGAGATGATGCAAGCCTAACAAGCCTGTACCTCTAATTTTGTTCCCACTCACCAGTCTTTTGTCAATGCAGACTGTCAGGAGCTGTCTCACGCCTTGTTTTGGGCAGCATGTAGCACGGCAAGCTCTCAGCATTGACTGAATCACACTGCACTTTTGAAAATATAAAACAAAACAAATAGTAAAAAAATCAATATTAATACCTAGAAGAAGAGCATGTAAGTGGATAACTTCCCTGTCCAAAACAGACTTAAGGTGGGTAAGAACTGTTGTGGCTCTGACTAATTGACAATCCGTAAAACAAAGACCATTACAGTTGAAACATGAACTCTTTTTTTGTAGTTGTTGTAAGATTAAGAAGCACCTCCTAATTTAAAGAACGGAAATACTGGAGCTTTCAGCACATCTCTAAATAGCTCATTTTGACAGAGAATCATTTGCACTATTAAAAATATTGCCTTATACTGCTAATCTAAAGCTATCCTACTTTTGCTGTCTAGCATGGAATTGTCATTGTGCTTTGAACAGTCTGAAGATTAACAGAGATCTCTTGGGTATGAAGACTGTGATAAAGTGCCAAAGGAAGCAGTCTTTGGATTTTATTAATTTTATTCATTATTTATGCAATGTATTTATACTTCATGGTTTACAAGGTGTCTGTCAGACTCCCACTGTGCAAGCTTTTGTACAAAATGAGAGTATGTCTCTGTCCTAATGGTGTTACCATCCACAGAGCAGTTTGGGTGCTTTACTGTTCCCAGTTGTCACCCTTTTCCTCTGATTGTGCACCGTGGACAACCTCCTCTGCAGTTTTTTGTTTAAAACTTCATGGTCTTTTTCTCTTCTGATTTCAGCTGTGCCACCACTGTCTGCTGTGGGTGGACACTGTGAGCCTGGATAGGAGAAAATGCAAGTAAAGAAGCAGAGCAGTCAGATCAGCATCCCTGGCAGTCTGAGGCAGTTCGTGGCCTCTCACTAGTCCACCCTTGCTTGTGAGCATCATGACAGAGGTGAGCAACAAAGCAGCACTACCAGTGGAGGGCCATCCCTCACCAGCACCAGGGACACCGTGGGGAAAGTGTGAGGACAAAAGGCAGCAGAGATTGGCATCAAAACCTTGTTTTAGGTGGGAATCAAAATCCCAAAAATGTGTTTTTAAGCTCTTCCCTGAGGAGTTTGTTGTCCTTCTGCCCACCCCCTCCCCTAGCCCTTGAATCTCTTAGTTATAATAGGAAGATTGTTTCACTCTTGCTTTTCTCTGTTGCTCAGCACTGGGCTCCCTTCCCAGAGCAAGTTTTTAAGCTAATTTTATAAAGAGACTGTTTCCCCATGGGGCAGTGAGGAGGCAGATGTGCTCTCTGACATGCCATGGCATGTTGGCTGGCACTGTCGTGCTCCCAATCCAAGCTTGGTATGTCTACTGAAACAAATGGTGTCTCTCTCATGAGACTGCTTGCCCTTGGAGACACTCTCTTCTTCCTTTTCTTCTCAGAAGAAATGGTCACATACAACATTAGAGTCTCACAGAGGCCATGATAGGAGACTGGAGATCCAGCCTAGAAAAATATTTGGAGTCAAGAATGTTTTGAAAGACTAGAGTAGAGGGGTCAAGCATGTGAGGAGATAGATTTTCTATTTGTAGCAAATCCAGTGTCAGCCATGTGAACAGAGACAGGGCTGGAGAAACAGTATGGGAAAGCAGACAGACAAGCCTGGCAGCTTCTTAATGTCTACAGAGTTTGGATGCTGCATGCTTTTCAGGTTCATTTTGCAGGGAGGTATCCTTCCTTTTGAGAGGTTGTTGGTGCTTGAGACCCTTGGAGAACAGGAAGACTGCTCATCTATGTCAGGTCAATGAAGATGGACGTAAACGTTTCATTCTCCTTTCCCCCTCTTCCTCCTAATATTTTCTCCTCATTTTCTTATCACAAGAGACCTTCCTTAGATTTCTCTCATCTTCTCACTTGACCTGTCACAACCTGCCTCCTGGGTTTCCTCTCACCTATTTCCATTTGTTTTCCTTCTTAACCTTTCCTTAGCACCCCAGATTTTCAAGAATGCAGATCCTTCTCCGCTCTAGTTTTTGTGCAGTATCTTCCTTTTCCTTCTGGTCAATACTATTTTCTGGATCCTTACCTCCTTTCTTGCCCTTCCTTGTCTCCAACCTCTCTTGATTTTCTCCAACACACTTTACCTCTGTCATGCCTTGCAAACCCTGTGTCTATACAGTTTGTTGTCTACAGCCTTTCTTGTCTCCCACACACCTCTGCCTGCCACTGAGTGATCCGCTTCCTCATGAGGGGAAGTGGAGAGGCAGCCACTGATTTCTTCTCTGGTGACCAGTGACAGAACCCAAGGGAATGGCCTAAAGTTGTGTCAGGGGAGGTTTAGGTTGGATATCAGGAAAAGGCTCTTCATCCAGAGGGTGGCTGGGCACTGGAACAGGCTCCCCAGGGAAGTGGTCACAGCACCAGCCTGACAGAGTTCAAGAAGTGTTTGGAAAATGCTCTCAGGCACATGGTGTGACTCTTGGAGCATCCTTTGCAGGCCCAGGAGTTGGACTTGATGATCCTTGTGTGTCACTTCTAACTTGGTGATTCTATGATCACTTTTTTCATGTGTCCCTTTAGCCACATCACTCTGCATCCTCCCTGGGCTCCCTCTGCTCCATCACATGAAACATCAGGTTCTTGTCTGCACTGTTGGGGCTGCTCAGCTTATTGCACTGTCACTCTTGACGGGTTTGGAAAAGGCAGCCCCAGCTCCCACGAGGCCACACTGCTGCCACAGTTCATGCTGACACCACCAGCTCATGCTGCCCATTGCCAACTCAACGTGTATTTTGCCAGAGCCCTTCTGCTCACATCAATGACCTTAGGGCTGTTTGGGATCTGATCTTAATACTCCTTTTGACATCAGTCCCTATAGGCATCACTCCCTGTGATGCCTACAATAGCAGATAAGCTACTGCAGCACCGAGTCATCAAAACCCCTGGCCAACTCCATCTCACTGTGTTTGAGTCCTCTTTCTTGCTGCCTTGGCTGGGAATGTAATCTTCCCAGGGCAGAGCAGTCCTTTTGTCTTTATCTTTTCAGCATGGTGAGTGCCACAGCATGATGATGGCACTAGTCTCTTTAGAAATAGTGATGTTAGCAAGAGAAAAAAATATGCAGCTCTGTGTTCAAGGGTCACAACAGCTATCTTAAATTAGATAGAAACGGGAAAGGCACCTCGCTTGGACAGAAAATAGAACTGGGAGCAGAGGAGTGGAACTCCATGCTGGCTTTCAACAGATGTTCCTCATGGGAAGCGACAACCTGAAGCTCCTGCTCTTCAGGATGAGTCAGGTTTATCTGTTTGCTGGTAAATGCAGAGCTAAATTGGCAGACAGACCCCAGCCTCACACCTGAAAGGAAAGAACTCCTCAGAGTTTCCCAAAAGCCCATAAAAAGCCTTTGAGACTCAGAAGAAAACTTGGGGCTATACACCTGATGAGACAGAGGTGCCACTTTGAGGTAAGAGGTTGATTTGCAGGTCCAGGACAGAGGCAGGATGTTTCCAGGTGGAAATCATTGATCTGTTCAGCGTGCTGGTGGCCGCTGTCATGCACATCTAGAGACACCTCATGCTGCCTTTTTGTTGGACTGGGACCATGCCCATACTGGCGTAATGCATGTCAGCCTTGGAGTGGGGTGTTTAAAGTCATTGTCTGGCCTAGGTTTGCCTGAGTAGCAGGGCTTACCATGCTTGTGAAAATATTTTCTTCTGCTGCCCAGGTAATTGCAAGTCTGAGATCAGAAAAGCACCTAACAGCTAAGGTTCAGCTTCAGTTCTTGATTTTCCAGGAGCCTTTTTACATCCAGGAAAATGAAATTTTATGTCTGTGCTTTCCTTTCCATCACCTTTCCTGAACATGACTAACTCTTTCTTTTAGGGCTGGGTGACCAGTCATCTGCCTGGACTAAACCCAAACCCACTTACTACATTTCCTGTTGTTCCCCAGCCTGTCCAGCCTGCTTCTGTCTCCCCTGGCTGATATCACCACACCAAGAGCTGTTGACGTATTTCCTTGTCTTGATACTTCCAGAAGTCATCCCTGAGTAGAGGAATGATAGCCATACAGTACAGTCTATTTTTAGCCTTTTAGAGACTCCTTCTCTGACCTTGGGCAGGCACTTTAATCACTCATTGTACCACTTCATAATTTTCAGTATGGACTAATCCTACCTTGTCTGCAAAGTACTTGTGGGATGGTAGCACTTGGGAGGTTTTTTTGCTTGGAAATTGTATTATAAAAGGGACTTGTGCCTTATTGGCATCCAGGATTTTTTAAGTTGTTGGCAGGACAGAGGATCACATCTCACTTCTTGGGTGGGAAAATGCTACCTTTTCTTGACTCCGAGGTACTGCTCTGTAATCTCCTTTCCGTCTCCACTATTTTGAAAACAGTCACTGAAGGAATACTGCTTTTACCCAGCAGTCGCCAAGCTATCACAGGAAGCTGTTCATCGGGCGGATGGTTACTCTGCTGAACATAGAGGAGCAGCTTCATTCCCTTTTTCTGCCAGTTCAGTAGGTTTGGCCAAAACGTTCTGAGGTGGATGCTGATTAGAGGTATGTGATCTGAGGGTCTTCATCCTTCTCCCTGTTGTTAGTATCTTCTGAGGGAGGGTCTCCAAAGGTGAGGTGATACTGAAGGGTTTTGAATGCCCCATACAGCATCAGGAGAGATAGGAGGTGAATGCCTTTCCCAAGCATCTAAGCAGCTTGTGGCTGGCAATAGTGGTGACAGACACCCCAAAAAGGGACAAAGGGGGCTCCCAGCATCTCCAGTGTTGCCACCTCTCTTCTTCCTCTCCCTCTCCTTTGGCCAGGCTCACAGCTGGAAAGGACAGCTAATACCTTCTTTGGGGTGGTGAGTCTGACTTTGCAGCATCCCCTCCGACAGCCTCAGGAACATTTCTGGCTGTGTCAGCCAAAATTCCTGCCGGGGACTGCTGCAATGCAGCACACCACACCCCCGCCGGCGCTGAGCCCCAGCCTGGACAGCCAGCGCTGCTCAGCTCCAGCCCTGCCGCTGCCATAGGCGTCCCTCCTCCTCTTCCCACCGAGCCCTGATGATTTCAGGTTGCTTGGCACCATCTCCTGAGGGCAGTTGCTTCCGCAGCGTGTGTCAGAGCAGCCTGGCACACGTTCTGTTTCACAAGGTGCTGCCTGCAGAACGCGCTGGCTTCCCGAAGGGATCGGCTGTGGTTTCGTATTTCATTTCCCTTGCACGCTACACCCGAATTCCAGACCCTTTCTGGCTTCGCTGCTGCATGGACTCTGACCGTAGATCCTTTGCCGTACCCAGAGGAGGCAGACCGGGCTTCCCTCAGCTCCAGGGAGTGGACCATGAAGACGTCAATTGTATTCTTGCTTTGCATCTCAGTTTTCCCAGGCTTTTCCCAGGGCAGAGTTGTTAGAGAGGATGAAACTGGTTTTGCCGAGTGTAACGTGTTCTTCCCTGGACAAGTCCCCCCCGAAGGATTTACGGAGCCGTTCCATGTGAAAATCTGTCAGCAGTACAACAAAGAGCCACGCTTTGCAACCCTCTACAGTACTAAGGACAAAATCCCTCTTTATTCAGCTTTTAAGTTTACAAAGCCAGCTCAAAGTGAGGAGGAGAACTGGCTGGTTGAACCACAGGTAAGGCAGCTTTTCTTTCGCTGTAAAGCAACTGTTCCTGGAGAACATTTCCTCTGGGGTGAAGCTGGGGCTAGAATTTTGCAAAGGAGGCAGGAACTCTGCTTGTTGAACTTCTGTTGGTATGAATTTAGCATGAGCAGAACTTATTTTTGTGCTTGGAACTGAGCAAACAAATAGTTTCTTATCCCAGGGAGCTTATAATGAAAACTGGGAGGCTGTTGCATGAATGTGCAGTCCCAGGGGAGAGGAAAGCTCTCTCTGACCACACCAGTGATGTGTCTGTCCTGCCCAGCCAGCTCTTGTGGGCAGGGAGCGCTGCTGGTGGGTTAAACATCGCAGTGTCAAGTTCAAAGTTTGTTCTGTTGCCAGTGTGATCACAGTGTTGATAGGAGTTCTTCAGCTTCACTAAGCAGAGATAAAACATCCATTTGTGGTTCACCAAGTTGATGCTGCAGCTTTTCAGTGTGTCCCACTGTTACAGACTGAGGTAGGGAAATGAGTTGCTGTGTTCTGGGGCGTGCAGGCTTCAGTCAAGTCAGAAGTATGCAGTATAAAATGAATTTTGCCAGAGCCTCAGTAATTTTTGTCTCCCCTGACGCTTGGCATGTTTAAGCAAGGCCTTCAGGCTGTTCAATTTAAAGGAAATCCTTTAAAAATTGGTGGTGCCCTAAGACAACATTAGCTCTTCTTCCCCCCTCCCCCCCCCCCAAATTTTAGATTTTTCAGCAGTGATAATGAGGAATTTTGTAGCAACATCAAGCTACCCCATCTGTTGAGCTCAGGAAAGATCGCCAGTGTGCAAGGGTGCTTTGTTAGGGCAGAAATGGCTGAAGTGTCAGAGCAGTGTGTTGGGAGTGTGGCCCTCAGCTACTGGATGTTGCCACAATCAAATTCACCCCTCTGCCAGGAGAATGCTGTGCTTATTTTTCTCATGTGCGGTGATGAGATACTAAGGCCACAAGGCCACAGGCAGTGAAGAGAGAAGATCCTAAGTGCTTATCACCCTGGACTATCTCCTGGCTCTCTGGGCTGGGTTTTGAGTTGTAGGAGTTCTTCTAAGGGCCTTTTGATCTGAGTTCCTTCCACTTCACAGGCAAGCTGTGGGAGCTTGCCCTTTCAAAACAGAGGACGCTTTTTGCAGACTGTCATTACCGAGTTGTGGAAGGGTGGTAAGTTTTTAAAGTGTAAAGGAACCTAGGCTGGCAAGAATCTTTGGTCAGTGCCATGGAGGCAGCAAGGTAAAGCAGCAGAGATGAGGTCCTTTCCCATTTGCCTTGGCCAGTGACACGCTTCATCACCTCTAGCCCCCATATCTCCTCCTGCTTCTTGTGGTCCAACTCTCCCAACCTACCTTGGTAGGCTCAGAAGCTGTTCCTGCCATGGAGCAGTGGGCAGCCCCCCACCAGTAACTTCGGTTTTCCTGAACCTCCCTTTAGCTGGCTTCTCTGCCCTTCCTGCTCCATTCCTTTTCACCCCTCATCTTGTCTTTGTTCTTGCCAGCACTCCAGAGTCCCAAATCTTGTGTGTCCTGCCACCAAAACCTTCTGCAGCCTCAGAAATAATAGGGCAGGTGCTAACTTTAGTTGCTCTAGCTTCTTCAGAGCAGCCTCACAGGTTGACAGTAGTTCTTAGACTCACTAATGGGTCCCCTTCATCCATTGCTGAAATGCACATGTCTCAGAGGCAGGAGGTAGCAACTCTGCAGTTCCCTGGAGGAACCTCTGACTTAGAAAAGTACTAAGACAAAAAAAAAAAAAAATCTGCAGAAGGATATATAAGGGGAAGAAATCAAGAATATGAAAAATTCCTGTAACTCAAGAAATAAGTACATACAGCCCTCTCAGACACTGCCACTTGGAGGAGAGAGAGTGAGGAAGAGCTTTCACACCCATCATGTATGTTCTATCAAGGCTAGGTCAGATGGCTGCTGAAGGGAACTCTTAGCTACACGTGCTCTATAGCATAGCCCAGGGAGCTCATATCACCAATTTTCTGGGTAATTTCCTTGCTGAGACAGGGGTAGCTGGGTACGAGCTGGCTGAGCTGCACAGTGGCATGGGCATGCACATGGAGATGCAGACACACAGCAAATGGAAAGAAATCACTGTAAAAACATTCTCAGCACTCCAGTGAGGGCCTCAAGTTTGTCATATGCTTTTTGGGGGGATTATGATGTAAGTGGTGAGGGCACCGTCTCACTCCCTCCTCAGGAATGTCTGCCTGAGAAATGCCAAATGTAGCACAGCAGCAGTAATTGGGTGACAAGTGTGAGGTATGTCAGTGCCACCCACTGCGGATTGGCAGCTGGAAACAATGAATTAATTTGGCAATTAGTGAAAAAGTAGGGAGCAGGAAGGGTAGGCTGATGAGCAGGGTACTGATCGGACTCCCCCAGGCGCAGGTCTGAAAACCTGCTCTGCCACAGATTTCCTAGGGGCTGAGAGCAAGTCACTTAGGTGTCTTTCACCTCGTTCATTTTGGTTGTCTGAAAATCTCTGTGTTTGATTCTTTCTGTAGCTTAGACAGAGATGGAAAACTCTGGAGTTGCTTTTTCCATCCTAATGTATGAGGGGCTGGATGAATTGCCTCGTGTTTTCATTTGGTTGATGGCTACCACCAGGCAGATGACCAAGCTGGGATTCTTACCCAGCTACAGTGCAGCTACCTCTGAGCTGCTCTTGCAATCTCTCTTGGCAGAGAGTCAAGAAACAGGCACTTCTAGAGCCACTCATGTGAACGTCCTACTACAGAAACCTCAGTGTAGGCTGCAGTGTGCCTCTTCCCTGACATATGAGTCCCACACTAAGGTTGGATCAAACATTTCCACTTCAATCAAAGGTGTAAGGGTGCCTGAGGAAGCAGTGGTGGGAGAGGGGTGCTGAACTTCACCAGGGATCCTGAATACCAGGGTGGGCAAGGTGGGAGGTCCTGCCTTATTAAATGACCAAACTCAAAGGAAGCTGCCTGCCCTAATAACTGTGTGTTGCCATGCTTTTAATCCCCTCTGCCTCTGTCCCATCTGTGAAACTGCACCCTCCACTTAATGACACACATCAATGTTGTTATGTGCTAACATCCACACAGGCTTCAGGCACATAAGTTATTTTTAAATCTCTATCTTATGATAAGGAGTTTACCTGTCTTGCATTTTACCCTGAGCAGTTCCAGGTTGTTTGGACAGGTGGCTTCATGGCTGACTCCATGAATGCCGATATGCTTTGGGGTGACACAAGCCAGAAGCTTTTTGAAGCAGGGAAGAAATGTATCTTGCAATGCAGATTAGATGCAGTGCTGAGACAGCCTGCCTTTGGGACTGAGCTGGAGAAGGCATGAAAACCTCAAGTATGCATTAGTTATTACAAACCATAATAGGAGTTATTATAATCATAATTAGGTGATGTCAGAGCCTGACACATGAACAGCACACAGCTGCATTTTTATCATACTCTTCTTTAACTGCAGCCAAACAATCCCGATGGTATGTGCAAAGGCCTGCAACTGGACAGGTAACCAGGGACATATTTTCTTGATAGGCTCCTCAAGGTTTGCATGCAGCAGCTCATAAGGAGAGAGAAATTAAAATTATTCTTCTTCATGTAGGTTGGGGATATCTGCCAGGAGGCAGAGCTGATCCATCTTAGGTCTATGTGTCCTTGTAGCATGGCAGCGCTCACTATGGGAGTGAGATGGGATGAGTATCTCTGGGAGGGTTTAAAACTCCAAAGGGTCATAGCACTGAGGAGAGTTCCTGGGCACAGCCTCACATCTGTGCCCAATCCCCCTCACCTCTTCTGTGCGATTAAACACACTGGGTGCATCCCTTGTCCCATGGCACACCATCATCTCATCAGAAGGGGAGAATGGCAAGGGGAGCGGGGCCAGGAAGAGACAGTGATTTTGTAGAATGCAGAATGTCTGGCCTCATCAGCCAGGTGCAGCCTGTTGTTTGGGGTGACTAAGCAAGAGGGGCAGAATAAGGCAGTAAAAGTGCACAATTAGCTCTTTTTTAAACAGTGCATTTGGAAAAAGCTGTGATTTGGGCATCAGCACATGGGACTCACAATGGTCCTCCCAGTCCTGAAGCAATAAGCATTAGATGCTTCAAAAAAAGAGCAAGAAACCTCCTTAGCAGGAGGTGGGGTAATGCAGCCCTCTGCAATGGCCGAGCTTGGCACTGTGACCAAGCTTGGTGCAGAGGGAGCCCTGCGCCTTGACTGCTGGGGGTTGGCTGATGCAGGATGCCAGCCAGAGCTCAGCTCCCGGCTGAAGGCAATGGACAGTTGCTGGCACTGGCCAGCACTGGCCTTTTCATCCTGATTCTCAGCACAGGCTGGTGCAGAACTGTGAGGAGGTGATGTGGCACTAAGAGGATGCAAACTCTGTGTAAGATTGCAAGGACATAGTTGTGTGTCTGTCCATGTGCACTGCAGGGTGGTCAAGAGACAAGGATGGATGACCTTGATGATGGCAGTGATTCAAGGTAGTCTATGAACTGTCTGCTATAGATGTCTCCAAAGTGCATATTAGACAGTGCAGTAAACAATTTATAGGCCGGGGCAAAGGCAGAAGGTTTAATTGGGCCAGCACAGTGCTGGGACCTGAGGGCCACAGCCTCTGAAACAGAGAATACAGAAGGCAGTGACTACCAGAGATTGTCTGCCACCCCCGAGCTTCTACCAACATGTTCACCCTCTAATCTGAGGAACAAAATGACAATTTGGTGCAGCCCTCTGGAGCGGCTGCAGGCAGTGTCAATAGGAATGACTATGGATTAGACAGAGCTGTGGCCGCCTGAGAAAGACCTGAACACACCCTGACATTTAGTGCTTCTCCTCCCACTGCTCTTTACCGCCTCCACCTGCCCCCTTCCCCCGCCCCGTGCATGGCTCCAGGACAAATTTTGCTGCAGTAATTGCTACCTCTGGCTCTACAGCATGGGAACCAAAGACAAGCAAGTAGCACAGATTCCATCGAGGACCTTTGGTGATGGCTGTGTGGTCATTAAGGGTGAGGTTCAGACTATTAATGACGTGAGGATTAGACTACTGATGACCAGCCCTGCAACAGCCCTAGGAGCTCACTGCTGTGTCTCCTGTTCAAGGCAGGGAAGTTCAGGTGACCTGACATGATGTATGGCTTCATGCTTGCTTCTTACACAATAAGTGGTAAATGCCTTCTCTAGACACCTTATACACCATGGCTTGTTTGGTTTTTTCTTTCCCCTTGGCTTGGATTTTATAGTTCAGAGGGACTTAAGCTGCCATGGTTAAGTTCTTAAATGAACTGCAGGTACCACCACAGTAGGAAGTGAAAACATGACCCTAAATCAAGCCATCTATTGGTCTCAAAAACCTCTTCTAGGACAAAGCACAAGTTAGAGGCTTCGTATAGGGTGCCTGGTGAGATTTTGAAGGATGTGCTGTGCGGTGTACGAGACTCGAGAGCTGCGAATATCCTTTGGAGCCTAAACCAATGTGTTTGGCAGAGCAGCTAAGTAGAGAATACACTCCTCTGAAGCACTTCAAGGAAAGTAAGGAGAGGGTGCAGGATATAATCCAAGGCATGGCATCTACTAGTAGTGCTAACGAAGAGTAAATGTCGAGGCCCATTTTACACATTGCTTTCTAGGAAGGTGAATTGCATGCAGTAACGCTTCTCTCTACTCTTTCAGATAGATGATCCAGAAAATGACTTGCACGAAATGGTGCATGAAGCCAATATTGGTGGCACTGTGGCCAACCTTGGTGCAAATCAAGCCCTGACCTCAGACTACGTGGGCTCTGGCTATGAGAGAGGCCTTCTCAATCCCAGTGTGCTTAATGAGGAGGATTTCCAGGTGGCCACTTACACACTCACGAACGCTGTCCCTCTGAGCCCAGCTCTGAGCAAAAGCTGGCACAGAGACATTGGGAAGGTAGTGGAACAAGCTCTGATCCCTCACTGCTCCAAGATGGATCATCTATATCTCCTTGCAGGTGCAATTCCTTCCAGTGTCCGAGTTAAAGGCAAGGTGTCAGTGCCAGAGAGCCTCTGGCTGGCAGCCTGCTGTGATGCTCCAGAGGGATGGTCCCTGGGACTAGTGAAAAAAATCAATGATGAAAACAGCTTGGCAGACCTCACTGTAAGAGAGCTGGAGAAGCAGCTTCTACCAGGAGTTCACTTGTTCAAGGGCAACTGTGGGGAGGACAAACAAAGCCAGGAGAAAAGAGAACTGGTATTGCAAGCTGTCAGTCAGATCCGCTCTGGAGAGCAAGTAGAAACAAGTGACAACCAGGAGACCAAGGACAGCGGCTGGGTGAGAAGAGTGGCTGGCATCATTGCTACCCCTTTCATCAAACTCCTGGAACTCCTCATCTACATCTTTGTGGAGCTGGTGAAATTTGTGTTTTATTTTCTGTGGCTTGTTGTAAAGCGAGTTGTTGGTACAGTTCTGGATGGAGTGTACAGCCTGTGGAATGGGATGGTGTCCTACCTTAAAGCTGTCAGCATGGTGCTCATCAGCATCCCCTATGATGCTGGGAGGGTCATCATCAATATCTTCCTGGGCTTCCTGCAAATTGTTCAAGATGTGATGTCCCTCACCTACAGGATCCTGAGCATCCCCGTGGGGTTCGTCCTTCACCTTGCTGCTTTTCCTTACCACTCCATCTGTGCCATTCCCTCTGTCCTTAAAGACATGGCCACTGGGATCGGGGGCACCTTTTCGCTGGTCATCGATGCCACAGCTGCAGTTCTGCATGGTTTTTATTACCTAGCTGGTCACATCGTCAAACGGTTTGTCCCTAAAGGCTCCTCTGATGACTGATAGGGACGGAAACCAAGGCTGCAAATACATGGAATGAAGGAGGAGTGGGGCAATGCTTTAAGATACGTGGCCAAATGCTGTCAATTTCATTCTGGTATTTATTGTAGTGACATTAATAATAATGAACTGACTGGGGAATAACAAGGAGGGCCAAGGCAATGTTGCTTGGGGCCGCCACCACTGTAACTCAAGTTCTGTCTGTTGTAAAATGTTCGGGTTTTATCGGTGCGGGCCACAAAGTTTCTGTGATTTGCAGGTGTCAAGATGCTTCCTCTGGGAAATGCACACTAAATGTGGTACGAGGTAATTTCTTTTTGGCTGTGGTGACACTGAGACTTATGAAGTGTCAGTGAGCTCTGCAGAAGCCCATCCCTTCCAAGGAGCAGGTGGTGGTGGTCAGGGGAGGACTTTGGTTACAGAGGGTTACTGGGACTTGATGAATGGAGAAGGAGGCAATGCCTTGGGGCTGGGAAACAGCAGGGAGCGGGGTGGAATGGGGGCAAGGTCCTGCTGTTGGCTGCATTGCTCGTTTTTCTGGTGTCCCACTGGTAGAGGGGTTGCAACTGGGTATATCTCATAGTCCTCAGGCCTTTCCAGACGTCTGAAACTGCATGCAGCAGGAAAGACCCAATGCCCATTTTTTTTGCATGATGGGAAAGCATTTTTCCTTAGCCATATCAAGGTCATCTTCCCCCAACCCTTCCTTGCTGTCTGGTGACCACTGAAGGTCTAAGCCCTGAAAATTCAAGATGTGGTGTTCTCTGAAGGTCTAAGCCCATGAATGTGTTAGCTCTGAAGCCCTCGTGTCTGCTCCAAAGCCCAGCAGATCTGCGAGTCATACTTTTGGCTTCTGTTGCCACCTGCCTTGCCTCCCTTGAGAGCTGACTGCTCCTGAAGCACTCAGGGGACTGTGGACTGTCAAGGGGGAGGAGAGGCAGGAGGGATCCCTGGCTGCAGCTCTTGTTTTGCTTTGTGAAAACCCACCTGGTGAACCCATGCACAAACACTCACTTTAATGCCAGAGGTGAAACCAACCCCTCTTCTGCACTGCTCATCCTCTCTGCTCACTCTTCACACCATCTTCCCTCTGCCAGCATGAGCCATGTCCCCCAGCATCAGCACCACTGGAGCTGGGGCACACATCAGGCTTTGCAGGGGACCATCAAGTGTTAGTAGCCAGATGAGGGGCACAGAGACACCTGCGGCTGCTGGAGAAAGGCACAGGAGTGCTGCCCTTCCCTGGGGCTTTGCTCAGCAAGGGGCTTTGGATCTCTTGGTGCAGTTGCCTACAGGAGGGAGGCTTCTTGTCTCAGCAGCATTTACTTTGACTGGACTCCAAGAGGCATTTGGGAGTCCTACCTACATGGTTCCTTCCTTTCACACCCATCTGTGTCTCTCCCTCCAGCACCAGCTTGGTGTGGACCCCTGATCTGCCATGGCATCCCATGATGAGTCCCAGGAGTGATGGTGCTGCCATCTCAGTGGTGCTGTGTTGGTGGTGGCCTGTCCTGGGCTGAAGAAAACTCAGTTACTAACATGGCAGCTTTGCCTCTCTGCATGTAGCTTGCAGCAAGGCTGAGCTGGCGTGGATGGATTCAGAGGGAAAAGGAGATATGGCTGGTTCATGATGGGACAGAGTAGTTTCTTCAGCTCAGGGGCTGTGCTCAACGCAACCAAATGTGTGTGTGCACATCCCAGACCAGCACACCCTGGCCAGGTGGCACCTTGTTCAGCAGTGATGCAAATGGCAAAGTTGGGGATGCCAACAATGGTGAAGTGGGGAAGCAGTGGCATGAGTGGGAAGAGAGGATGACTCTTTGTCTCTCCCTTCATGGGCACAGCTGGTTTATGGAGGAAGAGAGGCTGACTGCAAGCAGCACTGGCTTTTTTCAAAAGGAAAGGCAGCTTTTGTGTGCCAGTAGAGGTATAGCTGGGTAAAGTCAGTGGTGTTCTACTATAGGAATGTTGGGTGCAAGGGGCAAGGTCACTGCTCCTAACAGGCAGAGAGCAGCCAGCGGATGCTCTCCAAAATGAACTTTGCATTTCTGCCCACTCAAACACGCCTGGTCTGCTATCAAGACAGATGTGGAGCTGATTTCCCACTCCTTCATGAGACCCTGTCTCAATCCCGGTACTCCTCTAGGGCTACATGGCAGCTCTCAAGGCAGGAAAGCAGCCAGCTCAAGTCCCAGGGGATGCCAGGATGGGGTGACAGGGGCCCCAGCCCGGGGTCCCCAGGATTCCCAGCAGCCTCTGAAGGCATGTGTGGCAGCAGCAGCTCTCAAGTGCAGCCCAACCACTGGGGAGAAGGGGTAGCTGCCCCCCACAGCTGTCTTGCACCTTGTGTGTGGCCTTATGTCTGACCCATCTCAGCTGTGTGGCACTGCACAGCAGCCAGCCATGCCCTTCCTGGGGTCTCTGTATCCAGAGCAGCTTCCCTACACCTGAACCCAGCAGCCCCTGCATCCCAGGTCCACCAGGATCTCCAGTGCAGCTCTGCAGTCGCAGTGACATGGGAGCTCATGTGCTGATAAGCAGCAAAGCTGAGGCACCTCACGAGGTCTGCATTGTCAAATTGCTACCACTGTCACTACCCCACCTGGCTCAGGCCAGCACGTCTCTGCTGCAGCCATGACTTCTGACAGCAAGGGGACAGTCCTTGAAATTTAAGGCACTGCAGCTCTATTGGATTTGGGCAGATGTGCAACAGTATTATTAAAATTGTCTTAACATGCTCAGATGTCAAATGCTAAGTACAGTAACTGACATGGGGCATTTCTCTTCTGTGCTGCGTGTCTGAGTAGGCAGAGGGAAATCTGCCTTGAATATTGAGCAATTATCACAGAACAAGCAACATCCTGCAAAAAACCACTGTTTAAGATTCTTCTTATCTAGGCATGATTTATGGCTCCTGAGCTTTACTCTATCCTTGGAAACATATGGCTTCAACAAAATAAAATTACTTTTCCAAAGAGAGGCTGGTACCACTTTCTGTCACAGTTGCAAATGAGATAATACAACCTAGGGTGCCCTGACTAATCAAGAAAACACCAGCAGCACAGTTGTTCCTTGTAACAGCTTGACATCTGATATTAATGGCTCTTTTGTGCTTTTTATACACCTTTCCTCTCTCAAAGCACTGTAAGACTCAATTAATTAAGCTGCAGAATAAGTAGGTAAAAGCTGAGATGTGGCAGGCAGTGAATATGACTGTGTGTGCCAGGAGAGGGGATTGTTTTATTCCAGTGAGATGCATGGGAGTGCAGCATGATAGCCAGTTTTTATACAGAAATCACAGTGCAGCAGCACAGTTCTTCACAGCTCACAGGGAGAAACTCCCTCTTGTGCAGGGCCAGTCCCTGGCCTGGCTTCATCACAACTTCCTTACCTTTCCTGAAAGGGCTAATTATACTCCACTGAAAGTATAGAGATCCTGTGATGAGTAAACCAGATGTTGGTTTTGCAGGTACCTATGTTTTGCAGGTACCTCTCTTTGGGCAGATGAATCCCTGCAGCTGAATCTGCATCTGTCTCAAGTCTGCAGGAGCTGGTGAGGCACTGGTATGTGTTGCCTGGAGAAGCTGTGGATGCCCCATCACTGGAAATGGTCAAGGTCAAGTTGGCAGGTTGGCTGGGGCTTTGATCAACGTGGTCTAGTGGAAGATGTCCCCGCCTTAACCAGATCACCCAGAGGTTTGACAGAGGGGTATCTGCAGCTCGAGGTGACCCTTGTCTCTGCTCCATCCACCCTGGGGCTGGGCATCCATAATGGCAGAGGAACTCAGTAACCCTGGCAGGACAGCCCCTCAGTCTCAGGCCCTCTGGGTCACACCTCTGCTGCCATTGCACGTTTTGGAGCTACTTACCTTGTGTGGAACTCCATCAGCAGCTCTGTCCCTCCCTCTTGTCAGGGAGCTGCTCCTGCTCAGCAGGGAATCGAGCTGTACTTGCTCAAAGGTTATCTCTCCAGCATAGTCAGTGCCAGAAAATGGAAAAGGTACTGGAAAATAAATACCAGTGCAACTCGTTTGGCCAGGAGGGATTGTCTGGGAGCAAGGAGTGTGAGGTGTGTCTGGGGTGTGTGTGTATTAGTGAGGTTGCAATACTGTGGGTTTGGCATGGGATGACTTCTCTCTGCTGCACAGACTTCTGGGCTGTTGGACTTTGGTGGATCTCACACTGGGTAACATCTGCTATTGATTTCCACAGAACTGGTGTTTCCAGCCAAGCAGAAACGCCTAAAGACTTTCCAGTGGTGTTAGTGCTACAGCTGGTTGGAAAATCTCCAAGGAATTATATTCTGTCAGAACAGGGTGATTTATCATACAGGGCTCTTTTCACAGCAATTTACCATTTTCAGTGGAAAATGTTTCTCAGGTCCAGGTTGGAACAAGGACAGGACACATCCAAGAGCAGCCCAGGATCTGGATTAGTGGTTTGGATGTGGACATTCAGCACCCACTCCTGCCTTACAGCAGGTTTGGCATGTGAATGTGGCTCTCTCCATTTCAGAAGCATATCCTTCAGCCATGGCCCGTCTTAGCATATGTGTCATTTTCTTCCAGGGTAAAAAAACCCTGTCTCCTTTCCAAAAATGCTGAAATTGTGACAATATTCCTGAGAGGTAGAAGCCATTTTCTACTGAGCCAGCAGCACAGTTGCATGCAAAACTGAAGCAGAGGCATCAAGTTCTTCTGCAGTATCACCTTTATGAATAAGTTGATGTTTTAAGCTAATTTAACATGGTGAAGAATGGACTTCTGCAGCAGATGGCATTGTGTGACTTTTCCAAATCCCCAGTACCTGCTGGTAAAAGGTGGTTATGGACCAATGCCAGGAGCTGCAGCAGGTGGGCAGGACTGTGCTGTTGGGCAGGGGAGGAAATGTGGAAGAAGAACATCAGACCAGATAAAAGGAAGAAATTTCTTTTAAAATGAGGGTAAATCACAACGAGTAAAACCCTGGTACAGGTTGTCTAGAGAGGTAGTAGGTGTTCCAGCCCTGGAAACATTCAAGGTTAGGCTGGATGGGACTCTGAGTGACCTGATCTGGTTGAAGACGTCCCAGGTTGAACTATGTAGCCTTTAAAGGTCCCTTGCAACCCAAACATTCTACAATTCTGTGAAACCAAGTGACCACCAGCTAAACAGTGGACAGTAAGGGCTGAGAAATGGTCTCTGCTTGATTCTGACACCAACCATCTGCTGAGATGCCTGAAGCAGCTCCAGAGGGATGATACAATAGACTCATGGAGACATCACTTTCTGGATTTATGCTATCTAAATGTAGGCATTTAAAATTTCTTCTCTGCAGGCACAGGAGTCCCTTTGTTCAGTACAAATGCCTCACCTGGCTTTCAGCTGGGCACCTCAGCTGGGTGCCTAAAGCTGGGACCAATAAAGCTTAGCTCGGGTTGGTGGCTGATGGGGCTTGTCCCACCCTTGAAGACCCTTGAGGGGTCCACTGACATGGTTCACCCAGATGATGGTACAGGTGGGATGCTCTTTCCCACAGCCCCTTGGAAGGCCCTTGGGTCACTAAATCCTTCTATGCAGGTAGGACTAATATCAGGGTCTGATGCCTCCTGAGTGCCGCTGGAAATGACCCACAGTGCACACAGCCACATTTGGGTGGTGGTGGGGGTTGTGTGTGGCCGTACTGAAAAAGAAGGGATTAACCACTTTGTGCACCTCAGCCACATGGCTTGGCCTGACCTGTGTGGAATGAATCCAGCCCCCAAAGAACTTCGCCCACAGTTTTTTGAGTTCACGGAAAACATGCGTATTTGTGGGGTGGATGAGTTCTCTCCTCACCCTCAGGCACCTGGAGGAGTTAACTGTACACCTTTGCTCTGGAGATGACAGCCTGCACTTGAAAACACCACTGCATTCTGCAAAAATGAGGTGAGTGTCTGATGTGGGGCAAGGGGCTGCCTTCTCAAGGATCTGTGAGGGCACAGAACCCGTGGCTGCAGAAGAGGCTTGAATGGTAAAAGTGGCTGTCCTGGTGTTAGAGGGGGGCAAATCTGAGGCTCATCATCACAGCAGTTGAGGATGACTACTCAGATAGAATCTGAGTTGGAAGAGACCTCTAAGATCATTGAGTCCAACCATTGACACAGCACTATCAAATGCACCACTGAACCATGTCCCCAAGTGCCACATCCGTATGTTCCTTGAACTCTTCCAAGGATGGTGATCCTGAGCAGTCTGCTCCAATGCCTGACCATCCTTTCAGTAAACGAATTTTTCTTAATCTCAAGTGTAAACCTCCCCTGGTGCAATTTGGGGCCATTTCCTCTTGTCCTGTCACTTGCTGCCTGGGAGAAGAGACTGAACCGCACCTGGCTGCAATCAGCTTTCATATGGGATCAAGGACAAGTGAACAGGTATTAAAAAAATGCCCTAGGGTATATCACTGTGTCCTGCAGCCGTAGGGAGGAGGAGAGAAGATCCAGCAGGCAGGAATTGTGCAGCAAGATTGATTTATTTAATTACTTTACAAACTCTTTTATAGACTTTTTTCTTCATAGTTTAATTGGACAAAGGATCAGCACCCCTTGGGGGTGATTGGCTAAAATCCTAAAACATCCATTGTCAAAATATTTTTCTACTGTACTATAAACAATACTTTTCAAGGTTGCAGGTGTTTCATTGTTTACAGAACTCTGCTGCCTCTTCTGTGAGAGAGAAAAGTCTCCACAGACTTAGAAAATAGCAAGAAAATCCTTGCTAGCAGCATTTTTGTATCCACAAACAGGCTCTCAGACTCCAGTGATGAAAGGTAATTTTGTCCATCCCCAGATCCTGTAATGCTTCAGATCATGCCCCCATTCCCAGTCCAACGGAGGTTTGGTGGTGTAGGATCTATCTGGGAACCTGGTACCTGTTCTTTATTTCTCTCAGGAGCTTATTCAAAATCTCACTCTTCCCCCAGACCCCATTTCCAGCTGTGAACAGATGCAGCTGTTCAACACTGAGCACATTCCCTCAACACATTCTGCTGGCACTGCTGTGACTCCTGTGCACACAGCACCGGGGGCTTTGGACCTCTGTGGCTGTGGGGATTTGCACTCAGGTCTACTAACCAGAGCTGGTAATGATGCTTCCAACTGAACTGCTCCTGTTCCTGTTTTTCACAAAAAATGTATTTTTGTTGTTTTGTTTTTTCATCAGGAAAAAAAAAAGAAAAAAATGCCTAGGGGTTAACTTAAATCTAATACCGTGTTTTCAGCCAATCTTTTCAGCATCACTGTGCTGTATTGCAGATGTGAGGGCAGTTTCATCTTCTGCGAGCTAAACGCTGCATCCCAACTGTGATTCCCCTGATGTGGAGGATGGAGGCGGATCTGAGTCCCTCAGGAGATGATTCAGGGCAGATGTCACCCTCTGGTGGAGTCTCTGCCTCTCTCCACGGGTTGCAGAGGAAGCCAGGAGAGATTAGCTAGGTCATTTTGCAAGGCAAATTTAATGCCTGTATTCAGGCAGCATCATCTCCCCAGCCCAGCCCTTCTGGTGCTTTCAGAGATGCTGGGACATATCGGCATGGGAGAGGAGGTCTGGGCTGAAGCTAAGCCCTCCTCCATGGGTCGGCACACTGTGGCAGCAAACTGCTGGGAATCTCCTTCCTGGGCAAGTCAACGCTGAATGTTGGAGGTCATCGCTCCTAAGACACTTCCATTTTGACTGAAATCACGTTTTGTTGCATTTGTTATATCTAGTTTTTGGCAACGTTTTATTGCCTGGATATACTGATACTCTGAAGACCAGCCCCAGGCAGGAGGAGAAGGAGGAGAAAGATGGCACTTTCCTGCAGGTCAGAAACCTTCCAGTTTTTCTGCAAGGGCCTGAAAAAAGCCTGGGGAAAAAAAACACATATGGAAGATGTGGAGGGTTTTAATTTAGCAGGAAATACAAATGCAGTGATCATCTTCCTGTATATATTGAAAAGCTAACAAAAAATCAATGATATTTACACGAGCTCAGTAGCATTATGAATGGTGTTATTTAAAACTTACGTAATTCTAGCCTGGGCTTGCAGAGCCTCTGCTCCTCTTCCCAGGTGCCTTGCCAGATAACTCCAATCATGATCCAATTAAAAGTTTTTTGGGGAGTTTCCATGCTCCCACATTGCCTATAATTTGGTCTAATCTAGTGCATAGTGCTGAAATGAAGTCGTGCAGGTGGGTGCACTTCAGTTAATGTACACTTGGTAGAGTGGATCCACTGATGGCTCTGCACAGGGGTCCAGGGCTGGTCACCATTTCTTCCCATGCTATGGCACGAGGAGCCTGAGGTGATGCTGGGAAGAAGCAAAGGAGACCCCAGCACAAGCGGAAATCCAACCCTACAGCTGTGGGCTTGCTCGGGCCATGAGTGGGCAGCCAGTCTCTGCTGGCAGTGGCACACCACTCTGCTGGCCACCCTGCCCTGCTCATGGCTTCTTGGCTCCAACCAGGAGGCTGGGAGTGCCCACGCTCCCAGCTGATGGTCATGGGGCACACCAGGGTGTCTCCCTGTGCTCCATGAGGAGGGGAGGAACCTGGGGAGGCTTGGGCTTAGCCCATCCAGGTATCTCTCCACGGATGTGCTGCCCATGCAGGGCTGCCTACCCTTATCCCAGCCATGGCCCTTTCCCAGGTCCCAGGGGCATCTCACAGTGGTCACCTATGGGCTGCAGGGAAGTTTGTCCCGCAGGCACTTGGTGTGGGCAAATGAGCATCCCTGTGACATGGTCCCTGGTCTGCCCCCGCCCTTTGGTCTCTGGTGTGAGAGCAGGAGGCAGGAGGTAGATGGCAGCAGAGTGGTGGCCCAGGAGGATGGTCAAAAATGTCTTGGGGAATCACCAACACACAGATGTTTTTGGCTTTGGGTTTCCTGGGGGAAACCAGCTGGAGAGGTGAGGATGCGGTGTGGGGGAGCAGGGCTGTTCTCTGCCTGTGCTGGGTACCCCCATCTGAGCACTCACACCACATGCTGGGTGAAGGAGCAGGGACCAAGATCAGGGCAGGGCTCACTTGAGGGCACTGTCCTGCCCTGCTGCTCACCCATGCTCTGGGACTTCTAGGAACTAAATCAGGAATTCCACAGCAGCCCTTGGCTTTGAGGAACAGTGCAAGATTTTTTTCTTTTTCATGATGTTGCTGGAGACATGGTCACCCTCCCAGTCCTGAGTTGCTCTGGCACCTGGGGGTGACACCCACACGACTGGTGAGGCGGCAGGAAGTTCTGCCTGGACCTAAGATGACAAATACTTTCAGTGTTTTGGAACTCCCACTGAAAGCAAATAAAGAAGCACTTTATATATGTACAGATATTTATATATGTACATGTATTTATTTTATTGTGATCACTGCATCCTGCAGCTGGAGGTAAAGTTACACCTGAAAGGTCTGCAGCTTGTGTTAACTAGTTTTATCTTTCTGAGGGGAAATGATCATCTTACCCAGGACAAACTTCCCTGGTGATCCCTCAGCACTAAGTCACCCTTCTCTGGGGCTGGATGGGGCAGAGCACAGGACTGGGGGACTTGGGGGGCAATTTGACTGCTAGATAAGCTTGGCACTGCCCTGAGCACCCTCAGCACACATTTCCTCTCACTGCTTCACAGGCCCTTCCTGTTTTTATGGCTCTCACCAGCTTCTGCTCTGGGGTTTGCCCAGGTCTCCCTGGAAGAGGGATTAAATAATCTCTGTGTTAAATAATACATAGCGTAAAACCCACTACAAAGGCACGGAGAGGAAAGACACTTTGAGGACTGGATTTTGTCCCAAAACACAGGATGTTCTGCTCCAGAGATGTGTTCCCCAGCATGGGGCAAATGATGACTCAAACAGGAGGCAGGTTTTATGCATTTTATTTAACCAATGAAATTCCTACTGATAACAATGAAAGTAATTTCAGCAAGTATAAATGCGATACAGTTTTAAACAAACCCCATTGTTCCGTACCTATAAATAGATTTTTCAAAACCTCATAAAAAGTGCAGATTTATGAATTGCTGTTAAAATGTTAATACATGATTCCTTTGTTTAAAAATGCGTTTTTGTCTCTTAACTCACAAAAAAAGAAAGTTCCTTCTGCATCTGTTCAGATAAATTCAAGTCGGGTAACTTAAAAACTAACAGAAGTCACACACAAAAAAATCCATCCCACTAGGTCAGTCTGTCCTTTGCAAAAAAAAAAAAAACCAACAAAACAACAAAACAACAAACCCAACCAGCAACAATAAGAAAGAAATTATAAAAGCTGCTGTGGGAACCCACAGTGAGCTCCTAGCAGCTGCCTCACCTTGCAGGCAAACCTCCAGTGAAAGCATGGAGCCCATGGCCTATCTCCTGAGCTCAGGGCAGGTGGTGACCTGGGAGGCAGGACAGGAGATGGGCACCTGCCCACAGGATGCTGTAGGGACTGTGGGACCCATAGAGCTACCACACTTCCCCACTTCCTGGTGGTGGGAGGGAGCTGCAGGATCAGAGCTTTGTCCTTAACCCTCCATCCCAAAACACCTGCATGGCCGTGGCAGGAGGCAAGAAGCTGACAGCTGCTGGGCTGGGCTGGGTACAACTCACCCCCTGTCCAGAGGGTCAGAGGTGGGAGATGCAATGAAATGCCCCTCCCTGGGCACAGCGCTGCCCCAGCCAAGGGGGCTCAGCCCCATGGCTGCCAACGGGGAGCCAATGCTGCTTCTTACCCCAGTGTGCCAGGCTCTCCAGTCAGCAAATCAAGGGCTAACTTTTGCACTTGAGAGAGGCTTGGAAGCTTTTTGGCTGCAGAAGTGCCGTGACCATGTTTGTGGTCCAGCAGCTGGTCTGTCCATCCCTCTCATGCCAGCAAGGCTCACGCCTGCCCCGTGCATTGGTGAGCAGAGTGTGGGAGGCAGCCAGTGGCAGGCTTACGGGCACAGGGGGCTGAAATAGATGCCAGGCCCCAGCCTTTGCCACATTTGGGTCCATGTGTGGTCAAACGCAGGGTGGCCGTGTGGCTCGGGCCGTGCCTTTTGCAGAGAGGGGCTCAGCTCACCCACAGTCGAGAGAGGTCAGCTGGTGCTTCTCCCTGTATCTACAGTGGTATTTTATCTACAGCAGGGTCTGTTTAGCAAGAGCAGTTTAAAGTGGCTATGTTTATCAAGTTTGCTACTTTATGAATTAAAAAAACAAAACAAAACAACAAAACAAAAAACCAAACCCCAACAACTATAAATACAAAGACTCTCACACACCAGACACTTGCAGCCTGTGTGACTCATAAACTGCATCAATATTCTGTTAAAAAGCTTATTCTACTTAGAACTATACATAGTACAAGAGACCGAAAAGTGGCAGTCGTGTACGAGCACGCTACCTGCCCCAGGGTGGCCCACAGTCAGGTGCTTCCTAAAAAATCAAGGAGTTACAGTAACATGGCACAGGACTGCAAAGCCGATCACAGCTTCTGCTTACACTGCATACAAAGTACCAAGGGGAACACAAAAAAGAACTGGTGTTAATACTGATGGATTAAAGAGTAACTATAAAGATCAAAACAGACGTTCACAGCATGCTACATATATTGCTCACAAACTTTTTTTTTTTAAAGAAAAAAAAAGGCTAATACAAAACAAGGAGTTGGCAGTCTGATTTTCAGTTATGTTGGATAGAAAGATAAAGCATATACATTCATCGTGTGGCTTTCCAGCAAAAGGAGAACAGGGTAAAACCGAGAGATTTCAAGTTTACCAAATTCCTATTTTTTTAAGCTACAATTCATATCCAGTTCTGGTCACAGTCGTGAAAAGACCTCTGACTGCGTTGCCTTGCAGAGTCCAAGGGCTGTAGCCTAAATATTATTATTTCCCCCCTAAAAATGGCCACATCACCCACCACCATGAGCGGGCTGCTCCGGCAGCCACCTGGGCATGTGGCAGCTGGGGTGGAGGGAAGAGGTTTGGGTCTGGTGGCACGACATGAGCATGAAGTGAGGAATGAGACACAGTTTTGGACTGTTGGTGTTTGGACCTGCTGCTGTTGCTGCCCCCAGACTCCTCAGCCGGAGACACAATGCTTAGTGATTGACCCATTTTGCCTCAAAACTCCCTTCAAACGGCTGATGGGGATGGGAAAAAGCAATTCAATAGCAGCAAGTTTTTCTTGGGCAGAGCAGTTCCCTTCCCCTGCTCCATCTCTGGAGTAAGGAAAGGGTCCCAGCTCTTTTCCCAAAGAAACCCTCTGGATACCTTGGAAGGAGGCATCCTCCACCACCTCCCCTATGCACAGGCATACAAAAGAACCTCTCAGACACATCAGGGAAGTTTCTTCAACTGACCAACACCTCAACTCCTCCTGCTCTGGCCCCCTGGGAACGCCTGTGGTCTGTCCCTCCTGATGCTGACAGCATGACTTGCTCCCCACAATTACTGTAACAATTGGCATCTCCAGTACCTCTAACTACTGTCGGGAACAAGGTTTCTATTTTCCACAAGCCCTGATGATACTCAGTACCCACAGGAACATCCAACTCTGTCTCCAGCAGCCACTCCACAACGTGCATTTGGATTTTTTCCCGTAGATAAATGAAAAACCCACATCCACTTATTCCAGAGGCTGGATGCAGTCTGCCTGGCTGCAAAGTACCCAAGGGGCTGCCAACCTGATGGCCCTGTAAGTCTGCCTGGCAGAAGGGGACCTCAAATTCCCTGTTAGATGTCCCTCTGAGAAACCTGCACAGCTGAATAGCTCAAGCATGGGGTGTCTCACCAAAGAAAGCATTTCCTTAGTGGATCCACTGGATTTTTATTGTAACTCCAGAGATAGGCTTTGACACGCTACTGGCAAATGCTACCTAAATGTAAGCAAATACTGAATTTCATCCTTTTGAACCACATTTAGAATTTTCCTGTCCAGAAATAACCTACTACGGCAATTAAGTGTTTCTAAATGTGAGAAAGAGCCTCTGCACTTAACAACAAGCAGTGGTAGAGGAACCTTGTTTTCAAGGTTGAGGCTGGGAGGTTGTCCCTGCATGGCTGCTTGGGGTCAGGAACTGGAAAGACAGGAAGCACTTGATGAAGGACAGGGGTGATGGCAGGTTGGAAAATGACAATTTTTCCCCTGATGAGCAGCAAAGGATTAAATATCTGCAAGAGAGACCTGATGTGTATTGGGGGAGCAGCAGCATGACCACCTGCCAGGAAATGTGCTCTAAGGAATAAATTAACACTGATCAAGATGCTCCTAAAGTTTCCTCATACTACTGTGCTCTCTCCATCTCCTACACCTGTAATCTGTGCAGTAGGAATGAAATACTAAATTAATTTTCATTTGGAGATAAAATGTTTCACTTAAAATTTCCAAAAATAGAAAAGCTGGTGGATGCATCTCTTCAGACAAACACAGTGCTGCGGGACATGACAAACAGTAAATCTGAAGTTCAGGTAACGAAAACTATTTTGTCCAGCTCTTGGAATGATTGCTAACAGCAAACTATTTCTTACAGCTTTATAATCAGATCCGCTCTGGGAAAGTTCATTTACAATGAATCCACTCCCCCCTTCCTTTATTTTGGGCTACATCACCGCTTATTTATGGGAGAAGGATCCAAATATCTACAGAAAGTAACTGAAAGAACATCACTTGAGATCAAGAAGATTTGGAGTACTTCTTTCGATCCAAAAAGTTTTAGTTCAGGCACATGCTATCCACTTACTACCACCAATGAAAGTTTTCTGCAAGTAGAGGTTAAATAACCCAGCTCTTCTGAAAGGGATTCCAAATTCTGGATCATGAGCCTGAAATGCATGCCTATGTTCATGGAAAACACACATGAGAAACACTGAGAACCTGTTCTGCAAGAGCACTGGCTTACAGTTTAACTGCTTTAGGAGAGATTTCTCTAAGTCTACATTAAGTCCCCAAAACAACCCTTTTCATTAAGGATCACTACAAATCACATGGATCTGGTACATATTACTCCTTTAGTCTCTATGGAAATTAATTTTATTCTATTTTATTTAGGTGACTCAGTTTCTTTAAAAATCTGACTCAAAAATTCAAGTGGGCACCTTCAAGGATTTTGCTGAGTGCCTGAGTGCTTAAATTCCCAATGAAGTTTAGGCAGCTAGCTGCTTTTTCCAAATCCCATGAAAATATCTATCAGTATCACTACAAACAAAAATACACTTGAAAAATCTGGTGCTTTGATTTTCTGCACTCAAGTAAGAGAGCAGCAAAATGTTTTTCTTTTTGTTCTCTTCTGATATCTTCTAAATTTATACTTACATTTATAATTGTTTACAAGCACTGATTTTCCTATCTTTAAAGCTTTTTTTAAAAAATACATAGGAAGAGCTGAGAAGTGGCAATTCTTTAACTCTTACAGCTGAAGTATATCCTTTTCAAGGACCAAGGTGTTGGGCAAGGGAGGGGATTGTCCCACTCTGCTCTGCTCTGGGGTGGCCTCACCTTGAGTCCTGTGTGCTGCTTTGGACACCACAATTTAAGAAAGATATTAAACTATTAGAGAGTGTCCAAAGGAGGGCAACAAAAGTGGTGCAGGGCCCTGAGGGGAAGCTGTACAAGGAGGGGCTGAGGTCACTTGGTCTGTTCAGCTTGGAGGAGACTGACAGGAGACCTCATTGCAGTTACAACTTCTTTGTGAGGGGAAGAGGAGGGGCAAGCACTGATCTCTTCTCTCTGGTGACCAGTGGCAGGACCTGAGGCAGAGGCCTCAAGCTGAGTTAGGAATGGTTTAGATTGGATATTAGGAAAAGGTTCTTCCCCCCAGAGAGGGGCACTGGAACAGGCTCCCCAGGGCATTGGTCACAGCACCAGCCTGACAGAGTTCAAGAAGCATTTGGACAATGCTGTCAGGCAGATGGTGTGACTCTTGGGGATGTCCTGTGCAGGGTCAGGAGTTGGACTTGATGATTCTTGTGGGCCCCTTCCAACTCAGCAAATTCTGTGATTCTGTGATTTTCATTTTAATGAAGGCTTTAGGACAAAGCTCACCAAAATTCTCATAGGATACCACAGCACTAGCTGTAGTAGCAATAACTGCACCCGAATTTAAAATATTTATTTCTGTTTTAACAATTATTTCTGTTCTTGTATGATGACACTCTCATGAATTTCAGCTGTGGGTAGAGTGTTCTGGGAAATGCAAATGCTTTCTCCAGTTGGCACCTTTTTCACTTCTCTTCATTACCAAAAAAACCAGAGCGATCTCAGCATGGACATACTCTATCACAACACACATTTTAAGTGACTCTGCAATGATAAGAAGCTGTTCATGCTCAAAAGCTCTGTTCCCTACTCACAGTGTTCCCTGTGCTAGCTGCTTAATTTATACCTACCAAGCTTTCTCTTCAGTAGTCAGGAGACTGTACACTTTGTTTTTATGTTGGTCACAGCTGGGATTTTGTAGACTAACATGAATGCTGGTAATTACCAATTCCAATGAAGGAACACAGAGGGAGAGGACCTACACTTCCGATGATTATGGTATTCTTAAGAAAAATATTAATGAACAAAGTGTGAAGATTCACATTCATGAGTGCTTTAAGAATGCAAAAAAATCCAAGTACACTTGCACATTAAAATTTGGCACAGTGTGAACCTAAAGCGTGCATAAAGTGTGTGGTAGCGTTGTCTGACTTTAAACACCTATTCTGAACAAACATCTACTAAAAATCCCAAATTTGTGTATAAAAACTAGGCTATAAATTGTTGCACTGTATATGCAGTACCTTGAAAAAAAATGCCACGTGGAAAACATTTCCAGATGTTTCAAGTTTGTGTTTAATGTTAAAGAAAAAAAAAAGAGAGAAATAGCAAACGAGTTGTACAGTGACATTTCCTATGATGGAATGTCTTGCAGGCCATATGGGACTTGATATGGCACTCAAAAAAACCAAAACAAAACACTGGTTTACTACAAGTTTTATGAAGCAATCTATTTATGGTTTCTGTATTTCAAATCTGCTCATGTACTTTGCTCACGAATGCATTTGAGCTGGCAAGTATATTTCATAAGGAAAGAAGTAAAGGCACTCATGTTTCCAAATGTAAAACTCAACCTACTCCAGAAGTCTTTGCATTTCTGAAGGGAAACAAAGCCATCATATTAGTTACCCAAATCTAGTTTCACCTCCTTTCCAGAGCTCAGCTGTGCTTCTTGAGAACTACTTGATTTTTCAATGCAAAGAAATTTAAAGTAGTACTGAACAGTTCCCATCACTTGAAAAAACAAAAGTATTGCATGAAAACTTCTCTCAGCAGAACTGCTTTATGCACAAAAGCCATTAGGTATGGCCACTACAATCACAAGAGGGGGGGAAAAAGGATCATAACAATTTGGAAAGTAAATCTAAGTTCATACATATGAGCATCTCAATATTTCTGAGAAATCTTTGCAGTTAGCTATACAAGATAAATAAATCTGATGTTCTACCCAATGCTCTCTAGAAGACAGACCAGTGCTGTCTGTTGGGTAGTTTTCTAAATAGCCAACATGACATTTAAAAAAATAATTACTGATTTCTTCCTCAAAAGGTTTTCACATGCAGAGTCTGCAGTCTGAAAGTGCAGAAAAGTGTACAATCATTGGGCTTTCCAATCTGGAACAGACAGATAAAGCAGAAAAAACCAACATGCAAAGTCAAAGCAAGGATCAGGAAAACAGAAGAAAAGAGAAAACTAACTTTAGTACAGTACTGGTCCATGGTTTTATAAATGAAAAGTGTCAAACTATGACTGGTAGTATTTTTTCTAACTATTCTGCAATCACCAATGAAAAAAGAGTCCTGCATTAACTTCTACAATCCAACAGAACATTAAAAATAAACCTGTCCAGTTAGTTCTGAATGTATACCACAGAAATAAAGGTCACCCTCCTCAAAAGAAATATGGAAAGTCCAAACCAACAGACTAAAGTTGAAGCAGTTAACTTGTGTTCTACTGGGTAAGTTTAAGCATCTCTTTAGGCACTTCACTGGTTCATTAAATGCAATACAAAATAAAGCTATAAATATCAACATTTTGTGCTCTCAAAAATTAGTCAAAAGCAACAGAAAACAGCACAAAAGTGTGACATTTTTGGCAGCTTATTTCTTCCCTTCCCCAATATTACTGGTTGTCCAAAAATGCTTTGTTTTGGGGATGCTTTGGCATCTCAGTATCAGGTTGTCTTAAGCCGCAAAAGCTAAAACAAAACTGCTAGGCCTTAGACAATAAAGAAATTTGGTTTTAAAATTTCTTTATGGCTATATAAGAAGGACACTTTAGCAGTGGCATGTCAGGGAAAAAAGCTTGCTTTCTTTTTAAATATTGCACTTTTTTTTTTGTTCACTCACACTAATGCATAGAAACTTTTAAAACTTTGAATATTACAATTTCATGCTATGAAAAAGTTATGGGAAATAATTTCTATACATCCAATATGAAAGAGTAGATATACTAGCCTTCCTTTACTTTCCTTAGTTAAAACATTGACAAAGAAGAGAGTGCAAAAAACCCCACAACCCTGTTTTTGGTCAGCCTGTGTATTAATTTTGTAGGTGCCAACTAAACAAATTGCAACACGTGATGAGCATGGATATTGTCAGGACAACTGAGGGTGACTGTCAGTAAAACAAGACTATGCATGATTGAAACAGTAAGTGTGGCTGAAATGGCAAATCGTGAGGCCTCTTCTCTTTGTGAAGGGGCACGACAAAGCGGATGAATTTCGCACTTCAGTAGCATGCTATAGAATTTACCAAGATTAATTTCACATTAAAGTGTGCTCGATGTTTGCATCCACATCTTGCATCACCTCCAATTGCTGTAGTAAGACAATGACTGGCAGCAGTCTCCAGGACACACAGGAGAATCCAGTGGGCAATTCAATGCAGCACAGTCCGCGCGTCTCTGTCACGAGTCACGATGTGGTGGTACATTCTCAGGACAGGCAGAACTGATCTTCTGCTGGACTCCACTAATCTGGAAAATGATTGCTTGGAAAAAGAAGTCTCTAAGCACTTCACTCCAGTGCTTAAAGAACAAAGCGCTAGGATTGGATATAGTAAAACCAGTTTCGGGATCCTGACCACTGCGCAGAAATCCAGCCGGAAACAATGCAGAGTAGTACTCCTCAGTGTTACTTCTGTTATCATTAGTAATGTTAAGCATCAAGAAAATAAAACACGTCATTGCACATTACAGCCGCCAAGAAGCACGGCTAAACTTTGACACTAGAGAATTGAATAAGCTGATGCTACAACACAAACAGCTTCTGGTGTGTATCTATTTCGAAAGGTCTTTACATACTCAGTAAAAGCTCCTGTACTCCTGGCCAGTGAGTGCTTCAGGTTAAGTGACGAGTTATGGCACGAAGGGCATACAGAAGTTCAGCTTGCATCCGAGCTTCCATTAGAAGTAGATTGACATGAACCTGTGAAAAATTATGTCAGCCATTTAGCTCACCTCTGAATGGAACATGGTTTATTCATCCAGGCTGCAATTTCTAATCTTTAGTAAAGTATCGCTGCAAGAAAACTTTGTCTCTTCTCCCTGTACCTTGCTGCAGGACTACAGTTCCTCTAGAGACAGCTGTGTAGTGATGCCAACATGGACAACATCCCAGGACTGCAATGAGCTAGCCTCAACTGCTGCTTTAAGCAATCTTCCATCTGAGAAGTCCCCTTTAAACCTTTTTTCGTATCCTAATGGCATTTGTTCTTTCTGAATTATGTTTGGTTTTCTTTACCACTACCTGTGACCATTATATAGGAGCACAGAATAAGGGACAGTTTCCGTGCCAGATAGGCTAGCAGGCACACATGTGCTGAACCCTTCTCAGGAAGCATTTAATAGGATATCTGAAGGCCTGTTGACATTTTTATTGCTGAAAAACACCATAAAGATTATACATATATATGAGTTTAGGTATTTCTTGATCTCTAAATCCCAAGTATTGGCATAGTTGACCACTTCTGCATTCTCAAGTTTATCCACTTTTCTTTTACAGTTGTCCATTCAATTTTATGGAGAACTGTTGGGGTTTTAAGAGTTCTAGTTTTTTTCTGTTAAAGGAATTTTCCCCCATACGGTTGCTAAGAAGACAAATCGCTGGGTACTTAAGGAAAACAAAGAGCTACCCACTGAGAGTGGGGTGCGCCTGGCTACTCTTTTGTTTCACCTGGGTGTGGGGGCAGTCGGTCTCTGTGTTCGAGAGAGAGAAGGAGTCTGCTTCTTCATCTGCTTTTCCTCACTACTGGAGAAGCTCCGAGATCCCAAGCTCGCCTTCCCTGCCCTGCCTGGAGACGGGCTGTGGCAGCCCTGCCCCGCCGCTGCTTCGAGCCTTCGCTGCGTTGTAGCCGTGCTCGTCCTGCCTGCCCAGACCTCCGGGGGGTTCCCCGTTTGGATACACCTCGTCTGCCACCCGGGATTTGTGCTCGTCCCTGCCGTTCCAGCCTGCCGCCCCAGCCTGCTGTTCCCGAGGGTCCAGCCGGACACTGGGATCGGCTGCCCAGGGGTTTGTGAAGCCTTTGTCCCATCCCTTCCCGGGATCCCAGGCCGCCAGTGCCGCGTGCTCCCCGAGCTCGCTCCGGAGCGCCCCCTGCAGCCGCGGGGGAACCATCGCACCTGCCCTGCTCACCGGGAGCCGCCAGCGCCCCTGCCGGCTGCGAGCGGAACTGCACCCGAGGGGAAAGGGCCCGACAGCCGAGAAGGCTGGGACTGGGTTTGGGATTGTTTGCTGGTACTGCCATGGTTATTGTTGTTTGCTTGCCTTGTTATATATATAATAGTAAAGAACTGTTATTCCTATTTCCCACATCTTTGCCTAAAAAAGCCCTTGATTTCAAACTTATAATATCTCGGAGGGAAGGGGGTTGCATCTGCCATTCCAAGGGAGGCTTCTGCCTTCCTTAGCAGACACCTGTCTTTTCAAACCCAGACAAGAACTCACTCAAAATAATAATAATAATAATAATAATAATAATAATAATAATAATAATTTCCAGCACAAATAAGAAGTATTTTTGTCAAATTAGTATCTAACATTCAAGGAATGAATCTCGTTTTTCTCCGATTCAGAACAGTTCATTTGACAGATACTGCCATTTTAGGTGTCCCCATACTTTAATTTTCAAACAGCACAGGGGTCTCTGTGAAGCCACTTTGGCTCTGGAACACATACCTTCTCCGAGTGCTTGAACTGACGCCAGTAACTGTCGTACATGCGCTTGGTAGTTCTCTCTGGGTAGCAGGTCACTGTCTTTATGTAAACCTTCAGGCTGCGTTCAAGTAGCTGATTAACTTCTCCATAGTCATAGTCATCATACCTACACAACACAAGCAATCATTCTGTTTGATCTAAGTTTCTAAAAGCATTGTCTTCTGCAGCATTATGTTCTGAAGCTTGGGAACTGGAACATGTATGATACGTGACCAAAACCCACGTGTTAAGAGAGGATCTGAAAGGCTTAGTAGGATCACAGAATTGACAAGGCTGGAAAAGACCTCTAAGATCATCAAATCCAATGGTTAACCCTGAACCACCACCATGTTCACTATTAAATCACGTGCTCTATCCACATGTTTTTTGAACACTTCCAGGAATGGTGACTCCACCACTTCTGTGGGCTGTTCCAACACTTTACAAACCTTTCTGCAAAGAATTTTTTCCTAATATCCACACTAAACCTCCCCTGGTGCAGCCTGAAGCCATTTGTCCTCATCCTGTCACTTGTTACCTGGGAGAAGAGGCTGACCTCCACCTGGCGACAATCTCCTCTCAGGTTGTTGTAGACAGTGATAAGGTGCCCCTTCAGCCTCCAGACTGAACACCCCCAGCTCCCTCAGCTGCTCCTCACAGGACTTGTGCTCTAGCCCCTTCCCCAGCTCCGTTGCCCTTCTCTGGACACGCTCCAGCCCCTCAATGTCTTTCTTGCAGTGAGGGGCCCAGAACTGAACACAGGATTGGAGGTGTGGCCTCATCAGTGCTGAGTACAGGGGGATGGTCACTGCCCTGCTCCTGCTGGCCACACTATTGCTGATCCAGGCCAGGATGCCATTGGCCTTCTTGGCCCCCTGGGCACAGCTGGATCATGTTCAGCTGCTGTTGTCCAGCACCCCCAGAGCCTTTTCGCCGAGCAGCTTCCCAGCCACTGCCCCCAGCCTGTAGCACTGCCTGGGGTTGTTGTGACTCAAGTGCAAAACCCAGCACTTGGCATCACCGAACCTCGTATAATTGGCCTTGGCCCATTGATCCAGCCAGTCCAGAGCCCTCTGTAGGGCCTTCCTACCTCCTTCCAGCAAATCAACACTCCAGCCCAACTTGGTGTTGTCTGTGAACTTGTTTAGGGATGTTGTCTTTCCTGAATGAAGGATACAGGCTGGCTTCAGAGAAGACATTTCTGTAAAAATTTCCATCCTGACTCATTTTCTGCACTGCAAGGAAAAGTTTTTTTTTTGCAGTGCCAGCAAAACCACTCTAACTTCCAGACAGAGGTACCATCTCCACTTTAAACACCCACAGTCTAAAATCATGCTTTACATATGGTTTATTTTTCTGTTCACATAGTTTTAAAATGTACTCCTAAGCCAGTGAATTTTTGTCCATACCTGATTCCATACATACAGTGGACATAGTTAAATAAAGCTCTTCTTAGTGTAGTTGTATCAACATCTTCATGTGTTGCCATAGTGTTATATGTGAGGTTATACACCATCCGAAACTTCTCATCCAGGAGATGTCCAATATCAGAATAAAGCCTGTTTACAAGGGAAAAGCCATGATTTTCCCAAGTATAGTCCTGCAAGAAGAGAAGGAGATATATAAAAGCACAAATGAAGTGAATTCCCTATGTCATCTTCTCTACAAGTCACCATTTTTGTTGTCTGATAGTTATGACTTTATTCCCTTCCAAAAGTTTGTATTTTGAATCCTTCATCCACATCACTTGCTCCATTCCCCCAGAATTCTTGACAATGTGAATCATGTTGCGACACCTCAATCCTGGATATCATTAGCCTACAGGAGAAAAAACCCCAAGCTTCTCCTGAAGTGCTGAGGGAATCTTCTTCTGCTTTGCCACTCTGACCAGTATCATTCCATGTGGGATTGGCCTGTAAGTTTAAAAACTTTTTCCTCTTGGAGGCTTTGATGCTTAGCTCTGAGCAGAGATGGAATCTTTCCTTCCAGTCAGGATGTACAGTCATTGGGTAAAGTGCTGAACCACCCCTGAAAAAATTGATAAAATCCAGGCTGCTTTGGTCTTAGACAAGCACCTGGATTGCAAGATAAAAGCCTGCCTGCTTATATGAGGAATGGGAAATCTTTTCAGAGTGGTGGCACAGCAGGAAGAATCATCCTGCTCCGGAGCAGGGTGCAAGGGCGCTCTGCACTGCCATCACACTGAAGGTGAGAGTGTGCCCACATCCTTGTCAAGTGCTCAATCATCCCATCAATGATGGCATCTTTACAATTGAGGGCATCATCTCCATGCCCTTCCTGTGTCTGGCTGTTTTCCAAAGGTACTGCCAGGCCAAGGTCCTCACCTGGGCACCTTGGAGCACGTCTACTGTCCTGTCCCCCTGAGTAGGACAGCAGGGAAGAGCATGACAGTGCTCTGTTGTCTTACAGAGGCATCAGTGACATCTGAAACATGTCACAACATCATGTTCGGCCTCTGGCTGCCAGTACAAAAGACTGTAAGGCTTGTGAGAAATATGCCATACCCATCCAGCCCTGGAAAGGTGTCCAGGACATCACAAAAGCCTCTGAAAGCCAGAAGGTCCAGAGAGAGGAAAGCGTTGTTGACTAACAGCAATTGATCCATATTATCAGTTAAACCCCCCACCAAAAACAAGCTTAAGGACATTCTGCTGTGTACAGAATACCTTTTTTCTATTAATAAATTTAAAACCATACAGATAAAGGTAGTTTTGTTTTATCAGGATAAGGATTAGATTTATTTCAGGTGTTTGGGATGCTACTACAATTTAAGTATCATTAATAGCAGAGCATTTGGGAGGCTGTGGGTATATACATCCAACTGTTAAGAGTAGGACATAATAAATTATCAAGGTGACTCCTTTGAATGTAGGCCAGAAGCTGTCCTGCTCATTTAAGAGCAGAGATGTTTTAGTTCCAATTTCAACTTCTTTTGGCGCTTTTTTTCCAAGGGAGCCTGCTGCTCCTAAAGTAGTTAGGCAGATTGTTTGATTTATAGGCACTGACTATGCCTTATTCTTTTTGGCAGCAATAACCTTAGGCTCATATAAAGACCACAGAGTAAATTATCCAGTTCAGCAGAGACTGCTATACAGCTAAATACATTTTCTGAGAGTGATCATGGATTCTTTATTTTACAGTCTTAGATACATCTTCTGACCATGGAGCTTTCCTGCACCCACTGTCATTTTAATTGAAGCTCTCTGATTTGGTTGAAGATTTCTTCCATTACTTTCCATTTATTTCTAGGCTGCTTATTAATGTGCTCTGTAAGGTAGAACAGAACCACCTAGAATGTCCCTTGTGTTATACATAATACGAAGTTCATGATTCTGGTCATGGCAAAGGATGTCAATATATAAGACAATGTACAGGTAAACTGCATATTCTGTTCTTTCAACAGCACTGAGAAAAATGTATTAAAATATAGCAAAAACTTCAGTAATCATATTTAGGAATTCCTTTTCTTCCCCAGCATTCCAGCTCCAGAGATTTGGTGCACATATGAGAACAATACTCCCAAATCATTTTCACAGACGTATATGTATCCACGTATTGACAGCCACTGGACAGAGAGTACTTGGTAAAATGACAGGAATAAAGAGTTGCTCTGGTAGATTTTTTTCTACAACATCTGGAGAGATGGGAAATAAATTCTTGCTTTTCTACCTTTCACTTTTATTTCAGATATGCTTTACAGTGTTCAAACATTAATACTGCTAATAACTGAAGTAAGATGGAAAGCCAAGTATTACCTTGCCAGTGATTGACAAATAGTAAAAGACTCCATCTCAGGGAGGTTTATGGAAGGCTGTGAGTTGTTTAATGAACCAGGACAAGAAAAGGACTGTGCACCAAACATGCCCCACTATAACCCCTTTATGCCCTGTAGTGAGATATATAAACATTCTTTGAGTGAATGTGCTTTAAAGAGATGATACCTGAGCTCTGAATGTTGGCAGATGGTCTTCTCCTCGCCTTGCAAAATCTTTGTACCCAAACCCAGGATCTTCAATATAACGGGAGACGTCTGTAGAAACTATTTCATCATCAAATGCTGTGAATAAAACAGCAAAAAGCTTTGCTTTAGGCAAGAACATGAGTTAATGCCAACTTCCAACTACCACTCTACTATAGGACTAGAGGACAATTTTAGAAGTTATGCAAAAGAGAAGAGCAGTACAAAGGAAAGAAACATTTCAATTCTCATTTGCTTGTATGGGATACACTGCTTTCATTGAGCCCATTAAATGCCAGCCTATACCAGACAACTAATATACTTCTACAAAAAGGGAAGAGATGGACTACACTTCTGTCTGCAGGTTTGCTTTTCTCTCTGTTGACTTCTGAAGGAGGCTAGGTATCTTAAGTCAGGAAGGTGAACATCATTAGCAAAATCACTGTGTTGGCATAAGAAACAAAAAAATGGATCCCTGACAGCAGGATTGTACTGAGCAGCCTTTGTGTCAGAAATCACACCAGCTCTGTTCTCTAAGCTGGAGTATGAGCACCAGAAAGCAACGTAACTCTCCACTTGTAAACATCAGCTGAAGATTATGTGAAAGCAAAGAGCTCTACAGTACAGCAGGGTGAAATTCTGCCAGAAGCTCTAGTAACTAAGCATCTTCCAAGAGCTCCAAAACATATCGCTAAGCACACGCAGGTTCTCTATCAGGAATCAATCTTTCCCTCCCGAATAAACAGGTGGCTTGATTGTGTAACTACCTCTGCAGAAGTTGACTACTGCATAGCTGACTGCATTTGACCCTGATGTTAAAATCATGGCTCGCTTCCACATGCATTGACAGAACAGTTGCCATATGTCCACTGTTAGCACCTTGAAAAGTCAGTTAATCTAAGAATTGCAGAAGTGCTTTATCTCCTCTTTGCCTCGTTAAACAATCAAAACATAACTGTGTAGGAAGAAGATTGAACAACATCTGCTACAGTAAATCCTCAGTGAAGAATAAAAAAACCTGTACACATACACTCTTCTCCCCTGTCAAGGACTGGACTTCATGAAAGGGTAAAAGCCAACACACACAGACTCCTCAACTGAAATCAGCAAATGCTAAAGAGGGAAGAAAGTCAACAAAACTGTCAGCAACCCCATCCAAAACCTCCTCCTGTCTTGAATGACCCTTTTTCCTTAAAAACCTGAAGTTGCACAGGTTCATGGAAGTCCTGATTTGATAATGAAACTGCAATGAGTGTCCATGTATTTGCACTGCTGATACTGCCTGACCAAAGGAAAATACAGCAAGAATACATAATGTCCATTTCAAAAAATCCAGCTTGATGTTGCTGGATGTATCTTCTGTCAGAGATTTTTCCATGTTCCTAGAGAGCCACAAAACAACCTCTTTGCTGATCTGCACTACATTCTTCCTCCCTTTTGGGCTCTTTGCACAATACCATTGGTTCTTTCAAACACATTTGGTCTAAAGCTACTGAGACCTAAATTCACTAAGAACAGTACAGTAAAATGGGAAGCATTTTAGGGGCCACTTCTCAAAAAGACACAAGCAATCATCTTCAAGTAGCTTCTACTATGAGGAAATAGAGATTCTGATTGTCTTAATAATATTCTTTCTTCTAACACTTTATTTGGGAAAAAAACCCACCTCCCTGTCTGTATGAAGCAGACTTCATTTTGTGGTTTGTTAGAGATGAAGGCCTCCATAGCATATGAAAAATATGGGAAAAGAA
The DNA here is from genome assembly GCF_965178545.1 of Coloeus monedula. Taxonomy (NCBI): domain Eukaryota; kingdom Metazoa; phylum Chordata; class Aves; order Passeriformes; family Corvidae; genus Coloeus; species Coloeus monedula. The sequence goes on from NC_138783.1 coordinate 38,828,335, forward strand.
GGTTTCAGCTCAAAATTTGGAAAATTATTTAAGAATAAAAAAATGCTATGAATCTCTATCACAAGATAGGCAGTGAACAGCACAGCAGTATGATCACTCAGAACAGCAAGTTGGAAATGTCCTTTCCAGGTGGGCAGTAAATGGTAAAGTAGTTGAGTCTCATCATCTAATTCCGAAACTAAATGTCATATCTGAAGGCTACTTATGAGTGTTATTGAAGTTCTAACCACCACAGAACCTGTGAAATACTACTGAATATTTACATAAATTAATTACTTTGAAGATACAGAACATATAAAGAAAGAGAAATGTACCCCCTACTTTTTAAGGAAGCCTGCAGGCTTTGTTTTTTAATATACAAAAGCTAAATTTCAAGTAGTAGAAAGGATGATGTTATTTGTCAATCAAAAAGTCTTAAGGTGATGAAGCAAAAGGTAAGACCACCCTTACTACACTCCTCCTACATGAAGTACCAGAGTAAAGAAATGGACAGAAAAAGTTTCTAGTCACTGGACTAGCCTCAAGTATTTAATTCTTAAAAAGCACAAACAAAACTGAACTGGAAAAGCACAAATACCTCCACTAATTACTAGCAGACTCTCCTTCTTCTCCTTCTCAAAGCGAGTTGCCATTTCTTCCTGAGAGGCTTCTTCGTCCTCTTTATCTTCTTGTAGTCTCTTCATCCTTTCCATCAGGGCCTCCAGCTCACTTAAAGAATCTGCAATCTGCAAAAACACCATGACATTCTGAAAAATTAGAAGATAGACAACGTGTGTCATCTTCGGATTTCATGCTTGACAACAAACATTCTCAAAACCAGACAGCAGAGGCTAACACAAAAACTCAAGCCAGAATGCATTTTGTCACATACAGCACAGACAAACAGCTTTCAGACAGCAAGAAGACAGGAGCTGGGAAGTGTTAATGTAGCCTGCTGCAGTAATTTACTGCAGTGGGATTAACAGCAAAGAGGTGCTGTTTGAGTGTGGAAGCCAGTCACTCATATTCCACCATGTAGATAGGTCAGGAAAATCCATCTGTGTGCCCTACATCTCTCAGAAAACAACTTTTCATACTAAGGTAACAATAGTCAGTCCATTGGTAATGCAAAATATGTTTCTGAAGAGAGGCAGTGTAACACTGCCTTACAGAAACACAACCTGAGACGGCAAATCAGTGCTTTTCTTTCATTATGTGTGATCGAAATAGCCACTATGTTGACCCTTTATCTTATTTTTGTGAGGAAAAAAGACCTCTTTTTACTAGAAATACATCAGAGTTTTGGGTGCCCTGTACATATCATTCAGATTTTTCCTAAGATAAATGGTTTGGTTTTTCTTTTCCATCTTTCTGAGTCTGTTTTGCCCATAGTTGCAACTGTTTCTAGTAGAATTGTTTCCTCACTCCTTAGCAATAAGCACAGTCAGCAGCAGCCCTCTGCCCACTACAAACGGGGAGTAAGGCACCTCTGTGGCATGAGCTGGCATGTTTTACAGCCCAGAAATTTAAGATACAGCAACTAAACTGAGTGATGACATGTGTACATTCTACTGCTAATTGTAAAAATTGTATCTAGCAACTCTGCTCATAATCCTGATCTTCCACAAAAGGCAGTGAAGCTAATTCATCTGTCAGCATTAATTCAAGGGCACGTCTTCAAAAGAATTCTAGAGGACCTTTGAGGAAAAAAATGTCCAGTTAATTAACCAGTAATCAAATTAATCAAGTTAATTAACTAGTAATCAAAGTTCTCTGTTGATACAAGACTGGAACACCAACATGAAGAATTAAGTAATTTTATTTCAGACATTTCCTCCCATCTACATGGAAGCGTTTCAAACTGTTTCATGACTGTAGGCCTTGAAGTAAAAATTATTATTATTACTACTGCTACTACTTCCATTTTTTTCCATTTCTTTTTTTTCATTCCCTGTGTTAGGAACATTGATGGCACAATGCTCCAGGTCAATGCCACACTGTCTGAAGAAACTGGGACTTCAAGCTTTCTGCTGAAAGCAAAGTTTTAGTCTTGCCCAATGGGTGGTGAGATTAACTATCAAAATCACGTTGCTCTGACTTCCATTCACTGTTACAATGTGGTTTTCAACAGATTACACTGAAAATTGCCAAAGTGTATGTAAGAATTACCAGACTCAAGCATTCCTGTAAAGCAGACAAAAAATGTCAAACTACCCTAAAATTTAAACAGGAAAGAATGGAAGAAAGTTTTCTAATGCAAAACAGAGGCAAGCAAAAGAATTTTCTTGCAACACTAACCCCGAAGTTGCTACTTGTGAGGGATGCATTTTCTATGTTGTTGTCATTGGCAAGATCACAGACACAGAAGTTGTTGACTGCTATAAGTCTGAGTCCATTAGATGTATCCGGATCTCTCTCTGGATTAATGCCACTACCAAAGACAAAACTTGCCAAGGCATGATAATGTGCCAACAGGACAACAGCATGCACCAGTTCAGGAAGAGACCAATTATTTTCCCCAGTCTTGACAAGTTTCTGAAATGAGAATAAAAAAAAGTGTAAATCTAAAATGTCTTTTGGCCCCCAGCTTTTCTATAAAACACTACACATTTTAAAAAGAGATCCATTCTGTCTTCCAATAATACCATATTCCCCTTGCACACAAACTCTCACTGGATGAAAAAGGAGACACCTAATATATTACTTCTTTTCTATTGGACTATTTTAGCCAATGCTATTGCTAAAAAGAAAATCTTACTGGCTTTGTCACACAAGAGAATCACCTTTTTTTGGTGCACTAGTACTTCCCAGAACTTTTTAACTCAGGGAGATGACGCCTAACCAGACACTTGCACAGTTCTTGGCAGTTCTTTTTACCAGACATTTACTGGTATTTACAGGGCATGACTGAAGAGGTACCTGGATGTGCTCTTTTGTGATCAGCCAGGGCCGGTGTGCAAGAAGTTTGTTTATTTCGTTCAGATTTTTCAGTCTTTGGGGAATGTATTCTAAACCATTCAGCCACTCTGCAATCCCGCCAGTCTTCAGAAACTCATCCACGTGCATATTTATTAGGTAGGAACACTGATGTCTGGCAGCAGCCTGGAATAATTAAACACAGAGTGAACAGTGCAGCACATTAGTGTGTAATCTGATTTTGCTGTGGGTGGGAGACAGGTTAATAACACAAAACAAAAGTACAGTGTCATTCCAAAGGGCCTCGTGCAAATGCATTGCAATGCATTTCTATACAGTATGGAGGATTCTCCAATAAAAATACATTTGACTTCTCTGAACTGAAAAATATAATTTGGGTTGGAAGCAATCACTACAAGAGAACCCTCCGCTCACAGGGCTGACTTAGAACTTGTTGCTTGGAGCCTTGTCCAGACAAGATCTTCACCCCTGGAGATCACAGAACCTTTCTTGGTTCCTGCTGCAATGTCTCAACATCCTCACAGTGAAAACTGTTTTCCTAGTGTCTACCTGGAATTTCTTGTGACTCGAGTCCACTGCATCTCATCCTACTGCTGCACAGTGATGTGGGCATGTGAGAGATGTATCACTGTGGGAAACAGGGAATGATGTAGGTTGCCAATTCTCCCTTCTCACTGAAAACTTTCCAGCTAGGCACGCTTTATTGTGATAAAAATCTATTACAAAAATTCAGCTTCTGTCAAAACACCACCCTAATTTCTCCTTTTTAAAATTCTTCTTTTTTTCTTCCTTTTTGAGCTACAGAAGTCAGGGTGGCAGGAGAAGATACACAGCCTGTTGGTACGTACCATGATGGCAATGTAGTGCCTGTAGGGCAAAGGAAGGGGCCCATCCATGCGCAGCATATAGAACTGGCTGCGGAGGAAAGACTCCAGGTACTGAGTATGGATACTCATGACCTGTGTGATGTTGTCCAGGCGACCAGACGTAGAATATTCTTCCACAAGAAGGTTAGTACGTTCATCCAAACCATTTGCTTGCATAACCTTGAAAATAAGATTGAGAAATATTAACAGAGGGAGAGATTTTCTTTGGCTTTTGCCCTGGGGAGAAACACACTGTGGTGTGAAAGGTATATCTGTGTACAGACTTAAAGACAATGATGGAGTTCTAGATATATATTTGCAAACATACATGCTTGCATGAATGCAAATACACAGATACAGATCCTGCTTGTATACTGAGAATTGAAGAGCACTTTACACTGAACCTCTGTTATTTTTTATATGTCTCTACAAAACCCCAAACCATTTTATATAGATCTTCTTGAAACAGTGGAGGTTGCAGATGCTGAAAGTCAAACCTGTACAGAGATCTGGAAGTAAGTAAAAGCTAAATGGAAAGTAAATTCTTTATGGAAGACAACCTGTACAGACACACACCACCTGAGTGCTCAGCCCTAAAATCAATTTCAAAATTAATGGAGAGGAACTGGATTATGTAACCAAATGATAGAAACAGCCTGGCAATCTACCCCTTCTGTGCTTGTGTAATTGAAGAGGACATCAAATGCTAATTTGTCCATAACATTCAGGTATTATTTAGAATAGGAATTTAATGCTTTCTTTAAACAAAACCTGTTCTTTAATTATTCCAACCAATCCAAACCTTGGGCACAAGATTAAATGAAACAGCAGAAGAGTAAGTAGCAGTTGCATTGCAAGCCCTGACACAGTATGAGTGCTATTACTCAGTGTTTATCACCAGGAATAGCCATTCTCAACATGTTCACCACTGAAGTTACAAGCACAAGACTAGAATACCCAGTATTTATTCCGACAACTGTGCAGTAATAAACCAGCCAGCTTACTATTGCAAATACCATGAAATGAGAACACATTTTAGCTGTTTTACTGCACATGAAGCTAGAAAGTGCCTAAAACCAAGAAGCACAATGCTTTTGCTGAAATATTCTATTTAAAATATGTTTTCCTCTTTATGATGGGCTGATGAGTGGACTGTGTCTCAAATATTTTTCTATCGGATCATATATATAAGATACATACAAAGAAACACAAACAACATACGACATTTTCATTTCTCACCACTGTACTTTCCTGTTTCAATTTGTGGGCCCAGAAAGAAAGGGAAGAAGCAGCTACACAGGCAGCTCCATCATTTTTACACATGTATCTTCACTATTGCAGCTTTTCTGTGTTTTATACCTAAAATGATGCCTTCTCAGTTTTCCTTAAGAATGTTTTTACCATCAGAATTTTATTCACACATTAGAGACCATTTTCCCTGTATATACCTCCTAGGAGTCCCCCTTACTCTTCAGCGAGTGTATCTCCCATGTATTTAAGAGATTCTTGTCTCATTTAGTGGTTTCTTGGGGAAATCGTATTTTTTGTGTCTCTGGTGAGGTTTCTCATCTTCTCTAGCTTGTCAGGAATTTTCCTTGTAACAGTGCAAGTTATAGCAAGAAATTCTGCTGACAGAATCAAAACATAATCCTGTAGGACTGTACTGTTGCTATGTTAGGCATAGCAATATGCCATATGACTATTTCTAAGATTTTCTCCATCTCTATTACTATCCTCTTCTTACTGTGCATATACTCCCTCCTGATTTACTACCATCCACAGACATTTTTTTTAATTCTGCTTTTAAAGCCTTGTGGCATGTTAATAGGAACCTTTACAATTAGGTCTTTATTTCTCTGCCCATATTCCTTCCATCACAACAATAAAGCAGCCTTTGACACCGGTAAGTGTTATTATCAAGATCTGTGAGGCATTCAGTGTGTTACTATTCTGTCACTAAACCCTCTCTATTCCCTGTACTATTTCATGACAAGGAATGATGGAGAATGGTAGTCTTTTCTTTAACAAACCACAGTTGGCATTTGCCATGGCAGGAATCTTGAGTCTGAAATCCAAACATACCTTTCAACCCTTAATTCTCTCAAGAGCCACAGCTACAGTCTAAGGAGTGAAGTCATATTTGCAGGTTCTCTCAAACTGAAGGTCAGGCACTGCTCTGAGAGCTATATAATCACACTGCTGCAACACTGGACAGGCCTCCCCTCAGGTCTGGCATTATGAGTAATGTGTTCACACCCACCCGAGAAGAGCAGAGCTGTCACTCATGCCTGCCTCTGGAAATGCTGCTGACAGAAAAGATGTCAAACAGTACCACTTGTGTGAAAGGCAGGGGTGGTTCATACCCACTGGAACCTGCTCCAGAGAAGCCTTTTGCTTTCAAGGGAGCTCATCCAGGTACCATGGAACAAGTAGGGTCATAGAACAGTCCTTCAGTGTCGTTATTTTCAAAGCCATCACCCAGCCCAGCTAACTGCAAACTTACTTCATTCTCTGGTATAAAGGCACTTGGTCCTCTTGTCAATGGTGGGGAGACTTGTACTCTCTTTTCCTGCAAAACAGTCACATAGTTCAGTCAGTGAATTTTTACATATTACATATTCACCTCACAAGATGAAATCTTCAAGGTCTGGATTCAGTTCTCTTCTCAAAGCCACCTGGGTGTCCACTGAGGAGGTATGGCACCATAGCACATTAAATCAGCTTTGCATCCCCTGTACTTTGCAGGAAGGAATGGCAGCAATTTTGGCAAGGAACAGCACCAGTTTTGGGCAGGGGTAAGGCAGAAACAAACCCCAAAACTCTAATCCCAGTTGGTTTACAGACCAGTTTGAAGATACACAGACAATAGCAACAAAACATCTCGCATGATGCTAAAATTAGCCATTCTACTTGATTGAATGGAAGTTTGAAAACAGAGGGGAAAAAAAACCACACTCAGGAAACTATAAGCAAGATGCTGTTTTCTTCAATATCACCATCTGATGAGATCTTTAGTGTTGTGAAGTGCATAAGCACTATGTGTGCCAAATATTGGCATGAAAAGCACAGTCCAAGCAAACCATCAAGACCCAGTTACAGAAACCTGTATTTTCTAGAAACCTGGTGAAAGAAAAGGCCACCTTGCTCACTGCTGAGCCTGGAGCACACTGCACGCAGCACAAGCCTTGGTGTGCAAACCCCAGCTACAAGGCAGAAGGATATATTTAGTACAGAACAAGCTGATAGTGTAACAAGAGCCAGAGGACTTTTTTGATTTATTAGGGATAAGAAACTGGATTAAGATAAACTGTGCTACCAGCCAGAGGAGTAACAGGGACCTGGGGAGGCTGCCTGTTCCTCCGACTCATTGGGGACAGGACCAACACTGTCCACATGATTCCTGACCAGTGTTGGTCCAGTTCTCCTGGAGGCTTCTTCCTCTCCATGGGTCATTTATTTCAGTGACTAGCTCCTCAGATTGCTAAAGTTTTCCTAATGTCTAACCTGAATTTCCCTTGCAATAATTTAAAGCAGTTGCTTCCTGTCTTTTCTTTTTTTCCTCTTTATGATTATTTTCCACCTATCTGGCTGGCTGCACACTTGTCTCAAGTCCCTAATTGCAACCACAGTGTTGGTGACTCTTAATATGTTATCCATAAACAGCAGTATTGGATTTGCATACTAAGTATTTCATGCCCCTAACGTAAAAGTCTGAAGTTTTCCATAACAAATGACCCTTAAATACCTCTACCAGGGGTGCTTTAAGCTTAACTGCCATGTGCACAAACAGCAGTGCCAGTCCCATAATGAATGTGCCACCGATTTCCACACAGGAAAATTAAGCCACTGGAGCTGCGTAACTATTGTCCTGATCCTTAAAAACATCCTGTCCTTTCTAAATTAGATTAAGAAATAACATGCAAAAATCAGCAATGATTATTCAGGGAAGATGTTCCAAAGCAAACTCTCGCAGGACAATTGAATTTGTGACTTTGGAACAATTAGCTGCTAAAAGATGCAGAAATAAGCTGGATCAACCACATGAAGCCCAGCAGCCAGGAGAAAACTTACTGCATCTGCTGCCTACTATCACAGCCCCAAAAATCCTGTAAAATAATTCTCATGTGTAAAAAATACTCAATCTAAAGTAAGAAGAAATGGTGTAGAGTCCTGAGAGTCCTGGTATCTGCACATGCAACCCCTTCCTCACAGAGTTACACAAGGCACAGGAAGACATCTTCTGCCTTCAAATACACAGTCTTGCCAGCAGCCAGTCATTTCTGCCAACAGTAAAAAAAAAGAAATGCTTTCCAAGCTTGGATTTTACTTGTTTTATGAAGGTTATCTGGAAATTAAAGTTTAAGCCTTTATTTCACACTGAATAATCTGGAGGAAGCACCTTGTGTGAGTGACACAACTTGGATACCTGTACACTATCAGCTCTTGCTGGAGCACAAGTCTAAACCAGAGGTGAACCTCCTCTATCCTGCTCTCTGATCTGTACCTTCTTCAGGCTCTGCAAAGCTGGTCTGTGAGGCCAGACCATGGGAAAAAAATGTTCCTATGTTGCTTCTAGCAGGATCTGGGCTCCAGTCCACTGTTTTCCCATTCAGTATGACTCCTATTACTCCTTTGAGCCTGCAGATAAGGTACTGCTGAGGAAAGGAGGAAACGGTACTTGGGTGGATGAATATAGGCAAGTATCAACAGTTAATTCCTGTGAATGATGACAGAAAGCCCAGGAGATAGTCAGACATGAAAAATGTGTGTTAAATCTACTACCAAAAGAACAAAATCCAGCTCCTTTTGGGTGGAGGCAGTTTCAAAAAAACCCCAAGCCTGGGAAGAAAAAAAAAAAGACAAACAACCAAAACAAGAACAAAACCCCAAAGGCCTGAACATGATCATTCAAGTTGATGAGCCTTATCACTGCACACTTCCAGGGAGCTGGGTTTTTTTGATATTAGAAGTGTATACTCTTCCCTTCCATCAACAAGAAAGATTATTTTGCCTTCCTGCCAATGCTTTTATTTTATTAAAACTGGTTAAAACAAGCTTGTGAGGAGAAAAGGAGCAAACATCATCTGGTTGCACAGGTTCTCAGGATGCTATTAATAAAAACATGTGAAGTTTACAAGCATTGAGAAAGATAATTTTGGCTTTGTTGAGCTGTAGATAAGAACCACTGCTTCTGGGCATGCTTTATCTATAACAGTGATTTAAGGCCTACCCAAGAACCCAAATATAAAAACCAGTATATGGGAATTAGAAAGTAACAGTGCAGATATATGGACCTTTATGGTGAAGGTTCTTGCAAAGCTTCTTGTTTTCCAAGAAAGCCATTTTGTTTTACTGTCAAGTAGTCTTTGCAGGTTACATTAACTATCACAAGTCAGCCAGGGTCCCAAGTATCTTATTTGAAATCAGATTCTTATGCAATGAGGCTGAAGCAAGAAGTGGGTTGCTCAGCAACTAAAATGCTGTATGCACATCTACCAGTCATTTTCTGCTTCATGATCCTCCAGAAACACATTTCTGAAGTAAGAACAATTTCCATTTACATTAAGACTAACACCTTTTTGAGGGCTGTTTCCTCAGAAGGAGGCTTCAAAGCAGAAAAAGGTGTGCCTGAGCATGTTCCTAAGAGAGGGGCTGCTGCAAGCCAGAGCCTCAGAGCAGGTTTAGCAGCAGCACACTGCAGTGTCAGACAGCAGAACGAGACCTCTGCAGAGCACGGGAGAGCTGACGCAGGAATCCATGAAAAATCCTACCTAAGCTCTACCTGTGACTTCTTCCTGTCCTTAAACTGCACTTGCAATGGTGTCAGGAGCTTCATCAGGAATTTGAATGGTGACAAAGTAGGAGCATTTCACCTTTGCCCAGCTATAAATTGTAAGAAATACCTGCGTCCTTGGGCGAGCTCTGCACAAACCCACAGACACAAATCGGCAACTTGCCATCTCACGGGTTTATTTTCAGTTGTGGCAGTGACTGCACACCCTTCCTTCCAGAGCCAAGACGGGCACTGGGATGTGGCACCTGCATCTCAAACAGCTGGCAGGCTGCAGTGGCAGAGCACGGAATGCCAGAGCCACTGGGGTTGGTGATTCAGGCCAAGTGGGAGCAAGCATGAGCCCAGCTGGCACTGGGATAGCACAGTGGCTTTCCTCCCAAAGCCTAAAGCAAAAGAAATACCCTTTCTTCCTCTTCCCCACCACATGAATCACTGTGTCCTCAGGCATTAAAGAAATGGCTATTTTTAGCAAGCTGTAAAAGGAGGCTGTTTTGTTTGAGAATGGAAGCGCTAGCTGGTGGGGCTGATCGAACAGCTGCTTTAGGAGGTACTCCTGAATATCTATGTATTCAGAAAACACAGCCAAGAAGCAAGTGGTTGCACTGCTACGGGTGCATGGGGGCTTTTTACACACACAGCACATAAAATCTAATTCATCCTGCACTTGACGTCAAGGTGGTCATGCTTCAACGGGGTGGTGGGGGGGAAATCACAGGGAAGAAACATTCAAGAGGGAATTTTATGAGGCACGGCAATACTGCCACTTGTGTCCCTGCAAACTCCCAGAGCAGTGCAAGTGCCTGGGAAACACCCATGAAGGGGGTCAGAGCCTCCACTCTCACAATACCTGCCACCACTGTCAAGACAACAGGATAATAAACATACCAGATCAAACATAAATCCTAAGGGCATCCCAAAATTAGCTTCTCCTGAGGAACAAACTCATTTTCCTAAACAGGCAGAAATGTTTTTTGGGGGGAAGGTAATGAGTATATACTTATTATTTATTACACCTTTTCTTATATTATAAACTACAAGCAATTTTGCTATCATTTAGCATTTAGAAGGATCTTTGTTATTTAAATTCAACAGTCTATCTCTTTAAAACCCACATTATCATCTGCAGCAATAATCTGAGTCAAGTCTGTCACTCGGTGGGAGTGGAGAACTGGATTCCCTATCTGGGGCTAAACCAAAGGAATTGGTTTTTTTCCCAATCTCAGCTCTATCTTACAGTTCTTCAAACTCAAAATACACCAGTTCAATCTCACAGACTTAATGCTATGGAGCCCACATTTGGTTTTCAGCTGACAGACACAAATGCCTTGAATTTTACTTCACATTACAAGCAGCATTATTTGCTGCTGCTGCTGCTGGTTAAAACCCTACCTACAAACTGGTTTCGCCTACTCCCACTGTTGCTTACTGAACACAGTCTCACTTTCGGTTCTTGGATCCTGGAACAGGGTCTACCTCCACTGGCTCTAATCACAGTCAAATGCTCTGAGTTTCAGTAAATTGTAACGCAGTTTTAGTCATACAGTCATACTGGGCCATCTGCTTATTCCATCCTTGCTGAAAACAGAAGAAAACATTAAAAAAAAAGGTTATCTGAACACTGGTTGTGTCTTAGCATCTACTTTTATTCAAACTCTTCCTTAGGATGCAGGAGGGATTTTGTTTATTTCTGTGCGTGTCAAGTTGCATTTTAATTTACCCACCCAACTTTGGCAGACGAAGAGCAGTTTGAAATGTGACAGAAGTTTAAGATGCCTCCAATTCATTTTAGGTGATAACTTTATTATTTGTTGTAAATTTGAAGAGGATTAATATAATAGTTAAAGCTACACATAGTCTTGCTGACTAAAATGAAAACTCAATAGTCACAGTTCATCTTGTCTTCCCATGTCAGTACTCCTGGGAGACTCTGATTGACAAGAACAAAGAAGTATATTCAGCAAAGCAGTGAAATTTTGACATTTATTGACAACCACTTATTGATCATCATTTTTAATGAAAAAGATCAGTTTATGACATCTATTGTAATAAAATTGGGAGCTTTATAGCTTCAGAACATATCTTCAATTAATCTCACATGAAATTTGTGCTGCAACTTCAAAAATTTAGATACACATTTGAAGGGTAAATAGTGTCCTGTTATTCAAAACAATTTCTGTAGAAAAAGAAAAACCAGAAGACAAAAATGTGAAGAGCAATGATTTGAAGGATGCACAACACTTTATTTGCTGACAGTGCAGAACTCCTCCTTACGGCTGACCCATTCCTATAATTAAACCCAGGATATAACTCCAGAAGCAATAAAAGAAATGTTCAGAACAAACAATGTCAAAATGTTAAAGAGTTCACAAAGCAAAAGTCCTAGCCTACGGTCATTTGTTAGGGGTATTTCAAGTGATTTTGCAACAGTTTCTTCCTCTTAGCAGACTGTCCAACTCCAAAAATGCAAACTAAGCCATAAAGATGAAAATTAGCAGAGGAAGTCAAACAGCAGGAAACCTTTTTTTTAATGGAACTGCATTTCAAAATACTTAAACCAGTAACTTTTAACATTAAGAATTTGGCATCTTTGTGCCTCACAGCTGATGAAGTGGTGCAAACAGCTGGGAAGAGAGCCAATGTAGTACAATTGATGGAGAGCTTTCGCTCTGGTAACAGGTTACAGCCCTTTTGGATTTCACACAATAAAAGGAAGCCTATCCCAAGTTCCCATCCCTCCACCAGCTATTAAGAACACAATCCACACTAATTAGAAACCAAAGGTCAGCAATTTCTACCCAACCCAAGATGGATGGTCAGGCAGCAGAAGTCTCCCACAATGGTTCCTTGATCTTTGAAAGATATCCTGTACACTTGGTCTATGGGAGTAAAACTCAGCAGTGAACACGAAGTTACTGACAGAGAAGCCTATCACCTTTTACATATAGCAAACCTATGTCTGCATCCTTACTACTCCTACTGTTGTATCTCTCTCCTTGTCCTGGAGATCATTCCTATGAACCAAAACCAACCCCCAACTGCAACTGGGAGCAGACAAACAAGGACCACAAGTCAAACGTCAGTGTAACAAGTATGCTGAAAACCACTTCTTTATTTAAGAAACCTGAACTGTATTTCGCAATTTTTTTTGGTCAGAATAGACCTAAATGTATCAAGTTAAAGACACACCTGTAACTTAATATTGACTGTAGTTCAGAGTACATCTAGCTGGGTAAGCAAGGCTGAGGCTCCGGGCTAGAAAAATGGAAAGACCTTCACAAGAAAACCTGCTTAAATAATGCTGCCAAGCCAAACCTAAACATTGATTATTAACACATGAAAAGGATGAGAGACAAGCAGCTACTTTTTCTATTTCCTCGTTGCTTGAGAATCACTTCAATTCAAACCTCAAAATCTGACTTCTTGTTCATGCCCCATTCTCAGATACCAAGGATGAAACTCAACTGACCAAACACAGACACCCAAATCAGAGTTAGCCAGCTGCACGCTGGTTAAAATGAAAAAAGGAAGCGGATGTCTAACTCAGGATGAGATCAACTACGTCATGGAAAAGCCTGAATTTCCACCATAGACTAACAGGACTTCATGGCTAACCAGGTACTGGTCTGAAGACCAGCAACACACGTATCACCAACAGACTACAAATGGTATTCTGGTCTACTTCTGCCTTCAAAGAAACCCTGAAAAAAACAAACAAAAAAGCCAAAACCAAAATTATGGGGAGAACAGAAAAAAAGAAAAACAATGCTTCTCTCATTCACCCACACAGAACTTCACCTCCTTCCCTCCCTGCACACCGAACAGTAACACTGGAGTTTGTGTGCTCCCCCAAGAACTGCCCTGAGGACAAAAGACCTTGTGAGTGAATGTCTTGATGACTCAATAAACTACAAGCATGGCAGAAGAGCATTTTCTATGTTTCAACAGCACCAGATATTAAGAGCAAAAGTTAGAAAACTTCAGTGGTTTTAGCTGGGACTTGTTTTATCTGTACCTTGGCGCCCTTCCACCTTTGGGTTTAGTCCACATCTGACATACTGAGACAGACCAGTATCATCTAGTTTGGAGAACGTAGCCTTTAGCCATTAAGTTGGCAAACGTGCACTGAGTTAATCTGCCTCCTCATCAGCCAGGACAGGAGCGCTGCATGTTCAGGGAGACTCTCTGAAGCAGCATAGCATATCCTTTAATCCGCTGCCTCCATGCAGAGGGCTGCCTTGTCCTGCCTGAGCACAGCCCATCTAACCAAGCCTGCTTTCGCTCTGCCAGAAGGGTCCCATGTGCTCAGGAGGCTGCAGGCTCAGTGTGGGCAAGGGCAGTGACTGTGGTCACGTGTGTGGCCTCCATTCTCCTACGGCGAGATCGTATCGAATGCCCCATTTGATCCACGCAGCAGAACACTGCCACCAGGTACAACAAATGTTTGCTAGAAAGTACAGATAGAACAGCAGCTGCTTTGACAGGCCTGAATTAATACTAAATTAACGACTGAGAGCACAGCCTCTTTACTATACAGTAATTGAATGGTTAAATACTTCAATTCATAAACACACATTTGATTTATGGGGCATACTGCCAATTGGAGATTAAAAAACAAAAAGAGAGAAAGACTCCCTGGGGTTATGCAAATCCATCATGTATCTCTGGCAGAACTGTCTCCCAAGAATGCTCTACCGAATTTTTAATAGAAACATTGTCTAAAAAGACATCCCTTGTAAGCAAGCAAAATGGAATGATATTCATCCATACTGTAAATGCATAATGGCATCCTCTTACTGTTAAGAAAGTGGCCCATGGTATGGTGGTTTTTTATTGTTTCGTTTTGGTTTTTTGAATATTTCAAAGATGCTAAACGATTGAAACACTAGATTAATATAAGGGTAGTACACTACACAACACTCAGACAATTTTTTAAAGAAAGTCTTGAAAGGACTCCACTGCAATGCATACTAGAAAATCCTCACGTGCTACAGTGTTTCAGCAGTGACCATCATCACCAAGGGTTTATAGAAAAGAAGAAGCATTTAATAGCACGTTACTATAAAAACAGACTGGGTGAATTTTTAACTAGGGACTGTCATCAAGGCTGCATTCTCTCATCTCTCCTCTTTGTTACTGGCGTTGCATTCATTATGACAAAGCACAGAGAGAGAGAGATTTTAGGCCCAGTGTGCCCTAAAAGAATAAAATATGGATTTTTACCAAGGTAAGACTCTTAAAGTCATGCCTACACTGCAGTTGCTAGCACAACTGCTGCTCTTCTACAAGTCAGCTTCAAAGAAGTCTTTGGCTTCACTGGTTTTGAAGGAGTCCTTGGTTAACAGTTCCTAAGTCAGGCAGGCACATGAAGCTCCACTGCACAACTCGCTTGAGAAACCAGACAAATGTTAAGTCAGCCACTGCTGAGTCTCCAGTTGAAAAGATGAAGCTTGACAGCTTGGAGGGAACAGTACCATAAAGAAATCTGCTCACAGCAAGTATGGAGTCCTACCTTTGCACTTGAATGGAAAAAATAATAACAATATCCTCCTCTGATTAGCATCTCAGTCCCCCACAGCTGCAGGGGAGGAAGCTGGGCTCTGACCTCTGCACCAGCTCACTAAAATAGTTTCCTTCCCAGTTTCAACTTACCTGCATGATAGACTATCAAAACCAACAAGGTCTCCTGCACTGGTCTCCTGGCCACACAAAGTATTTGGCTGCCTGAGGTGCTAGTCAAGCAATGTTCATGACTAATGTCAAACACTACATGTTTACAGGCTACCAAACACTGAAAAATCTTCACAAGCTAAGTGTGGTGTAAATCCACCACAGAGTTTAACTCAAGAAGGCAAAGGTTGAGGACCCTTTCCATGTGAAAACCTGTTTGACCTGTAACTATGAGATTTTAGATCATACAGCCCAGCTTTCCAGGAATTCCCACTACTTTTCACCCTGCAATATCATTGTACAGCTTAATCTTCTTATAGCTGTTCTTTTAAAATTCAGTAGGAGATGCACTCTGACTGCTCCCCTGATCGGCCATTGAACCAGAACGTGTAAGTGGGAAGTCTGAATTTTATCAGAAGAGCAGCAAACCCACTGCAGAGGCACATTTCGCTACCTGGAGTGTATCACAGGCGCTTCTTTGTTGCATTTCAGGGAACAGGTATGTGAGCAGAAGCCCCACACTGCAGAAATAAACTTAGCATGTGTCCCTGCCGACACTCCTTCTTGATAAGTCTGTGTCCTTGTAGTGTTTTCAGGTCGATAAAAACGTCTAGAGCACCATCTATTTATACTCAGTAGTAAATGCTGCTGCAGACATATGCTCCTAAGCACCTTTCACTTACCAAGTACTACATAAAACCAAATTCTATTCAGACACATAAGAAAGCCAAGCAAATGGCTCAAGCATGGGCTTTCAAACTGCTTTTCCCACACATTTTATGTACCAAATGATCATAGCAGTTATTTTGAACTGTGTGCAGGAACTATCTTAAGCGTCACGGAAGTAACTTCCCCAAGTTCAGAAAACAAAATCCTCTCACACAGATTAAAGAGGGAAATGTGCTCTGCTCAGTACTGGAGCTGTCCCAGCTAGTTTTCTGCCATCTTTTTCAAACAGGATTGTGAAACACAGGAGCTTGAGTCCTGGAAACAGCAACTCTGAACTGCTGAGACTGCTGTCACAAGCATGTCAAATAATTTTAATTGATTGCCTCCTTGCTGTCACAGTCCATGCATAGTGTGCTTTTACCACCTCCAATAAAAAGATTGCGAACCAAACAGCACATGACAAGCTCAAGCAGAGGTACTTAGCCTTTCCACAGTGTGCAACTAAGCTGTGGAAATCCTTGCTGTAAGATGCTACAGACAAAAAGCCAGTGTGTGTTTAAAAGTGAAGTGTTTGAGTTCATGGAAGAGAAATGCAACAATGATCATTAAATATGGAGAATTCACCTCCAGCTCTAGAAGTTTTCAAATGGCAAACACTTGGAGCTTGGGAGACAGTGTTGTGGGAGAGCATAACAAACTGCTCCATTTTGTGTCTTCTTTCCTCAATGTCTTCCCTTGGCCACTGTCAGATGACTGGAGTCTGAGTTTCAATCCGACCCACTGTATCTGCCCTAATGCAGTCACATATCTGCAACAGACTGGTTCAAGAATACTACTTATTCTGTAAGTCCTATTTGAAAATGGAACCTATTTTCTAATAGAGAGAGGAATTGGCATCCCCTAAGCAATGAGGCATTTTAGCTAAACTGGACCCTTACAGAAACAAGCATTATGCTAATCTAGTGTAGATGATGCCGGCCCTGTTATGGAGCTCCTTAGTGCCTGGGTGAGCACATTCCTACACTGCCTGTTCAGCACAGGTGGTATCATATAATTTACTTCAGAATCTTAAGTACATTACACTTCAATTCTTTACTAACACCGGTTTGAGGAAGCCACTGTTGTTATTCCTCTTTTCTGAATGCACCCCTTCAGAAATTCCCTCAATTTAGATTTGAAAAAGGTGAAGAAAAAAAATGCCTATGCATTAAAACATAAAGACAATATACTTATGAACCCTCCCTACTCACCTGATGGGCAGATGATATTTGTTTAGATAGATGGTACTGGAGGAATACAAGCACATATTAGCTATGCCACCTCATTATGAAGAACTTTAACTAAGCTGTTTGTGTTAACATTCAAAACAACATCAAAATATTAAAACACGAGCCTGTTATAAGGTTTCTAATTTATAACAAACAAAATTTGTGGCTGATGTTCCTTAAAATTTTAAGTTAATCCACTGAAAAGCTTTTAAAAGAAAACGAGAAGCCCCCTTGGCACAAGTTTCTCAGACAAATGCTTATGTGCAACTGATGATCAGTGACCATCTTTGCAACAGTTCAAATAATGTAAGGCATGCTGATGCTGTTGTCCTTGCTCTGCCAGGGAAGGGAGAGTCTTCCTGGACATACAAAAGGAGCAATATCCTCCTGCTTTAAGAGCAGCAGCTTTTTTTGCCATCTTTCTTTGGCTGATGACTCAAACAGAGAGAATGTGCCAGATGAAAAATAAAATCTCCCTGACTAACACGCTTTACCTCTAGCCTAAAGGTACAATTTCCAAGAGCAAGCGCCTTGCTGTCTAAGGCAGGAGTTTAAGCCTCTTTTGATTAGTTGACTTGTAAGCATTTTTCAGAAGGAGGTGGCACCCACACCATACCTCTGAGTTTACTGAAGTAAGTCTTCTTACACAGTCTCCTTGAAGGAAGTCCAGAAAAATCTTATAGGTGCTACGGCCACAGATGGAAAACCACGGGTGAGCCCTTTTGATTTTACACCTGATAGGAAATCCTAAAATGGTCACCAATTAGAACAAATTATTTCTCCAAGGAGTCTTGTTTGCAAAGGCAGGAGACTGTTTTACAATGAGCAGGGAGCTGACACACTGTTTTACATTTGATTAGTCTGGGAAAGTCTGGGCAAGAGACAGACAGAGGAAAGGCTTCATCTCAGTAGCACATTCGCAAGCCACCGACTTGCTGGAGCGACCATAAGAATACTTTCAGTCAGGCAGTTTCTTCCCCTTTCTTCTTCTTTCTTTTTTTTTTTTTTTTTAAAGAACATTTTGCATCTTAAGCTACATCTTACCAAAGTGAGTCATTAGTGAGATACAATCTCCAAAACACACTGACTTAATGTAGCTGAGCTGGTGGCAGCAAAGACCAAAGATACAAATGTATTTTCATGATGGAGCTTAAAAGAGATGCTGATTTTCAAAAATTAAGACTCCTAACTGTTAGAGAAGATTTATTGCATGTAAATACAGGACTTGTCCAGAGATAGATCAGCTACTCCTGCTCTCTCCAGCCACCCAGGCCAGCAGATCGACAGAATTTCAGATTTACCTCCAGCCTCTGCTAGCAGGTGCTACCATTTTCTCAGATCACTGCCTACACATTTACTAAGAGGGCTTTTGCTACAGTTTGGTGGCTTAACGACTCTACAGAAAAAAGCACCAGCAAGTAATAAAGAAATAATAAACTCACTTATTTTATGCCCTGCTTGAATAAAGACTTCTGTAGCTATGGAAGAGTGATTAACATGCACTGCCTAATAAGGTTCTCCATTGCCCTCCAGTCGACTTGCCCTTTTTCTTAATGAAGTCTCCAAACCCAAACAGAGACCTTTTCATCAGAATCAGCCCAGCTCTCAAGAGACACATTCACAGCCTTTACTTGCAACAGCCTTACCTCTATACAGACAGAGGTTAGACCATGCAATTTTTTGTCCAACTTTTCTGGGAAACAAGAACTGAGGCCATAGACCTAACTTCTCAAACAAGACAAATTAATCATTTTGGATGGCTGGATGCTGCCTCTATGTATTCATGAGGCACAGCTTAACTCAAAGGAGTGTCCCATACCAAACAGCAACAGCACTGGATAGTCAAACTGCTTTTGCTTGTACGGCAAGTTTCTGTTGGATAAATAGGTCAACTAACTACACCTTTATCTAATACTTTTTGCATAAGTGGCCTAAAGAGCAGGGGCATGGAGGGAGACCCTCCTTCCACCTCTACTCCCCTCTTGGCTTTTCTAAGCCATGTGTGAAAGATGGTTCCAGCATACCCTCCATGGCTGCAGCCTGCTCTCCTTCCTCTTGGACTCTGCCCAGGTGGAAGAGGCACCAAGCCCCATCTCTCGTGAAGAACTACAATGGCAGCTGCAGGCTCCTTCAACCTTTAATTATGTTAAGTTGACCTTTTCAACCAACACACCTTTCCTCCTAACTACTTGTCAAGCACCAGCACAGAAGTGAGACAAGTTTTAAATTGCTGGAATAAAAGTCACTTATTTCAAAGCAGATTCTACTTGAATGACCCCCAATGTTACCACCTCATCCAGTCTTTCCCCGGTAACACAAAACTTAAAATACTAATGTAATTTAACAGTTTGTTCGGGTTTTCTGGAGGGAACAAGAAGATGAAAATAATTTCTGAAGCATTAATATGGCATAAACTAGTTGGGAGTTTTTCTGGTTCAACCTTTCCACTGCATTTGTTTAAATGTGGTGACTGCAAGATGTAAAAATATTAAATACGGTGGACAAACAGAACTAAAAAAAAAAATAAGGAAGAACACAAAAGACCATGTCTGATTCTAGTGAGATGCATTACAGCTTATCTTCTGGATTTCACAGGGAGAAGGCAACCAGTCAAAATGAACTGTTGACTAATGAACACCATGCACCTCAAGTGTTCCTCAAGTGTCTCCTACCACTAGGGACTGGAAGTTTCCACTACAGGATACTAACAGAGTGCCAATTTAGAGTTTTCTAGCCATAGTGGTCTGGAGTGCAAATGGCTGCAAATGAATTAAAGAGGACTTAAAACATGGGTGCTCAAACAGCTGCCACTGCACGTAATGGGTGTTGCAATCAGCTTTTGGAGGGAACTGAAGACACTCCTCATAATGGGGAGAGAAATGTGGTGCTTTAAACTCTTATTCATAGTGTGTTGTTGCCACCTTATTACTAGACAACAACAGCGACAAATTGGGAACTTCAGCATGTTTCTACCTCATATACACACACCATGTTGTGTATAACATATGTGCACAACCACCTGAAGTCCAGAGGACAGAGCTGTAGTATGGGTGCTTCTCTATAAAGAGCTACTTTAATTTTCTAACTCTAAGCCAGATATTGCAGTCAGGCAATCAGTGCTCACTGGAATAATCACATCCTGATACTGGTTTCCAGGGAGGCTCAAGGTTTGCTCTGCCTGCTGAATAGCCAGTAGGTATTTGCACTGCAGACAGCACACTGACTTCAAGACACAAAAGATATTGTAGTAAAGCAACATTTCAAGTGTTCTTCCACACTGGATGAGATCCAGCTGGTGCCAGGTAGAATATTTAGACAGCATGTAGGAGTTCCATTTCATTAGAGTTCTAATCAAATTTCTAAATGCTAGAACAAATTACTATTTCCACACCTCTAATCAGCAATGAGGGTGCTTTACTGAGAGGAATGTCAATCAACTCAGAGGGGAATATTTTTTATTTTTTTAGTTAATAGGTATAATTACTTTAAAACAGATTTAGAACCATATGGCCAAAACCCCTCCAGATACATTTAGACAATAATGTAACTATATTCCCTTTACCACATGCTAAAGCAGGAGATATTAAACATATTTACAAGCATGTGCTATTAAATTAGGTTCAACACTGTTAAGATACTGTCTTATTAAACAGTTTTTAACTGCAGAATTCATACAGAGGAGAGAACATACACTGGCTTTCAATTGTTTTGTTAGTATCAGCCAGAACAAATCCAATGCAATAATAAACTGCCCAGAGACAAATAAAGGATGATTTTGAGTAAGCAGCTGTGTACTGCTCTAGAATGGTTTACACCAAGACAGCTTGTACTCCCTCACTGTCATTAACATAACTTTGTTTTACTGAGGTTATGTGCAATTGCTCAGAAGCATGAGTTTTTAATTTGAAAATGTTAAGTGAGGAGTCATTCTTGCAACCATTCCTCCTTTCTAAGGAACAATTTTAATCCATCCTATAAAGTGTCAAATGACTCTGAAAGAATTTACATGTCTCTCCAGTTTCATGACAAAACTAATTTCAAATTTAATATGCTTTAAAACAGATACACAATTACACAGTTTGATTCCAAACTGCAGCAACTGAGACATATTGACTGTATTTATTACTTTATTGCCCATTCTGAATAGATGAAAACCTGATTTTCAAGTTACCTTTTATTTTTCTTCCAGATGTGTTTTGCACTTGCAGAGATAACAGAGACCTATGACTCCAAAGAATTCTCAAGAATGCGATTCCTCCTGGCTTTCATACCTGTTAACCTAACATCTGTATATGTTAGAAGACTTAAACCACAAGCCAAAGGGGGGTCCACACACTGACCACACCATATTCCCTTGTGATAAAGACTTATTACTTCTGTTTCAGCCTACTCCCAACACATGAAGCCAGGAATACTTCATATTCTACTCCATTATTATTTTTTACCATCTGATCCCCTGAGGATGGGGACTGCAGGTAGCTTCACACTATTACCAAGTTCAATAGGTTGGGGGCTGAGCTCAGAATCCATTAGAAATCTGTTGCTGGTCTAACAAAACAAAGATGCTTACCTTGAGAGTACTATGGGAGTCATTAACAACAACAAAAGATCTTTAATCAGGAGGTTGTATCTGTTTATTTATCTTACCCTAATTCAAGTAAGCAGAGACATTCAGGAAAGATTTAAGATATCTTGCTAGATTAAGAGCACTGACTTCTGTCTCTTACCCTGAGCGCCATCACTTACACTCTGTTCAGCCTCTCCCTAACTTAAGTCCATGACTGTCACAAAGATTATGCCCTACAAGAAAAAAGCCCATGCTTCAAAACGCCTTCCTTTCAATTTAAGTAAGATGTGAGAATGAAGATATTAGAGTAAATCAATGGTTGACATGGTCTGTAAAAGGAACAAAATAGTTTTTCAGCTTCATAAACACGTAATATTAACTACCATCTATACCAGTATTTTGCCCCAAGTGGTAGTTATCTAATGTCTGATATGCAAGAAGCATCCTATAATACAAATTTGAAACTAGTGGTTAAGAGAGACATTTAAAATTAATACCCCTTGATCATGGACTCCCCTATTATCAGTAACACTGGTCTGCCCAGGATGGCATACCAAGAACTGCATAAAATTTCTTGAACTATCTGTAATGTGTTTCATGGACTGACTGATAGGCAAACAATCAGAAAAAAAATGTTTGCCCTGTAATGGCATTTCACAATTTGAATCATCTTCATTAGGTTCCCTATAGCTTCTACTCAAAGCACAAAGACTACCAGGCTGGGCTGCAGAGAAAACAATGGGAAGGACCTCTGCATACAAACAGGAACACCTGCAAAGAACAGAGAAATTAAACAGCATAAATTATTTCCAAACAGGTTTTTCCAAAGCTGATGAGGTGCAATTTCTCATTAACTAAGGTCTCCCTCCTGACAATTCAAATTTCTTTTCTACTGAAAGTACTCCATATCCCCCCAGTCCATCCTGACCCACTTAGACAAAAAGCCAATATTCAGCCTGGCCATGCAAACTATGCTTGAGATCCCTCCTTATTCTCCAGCCCTGTAAATCGAAATCTGATAATAAAATCTCCAGACCCCAGCTATGCACAGCCAGGGGAGAATTATACCACTATCTTCTCTCTCTCATATCTCCCTAGCCAGGAAAAAAAGGTTCAAATAAAGAACTAAATGAGTATCAGCAGCTCCCTCACCAATGTGGAAGAGAGGAAAAACCAAGGATGCTTAATGAACCATATTATTTTTTTCAGATTTCAAAACACTGACATTTAAAGAGATGTGAGATTTGAAGCCCTAATTAAGTAATATGCATAAATTTAAAGCAAATGTTCACAGAGTCCACATCTCCAAACCACAGCCTGTGATTTGGCTAATGCAATGCTCCACTCCTACGAGTAGAAGTAAGTCTTAGCAGGGGACAACCTCCACGCTTGGCTAACTCAGTCCCAACACTAAACCTCAAGGCTTCTTCTGAAGAAAATCCTCCCGCCCACCTTCCTTCCTTTCTCACCTCCATTCCCTCCTTGTAATTCAGGGAAGACGGTGTTTTTGCTTTTGTTTTTTTAAATAGAATGAGTATTCTAAATGAGCACGGTTGCTACGAGGCCACCTCTTGCAGCTTTTCATTGCAAAACCGTGTCGTTCACCAGAGGTTCATTTCACTCATGCCACTCTCATTACAGGTCTAATGAAAATTTAGTAATTCTGCCACTCATTTTCAGCCCGTAAAACTAGGAAAACAGAAGGAAATTTCTTTACAGTAGTTTCTAAGACAAAATTAGGAGAACCCAGGAAGCCTCAGGACCAGCATACATGTGCAAAGAGCAATACTGTCCTTTGATTTCAGGACACAAAGACTATAATTACGCAGGGGATGGGAGAAGAGCCAGTTAAATGGATCAGATTCTGAAAAGATACAAATTATTGAAACACTTGTGAGGATGGGGAAGGAAAGAAACCAGTCAGCTCTGGATTTTCACAGCATTTATTTCACAGGAAAGAACCCTGCTCTTAGTTCTCAGTTTGTTGGGAGTTTTTTTATCAAATGTTTCAAGAAAAAGTAAGAATGAATTATGAGAGTGAGGAGCCTGTTGCTGTTGACTTTAACTGCCCTAAAAAGTTTGGTTTGTTGCTCTTGGTTCATAGCTTTACATTTTTGGACCCTAAGAAAACCCATCTTCTCGCCCCCAGCTGTGCATTCGGAATTAGTTGGAGGAGTGACCTGAGCTAGTTTCACCATGTTTCACCAGTGCTCCAGGGGACTGGAAGACACAAACACTGAAGGCAGACACAATGTTTTACACAACAGAATGTTGCTAATATTAGAACCAGTGCAAGCAGAGTTGATTTTTCATGACGGACTTTGCAAATCATTTTGAGAACTCCTTTAGGAAGAAACACATTGGAGATTTAAAGCCGTCTAGGCAGCCCCTCACATTCCCTACAATGCGAAGAGAGATTATTATTAAGAGGCATCAAACTATAGAAGATATAATTTGATTTTACAAATTAAGATTCTCTGTGACAGCCAACTATACTACTTCCAAAGCCAACTAGACTATTCAACTCAGAAAAAAAGACGCTGCATTGTGGAAAACCCAGGGTGTTTTCCAAGCAAAGGCATAGCCACTTTGATTTGCCTATGCTCAGAAGAGATTGAACGAGGCTGACTTCCCTCAAAATAGCTGAGATATCCTTGAAAGGCCCCTTGACTTTTACAGTGCAGGTAACAGCATCTCCATGCATCTTCATGACTCATGGTGACACATATTTTGCCTTACATGGGCTTATGAGACCTGACATTAAATTATTTTTTGGTTCACTTTTGGGCTACTTTCTTATTCACCCACACAGAACAATAATGTGAATGAAAGTGTGCCTTTTCTTTTTTTCTTTTTTTTTTTGGATATGACCTCAACTCCCTGAGCCTAGGCTAGTGCTATTGTAAGCACCACATCATTTAATGATGTTCACACATTCTTCTATCTTAAAAGCGGGCGCTTTTTTTTGGCAGCATCAGACCAAGA
Organism: Coloeus monedula; assembly: GCF_965178545.1. Classification (NCBI taxonomy): domain Eukaryota; kingdom Metazoa; phylum Chordata; class Aves; order Passeriformes; family Corvidae; genus Coloeus; species Coloeus monedula. The sequence goes on from NC_138783.1 coordinate 38,853,067, forward strand.
ACAAACTCTTCCAGATCCTTGTACCTGTGGACACTTCAATTTTCCAGCCTAAATGTATTTATGACCATATTACATCCATCTACTCCTGAGCTAATTTCTCCTCACTGGCTCTTACCATGAGATGTATTTATAGACGTGGATCATATCCCCTCTCAGCCTTTTTTTCTGCTGGATTAAAAAAGCAAATTTTTTTAGTTTCCTTCTGCAAAATCAGTGTGCCCTTTCTCCCAGCACCCAGGCAGCCAGCCTCTGTGCCTGTTTAATTAGGGCCTATCCTTCCCAGCTTCCCTCCTCTCCAACACCACAGCCCTGCAGGGTGACAGTAAGCTGCTGGTCCTCCTGCATCGACATCCTTCTCCCTGCTCCTTCCAAGGAGCTGCTTTTATTAAAAGTGATGAGTAGCAAACAGCCAAGCCTGTAACTCTCACATTTCACACACTGGATTTCATACCACTTTAACTATGTCAGTGCTCAAGGTCTCCCAGCTCTCCATGAAATGTCCCTCTCTCCCTGGAACAACAACATTTACCACTTGTGTTCTCCTCTCAGCACAGCGACTTCTCCTTTCAGCATGGCCCACCAAAATTCCCATTCTCATCAGTTCTGAATCACTGTAATTAACAGGAACAGAAAACCAGACAAATTGTGTCAGAACAAAGGTCCCTCCTGCCCAGTAACCTGTCACTGCTAGGGGACAATGGGAGACGTGACACCCAGGAAAGCATACAGAAACTATACTGAGAGGTGTTGCTGTTTCATATTTACAGGTGGTGTTTAATTTTTCTGTTATGAATTCACCTAAATAATTTTCAAACCCAGTTAAACTTTTTGATACATAGAACATTTGATGTTAGTAAATACAAACATTTAATTTGCATTGACTTGCAGTGTCAAGTTCAACCTTTGATGTTACCTCAGATGTTTAATGACTACAGTGCAGTTTTAGTCCATTCAAAGCTTTCGGAACAGGACACTGTAGCAGCTGTCTTACCAACAGAAGACCACTACATTAGTCTAGCATGACCTGCTTCTGGTGGTATCATGTCATATATATTTTTTTCCTATTTGCTTTATTTTGTAACTTTGTACAGGATTGAGACTTGCACTAAAGAAGGAGACTGGCATGGGAGGATGAGGAGCAAATTATGTCACTCATTTTTATGGATATTTCCCCTCTCACAGGATCACCCTGAGTGGGTAGGCCTATAAATACCATGAAAATCCTGGATTCCATACGCCTTTATGCTGCACTCCAGCACAGACACTGGTTCAAGCTAGGAGGGTCAGGTAAGTTGGGTCCACTTCCACCTTGCCAACACTAAATGTTGCTTTTAAACCACACTCCCCCATCACTCATCTTGCCACTGCCCTTCTATCTGCCTCACTGAAATCTAACACAAACCAAATATTTAATCCTGGAACCATGTTTATACTTCTTTTATATCCTACTGACTTGTATGTACATGTAAAAGAACCTTTTACTTCACATGCTTTGCAATTTGCAACTAAGTTTGAATAGTTGGCAAATCTTCCCTGTTCCTACATTTCCTGACGTATCAGGACTTTTCTATCCCCCCGAGTACTTTTTGCTTATTCCTAAAAGCCTTCCTGAAGCAGTTATTTGTCCAAAGAAATACTGAGCTCTTCCTATATATTCTCTTCTTTCTTGCTTGGGATATTGATTCTGTTTAGGCAGGAGAACCTTGGATTTCCATCAGGCTCCAGGATAACACCCTGGAGCTCCCCTGCCCAGGGACTCCCCTACATGTTGCATTTTCAAAGGAGAGAGCTGGAGCTGTCCTGGTTACTGAAGCGGCAGCAACTCTCAGCCACCTCTAGGAAAGACTTGGCAACAGCACTCATATGCCATGTTTAACACTTTTCCCTACTGGTATGCCACAGTTGTGTTACAAAGGCTGCCCATCCACCCCATGAACCAGAGCTACTCATGTTGTTTTGGTCATTCTCCCATTTATTAAACTGAGTTAAAGCATTGCCTTGGTTGTGTGTTCAACAAGCTCACTGATCAAACTCAAGACAGCATCACCTACTACTGGCTGTCCTTTTTTGTTTTTCTCCTAAACCAAATAATGATGCAATTGTTGTATCTATGACTGTCTAAGCCCTTCTGATTAGCAACAACTGTTCTGCAAGTAGATCTGGTTATCTAAAGAGTACCATAACAATAAACCCAACTGGAAACTGTATCCTTTTAATATGAGAAACATTCTTCATAGGCAAATTCAACCCATGAATACGTAGCAAGATTCTCAGTGCTGCCCTCACAGAACTTTCCATAATAAAATGTAACTTTGATTAATCTGAAATCGGCCAAAGCAAAAAGTGCTGCATCTAGCTTTTCCTGTTTCCCAGCTGAAAGAGAAACTTACCTTCACCCATGAGAATCCAAAACGTGCTAGACTATTTCAAATTTCATTGTATGCCACTGAGTTGAAAGTTTGCTTTGCTCCTTATTATTTTGACAACAGCACTACCTAAACTGTGAGCATTCAAATGACTTCAAATAAAGACTTAAGACTGAGGAGGGCAGAAGAGATTCAACATGTTTCAAGGCCAATCATTTTTTCCAGTATATTATCACATGATCATTAGAAAAAAAACCCCAATACCATCAAAAGAACAGATGAGGCAGCACTTATCTTAAGATTATTACTCTGAGACTCAGGTCAAACTTGCATCTCGCTTCCATCAAGCACTTTTTGTTTTCTACTTGCATGCTTGCCAATGAGGTGCAAAAGCTTAAAATTTACAGTGATTTTTATTATACCAACTTTAAAATAATGACAGATGTAGTCAGAAGCTTTGCACTTCTATTTTTATTGTACAGCCTACAACAGAGATGGAACAATGTCCCAGTACAACCACTGAAAGCACAGAACACCTATGTTTCAAGAGGGTTTCACGGGCTGTCACTCAGTTTCTTTATTCTTCCCCAATTTTGTATGGTTGAAATGACCACAGTCAAGGCAGAGCAGCACTAAGTTGCCTTCTCAACAGACCCAACTGGGTGCCTACGTTTCACCATCATCCCTAAACTACTTTAAAACAAAAATAAAAATACAGCAATAAATCAAATCCAGCAAGTTTCCTGTTACCAGAAAAGTACCATCTAACCCTGTCCCCGCCTCCTACCTCCCACTGATATTAAAGAGGTATACAAAAAAAGTCCTACACAGCAGGATAGGAATACAGCTTCAAAAAAATTCAATAACTTAAATTTAATTTTAGATCTACAAGTGCTGCCAAGCACCACTTTATTTGTCAACAAAACATTTTGATTATTTGGCAGAACAAAGAAAGCTCCCTCCCTGCTTTTTCTACAGACATATTTGGCACTGGTTAATTTGTATGTCTTTAGACATATGTCAAGTCTGAAGCTGTTTCAGGCTTTAACCCTGCAGAACTTCTCTCTTTTAAGTACTTGTTTTTCTTAAAGCGGGAACAGCAGCAAGCTAAAGCCAAGAAGGGATTCGATCCTGCAACGAAATGGTTAAAAATCAGACTCTGCTGATGTGTGCTTCTCTGATCCATTACATTTCTTGCAAGCTGAGCTAAGAGCTGAGCACCAAGTATCAACTGTAATATGATCCAAGAGTTTATGGAAAAAATAACTGCACATACCAAGCATGCACATTTAATAAGATTTTGTTTCCATTAAAATATTCAAAAAACATGATTTTTAAGACCTGCTTCCCTCTCTGACCGATTTTTAACGTTTCTCCTCCCCCTCCCCTAAATACACACCTCCTTTCCAAAAACCAAACCCTTAAAAAAAAAAAAAAAAAAAAAGGAAGAAAGAAAAAAGCAGTCCTACTGCAGGGAAGAGAGGCTTGAAAAACAACTTTGATTGGCACTTGGCCTGACCCACAGAGGAAGAAAAACAGTTTTTGGACAAAGAGCGCAAATATTTGAGCTCATTGACTTACAGGCTTTCTTAGCATTTGCAAGAACCAACGTGGAGCAAAATGTGTTGGGAGAGATTGAATTAAAATAAAACCAAAACCGGCGTCGCGTTCATCTTGGGCGCTCGGAGACTCGGCGCATTTGAACAGCTCAGCAATTTTAATTCATTTGCACTGGACAAACAAAAAGCACCTCCACTAATGCTCCCCGTGAGGCAGATGTCGGGAGCAGGGGGTGCAGCCACCGCACCCCTCCGGGGGCACGGGGGGGTCCGCAGGGAAGCGGCCGGGCACTGCAGGGATGCGGTTCAGCGGGTTGGGGGGCGGGGGGCTGGGAATTCTTTGGTGCTTTTCTTACATTTTTAAAGCTCTGATGTCGGATTCCCCCCCGCACAAAGACTTGACGGAGATCGCGGTGATGAATTTCGCCGGTGAAATACGTGGATAATAAACTTTACAAGCGTGGCTGGGCCCCAAGTCAAGCCCCGCAATGCCACCGGGGAGGCCGGCTCCCCCCCAAGCCCTCGGGATGCAGGGGGCAGCCTGGGACAAGGGCAAGTGACAGCCGTCCCAAGGGGGATGGGGGCGATGGGGGCGCGGGACTTGGCACCCTCGGCACCCCCTGGGCCCATGTCCCCCTCGCCCTGCACCCCTCTCCTGCCCCCCACCCCACGCTCCTCAGACAGTCACCTCCTGGAAAGCCCTCCATGCACGCCCCCACCCCACTGCTCCCCTCTATCCCCCCGCCACACTACTGCCCTATTGCCCATTTCTCCTCAGTCACTGTCGCCGTCCGTGTCCCCCCCTCGCCGCCAAGTCTCTGTCCCACCGCCCCTCGCTCCCCCTATCTCCTCTACAAGCCTCTCCCGCAGCTCCCGCCTCCTCTGAGCGGGCGCCCCCCGATACCTGTCTCGGCACCTTCCGGCAATTGCCGCACACTCGGTACTGCCCGGCGGCGGCAGCAGCGGCGGCGGCGCTGCCCACAGGTCCGGAGCCCAGGCGGTTCATGGTGGCGGGGATGGCGGCGAGGGCCGGGCGGGACGGGGAGGCGCAGGACGCTCCGCGCCGCTCAGCTGCCCGCGCCGCCGGCCGCCCCCATCCCCGGCCGCGGCCCCAGCGCCCGCTCCGCGCCACCGCCCCCCGCGCACACCCCCGCCGGCCCCGCCAATCAGCGCCGCCCGCCCCGCCCACCGCCGCCGCCGCCGGCCAATCCCGACGGGCCGCCCGCCGCCGGCCAATGGGCAGCGCCCGCTGCGGCTCCCATCTCCGGGCAGCCTGCGAGAGGGGGCGGGGAGGGGGGCGTGGCCAGGGCCGCGGAGGGGCGTGGCCGGTGGCGTCTCTGGGCAGCCTTGGGGAGAGAGGGGCGGAGCCGGAGCTTCGGCGCGTGCCTTCCGCTGGCCAATAAGGTGCGCGCCATGCAAATGAGGCGCGGAGGCCGCGCCCCCGGGCCGGGGTCTGTGCGGCCGCGGCTCCTCCGGGCCGGTCCCGGTCCCGCTGCCGCAGGAGCGTCCCCGAGGGTCCCGTTCGGGGTCACCGGTGTGAGGAGGGGCCGGCCTCCGCTCCCCATCCCACCTGCCTGCCGACCCCGCGGCCAGACCCAGTCCCCGGCCATCGCCAGCCTCATCCTCCCGGGGTACCCCCGTTCCCGGGGCGGGGGGCGATCTGCTCTCCCTGCCAGAGCGGCGGGCTGCACATGCAGGGACACGACTGCGCTGCTGCCCGGCGGAGCAGGATGAGGTGTTTGCTCTAGGGGAAGTTGGGAGCACGCATGCGAGTGTGTGTGTGTGTGTGTGTGTGTGTGTGGTTGCCTCAGGTCGCCGGGATTGTTAGGGATGATGAGTCAGGTTTTCTAGGCTCCATGCTAATGCACGGAGATGGAGTGTATAATTAGGACAGAGGCAAATCTATTATCTGCAGCCTCGGAGAGCTGGGGTATGGACCTCTTTTTTGCATCACGGCATCATTGCAGTTTCCCTTGCCTGTGTGCTCTTTAGCTTTTAAATGTGCACAGATGAGCTTCAGCATAAGTAGTCCCACCGACGTCAATAAAAGTTCATTAAATGTCGAGCGTTATATAATTCCTATTTTGAAAGACGATGATACAGAAGGATTTTATTTTTTATTTTTTAATGGCAACAGAATGCTATTACGCTATGAAATTTCTAAGCAGATTTGGGATGTTATTGTTTTCAAGGTTTCTCCCAGAGAAACATTCTTAAACCAGCTGCTTGAGAACTGTGATTTGCTTTGCCTGGGAATACTTTCTATTTTTGCAAAATGAAGCGTTGTATAATTTAGTCAACTGACTGGCTAAAAAGGGCACAATGCAATTAGTAATTTACATATCTTAAAGGAGACTGATTGAACCTAGATCTATCTTTGAGAACTACCGAAAAGTTTCTCAGATCAGACTTTGCCAGCATGAGTAAAACCACATTCACAGGAACATTCTCCTCCATCCTTTCCCTTCTGTCCATTTCAAAAGGGATCTTTTCCCCAGGCAGAGCAGCCTTCAACAGATGGACACTCTGTGGACTCCACTGTTGGGAATACATTCAAATGTTACAGTCACAGGCAACAATACAAAATGCTTGGAGAGGAATACATGAAAGGGGGTTGTTTGTTTGTTTGTTTGTTTGTTTGTTTTGGTGTTTTGGGGGTTTCTCCCCCAAACAGTGTACTAGAAAAGGCATCCCAACATGAGAAAACAGTTTGTTTCCCTGAGTGCAGGTACTTGCTGTGCCGTGTCTGAATCCCACACACTGCAGCATGGTGCTATTTAAACCAGGGGAAAAGGGTAGCCAAACAGGTTAGTTTTCATCGTGTAATCTGAAGGTAATGCTAACATTTAAGTAAACTACGTGAATGATATAAACAGCTTTTTATTTCTTGCCAAACTCCATGATCATGTTATCTGAAAAAAGAATTTTAAAAGAAACAGTAGAGGATCAGTGTTATTAAGCCACAAGCAAAGAGGAGTTCACTCTTCAGTTCAAGTAAGATCACTTTGAGTCATTTGCTGTTAAAGTGTCTGGTTCAAAACTCAAACCTGTTGGCAAGGATGGTAGCAGACAAGTTTTAAAAACAGGTAAAAGAAAGATTTTGGCTGAATTAATCCTAATATTTAATATCGGAACATTCGCAAATACTCAGATTTCAGTAATAGCATCCATTCATTTATTTTATATCCACAGTGTCAAGTACACATGGCTAAACATTCTTAGAAATGTGGTTGGGTCCCACTCCCCTGCTGAAATTATTTCTGCCTTGAGTGACATCTTCAGATCTTTAGCAAAGTCCATTAAACCCAGGAAAATTTTCCATTAGTCTGGTGTGAAAGTTAGGCTGACTTGTAAGGCAGTTTACAATTAGAGAAATTTGGTATCTAGTCTCTGTTCTGCCACAAACATCTTGTGAAAAAAAGCAGGACATGCATGCCCAGATGCTTAAGTATTTGGTTGACTAACCCTTAATTAAACAAGAAGCACTTAAATACCTTTGTGGCTCCCAGTCTTGCCTTTCAGTACTTTAGTATCTGAGAAATGTCAAGAGAAACATAAACTTTGAAAGTGTTTCAATGTTTTTGGAAACAATACAGCAAATAGAAGTTGCCTAAAACCCTTTCTTGCCCTCAAACAAAAATTCTATTGGATATCTTTTCTGGAGTTCATTTTTCCCCTCTGCAATTTTTTTTTTTTTAATAAAGAGTTTTAATGCCTAATAGAGATCAGAAGTGTACTTAACAGGGCCAGTGCTTACTCGGTGTTAGTCTTAGAAAATTAGTGTCTACATTAGAGACAATATGACAATTTTCAAAACACCTCAACTCTGTTTAGATGTGGTGTTTGGAAATGAACTGCTGGGCTCTGTGTGACAATGCTCCTGTAAAATGCTGTTTTTGTGCTCTGCTTACAGCATCTGCAGAGTCCTGCTGCCCGCAAAAGCTTGTGCATGTGAGCTTGATTTTGAGCTCTTGGATCATTCCATTTTGAGTTAAATGTGCATAAGTTCTGCAGAATAAAAGCCTGTCTTTGTACAAGCTGGCTTCTTGGTGAACATATCCACATTCTTGAAAGTTCTCCTTGTAAGCTTATTGCTGAAATGAAGTATGCAAAAATATCCAGTGCTCCCTTCACAATTGTCTGGCAGTTTTTATGATTCAACTGTACCTCACTTGCCATCCACTGCTGTGGATTTCCTTCAGTTTTTGCCCAGCTACTGAGTCATAAAGGAAAGCAGAATGCTGAAATTAAGAGGTACTTGAGTTACAAACAGCATGGCATCTTGACCAGCCTGTAAATTTTACAAAGATTGTCAGTTCTGTAAACCCAATCAGTTCTCTCTTCTGAGGTCACCTAGACAGGCTGTGAACTATTGCTGAATAAGGGTAATGGGGAGATTTTTTTAATCTTGATGATATGGAGCATACTGCCTTGAGACCATCACATCCTTTGACAGAGATTACTGACCTGCTGGGATAGAGTTGCACAAGTGGTTACTGGTTTAAACAGATTTTTATCATCAATGATCATAACTTTTGCAAAGTTTAAGAAACAAACACTATGATGAAACAACAAGGTGGGAACAAACTTCGAAAGGAAGTAAGGATTTCTCTGCCTCCTGAAATCATCAGATGCATTTTTGGCAGACACATTGCAGCCAGGTGTGGACTGCTGCCCTTGTCGTGGGAGTGGCTGAGATGTGATGGCCTTTGCTAGAAGGTCAAATTTCTCCTAATGCCTTATGCAGCCTTCAAGTTAACTTTGTTGAAACAGACTGGCTGAGAGACTCAGGTGCATCCAAACACTGAGCCACCTTCACCTCCCAGAGCATATACTCATGCTGTGTTTTAGCAGTGTGATACCAGCTTTGAACTCCTGCTGAGGCTGCAATATTTCCACCTGGAACTTGGACAAAATGCATCTCCACTGTCTTCCAGAAAGCATCACACCCAACAACTGTCTGCTGCACAACCATTCTGTAAGGCAGCACAGAGCGATGAACACACACTTTTTTCAAGAGCAGTAAGAAGATGATCTGTAGGTTGACTGTACTGACCATACTGTGTGTCCCAGAACAGTCAGCCTGGTGGCCATGTGCTGTGCAGGTGCTGTGGGATGCTCACAAAATCTACATGATGCTTCCCTAAATTATGCACCTACTCTACAAGTGTGCAGTGCTTCTGTTGTTCATACATTATTGAACAGCTTGATGCTTCCTGAAAAGGCTAGATTGACAAGATCAAGTGCTGTAAAATCGAACTTGTTATGCAGTGGAAACGTTTGTTATTCATAGACATCCAGCAGCTTGGAGAGAGAGGACGGGAGGGGGCAGCTGCTGTGCAATAGCTCTGACTGGATTGCTGCCAGACTAGAAATCCCACACGAAATTAAAAGATCCTCAGGTTTTGCCCAGAAGCAGGAAGAGAGAGCATACCTGAACACCCAGCTCTGGAGCCTTACCCAGCCTCCCTGACTGCCATAGTAAAGTGCTCTATGCATGATTAAATGAGCTGATTGACACATGTCACATGCCTTACATTTCATGATCCCATGAGTCATTCAGTAAAGCCATGCGGAACATGTATACACAGGCAAATAGATGTAGTTTCTTCAGGCCAAAAATCCAGCCTGTTGACATTATGTCAAAATAGTGACAGTCCTGCCTTCATTATCATAATTTTTGTTGCACTCTTCTAATATCATTTGCACGGCATTTATATTATATTGTTAGGGGAAGGAAGAGAAACAGATAAAATTTGTGCCCTGACTGATGTTACACACACTCAGACACTATAAAATGACTTCTCATCCTTGCTATTACACATCCTAATCTGCAAAATGGGTGTTCAGATAATTGTGTGAGATAGGGAGATGTAATAGTTCGTGGAATTCTTCCTTGAGGGTGGGGGTGCACACCTTTTCATTTGCAGGGTTTAAACCCTAACTAGACAAAGTACTTGAAATTATGTTTATCATAAGAAACAATTATGGCCTGGCCCAGGAAAGCTGAGCTCACTGACCTAATAAGCCTTTATAATATCTGATTTCTTTGACAGAAAACATGAAATCACTACCCAACCGAGAAACCTCTTCTCTCTCTTCATGTTCTTCTGTGGTTTGCATGATAATTCACTAAATATATTTCAACATGTTGTTTACTTCAATTCAGCCTTCTGAGACCACACTGGCCAGTGCTGTGAGCCCATAAATAGGGATCATCTGGAACAAAAATACTTTATGCTTCAAGTTAAAGTTGGAAATGTTTCAGCCTGTATAATTTTTGGGAGTGATACAGAGGGGAAGTATATTAAATGAAAAAAACTGCATCTGAAAATCAGGACAAAGGCAGCCTGATCTTACTCCCTGCAAAAGGAGAAATACAAGTAATAATTTGCAATGTATTCCTATTAGTATTGAAGGTAGTCCTACAAAACAGATGTAATGACAGCAGCAGGACTACCTGTGGAGACAGAAAACTCTCTCCCCTCCAGGACTGGAGGTGTAGTTTATGGGGTGGACATGGATGCCTGGGGTCATACATGTGGAGCAGGGACAAGGCTGGGTCTCAGCACTGGCTGCACAGCTGCTACAAAAGGCACCAATTCCAGCACTGATAAGGATGTGCCCGAGGTTTCATCCCTCTCCTAAACACGTGTACCTGCATCAAAGCTGCAGTTATGACATCTCTGTGAGATGTAAGTGTCCTCCGGCACTGTGGACCAGTGGCAAGATTTCCTCAAGAAGACAGAAATGCTGCTGGCCTTTGGGTGGAAAGTGGGAGTTCCTGCCTTGGCTCCCAGCTACAATGCATATCACTGAAGAGTACAGCCTAAACACAACAGTGTAGGTCAGGCTGGGTAAAACACCTCGAGCTTTTCTTTTGCAGCCAGGATACCATGAGGCCAAGAGCTCAAAAGCCAAGGAGCCAGAAGAGGGCAAGCAGGAGGCAGCTGTCTGGGGAAGAGAACTGGAACCTGGGGGGTTGCTGCCTGTTTCCTCCCACTGCCTTGGCTCAGTTTTGTGCGTGGCCAATGCAAAACACACAAATGTCTTTGTCTGACTGAAAAACTGTAATGTTTCTCAAGCAGAAGAACTTGTCTGTTTGTATTTTGCAAATGAAACACTTGGTACAACATGATGCCACATTAAGGATGGAGCTCAGTGAAATTAGCTTCCGGTATTCATTGGTAAAGTTATGGCTTTCATTATTTTCAAATACAAATGCAAATACAAAAAACCAAACACAAAACTTAGCAGCTTTTGGGATATGGCACATAGTTTAGCTCCATTTCTCATTGAAACCCATGAGATAGGAACATAAATATGTTGGAAGGTCAGGCTAAATTATGGCAGAGTTTTATTCCTTGTTTTTAGACAAAGAAGACCTGAAATGCTGAAAGATTTGCGTCTGTCATGGACTTGGCTTGTTTTTATTTAAAAATGCTTTTACCCAATTTCATTCTTTTCCCAGTGGTTACACCCTGAAAAACCAGAGTGTCAGTGCAAGTGGGATTTTCTCAGAAGGTACCACACTTAGAAGCAATTAGGCGTGTGAGTGGAGGCAGTTAGCACATGGGATCTTCCCCAGCAAAATCAGATGAGTGCTGAAAGCTTGTTTGCATGGTGTGTTTTCTTCTTTCATTCATCTCTGTCTGGATGCTGGGGACGTTCTTGGACAGGAGAGGTGTTGAGATTCAGCCTTAAAGAAAGACCCCTGCAGGGGAGTCGGCTGACTGAATCAGCAGCACAATTTGCCTGTGCAGAGCCTCACAACCTGCTAACCTTGGCACTTCCGCCTCCCTCCCTCCTGCACAGCCAGGCAGTGATACACCAAAATGCAGCCAGCAGGATGGGACCAGCCATCTGGCACTGCAGAGTAAGCGAAAAGGAGCAGCAGTTTCCTGGACCTACATCAGCCAGCTCCTTTCTGCTTCTGTCTCCTCTAGCCTGCTGGTTGTCTGCTGCCGGATGGAAATTCATGACTCCTGCATGTAGATTTTTCTTTGAAGACTCCCTGACCTATTTCAGCCCAGTGTTGCAGCAGACATGAGCTCTGTTTATCATGTCAGAAGAGGGGAAAGAGAGGGTCAGTCTGGAAGGAAAAAAGGGTGTAATCAATGCACCTTGCTCTGCTGGTGAAGTGCTGGCAGTCACCCCTTCAGTGCTGGGTCTCCTGAGCTGGAAATGGCAGAAGCCAGCTCCTGTTTGGGCAAATAAATGAATAATAACATGGGTCATTGCATCTTGCTCTGCTAACTTCCAGATCTGTCTAGTATAACTGAACCTCAGGCACAGACTGGACTATTTACTGTGGCCACTGAAGCATTTATATTGATGAAGATTCATGAGAATACCGGACAGTAGAAGCAGAAACTGCTTTAATGGTGAAGTGATGTCTTTGTACAGCACAGGATCTGAGATGGAAAATATGAAAGGATTGTATTTCTGGAGCAAGGTCATGTCTTAAGAATTTTATTTGTCCTTATTTCTATTAAAAGGTCATTTTACAGGGAGAAATAACTTATTTTAGTCAGGTTGTATTGCTCCTGAACTTAACCTTCCTCTAGCTGGACTCCAAATCACTGGAGATCATGGATTTTCTTGTAAACAGACTTCAGACCAGCTTCCTTTTTTGCATTATTTGACTCCCTTATTTCAGAAAGAGTATGGACCAAATTCTTTCCTGGCATAACTCCAGTCCTAGTACTCCTATTCTGAGAATGCTGGGCCAAATTCTCACTCCCTGTTTTGTCAATATATGTTCAGATCAACTGTGCTATAACCGCTGGAGTCATATATCATTAGCATTAATCTACTGCTGAGCAGAATGTAGCACTCTCTATAAATATCACTTTGGTGAAGGGAAGTAAGGAAAATAATGGCGAATGTGGCCTTAAATATATTACTTACTCTGTTGAAAGATCATTCACTTTCGGCTTAACTTATTTCAAGCATGACAGTCCAAGAGAAAATGTGTATCTGTGAGTGGAATAAGAGTCAATAAGGCCCGGTGTTATGTGGTATTAATAAATGTATATTTGTGCTGAAGCATGCTAAACCTCAAAGGCTGGGTATAAATATCAATGTCTATTGAATTTCAGGAAGAGATGGCTGGCGGTAACCACGCTCGATGTCATTCTGCAATAAGCAATCTGTGTTTACACAGTGGCTATTCATAGGCACGTTCCTGCTGGTAGGCAGAGAATTTGCCTCTTTCTAGTCAGTTTATGAGAAGTGAATTTCTTCCCTTACTTCCCTGGCAGGATGGTTAGATTTCCTTTGAGTAAAGCAGCAGTGATGTACTATCCTGCAAGTAATGTGTGAGCCAAAAGCGCTGGAGAAACAGTGCCAAGCAGTCCACTACTGGATGAGGACAGCACTTGGCTAAAGGCAAAGGGGGTCCTGGTGCCTGAAGCAAGTTTCTGCAGCTGGTGGGCAAAGCATCCTCTGTGCAGACTGGGGATCCTCTGAACATCCGCAGCGACTTCTCCCTGCGATAAAACATGGCATTCATGCATTTAATCAGAAAGTGTGTCGTAAGCGGTGGGGACAAGTCATACTGAACAGAAGGATGTGGTTTCCAAGCGGTGTCTGTAACAAGATTAAGCTCAGAGAGCAGAAGAAAGTGGTTGGTAACTGTTTGTCAGTGCAGTGAACAACTTGTAACTGTGCCAGGTAATTTTGTTGGTTGTTTTCTTAGCTGCCACGTGCAGCTGTTGTTAAAGCATCGCCAATTTGTTTGGCTATGGGTGGGAGAGAGGGTCACAAGTGAATAAATCACATCTTCGAGTTTGCATACCTGTAGCCAGCTGTCCCAAAGTAGTCAAGCTGACATTTAATATGTAAGAGACTGGAAAAAAATATTTATTGTCTGGTAAAAAAAAACAAACGAGGCATGTCCTGTCTGTAGTATGTTTTCCTTTTCCCCACTGGGATGATGGACATGAGAGACTATTCAGAAGCAAAAAGGTATGCTGGTCAGCTGCTTTGAAGGCACCTGTCCCTGTCTGTGGCAGGTACCTGGGCACCATGGCAGCAGTGAAAATCCCAAGTGCTAAAGAACTGTCATCTTCCCAAGCCTCCTGGTACCTGACCCCAGTCTCCACTGCCTCTGTGTGGTGAAGGGTCACTGTTAAAATAAGGCACGGAGGGCTGGGACAGCTGACTGCTGCCTTCTGGGACTGCCACAGACTTCTTGCGTCTTCTTCTGTGTGAGAATTATTTTCTAGAGACGCAATGCTCACCAGCATACGACCTCATCATGAAAAGCAGACAGGATTTGTAATTCTCTGAAACTGGGTTTTCCTTTCCCAGACCTCAAAGTGCTTTGCAGGTCTTTAAGCTTTATGTTATTATGAAGGGCAGCACGAGGTACTGGAGAATCAGACCCCATCTGCCTCCAGATACTCACTTCCAGGACTTCCTGAAGTACATGGAGATCCACTCATGTAAGATGCTTCATGAACAGTGAAAATAAAAGTCCAGAAAGAGCAGTTATCTGTGGAGTTATCAAAGAACAGTGCCTGTACTCGATAAGCTGCAGAGAAAGTAAAACAGGAAAACACTCAAACTGAAGACAAAGCTGATGTGGCTGCTGAACTCTTGATAATAGCATGAATGGGAAGAACCCAACAGATCATGCACAGTGTGTCTGAAGTTATCTGAGTGATAGACAGAAATGTTATTCTTCTCACCAAGAAAGGCAGTGTGATGGTTTGAATGTGATCTCATTTTCTTCTGCTAACCAGAGTTTTCTTTCAGTTTATGCTAAAATTATTAACCAAGTCAGGGTTTCCTAGGAGAGCCACAAGGCATGGTGGGACATTTGCCATCTAATTAGCTGCCCCTGCTTAGTGCAGGGAGAAAGCTGAGCAACAACTTTTCTCTCCCCCTCAGTACCACGGTTGCATCCATCCCTGAAAGCTGGGGTGCCGTCAGAAGAGCAGAATAATTCTTGTCTTGAGGAAGCCAAAGCATGACCATAGCCTGTGCTGGAGCATGGTGCTCAGACTCACAAACTTGTGTTTCCTAGAGTTTGTACTGACACACAGGACAGTGGTGTGCTGGGGGTGATTAATGAGCAGAGCCAGTTAGCTTCACCAACTCTGGGGTGAATGCCTAACCCTCTTCCAGCCCTTGAGCAGAGCCAGTGAGCAGCACCACAAGCCTTAATCCCATCATATCCTCTTCCTTGAGAGGACAAATACCTATCTGAGAAGAGCCTGTAGGAAGGCAGGCAGGGCCTCTGAGTTTTCCTGCATGCCTTGCCTAATTGCTGTAAAATTTCCAGGGGACTTGGAGCTAAGGTGATCTGTTCCAATGCCAAGCTTCCCATGAGAACTGCAATGGCCACCATTTTTTTGGGTGCTTTACTGATCTGCCAAGTTTACATTTGGACCTGATCACACCCACAGCACAGTAATGGTGTGACAGGGGGTTTCCACCCCCAACTCCCATGCACTGCAGCTGAAATGTGATAGCTGAAATCCGAAACAGACCTACTCTCTGCAGCAGCATTATGGGCATGTGGTGGGCTTGCAATTTTCCCACACAATCTGTTGTGTTACCATGCCTTGCTCTTCACCTTTTATGAAGAGGTGCGTGCTGTGGGCTCCTCACACCACTGAAGGTATTGGCAAATGCTTGGGGTTTGCTGAAGAGCTATTAAAAGCTGCTGGCTGAAGTCAGATGGATGCTCATGGTATAATGAAAACCAAAGGTGGTAGGCATCTAGCAGAATATCCTGACCAGCACCAGGAGATTTGCGTAAGTTCTTGCACAAATATGCATTGGAGGGAAGAAATCCCCAAAGAGTTGTGTTTAATGCTTTCTTTTGCACTTCTGTACATGAAGGACTCACAGCAAACTTGCAGCCTGGGGTGGCTAGAAACTTTCCTCTTTGATTAAGAAGCAAAAAAAGAAGAAAATAGGAAGACCCTCCAGAGGTGAGGACAGGCACTCTGCCATCACAGGCAGTATTCAAATGACACTGTAATCAAAACTGTGCTTCACAGCAAGTGAGGTCGCAGCAGTGAATTTGAAAGAAACTGCAGGAAGAACCGGACATTTTAAGCAAACTGTGCTGTTTCTAGGTCTCCTGTGGCTTATCCAAATGGCCCCTGCTCCAAAGGTTCCCCATGGCCAGAGGCTGCAGTGCTGTGAAGCAACAGTCTTGCCGGTAATTGCAGAGGTCAGGCAAGTGCAAGGCATTTGGCTTTTGGCTGGTGAAAATGGGACTCTCAAGCCGCAGATGAGAAACAGTGATACTGAAACTTCATCTGAGACAATCGCTACCAGGAAGATGAAACCAGCAGTTAAGGGTGCCGGCGTGAAATGAAGCAGCCAAAGAGGCGCGTTGGCTTCAGGCACCTATGAACAAAAGGCCGTTTCATGAAGACGATGCCCTGGGAACAGTGCTGGTAGGGGGAGGAGGGCAGAAATCAAAGAGTGGGCAAAAAATAAGGTGGCTGGATATCAGTGGACAGGGTGACTCCAAAGACTGCCAGTTCTCCCAGCTGAGATGAATGGTTTCTTTCTATTTACGTAGATCCGTATGCAGAAAAACATTATAACTATGATCTAAGCAGAGTCACAGACATTTTGGCGCCTGGGCTGGTTCCCTCCTCCCACTTCAACAAGCAGGGCTTGACCCGAGTGGTGAAACGCATCCCGCAAGCCCTGAGCGTGTCACCCCACGCCATGCTGAGCCCTGGGAGCAGCACGGGCCGCCCTTCACCCGCCACTTCCCACTCGGCCTCTTCTGGAGGGGCTGCTTGCACTGGGTGACCACACTGCTTGGGGAGAGGATGCGTGGGCAACACATCCCCCCGGCCCTACCAGTGCTGCAGACCTCTCCCACATCCCACACCTTTACAACACATCCCTGCATGCATTTCACTTTGGATCCAACAAAGCCAACAGAGCCCCAGTTGCCATCCCAAGCTGAGCATGTGCTGAAGTGCTCTGGGAGCAGCCAGCTGAGTCATAAGCCGATCCAGCAATTCCTATTCAAAGGCTGCTGTCTCTGCCCTTGTGGAAAATGCATTTATTGTTTTGTTTTTTTCTTCTTTGTGCTAAGGTTCAAGCAGTGCTTTACTTGTCATTGCATGTAATGGTTTGTACTCGGCACACCAGCCCAGTGAGGGCTGATGCCAGGTTGCAGCAGTGCTGGGGCTGAGGAGGTACCCTTCATGGAGCACAGCACAGCTGTGGCTGGCACAGTGGAGCTGCACTGGGCACCCCATCAGCATCAGATAAAATGGGAAACTCAGGGACTACCAAGCTAGGATGGATCTGAGCACAAAGCTACCAAAGTGAGCAATTTGACTTGCTTTCCTCAAGACTGAATTTATCAAATTGCTTACCTCAAGATTAAATTTATCAAATTATTTGTAAGGTAAAATGTTTTCCCCTCTGCAGTCTCAAGGTGTAATGTGCAGGTGGATAAGATCTGAGGAAGGTCTCATCTCCTCTCTCCCTTCACAAATCTGCCTGCAGGCTGGACTTTGCCACAGGTTCCAGGGGTGACCCTAGGGTAAGTAATTTCACCTCTCACCTTAGGAGGGGCAATTCCATAAAACCACTTTTGTATTTTACTCATGCAAATGAACACAATGGGAGGCATCTGGCTGTGGACTGGAGCCCTGCCCCTGGACTTCCCACCTCTCCCCAGTGCATTGCACTGTGCTCAGCCTTCTGGGGCGGTGATTCCCTCCCCAGAACCTCTCCAAAATGTCTGTGTGTGAGGTGGCTTTTGGGTGCTGTCACCTTGCTGGCATGGCTTACATCCACCCTCCACGGGCCCCAAACACTGACCCCAGCTGCTTGGCAGTCACTCCTTGTCACCCACCCTGGGCAATCTGCATCACCTGCTGGCAATCAGGGTTTCAGGAGGAAAATTAAATAAAGATGCACATTGTTACTGGCAGAATAATGACTCATTATCCCCATTTTAGAGGCAGGCTAGCAGGCCACCACACTCCATAAGAAGCCAGCCATGGAATCAACAACAATAAAATAGAAGGTCTATGTTTCCTCCTTGCCAGCCCTTTTTCTTACTCCCTGGAGGGCTGCCCTGTGCAGTGCATAGGGAGCAGGCAGATTTTGGCTCAGCAGTGCTGTTTGGAGGAGGGGAGGAGTGCTGGGCCGCCAGCATTGTGTGCAGCAGAGTGCAGAGAAGCGTGGGGCTGGCTGATAAAAAGGGTAAAAACCCCCACTGACAACCCCATGGCCTTTGAATGGCAGCATCCTCCTTTGTAAACAGAATATGCAGATACATGATGTAACTCCTGGTAAATTAACTGGTTTTCCATACTGTTAAAACATGGTAATTAGATGTTTCTTGTCTATTGCCTTTGCAACAGGAACATTTTGACTCTCTACTGCTTTTACTGTTGTGGCTATGTAATTCGTAACTTTTCTGTGTTTCTGCCATTCTGCTAACACCAAATGTTAAAAGTAACACCACCTCACCTCTACATGTATTCTCAAGTATTAATTTCTAGTGCAAGCCTTTTCAAGCTTGCCTGAAAATCTGCTGTTCTTTGAAATGAAAAATTTATTCAGTGCAACATGCCAAGATAGGAGACTTCATGACAGCCTCCGAACATGCAGACCTTCACTAAATCCCCAAGACCTGGTAACATTGGCACTGCCAAGAGACACAAATCAGGCTGACAGCTCTGGTTTAGTATGTATTGTACAAACACAATGAAACTCATCTGCCCAGATCACAAACTGTAGAGTTAAATGCAAAAAGGTTGGAACGGAAAAGGAAGCATGTGAAGATGAAGTGACTTGGCACAGGTCACAGCACAGGTCATGGGCACAGCTGACAACTGAACTTTTGAATCTGTCTTTCTAAAGTGGTGCACTCTAGAAACAATTTGATTTGACTGTACTCTTACTTAGGTTGTACTGTGAGCTCTCTCCCACCAGCAGAGAAATCAATTCCCATCAGAGATGCCTTTTAGTTAGGGGTATCACACAGGATATCCCAGTGATACTGCAAAATCATCATCCAAAGGGATATCCAAAAAGTCAAATGGAGATTTTGAACAATAATACTTTTGTAGCAGCCACTGTTTTGAGAAGTCCTTCTTGTTCATATTTCTACCTAGTTGTTGCAAATAAAGCAGGTCCTTGGATGTTAGCTTTATTTGAAAAATCCACAATAGAATATGGTGTTCAAATGCCTGCTTTTATTGAATATATGCAACAGTATCACTTTGCTGCCAGCTACTCTGGTGGGTGTCTGGTCACTTCTGCTGTAGCTGCTGAAACATAGAGTGTGGTGAGGGACACAAATGACTCACAAAGTATTTAGAGGGTGCTGCAGTTCCCCTGCTTACTCTCTACATTTGTCCATCACACAAGAATGAGGTAGGATTTAAAAAAAGATGCTTAGGCAACTTCAAAACTGAATTTATATTAAAAAAAAAGTCTCAGGCTTTCTTTCAAATCAAACTGCATCTTCCTTTGTGGTTCATACCCTCCTTTTGCCACCTGTTTCAAAATGCTACTGCATCAAGAGCCCCTGTTTGGCACACAAAGCTGATCTCTTTTCCTAGTCCATCACTATTCTTGAGCCAAATTCCTTGGCCTGTTTTAACGTTTACAGTGCACCAGATAAGGGTTCAAGGAATGAACAAACATTTTCCTCTCAGGAGTTCAGTGTGTGTTTGCACAGGTTCATGGACGATTCTTGGGCATTATTCAGCTCACCTAAGCTATGTGCAGGAGGTGTTTAAGTTAGGACCACAGATATGCTGGACTCACTTTGCAGTGAACTTGGAAGGATGGTTCTTTCCAAAGGGTAAACCAGCCCATTTGACTTCCAAAGAATCACTGGAAATTCCTATAGCTGTGGGTGATATAGGATGAGTCTAAGTCTTACAGCATGTCATTATTTCAGGGTTCACTTGTGTCTGATGCTGGCCTTTGGGTTCCACCGTTTGCCTGGGTGAGCATCCCTGCTAATCCTGTAGGTTCCATGCATGTAGGCATGCTCTCCCTCGTACTGCAGTCAGCATGGTCCGGGGACACCCCATGGCTCCTGGGCTGTTCTGTGGCCATGTCCTGATGGCCTGCTCTGTACAACACGAGAGCAAGGGTTGAGTCTCTCCAGCACTCTGGGCAGGTCAGTCCCTCAGGCTTTAGCTCAGTAAACACTTGAGGTCACCACTGGTAACCATGCTCCAGCCATGGGTCCAGGGCAGGAAGGCAACCCAAGTCTTGGTGTTGGTGAGTCTTGTCTGGATATAGGCAGGAGAAATCAGGAGCCACAGTGCAGTGCAGACTTTACTGATTGCCACTTACTGGCCTGAGCCTTGATGGCCTTACTTCAGTAGGAGGTCACACAGGCTGGTGAAGGGGAGGTGGGTGCTATGGGTTTTAATAGACATATTGTAGCACACTAACATGGGATGAATAGCAGAGGGTCCCAAACACCACTCTGTGTGTTCAGCCAAAGGAGGCTGAACAGCTGAAATCCGCCATCCATTTAGTAAATGGAAGATCTTCAGCCAACCCCCTGCACCTGGCCTGACTGGCCCAGCCCTGCAGGAGGTGATGAGGATTCAGGGTGCTGCAGAGGCTTAAGGGGTGCCCCAGACAGCCAACCTGATTGCTGTCTCAAGTCTGTCCTCCCATTTCCAGCTCTGAGTTCTTGTTCCCATCCTTTTTGAGATCCCAGAACAGCCCTTTGTCAACTGCAGTAGTTATTTATAATGACAAATTATATTAGGAAAGAGCTTGATATCTTTTAAATTGCATCTGATGAAATCTGCCTGCAATGGCCACATGGGTGAGAAAATCCCCTTGGCCCCCTTGGAGCCTTTTGGCTCTCAGTGCTGGGCTCATACATCACAGCCACTCCATTAGTCCTAGCTTAGGGCCCTCAACTTCACATGGAGAAGTCCCTGCCCTCTCAGCATCCATGAACCCTTTCTCCAGTTCATCCCACATTCACCACAAAGCTGGTGCTTTGGCCACTGCAAAGGGCAGTGACTAACTCATGGGCCAAGGCCAAAGCTGGAAGGCTCAGAATTTTTTTTTCTTACATGTAAGAAGTATCCAGCATTCTTGGGAAGTCATTAAGAGACTTTCAGGTGACCTTACCTTGCCTTAGTTCTGACCTCAGATTAGAAATTAATTTTTGAGCCAGTCCCATTAGAATGCAGTGAATGATCTACTTTGTACAAGCTGATCATCCTCACCTCAAATACACATACACAGACCTGGGAGGAGAGAGAGGTAGAAAAAATAATAAAGTGAATATAACAGAAGTAAATCAATATGAAAAAAAATAAAGGTTCAATCTTAATTTCAAACATTATTAGAAATGACATAACATGAAGAGGTGAAACTCTTTCCCTCACAGGCAGCCTACAGACAACCCAAAGATGACCATGTTGTTAAATGTGTTCCTATTCTATCAACGGCAAAGAAGCTCAAATTAAAACAGAGCCCGATTTTCCTATGTGCTTTCCAAACCCAGGGTTTTTCCTGCCCTGTCTCCTTGCACCCTGTTTCCAGGGTGGTGAGCTGTAAAACAAGGTGCCTGTGTTGCTTGGTGGATGTTCCTGCCCTCCCTTGGTGCCAGGATGGGCATGTGGCTGCACCCATGATTACCTGAGCCAGCAGGAGACAAATCTCTCTCCTAGACTTCTTCATTGCTGCATCTCAGCTAATTTGAGTGAAATTTATGTGTATTATTGTACTTAATCCCCTAGTTGCTCCAACCTGCAAAAACTCCTGTGAAGCTTGAGGCATAGCTGAGACCTAGCTTTCCAAAGTGACAGGCACCAGCAAGTTTCATTGCTGCTTGGTGGATTTGGGAATGCAAGATGATTGGGAAATTATGGGTGCAGATGCTCTGTATAGGTAGAAGATAGGATTCACGGCATCTAATTTTGGTAATCTGTAAGCCAAGTGATGCGTTTTGGTGGCCCATCTCCTCCGGTCACCTGCAGAAGCAGGAGTCCTCAGCAGACGGTTTGTCCCTTCTATTTCAGATGGTCAGGACCATGCGAGTCTCCGCTTCTCTCTGTGGATTTGGAGGGCTCATGGAGGGTTACTCATCCTGCAGCACCATCACTGTCCCCAGTCACGGAGGGATGTTAGGTGACTCTCAGAACAACTGCTTAAATTTGGGCCAGACCACACCAGGGGAGAGAGTAACAGAGCTGTGCTGGCCAGACCTGGGAAGCTGGGCTGGTTTTCTGCCGATGTGAAGAGAATCTGCTCCATTGCTCCTATCCAGGACTGTGAGCAAGAGCACACGCTGTGCTCTGCATTCGCCAAGCAGGTTCAAGGTCTCCCTTTTCTGCTCACCTTACAGGAGTGCTAAAGATAAACACCTGCACTTTTCTAGGCTGAGAGTGCTAAAAGCAAATGCCACCGCTGCTCAGCTTTTCAGATGGTTGACAAAGCTCTGTAAAGGTCCAAGTTTTATTTGGAAATGAAAAGATCTTTGTGCCAAACAGAACATAGCTTGTGCGCTGCTGAGACCGACAGTCACTAAAACCAAGCACATCTGCTGATGCAACCTAATTGCTGTTTTGATTGCCCAGCCATGACGGGGCATAAAAATATTGTCTGTCTACAAAAAAAGAATGAAAACTCACTTGACCATTTTGTGCCCAAATACCTTGGCACCCAGCCCTGCCGAGCTAGAGTTGGGCAATCTGAAATCAAAAATTCCCCAGTGGAACCAGCTCCTAACAATACAAAGCTGTGCCTGTCTGACTGGATGGGCTGTTTTCATGACTCTGAATAAAAATCACGTCTAGAGCACTGCATGTTTCTGTGGGGGCTGTGCAAGCAGGCGGGCACACTGGCCTGTGCCTGGGAGCTTTCTGAGTTAAGTAGGCAGAGAATGAGCCACTGTTGAAAGCCAGTCTCTTGAGGCTTATGGGCTTTCTGCTTGCCTGTGGACATGGATCCTTACAAAATGCCATTAGGAACATTGCTGAAGCAAAATGGCAGGGTTGGAGCTAATCTCCAATTAGGAGAGACCACATCTGCTTACTGAAAGAAGTTCTTGACTCTTCTTGTGAAGCTTCCAGCATTCTCGCAGTTGGAAACAGGAGCATGGCCTCCTCAAATGCAGGTATAAATCATAAGGATGTCTCTCTTTCCCTTGATTTTGATCAAAACCAGATGTTGTACCTAACCCTGTTGTCTAACAGCACAACTTTTTAACAAGTTACACCAGCATGGCGGACACTAACTTTCCTCCTCCCTGCTCCAAGTAATGTGGACATTGCACAGCCCCAGGCTCTGTGCTAGGGGCTGGTACATACCAGCTGGACTGGGATGGACTGGGCACCCCTGCCACAGCCAGCACAGCCCTGCAGGATACTGCTCCAGTGCAAGTTGTCTGGGCCAAATCCAGCCTCCCACAGTCCAGCTCTTCTGGATTTACCTGGTTATAGGAAATGAATAAATGGGAGCTTGGGTAGGGGTAAGCCACAGAATCACAGAAACATAGAATTGTTTGCACTGCCATGTCCACTACTACACATGTCCCCAATGCCACATCTACATGTCATTTAAATGACTCCACCACTTCCCTGGGCAGCCTGATCCAGTGCTTGACAACCCTTTTGGTCAAGAAAATCTTCCTAACATCCAAACTAAACCTGCCCTGGTGCATCTTGAGGCTATTTCCTCTTGTTCTATTGCTTGCTCCTTGAGAAAAGAGGCTGACCCCACCTCACTACAACCTCTTTTCATAGATCAGTAAGGTCTCCCCTCAGCCTTCTTTTCTCCAGGTTAAACAACCCCATTTCCCTCAGCCACTCCTCATCAGAGCTGTGCTCTATAAACTTCAACAGCTTCATTGCCCTTGCAAAGAAAAAGATTGATCTTTCCCTCCCATTAAAAGGGCTATTGATTGATCTGTCCATTTAATAGGCTTCACCTGCCAAACCCCAGCTTGCAGCCTGTCTCTGTCCCTTCAGCCAGCTCCTCATACCACTGCTTTTGTGTTTTTCTTCCCCCATCATGGAGCCTTTCAAGTTTTTCTTTAAAGAGTGAACCAAGTGATTTCAATCAGCTGCCAGCCCAGCCCTGTATCATTGAGGGGCTCCTGGCTGCTCCCTGGCTGTTCTTGGCACTGCAGCATATGAAATCCCCGAGATCCACTCCTCCTCCCTCAATACAAAATGTCAGACTGGCTTAAAATTTTTTAATGTGGGGGTTTTTTGTTTGGTTGGTTGGTTTTTTTTGAGGTGTTTTTTTGGTTTGGTTTTTTTTCTTTTTTCCCCTAAATTCCTCTTGGGAACCAGTGCGTTTCACACACTTGGTTAGAGAGAAGCTGCTGTGCAGCAGAGTCAAGCTCTTGCAGGGCTCTGACTGCAGCATCCATCAAACACTCTGGGGCATTGCAGTCACCTGATCACAGGTGACAAAAGAATGAAAAAGATGGGCTGCCCCTTTTCACAGCCTGCTGGGCAGACCCTAACTGCAAGTCTGGTTGTGTCACTGCTGTATTCAAACCACCAAGGAAAAATCAGGGAGTCTAAAATCAGTTCTGAATTGCATGTTTTCTCTGAATTATGAGAATGCGTAATACAGTAGTCAAAAGAGCTGGTGTGGCTTTCACCATGTCTCCATGTTGCATAATCCCCCTCATCTTGCCTCCACTGGCTTCCCTTTGGGTTATCCTTGGCACTGCACCAGTGGGTCCCATGTAGACGCTGACCTGTGTTCTCCAGACCAGAGGATCCAGCACCTTGACTTTGGCCACTGTAGATCCAACAAAAAGAAAAGAATGCTGCATCTTGCTGAACAGCCTCTCCTTTTGGCCACAGGGAACAAGGGCGGTTTTCAGGATTAACATCTTGTGATTCCCCACAGTCAAGAGCCCTTTGGGAGGATGTCTGGGGAGTGGGACCATTTGTGGAGATCTCCCAGGGAGAAAGAATGAAGCTACTGCGGAGAGGTTGTGTCTACTCCCAGCAGCGTTTCCAGGCAACACATTGCTGTTTACAGTCAGGGGTAACCAGTTAATTTGGAGGGATGGATCTGCATTTATTCCATGTTCAGCTCCACAGATGAGACCAAAAAAAAGTTTACTCCAAAATAAATAAACATTCGCAATGGTGAAATTCCAAAAGTCATTTGAGAAAACTTTTAGATAGTATTTTGTGTGTCAACCATTCACCAGTATTCCTAAGACACTCAGACAGAAGGCTCAGGGAGGATGGCTTTCTTAGCATGGCAGCCCTGACTGAGATCAGTCACCTTTGCCAGGGTCTTTCCATGCAGCAGAGGGAAGCTCTGGGAACTTGGTGTACCCATGATCCTTGTGCCTGGGATTCAGCAGGGCAGCCTGCCAGTGGAGCTGTGCGTGAGCTGACAAGAAACAGGGATGGCTTGGAAACCCACCTGGCAAGTGAGACTGTACTGGAAAATTGCCTGGTTTCTGTCAAAGTATTGTCAAAATCATCCCATTCTCAAAGTATGTTTTCTTTGTGTCAGGTCAGCATTTTCAGGGTAAAAAAACCCCAACCACCCCCACCCCCCCCCCCCCCCCCCAAGGAAAACAACAAAAAAAAGTTGGAAAGTTTTCAACCAGCAATCAGCCCAATGGCCATATGTTGTTGGTGTTCACAAGTCTCCAAAAAGAGGTTTCTAAGCCAACTCTGCATTTCACACAGGCCCATAGTGAGACTGAGGAGGGTGAAGGAGAGCAAAGGCACTTGGCTCCTCTGAGACCTGCATCTCCACAATCTGATCCCAAAAAGAAAATGCTATAGCTGAGTGTGACCAGGATTACAAATACTCAGCAATGACTTCTTGAGCAACAAGCACTTTATTGACTCCTTCAAAGCAAAATCTGCCTGTCTTGCTCAAAAGCTGACCATTTCTAAGTCAAGGACCTGATGTTCTCCACCAGATTTCATCTACCACAGATGATACAGATGCAAGATATTTTCTTTTTTCCCAACATCTACACTACCTAAGGAGCACCTGTTGTCCATGCTTCACAGGAGAATGTGAGTACTGTGTTACCTCGTGAGCTTGTTCCACCACCAAATCAGTCCTATCCACAAAAAAAGCAATTCCCTTCCTCATTATAAGCACCTGGCTTTGCTGTGAGAGCAGGACCATCCAGAATTACCAGTCTATCTAAAACCAGAAGAAACCTCTGTCAGAATTCTGGATAGTGAAAAGGACAAAGCCATAGCATGAATGGAAAATAGGTTGTTTCTGGGAGGGATGTGCCTCCCCTCTGAAATGCTGAGGTAGTGGTTGATGCACAGTGTAAGATCCAGTTTGCTACACTCCACTCCCCACTCAAAAATGAGGTCCAAACATGCAGATGCTGGTAATCACTGAGGAATAGCTGCTTTGATGAACAGAAAGTTCATGTCTGCCTTCCCAGATCGGTCATCTCCAGGCAGGTGGACACTGCCCCAAGTGACCATGTCCAGTGTCACTGCAGTAAAGAATTCATTTAAGTTGTGAAGTGACATGAACTAAGCTGATGGTACACCTGGGGAAACAACACACTAAATCCAGTGTCAATTCATGCTGCAGTAGACATTTTCATCTCTGAAGACAATCTCCCTTCAGCGATCAGTACAGCCTCCTCTTCTCCCTAATGGTCTTAAGTCATGGTTTACTGCTAAATGACAAGTATGTTCAATACTATTCTCGTGCATAGGTAACACACTACTTTTATTTTTTGGATTGCAGGTTGCTGATTTTTCCACCAAGACAACATTTCTTGTAGTTAACCATATTTTTGGGTCGCATTTATCTCACCCTGCTTAAAAGTCTACAGTAATAGTCTATATCTGAGCTGATTTCACTGGGAAACTTTTGATAGTCTTTGGAAGAAACAGGCACCTACAGAATGCAATGTACCTGTTTTGCTTTAAAATTCTTATTTAGGATGACATGAATTGAAACATCCAAGGGATCTGTAAGTCTCCAGGTGAATTCCACCCTTGTATCCCAAGGATTTAAGATTCTGAGAGGATGAACCGTAAAGGACCAAAATTAGACTTTTGTCCAGGATGCATTGTCTCTTTGGTTTCCCACTGCCTTATTTCAAGGTGCCACTGAGACTGAGAACACAAGACTCTGCTGCTGATGTTCATCTTGGGTCCTTGCTATTGCACCAGTGACAGCAGCCTCTGATGGGAGGCAGTTGACAAGCAAAGAAGTTGATACCAGGAGTGACTTTGTATCACCATACCAGAAAAACACTCATATTTCCTGCCCAGCTCCTGCTCCTTGTCTCACACTGAAGAGCTTTCCAGGCATTATACTAAAGCCCCTCCTATGCCCTTCTTAAATCCCCTTTTGTCACTGTGGCCAAACAGAGGTAAATGTGAATGCAGTCACTCCCTAGGCTGATCTCTGGCTAACCCCTAAGTCCTGCTGCCGCAGTCCCAGAAGTGGGGAGGAAGTCAAAACTGGTTCATCTCACATTGCCAAGGGTTTCACCCATTTGTAGTAGAAGGCCTTCATCTCTCCTCTCCCCATGATAAGACCACCTTTAAAGAAAGAGAAGACTCTTTTTGTAACTAGAACCCTCCCTAGATTCTATTAGTACCAGTTGCCCCCATTTCTGATGCTGTTCTTTCTCTCACAGAAGCCAAACTATATGGATTGCCTTAGGGATTCAGCACTTAATGAAGTCTTATTCTTTCCTCTTGCTCACACAGCAGAACCATCACACTCTACCCCACACCTAAGTCTCTCAATATAACCAATACGTAATGACTGGAAGAAAGGAAATTTTATAGCCCCTCTTGCAGGCCAGGCCCCTTTACTGGTAATCCTCTCTGTTACCAGCAAGGTGGGTCTGCTGTGTAAGGTGAAATGAATTCAAAAATCCAAACTGGTACTGATGCAAATAAAAAGCAGGGAATTTTTTTCTTAACAGATGTCACCTATTTGAATTCTTGCAGAAGTCTTACTCAGTGTCAGAGCTGAGTCAGTCCTACAGTGCATGGCCAAAGTAACATCTTGTTGGGATATGTTTGGGGAGGGGAGTGGGAGTAAAGGGGAGGGAGGGGGCTAATCATACTTCATAATTTCTCATCTTCCGAAATAATCTGTTTTCTAAAAGCACTGCTAAATCCTTGTGCTAGCAATCCACCATCTGCTCCTTCTTTCAAAACACCCACTATGTAGTCTGCTGTCTTGTTATACTGCCAAAACTCTATATACTGTGGGTAGAATAGTCTCTACTTTCAGATGCTTTTCTTAGGCGACAGGGGAAAAAAAACCTTTGGAATTAGCACCAAATATAAGCTAGTGCATGGCCATGCAGCTTGCTCTTATTCTGCAATCTGTGGAGTAATCTCAGCAGCAAATAGGCAACTAAATTTTATCCATCTAATTCCAGGCAGGGGCTCTGGTATCACCCTCCAGCATCAACTGGAGCTGGAATGTTTTGGGTAATCTCCGGAATGCCTCAATAGAATTATAAATCCATAAATCAAAGCAGTCATTATGTATTTGAATAATATGTGGATCAAAGTCTCAGATTGAGGGCCCCTTTGTTCCCATGCTCTTTTTATATCTTACTCAGTGAGCA
The DNA here is from genome assembly GCF_965178545.1 of Coloeus monedula. Classification (NCBI taxonomy): domain Eukaryota; kingdom Metazoa; phylum Chordata; class Aves; order Passeriformes; family Corvidae; genus Coloeus; species Coloeus monedula. Next base: position 38,881,554 of record NC_138783.1, read on the forward strand.
TCTATTCAATGAGAAACAATTACAGTGAATTTAGAGCAAAAACATACAGTGCTAATGGAGCTCTGAAGACCTCCTCTGTCAAACCATTTAAGCATATGCTTAATTTTAAGTGCATGAGTGGTAAGAGTGGAACTGCACACAAAAGAGTGGTATTTAGTTCAGCAGTATTTTGAATTGGTATCTAAATTTAAATTATCGATCTCTCCAAATTGAGCCTTTTTCAAAGTAGTTCATCTTTACTCTCCCACCCAAACACTCTCCTAGCAGCATTTCATACCACAGGTCTGTGCAAATACCGCATTAAATCCTGCACATCCTACTCTAAGGCGAGCCTGTCTTCAGTAGGAGCAATTAAAAAAAAGAGGAGCAAGACAAGGGCCATGTCTCATTAAACAGAGCAATTATCCTGGGATATATGAGTGTTGGTTTTTTGCCAAAGGGAAGCTGAGACAAAGCAACCAAGTGAGTTATGATGTGCATCGACTCAGTCAGTTCCATGACAGACACAGGACTAGACCGTTGGATCACAAAATGCTGCCACCAGAAACATCAGCCAAAATCTTCCTGCCTCCAGTCTGGGATAATCCCAGCCAGTCCAGTGCTCCTTTCTCATCTGAAAGGACATTTCTTGTGATGAAAGGTAATGTTTAAAACACTGTGCTGGTAAGCCTCTGAAAAGCAGTACAAACAAATAAAGGTATGACTGTACCTCCAATAAAGGAAGAAGTAGCACTGATGGGTCTGGAAGAGCTCTTCACACGGCTGTGCTAATGCTTGCTAGGCAGAAGTGAGGCCAGCAGACAAGGGCTTTGGTGCACTTTGTTTACACACTGGGAAGTAGGAAAACCCTCTGCATTTAAACCACCTGTGGCAAACAAAACAAATCTGACATCTCTGCTCTGCTCTGCTCCAGAGAGGCTCCACTGGATGCACCCTGGTGTTGGGATGAAGTGAGGCCTTGAGGAGGCTTGCATGGATATTTGGGAAACATGCGGATCATCCTCCAACATAGCTCCTGCCCCAGTGCCTGAGCTGCTGCCTGAAGAGACTTCCAGCTGTTCAGGGGCCACTTCCCTGCTTCAGCCCAGCTCATGTGGGTGGTCAGGCTCAGTCCCTCGCTAGAAAACTTCCCCTGCTGTGACTTGCCCTTTCACATTGGCAGAAGTAGGAATTGTGAAACGTGTCAAGGTGATTGGGAGCACAAAGGTGGTCTGCTCACAAGGTGAAAATAAAACATTATTTTAAAAGACAGATGTTGCAAAGGACTGAATAAGATCAGAAGATTGCATAAAGAGCAGTGAGAGGAGCTCACATTGCTGAGAAAGTGAGCCAGATTTTTACCACACAACCAGCTGTGTGGACTGGGGAGGGCTGTCTGGAGTAGAAACCTTTCCAAAGGGAGCAAAAGAGAAATGGATAATCTTTTACTCCAGAGAGAAGGAGAGTTCCTCTCTTGCTTCAGCACACATCAACTCACCTACTTAACTTTAAGCATAGTCTTAACCCTTAAGGTCTTTCCAAGCTGCCAAATCCCAGCTCTTCTTGCTCTATTTAAAAAAAAAAAATTGCTTATGTATCAGCTACAAAATCTCTTACCACACTTCTCACAGAAAGACCAGACCAAATATGAGCCTCCAACTGGGTGGCAGAGAAAAAATTCTTTCTAGACTTGTAGTTAATGAACATACTAGAGACTGCCATGTTTTGTCTTAGAATCTCCCAGTGGGGATGCTGCTCTACAACTTTTCTGGTGGACATGACTAAAATCCGACGAAAATAATGGCAAAGACTTATTCAGGTCAGCTACTGTAATGTGAGAAAAAGTTGTTTATGTCCAAGCTCTTTTTCCCTTGTATGTTTCCCCCTCTTTAAACGCTCTTCAGTTTGGCCCCAACTGAATCACAGATCAAAGCACTTTAGCTTTTGAGACCAAATTGCAATTTATAATGTCTGTGGTTTTAGCTAATCTGTCTCTGTGTCATCTCATTTTAAATCAACAGAAAGCAGCACAAAACCCCTCATTTTGGTATGCCCTGTTGAATGAGGGATTTTAACTCAGCCATCCTGTTACCAGTTCTCTCCCCAGGTAAATGGGGTTTTCTGCCTTTATCTGAGGGAGCTTTGTTCCTATTGTAAACATCAATTTTGTAAACAATTTGTGTTCCACTGAGGTGAAACAACTACATCTCCAAACTTAAGTTAGGTTCTGGTTTGTCTCCTTTCTTATAACTTTAACTGTAACAAAGGGTAGCTTAATGCTGTAAATAGCCTTTCATTTTTAATTAAGACAGTCCTAATTTCAAACCCACTTGAACAGTCTGGGTTTAAAAGTTCAATTCATGCCACAGTCTCATTTGTTCTTCACAGCAAAGACCATGGCAAACAGGCCAATTCTAGTGGAAACACTGCTCCCCAGCTCCCAAAAAGCACTGCTGTGTGATTCCTTGTTTTGTGCTGATGCTGCTCCCCTGACAACAAAGGGAATCCACCAAAGTAGCATGAGGATGAGTCAGCCCCAGGGTGCATCACACATCAGCATGTCACTGGAACAGCTGAGCACATCTCCACTGGCTCCATGAGCTCTCTACTGGGCTATCTGCATCCCTGTGTCCCTGCACATTTTACTGTGTACCACTGTACCGGAAGAGAAAATCCAGCCTGATGTAGCCATTTCCTATTCTGATTTCACTCCTCCATCTCACCTTCCTCTCCTTTTTCTTGCAGCCTGGCAGAACCTTTCATGCTGTGCCCTGGTTAGCTGTCTCACTATTCCTGCATCCCCTACCTCGAGCCCGTGGGAGAGGTGGGTGCATGCTGGGTGGTGGCTGAAGCAGCCACGAGTGACTCCCACACCATCATATCCTGGGAAAGTCAGAGACAGAGAAATGGGCTCCTCGTGTTGAGGCTACAAATTAGCTCTCTTGGAGCAGATCTCCTTGAGGAACAAGTAACACATGAAACTCCCACTAATGCCAACCTGGCTTTTGTTTGGGATTGCCTAACTCTGATGAATAATCCAAGAGTCCAGCCTGTGCTACTTTCTATTTAACCGCATCACTCTTCAAAACAAAACCAACCAAAACCCAAGCAAACAAATACCCCTCCAGAGCAAGCTGATGTCTGACCTAAAGTTAGGCTCTACAGAGTAAGGTGAACTGGAGAAAAAAGAGCTTTATGTTCATGGCAGGGATACTTTGTGTGGAGGGAAGAACCACCTTTTGCAGCCAGAGCAAACGTCCACACAGCTCAGTCCACGCTCAGTCTTGTCCGTAACAGGAGTTCAAGCAAAGAGATAAAAGCAAAGAGAAAAAGCAAAGCCAAGATCTTCTTGGCCTGAAAGTTGTATCCAGAACATTACTTTCAGCAGCTCTTGTTGGGTCTGTCCTTTACTAACTTGTCTGAAGTATTGGCTTCCAATTTTCATGCCACCAAGTCCCACAGTTTAATTATGTGTTGACTGAAAAAGTACACCTACTCGTTTGTTTTAAAGTTCAGTCTGGGTGCTGGCATATCTCAGGTCAAATAAGAGTAAAAGCTAAAAGAACAAATGAAATTTTCAGAGCTGTTACTTGCACACACATCTTATTCTCAAAATATGACCCAATTTCTTTCCACATCAGTTGAGTAAGTTAATACTGAGGCTGTGTGACAAAAATGGCTCTTGTACATTTGAGTGTCCAGAGACTAAAGCCCGTGCAGGGCCTCAAAACCCCAGGTGCTGCAGTCCTGCCCTTGGGGAGGTTCGGGTGCGGGGAACAAGGGTTTCCAAGGATGAGGGCAAAGCAGGGCTCTCACCAGACCCTAGTGGGAGGAGAGTCAGATTCTGTGGAGCAGTTCGTCTTTGGTCCCCATGATCTCCCTATTTAAGTTTGAATCAATTGTCTCCTACATCAGTGTAAAGCAACCATCTTCTCCCAGTCAAGGGCACCAAACCCATCCTGAAAGATATGGACCACTCTTGCTGCTACAGTAATTTCCAGCCGCCTCTTCCTCTGACAACGTGTCCTAAACCTCTCATGATGCTGGTAGAAACTGTGAGTATAAAGAGGAACATGACTGATAGCCTGAATGGGCTTCCTGTGGAGAATGCACAACCCTGCAGACAGGGCAGCGCTGCCTCCAGCTCCGCTGCTGGCTCATCCCCCAGAGAGAAACATCCACCTGGCTCTGCCCAGCTCTTCCTGGTGGCACACAGCCTGCCTTCTGGGCTGTGCAAAACCTCAGGCCAGGAAGGATGCCCACCCTCCTGGGAGGCAATTAGAGTTTGTGTCACTGCACATGGAGGAGTTGAAGGGAGACGTGAATTAGACCATGTCAGCAGTACAGTTCTTTAAAAGTTGGGGTGTACCTTGGGAAGGTATCCAGTTCATCCAGTTTGGCAGGGGTAAGGGGGAGAGTGGAGGAGGAAGGAGAACATGCTGTCAGGAAAGGATAGCTTACCTCTGAGCCTGTTTCACTGAAAAAGAACAGGTGGCACTCTGCCTGTCAGACAGAAACTGAAATAAACTCTGCAAGATGGAGGGATTCCTGGCATTACTGAGCTCTGCAGGAGCACGTACCCTGGTCATCTTTCCAGATCTGTTGCCATAGGTTTACAGCAAGAATATAGAATTGCCTGAAAAGCAGCATTCCAAGAAAACAGAGTTAAAACAGCTCAAATGTGACAGGCCTAGCCCTACCCTGCAGAAGGCATTGGCAAAAATACCTCTTGATTTCTTCTTTGTGGTTTTCATGTTATAATGTCCTGTTTTGCCCTTGAGTACCATATTGGTATCCCCTGTAAAGGATGGGTAGCAGGGCCCAGTGACCAGGAGAGTCACACACCGACAGTGAGTCAGAGGGCCCTCCCAGTGCACCCAGAACCCCACCACTGGGACAAGCTAATGCTAGTTGGATTCAAGCAGTGGGCTGGGTAGCAGGAGGTGGTAACACCCACGAGGGACAGAATGGGGAGCATATGACCAAGTAATGGTTAAGGTTGGGCAGGGGACTCTTGTGGGACCCCAGAGATTGAGAAGTGAGGAGAAGACACTGGGAAAAGGATAGAAGAATGAAGAGGTGAGACATTTTCAAATGGTTACTGAGATATGTTTGGAAGTAGAAAGTTGAATTTTCCATTTCAAATGTAATTTGAAATATTTTGTTTGACTTTCAAGATCTCCTTCTTCTTCATGGCTTCATCAAGGGCAGGTCCTGCCTGACCAACCTAGTGGCCTTCTATGATAGAAAGATTACAGCAGTGGACAAGGGAAGGGCTATGGATGTCATCTACCTGGACTTCTGCAAAGCCTTTGACACAGTTCCCCACAACACCCTCTCTCTAACTGGAGAGAGAAGGATTTGATTGGTGGACTGTTCAGTGGAGGAACTAGTTGGATGGTTGCATCCACAGAGCAGTGGTCAACAGCTGAGAGTCCCAATGGACATCAGTGGTGAGTGATGCTTTGCAAGGGAGTTTGGACCTCCTTTTCCAAGTTGATTTGCCAAGGTATATACTAAAGTAATTTTTTTTTCTTTGGCTGAGTCCGGTCCATGGAATTTCATATTATTTAGTACAGTCCTATGAAAGCTCCCCAGCATTTGGAGAGAAGCTGTACTTATGCTGGTATGCTTATCATTATCAGTGTTAAAGAAATAACTTTGCAGGGTGCCTTGACTCAAGTTTTTCCATTGAGGTAATCTGGATGAGTTGTTCAGATGTACATATATTTGAGATTTTGATCTTTTGTACCGGTTTGAGACAAAATAATTTTATAATATTTTAGTCATTTTTGCAGGAAAAGAAATATTGTTCCTTCCAAGTCTACCTTAACCTGGCTGCAATATCCTGAAGTGAAGGCTGTTTGTGCCTGTTAGTAATTGCAGTTGTTCTGCTAATTGCAGATGGATCACTTATCAATACAACAGCTTTGTGATTTTTAATTCTGCTAAGCTTATTGACATAATGGTATCTCTAAGTTCTTCAGGCTGCTTAGCCATTGTAAAAAATCAATTCCTTCAAAAAAAGGTCCATCTTCTTTATTTCAACCAACTTCCTTTGCTCCTGGAGTTGCAAGAATGGTCTGTTAGCCAACCAGCCCAGCAGAGCCCAGCAGGGAATGCTGATACCTCTGGAAGTACATAACCCAATTCGGAGTGATGCCTGGCCCACTAGGGCACAGGAATCATTGCTTTGACAATACGTGGGCAAGAACATTTGAGAACATGTGCTCTGCAACACTCACTACTGACCTGTGATTCATCCATCCTCTCCTGCTCTAAAGAGCCTCTGACCTTTCCCTCTTTATTTTCTTCTTGTCATATCCTTACAGAGTGCTTTAAAGAGCACCAAACAAACTGGGTGGTACAATACCTGCAGCCTAAATCATAGTTTCTGAATTCCCCTTCCTAGCAGCCATGTATGTCACCATACCCTGACGGGTGATTTCATTTTGGTAGTGCCTTGAGCTTTTCCTTGGGGGCTGCAGGTAATCCTGATGCCTCAGGGAGCCTGGGCAGCTCATGCTGTTCCTGCCACCAACTCTGCTACGTTTTATCATTTTATTGATGCAGCCTCTGGAGATAATGACTTTAGGTAAAGAGTATTTCTTTGCTGTCCTGGGATGCAGTGAGCAGGAAAGATCTGTTTAATCTTAGTGTTTAAATCCAAGGGGGTGCTTTCCCTTTTAGGATGGGACAGATTAGGATTGTCTATTTTTGCTATCACCTGTCCTAGCAGAAGACTGGAGTGTGGCAGCCCCCTGCATCCCCTCCTTGTCCTCACCACCCTGCAGGGTGGCTGTGAGCTGTCTCTGTCCCTGCTTCAATTTCTCTATCTGTGAATGGGAATTATTGTCCTGAAGAACCTTGGGACTTACTGGTGAAAATGTAATGTAAGCCCTTCAGTGTGCTATGGGGTCTGCCTGTTCCCATGCTTCCAACTTTATTAGAAAGCTCTGAAAACTTCATTTATCATCTGTATTTCAACAATACGCTGAGCTTCTCCAAAGTAAGGAAGCCCTTATCCCATGTGTTCTTTGAGCATGGTCTGCCTCCTAAAAAGTCTAGGAATCTCTTCAGTTATGGCTGCAATACGTCACTTTGAGCCATTTGCAGATCTTTCCCTCTGCTTGTGTTCCTCCCTGCAGCCACCAAGGAGTCTGTACACCTCGGAAAGCTGTTGAAGGGGATACAAAGTGTTCTGTCTGGTGTTGCATGGACCCTGTCACCGGTCCCTGTGTGGATTGCTGCTCCAAACCAAGCATTGAAGGAAGGGCACAATGCTAGAATGTGGAGGATACCTTTGAGCAAGGATCACTGCATGTGGTGCCCTGCAAGATGACATGTTTCCCGCTTGTCCCTGGTACCCATGCTAAGACACCAGAGAGGTCACACATCCAGTCCATGCCTGGCATGTGTCACAGGGCAGGAGGGAAGCCACAGAAGCAGCAAGGGAGCAGAGTGGAGGAAGCAGTCAGGTCTATTGTTTGCATTTTCACCAGAGGGTTTGTCACTATTGCATTTGACAGGTTCAGCAGCAGGTCAGAGACCAAGTTACCATAGCAGGATGGGGTGGTTGTGCTTCCTTCCCGGGCTGGAATACAGGCAAAGCTTCTGACCCTGTGAGAACAAACACAAGATGGATCACAGATGCAAGATATGAGACCAAGAAGCAAGAGATTTAAGGTCTGATTCCTCCTAACTCACCAAGGGTAACTGGAACCAGTTTCTATGCCCAGACAGGATGCAAGATTTTGAATGCAGATCAGCCTTTCTGGTCCCTGGTGATCCCTGGTGAGTCATTACCACTTGGGCAAAACTTGAGTGAATACATGGGCCAATTTGAGAAGCTCAGCTAGTCCTGGTAGCTGGGACATCCAGTCTGGTTCAGCAAGCTGTCCAGCTGAGCTTCATGAGAAATCTTGCAGCCTTTGTTTCAATCTTGACACTGCCGGTGTTCCTCAGTGGCTGGCAGTCCCAATCCAAAGGTCAGAGAAATCAGTGACAGAATTTCCACTTTTTCTGAAGAACTTCAGACCTAAAAGGATTGTTTCATGGTCCATTTTCTGTCCTTCCTCGCCCTGCCCCCAACATATCTTGTCCCTCAGTAATGCTGATAACATGGTTTTGGCAGCTGTAGACTGACCATATTCCCAGTTCTGGGAAGAAGCACCAAATGCCAGGTATCTAGGGTACATCTGACCTTACTTTGCACCTCCTCAGCCTCCTTCTTGTTCTACTTCCTGCCTCTTCTCCTCTTGCACCCAGTGCTTTTTGTATCTCATGTAAGCAGGTTGGCTCTAAACACACTTAAAATGTAGCAGCAGGCAGATTCTGCCCATACCTTTGCACAACAAGGCTGCAGGAGAGTGAAGAGAGCAGGAACGAAAAGTGAAAAGCAATCTGGACATGTGTGAAGAGTTTTGTGCTTTGGAGGTGTATTTTATTTTTTACTTGTTTTGTTTTGTAGCTTTGCAGATCCTTTCCTTGAAGCTTGTCACAGGAGGTACAGTTTGCTCTTGGCAGCAGGGTAGGAGACTGTGGGGATGAATTCCCACTAAGTGCCCAAGAAGTGCTCAGACTCAGTCTCCGTGCCCACAAATAGACATACAGACCATTTTGTGCACAATGAAAGAAGCTGCACCAAGTACTACAATGCCTAACCTAGTTTTTATTCATCCTATTTTGATCAAGGCCTCTAAAAGGTTTCTGGCTCTTTTAAAACTAAGGAAAATGTGGATAGATGCCCAGACGCTATCCTGCTGACAGTGCACTTCTCTGACACATGTACCATGCGCTGCTGAAACACTGATAGTGGTTTTTCACAGAGGTCTGCAATCTATTAGACAGCACTTACTGGTACGTTTCGATGTATCCGCTGATCCAAGTCTGAGAAGACCATAAAAAATGATGAAATACTTGGCTACATGGCAATGATCCTTTTAACCATCCCTGTGCATGTATTACACCGTGCATGAATATAAATAATACACACGTACACACACAAAATCAGTGGTAGTGATCCTGATAAATTGATTGTGCTGCTTTGATCACCTTTGCTGCGCTCATCCACACTATTTCGTCTCCTAAGGGTGCTTCTCTCACTCCTAAACCTCCCATGAGGCAGTCAGCAGGAGACAGTTATTGAAGTAACATCAACCTGACACAAAACTGCTTCACTTCTTCCCCCACATTGGGGAATTCCTCTCCCACCCACCCCATACAATTACACATAGAAAAGCAGACTAGGCAATATTGAATCCTGGACCAAAAATGAGGTGGGGGTCCAATTTTTGTTTGACCATGCAGGACAGAAAAAGGGAATTTTATATGACAGGAAAAGGTAAATTCTCAGCTCTCTTCAAGGACCACTGACATCATCTTTGACTGTCAAACTGAGACACAGCAGACCTTAAAGTCATGATGTTTTTAGCTCCAGAAAATGTAATTTACATGATTACTAAAGATGTTGAAAATTCATTAATTGGATGTTTTCCTCAGTTTTAGTCCTGGGAAGTTGAACTTACAGAAAGATTTAACTTAACAAAAAAGGGCCTGTAAGGAGTATATATGTTAATATTACCTTCTCCAACTGCACTAGAGATTTTCTTTTTGAAGGAAGGTGCACGAAATTCAAGTTAAGAGTTGAGTGACATGAAGTAGTTTGGCCCCTTTTAGGTTTCCTTCCACAATTAGTTTATCATAGAATCGTTAATGTTGCAAAATACCACTAAGTTCATCAATCCAACTGTTAATCCAGCACCACCATGTTCACCACTAAGCCACGTCCCCAAAAGCCACATCCTTTTGAATACTTCCAGGCATGGCGATTCCACCACTTATCTGAGCAGCTTGTTTTGATGTCTGACCATCCTTTCAGTGACAAAGTTTTTCCTAATATCCAGTCTAAGCCTCCCCTGGCAGAACTTGAGGCCATTTCCTCTTGTCCTGTCACTTGTTACCTGTGAGAAGAGATTGACCCACACTTCCTTTCAGGTAGTTTTAGAGAGCAATAAGGTTCCCCAGAGCCTCCTTTTCTCCAGGCTAAATACCCCCAGCTCCCTCAGCTGCTCCTCATAGGAATGGTCTTGGTTATTGTCTCAACCAAGAGTTTCCACAGATTTATTGAGATTTTGGATCCAAGCACTGCTCTGCTATGTATGATACATGGCATCAAGCATTTGTGCAGTAAAATCTTTATGCTGTGCCTGATGCATGCAGGTGGAGTGGCTTTCAAGTGGTGTCTGAGCACAGGTTTGAAAGGCTCCTCAGGGCCGTGCTCACAGAATTACACACTTATTACCCCCATAATTTAGAAAGCAGTTCATCTGAACACTGAAAAGACTCCTGAACAAAGATCCGTTAAGCTTGGCAGACCCTTCCGGCTTATTTTTCTCTAGAAGTGTGCTTGCAAGGACTAAGATGATGTCAGTGTGATAATGGCCTTTCCTATTTCTACCAGTACTCAGATGGGACTGCAAAAGTGATGTTAATATTGTGTCTGCTTCATTAGCTCACCTACTGGCAGTTGCCTTGCTGAGATCACTGGTTTTTCCCATTCTGTATTTATAGCTTTGTGTGCAACTTTCAGCATACAGATTATCAGGGTCCCAATCATTGTATTTTGTAGTTCATCATGACCTTGTTTTGCTAATCATGAAAAACTAGTCTCAAGCAACAGGGCAGGAGACAAATTTTATTTCTCTCTTTCTCTTCCCTAACTATGTGTATGTTTCAAGTACTTAGACACACACACAGTAGATTAGAAAATAACTAGTGCAAATGTTGTCATTTCCAACAGGAGGCTGCTAGCATGTAAGATCTTTAGAAATGTTTAAAGTCAAACCAGGTTCAACTTATCATTAGCTCAAGAGGTAACAGAGAACAGGAGAATTGCAGATGGACATGCTGTTTACATGGAGCCCACGCCTAGGATTAGGACTATGGACCCAGTTCTCCTCATCCCTCTTCTACATTGACACCAGTGGGTGCTTGGCAGACAGAGCTCAATCTGCTGGTTATTCTTGAGTATCTGCTGTCTTAAAGCATTAAAGCTTTTTGTTCAGGAGACAAGTGATCTTGCATTATTATCAACAATTGCCTTTTAAGAGAATGTCTGATTTTTAAAGTTGAAGATGAAGCTTGCAATCAACGTGAGGAGCTCTAAAATCTTGGATGCCAGCAAGTAAATGAAGAAAGACATACATTTCCTATTAAAACGAATGGAATGATATAACTCTTGGCTGAGGGCCATGGAACTGCTGTCAGCACTATTTCCGTGTGGTAGGGCCAGGACTGAATGCATGGGGCATGTCTGTGCTCTGAAATGAGCTCGTGTGTCAGCTCAGCATGCCCAGCCCAGCCCTGGATGGTGGTCTGGGAGATCGGGATACTGACCAGCTGTGTTAATGGACTGGATGGCTCCTGGGCCAGTATGGCATTGCCATGGCTGCACCCTACCCTCTGCCCATGTCACGCTGGGCATGACCCGGAGGCATCTGGAGCACGGGAAGGTCTCTGCATGAAGGCCCATTGTGAGGTGAAGGAATCTACTTTAGGGTTCCTTTTCCATTTTGTTTTGCTGAAGGATTATTTCTTGTATCTTGTTGCTTTTAAGAGAGGGCTTTGGCTTAACCACAGAAATGGGTATTTTCCCAAATGCTTGCCTTTTGTTGAATAGTTTCCTTTTTTTATACCTCCTTTATAAGATGCTTGTATCCATTTTTGTATGCTCAACAAATTATTCCCACCAGCTGAAAAGGAAAAGGAAGCAAGTTTCAAATGTCAACTGCAATTTGACTGATTTGGCTGACTGCTGGACTATATGAAATTGTTCTGTCAATGTGAGGCAGGTTCTTGGATGAGAAGACATGGATAGGAATTGAGGAAAATGCAGTTGTACAAAAGGTTTTGCATGTAATGTTCAAGATTAGATTAAAACAATAGCATATTATGAGAATGGTGTACTATAAGACAAGTAATGCCAAAAGAGATGCCTAAAGCAGATGGGATTGATCACCTTCTTATTTTACTTCTTGTTCTTTATCAGTCGCCCAGAAGACCTAGACAACTACTTTACACTGAGTACTAAGACATCATTAGGTTACTTAAAACCAGCATTTTGCTCCATTTGAGCTCCTTGAGGGCATGTGAGACACCTGCATGAGGCTGGTGGATATGAGTGCCCCAATGAGTGATGGCTGGAAGGCAGGCAAGACAGTCAGGGACACATCACATGGCGCAAGATATTTTTATGATGGGCAATGAAACTCAGCCTCGAGGGTGGGGTGAAGCTGCTGATTCAGACACCTGCTTTTAGATATTGACTACATGAGTTGGGTGTCCAAACTCTCACTGTAATCAGGGAAGACCTAATCCCTGTAATCAATGGAGCCTAGAGAGAGATTCACATGGGCACATACAGATAGCTACTTACAGGAAACATGAATCAGTCTCTAGTCTCCATTGGCTGGGGTAAGACTTGGTGGCCTACTCATGACATGTAGTGCTATATGAGATGATTTTCACTATCAAGATGGGTAGATTGGAGCTTGACCTAAGACCTTCTGGAGTAGAAGATGGAGGATAGGCAGGATACCCTGGTATGTACCACATACCTGCACCATGTGAATCAAATCTCTAGATCTCAATGGGTATGGAGGAACTGATACACAGCTCACATGTGCACCTTAGGTGGCAGACACTCTCATAAAGCTGTCTCAGACTGCAACTCCTCTCACTTCTTACTTTTAGGTGGAAAAATAAGAAATTTATTCCACTTTTAAAATGGATCTTTACCCTAAAGACCTCATGTTAGTTCACAGGATCCCTTGAATTTCTAACTTTTCAGGCTTTTAAAGGGCTTTGAGAAGGAAGAGATTAATTATTTTATCAGCCAGGTCTTACCTGGGGAGTTAGCTGCAATTCAGGATAGAGTTACAAACCCAGTGCTCACACAACTGGAGAACACTCATCTGCTGGTTTTCTCAAGAGTCTGCAAAGTTTAGAAATTATATCAAGTGTCTGATCTCTTGCATAACACAGGGCGTACTACAAGTTCTGGTCACTCACTGAAGCCAGAACATTTAAATTTGTGACTTCCATGAATCAACCAGAACTAAGGCATGACTTCTGTGGAAAAACATGAGCCCTGAGTTTAAATTTTCCTTTGACAAAGAATTCTCCATAGCAATTAGTGACCTAATCTGTTGATTAACCCTTCCACTATTAAATCTTTCTGCTCTGGATGTGCCAAATGCCAGCTTATAGGCATTGGATCATGTTGTAGGTTTGCCCATGAGAGTAGCCAACACTTTGCTGTTTCAATACCTGTGTGAGGCACTCAGCATTTTTATTTGTTCAACCACTTTGCCTTCATTTGCTTTTGGCTGCAAGTTTTTATTTACCCATGTGTGGCCTTAGTCATTGTTTTCCTTAGCATTCCCTGCTTTTATATAATCCAATAGTTTTATTTGTTAGATATTTACTCTGTCAGTGATATACTGTCCTCATTAGTTACTATTGTGCATATATTTATGCTATCAGCTTCATTAAATAACTCCTTTTTCCACGTCATAGTCAACAATGCTAAATAAGAGATAGTCAAGGAAAGTCTCGTGGGATCTTGTCTGAGGATGTTTCCCTGGTTACCCTTGGATTTGAAATTTCTCATTCCTAGCGTTTAACCCTTGTCCAACCATGTGCTGCTCTGTTTTTCCCATTGTTTGGGCCTGTGAGTCAAAGTGCCATGTATAAGGCCATTCTGATGCCTTCTGGGAATCTCTTAGATTAGCATTACAGCCTTTATTAACTCAACCTGTGATTCCATCAATAAAAGTTACCAAGCTATATCATGTCACAGTATTTTATGTACCAGTATCCTGACAGAAGGAATCCCTTCTCTATCCAGTGCCTTTTCTTTTCCTTTTCAATGAGGATAGTCTCCTTCCTTGTCTTCTGGAGGAAGGAAACATAGAGGATGGCGGTGGCCCAACACCTTGTCATGCACAAGCTGAACAGGGTGACAATGGAGAGCTGCATCCTCACAGGGTTTTGCTGGTGCTGCTTGCTCTTCTTGTTTCCCAAGGAATGCTGCTGAAACGTGGCTCAGCTCAGCAGCTCAGTGGGACCATACCCTGCCCGTGGGAGCTGGACCGGGGGGCACTGCTACAGCTCACTCAGCCCCAGTGCTGCACTTCCCCCTTCTGTCAGGTAATCACAGCAAATCCGACCTACCTGCTGAGCTCTGATGCTGCACTGAGTTAATTATTGCTTAAGCAGTCCTTTGGAAGTGCAGAGTATTGTAAAGGCGTGAAGTGCTATCACTCTTAAATCAGCCTTAGTCCACTGGTGGCTCTGCTTAAATTTACAGCTCTGTGCTAAAAGGTGTGAAAAGGACCTTCACAAGGGGGGCTGGACTTCAGGCGTACGCTCAGTCTTTAGGACATGAAGCATAGCAGCACTTTGGTCATGTAGTTTGAATAATTTCAGGGTTACGGAAGATGTGGGACTGAAAGGTTACAAAATATTCACATTATTATACTAACTCCCTGCACTGTTTCAGGTCACAGATAGCAAAATCACTTAACTTGAGGGAATGATATCAAGCTTAATTTGACACAGAACACTGGTTAAAATAACAGGAATGTACCATATGTACAGTAAGTTACTAGGACCTGGAAGGACAAAGGGAAAAATCAAAGGTATATAAATTATTAGTGCAATTGATTATGACATGAATAAAATTCCTATTTAAGTTTAAAATCCTGAAAATGTATTTTTGGTTCTGTGAGCCATCTGGGCAACTGGGTATTTAACAAATCATAGATAGTATCAGAATGCAGTGCTGTTACAGTCATCTGCTTGTGCTCACATGGTTTTGTCATGAGGCTCCTGCTATTTTGCGAATCCTTGCTGGACCAGCAGTGAACATCACTATCTTCAGCTTCTGTTTACTGCAGCTTCTGAATATTGTAAATTTTGCAGGCTTATAGGAATGGTGCCAGAGGCTCTCAGAGTCTGGACTTGGTTAAAATTTGTGGTGCAGAGAAGAGAGAAAGGAGTGGGGAGTGGAAATGAAGATCTCCATCTGGGGTAAATTAAGATAGTGCTACTCCAATCTGTGGCAGCTCAAGACCACTTTAAGGAAAAAGCATATCCTGAGAGCTCATGGAGGTTACCTCAGAGACTCCCTGCTGAGTACCCAACCAGGTGATATTTTCATCTCTTTGTATTGTTCAGCTGAGAAACCTGAATTAAGTTCATGGTTGTATTCTGGTTTTGTTTCTAGCTCTCCACAAGTACTGATAGAGCAGTGGCAAGAAAAAGAAGTCTGCTTGTAAACCAGCTACTTTCTTTTTCCAGATAAAAGTTTAGACTACCCCATTTGAGGTGGGGTAAGGTAAGGAAGGGTGATTCTAAGACTGGTGATTTATTTCCTGACTTTAGAAGGAAAGAAGTAATTGGCAAAGTTTTCAGGAATTTTAACCGTTGCAAACCCTGGGATATCCTTACCTAGATTTTGGGTTTCAGTCTCTATGTCCTTCAAGGAAAAAATGTTAAAGTGGGCTGAGACCCTGTGTTCTGCCCTTCTTCTGGCTTCTTTCAAGTACATTCACAATAAACTTCATGTTATGAAGGTCAACTCAAATTTTCCAAGATTTTAAGACAGTTTAGGGAAATGCCTCAGTTCTGGTCAGCCTTCACTTTCCAAGTGTGTGTACTGGGGGCTTAGGTGGTTACAGCTTGGGAAATATTTGCTACTTAATGAATTTTGTGCATTTCTTGAACAGCTGTGCTCCTCAGCTCCTGTGCCACCATGAGGAACAGCCTCTTCAGCCTCAACAGGTATGCAAAGCTGAGCTTGCTAGACAGCATTCACAAACTCTTTCCTTTTTAAGGTTGAGGCCGGATTTAGTTCATCATCCCAGGGGATGCAGACTCAGGAAGAGTACCCAGCATTTTCAGCAATTGCAGTAAGTATTTTCTTGAGGTCAGCAACTCCTTGTCGGAAAATGAGTTTTAGGATTACAGATGGAACGCTTCAAATGGGATTGAAAAAATGCATCACTCTGTTTCCCTAGGTTTCCTAAGGTGTTATCCCAATGAATATGACAACCAAATCCGGAGTGATTTGTTGAGCCTGGATCTCAAAGCGCCTCTGAGCTTGTATAGCACTCAGCTGGGGGTCTGTGTTTGGGGCGGTTTACTATCAGGATTACTTCCCACTAGTTTGAGTTGTACCTCAAACCTGATGCTGGTTTCAGCAGTCAGCAAAAGCCACCTTTTCCTGAGTTATTTTACTGGCATTGCATAGACTTATAGAATAGAGCTTACTTTTACTTTTCTTTTTTTTTTTTCTTTTTAATTTTTACTGTTCAAATACCCTATTAGGTGTTTCTAAATGTAGAGCTTTTATACATCATCACGGATTTGTTAACAAGTGTGCGCATCTGGCCTAAATTAGACCACCTATGAAGGTGGCCCACTAAATCTAGGTATTACCAGAGGAAACAGTGGAAAAGGCAGTTTACTACCAAGAAGAGAAATATTTTAAAGCCAGCCCACCAGCGAAGAGACCCTGGCAGTCCATAAAGAACTTTTCAACTGAAAGTGGAAAGAGAATATGAAGGACAGATATTGATCCCAGTTCCACCAGAGGTCATTAAATGTGTTGACCTTGGGGTACTTGCTCTAGCCTGACAGTTGTAGGGTGGAATGACACATAGAGAGTAAGATGAAGTTCTGAGACCCTGTGAAGCCATTGAAGCGATGTGCTTAAATTTCACCTGCAGGAAGAGAAATCCATTAGAAAACCAAAATACCTCAAGAAATTTTTGGAGAACATTGAAAGCCTAGGTCTCTGCTAGAAGTATCAGGCTGCAACAAATGTAAAACTTTGTGGCTACACATAATAATAGAAAGAATAAAGGAAATGAAAGTAAGGATGCATACAGTTAAACTATTTCTTATTTCCTCTCTACAGAGCTGAGAAGTATTGATGCTTACCTCACACACCGGAGCAGAAGGACCACATGCTCTCCTATATAAACACTGCGGGTCCAAGTTTGATTTTATGGAGTTCAGGTTTGGCTCAAGGAATTAAGACTGCTTGCAGCCCTATGCACTCCCACTTGGCTTCGTGACCATTAGCAAAGCTGAACGGGACTAACAAACCTTACAAACAGGGTTTATCTCTCCCCTACTGAAAAAGAAAGGAGTGTATTATGTTGTGGCAATCTGAGGACAGGAACTGAGGATGTGAGCATGGAGTGCCAATGTTTTAGCAGACTGCAGTTAGAGATCCTGTTACGTGTCTGGTATTCCTTCAGCTAAATCATCACAGAAGATCTGGTGCTTGGTGCTTAGCTGTTACTATTTGCTTTTAAGACTATTTAAGTGGTGAAATGCTTAGAATAAGATTTGAGGTTGGTGCATTCTTCCACCCTGCAGGATGAACAGAGTGGTCCAGCAGCCTTGGGGTAAGCACAATAAATGTGAGGGCTTTGCTGGATCCTCTTTGGTCTGAGGGTGTCTGGAAGGATCCTACTGACTAAGGTGATTGTGGTACTCTTGCGTCTTCCATTAGGTCCTCTGCTAAAGCCTCAGGACAGCAGTGAGGCGACAGCAGCCAAGAGGCAGCAGTCACTGACATGGCAGTTCAAAGGTGAGAAGGGGCTGTAGGTTATTAGCATCACCCATTTTGGGTAGTCCCGCTTGCCATTGGTACGAATACTTGGTATCTCACACTTTGGGATTTTGGCACAGATGAGGGAACAACACCGAAAGATCAACTTAAGCTGCTTCAGAAGAAGGTATAAGAAATCCTGTTAGGACTGTGAGAAGAGTTTATTTCTAAACCTTCAGCAGTTTGTTTATACCAATTGTCTGATTGGTCAAAGGGATATCCCAAACCTAGTTAATGTGGTGGAGACACATTGGCACCTGAATAGTGTTACCATCTTGTCCATCCACTTTGGACTGTCCAGTCCAAGCTCTGTGGTACAAACCAAGATGAAGAACTGAGCTTGTACTCCTGGGTCAAGGACAGGAACCATTCAGACAGGAGAACATATGGATTACATTTACTGGCTCATTGCCTCATGCTGGTGCACTGTCCTGAACAAGAGGCACTTCACCTTGTGCTCCTCCAAAGCCCCAGATCCCTCTGGTAGAGAAAGCACCATGCAGGCAGCTCTTACTCTTACTCCTTTCCTCACACAGTGGTCTGTATCTCTGCTTCAGACAGAGTGGCACATGTCTGTTTGCCATAAATAGTGGATAATACAGAGGCAGCTGGGTCAAGGACAGTGCTGGAAGAACATTCCAGCTCAGAATCAGCTTAGGCATCTAGTTTTTCTCCACTGAAGGATCCCCAAAATCCTGTTGTAACACTCAGGTCACAGCAACAGCCCCATCTACATTCATGATCTGATTTCTGTCCAGCAATTGCTTGAGAGGTATGTAAATGTAGGACTGTGCTAGAAGTGATCCAGAAGAGCAGCACAGGGCTACTGGAGGAGAGGTCACAGATGGCTGTGCTCCCCATCACAGGCAGAAGAAAAATTACCCTTCTGCCCTTGCTACTGAGGTTCCCTTTCCACCACAGCATGAGTAATACGTCCCCTTGCCAGGTAAGCAACACTTTTAGCTACTTGATATAAAATACATTTATTATTTTTTTCAAGGACTAAACTAGAAATAAAAAGCTAATTGCTAATTGCTTCCCAGGCTTTTCTATTTGCATTTGCAAGACTGGCAGAGCTGACGCTGTCAGTCTCAGGCGTGGGGCTGTTCTTCTGAGGGCCCATCTGACCCTGCTCTGCACCTTCTCCTCCCTTTCCACAGTCTGCAGCAGCACCTGTCGCTGCATGGAGCAATCCCTGATGTCAGGTTCTGAGGTGAAGGTCAGCTAATGGGGCTTAAACCTTGTCTAGCATTTTTTCAAATAGTCTCGTCTGTCATGTGTCCCACGCCACTGAGCAATCACCTCATGACCTCTGTCTTGAGGCCAGTTACTTACATCTGGATAAAGCACACCTTGAGTGTTTTGAGTATTTTGAATCCCTTTTCATTCTTCTGAGCAGAGGTTTCCAGTTTTTCTTGTCTTTTCATGTCTTGCTGAGCACAATAGCCAGCTGAGACCCCCCATTTTTCTTGGCAAGTGTCCTTACCCATTCCAGTCAGATCTACCTCTCAATTTTCTTCTTGATAAATTGTGCAGCACAAGACTCACATAATTCTCCTTGCAGGAAGTTCTCTTTACCCTCACATTGTTTATGCTAGTATTTTTTGCTACCTCTACAATTTTTTTCAAAAGCCCTTTAAAAATGCTGAAATTTAACTAGAATACAGTTTTATGGTACTTATCAAATCTGTATGAAGAGGTAAAATCACCTTCCTTGCTGTAATCACCATTCTCTTATTTAAATATCCAAAGGTCATTTAACCCCTCTTGCTACATGCTTTGGAAAGATGCTTCTCTGTTCAGGTCCTAAATGCTGTGAATCATCTGAGCTTTGCTCCATATATGGGCAGATACAAATCAGGCCTTATTAAAGCATATTTTGTTTGAATGGATCCTAATCGCTTTGTGGAATGGTCTCATTATTTACTCTTCTGGTTGTGTTGGACCACCCACACACCGTATCAGCGGTGCCTTTATGGTTCATTCCAGACAGCTGATGGCCTATTGGGCCACTAGCTGAACATCCATCCTGCTTTCCTGGTGGTGTCTGTTAGCTGTTGGATAAAGCCATTGGGGTTACCAGCAGAGCAGTCTCACTGATGTACCTGTCCAAATTAATTCAGAGGCTTACAACCTTTGGGAAGGGCTGCAAAACTTTCTAGCTCCCCAAGGCCTTTTCATCCCAACACTGAACCTTCTTGCTTCAAAAAACCAAAATCATTCCCTGTGTTGAATTTTCACCCTTGAAACATTAATTGTATTGATTGTTTATTGATTTGAAGTGAAATACAGTCAGAAAAGGCACAGACATCTGCAGCTTAAAGCTCTAAATATGAAGAGGCAAAATCTGACCTAACTTTTGATAAGAAATGCACTTGTCCCTGCCGTTTGTCACAACTGTTGTGTTTGTCAGAGTGGATCATGCCCAGCTCTGGACCACAGAAACATGGCATGCAGAGAACTTCTCCCGGCCCTCCCTTGCTGGTGGGAAGGGAAGGAGCCCAGCAAGTAGCCAGATATGCTCTGTGCCTAAAGGAGCCTCCCAGGCTAAGCAGGAGACAAAGTGAACACACCGTCAAAACCCCAAGGATGATGTGAAGCTCTATAAAAGCAACGTGGGTGCATCAGCTGATCCAACATGGCTGATGTTCTGCACCTCAGATCTGGAATAAAAGAGGACTCTTCCTGGGACAAGGAAGCTTGTGCTAAGTAGCAATTATTTTAGTAGTGAAAGACCAGTTTCTGGGAGCTTCTCCCAGCAGAATAAAGCTCTCCTTCCTCTCTCCCTCTGCTGATCATTGCTCCTGCGTGTAAGAGAGTGGGCAGGTGAACGTGGGTGGCTGGTGTGCAGACTGAGCACATCACTGCAAATTATCTGCAGGCTTCAGGTAAAATGTAGATCAGAAAGTATCACATAGCAGGAGCTGCTTTCCATATTTAGATAAGCAAGGCTTGATGTGGGATTTTATGAGGTTTCTGTACTGTTACTGTAGCACCTGGTTTCCACTAAGAAAACACAGAAAACCGAAAGTAAAACCTCCCTGGTGGGGTCTTGAAATGTCTATAACAGACTGGGGCCATTTTGGTCCTTCCAGATTGTGTGCCTGCCCAAAGACCAGAGAAGACAATGATAATTGCCATTGACCATCAGCAAACACTGTCTTAAGTCATATTAGACCTGTGACCAGAACTTATCTATGGGAAAAGTATGGCTTACTTTCTTCTTCATCCAAATGCTAGTTAGCTTCCTGCTATCTTCTGGTGTATGGGAAACTTAATTCAACAATATATCAGGTATTAATGTGTGCCCCTCCTTATATTCCAGGTAGAACACTGTGTCTTGGAAATCCCAGTGACCTACACCAGAAGTAGGAAACCTCTGGTTTCCATTAAATACTTATTTGTATGCCAGTTCTTGATGGTCTGTGAATTAGTAGCAAAGAACTGTATAAGCTTTATGGTGTTATCTATAGGTGAGAGGAATGACTTGCTGATTAAATGTTTTGAAGGATGACATTATTCCCACATCTCAGATTCTTTGGACTCAGTGATCCAAGCAACTGCACCCAGAAGCACTGCTCATGACAATAGAAACATGATCTGAGAAACTGGGAGACCATCCAGGATTTCAAAGCAAGGTCCAAGCACAGAAGAGGAAGAAAATATAAGACAGGCAAAGCGAGGCATGAAGCTGTTGTTTCTTGGTAAAATGAGGCCCTGTCTGGAGTGTGGGGGTTGGGTTGGGACCCAAAGGTCTCTGGATCTGCTGCAGATTGCCTGGCTGACCTTGGGCAAGTCCCTGCCCCTCCGCTTCCCTTCCTCATTCAAAGAGCCAGAGCTATCTTTTACAAATATTTGCCTAGGTAGTGCCTACCACTTAGAGTCAAATGTCAAACTTGCCCCTTATTCTTCTTCAGGCTTAAAGTTTGTAGGGGCTATTTCCTCTTCCCTAGGGTGGTGCACAAGGCTTGTGGCTCTACATGCAGCAGCACCAGGGGACACACCAAAGACTGTGCAGGCTACATTTCACAACTTTTTGTGGTCTTCTCTCTGAGATATAGGAATGCCCCCTCTGCAAGTAGGAGGTCAAACAAGCCTTCTCCAGTAGTTGAGGTCTGGGTGGGATCTGCCTCTCGCTGAATCACAGAGTCCTCTGGGGCATGCTGGGTTGTGCTTGCTCTTCTAGACAGGCTGGAAAGCTGTACTCAGTACTCATTCCTCAACACTTGGCACCTCGCTCCAAAGCAGACCCTTTCCCCTGAGGAGCCCCAGCACTGTGGAGTATCCACCAGTGGCATTTTGCCTGAGCAGCGGCAGCCAGGATCAGGCCACATGACACCAACATGAGGGAACAGCTTTCCTGTGATCTAGGAAATTGATCTGGGCATGCTACTGGCTGAAATGCTTCTCTGATAGGGAAAGAGTATCATGTGTCCTCTTAGAAAGGACAGAAATGTTGTCCAGTTGTCAATCAGATGAGATGGATCATTTGTCCCTTCTGCTGGGACTTACCATGTGAAAGACAGAAACCAAATGGTGTACAGGAACACTGTGAAAGTGAGGGACGAGACTCACTTGTGTGTAACATCCATGCATGAAACTCATCTTTTCTGGGAACTACCTTCAGAAATCTTGTGCATAGATAAGACCACAGAATCAAGTCCCACTAAAGAGTCTCTTCTTCCTGATGCCATAATTTGAATGGTCTGATTTTCAGGTGTACTGAGTGCCCAGTGACCTCCTGGCAGATACTCAACAATTCTGAGAAACAAGACCCCTTAGCCAAGCAAGTTACCATTTTTGGAAAACATAAAAAAATCACAGTCCACCTTGTTCAGAAATCAGCACAGTGCTCCAGCTACTTGAGCTCCACCTTACTAATTCAAAACTGCATTGCATCAGCCATCTCAACCCTTAACCCTGACATCTGATTCGAGGAGCTGCAGATCATTTGGGACATAACTCAGGGATTGTTACAGCTTCTAGCTACCTCCTGTGTCTAAGTCATCCTTCCTACGTGTTCAGAGATAATTTACTTGTCCTAAGATGTGTCTCTAAGCTGTACAGCAGCACAGTGGTGAGGCAGTCTCTCTTATCCTCACAGTGTTAGGCAATGCAGAAGGTACCCAGATGCACTTGGCACTCAAAGCCTGATCCTTCTCTTGTCGTATGCCAGACTTACCCCACTATAAATCCACATGGGGTTAATTTTGATTTATAGCAGAGCAAATGGTATCAAAGTCAAGCTTCTGATCTCTCTTGCTTGTGGTTATAAAATTTGAGTTTGCAACTGCTTGTTAACTTTGTTATCTGAAAATTTACTCATCCCTCTTATTTTTTTCTGTGCATTTTTCCCCCACCACACATTAATCCAGCAGCTTGTCATTTTCTTTTAAACATTGAAAATGACCTTGCTTATTTTGATAGGGTCTGGAACAATAGCACTTGCTGTATTGCACTCATTCTCCGTCCTGGGGCTGTGAGTCATTATGTTTATGAAAGAACATTGAGTCACTGACTGTCAAAAATCTCTGCTGTGAGAGATGGAGCCTTTCAAGAACCCCTCTCCTGGTAATCATTACTTTTCTGTGTTTATACTACCATAGGACCCTGATCCCAAGTCGGAGCTGAGGCTCTAGTCATTAAGTGCAGGGCAAACACACTCATCTCACCATAGTCCTTGCCCTGATGAGTAAGTGTGGGATTGATTTGGGGCTATCTACATCTGGAGAAACTTCCATCTAAGAGTCTTAACAGATATTGATTAAATAAGACTTGCATCAGGTGTATCTGTTAGCCGAGAGTCTGCATGTAAGGCTGGTCACTACAAAACTAGGGCTTGGCTGGTCCTGGTCAAAGTCCCCATTTGTGTCTCACCACATATTCCCTAGGGGACCTTGCATAAGTTGTCCATAGGTGTTGGGCTTCTGAATACCCATGAAGGATGGCTTTTGGCTTAGATGTGCCTCAAAAATATCTCTTTAGGGGTATATGAACACTGTGCATTTCACAGCCTGGAGGAGAAGAGAAAATACCACAACCTGACATACTCAATGGTAGGGAAAGCCTGAAAGTGAAAGTGTTTCTGGCACACGGAAACTTAACCCATGTGACAGGGTACCAGGCTTTGTCTCCTGTTGGCACTGCCCTGGTTCCACTTGTTCAAATGAGCTTTTTGGGAGAAACACGTCCTGCATGGTGATAGAATTTGCCAGCGTTAGCAGTAGGTCCGGGGCTCGAGCTGCCCTCCCTGTGTTCACTGTATCATTACCACTAGCCTTTCCTAATGCAAAGCACCTCTTTTACTCAGCCTGGGCTGCTGTGCCCTGAGGGCCATGCCCAAAACTTATGAAGGCCTTACTTCTCCCCCAACCCAGATCCCAGGAGCAAGGTGGTTTCTGATTAGAGCATGGCACCCCAAGGGTAGGAGTGTCCCTCCTCCAAGCCCTTCTGCATGTTCCAGCAGTGACACCCGCTGCGGTTTGTTATAAAGATATATCATGCTGCTTGCAGCACTTCCCACCCCATCCACTCCACGGCCAAACTGAGGTTTACATTACTGCTTGCCTGATCCAGTTCTGTGCTTAATCCTTCCTGCACAGCTCCTTGTCCCAACAGGCCAAGCACAAGCTTCGGTGACGCCCGCTTTGAGGTTTATACAGGTGTCACTGGCAGTGCAGACTCCAGGTCTGAAGTACTAAGCCATATGGATTTCCCCAGATGGATTTTGTGTTAAGTCAGTTTTGCATTTGTGCCCTGGGAGCTGATGATGCAGAGGGGGCTAAAAAAAGCTTTCAGTACCTGTTTCAGCGTGGCATTGGTCTTCAGCAGGCAAGGAGCCAGCGGCCAGTGTCTCAGCTTTGCAGTGGTTCCACTGACACTGGTGTCAAATGACAGAAATTCCTGCTGTGTGGTGGACGCGCAGTTTTCTGTATGGGGCATCACAGATGAGAGTTCATCAGCTTCTTTAAGGCACCTCATTCGAGCCCCATCGGTTTTTAATGACTTGTGTTAATGTAATTTTTTTTTTTTTTGTGCAAAGTGAAATGCATTCTAACGAGTTGTGTTTGCCCTCTTTGGGGTCAGATAAGTGTTCCCTGACGTTTCCTGCAGTGAGCACAAGAGCCACATGTTAATTAGACTCTTTTTTAGTAGTCTGACTGTGCTGCAGCCCCTAACCTTCACATCTAGCTGGTGAATGCCTCACCCCATTACACTGGGCTCAAGCTTTTTCTAATGTCCACTTATGGAAGCCTTGCTCAGTCAAAGTCCATGGTAATTAAAAGATTATTACACAAGTACACATTGCGCTGTCAGGATGCAATGAGGGCAAACACAGCTCATTGCTGAAGGATGGCTTGAAATATTGTAGCTAGTAAAGTTTGACTGAATTATTTGCAATTAATGATCCAAAGGGCTGGAATGAGAAGTGCTGCCCCGCCTGGGTAGGCAGGGAGGGCTTCCTTCAGGAAGATGGGTTTCTCTGCTTGGCTCTTCTGTGTCTGACTTGGGTCTACTTCCTGTTTTCAGACAAGTGTGAATCAGGAGTAAGGTGTCCAGGTTGAGAAGTTCAGAGCTCCCTATTCCCACCCCAGTCTCGAGAAATAGGTCCTCTGAATTTGCCTTGAGTTGTGCACCTGGAAGCAAAGTCAAGTGAGAATCGCTGGTCGCTTTTGAAAGTACCAATTGCATTTAGCGGAGGAGGAAGGTAATTGTTTAACTCTCTGTGTATCTATCTCTGCTTGGAGTTCAGAATACAAAAATGCTGTTTCTTGCCCTCTAGGTTAGGATGAAGGATGAAGTGCTGTAAAATAAACCTTCTCACAGTGTCTCACAGTGCTAAAGGACTGCTCATTTTGGAAGTTTATAGTGAATATGGCAGAAGTTGCAGGTGGTAGGCATGTTATGGCAAAGGTTTCTTCAGATTCTAACTGGGCAGCAAATTAAATTAAAAAACACAGTGACTGGAGGTACTAGGCCTGTAATTAAGTGTATGGGTGGATGCATGGCTTATCTGCTAACATATGAACATTAAAGAATCCCCTAAAACCACATTAAAAAGCTTATATGGTTAAACTTAATTGCTTTTCTTCTTGTCTTGCAGTTGGTGAAATTAAAGGAAATTTTGGCTTTACGAAAAAATTAAGAGGGTAATTCAGGAAGAGAGCCGTCTGGCAGTGCTCTGAAGTTTTATTGCAAAACATATAAGAAATATTCATCTCTAGTTGGATAAATAGATGATTTTAATACAGGGAAGCAAAACATATAAATGTTTTGCAATAAGTAGGGTCTTGTTTTGCGTAATGTAATTCCCATGAGTAATTGCAGTGAGACCACTGACTTTGTCAGGGCTTCTGACATGAATATTATTTTGCACCAACTTGCGTCATTCCAAATAATTTTACTCGAGCTGGCCTATTTGTAATTATTCACCTGGCCTGCTGAACCTCAGCATCTGATTGCCTGTCTGATATTCACCGCTTGTTCTCTCCTGTCCTGTGCAGGGATAGGCCAGGACTTTGCTTCTGTGCGGGACAAGATGTGCAGGTGATGGACAGGGCTGGTGATGTGCCTGGAAGTTTTGGGCTGAGCCAAAAGCAGAAGGCAGCTGTTGACAAGCTCAGCAAGGAGCTGCTGGTTTATGAGTCTGGGGATTTGAAATTAAGCTCTAAGCTTCAGGAAGTGTCATGTGCTCACTTACAATGCAGTGCTCCGTAAAAATCACACGAACCACAAAGCAAAGGAGAAAAAAATCAAAGCAAGGCACAAGGTGGTTGTTGCTCGCTTTACCCATCCTAACTAAAAAAAAAAGTATACTTTTCCTATTTGTTCTGGGTTTTTTGTTCAATTTCTCATCCCACAGAAGAGATGTCTTAACCCTTTTTTGACTGCATTACCTTTAAAATCTCACAGACACTGGCTGCCTTCTTATTTTACTACCTTGTCTACCTTTTCTACCATACTAGCCCCCCATTTGCTGGAAGAGTATAATTGCAAGCAACAAAAAATACACACACAAAAAAAAAAGGAAAAAAAAAAAAAGAAACAGCACAGCTTTAGCTTTAGTGCTTTGTTCATGCTAGCCTTTAGGAACCAGAAACCTGCAATACACAGAAGGCTGCCAAACTTTTTCTCCAGACTGTAACACAGGAAAACAACTTCCCATGCTACGAGGAGCATTGGAAATGCATGCTTCCCTCTCCTACTTTTTATTGCACACCATTTAAGGGTCTTAAGCCTGCATCAAATTCTCTGTGACCCAGCTCTAAGCGTTCCACTTAGTTAGCCTAAACCTCTTTACATTCCTCAACTCTGATCTGCTAATCCCCCATAAATCAGCGCCGTTTCTCAACAAACTCAAACCAGTGTTAAGATTTATGTGGAAAGGATTTGTCATTTCCCACCAGCTTTAACCTGAATTAAGACGGGTGGGTGCCAGGGGGCGACAGAAGAAGGAGGAGCTGCCACATGAGGGGTACAGTTTTGCGCAAAAGAGCAAATTCATCTTATTTTGCAGATGATCAAGGATTTCAAGCTGCAAATGGGAGTGTTTCTGAGGCTGTTTCCATCAGGACAATCCCAGCAGGGAAGGGTTTAGAGAAGAACTGTGTTTCAAGAACTTCTAGGCGCTGCATACACTGGGTGCCTGTGCCAGACCACTGGTGGGGGCTGTTGGGGTTTGGCTGGGGATGGCCCAGAGCCCCATGGGCACACACAGCCTGCATGG
This sequence comes from Coloeus monedula, assembly GCF_965178545.1. Lineage (NCBI taxonomy): Eukaryota > Metazoa > Chordata > Aves > Passeriformes > Corvidae > Coloeus > Coloeus monedula. Next base: position 38,908,946 of record NC_138783.1, read on the forward strand.
CATGCAGAGAACATGAGGAGCTCAGTCCTTTGGTGCTTGGCCCCCAGGTGTGTAATGGGTAGGAAGTATGTCTGTGATCTTTGTGGGGCAAAAAACAAGTGGCAACAAACCCTCTGTGTCCTGCCATTGGGTCTATCTTGTTTTCCTCAGTTTAGGTGGTCACACTTCAAGTTACTCCCTGTACTGCAAGCACAGTGGTTTTGTTCCAGGCTGTTACAGGTTGCCTCTCCTCTGGTGGTGCCATGTTTTCACATCCTGTGAGCAAGTGTTCAGGAGCGCAGTCCCTAACTGTACCCCTTGTGTGGGACTGGGACCTCAGCCCCTTCCCACCAGGTTGTTTAGACTCTCCACATGCATCTGTTGCAGGGCAGAGCATTTACAGCTGTATTGCCTCTCTTCACATCTAGGTTTTTTTGCTTGTTTGCTGTAGAATACAATCTCTGCTCTTGTTCTTCATACCCAAACCATCACCCCTTTATGGAGACTGACAGTCACCCTCCCTGTGGCCACCAAGTCCTGACCCCAGCAGTATCTGCTCTGGCAGAACCGCTCTCGGTGCCCCTCATGGGGGCCACAAACCCTCCCTTGTCCTCTTACTTCTGGGACTCAGCTGGGCTTCCACACGAGCTCTCCAGAACCTGGTCCAGCCCAGCTCTATGGAGTTCTGCTGGTCCTTACACTCACCTTTCTCACACTTCAATACCCAAGGAGGTTTGCTCCACAAACAGAGCCATCATCAGGGAGTTGTGTGGACATAAAGATTAGCCATGGTGTCCTAAGCAGAGGCATCTCTGCCATACTGTGTTCACATGGATGCCAGCAGTCAAACTCCTGCAAACAAATGCTCCCAGCAGTCACACGGATGGGTTTCGTGCATGATAAACTGCATATTTTGGATGAACATTAAGCTTTCCTGAAAAATGAATAGGACCATTCCAGGCCTATCTCCACAGGCATAAAGAGTGTGTCTAGGGAAAGGACTTTGATGCTGGGTGAAGTTGCATCCATGGGGTCAGAGCTGAGCTGTCTGGATTGGAGCTGGCACGATGATGTAGTGGGGACGTGGCATTAAGCATGTATCAGGAGCCACCAGCTGTTCCTAAGACAGAAAGTGTGTCTTATCCCATGAAGGGTTTGAAAAATAATAATAATAACAACAATAATAATAATAGTAAAAAAGCCACCGTGTGCATGAGTCACCTGGACAAATATGTTCCTTTTGGCAGTGTGTTGTGCTGTGTCCTTTGACTGACCTGGGCTGACCTTTACACCTGAATTAAATAAAATTGTGGCTATTGATCAGGATTTTTGTTGATCTGACTGAATGGACTTTGAACGAAAACCCAGACATATTCCTCTGCAAATTTTGTGACTTTATAATCTTGATCTTGACCCACAATGGTAGTGAAAAGACACATGCAGGTGAAAGGGAAGAAAAGGCATCTGTAAGGCAGGTTTTCCATTATTCTTTTGTTAGTTTTCATATCATGTTTCCCTTGTTTCTGTGTGTGTCAGCTCTTCTCCACTCTTCCTCAATTCTCTTCCTTTTTCATTTTTCTGTCCCTTGTCTTTGATGTTTTCCTCCCTACCTCATATTCCCTATTTGCCCTCCTCCTTTCTGCTTTGAAGAGCATCGCTCCAGCATCAGTGCATTTGTACCTGATGGACTTGACCAGGCCCAGGTGGCCAGTGAAACACCAGGACACTGCCTTAATGCCTGGTATTGCTCTGCCTCCCCACAAATAGCTCTAGGGAGGCCCTGGGTCTTCTGCCAAGGGAGACAAGTACCCCTAACTCCACAGGGCCCTGCTGCAGCATCCCGTATCCCATGGTAACACATGCTTCAATATTTTCTGCTTCAGCTCAAATTCTTGAGAGAGGAGCCTCAGTTTTTAACTCCAGCCTGTCTGCTACTGCTCGCTGCTTTCCCAATCTGTAAAAGGCCATGCAACTGTCTCTGCACTTGCTCTCTTGGAGGAAGAGCTTATTCAGAAAGAGGAGGTCCTGGCTTCTTCCCAGGACTTAAGTGTCAGGTAGCTTTTGTTCATTTGCTGAACCACCCCACCCTGACTGGTAGTGAAGTTGCTCGGTGCAGTTAAATAGTGGCAATAGTAGCCCAAAACAGGCTGTTTGGGGATGAGGGCTTAGCCAGGGTGCCTGGCAAGGCTGCGGGCCTCCAGCATTAACACAGATTATTTTAGCAATGATGCTGTTATGGCTCTTTTCCAACTCCTCATGCAGCAGGCCAGCTCTAATTCTGCCTGAGTTCTTACCTGAAAGCAGAATTTCATACCCAGCTCTAGAATTTTGGTTGCATCTAGTTAAGCACTCAGTACTGTTCTGGTTTTGAGCTGTAAGCTGATGACAGGACATTTAAGAAATGCATGAGCATTCAGCATTCATTCTGCTTGAGGAGCTGTTTCTCCTGGCTCTTTGTCTAGATCAGATTAGAAAAATGCAGCTTAGCTACCCTTTCCATACCATTCTTGCCCTGTTTCCCTGGCTTTGTCAGGTCAGCTTTTCAGCTGAAGCCCTGTTCTAGTTCTGCCAAATCACTTCATTCTCATTCTAATTGCCATGAATCTCAGTTTTTCGCTTCTAGTTTTTGTTAACAGGGACAATATTGCTGGGATCCAAGTGAAAATGCTAGATGCAGTGGGGTGAGAAGAAGCAGAAACACCAGTAAGGAGGGCAAACAAGGCAGTGAAGAAGCGCTAGAGAAGCACTTGTGAGAAAGCACTTTTGGGCTGATGGCTGGCCTGACCAAGGCTGGAAGCTCTGAGCACAGAACTTCGTTCAGTTTCTTGTGTGTGTTGGGAAATAGGGCCCTTTTTTGTTCCTGGTAAATAAGCAGTGTGTCACGTATTGTGTAACTCCGTCATCCATTTGTCCTAAAGGGAAAAAAAAAGACAATAGCCAGAAAATTGCAAGCTGCTTTGTCTGTAGCATAAGATAACTGCATGGTACACCAGGCGAACAAGCCTTTTAAAATATAACAGGTTGAAACCTGTTTTGTAGTAGTCAAGGACCTCAGTGTATGAAGGAAACCTCTGGATTTTGGTCCAAGTTTACCCATTCCACATCCAGTGTGATACCCTACACAATACTGTACCTGGAAGCCCAGACATGGTGTCCTGTGAGTGGCAGTGTGACTTACAGAGGGGCAGCATTATTGCCTGCTCCTCTGTCACTCCCTTTCCTTCTACTTAGATGTTCAGTGGCAGTGGTGGGGACAGCATGTCACCCAGGGGTTACACAGTACCTGTGGTAACTTCAAGTAGCTCCAGAAACTTGACTTGTGGGAGCAATCATAGTATGAACCAGGCCCCTAAGGATTTCCAAAGGAGGACCAAGGCACTTTACCCTTCTCAAGGCCAAATGATACCAGAGTGGAGCCAGCTGAGCTCCTTGTCCCCACCTCTTTAATAGTAAAGATGTTGAAGTTATATGTTATATGTTACTGCAGCTCCTTTAGATTTAATTTAAGCTACATGACCTTGCATTTAGAGCGCCTGCCCTTGTCTATAATCTAATCAGCTCAGTCAAGAGGAATAGTTGGACAAGGATGAATGTAGGCCTGGGAGCCAGAAATTAGATTGTGTGCAATTGCATCTGTGGATTTATAGCAGAAATTTACTGCAGAAAGTGGGGATTTTTATCTTCTCAAGAGCCCAACAGGAGGGAAAGTTAATGGCTGACACATTTATTGCATGGAATCTGCAAAGACCTATGGAGTTGTCATTAGATGGATGGAACAGGCATCCATGAGTCAATAAATTGGTTAGTACACAAGTGAAAGAAAACTCTTGCTAGAGCCATTCTCTCTTCTTTGATGGGACAGTGTTGTGATGGAAGCCATGAACAGGAGTGTAGGAAAACATAGGGATTTCTTTTACCTTCTGAGGCCACTTCAAGCAAGTGCTTTCCAAAGCACAGTTTGCATTCTGCTGCTGGAATTGCTCAAAACCATTTCAGTTCCTTTAACCCAGCCAGATGCCTCTCAGCTCCCACCCTGGGCTCCCCTCCTCCCTCTACCTTATCAGTGTTATGCCTGGCCCTCACGTCTGATCAACATCCAGGGCTTTGTTTCCTGCATGGCAGAAATGATGCATTTGCCCTGACACGGGCCACAGGGAAGACGCACATGCCCATTGTGATCTCAAATGGCCACTTCACTCTTGTTTACTTTCTCCTCCTGTTGTCCTAGGTACTGTAAAAATCACCCAAAAAAACCCTAGATCCTGTGCCAGGAATCGCAATGTAAGGCCAGAGAGTAGGTAACATGCATGGGTAGATGAGGAGATGCTAAGAACTAGATGATCTTATTTATTTTAACTTACTTCATGTAGACAAAAGACATTTGGGTTTGTGTATGAGCTCCACGAGGAGTTTGTTTGTGCTGGCATAGGAGCCTTGAATTATAACATTCACATTTCCAGCTCTGGATAGTAACATTTTGAATATAAAATTAAGCAAATGTTTTACTTTAAGTCACAAACCCCAAGTCTATTCACATTGGATTTTGGGAAATCTTTATAAAAACAACATAACACAAGATTGCATCTAAACTGCTTGGCAGCCTGCCTGTAATGGCAACCAGGAGGTTTATTGTTGTGAATTAGTTATTTAGAAGAAGCTGAAAGTGTGACAAAATAATGGCAAGAGGGTTTTTTATTTATAGAAAGTCAAAGCTGATAGTTCTCAGCGGGAGTGCGCTGTACAGTGTTACAGCAGAGACTGCACCAAGAGAGATGCAAACATAAGAACCTGACTGACAAGAAGTGAGAATGGGGAAAAAATATGTGATGGGGACAAACCAGAAGAGTGGTCAGTGTCTGAAAGACTTGTAATGATAAGGAATTCCTTTATTCTATTCCATGAAAATCTTTCCTACTACAACTGTAATTCCATGGAGGAGAAAACACAGACAACTGAAGAAATGGACCAAGAAAAGACTTCCTGTGTTCTGGGTATGTCGAGTGCAGCTTCGCTTGCAAACCCCGAGGGCATTGTTAGTGCAAGCCGTATTCCTTGTGAAGGAAGCCAGCCTGACAAATAATGAGCAAGAATAAAGGGGCTGTTGGCACAATATTATGATTATTTGAGGAAATAATGTGATATGAAGATTAGCACAGGATAATAGCTGTTGCATATAGCAGTGTTTTATGGTCCATTCTGTGTTGCTTAACACTATTACTCATTCTATGTCAGGCACTGTTAAACTGAATTTTAAAAGGAGGCCCTTTGCCTTGCTCTGGTGTTGGCAGCTTTGGTGTATTGTTAAGCCTTACAGTCTACGTGTCTCCGTGCATAATGTAATGCTTACTGGTTTGAACTGTAATTCTCTTTTATAACCTTTTACTACTGTGAGACACTGTCCCTTATGGAATTCCCATAACCTCAAACTTGATTTTCTCATAAAAACAAACCGAAACAGTTCTTTCCTGCACTTTGTAAGTTAGTGTAGACTATTGCCTCTCTGCAGAGGACATGGACATCTCGATATCTTCTTCCATCTTCAAATTAAGAAGCTGTATTTTGCTTTGATGTTTGGGGTAGGAAGGAATTAATCTGTGGCTCAGCACCAGGATCCAGTGACAGTCCTTTTGCAGGTCTATGAGGTCCTGCAGAGGCTGGCATTACTGACTCTTGCTGCCCACTCTCCTCTGCAAGGACTCAAATGGAACCCCATGCTAAGACCAGCCTCATGAGATGGCTCCAGTCCATTGCAGAGCCAGATATTACATGGCCAGACACAATTCTGTGCCTGTGCAATTCAAGGGCAGATACTTGGGAGGTATAAAATTTGGTTAGAAACTTCAAGCTATTAATCCTTGCTACATAGCTATGAAGATCTTGCCAACTTTTGACAAGGGCATGTAGTGATAGGACAAGGGGTAATGGCTTTAAACTGAAAAGGTTAGAGGACCACCATGGGCCACACGCTGGCACTGTCGTTGTCCCTGCGTACAGATCTGAAGGAGAGTGAGGAAACAGAGCAGGCCCTGTGCTGTCTGAATCAGCTCTAGTGGAGCATGTAGGTATCTCATCAGGAATTTTGGGCCATCATTTCTTCAGAGGTGGGTGTTATCTGGATGATCTGGCCTTGGGGAAGACTATATTGCAGATCTAGGATGGTCCCTGCAGTGCCTGAACTCGGCCCTGCATCAAATGCACAGGGTCATAGGACAGCTCAGGGTTGAATCAGTCCTCAGCACTGGCCTTTTGTTATCTACAAAATGACAGATCAGCCTCTGTGCCAGCATTTCCTGGCTCAGGTCCAGTTGCAATAGTGTGTGCTTGGACATGACTGCAGTGCAGATTTAAATTCACTGCCCCAAACTGCCTGAAAACTACAGTTTAGGTTTAGTGTTGGTTTTGTAAGCTAAGGGCCAATGGATGAGCATAAAGACCTGATCTTTCTTTCCTTGGGCTGTCAGGGTTCATGTGGACCTGGGTTCAAGAAGTGTCCTCTCCTTTGACTGCAGATTGGTGGCATTACTCTCCTCCAGCATCCCAAGGGGATGGTGACAAACACGCACATTTGTGAGAGGCTGTCCCCAGAGAATTTTGTCCCCATTTTCAGCAGTCAGTGGGCAGCTGTTTCCTGCCAGTTCCCAAGGGACAACGTGGGGATAATCCCACTTGCTACCACCCTTATTTTTCCTTGCAAACCCATGTTCCAGGAACATCCCCATGCAGAACAAAGCTGAAGTTGCACTGCTTTCTCTGCTGTTGCTGTGGGACGAGGTGCAAAGCATACCTAATGTCCAGTGAGTCAGGAGCTAAGTTTGGCTCCATTCCCCTTTGCAAAATCTGCTCCAAGGGAAGATTTTTCTGAGCCCATCAGGTTTATTAGTCTAAAAAAAATGTAAGGAGACAGGCTATTTATGTTTGTGAGTGCCACCAACAGGAACCATGTGAATTCCCTGTTTACCTCTCTGCTGGGGGACTGTATTTGCAGTTTCCATCTCACAGCTGGCAAATGTTTGGTAGACACAGGACATGCATTATGGTGTACAAGTCTCAGCACCCTGGGACACAGAAATGGGTTCCAGGTCATCCCACCTCTCTCCACAGTGCTCTGAGGCAGCCTAAAACTGCAGCTGGGTCTGCAGAGGAAGCAGGGGAAGAGACAGAGTTTTATTTGTTTGGGAAGCACTCAAACACCATGGAGATGAAGGCCTCATAAGCACCTAGGTAAATAGAAAAGGCTTTGCTGACAGTGAGCAGCAATGCCTAATGAGTCATCCTGCTGCCCTGCAGTGTTGTTATCACTTTTACATTGTGCAATCAAAAGCTATGAAGTTGGCAATAAAAATAATGCACAATGAAATGAATATCTGCCTGGTTATGCAGAAGGCAGCCATTTTCTATAGATACTCAGTGAAACACGGGGTTGCTTTCAAAGTCAAATTTGAGATTATCCAATTTCTTTGAGCTTCCAGAAGGCTCCGATTTTGTTTGAGATGCCTCCGTACGGACCTCTCTTTAACTAAAACTGTATCAGCTATTTAACTGAAGAATGTCTCTTATTTTTTTCATGACAACATGCCTCTCAGGGTTAAAGAGTCACAGAAAGAGACCACCTAAGTCATTCACCACTACAGTGTGAATAGTTGGAGACTGCTGTAGGCTAGCAACTCCTCTCCTCCACATAATGAGCTGTAACTCAATATATGGAAGCAGCCATAGGGGATGTTTTTCCTGTATCTGATGCTAATAATATATAATGTAAGGTAGGTACTGAAGAATAAAATTTTTAGCTAAAATGGGGTGTCTCTTCCTCCACCCTTTCACCATTTTAAGAGCTGACCCTGAGGTGAACTTTAAAAGGGTTTCTGCCCTTACCCACTTGCCTTTGTATGTTGGGGTTTTGGATAGGATTCATCATGAAAGAGCCTGTTTCTGTCAAAGAAGCTGTGCTTCCTGCATATTTCTGTTTCTTACTAAAAGTTCTCTTTTCCTGTGGGATTCTTGAGCTGTGCTTCAAGCTCAGGTATTCAGTTTTGTTCATGGTAAACATACCAGTAGTGGAAACAGATCTCAGCCTCAAACTCCTGGAGATTCAGCCACCATTTATTTTAATAAATATCACTTTCAGTAAGGAGAAGGAGAAGCCAATCCCAAATCTCTGTGTTGAAACTGTAGGAGACCTCGTTTGTATCCAGCCTTCACAGTGCAGTCCTGTGCTTGTATGAGCTGGCTCTTCTTGCCGCTGCACTTAGATCCAGATCTGAATTCAGGCCTAATACCTGTGGTTTGGGCCCATCTCATATTATTAGTCATTTCCTCATCATATCACTACTTCTGGTCAGTCACTCCCATTTGGAGAAAGGATTTCTCCTATCAGTTTGCATTTCTTATCCCAGAAACTCTACCCCAGCCATGGCTCCAACTGCAGTTACTGCCAAGTGTACATATCTATTCACGTCCCTTTGAGCTGCTCTCTTCTAGATATTGTGGAATCATAGAATATCCTGAATAGGAGGGGACCCGTAAGGATCACCAGTTTCAAATCCTGGCCCTGCAGAGAACAACCCCAAGATTTACACCATGTGCCTGAGAGTGGTGTCCAAACACTGAGTCAACTCTAAAATACTGTCCTGTTCTCCAGGAGCCATCTCCAGTTATCTTTAGCAGGGTAGTTCTGGATGTGTGCAACGACAGGGTAGGGTCTCATCTCCTTTTCTCTACTTGACTTCATTAAGTATGGAGATTTTCTACTCTCTCTATCCAGGCAGGGTCCCACTCTTTCATTCCCATTTACCTATTCTTTTCCAGCTCAGCTCTGTGAGGATTCTCCATTTGCTGTTCCATGTCTTCATGCTGCACAGGAGTTCACCTCATTCCTCCTCCATACCCAGTGCTCCCCTAACTACTCATGGGTAGTTGAAGAGTGGATTGGGGAGCAGAAATTTTTCATTTCTTGATCTGTCTTTTGGAATTGAAAAATATATAACAAATATTTAGTAAGCCACAGAAGAATTCTCTGCAGGCTGGTGGAAATACATATTAGATGTGAAATTAATCTCAGGTCATGAAGAGAAGGTTTTAAGTGTCCATTAAAAACCACAGATGTTCCTCCAGCAAGACTGGGTATCACTGGGTTCTTTATCAGCAGATAGAAAACACATGTTCCTTTCTATTAGCAGGAAGTCATAAGATCCTTTTTTTTTTTCTTTGTCTCTAGTAGTTGAAAGAGCAGCACTTCTCTCTGTTTACAGCTCCCTAATACAACCTATACTGGCTCCAGGACTCTAACCCAGAGAGTGGGTGAGAGGAGGTCATTACTCGTCACAGAACACTCAATGAATCCTTTCAGCAGTGCAGAAGGACAAGAAGACACTTCAGCAAAATCTGCCTTGGCTTCGTATAAGTTTGGTGGAACAACCACAATGCCCTTCCTTTTTAATTTTGGTGCTTCTAGCCATTTCATTTTTCCTTTGGATTTAATTAAAAATCAACAATAAAGTATTAAAAGCCCCTAGAAATAGACTTTAAGATATTGGGAGATAATTTTAACAAGAAAGTCAATTGCAAAGAGGTTGTCTTTAACCACAGACAGACAAAATTAAATGCATGATGATGCAGTCAATGAATGGATGGTAGAATGTTTTACATTTAATTGGACTTCATTGAGAGTCACTGGAACTTATTTTATCTACCTTCAACTATTTGAAAATTAGAAGTTTGGTGTAAAATTTCTGAGACTTTTGGGATCTGATTCTGGGCAATGGAGAAAGGCATTTTGGAAGGACAGTTCATCCTAGATGTCACAGAGCCCACTTAAGCTTCTCTCTGAAGGTAACTACAAATTGTCTAGAGAAGAATCCAGAATTACTACTCTAGTCTTGATCTTTAGTTTTTAGGTGGCTTAAATTTAGTGTAATAAATCCTATTCATATTACCCAGACCTGTAGTGGCCAAGGTTTCTGTTGCCTTACAACTGATTTGGTGGCTTTGAATTGGTGTTGCAGTGGATCATGTCATAAAAGTCCTTCCTGGCTGCTGCTCCCACCCAAGCTGCATGGACACTGAACTTTGTGAATGGGACAGAGTGTTCCAGGCAGTAGAGGTGCAAACCAGGCATACCAGCTGGTCAGTGGTCAGGATTAGTTGCCTGGAGTGAACCTTTGAGGCTGGGCAGATATGGCCGGTGTCTGTGCACTTCAGTGATTTGTATTTTGTAAAGATGATGGGATAGTTTTTACCACCTGATATAAGAGCTTCCAGATCTGTCTACCTTGTACCTCTCCTGAAGAGAGGGAGGCGCTCCAGTTTGGTGGCTTTTGCTACGTTTGTTTGCAGCTCTGATGTGATGAATGATCTGATAGCCCCTCCATAAACACAGCTGTAGGGTGCTTCTGGCAGAGCTGTGTACTGTGCAGCGATCCCCCAAGTGTGAATTTTGAAGCCTAACCTGTTGCAGTGATTGCTTGTACATCATTACGTGGCCTGTGTTGGTGAGGTACCATGGGCAGTATGTGACACCTATAGGGATGGACAAGTATAGACATGTGCAAACTAAACAAGCAAAAATATCTCCTGAAGGTGTGGGGAAGCCTGTGTCCTGGATATTTCAACCCTTTGAGGAAGATCCACCTTCAGTTTTGCTCTCACATCTCACAGGAAGCTTGTGGGGTCATCATCCCCTCCCACTGCCAGTCATGCCTCAGCCCTGGGGACAGCATCCTGCACCCAGGCAATGCTCTTGGGTGACCTGCAGCTGGCTGAGTCTGGCAGAGCAGGGGCAGGGTATGAGTCTGCACTGCAGCCAGAGGAAGCATCACTTGCCGGCACCCAAGTTGCTGCAAACTGCTCAGCTACAGCCTTGCACCTCAGTCCCATCCCTACCATGTGCTCAGACACTCCTGCATGTGCCCCATATGCTGAGGACATGAGTGCCTGACCTTGCAGGATGCCGTTTCTTTCACTGTAGAAGAAGCTATTTCGGAAGCCTTCTGAGTAAGCATCATAGCTGGCACAGTCATCTCAGACACCAGAGCAGGGGACAGACGACTCTTAATGGGGAGATACTCCCAGCTCTTCCCATATTACAAATTCGAGATGGAATGTTCACCTTTGTGCAGTGTGGGCTGACGGAGTGAGCTTTCCTTGGTCCCTGTGCAGCCAATGTGCACAGGCTCAGGCATCTGTGAGGCTGCTCTCTGTGCATCTCTGCAGCTGCCCTTCTGTGGCACAAAGCCCACACCCTCCTCAAATAAACAGCTTTTTAAAGAAAGCTGTAACAAAACTACCAGAGAGAAGCATCAAGGGAAGCAGCAAGTAGCAACAGAGGCTGTAAGAGAGACGAACCCACTAACCACCATAAGTAGATAAAAGGAGATGCTTTCTTCATACTGTCAACTGAGTAAATAGCTCCATTGTCACTGGAGTATTATTTGTGTAATCCCTTGGAGTGAATACTGTTTCAAATCTGCTTGTTTTCACATGCAACCACACTTCCTGCTGTTGCTCTCAGCACTGCAGTGCCCAGGCCTGCCAGCAGCCCCGCTTCAAAAACAGTAAGTTATTCCAAACGGTGTTTTTCCCCCAGCAAGTTCAGGGACAGCCAGGCAGGAGAAGGTTATCTGTAAGGCCAGCTTGGCCATGCTCCTGCAGCACCATGAAGCTAAGATGAGCCAGCAGATGCCAGCTCCTTGGTTATGCCCCTGAGGATGTGGTACAGGGGAGGTCCTGGTCCCTTGGCAGCAGAAAGTCTATCCTGGAAGCTGTCACCTTGATCATGCCATCCTGTGCTGCTTGGAGCTGCCCTGGAGCAGGCAAATGTTCAGTGGAAAACCCAGTGCTGCTGAGGGGTTCTGCTCCAGCTTGCGATGTCCCTTGTTTCCCTTTCAAGCGATGCCTCCTCTTCCTGCCTCCCACCTACAGAAAGCAAGATCCCATCAGTGAGGACTCTGATCCATTCATGTGTCATGCCTACTCCACACCATGGGACACAGCACTGGAGGACACGGAAGGTCCTAAATGCTGAGCTGTGACTTTTCATCAAAAGCCAAAGTCTTAATTGCAGAGGCACAAGTCTGAATGGAAGTCTCTGACTCCAACACCAGCATGCACCTTTTAACTCAGTCAATTTGATGTCAATGAAAGAGACACATACGAGCAAATTTGCACAAATTTAATAAAGGATCTATTTAATTGTATGTTGTCAAACTGGAGTAGACACCTTGTGCAACTAAGACTTAATTTATATTGACTTACCTGAACCTACTGAGGATACAAAAAGTTGTATACCACTGCTTGATAGAAACCAGTTTTAGAAAGGTGCAAAGTTTAAACACTGTAAATAAACATTTAAATAGAGAAAAGAAGAAAAAAAACCAACAAGCAAACCATTACACATTTTCACGTTGATGTGAATAGGTGCTATGGTGACACATCAGTACTTGTCCCATTAAATTTACAGAGGGGTAATAGGGTTTGTCCATGTATCTTCAGACCGGGACACAGAGGCAGATGTCACCTCCTGTGAGAACGGGGGGAATTTTCATGTTACATGAAAGGGAATGACAGAAATCATGGAAAGCGTTGGGAGTATCTGTCCCCTTCCAGCTCCCACCAGCAGGACACAGCCCTGGCTTCATGTTGGCATGGGGGCTCTGGAAGCAGCATGCTACCCAAATCTGGGAAACCAGAGCAAGTACTTCACCCTCATGGGGCAGCAGCTGTGCTTTGTGTGCTCTGCCCAGTATATACACCTCCTCCAGGGCTTGGAAATGACACAAGGCAATTGCCGTGGTGGGTATCTTATGTGGCGCTCTTTAAGACAGAGGTTCTCCTGGTACTGTCTTTGGGAAAGCATGTATGCTCTACAATTCCCCACGTCACACCGTGTGGAATAGTTGGCATCTTGCTCCCAAAGGAGTCACCTTTCCTGTCATGTCTGAGTGACCTCGGAATGCGTTCCTAATTGGATCCATGCATGTGCTCCCCCAAGGCACTCTGACACTCCTCAAACCCATTCACTCGCCTCATGGATCATTAAAACTCTTTGCTACTACAGTGCTACTCCCAAAAGGTTTCTTTGATGTCTGTTTGGATATAAGTCTTAAATTATTTTATAAATAAACATCTGGATGAAATTAAAAATAAATCTTATAAAATCTTCTAAAAATAAATCCTGTTTGCAGGCACAAAACTGCTTTTGAACAAAATTTTCATTTTCTCCCCCACAAAACCAGAGGTGGAAAAAAAGCCTTTGCCCAGCCTCTGTTTTTCATTTAGTGCTCAGCTACAAACTCAGAAGTGTCAAGTTCATCCTCTGCACAGGCATGTTGAGAAGGCTTCCTGCTGTGTGCCACGGCTTGGCTCCTCCAAGCAACAAATCCAAGCCCTTTTCCCCCTTTTGATCCATAGTAAGCAAGCTGGGATGCTTATGTGGGTTGGAGATGGGGTCCTGAGCCTCCTCCCCATTTGCTGTGGCAGTAGTCAGCTCCAGGTCTTGCATGAACATCCATCTCCCACCCTCCAAGGACTATATCCATGCAATCTCACTCGGTGTGAGACTCGTGCTGCAGTATCCTTGCCCACTGTCTCTCTCAGAGGGGCTCGATCTTGCATTTGGAGCACAGGGCTGGAACCTCTCACAGAGTGCCGGAACTGCTCTCCTGCTCTGTGGCTCCATCTGCTCCACAGCTGGTTTGGCAGATGACAAGTGGCATCTGGTATGTGGGCTTTTGGAGCAGAAGAAAGTGGCTGGTAGGGGCAAGCTACATCAAGGGTCATTAGGCTTAAAAGGAGCCCTGAGAGTGGGCCATTCCTTGACCAGCTGCTGTGGCTCCATATGACCCAACAGGCGGAATACGTCCCTCAGTCCATGACAGGTCCTAGCACTGTCTTCTGCACTGGAAAAGAATTTGCTTCAGTTTTGTGCAGCCTCTGTGGAGCTCTTGTGATAACACGCCTGAGACAGAAATCCCTTCTGAAGGCATATGGTCTTCATAAGCACCTTGAGGTTCACAGAGCTGCTTGGCAAAGGAAAAAGAAAGTGGAGAATGATGGCAATACAAATTTCTACATTTCTGGTGGTCTCTGCCTCACCTCTGAATGTGTCAAACTCAATCTTGCAGGGAAAACAAGGAAGGATGCTTCATTGCCAAAGGCTTTCTACCTGCATCCCAGCTCCACACACCTCCTCTCCTATGCCAGCTCCCTTGGGAGACCAACAATTAGCAATGCTTCCTCTCTACTTGCATGGTGTCAATATTCTGAACTGCTGCAAAGACAGCTACCCTGTTTACTTGTGTTCTGCATCTCACATGTCCAGGCACTTTTTTCTGATATTTTGTTTTCCCTCCTCTGTTATTTTAATCTGGAAAGAAGGAGATCAAGAATTATCCATTTAACAGCTTTTCTACAGAGCATAAGCATTCCTTGGGTTTTCCTCTGGGATCCATTATTCCAGAACACTGCAGCTCTTTCAGCCTGTTTCCGCAAATCCTCTCGAAAGAGTGTCTGAGTTAACAGCTTGCCAATATCAAGCTTTCAGGAATAAGGAGCCAGCCCCCCAAAGTCATGAGATTAGCTTTAAAATAGAGAGTGGTTTAGGTTTTTATAAAAACAAGCATTAAAATTTGGCATTCATTTTATTTACTTCTTGTTTTTCAATCTTTGGCATATGCTTAAGTCACACTTTCAAGCTTTTCTCCTGTAACTGTTAAAAACAGAAGCTGGCACTCTCAGGAGCGGATTCCCAAGACTTGAGGAGCTGGGACTTATAAAACTGGAATTCAGGGATAATCATTATAAAACTGCAAGAGCTGGGACCATTGAGTTAACAGTATGGTAAAAACTGATTGCCAGGAATATCATGACTCTGACTTTCATTTGCTTTTAAACCTCTTTGGTCTGTGGACTCAGTCTATCTCTGAATATTACCAAACCTACTAAATAGGCCTAATTCTTTTTATTTAGAGTCCTCTTGCACTTTTAGAAGCTTTATTTCTTTCTCCAAAGCCCACAGCAAATTATCCGTCTTCCTGTGCTCTGCACAGTAATGTTTTGGGTAGATGTCAGATCCAGATTATTGAACAACTCAGTTTAGGTGAAGGTAGTTTGACCCCTTCTAACTGAAAGTACCTCTGTGGAAGGTGGGTCTTTAAGGTCCTGTTGTAGTTGGTGGAAATGAGGGATCAAGTCAGTGGCCCACACATAGACAATTGAGGTGCTTTGAGTAGCCATGTCACAGAATCACAGAATGGTTTGAGTTGGAAAAGACCACCTAGTCCATAAAGATAATCTCATTCCAATCCCCCTGCCATGGCCAGGGACACCTCCCACTTGACCAGGTTGCTCAGAGCCCCATACAACCTGGCTTTGGACACTTCCTGGAATGGGACACCCACAACTTCTCTGGGCATCGTGTTCCAGCGCCTTACCACTCCCACAGTAAAGAATATCCCCCCCAACCATTACAATCTATCCAGAAGACAACACTCTTCCATAAGGTCTCTATTTGCCTATGTGTTCTGATGCTATATTTGGGTATCTCAGCAGACACTTGCTACCAGCAAACAGATTTCCAGGTCAAGAGGTAACTGAACTGGTGAGCTCAGTAGAGTCTGGAGAGCTGCTCAGCTGACAAGTGGGAGGCATTTTGCTTACATGTCTTCAATCTGAATCAAACCTTGCTGTTACACAGGGTCAGTGCTTTAAATTGTATTCCCAAGGTGAGTAGAGCTGAACTGACAGAGCTGTTTGTAGATGAACTGCTCTCAGTGGTGACTCTCTCAGTATGGTCATGACAATAGGAGTGCTGTGCTGAGAGCCCCTGCTTATAAAGTCCCATCACTGCTTCTGTGAACAAGGGTCCCCAGTCTGCAGTGTTAACTCTTCTAGTTGTAAAATGACTATTTTTTTATTTTCATGCCTAGTTAAATCTGTACCAGTAATGCTTGTGATCCTTTCTTATGTCAAATTACACTTCCTTTGTCACACCTTTACAATGGCATTTCTGGTGACGTGCATTTTAAGGAAGAACCACTAAAACCAGCTCTTTTCAATGATTTTGCAACACTTTTTGGCAGTTATTAGAAACCAGTTTTTGCCAGAATCTTTGTGCAAGAAGCCTTGCAAATCCCCTTGCTGCTTGGGATCAAAGATGACAGACGCACACAGAGGAGCAAATTTACTGTGCTGACACATACACTCAGTAAAGGTTTTTCCCTTTGCTGAGTGTATTGCCATTGCTATGGGGCACAATTGTGCTTTGCTGAAACAGAGCTGTTATTACTGCAATGGTTGCCAACAAGTTCTGCAGTAGTAGCGTAGGTTTTCTGCCTCACCAAATCTAACCCCTGCCTTCCCTCTGCTACCAGGAGCACCCATGGACTATAACCCCTTCCAGAGGCTGGACTAACTCGGCCCTGAAAGCAGTTGTGTTTTTGAACTCTGTTCTTCTCCTGGAAGGCTGTTCCAAAACTTCATGCCTCTGAGGAGAAACCTCATTTCCAGCTCTGTGGTTCGTTTGTTCCCATTTGTTCTTATGCCAGTATTCTCTTTTAAATTCAGTGGATCTTTCTGCCCCCATCCCACGTTTACCTCAAATGAATCTATAGTGAGCTTTTGTATTGCTAATCAGCCTGACTAAGGTTACATTTTTGATCTTGTCTCATAAAAATGGGTCTTCTTCCCGGCAGCCGACCTCTACACCTCCACATATTTGACTTCATTTTCTTTAACATGACTTGCCAGAAGTCTACACTGTTTCCCAGGTAGTAATAATACCTCCACCTTCTACTGGAAGTGCCCCAGCAGCAGCAGCTGAGCCTTATTTCTCTTGTTCAAAGCCTTACTTTATTTATCATTATTTATTTATTTATTTATTTATTATTCCAATTGATTAGCACACCCATGTTTTTCCCTTGGTAGAGGATTTTCAGCTGATTCAAAGAAAATTTGTAGAAGTCTGCAAAGATTTTTCATTACTCTGAGTGTAGGACCTCCAATTCTGTATAATCACATTTCTGCCTCTCTTGCTCCTGTTCTCATGGTGATTTTAGTCTTCCTGAATGATACTCATGTCCTCCTATTGATCAACACTGTTCTTTGACATTGGGACATCGGGTTATTTCACCAACACTTTCTTCATTTTTGTTGAGGCTATTGATGAAATATTCAGTAAGAGCAGTTCAAAAGATCTTCTGTGATGAACCCTTGTAATGACCCTCCTCCCTGCAGATGTTGTGTCTTACAGGATTACTCTCTGCCATCTCCTCTTTGATCAGCTCTCTCCCCATTTTGCTGTTCTTTGCCTAATCCCCATTTTCCCAGTCCAAATAACCAATTCTCTTGTGGCATCACACCAAATAATAGACTTACTGCAGATCCCTGTGTCAAAAACAGTTGCATCAGAGAAACATATCAAGTTCATATGGCATGACTTTTACAAATCTGAATGCTTTTTAATCCATTTTCCTTCTATGTCCCTTTTTAAAATTATTCTTCCCATGTAGTTTATTTTCCTGCCTGATACACTATTGCTGTGAAGCAAGCAGATTGCTGTCACCTTTATTATTTTGCTTTTCCCTTTTGAGTGTAGACATTACATTTGCTCTTACTCTCAGCTTGACTAATTTGCAAGTCTCATTTGCTCTGCCCATGCAGTTTCATATGCTGGCTCTTCCCTCCTTTAGATGCAGACATCACATCATAGATTTTGAGTACCTAATAGGTTTCTAAACCTTTTTTCTAGATAAGATATGAACATTTCTGTTGTCATATTCCTGTGTTACCCTTTTTCCTCCTCTATTCAACAACAGCCTTTTTTAAACTACAGCAAAATATTAATTTCATTATGTAGCTTTAATATTGCTTTCACACAGGTCCATTTGTTTCAGGTGTCTTTTCATTTGAAGAACTTGCCTATTCTTTTTTACAACCTCTGCAAGGTCTATATTAACTATTTTTCTTGTAATTTCCCCTGTATCCTTTCTAACAGTAACATGTATTTTCAGTACTCCAGTGAGTCTTCTTGCACATTTTATGTAAAGACATTTCAGGCTTCATTGATGTTCAAGTCCTTGAGATAATTTAATTTGTTTCCTTTGAAATTAATTTGCCCTTACGAAATTGCAAATTTTATGTTACCTTTATTTCTTTTCTTTTGCATGAAGTTCAGATAAGGCCTCTTTGGTCTTATTCTATCCAAGAATGCATTTATGGACTATGATTTTTGTGACCGTTTAGCAAGCAAAAAGCTAAAATAGCAATGCCTTTGTTCGATTTAATGATTATGTCATCAACAAATCCCTGCTGGTTCTCACTGCCTGGAATACCCAGACATCACCATTACTCATAGCATTAGTTCTTCCATCTATATGTATGTGCAAAAGGGAAAATTTCACATAACACAAACGAACCTGGTAGTATTTATCTCTCCACTAGTTTCCAAAAATCTTTGTTTGCAATGTTACTGTTACCAGAAAACTGGAAACTGATTAATATTACCAGTGGGAAATATTTTTTGTGTTCTGGTGAGAATGTGGGTAGGTGCCTAGGCCTTTGATGGCTTTCTCAGCCATTTGCAATAATGGGCAAAAACCAGTATGACTACTGCAGTCTGTATTGCCAAGATATAGGCTGGAGGAGAGAAAGTCAAGAGATCTGTGCTTGGTGGTGAGTGGATGACAAATTAAAATGACTCTTGTGGGTAGGTTAGACTCATAAGCACCTACAGATGATGTTCCTTAGTGCTTTGATGAGGTAAACCCACTGTTTCTTCTGCTCTGTAGCATTATAGGGGTGCTGGACTGCTCTGAGACAGACCTGAAGTACTGATTCATGCTGCACATAAAACTCTCCATCATTCAACTCATTTAAGATATGAGAGGTTTCAAGCAGTCAGGGGCACATGGAACCAAAGCACAGGTTTACATCAACTCACCCTGCTGGTGTGAGCCTGCCTTCGCTTGCAGTACATGGACACAGTCCCACTGGAATCATGTAATAAAAAATCACATAATTAGGAAATTAATCTGCCTAACTGAAAAACTCTTTCAAGAAACTGTCACAGACCTCCTGGTGCCTGAAGGATCAGTTTACTTCCGATGGGAGTTAGGCAGTCCCATCAACATCATGCCTTGGGAAATCTCCCCTGTAAGACTTTGCTGACTGAAGCAACAGTGATCTGTGTGTTGTATCACCCTGTCAGCAGAGAAGTCCCAAGAGCTGTTTCCCAATGTCTGTGCCTGGGTAGAAGCTGCGGGGCTCAGTGCTGTGCCTCCCACCCTGTCCTTGCATCACTACCATCTGTCCCCAAGGTCCCACTGCCTCCCTGCTCCTCCCTGAGGCTGCCCAGGAGCTCCGGGGTGGAGAAAGAGACAAGAAGCAGAGAAAGCTAAAAAGGACAGAGCAACTTGGTCTTGTGGGTGGCACCCCTGCCCATGGCAGGGAGGTGGGAATTAAACGATGTCTAAGGCTGCTTGCAACACAAATCATACTATGGTTCTACGATAACAGGTCTCCTGTGTGATGGCACCTCCACCAGCACCGTGACCACTGACACATGGGCTTGGGCACGCCATGTCCCCCATCCTACATGGGGCCTTGCTTCAGCCTCTCTCATTCCTCCCAGGGCCTGCTAAAGTCCTGCTTCTCAATTTTCAAGTCTACTGTACCTCTCAGAGCTGCTACTCCCATTTTGTTGGTGTGATGGACTTGCTTATTTCCACTGAAACACACTTATTGCACAGTACAAGAGCTGGACAGCACAGAGCAGAGACCTCAGCCACAAACAGTGTCAGATCTTTCACTCAGAAATGGGTTATTTTGTGACATTGAAATATACACATATATAAAAAAAGAATAAATGAATCCTGGTGGAATGAGTGTATGAAGTACTAAATCAGCAAAAGGACAACACAGGCTTTTGATTTGCATCAATGGGAAACACAGAAAAGAGTGTATGGAGTAGGCAGATCATAACTCATGCTGGAGTAAATACCACAGATATTGTTCTGACCTTGTGTGGAGGTTTGCTGCTTCAGTAAAAAATTTTATTGCTGCTGACCATTTGTTTCAAAGGGGAATATGATGTGTAGAAGGACATTTTTAGAAGGAGCAGAGGATAAATTCTTAAAATAGTGTTCTGCAGTCTTAATGTTCAGATAGCATTCTCTTTAAAGACCTGAAACAAAATTATTGTTACCTGCACTCTGCAGCAGATGTGAGAGTTATTTTTTTCTGGAGTGTTTGCTCACGGCCATGGATCCTCTTGTGTTGGGGGCTGTATGGAAAATGAATGTGTGCCCATCCTCAGAGGGCCAGTGCATGTGCCAAGACCCAGTGGAGGACAGAGACATGCAGGGAGGCACAGAAAAAGTGACAGTTCTGCTCAGATCAATAGCGCTGGCCAGGGCACCCTCAAAACCTTCTACACAAAGGGCAGAAGAAAACCATCTCCTTTTTGATGTTCTCTCCCAAATGAATTAAATGTTTTGAGACGTGGTGATCTTGTGACAATCCTGGACCTGAGAAAGAGATTTGTGATAGCATAAAGATTATACCATACTTAACTCAAGTGCACTCAGGTCCTGGGACTCTTTCATTGATTTGGCATTGAAGACCTATAACCATCCAGCCTGGTGTCCACCCTGCCCTGGGAAACAGAGGTGGCACAAAGGGCTACAGCCCTAGCAGGTGATCAGCCCTTTCACAAAGCACAGCCTTTTAGGGGAAAAAAATACGCTTTTTAAGCAGGCACTTTCTGTGAAAGCTTCTGTTGAACTGAAAACCTGAATTTTCTTTGGAAAAAACATTTAATTAAAAAAAATGGGTGACATCTTATCATAAACCCTCATTCTGCAGCATACTTCCTGACCAAGCCAGTTATACTGACATAGTCCATCAGTGAAAAATTCTGCTTTTTCTTCCTTAATTTGGAAAGGATAATCACATGCAGTCAGTTGGAAATCAGCCCTTTCCCAGTTCAGTTATACTGTCTTCCTGAGGCAGATTACACTTAAGGATGTATTTGTGGTTTGAGCAGGTACATGTAACAGCACATAGCCCATTTATAAAGAAACAGACTTCCCCACAGCCCTGCTGAGGGGTTTCTGAAGAATCCAGCAGCATAAAGTGCCCAAGCACCATAAACTTGGTGATTCCCCCCATATTCATCCCGTTGCTTAGAGAAGAACCCAAGAAGAGCTGCTGTGTGAGGCTGCAGTGGGCAGGGGAAGGCGACATGGTATGGCAGGGGGCCAGTTGTGTGGCTTAGGCAAGAAGATAAATCCCCCAAAAGCCATCAGCTTTTGGGGTGCAATGATCTGTAGATGGGGTCTTTGCTCACTATTGCTATTTTTAGCTCTTTTTGCAACATGGAAAACAGTATCTCCAGAAGTCTCAAGCACCAAAGTTGAGGGAACAGGGGGGATCCAGGGAGCAGAATTCAGAAGGATGCAGCAGGGTATTAAAAACTAGGGTGCAAGGAATGGGATGAAATAACAGCCATTGAGTGGCAAGTGACAACAAAATGACCCCACTGAAGCTCAGGAAGCCTCTGGAACCACACTTTTTAACCTAAACCCTTGCTCCTGGTGCTGCCTTGCACAGCGGCGTAAGCTCCTTAGGTGTAAGCTCTTTGGTGGAGTGAGGGCTGCCACCACGGTGCTCCATGCCTCCGGGGGAGCCTGGCCCCAGGCACCGTGGCAGGACAGGGTGCCAGCAGCACGGCGGCACCAGACCCGCGCGCAGACACGGGCACTTTCAGGGCTTGTTTTGTAAAAGCACCGTTTCGTTGGTGTTAGCGTGTTGTGTTCCACGAGAACGTGAAGGCAGCTGAGGTGTGGGAGGTGTTGCCCGCCGGGAGAAGCATGTGCCTTGTGCCGGCAGAGCCCATGCTCGAGGCCCAGCACTGAGCCTCCATCATCCCCGGGCACGTCTGCACCATTTGCTGTTTCAAACAAGCAAAGTCAAACTCCTCTGTGAAAACGTTGAGACTGTACTCGGCGAATCCCATCAAGGCAAGCAGCAACAGTGTGTCTCAAACAACAGCACAGCAAGAAAAAGCATATTATGAAGTCTAATCTTACTTTTTATTATTTTTTTTTTCCATGGATATTTCCCCATCACCTCCAGTTGAACTTGCTCCTCATTCCAGAGCTGGGAGATCTGGCTAATCAGTGTTGTTTGCAAAGCTTTCTTAGCCCTCAACAAACGCCGTTTCTTTGCTGTGTTTGTCAGTGTGGCGAAGCAATTATTGCCGAGATCTGAGATGTGATTACGCGTTTGTGGAGGAGGAGGGGGGTGGAAAGTTGAGGACATAATGTAATAATGAAATCCATTGTCACGAATAAATCTGTAGGAAGATTTAGATGTTTTTCCCTTTTTTCTGACCCACTTGGTCCTCACGTGTCTGGCTGCGCCAAGAGTGCTGTTGACACTGCAGGAAAGTAACACAAGGGCAGTGAACAGATCCCTCTCCAGGTTTAGTGAGTGGGATGGATCTTACCTATTTCCAGGAAAAGAAAGAAAAATAAAAATGTATTCTGTTTAGTGTGAGTGTGCATGAAATGCTTTCAGTGGTAAACTCAAACCCTTCCTGCTATCCTCCCATGGCCTGACCTAGCCATCCCTGCACTGGCAGTGGGACAATTTTTATGGACAGATTCTTAATTTCAGGGACAAGTTGTGGGGTGAGGAGAGAAAAGTATTTGGCCCTCGATCCTCATACATAGGATGGACACTGCTAGCTCAGGACACCAAGGCAATCCTGGGTGTCCTGTGCTAGCAGTGCTGGTGTGCAGTGTCTGTGACACCCACTCCAACTGCAGCAGCAGGTACCTTCCTAATACAGTACCAGATTTCCTCCTCCTTAAAGAAAATGGACTCCTTTCTGTGCTGAATCTTGTAACTTCTGCCCTTATTATTGCCAGATTGCTTTAATTTTAGGTACTTCTCCTATTCTGTCCTTACTTCCCCAGTGTGTCACATTTCTTACTTCATGTTTACTCTGCTTTGTAATTTTAGCCTGGTTTCCTAAGGAAATGATGCACCATTCAAATGAAACAATCATGTTGTTTGTGGCTCCATCTATGTCTTATTCATCCTCCAACATCGAAAAAACCACCCCAGAATACTGCTCCACCATAACTGCATCTGATGGAGGAGAAAATATTTCCAAGATATTTCAGCAGACGGGATCTTTGTGCTGCCAGAGAAGGGTGTGGTACCCTTCACTGCCTCTCCCTGCTTCCCTGTCAAAGTGCTGCTTGGCTGCTGCTGCAGGAGAAAAAAGCAGGAAGAAGACCTTGTTCCTAGGTCTGAATCAACTCTTTTCTCCAGCCAGCACCAGCTGCACGAGATCTATGTTAAGGACCTTAGGTGCATCCCAGTTGCTTGGGGGCAACTCAAGTGGGCTGGGGTCGTGGCACCTCAGCATCCCCATCCCACCAACCTCAGGGATGCAGTCAGAAGCCAAAAGGCTTGAGTCCTTGTAGACAGTCCACAGGGGGAAGGGAAAGCAAGGCAAGGCAAGGCAGGACAATGCAAGGCAAGGCAAGGCAAGTGCTTGAGTGCTTGCAGGGCCAGAGTGCAGCAGCCGCTGTTTTCCTGGGGGTGATGGGTGGGTGGAGGAGAAGAAAGGAACAAACAAGGCTTCCAGATGAGTTCATCCCCTCTCAAATCACACTCATTGAAACACATCTGTGTTTTCAGGGCTGTGTGCAGCAAAAACTGCCTTAGTCAGCTCTTGTTTTCAGTTTTGTGTGTTGGCCATTTGTATGGTTCTTTTTTTTGCCTCTTCAAATCAGATCCTCTGGTGTATAAAGGCTCAGTTCAGCCAGAGCTTTATCGAGAAAGCTGCTCCCAACATTTCCTAATCTCATAAACAAGGAAGAAATTACTTAATGCTACAGAACAAAACCAGTTTTGTTGAAGTGCAGCAGTGACACCCTCAAAGAGACACCTTGCATGCATGGGTCTGCAGCGTCTATCAAGGGGCTGCAGACTGCTGACAGCAGAATGGTGTTTCCTAACTCAGGTAAATGATATTTTATTATGAAATGGCACACAGCAGTAATTTCTGTATTTGGGTAGTACCACAGGACACACAGCTAGCATTTGGCAGGGAGATGATTAAATCACCAAGGTGTAATTGAAGGGTTTGGTTGCATTCCACCTCCAGCCATCAGCATCTGCAGCATTTGTGTTGTCAGCTGGCACATCCCTGTGGTCCAGCAGACCAGGGTGATGCTGCCCACAGGTCACTGCAGGCCTGGCTGTAGAAATCTGCATCTTGCCAGCCTGGAGATGCCTGAGCTGATGGACACCTCATTGCCTACATGCCACAGATACAGGTTTCATGGCAAGACTCATCACAGCAGATTCTGATCTCAAGGGCATGACTGTAAGTACATATATAAGAATCTCAAGTTTTGCTTTCCAAACCCTATGATTTCTGACTTGTCAAGGAAAGCTCAAAAATATCCTGCACTCTAAAATCTCAGAGTCTCAAGAACAAATACAGGAAAGACATTTTTCACATTAAGTTTATGTATTTTTACCTCCAGAGCTTTCAGCTGGCCATACACGTTTTTGAAATATCTCACTTGCAGTCAGAATGCCGAAGTTTTTCCAGGGACTGCAGATGCAATGCTGCACAATTAACAGCACCAGCCCTGTGCTGGGTTTGCTAAACTGAAACTATCAACTTCACTCAGGCTGGTTACCAAAGCTTTCTAGGTACCAAATTCCTACAGCAATCAATTGTCCCTGTGATTTCTCCACACCATCAGGGAAGTTAGATGCTCTTGGTGGTGGCTCTCAGGGAAAGCTGGTGTCCTGGAGGTGCTGCTCATGGTAGGAAGCAGGGAAAGGAGAACTCCTTCAGCAGAGCAGCAGCTGCAGAGCACAAAGCATGAGCATTGCCCCGCAGACGTTCATTAACATTCAAAAAACAAATATTGACTCAGTCGTGTTTGTGAGCTTTTCTTTTTACCTTCCCCAGACATCCCAGCTGTACAGAGCATGTGTGAATTCTTGAGGAAGATTATCTCTGGCCTCAACTAGCCCCCTGGATAAGATGTATTCTGATGTTACTCAATGTTGGAAAGCTTGCACTGCCACCCAGCAAGGGAACTGAAGCAACAGGGTGCATGGGGCAGAAATGGCTGCTCACAGTGAGCACAAACATCTAGACTGCTCACCCTGCCACTGGGCTGCCCAAGGACTGTCCCTTTGGGTGAAGCCATCTGTGATGAGAAACAGCCCTGATCTGTACACACTAAACACCATGTTGGTTGCACCTGCAGGACAGAACATATGGTGACCATTGAGCAATCTGCAGAGCATTGTTCCAGCTATGTGGGAAAAAAAAGGTGATGAAATAATAGAAGATTTTCCTGCATCGCCTGTGTTTGAGAACTCTGTACTGTGCCTGGTCACTGAGAGTGAATTCAACAAATACAAAGCAGTTATAAATTATTTATCCCAGCCACCAGTGTTTTTGCAGCACAAGGCAACTTTCTATTTTGCTGCCAGTCTATTACCTAAATCTAGAAATTATAGTGCATCTCATTAGGGACTCCAGATTTTAAAAACCCGTACTCTGGGATTCTGACCTCCATACTCAACTCATTTGGAAATGGATATAAAAAAATACACCACACCAGCACACTGCTGGAGAAATCCACCCCCAAAGTGAAAGCCTTTCAGCATTCACAGACCTTCCAGCATGCCCTGGGAGCTCTCCAGTGAGGCTGTACAATAAAATCATAAAGAGCAGGACTGGAACAAACTTTGGGTGTTTGGCTACTGCACTGGCTTACTAATGAGTGAGATTATCTCCCAAGTCACCCCTGATAGGAGTGTGCTCAACCTGTTCACAAATCCTCTAAGGATGGAAAATCTTTTACTGGGATTATCTTCACTGCTAGAAATGCCTGAACTGAAACCTCTATGTACCTCATCTGATCACTCTGTGTCCTGTTTCTGAGGATGTGCAAAAGACTTTGCTGCATCCCCCAATGCAGCGTGAGGCTGTGATCCCTCCAGATCTCTCTTCTATAGATTAAATAAATTTAGCAGTAGAATTTTTGGGACAATCTTAAGGGACACTCTCATGTAGAGACATAAGGGATAAGGAAACCCATTTCCCACAAGCTCAGTTAGAAGAAAAAATAAAAATCTTATGTAGAGGAGGAAAAAAAGCCCATTTTTGGCCACTCAGAAGAAATGTTGCATCCAGGAGCTTTTAATAACTGTTCTTGATAACTGCTTATATATATTCTACATGAACAAAACCAAACACAATGGGGGCTTCAAAAAGAAAAAATAAGAAAAAAGGTGACTGTTTGTTACCTTGTTACCTTTCATAGAGGAGCTGTAAAGCTAAGTGAGTTAGATCCAATGGGAATATAATACCAGGAGACTGAGAAATCCCTTGAGAAAAATATGGACATCACGTAATCACAGAATCATAGGATAGTTTGGCTTGGGAGGTAATTTTAAGGATTATCTAGTCCAAGCCCCTGCCATGGGCAGGGACACCTTCCACTACACTGGGTTGCTCAGAACCTGATCCAGCCTGGCCTTGAACACCTCCAGGGACAGGGAAATGACAGTGCTGACTTGACTGACTGACAAGTGACATACTATCAGCAAGGGAGTGTCCTGAGGGACAACTTGGGCATTTACTTGGTGCAGCAAGGACTAGAGGAAAAACAGTGAACATAATGTTGAGGGAAAGGGGGAGGTCTCTACAACAGGGACTTCAGTATTAGCAGCAATAAGAGCTACCTGGTGGGATGATTTTGAGATAGGATTGAGAAACTCAGACAGGAAGAAAATAAGAGACCAATTGAAAGAAAGCAAAACAGTTAATTTTTTTTTTTATCCTATGGTAACAAGGGGTTATACAGCTCCCAGACATACAGCACATCATCCTGGTTCTCAATAAGAGGGACTTCCCTGGAAAGAGATGGATGGAAATATCACTGATCTCTGTCTAAAAATGACATTAATATCACGTAAGGAGGAAAATTGAGATAACTTGACTATGGGTGCACAGATGTGGGTCTCAGTTGCAATATCGACCTGGCAGCAGCTCCATTCACTGAGTCAGTGAACTTGCCTTGTCTCTGGTGGGTGTCTTCCAGCACTAAGGGCAGTTGGCATTGACAGAGGCTGTTAAGCCCCTGGGAGTTGGCCCTGCTGACTCTCTTCCAAGTGCATTTTATGTCTCACATGTTTCAGTACCCAGCGCTGACACCCTGACCCCAGGAGGGAAAGGACCCATTTACTGCACCTGGGGGGCCCCTCCCAGCTGTGCTCCTCTGGCAGCTCAGAGGCTCCAGGCCTGATCTGCCAAATGCACTGGTCTTGGGATGCCGTGCTGGACTTGGGATGCCAAGCTTGGGATGCCGTGCAGGTCTGCATATTTGGAGAAGGGTGGGAGTCCTGAGCAGGACTAGAGGGTGGGTTGGCTACTCTCCTGCATGCACTGTGAATGAAACAATGGCAGAGTCTGCCACAGCGCCCACGCCAGCCTCCTTGGAGACACGGTTTGGGCCAGAAAGTCCTCGGCACAGGCTGCAAACCCTGCCTGGAGCAGACAAAACCGCGAGCAGACTGTTTGTGGATCAGCGCCCTCCTTCCCACACAGACATATGCTGGAGGAAAAAACAAGCTGCCTCTCTCCAAGTCCTCATACAGGCTCCGGCTCTCTTGCCGTTGAACTGTCATGTGAAAGCCAAGATCTTGAAGGTGATCACTGCTCTCCCCTCCACAGAATGGCTTTACTCCAAGTGCAGCACAGACATATTTAGCAAAGGGGTGTTGGGTGAGTGCTACTGAGATGAGGAACAGAGTGAATGGAACAAGCAAGAGGTGTGGAAGGTGAATTATACAGCTAGAAGGAGGTTCTAGAGAGAAGACTTGCACAAAGAAGGAAAAAGCCTCAAAGAGAGCTCACAGCAGCTGACAGAGCCCTGCAGGGGTAATTCTCTGTATAGACAGAGCAAGGACATCTCCATGACCTCACCCATTTCTTCAGGGATTCAAGTTCCCATGACTTGGAAAGAGCAAAATACCTTCATTGACTGAATTTTTTTCTGTATTGTATAACAGCTGGGTATACTACATTTTGGGGAATGAGATTATCACTGCCCTATAGTTCCTTCCAGTCAACACTTCTGTCTCCCAAAACAAAATAACTATAAGAAAGTCTGTATAACAAGTTGTCTTTGATCCTGACTTCATTCCTGCCACCACAGAACTGGAGTGGAGTGTGAACACAAGGCAGGGAGGAATGCAGAGTTACAAAGAAATGGGCCCATTGCTGGCCCTTTCCCAGGTCAGCAAGGATCTTGCAAGTGATAGCTTGCATTTGACAGACCTTTCTGACATGAAACAGACTGTGGCCTTGCCCAGCATTAGGCTGTATTTGGGGACTTAGGCAGTACCTATGCCAAGTCAAGCACTGCCTTTATTTCCTAGGATTAGCATAGTCCCTGGATAAGAGCAAGAAATGAAGCACAGAGCTGCTAAACATCACTGTAAGGGACTGAATTTAGCTCAAAGTTAAGCACTTTGATCCAAAGTTAGCACTTTCCCCATCTAACTATCCTTCCTCTCCTGGAGTTCTTGCAGAAGTTCTTCAAATTCTCTCCAAGTTCTTGTCCAGCCCCACAACTGAAGAAAACCCTGGAGAAATGGTAACTGAGTAGCTCTTCCAGCCAGCCTGACCTCGGTCCTTCTCCTGGCCAGCTCATCTGCTTCTGGAGGGGCTGCCAGCTGGCGAGCACCCGGCTCCCTCACACGAGCTGGCACTGCCCAAGGGGTGAATCAGCCTGCTGAGGAGCTCACAGCAAGGATAAACAGCTCTGGGGCTGGAGAAAACGAAATAGTTGGATATTAATGGGAAAGGAATTGCAGAAGAAAAGTCTTGCAGCTCTACTGTACATCTGCTACGCTTCAGACATGCTGCAGAGATTGCTGCAAATGCTGGGTGAGAATAATGTTACTGCAGATGAGAAAGACCAGATAGACTAGAAGAGGGCAGAGCAGAAAAAAGACTACTCCATCCCTGGTTTACGTCTGAGTGGTTCTCTGGACAAGGTAGAATGTTGTAAGACTACTGAAGCATACCAAAAAAAGCGGGGTGGAAAGGCTCTCTTGCAGGCAGGAGAGGGGCACATAGGTGGGAGCAGAGTGGGGTCAATCCCCAGTCCTGTGGCTCTGATACCAGCAGCCCATTTTTGGTAGGAGCTTTTTCCCTTCTCTTAGGTGCAGCAAGCTCAGCATTTGGCTCTGTGATGGTACAAGTGAGTTGGGTAACAGGGGAGATCTGGTTTTAATGGGAAACACTGCACCACTGATTCATCTGTGCTATTCTCACATGTAGGTGCATCTGCTCCAGTGTCCATCCAGCCCAGGAGAAGCAGATGGAAGAGGGGGAAGGGGAGAAAAGGGGCTGAATTTACAATCTCAGAAACAGATTTGCCTGGGCCATGCAGTGGCATCCTAACATAATGTGTTTCTACATCCTCCCCCTTGCTATAATTAATTTTTAATCATTCAAGCAAGTTCCCACATATCCTGTAAATCTCTTTTCACAAATTTTGCTTTTAATGAAACCCTCGCTTGCTTTCAAAAGAAAGTTGGTTTAGGGTGTGTCGGAGTTTGTTCATAATGCGTTTTGTTCACAGTAAACAGCATTTCCTTTTATTCCCATCCAGGAATGGTATTCAGACATCTGCACTCCACAGAAAATAGTGACTCTGGATTTACTGCTGAGTTGCAATGAAGTCACTAAGTTTGCTTTTATCCCAGTGGTGCAGGTTTTAGCCCTTGAAATGCATTA
This sequence comes from Coloeus monedula, assembly GCF_965178545.1. Lineage (NCBI taxonomy): Eukaryota > Metazoa > Chordata > Aves > Passeriformes > Corvidae > Coloeus > Coloeus monedula. Next base: position 38,938,773 of record NC_138783.1, read on the forward strand.
ACTCCTTCTCCTTCTGAATTTTATCCTCCCTCCAGTCTCCTTCTTAGTCCAAGTAAACTGAGAACTGTATCCAATAAATGATTTTATTTAAAGAGCTCTATTGCAGAAGCACTCTGCCGTGTCAGCACCAGCACCTTTTTACCTCTTTCTGCATGGCATCTGCTGTAAGTTAACAAGGGCAGTGCTTGCTGCCCTAGCCTCCTTGGTGGCTGTGCCCTGCACCCTGGAGACTCATCACCTGCCTCAAATCAATCCATCTATCCCCATCTCAGCTTTGCGGCAGAAACCCACAAAAATATTTTTCTTGTTGTTACTTCTTGGCACAGGCTTTTGTATTTATTTCAGGCCAGGATAGTGGAGTGAAGCACTGCAAAATCTGAGTCCCGAATTCTTTGTTCCAAAAATTAACCGCATCAAAAGCTCTGGAGGCAGAGACAGTCTCTTGGCTGATACTTTTCCTTGAACAACAGCAAAAGATTTAATTCGTATTAAAGACGAACTTTGCTGCAATGCTAAACCAGAACTCCCCGGTTCCATATTTTGCTGGAGCTCTGGCCTTGCTTTTATTTTAATTTAGGAAAAAATATAAACCCACATTTCCCATCCATGATCACATTTCACATAGGCTGTATACTAACTGTGAAATACTAACTTCTCCATGTTCTTTATTCTGCGCATGATTTGTACCAGCTTCTGCTGGTCTCTTGGACTTTTCTTAAAAAGCCTTGCTGGAGAGCTTGAATCTCCCAAAAAAGGTTTTTAGTGGCCCCTTCCCAACCCAGGGAGACTGAAGTGCCCGTGACTTGTCCTTGCACAGACAGTTAAACTGGTGCAAAGTTGACTCTCAGCAACCTCAGCCTGATGGGGTTCAGCAAAGGGATGATGAGGATGACTCTGGTGTTAGTCATGCACCTAAGTGCTCCTCTTCTGCAGATCTCAACGTGTTCGACAGAAGCAGATAAGCCCAGTTATCTCCAGCACACTGAGAGGGGAAATTAAGGGAGAAAGGCCAAAGGTCATATTTTCCCAAGGGCTTCAGTCACCCAGGTGGTTTTACCTCTGTTGAGGTGAACTCCCCTAATGCAACACCTGCTGCCCCTACAGGCAGAAGGAGCTTGGTTCAGAAGAAGCACCTCTACCCCCACCTGAAGGAGACCCGACCAAGTTCCTCTTGCTGTAACTGATGGGAATGGCCTGGGGATGGTTTGCTTCAGGTTCATGGGGAAGACTTTTTTCTCTCAGTCCCTGTCCTGACTGCCCAGTGCCAAAGGAAATGCTTAAGTGTGGAGCCACCTCGGCAGTACCCCCACGCTGACTGACAGCAATTTCCTCTCTCCAGGAGGGCACTCCCAGGATGCAGATTCACAGCTGGTGGTTCCATCTCCCCCATAATTGCACTGTGCAACATGTCTGGCCCCCCAAGCCAGCAGACAAGCTACCCCAGCCTTTGAGAAGGAGGGTGGAGGGTGTCTCACTGTAACAACAGAAACCTCTTCTGAAATGGGATGCAAAATCCTACTTCTCTGCAGTGATTTTTAAAATTTCACCCTGGAATACTTTGCCATGGGCTTCCTGCCAGTGGAACCCACCAAGATGAGGTTTCAGTGGAAAGGGAGAGGGTTTCTCAGAGGGGCAATGGCCATCTGGCTACAAACCAACAGCAAAGTGAAGAGTAAAACCCACCATCCTCCCACTCCCACTCCAAACCATGCTATCCACAAGTCATGGGCCAAATTTCTTATCCTCATGCTCTGAAATCGGTGCCAGTGAAGCCTCACAACATCTGACTTGGATTGGTGGTGGAGCCTGGAGTTGTGATGGGGAGATGAATTACTGTTTTATCTGTCTGAAGCAAATGAGCAGAAGCACAAACACAGAGGGGTTCGATCAAACCACTTGATAGGCGCAGGAGGTGCTTCATCCCTTGCCTGGGCTACAGAACAGAGAGACATTGGTCACTGCATTTCTCATTGGTATTTCTCATATTCAAATTTATGTATTACCCAGCACCGACAGAGATCCATACACATCTGAGCTTGCCCAAGAGCTGACTGAATTCCAGACAATTCCTGTCTCCATGTCCTTCTGCCCTTTCTTTATTGTTCCTCATCTCCAGTGTTAGTCTCTTCAGTCTCAGCCATTACCATCTATCTTTCCCTATCATCTTTTCTCCCCCTCTCTCAGACAACCAAGTGGAGCCCAAGTGCTGGAAATAAAGCTTATTACCTTCCTCCTACAAACAGCAGAAGGTATTTCTGCATTTGGAAATGTGCAGAGTCGTTCTGAGGTGGAAGAAGAGACACAAATATGTGAAAGACCAGCAGAGACTGTTCCTGCAAGCAGAAGTGTAGGTTGTTTGAATTTTTATGTACCATTGCTCACATGCTAATCTTCTCCAGGAGTTTGTGATATTCCTTTTTGCTCTGCGGTTCTCCTTAATTTATCTTTGATGTCCTTGTTTCTATCCATTGTTTTGTTCTCTGTTCCCTGCTCTGTGTAAACTGGTGTTCATTTTATTACCCACTTCTGCCATAGGACTTCCAGCCTGGTCTTTCCCAGTGCTAGTGGGGGACATGCAGAAGGGATGAAAACATAGAGGAGCAATGTGAGCTGTACACCAGGATTTAGAGGCAGAACCAAAACTGTCTAGGCCTGTTGTCCCCTCTCATAGGGCTGCTTGTGCCCTGCCCAGTACCTCGTACCCTGTGCTCCAAAATGGTATTTTTTGCCTCTTTCCCTAGGAGAGGGCCTGTAATGGGGCCTGCATGGCTGCATTCCCTCTGGAGACACAGCCTCAACTCTCACCTGCAAATGAGCTACTCAAACCCACTCGCTCTGGGAAAAGTGTCTGTCTCAGGGCTGTTTTCCTCACCATGATGAACGGAAGTAGAAATAAGTTACCTCGTGTGTGTGAGCTGCAGACAGAAGGTAATCTGCTGAGCCCATCCTGCCAGGATGTCAGAGGTGCTGAACTCCTTGCTCAAGGGGCAAGCTCCTTGGCTCATCCTTTTTCTTCTCCCTCAGCCCTGTTCTGGAAGTGGTCCAACACTTTGGACCTCTGTAATCTGTCCACACTTTACCATTTTTCCACCCCACATCCCAGACTCTGGGCTCAGAAACAGGGCATAGCTGTTTGCTTGAGTTTTTCTCTATTCCAAGACCTCCCACATCCTTTTCCTCTAATACAACCCATAGCAAGAATTACAATATGGTCACAGGTCTGTGCTCCTCGCCAGAAATTTTTGCCAAAAATGACAAAAAACCCAACCAAACCACAATATTTGATAAGTCTAATTTATTCAAAACCCTGAGAAGTTTGACTGAAATATTTCCACTATCTCTTCCAGCGTATTTCTGGAAGCCTCTTCCTCTTCTGTCTCTGGGACTATGTTGCTTGCCATGAGTAAGGAAACAGAGATGCTACTGCTGTCCCATGGCATGGGCAGTCCAGCACAGCCACCCGGGTGTGTGCTCCTGTCCTCCTCAGACTGGGAGGACACCATAATCCCAACTACCATGTTTCTTCCACTGGGGCTTGCCTGGGAATTTTAAAGCTGCCAGCTGATGGCTTGAGGGTTCTGATCTCCATGAAGTTGGAAGGGAACTGGGAAGAGATCCCCAGAGGGGACCTTGGACACAGTTCAGCTCCAGCATGAGTCACTGCTGCTAGAGCACAGCCAAGGCTTTGCGTCTGAAACAGCAGCAGATCATATTTGCAATCGGTTGCAAAAGCAGCTCTGTAGCTTTAGTCTGCCTTGTACTGGAGACAGTTCTGTTCCACTGGCAGCTCCTGTCAGCTGCTTTCAGAGCCCTGCTCTCTGCGTGTATAAGATCTATCTCTCAGCTAGTTCTTCAAGTAAGAGGGTTTTGTAGCCCTGGGAGGGAATGGGGCTTAGTTGTCCCTCTCCTCCTTGCCCCACTTGGTCTGGGAGACCTGATATGCCTGTATGGTACCACACTGATGCTGGCATTTGGACCTTTAAAAAATGATCTGCTCCAGCTAAGCCTCAACAAAATGTAAGGAGGATTTTTGAGACGCCTGTAACTGGTGCCTGTGGCTGCATGTTCACTAGTGATCTGAAACAGTCCCAGAGCACTGCCCCAGTGCTGGCACAGCGTGGGCACAGCCTGCCAGGTGGCTGTTTGGTTTGATCACTTTGATTGCCTTTTAAACAGAACAGAGACCCCTCTCTGCATGTGGGTTCCACTGACCTATCCCATCCAGGTTCACCATCACCATTCACTGCAGAAAATCACCAGTGAGGTAAAGCCTCAGATGCCCGGCTCTCTGGACACAACTGCAAAGGCATGGAGACATTCCTCCAGACCCCTACAAGCAAGAGGCATCAAACCACCACTGCAGGAGTGGGGGCATTCTCCAGAGGTGCTTGGGGATCTGTGTCCAATCAGCAGATGGTCCTCCTGAGATGCAAATCAGGAGGATTGGTTTTAGCAGGTCTCTCTGGTAATGGGGTCTTTAAAACCTTGTCCCTTGTGCTCGGTGTGAATCAAATTTCCAACAGCTTTATAAATACGTCACCAACAGGAGGCCTTTAGAGTAAGCATATTGCAGTTTCCTGACATTTTCGTTTCTCTATCTTGACATTTCTGAAGGGCATAAGAGGCCTAAAAAAAGAAACAGCTGCTCCCAGGGAACCATGTGTTTTCAATTCCATCCTGCACTGGTGTAATAGATGGTCTTATTATAAATATGGAGCAGTTTTCCAGATGAGCCTCTCCCTCCTGCTTAAAATGACCTGGTACAACAATATGGAGTGGAGATGGTTGGGAAGGAGAAGGATCACAGGCAGGAAGAGCCCTGGGAACTTTAAGGCACCTATTTAGAAGGTGCTGATGTACTACATTAATATTCAAGTCACCAGCCCAGGCCCTGATGCTGCAAATATTTAAAGAAAACCCACTTGACTCAGGCAAGCAGTTGCACAGCAATGCTTGGCACAAGTTTCCAGCCTCCGTACACCATTTCCCCTACTCCTCCATCCCTCCTGCAGCTTTTTCTGAGGCGCTCTCCTGATTTCTTATAATCCTTCTGTGGATGATCATTTCTGTGCATGGCAGCGTGTGGGCTGAGCAATTGCTCTCAGCAGCTGTTATCTATCAGGTGATTTTCATATGGCTCCCTCCACAAGGGACTGAGGCTTTTGCAAGACTTTGTTCTTCTTTTAAGCATCCAAACAATCCCTAACACAATTAATACAATAAAATGTAATGTAATATAGTAAAATGCCCTCACTGGTTAGAATAACTGTGGTCTATAAACCAGTGCAGCTGTAGCAAGATGCAAAGTTACTCTGGCATTTCAGAGGTTACGGGGTTCCTGTCTATCATCAGGCTGTCTGGGCATCACTATTATGATGTTTACTTTACATATCCCTATTTGCAGTTATTTGTACAATGGTCCAAGTTTAACTGTTTGGATTTTCTGTTCTGTGTGTCTGTTCTCTGCTGATTTCTACATGTATAGATTTCAACCAGAATGGCTGAAACTAGAAAAACACACTTGTGGTGGGCTGTTTTCTGAGAAAAGAACCCAAACAAATGTACTCATATTTTGGAGTGGGGTCTTCAGGTTGACAGTGAGAGGAACTTGTATGTCAGGATGTGCCGTTTGCCTCATGCGTGGAAATCCACCCTCAGTGACTTGTCCAAATTGTGCCTTTGGAATTGCAGCTTGCACATGTGCTGGAGCACAGCCAAAATCCCCCTGTGGTTTCTTCACATTGCCCAAGCTACTGCCACAGTTCAGTAACCAGCCAGACCTGGGAGGGGCAGGACCAGTTTCACTCCAATGCAAAGGTCAAGGTGTCAGATGAAGCAACGGAGAGTTTGAAGAAAGGCAGAAAAGCAGCCTTTAATTTGATGGACTTTTGCCCTGAGTACAGCTACAAAAACCACAGTGGGTTTTCTCTTTCTGGGAGAAGTTTTTAGGAGGGTAAGTGTTTGGTCAGTTATGTCACCGGGTAAAGTTCCTTGAGTGTGGCAATTTGTGCCTGAGCATGTATGGCCTGGAGCTGGACACCTCATCCACACACAAAACCCCGCAGTGGGAACCTTGATATTTTCCCTTACATTATCACCAGCTCTGAATCATGCAAGCAAACCAGCTGAGACATTAGTAGAATAAGAGATGGAAAAAGAGAAATTCAATCAAGAGAGCCAAGGAACTGTAATTGACTCCATCAAAGCAGATCCCTAATGAACAAGATCCACAGAGAGATTTGGTTCCATAATAGTGTGTTTTGCACTCACAGAGCAAACTACATACCAGGGAGCTGTTGATATTTGGTAAAATTAAGCACAGAGGGATTATAACAGTCTCCCATAGGACCCTGAGTGTATTAGTGACAGCATGAGGAAAAGGTCCCAAAACTCCTTCCAACCCTTCAGGCAAACTCTTTAGGTTGCCTTGCATGTGAGGACCCAGGAACTCCAACAAGCATCAGGTGGCAGAGCATGGTGATAATCCGTGGATGAAGTGTGGGTACATCAGGAGGATTGGTCATGGTTCCCTACAGGAGCCTTTTAGACTCGGTGCTGGTAAACAGGCACTTTTGTTGTGTAAGTCATCTCACACTTGTGTCTGACATAGGGCAGGTGTCTTTTTTAAGAAAGATTATATCAGTAACAGGTTTTTTTTCTCTCTTAGCAATTCCTGTGCCAATTAACTGTTAACCTGGCAATCATTGCAAAGATCAAAGAACTGAAATGTTTAGATTATATATGTCAAATATTTCTGGAGTTTGACCAAAAGTTAGGGTGAACAAGAGCGAAAAGCAAGGGCAAGGGCCAGGAAAATTTGTGCAAATTAAATATCCAATCTGAAATAATTTAGGGGAAGGAGGTGCAGGGGCAGGATGTAGATGAGCCACATACATCCATATGGTGTGAGGGCATCTCTGGAACACAGATCTTCAACATGTAATGTTCATTACATTTTGAGATCAAAAGATAATTGTTCCATGGCTTAGATGAGCTGCTTAGCACTTGCTTCTCAGTTAGCATCTGCTACAGGTCCAGAATTCATGCTTAGCCCAGAGGATGTCCTGTTTTGAAATACTAGTGCTGGCTTCAAAACAATTAGTAACTAATGGAAAATCAGAAGCCTCAGTAAGTGATTTCAGTGACTGGTATCTCTCAAAATTGACATATCATGATTTATTTCAAATACAGCTTTCCGCAGCTGCGCCTTTCAGCATCGGATTTGGTTATGCCTGTGTCTATAAGGGTACAACATTTCTATGTTATTGAATTATTCATCCTTAAGTAGATTCTTTTAAACAGTGACAAGTTCTCCTTGTAGTCAAGATAAATAGACCAACATCTTGAAATCCCACTGAAGGGTATGTGTTCCAGACATCTGAAAGACTTTTTTAGGAAAGCTCTATTCAACAATCGATCTCCAGTTATCTTCCACTGTATTTTGAGACTCTGCAGGGATTTATCCTTTTAATGTGTATCTTAGGAGCTTTCTATCACTGTAGCCTCTTGGTTAGGAAGTGTATGGTGAATCAAATATTTTATGGAATTGCAGTCATGTACTATGTTTATGGAGTTACCCTTATCAGCTACCTTTGGAAATTCCTAAATATCACACTGGTACTGTTGACCTACTTTTCTTAATTGATGGACATCCTTTGCATTAAACTGCTTTAATTCCTCATAGTAAAGTCCGATAGCAGTAGGTGCTCTGTTTCCCTCCAGTGAAGGTCAGGGCAATTGACTTAGTTTTAACCAGGCCATTCCATTTGTCCCTTCAAGAGTTAAATAAAGACAAATAGAGTGTTCCAGGAACTTCATCACTCCAAAGAGCTCAAAAATTAAAATTGCATATGCAATAATAGAAAATAAAGGAGCACGATAATTTTTGTCCAGCATAATCCTGTGTAAGTTAATTTTCTGCGTAAGTTATTATCTAAACAAACACATTTCTGAAAGGGTACTAAAAGAATGTACATTAGGTTTTCAGCATAGCAACAGTGTTTCCAGTTTTGTCACTGTATTATCTTTTCATGTATTTAAATACCTTTGATGACAGCTTGTGTGTGTAGTCATTCAGTCCAGCTGAAAACTAAGTGTCCCTTGAGAAATTTCAGAACAGCACAGATCATGAAAAGAACAAGTACCTGTGATGGATAAACAGGACCAGCCCAACCAAACAGCAATCAATGAGAGCAAACAAGTGGAACATCTTACAAGAAGGAGAGTGTGCCAGTTGAAACAAGCCTCCATCAAGGTCTACTGGAACTTCTGCAACCAGTAACTCCAGCTTTGCTTGGTCTTGGCACTGGAAGGAGGAAATACCTTCACAAGAATGAACTTTTCCTGGACAATGACTCCAGTATGCAGGACTGCTTTCCAACACCAACCCTTGGATACTGGCCTCCCCCACTTGCACTTTCTCCCTTTGAAGGCTTTTAAACAACCCTCTACAAGGCCGCTTTTGCTTTCTTGGTGCTCATCTTCACAAGTCACTCAACACCATAAGAACAGTTTTTCAAATCTTTCGATCTTCGAATCAGAAAATCTTTGACTTGACCAGCTCATGTGTAAGACAACTGTGTGAATACAGAGTAGAATATACTTTATCCCATTGTGTAGATGATCTGTACTCAGTTCATGTTTACTCCAGCATCAGGGGCAGGCAAACATTTTTCTGATGTAGGCTCTGATGTCTTTACAAAATTGAGTTTTGCAATATTGGTCAACTTCCCTTTAGGGGAGGGACTTCTTGCTGGGCACTGAACTGTAGGCTTTACTTATTTCTCTCTTAGAGATTTGCAGATGCATCTTGTGTTAGATGTAAACTCCAAAGAACTTACATTTTGAACACGACTGAAAGAGTGGAAAAAGGAGGGAAAAAACCCCCCATATGCTCAAGTCAAGAAAAATTCTTCAGGACACCCAGCAATTAAGGGATGGAGCTGGCAAAAATGTCTGTTATGGATCCTCACTTGCAAGCTTAGAGGCTTTGAAGTCCTTTGAGGACCAGTCCCTCTTGACTGCAGGACAAGGCCTGTAGACCCAGTCCAATGAATTTAAGTGGTCCTGAACTGGGTGTTAGCTATTAAGCACCATTGTTTCAGGAACAATGCATACCTCTTGACGGGGAGGAAGTTTCCAAGCTTGCTTTACGTGTCAGATGGCAGGAACTGTAACTGGAGTTCTTACTTTCTCCAGTGGCAAAGAACAGTCAGTTGTGCCAATCACCACTAATAAAACACACTGCGTTTCTGTTGTCACCAGACGTGCTCTTTCACACACACATTTCTAATATCTAAGTCTGGGTTGCATTTATTAGCAAGTGCTGATATGTTAAGTACCACACCTCCTTCCTGGGTCTATGTGTAATTTTCTCCTTATCCTGTGAAGAACCAGGACATAACCAATCTTGACTCCCTTTTCTCTACTAACACCTTCAAGCAGAAGCTTTTATGCTGGCAAAACTAGAAGCATCAGCACAAAACTGCCTAGGATTAGACCCTTTGCCTTTTATGAAGAAACAAACAGGTCTTCTTGAGGTCATATTCAAAATGACTGTGAAAAATTGTGATGGGGGAAAGTTTTGGCCGCTTGCCAGTAGCTGTTCACATGTCTTTGTTCCTGTTGATGAAAACCATACTGATTGCAGGGCTGACATCCTCGTGGACTGGCTGCATGTGCGCACAGGAAACGTGCACTTACAAGCTGAGCAGATTTTGCACACAGCTTCTCACCAGCACTCTCATGGGTGAGGGAAAGTGTCACCAGTGACTCTGTCCCTTGCTGAGATCATTTTGCCACTACATCTAGGACACTTACTGAGTCTCCTTGGCACAGCTACTTAGTTTTTCTTCACCCAGTTTATCAAAGATCCCCAAAATTTGAAGGTGTATCTCTGATTTCTGATGCATTGACAAGACATGCTGATGCAATATTAATTTGGTGGGATATAAATAACGTATATATGAGGCTTAAAAATTTGTTATTAAGGTATTTCACTGGTTCACAATTAATTCCTCTGGACTGAAAGAGCCTGCCCCTCTGCTTTGTGTAGCTCTTTTTGATCTTCTTTCTGTGACTCTGCTAATGGTCCCTCCTCCCCTTAGAAAGAAAAATCCTTTTATCATCTTTTCTCCCTCTGGGTGTTTGGCTCTGTTCTCTGGCTTCAGAGGGGTATAGGGGGATAAAGCTAAATGATCCCTCCAAAAATGCTTCTGATGATTAGGACTCTTCCTATCCTTGGAGGGCCTGGGTTTATTATCTTCTGCCTAGCTCTGGCTTTACTCCTGCTTTGTGCACAGATGGGCAAAGCTCAGGGAGGCTGGCACTGAGGTCCAGCTTAGCCAGAGTGAAAGACTCCTCTTCCCTGCACCGGAGATGGATGCTGCTGTGAGGTCAATGTGCAGTTTTACCAGCAGCAAGGAAAGAACCACATTGAAAAGTCCCTCTGACAGAGGCAGTGTTGGAAAGTGGTCTGTTCCCCCTCTTTGCTGCCAGATGCAGAGGGGTAGAGGATGCCTGTGGTGGAGTGGCTGTCTTTGACCTTTTCACTCTCCTTCAGCATTTCTGAGGGAGCAGAGACTGGAGGAGTTGCTTGCCTGTCTCCTTTCCTAAGTAAGGGAGCCAGGGTGGGTGCAGACACCCATTCTTTGGGGTGCTGTCTGGCTCTTACCTTCTTAGGGCTCACTTCTATATCCTTGCTTGTGTTGTACTTCCTAAAGGCAATTTCCCAAACCGTGCCAAAAGAGGGCATTTCTCAGAACAACTTCAGCCTGATGGAGACACAAGGAGGAAGCATTGAGCTCCCCCATGAAGCCACAGGCAGGGTGAGACCGCCCTTGCCTTGAGCCTTTAGGGACTTCCATGGAGCTGAAAACCCAAGGAGCACTGCAGGTTGCCTGCTCAGCAGGGCCATCGAGGTTGTGAGGAAACCCCCCAAAAGACAAACCTGACATGTTCAGGGACATTGCACAGAGCTGAATTATTCACAGGAAATGTGTAAGCAAAACTTAGGTGTTTTTCTCAGCAGAAGCTCAGTAGCTGGAGGTCCAGGAAAAGTGCTTTCTACCAAGCAAGCACTTTGAAACAAGCCTGCAGTGATCTTGGGGTAAAGGCTGAGAGCTGCCGTGGTGCTTCAGGATCTGGGTCTGCAGGCAAAGAATGAGTACTTGGGGATTTTTTTTTTTCTTTTGGTTTCAGCTTCTAGCTCTGAAGCGTGGGGAACAGAGCTCACATCTGTGAATGTCAGGGGAAAAAAGCTCCATGCTGTGTAAGCAGTGTGCTAGCTGTAGCAAAAAAAGAGTAGTGCACTGAAAGTTTGATGTGATCAAATAAAAACATATCCTTGTGCCACTCAGACTGTGAATGAGGTAAAATAATTAAAAGTTTGAACAGAGTGCTTTCCAACTCCCTTCTGTTCTTTTCCCACAGGCATTTGGTACATTGCTTCATCTTAACTGGGGAAACCATATTTAATTTAAACCTGGATTCAAATCACCTGAGCCCTGGTCAAAAAGTAAATGCAAAGTCAAATCAATTTCGTGTAAAGCTGAGTACAGCCAGCTACTGGGAATTACAGCCACTGCTAGCAATTATCACAGTTGTGATGGTTATTTCCAGAGACAGTTTATATTTTGTTTTTTCAGGCTCCACTTCATAACACACAAACTTGAAAATTATCTTTTACGCTTCACCACTGAAATGCTATTAATTTGCTAAAAAATTAAAGAATCAATCAATATCTCAGAATTTTAGAACTTGCCAAAGAGCCTTAATTTGCATTCAAAATATTTCTGTGTGAAAGATGTCTCCAATTTAATTGAATTTTCAGAGTTCTCTTGGAGGGTTCCTCTCTTTGGGTAACACTAGTCAGTATTTCTCTCTTTCCCTTTGTAGTCACAGCCCCTCTTCTGGGGACAAGGTCTGGGGCAGAAACTGTTTCTGCACTGATGACATGGCTCTGCTGGCTGGCTTGGGACTCACTGGGAAGGTTTTGCAAACCACCTGTGAAATCCATCCCAGTTCACCCAGCCTCCTCTTTTAACTTTCTGCGGCCAATATCCAGCAAACATTTGCCCTTCAGAGAAATATTTATGGCTGAAGACACTCATCAAAGAGTCCACAACACAGTGCTGGTGGGGGAAAGGCAAATCTTGTATTTAGTGTGCTCACAGCCATTCACTTGCCTGCAGAAGGGATGTCCAGGAATTTGGCACCAGAGGCTTTGGAGGGCTGTGAGCAGCTCCAAGGAGAAGCCAGGTGCCTCCCTTCCGTCAAATTTCTATTTGCATATTAATGAAGATACTTTGCACTGAGACCAGAATAATGTTTCAGACATGAAACATGTAAGGCTGAGAATCAGGGAAGAAAAGCAACAATCTGTGGGCTGGGTGACCTGGCCTATGCCAGGAGAAGCAAAGAGCTGAGCCGACAAGCAGGCAAACAACCTTGTGGTTCTGTCTGCTCATGCTGTGTTCAGCAAAAGAACCAAACCAAAACAACCCCATGATGCTAAATATGAGAATATGAGCATTTTACAATAACCAAGATCGGGTTAAAAAATCTGTGGTCCAAGAAAGAGCTTAATGTACCAGATCATGTATTCATGCTGAATATCTCAGCCAACTCTAACTGCAATTTTACATTCACCATTCTAAATATAATTTTTCTAGTGAGTGGCAATGAAAAAATTTTAACAACTTGCTTGGAAGGGGGCTGTGCTTTGGTTTACAGTGGGCTTGTAGCTACCGACAACTGCTGACATCCAGCTACAGTACTCAGCTAGGTACCTTTCTGAGACAGGCATCTTTGCAAAGTGGCACCCTGAGCTTTCTTAACTGGGGATACTGCCTTGGAAAAAACAGCTTGTGATTTTATTCAAATTACTGCAGCAGCATAAAATTTGGACCAAGCTGTTTATGGATTGGGGTGGATCCAGGACTACAGAGGTCAGGAAGAGTTCAAGTTCATACATAATGTATGGCGTGTTTTAATAAGTCTCCTTTCATACTTCAGTTTGTCTGCCCGCCTTTGCATGAAGCTGTAAAGCCACGGGCATCACTGCTTAAAATTAAAAAAGCACGACTAAAACCCTCACCCTCTGCATTTTTAAAGGCAGGTCTGTTTTGCAGGTCGCTCCGTGAAGCCCCATTGCAGCTGCGCGAGGCAGTTGCCCCGCTCAGGAACGCCTGCGCTCCCAGCTAATTATCCAGCTCTTTGTTTCAGCTCTTCTGTTTGCTCAGGGCATGTCAACCGTGGGAAATTCCTGCCTTTGCTGGGAAGTTGCTGATGGCGAGGCGAAAACATTTTTACATAGATTAGACCTTTAAAAGTGATTACTAATACCCACTAATATGGATGGACACTTTCTGCTTTACGTTGCTTTGCTCTTTCCCAGCTATTAAGGAATGCAGCATCATGAGAGCCAGTTCTGCAAGATGCTGAGCCCTTGGCTGTCGTCCAGCAAAAACTTAAATATAGGGATGGTCCCATTGACTTCAGCTGGTTGGAATGAGCCCTTAGGCCCAGATCCTCAAAGGCATCTGGGCAACTGGCTCCCAAGGTCTGGACTCAGGGTCTGTTTGCATGTGTGATATATTTGGTGCTTGAGACAGGAGCTGTTTAGCTCTTCCCTTTGGCTGTACTCTTTTTGCAAGATGAAGATTTGTAGTTTTCATGGCCAGGATTGGGGACTACAGAACTGGATGTGCTGATTTGACTTTCTAGCTCATAGAAATGTGTCCTAAAATCATAGTTGTGAATGTATCAAGCAAAATTCTGAGCACAAGTCTGTGTTGCAGCAGAATCTCCAGCTTTACAGCCATCTTCCGATGTACATGGTAGCTATTGTAATCTTATTTTTTGAAGTGAGAGAATGAGTTCTGGAGCACCTACGTAGCTCAGCAAATGTCGTACAGTGGGTCAGGGGTTATGCCAGAAAAGGAAAAATCAGATTTCCTAAGCCATTAGACAGTGCAGCTCCTCCTGTGGGTGAGAAGAAGGGTATGAGACCTGGCCTGTTCTGCAGCCTGGCAGCGCCCATAGCTGGCAGATGGGAATACGGTCAATCCCATGGGAGCAGGCATGGTGAAGGTGACAGTCTTAAAAAGTTTGTACAGGCACAGAAGATGGGAATGCTTTCAAACTCCTGGATCTATGTTCCTGCTCTGATTTTATTCTGAAATTGTATCAAGGTGAGAATCCCCCTTCTCTCCCCATTTATTTTCACCAAGGAAATCCGAGTTTTCAGGCTGCAGTGGAGAAATACGCAGTAGTCAGGCTCAGACCCTGCAGCCCTGTGCATGTCACAGCTCACTCACAGAGCAGACTAAGCTTGGCCTTCCTCTGCCATCCATTCAGAAAGGAAATACTCCAGCAGAGTGAGTGTCTGGCTGTGCTGTTGGATTCAGTGCTGGGTAAACACAGAGGCTGTGGTAGACAAGCATGTGTTTGCTTTACTTCCTTAAGAAGCAACTGCATGCCAAATATGTGTAGCTACATCAATATACCAGAAGTATGCAAAATTCAAACTCTTTGAATTTCTTTTACACCAATTACACAATTTCTTTTACACCAGAGAATATTCCAGTCTTGCTTGGCACAAGGCACTTCCAGCATGCAGCGGTGAGTGCCTGTACAAATATCAGAGAGATTATGGATTAGGACCTAAGCATGTTTATGACATTATGTCAGGGGAGGTTTGTGTTGGATATTAGGAAAAGTTTCTTTACCCAGAGGGTGGTCAGGTATTGGGACAGTATCCCTAAGGAAATGATCACGGCACCCAGCCTGCCAGAATTCAACAACATTCTCAGCCACGTGGTGTGGCTTTCGGGGTTGTCCTATGCAGAGCCAGGTGTTGGACTTCACGATCCTGGTGGGTCCCTTCCAACTCAAGATATTCTATGATTCCGTAACATTTAGGGTGACACCTCAAGCCTCTACTGTATGGCTGTTTATTTCCAATCTTGATATCGAGGATCCCATTCTAATTGCTGGAGGTCAAGGATTCCTTTGATCCTAAACCCATGTGAAATGCTATAGGGCATCCCCATCTCATCTGTAGCTATTCTCCAAAAGGGCACAGGTGTCCCTTAGATCCTGTGCTATATCTGACAGCCTTCAGGGGTGTCCCAAGCAGCTCTACTTGCCCATGTGTGGATGGTCTGTCAAGTCCCTTCGGGTTCATTTTGTGTTTGCTCTCCGTACAGATCCAGTCATTGCACATCCCTCATGAAGCTGCTGTTTGTCAATTCTCCTCTGCCAGACCATATGATTTAATGACACTTTTCCATTTCTGTTTTCTGATGCTGAAAGATCAGTGTAGCACTGACACTGCCTTGCTTAATGTATTGCAAAGAAGACACCTTTAGTTCCTAATGATGATTCAACAAATACTGACACCAAACCTTCCTTGCTTAGAACAGCTGAGCCCTTCCAGCTGAGTGTCATGTTTGTTAAAAGCTATGGATGTTTTAACTACCTCCCAAAGCAAAACCCAGCATCATTTAGGCTTCAATTAAAGAGAAAATAAAAAAGATTAAATGCTTCACAGCAGCGTTTCCATCCTTTCTTTTATAAGTTGCTGCTTCCCAACCACCCATTCTGTGTTTGCTTGCTCCTGACAGCCTGGTGAAGAGGGTGTGGGGCTAGGACAGGGAGAGGCCAGAGGCAGATTAATGGTAACTTTCTGAAATTTATGCCTATTTGAGAGAGGTGAGACTACAACCAGAGATGGCTGTTAAGTGTCAGTGTTACAGGGAGTTGCAGACACCTCAGGCAACACTGGACTCATGCTTCACAGCTTTTATTTACTGAGCCAGCCCCAAATGAATATGATCAGTAGGCAGGAAGGAACAGAACAGCATAAGGAATGTTTCCTCTTGCAGCTTCTGAATGTTTAAATTGCTCAGACCCTGAATCCTGTTCATTCACATTGTAAGCTTTCATCTGTTCCCTTTTATTTCCTCACGTGTGTCTGCAAAATCTCCTCTGCAGGCTGCTGGATGCATGGCAAGATGTGCTAACTGCATATCCAAAATTTGCAGCAGGCACTTGATTTCGGCTCTCATTCTTTAGATAGTCCTGATGTGAAAACTTGGCTCTGCTCTTTGTGTAACCTCCCTGGAGGAATGGGGCACACCATGGATGAAGGAAGTACTGAAATTTTGAGGAAAGGATGTAATGAGCTTCCTTCTGTGCTGATACTTGAATAGCTGGGCAACCTCTGAAATGCTCTCTCACAAATTCATGCTTCTTGAAAGGGGTCAGTCCTTGGTGCCAAAACCCAGCCCATTTGTTCCTGCCATTCTGATGAAATTCTACAAGACAACTAAAGCACAGAGGGTTCATTTGAGCAAGGCTGCCCTTCCTTTGAAACTCTATGGCACCAGCAAGAGAAAACTCTCAATTTTGGTTTAGGTCATGCACACTGCAGTTCATTGGAGGCCACTTCTGTGTTAAAGAATGAATTTCCCCACTTTATGGGGAAGGCTTGTTCCAGTGCAGAGCTGGTCTTTATCGTCCCCACACACAGATCCCATATTCCAGAAGTAAATTAGCTGATGCACAAAGGAGCAAGGTTCTCCTCTCTGAAGAGTGCATCTTCTTCTACCACTATGTCCATTAAGCAGGCCATGACAGCATCTGGACAAGCCGACAGGTACAGTCTGTATCTGTGTTACCAAAGTAGGCTCTCAGCCTCTGAAACAAGGTTTTTATTGGGAACAGTAAGGAAGCTGAAATGCTGAAATTGCCTGTGCATGGAGAGGCCATACATTAGCACAGGGCTCAGGATGCAGGTCAGGACCACTGTATGAACAGTCTCATCTTTGCCTGCAGCACTCGATGCTGAGGGGTGCAGGCTGTTTGCCTCAGTCCACTCCAGCAGGGTTCCAGATTACTGAGCACACGACACCTTCCCATGTGCCTTTCACCTGACCAAGAGGCAAACATGCAAAGATGCCATGCATTCACTGCAGCCCCACTTCACAGGCTGAGCAATGCTTGGGAAAAGGCTATTTATCAGGTGAAGGGAAGGGTGGAGGCCGTAGTGAAGAAGTCCTGCTCCCACATCAGACCTGATGAGATGCCAGCAGTGATGTTGCACAGCCTCCAAGCAAGGACCAATTTTAAATTTACATCCCATCTGTGCATTTTACCAGTGCAATACTCCTCATAAAACATTCACATGGATTGGATTTCTACCAGGTCTTCAATGTTTTGGAAATACAAGGTGCTGCTTTGGCACAACTTTCTTGCTGTAAGCCCCTGGATGGCCTGAGGACTTGTGAGAATTTTGCAACCTTGACTTATTTTTTTGCTTTTTCTAAGGTTCTGCCAGCCTGTACAGATTTTTGGTGATCTTCAGGAAGGCTGTGACTGCATGGGCAAGACTTGTTTAGACTATAATGGATAAGGCCTTTAATGGGAATGGGAAGAGCTGGGGAAGACTAAACCAACCTCCCATGTAACTTATGAATCTCTCTGCAGAAATGGCTTAGAACAGGATCCTCATATAACCCTTGTGTTACCCAAGGACATGTATCCCTCCGAAATAGGGGAAGTTCTGCTTTATAACTTTCAAGAGCATTTGCAAATCCCACTCTTCTCCTTGAGTGTCTGCCTTGCACTTTATGAACTATGGGGTAGCTGTATGCATTTCTGTTCAATGCAAGATGAGGCCCCTAGAACCACTGGATATTTCTGCATTATAAACATTGTTAAAAAAATAAATCCCAGCCTTTTTCCTGCTGTGTTGTTTTCTTTTGAATTTTCCTCTGACTCATCTGAAGAGAGAATGTTTCAGAGATATTTCTACCCACAGTGTGTCATATTGATCAATTTCTGCAAGTAGGTAATTTTCCCAGTGATCTTTCCCATTCTATCTTCCCACCACACTTGGTTAGGTGGATGTGAGTCTCTCAAGAAACACCTGGTAGCTTCTGAAAGCTGTGAAGTCATACAGGAGGAGGTTATCTCCTTCCTGAGTCAGCTCTCAGCTTATGTCCCAGCCTGGTGACAGCGAGCACTGCCCACCCATTGAAGGTGCAGTCAAAGGGGTTGGGTTTTTCTTTCCCCAGACATTGGATGCGATTTCCCAAGGTAACTTTGTGACCATTGAGCATCGATGTTGCTTCAAAGCTTGGTGGGAATTGGGAACCAGACTCCCATGAATACCTTCATGTACCAATCCATAACAGATATGCAGGATAGGTGTAAGGCATTAAAGAAGATTTGATACTTCTGTTGCCCACTGAGAAAAGGCAAGCAGCACCTTCCCTCTTTAGTCTCATCCTGTCCCTGCTTTCCTCTTGTTATTCTAAAACCTGCATTCAGACCTGAATCTTGGCTTGGTTGAGTCTTCCTTTTCTTTTGCTCCCAGCAGTTGTGTCACTGCTTTCCTGCTTTCCTGCATAGCACGTTCAAAAGGCTGCATTGCCTTCAGCCTGCACAGCCAAAATGCAGCCAGACTCTCTCCCACTCACACTTTCCTGACTGCTGGCTCTTCCTTGCTGGCTTGGCCAATGACCCCTTTGGTCTTTCTCAGGTGTCGTTCAAAATTCAACTGTTGGCACCATTTTCCAGCGCCCACTCAGTCTGAGAAAAATAACTCCCACACCCCATTTGTGAAAACATCTTTGAAGCAAACAGAGAAACATGTTCAATTGTTGCTTTTTTTTTTTATCCTTCTCTCATTTCTGGGCATTCGAGTGCTAAAACTTGAACAGTAAGTAACCATACCTGGAAATGTCTCATCAGCCACTGAGGATTTTTGAGTGATGGTGCCATAAGCAAAGCCAGTCTAGTTCTGCAGAGCCCTGGTGAGGAGCAGCTCAGCACTGGGGCAGAGGGAGCAGCAGGAGAATGTAACTGTCCTCTAGTAAAATGCACAAAGAAAAATATAGAAACATGGGGGATACATATAAAAACAGTGTGAACGTCCATCTTCCAACCATCTGGTGCCCTCTGAGTCTGCTCGTGTTTCACTCTTCTTTGCTTAGGAACTTGGATTATATATTGCACAGAATGGCTCATGGAAGAGGAGAAAATGGAGAATGGAGAAACACCCCATGGAGATGGGTGCAGGCCTGATGTTGGGACAAAGCACTGTCCTGTGACCCAGACGAGACCCTAAAGCACCATTACTGGTGTCCCTCACCCATTTGGTCAGTCCCAAACTTCCCAGTACTCTGATTCCAAAGGAGACTGGAATCTGTGTGCATCCCTCAGCTTCCCCCAGTCTGTCAGCGGGCAGCTTGGGCATGCTGGGCTGTGGGTGGAAACCTACAGCCTCAAACCTGTGCTTCCCACCTCCAGGGTCAATGTTTCAAATCCCAGTCCAGAAGCACAGGCATGGGGTCCAACCCCAGGCCAACAACGGAGGTGGGATCCAGCCTCTTCAGCCTGACCCTTCTGGGAGAATGACTCAGGAAGGAAGCTGAAGGAATCAAGGACAAAGGGTGTGTGTGGCTGAAGCACATCTAGAGGTTCAGGTTTTGCAGAGGACTCAGGCAATATATAATTTGATGGTCTTAATGAAATTACAAATTCCTTGATGCTCAACTGAGGTGAATCCCACATTTGAAAAAAATCCCTGTGCACGTGCATAAGATAATTTATATTTTCTCTTACTATCTGATCTTTCATACTAGAACATTTAAGAATACAGACTACACATCAGGTTGGCCATTGTCTGCTGGAGAGGAATTAGAAATCCAGAAAAGTCCATCTAGCATCTACTTTTCTGAACACAAAGGTTAGGTGCAAGCCTTGGGTAAGATCTGTGGTTGCCATCAGTTGGCACAGTTCTATTTACTTGAGGTTGTATCACCAGAGGATGATACCTCATGAGGGCATAAACTCTGTACACAAGAGCATGGAATGATCCTCCTGCTCATTGCAGGGCCCACCCAAACCCACTACAAAGCAGTGACTCTCCCCAGCACACCTGTATAAATATGAGGAAGAGGAAAACCAAAACAAACCCAGCAAAGGCACAGCACTATCATCCCTAAGAAACAATCCAGGTACCATTTTCCTGCAGTCCCAATGTTTAGTACCCAAAGACTTACACTTACGTGGGGGTGAGAGTTGAACTATCTTCTCCTTCCCCTCCCTGATGCTGAGGTGGCTCTCCTGGGCCTTTAGTAAACCTGCCTCCCTGAAGAGAAGAGGGTCATCATGGTGGAGATACAGTGAAGCAATGGGTAAACACATCTTCCCATCATGATCAGAGCCCTCTGATGTTCCATGAACAGTTTTAATTTTAAGAGTTTTAATTTTAAGAGTTTTGCTTTGCATTCTGCATTTGGCTCAGCTATTGTGTTTGTAAAATAGTTACTGTATTATCTCACCCTTGGCTTTCAGCCTTGTGTTATCATGCTGAGCAGGTCTTTGGGAATATCTTTAGCAGGATAACTGTTCATAGCTTTGCTAGAGCTGGAGCATTCTGTGGGACCTCATTTCTCTACTCTGAGACCATCTTTTACTTCTATGCTCATTGCTGTAGAGCCAGTAAGCTCTTATGGTGACTTCTTTAGAGGGAGGGGGAGGAAAGTGCACACTGGCTGGAAGTTGAAGAAAAAAAAAAAACGTGAGAAGGATGGATGCAAAAGAAAAAGCAGTGCCCAGTTTCTTGTAGGAACATGGAGCCACACAATTACAGTCTGGCCAGAAGGAAGGTAGCATGTAAGTATATAAAATCATTAAAGCATTTTAATTATGTTTACTGCTTTTTAGGACACACTGTACTGGTTTGCAAAACTTGGCTTTCCTGTCTCAGATCTCTCACTCTCTCTTTGTTAAAAAACATCTCTACAACCTGCCTTTTTCTGCTCATTCAGGAAAGGCTGCCAGGCTGCCCATTTACTCTGCCCACTGCTTCCCAGAGGGACCTCAGTACTGGCTCCTGCCCCAGTATGATGTTGGAATTACATCTCCAGTAGACAGTAGCATCCCATGAGCCTGCCAGACAGGATTTTGCAACGGAGAATAACTTGTGTCTCTTGATCGCCTCACATTCTACCACAGCTTTCCTGGTTGCCAGTGGTATAACATAGCAGTCATCTTTCACTTAAACAGCAATGGGAGCATGCTGTCAAAACCAGGCAGGCATCTGTGATCAAAATGCAGCCCTCGCTCATAAATCAAAGTTGCATGCTGACCACACATGAAAGCGTGCTCCAGGACCCTGATTGGCTGCCTGGCTCATGAGAAGATGGTGTTTCAAGGTGTGGTGGTTAATCTATGAACCTTGGAATAGCACAAGAGATGACATCTCCCCTGCCACCTTGCTACAGCTTTGACAAACAAGGGTATGTGAGTGAGCACTACATTACCATACACGTGTGTGAGTCCCTGAGCAGATATTTCCCAAGGGGGAGGTAGGACAAGTTAAATTTGGTGCTGACCCTACCCTTCTCTCAGCCCAGATCTGGGATGTATAGGGCACTTTGCAGAACATTTATTTTTCAAGTTTTGCATGTGCACAGATATAACAGCTGTGATGACTATTTTGCTTCCTGCAGGTTTTGATTACAAATACTTTAAAAGTAAAGGAAATAAAGTGGTGGAGGTTTTATCGTCTATCAGGTATCCAGAAAAACCAAGTTATTCCAAATATACTAGCATATTCAGAATAAATAAATGGCAATAAATACTTGAGTGTAAGTTGGGCATTTCCTTATCAGGTGTGCCTTTGTAACATTACTGTCAGTGATAATATTGATATCCTCCTACATAGCAGGATTTGTCTGACAGGGCTCCTGGGTTTTGTAACAGTAAAAAAACACCTTGGATCCTAATCTCAGAAGCCCAGATGAACTTTTATCTGGGCTTTGCTTTGACATTACAATGCAGGTCACAGGGTGTCCCCAGCATCATTTCTGCAACTCTATCAGCCTATAGGCATTTCTTCATTGATCAGAGGGAAAAATGCAGTTTGGTGGGGACTGTGGGAGATATTCTGGCCTCACCTGAGGCAGGGCTAGCTTCAGAACATGGACTGTACTGTGCTCATGTGTCAACTACTGAGATGCTTTAGCTGGGCTCCAAGGAAGAGGTCACCAGTGTTTAAGAGGATCCCAACAGAATACAAAATATTGTCCTGAGTTCTCTATTTGGTGAGCAGACTGGCTGATGGGGAGGGAGCTGGGATTCAGGATAGATCTCTCTTTGCCCTTCATGTAAAAGCCATTCAAGGTAAATGCTGATTGGCAGCATTAAAGCTTTAAGCATCCAAGTGATGTCTAGAGCCGATACAGGCGCCTCAGTATACGGATGTATAATCATGTCTCTTACCCGTACATGAGAGGGAGATACTAAAGTTCAGCAACTCCAAATGGGAGCTGACACATTGAACAAAGATACGGGCAAGCAACACTGCTGAGTAGTGGGTTGTCTCTGAAGTCTCACCTTTCTCTGGGTTCAGATTTGTTGATGAGGCTGAGCATCTTCATTTCCTTTAGTCCCTCTGAGAGTATGGAGACAGGCGTTTTTTCACAGCATGGGTTACAAAGCACACCCAGGAAGCAAGAGATATAAACTCTAGAATGCCTGGGCGTTCTGAACCCACAGCTCCCACATCATATGGCACACTCTGCTGGGGAGATGTGACCCAGGATGCTGGGACCAGACTAGGATTAAATTAGAAGGAACCCAAGAATGCAGACCAGCAATGGATTGGAGAGAGGTGGGATTTCTCAGGAAGAGAGAGTCCAAGAACTATTTCTCAGTCGGTGTAAAAGAGCCTGTGCATTAGCAGTGCCTGGGAGCTGGATGAGGGACAGTCACAGTGCTCTGCCTGCTGTCACACTGCCTGCAGAGAGCTCTGCTGCTAGAAAGTGAGCAAGTGAGCAGCTCCTTCTGGCACCTGCTCCACCTTGCCCAGAGGTGGCTAGAGGTTTCTTCTCTATGCTGCCTCTTGCTCCGTATACACAGCCCTGCAGACCAGCTCTGTGTGACTGCACATAGATCGTGGGGAATTTTCAGGACACTGCAGTAAATAAAGCCACATGAAAATTATCCTACCCTTCAAAAACAAGTAGGCAAGCACAAAAGGTTTAGGTGAGTGCTAACAGGAGAACTGGTGAGCAAGCATTGAAACATGCTGACAGATATAGAGAATTTATCTGAAATACATGCAGTGAGAGCATCCCCATCCTAGCGCAAGCTGGGTCACCCTTCATGGTATGTTCACTTCTAACAAGCTGCTACGGGTGGTTTTTTACAAAGACAAGCAGATCAATAGGTGGCTTGCATCTCTCTGGTACTATCTGTAACATGTGTAACACATTTAACATGTCCATACATGTTTATAACAGACAATAATCATCAGATAAACTTCTATAAACTGCAGGTGCACAGGACCCTAGCATGTTTCAGCACAGCCTAACGTGGAGTGCCATCATCAATTTAAGTCCTGTTCACACTTCTCATATGTGTTATCTGTGTTACAGATCAGGTCCTCAGGGCTTCAGTCCTCACAAGGCAAAAGAAATGTCTAATTTTCCAGCATTTTAAAGATTATATAAAGAGTCACCTTGGCTTCTCTACGGAGACTGTATCCCATTATTCCTGAGTCTGTTTTGAATTACTTTTCTTGTACTGTAGGGAGGAAACTCTCACAAAGTAAAAAGGGATTTCTATAAAATGTCTATGCAGTGAAATACAGGTGCATTTATTGATAACGTTGTTATAGCCTTGATAGTTTAAGGATCTAGACAGGACATGTTTTATAGACAGAAGCAATACTTTTTTATTGAGTCAGCTTTCTGGTCTTTACATCTTTTTCTGCAGTTGGAAAAGGGGATCCATTCACAGGCAGGCACACGAGCCTTTCTCCAGGTCCCTGTTTGCTTTGCTCCTCAGGTCAGGACACATGCCAGGGCATGCTGCCAGGAGCCTGGGTGCATGCTGCAGTCGTGTCTACAGCACAGCATTGCTTTTCACCCACGCCTGCTCAGCAGCCCCACAAGGAACTGTCCGGTGTTTTTAAAAAGAATGTGGCAGAGTGTTTGCACCAAACTGTACCTTGACAGTAGAGGACAGGCCAGCTGGGGTCCAAGGGCAATGGTGAGGGACAGGGCAGTGCCCTCCCCAACATGGCACCATCCTGCAGCACCCAGTCAGAAGAGCAGAGCAAGGATGGGGATGGTGACCAGCCAGGCACAGCCCAGCAATATCTGTCCCCAGCTGCATGCTGCTGGTGGAAACACAACCACAACTTCCTGATGCTCTGGCATCTCTGAGAGCATTGGCCCCTCCCTGAACTGGACTGCCCCAGCTCAGCAGTCCCAGCACATGCCAGCAGGATCCAGCACTGCCCAGAAGGGCCGTGTGTTAGTGTTATTCTGCAACACAGCAGCAGCAAGTAGCTCACCTATATATGTGAACTACAGCACACCAATAGCAGCATTTCATTTAGGTGTATGAGAAGACATGCCAGTGCTGTCCTGCTTCTGGGCTTACTGGTTTTGGCTGTAGAGAGAGGCAGCCATTTACCATGTTTACCACCCTGGAGAGAAGGGCAAGTCAAAAATAAGTGTCAGGTGTTGTTTGAAGTACCACCATTGTGCACATGATATGGTTAGAGTGGCCTCAACCCACGCTGGGTGCTACTGCAGCAGCAAGCTCATCATTGCCCCTGAACCTCAACCAGCATCTCCCAGCCAGGACAGATGGGCTCTGCTGAGCATATCTGCACCCTTGTAAGCCACAGCTTCCACATAGCCCAGGTCACAGCTGTCATAATGTGGAGATCAAAGCTGAAAAAGCTCAAGAAGCGCTTCCAATGGTTCACAGATAAACCACTCTCAGAGAGGATTAAGGGAGACAATTGTAACTTGTATTATATGAGCCAGGAGCTGACTTGGTTTGAAAAAGTTTGTCAGTGGGTAACTTCCCACCACAGACTGCTGTCAGCTTGTGTAATGCTGAGTCTGATCATGCAGAGGTGCCTTGACAGGTCTGTGCAATGTTATTTTTCAACTCATTACTCAATGTTGCAGCTGAATCCATCAAACCAAAGGTGATTTTACTGCCTTTTGGATAAGCAAGTCAGTGTTTATTCAAAAGGCAGGCTCTTCAGTACAGCTGCTATCAGCCTTTTCACTGAATCAGGCTCAAAAATGAAGTGTTTCTTCTCAGCAGATTGAAAAGGGCAGAATTAGTATTTCCCCCGAGGATCTCAGGAGAGCTCAGCTCCAGGAGGTTGCTTCATTTTGGTACTGCAAACAGATTCCAAGGCATGCATGTCCGTGTGTGTGTGCGTGCCTGTATGCCCACACACAGAGGTCAGATTTTGCTCTTCTCCTTTCATTACACTTGCTAAACAAAATGGGTATTTAGGGAACAATTCCTCTGCACTTTTTGAAAATTTCAGTGTTGACATACAAAGACACAAGCAAGTTGAAATACCCACCTGTTGTCACTTCTTCATTACCTATAGTGTTAATTGTTCTCTTTGCCAGGCTGTCAGAAGTAGCATTAATAACAATCCCTTGCCTTGTGGGCTGAGCTGGGGCAGGCTTTTGTGGTATAAATTAGTAAGAAAATGCCTTGAATAGTTGATGATCTAAAACAAAATAGGGATGAAAAGTCCCCTATTTTCCAGATGTTCATCTGTGGTTTAGACACACAGAAAATGAAATCCTATCTGTGCTGAAGTCAACGCTGAAGCCTCAGTAGGACTGCAGTTTTTATCCCAGCTGCTGAAACAAAACATGAAAAATGTTAAGAACCTGGATACTTATCTCCTTTAAAAAGCTTGACAGAAATCTGCACAGAGGCCAGCATTGAACATGTTTCTTGCATCCCATATTTGTATATTTAAACCCTGAATACCTTTTACTTGCTAACTCCTAATGCTAAAACCTATAAGGGGCGATAAAAGACTGGCCATGAGATTGGGCTGAGCCAAAAGCTCACTTGCTGGTTCTTTGGTAGACTGTTCTAAGCAAGTGACAAATGCCTGGTCTTTACAAAGGATAGCAGTACCTCATGCTGTGCTGTGATGAAATGTTTGCAAGCCCTGTGCCATTCCACTGCTTTCAATACCCTTTTCTATCAATCCTTTGCCTTCAGAGTGCTGAGTCTGGTGCCACCTCCCTCCTGTCTCCAGACAGCTGCAGGACAGATGCTCATGTGGGAGTCAGTCATTTCAGCTTCCTAGAGAGTTGATGTAGGATTGGCGCTTCTGAGGCACAGCACATCTCATCCAGAGGCTGGCAGTGAAAGTGAGGGGATTGCATGATAGCAAGCTGGAAAAGCATAAGGCTTAGAGATTGAAATGAAGTAAAAGAGGGACAGGATGAAGACCCAGGGAAAGGACCTGACTAAGCCATGACAAGACGCACAAGGCACCAGCTGGACCTCTTCCAGCTCCTGTTCTCTCCTCATGAAGAGAGCTATATAAACTCACACACATATGTAATGAATGCTCCCTCATATAAGCCAGCTGCAAATGTCTTGCTTGCATTGGATTATTTCTGAGGTCTGTTTTAAAGGAAGGCTGTATGTGAGAGGGGATGATTTGAAACGGTTTGACCTTTCACCAGAGTCCAGACCCAACACAAACTGGAAGGGCTGCCATTTGACGGCTCTCTAATTGTTTTCAGGAGACATAATGAGACAAAACCTATCAGCAATAAAAAAATAGAAAGGCAGAGGTGAAGGTGCTTGCCAGCTGGACTAGGGAGAGGCAGCTGTTGGTTATAAAATGGCTGCTTTGGATCTTCAACTTGCCAAATTTGGACAGAAATCATAGGGTGTGTGGAGAAAATAGTCTTGTACTTCAAAAAATGAGGTAGAAAGTACTCTCAGATTATGATCTCCTTTAAAGTGTTTTCTGCAACTTTACAACTGAAGTATGCTGCCTACAAGTGGAAAGGTAAAATTAAACTTTTCTCCAAAATTATTCATGGTTGCTGGTTCTTCAGTTGCATTAACTTCAACATCGATAACACAGATAAATCCATCACAGTCCAACAAGAAGATTATTGTTTACCTCCAGCCTATTCTCAATCAGTCTCTTCAGTTTCCCAAACATGAGACTGGACTCCCAACTGTTACAGGCTGATGCCCTCACTAAAAACCAAACTGCAATTTAATCCTCCCAAAAAGTCTAAAAAATCCAGTTCAATCCTACTATATAACATGTCAAAGCCCCAAATAATATCCTGTTCCCCAAATTGAAACAACATCTACAAACAACAAGCAAACGATCAAGCAGGACGATTTCCTTTTTTTGTGTGAGGGTCACTGCTGAAGAAAATTTTTATTGACAATCTGTAGTATCCTAAATTACTTTTCACCACTCCATAATTTTTTATTGCATATGACATGCTGACTCAAGACATATCACTGTTCAACATAAAGCTTGCTCTGTCTTATTAGCTATGCAGCCCATAGGCAAAGCATTCAGCGTGATGGACACCATGTGGCACAGAAATGTTCCAAATGAACAGAAACATCAGGAGGTGCATTCTTCTGCTCAGAATGAGTCTTAACAACAGCTGTTCACAGTTTCATGATAAACTTCTTCCAGTTTGGGGTAATTATAGCACCCCCTCCCCCATATGCGCACACTGTTGTTTTGCTGTTATCTGTTGATGTCTAATCCGAAGCTGAGACGAGTGATCTTAACACAGTTTGTCTTAAAATAATGTATTTGTCTTAAAACATATGTTTGGTGGGAGCATGTATTAAATTAAGGCCAATGTGAACTAGTTGTAGATTTTTTTGAAGGAAAAAAGTATTCACCTTATCTGCAGATCGGCCACAGTCAACCAAATCAAAATTTGACAGAAGTCAGAATGCCACATCCACATTATAAAAGATGATACCAGAAATATGGATAATTTCTTTTGATCTTGGACAGAAAAAAAGTTTAAAATCTCTGTGCTATGAAGTCTGCATTAAGGCTTTTGAATACCATGTATTCCAGCAGAAGAGAATTCTCTGCAATAAAGTCTTAGCAAAAAACAACTCAACCTCCACCACCATCAGCTCTTGGACTCTCCATTAGTGTGAACCTAATAAGGTCACAGCAGTGAAGGCACTTTTGCTCTAGGGGTTGCTACCTATCACCTTGTTATACACAAGCCAAAGTACACTTGATGACTCAGTGTAGACTTTAATGAGCAACATGCTGGTTTTTTTTTGTGACCCTCTACAATGCTATTAATTCTTCTGTCCTCGCAGCGGTTCAGTAGTATACTCATGGATTTGAGATTTGTGCGCTGAATGTGAAGGCAACATTGTTTTCACATGGAGTACAGTTGTGGGGATATTTAAACAAGAACAGGCT
The DNA here is from genome assembly GCF_965178545.1 of Coloeus monedula. Taxonomy (NCBI): domain Eukaryota; kingdom Metazoa; phylum Chordata; class Aves; order Passeriformes; family Corvidae; genus Coloeus; species Coloeus monedula. The sequence goes on from NC_138783.1 coordinate 38,967,079, forward strand.
GCTCCAAACAGAAAACATACTGAAAGAATCAGCTCTAAAACCAATATGAGACAGAAAAGTGTATCTTAATATAAAGAGACATTGTTTGTAATTTGTATAGCTAAAAAGAGAATGGAGAGCAACATCTGTGTCCTCTTTGCTAATTTTGTTTTACAAATGCACTCCAGCAGCACACACCACAAAAGGGTCTTGTGGAATAAGAACTGGTGCAGATTAAAAGAAGAATAGACAAACACTCTTTCACAATTGCAAGGTAGAAAGAAGGTAAAGAGGTAAGTTCTTCCCTATAATTATCCCCAAACTTTCTGTCATTCCAACAAAACTGTTTATTGCTGATAGACATGTTATTTACACAGGAAAAAAATGATTAAGGCATCAGATATTGTGAGAGACTAGATTGCTAATGGTTAATGGCTCAAAGAGTCAGCAGGGCGCTTTGCTAACAATGCGCAAAGTAACCGCGCAGGTGCAGAGGGGTGCACACCCTCCACCAGAGGCTACAGCTGGGTGTTAAAAAACGTAAGGGAAGAGGCTGATAAGAGGCAAATCCTGCGAAGTTAGGTAATGCTTTTTATCATGCCAAAGTCCTTACACAAGTGGCTCAGCTGTGAATACTCCCCTCTGGAGAAGTACCAGGACATTCAGCCCTGCTGGTGGGCCATAACTGACTCAACTATGTGTAAGTGGCAGCTGTGGTGTCTTAGAAGGTGTCACAGACTCCTGAAGTGTCCCGTGATCCACAGTATCACATCATCCAGTGTAAAACTCCCTAGGGGAGGTAGTTGGGCATTCCCACCGAGCCTGGACATAGTATAAACCCACCAGACTTCGTGTTTTGTGGGTTTCCCCCACCTCTGATGGATCAAGACTGTGACCAACACTTCAACAAATGCAGTCTGGTCGTGTTATCCACGGGTGGTGACTATGTACCTTCCCACTCTTACCCTTTCTTTCTTTTCCTTTATGCGTTTCCTTAAGTGTTATTTTTGTGCTTTTATATTGTTGCATTTCTAACCAAAATGGCTACATTTTAAAATTATGTTCTGAAGTTTGTAAGTACAAGTTTGTTAATGGATTTCCTGAGAATTTTGTTGTTTCTCTTACACACCACACAGAGTAAATGAAACAACCTTCCCCTAAACTCATCAAGCGGCCAGGGCAAAACAGGTGTATCACCCAAGCTGCTCAGCGCGAGTTGAAATCACACTGTTCTTCATATAAAGACATATTCCTGAAGAGTCCTAGTGCAGTAGATGGGAAGCTTGTCTAGCCGAGTTTCCTGCCCTTGAGAATGCTCAACAGTGAACAGCAAGGGATGATGAAAAACACTGAAGGAGTAAAGGTGGCCACTGCACTGCCAGAACCTACCCACTCCCAGCACTCAAGCCAGGCATGGCCATGACAAGAAGGGCTCAGGCTTATACTGCTTTCCCAGATGGGAGAGCATCACAAAACAAGCTAAGTGAAAACTTCAGGTGAGGATAAACTGGTGGAAACTAGTCAATGCCTCATGGGCTATTTTTGCTTCTGAGTGGCCCCCACGGACACATTGACGTGGACAGGCAGTGGCACAGACAGTATTATACCAGTGAATTTCAGTTCCCTGTTGGGATTACCCTGGCTGATCTCATTCCTTTGTGATGGTGGCTTGGCACATCCACAAGGGATAGAAACAAATGGAAAATTCAGATGAAAGGAGGTGATGGCAGAATAAAGCTGCCCAATCCCAGTATCCAATACCCTAATCCTAGTCAGACACACCTACTTCACAACTAAACAAAAGATGGTTCCCATGTCTGAAACCAGCCTTCATTCAGTACTGTGATGTTGCCTGGCTCAACAGTAAAACTAAACATGAAGCCTCACGCTCTCCCTGCTCCTATCCTTTTCTCCTTGCGTAAACTCCAGTCTTCATTATGGTCTTAATGAATTTCCATGCCTGGAGCAATTACCTAACAGCCTCCACTTTTTCCTTGTGTATCTTCTAGATGTAGGCAACAAATGTACTTTTCTGCCCCTTTGTCCCAAGCCTTCATTCTGTCCCAGTACAGAGGACATAAATACCAGATGACCATAAAGTGTTCTCATTCACCAGCACAAGCTCCATCTTAGCCCTTTAAGTCCCATTATAAAAGTGGATCTCCTTTCTCTCCCAAACCATAGCACTTCTCCCTGCCTTGGTCACACCGCTACCACACAGCAGGGCCCTGCAGCCATCATGGACTCAAAAAACCCACCTCTTTAGCTCTGCCAGTGCCATCCATACCTTGACACTCCTCTGCCAACGTACTCCAGAAGCCACCCTAGTCCAGTAACTCCTCTGACCTTCAATCTGCAGCCAGCATCCAGAGAGCCAGCCCAGCATGAAGCCTGAGCCAGCAGCTGCCCCTGACTCTGCTCAGTGACCTGGGCTGGGCTGCTCTCCTGAGCTGGCTGATGGATGGGCATTGTGGTCTGCTCAGAGAAGTCTGCTATGCTCTGACTGTAGGGAATTGAGTGCCATGCTGGCCTGTGTGTGCAAGTTCCAGGAGCACAGAAGGGAGATCTGAACACTGTGATCCCCTTTACTGACTTCTCTTTATGCTTAAAACACATTTGTAATGTGCTTAACTGGAAGCCACAGGAATTCTCCCTCCCTCCTCCCCAGTATCAACAAATAGCTCATGGCATTGAAGTCAAACAAAAGCTTTGCCTTTGCTTTCCCTGTTACTGCAGTAAATCATTCTGTCACGTTGCCATAGAAACGGCAGCTATCACAAATATCACTACATCGTGGCATCAGAGCAGCTCCAACAGCCAGGTCTTCATTCTGGGCCGGTCCTCTTATCCCTCATGTAGCCCAGTGTTTCCAACTCTTCTACAACATGCTGCAATTTTTTGATGAAAAAATAGAAATTAAAGTTTTATTCTTGAGAGTGGAGAGTTTTATCAAAGATGATTAGTTGTAAAAAACCCACACTTTTGTTAGCTCTCGAATACTCGGGGAGAGTTGGACAACAGACTACGGAGAGTTGAGACTTTGGTGATATAAATCATTAAGTTTAGTCACATTTGAAAAACAGTGAAGAGAAAACCAATTAATTGCAAGTAGATTTGGTATAATCTGTAAACAGCTTTGGCAGAGAGGACAGAGAGGTTTTTTCCCTCAAATATTTATGAACCTAGAGATACAGATGGGTGGTGGGTGAGATTTTTAAGAGACATGCTATGCTAATTTATATTCATCAGGGATTTTTACATTTTCCATAGCAGAATTGGAAAGCATTAGAACCTTTCCCTCCAATCCTCCAGCTCTCCTATGGACAAATACCTATTACTTTTGTTGAAAACCCATTATAACTTCAGTATTGTCTAAATAAACAACATTGAGCTGTGTTTTAACTAAAATGAGCAGGTTGCTCTGCTCTAGTGTAACAAAGGATATCTGTTGGGACAGGCTTGAAATCTCACCAATTTTCACTTATGAGAAAGGTTTGCAGTCACATCAGTACGTGGTTCACGTGCTGAGTAGAAAAGACAGCTTTAACTTTTTGGTTTTTTTCAGGGAACGATAACATGAGTTTTCAAAGATACTGGCTTTTTTATTATTAAAATGCCTCTTTTATTTCATTTATTCTGCTTTTGCTAGCCACATGGTTAAAGTTAGGAAAACAAACAGCAGATACTTTCCAGTGAGGAATGTTTACATTAGGTCTAGCTTATCTGTGCAAAGAATAATCTATGAACTCTCCCTGGCCTTTTGGATAAGCAAACATAAACCTCATTTCCCTTTATTGTCCACTCCACATAATAACTAGAGGGCTTCACAGAGGTTATTCAGTCCAGGAGAGCTCCTGGGGATTTCCTTTAATGACTAAAGGGATCACTGTGTGTGTTATTGAGCAGTGATATTGCAGTTGTGATGGTCTAAGGATAAAGCACACAAGTTATAGGGAGAGGTATCAGCTTGTATCAAGAGTAATCAATATAGCTGGACAAAGAGAAGTCTTCAAGCACGAGTCTTTCCTTGTATCTCTGGAGGTAAAGTGACATGCTCCACAGGTTCATGCATCCAACCACACAATCCCATTTCTTTTTTGTGAGCATTCATATAAATCCTCTGTGAGCTGAACCAGCTCAGGAAACTGGTAAAGAACTAATCCAGCAAAAAGCAGTGGATTTTTTGGGGTGATTGGTGTTGTTGGGTCAACAACCTGATTTGGCTCCTTGCAGGATGACACTCGGTGCCATAGGTACAGAAGCAAGGGGGAAGATGAAAAAAAGAGGCAGGATGCTCTTTTTGGTGACCTTAAGATGCATTATTGCTGCAGTTGTCTCATTTAATGGTGGTAAGGCCCTAGTTTGGACATTTCAAAGGGGCTTCTTTTAACTCTGCTTACATGACACTCTTCAAAAAACAGCAATCAGTCTAACCAACATAAAGGTACACTTAAGCTTTCAGTAGCCATCAGGAGGTGGATGATGCTGTTAACATCTTTCATCAGAGCCTTTGCAGCACTTCCTGCAGCCCCTGCTCTTTCTGGCAGGTAGGCACTGAGACCGTGGCTTTCTCAGGGCACTCACAGAGCTGGTGCCAACCCCAGCCTGCATAAGATTCCTTGTTACTGATCATGCATGTATCTCTATAAAGACATGCAAAATGAAATAGCTTGAGAGCCATATTCTTACTGTAAGGGCCTCTTCCCTAGAACACCAAAGTTATTGAAATTGCTCATGCTAATTTAAGTGAGATTTGGATCGGGTCCCACACAGGTTGGCATTCAAAGCATGCTGAGGAATCTTGTCCTGCTGTAGAGATTACAGGATTTAAAAGGCAAGGTAAAACTATCAAATCTAAGCAGCAGGATAAAACATGGCAAAGGGCTTTATTTATTATTTTTTTATTATAGATTGTGCTATAAATCTTCATTGGAGTGATTAGATAATTTGTTTTAGGGAAACATACAATTTTGATACAAAAAGTACAAGGATTTGCAACACTTACATTCAGTTATTGACTCAGACTGTAAAAAATTAACGATATTTTCTGCTTAAATTTGTGCAAACTGGTAATGTATGTTTTGACAAAACCAGCTAATAACCATGTACTTTTAAGAAGAAATATTTTTGAAGGAGACAAAGTTAGGAGCTAAGAGACATGGAAGTGGTGTATAGTCCTAAGGCCTCCTGTTTCATTCACTCCATAAAAACGCACTATGTTTTATAGTCTCCCACATGAACACAACATGAACACGAGCTGACTGGACTGAGGTGCTTGACTGTGTTATGAGCACGAACTGCCTCACCCTTATCTCATTTTCTGGCTGCTTTCACCTGCTGCAAACTTCATGGTGGTTCGTTTGAAAGCTGCTCTGTTCCAGTGACTCACTTGAAAATTACAGATGTTTGTGCCTAAATGTTCTGTTATGAAAGAGAGAAAATAAAGATGCCTCACTTTTCTCTAATTTAAGTAGATTTACACAGTTGCTATCAGCAGTCAAGATTATTTTTCAGTAAAGGCATGACTCCAGGATTTTACCTTCATCTTTCTCTGTCAGAAACCTTCCAGAGAAATCTCTTCCCTAGGAAATCTTTTTTTTGTTCACTCCGGTTTCTGATAGGAGCTTTGTACTACCCAGAGACAGGCTACTGTTTTCCTGGGTGAGAACAAGCTATGGAGATGTTCAGAGAGAAGTGGCAGCAGCACAAATTTCTTGTGTAGCCTGTGAATGGATCAGCCATGCAGCCTGTTAGGGAGCTCAGCTCCCTGTGATGGGAGCATGGGTGTAATCACACCCAGACCGGACCAACCCATCAATCACAGGTGCTGTGTGCTCCCATGCTGCAAGCCATATGACATTTCCACCAAATCTTAGTCCTAGTGAAAGGCTAGCTCTTGCTGGCCAGAGTGAGGCAGCAGGAGAAATGAATGGTGTGTCCCTCCAAAGTCACAGGGGTATGTTACATTGAAATCAGGCCAGCCCTACAAAGCAAACAATACCTCATACTATAGAGGAAGGCAACTCTTCTCCCCTGAGTCATTGCCAATCTGAGGTGAAAGCAAATTTCTCATCCCAAATCATAATATTGGAGAATTAGGTAAATGAGCAAAACCAGGCTTCTGAGATACAGCAAAATACCTGCACTGAAACACAGCACCAAAGCGTCACCTAACTCCAAGGAAGGGAAACCCTGCTCCCTAGTCTTTCTGCAGACAAATTTTGCAATTAGAGAGTGAAAATATTCTCCTTGATCCCCATCTTTCTTATAGGCCACCCTTAAATACTGAAAGGGAACAATTTGTCTCTCCCTGGAGCCTTCCATTCTCCAGGTTGAACAACCCCAACTCAGCTGGTCCTCACAGGGGAGGTGCTCCAGCCCTCTGATCATCTTTCTGACCTCCTCTGGATTCACTGCAACATGTCCACATCCTTCTTGTGCTGGGGGCCCCAGATCTGGACACAGCACTCCCGGTGGGGTCTCATCAGCGCAGAAGAGGAGAATCCCCTTCCTTGACCTGCTGGCCAGTCTGTTTTCCGGCAGCCCAGCCATGTTTCTGCCAGCATTCATCCTGCCATTCTGATGTCTCTATCATTTATTGAGCAAATATGTGAGGAAACCTAGGTTAGGTTTCAGGGTTCACATCTTGGGTTCAAGACTTGCAGGCCACCTGCAAGAAACATGATATCCCAAAAAGCTTTCTAAATGCCAGATCCTTACAATGCAGCAACATCAAGATCTCAAACACACTGCATAGAAGAGGGGCTCTCAAGCTTTCCACTCTTCAGTGAGAAACATCTTGTAGTATTTTCTGGGTGTTCTCCTCTTGCCCTTTGCGTTAGCAGGTGCCCTGACCAGGCCTTTCAGAAAGAGCTCAGAGCCATATTGAAAACTAAGAAGACAAAAGATGTTCTCTGGAGGGCTTGTGATGCATGAGGGCAAAGCTTCACAGTAACTGTCAGCACCTGGAAAGGAGCCTTCAGATGCCCTGAGTCAAACCAGCTCAACCAGGGATGCAGATTGGTTATCTTGCCTTGGCCCCAGCTCATTATCATACCCAGTTTTTCAGACCTTTCAGATTTTTTTCTGGTCCACACAGGGAAACTGAACTACATCATGTCTTTGGGAAGGTCTGTGTTGGGTCAATGTTCCAGAGAGAGATTGTAGCAGTGGGGTGCTCTGTGCATCGTAAAGAAAAGTACACAGTTTTCCAGCTTGAGTGAATCACCACGCCAATTGCTGATACAAACCTCCCCAGCACTCCTAAATCTGTACACAATATGGAGGAGGTTGAATGTCACCTCAGAGGACCTCTCAGAATTAGCAGTCTTGTACCAGGGAATTTTAAAAAATACATTTTCCTAGATTTAATGCCAAATTCTGTACCTTTTCTGAATTTTTCAATTTAATCTTCTCTTGAGCATCTTTTTCACCATTTCTGTGGCTGAAAACTGCTTAGTTACTTCTGTTGCGAGAACTTTTGCACCTAATTTCCTCACATTTTCTACAAAAATAAAATTTAAAGACTCTTAGGGAAAACTCATGCTTCCTAGGTAATAAAATATAGACATCCAGTGTTTTATTTCTTGTCCACAGATACCCTTTAGGGTCTGCAGGCACTCAACACCAAGAGACTCATTGCATTGCCTTCGGTAAATACACTACCAAGTACTGCCACCACTCTCATCACACCACCACATATTGCTCTAGGCAACCACCACCATGGAAGAGTATCTGCTAGGATTCAGAGTCTGTCATGATGACGTAATTCCTTTTTTCTCCTGCATTTGAAGTTCACACTTGCTTGCCTTAGTTTGTATGCCCAGGGGATTCAGCTTTCCATCTGTTATTCTGGGGAAGATAACATTCTCAGTGACACTGCACTACTTTCCTTTTGTTGATTTCTTTCCCATGCACTGGGGAGAACATAATCTCAAGATGAGCATTTTGCATGTGCTGTTCATTCAGAGCATTGGTTGTTGGAGCAAAGATCAATGAAAGACAAAAACATCCATGTTCCTCTGCAGGGCACTGGAACATGCAGTCTGAGCTAGAGGAATGGTCCCAGAAACAGCTGTGGCACCGGGCTCTTCACAGGGCCCAGCTGACTCTGACTTCTCCCTTGTCCCACAGCAGTGACAAGTAGCAGCCAGTCCAAACTGAAAAAAGTTAGGCACCTGTTCTTTATCATTGTTTTGTTCTCTGGGCTGGTTCATCGGAAAAAGGGAGGAAGCATCATCAAGCTGCTCATGTGTGTGGGAACCCAGGGTGCAGAGAATATTTCTCTGCCTGTTTTGAAGGGTGCTACCCCCCTGGACAACACTGGTTTTGACCTTCGTCCTTGGAGAAAACTGCCTACCCTCTGGGAAGAGTTAGAATCTACACTGGTGTGAACTAGGTGATAGAATATTATGTAAGATTGTCACAGAGTGAAAAATTTAGAGGTTTTGGGTTTGTTAATACAGTAAATAGATAAAAGCAAAAAACTTCAAAATGGAGGATTGTTGGTGTTCTCCAGACCTTCTTCTTCTTCTTCTTCTACTACTACTCCATATTCTGCAGTAGAAGTAGTTTGGGATCATTGGATAAAGAATTCTGCAGTTCCTGTCTATGTGACCAGACAATTTACTAGACATTGGAAGAAAAGTGAAAATATCTTTTAAGTTTTCATTGGGTGATTTACCTTTAAAAGACTGTGTAAATCTTCATAATTGGGCCTTCTCCTGCATTCTCTGCTCTGTGCCGTGTCTGGGTCACATTAGTGGCTCTATTTCTCTGGTAAGACTTAATAAACAACTATCTGAAAGCAGAGAAGGCTGAAAGTCCCGCTTGTCTCTCGGACTCCTGGCAAAGACTCTAAAATTCTCCCCCATCAGGGGAGGCATAAATAAGGCATGGTCAGTGTCAATGTGGATGCAAAATTAGCAGGAGCATGGCTCGAGTGAGGATCCAGATTTTCATCAAGAGCACAACACTCCCACCAACTTCGCCCCACAGGAAACCCATTCAAAGGAAAAAATGGAAATTTCATCTCACTTTCTTTCTCTCTGTAAGCAAGTGGATAAATTTAATTTCTCTCTTTTCCTGCTTCCTGCAGTATCTTCTGATAGAAATAGTTGCATTCTAAAAATCTTTGCTGGAACAAAATCTGCACATTAGGTCAGCTTGGACTGCAAAATTCTAAATAATGTTATTTGGATTCTCCTCAGTTACACTGGTTTGGCGCTGGCTATGCTGGAGTGATGTCAATCAAAGAGGAAAAGTCATCTCACTTTATTATTGCTCCATACTTGATTCTCTTCCTCTGCAGTTTATCCCTTTGCAATTATAAAGAGATCTGTCACAAGATTATTAGCTAGCATAACTAAGTCCAGCAGCTAATCATCGCTTAAACTTCCTTGTTATGAAATTCCATGCAAAAAAGAGAAGGTATAGCAAAAGCTTATTTGGAAAAGCAAATATTCCAGATTGGTATATTCATTAACAACTGTCTAATAGTCAAATTCTTGGCACATTATTATTGTAGTATTTCCCAGCAAGACACAGAAATTGGCAAAGCAATCATCAAAGCACATAAGCATATGTCTTAAGTAGATGCTTTAAGTTAATCATATGGTCAAGTACTTTGCTGAACTGGGAACTCTACATTACACAGTGACTGCTTCCAGAGGTCTGGCCCACTAAAAAGTACAGACTGACAGACAAGGAAGTGTAGGGTTGACAAAAGGAAAAGCAAACTTGAAATTATATGATAACTATGTCTGCTTCAGATAATAAAGTCTTAGTGGCATAATGAAACATGAATTTAAAATAAAAAATAAAATTATTTTACTAGTCAAGACAGCCTTGTACTCAGCCCGTAACCATGGGATGACATCCATGAAGAACAGGCAGAGGCCACATGGATAGAAAGAGTGTAGGAACAGGCAAAGGTGATTTTTGGGAGATGAGGACAAATGACATGTCAAGGCTGATGCCACTGGCAAACCATAAAGGATGGTTGCTGTAAGAAGATGAGAGGCATGAATGAAGCAGAAGTACAATAGTGGTAGAAGGAGAAGCTTTAAGCGACACAGAGTGAAAGAGTAAAGACTTATGAACAAGTATCTATGTGCAATCCTTCTGATGTGACCTGCTATAAGCATGGCTTGACATAAATACGCTGTTGTGCTAGCAGTGATTGAGAGCACTCTGCCTCCATCCCATTCCGCAGCTCGTCGAACCAACATAATCATCTCCACACCATTTGTGAACATGTATGAAGAGGCATTTTGCTCCATTTCCATACACAGGGATACTTTTAAATTTTGTGCTTCTATCTATTGTTCAAAACTGATTGTTTAGCCTATCAGCCCAGCCTGCAATGCTATTATCACAAGAGGTTTTGAGGTGTTTTTCCAAATAAAAGGCAGGCACAGACTTTTAAAAACACTTAAAGGAGTATAGTTCCATGAATCCCAAAGTCTCAAGATAGCAGAGAGGTAAGGCACTGATTGGAACGTTCTTCTGCACTTTCTGATAGGGGTGTCAGGAGGAAAGAAATTAGCTCTAAAATGGCTTTTACTGACACTGTACTTTTCCAAGGAAACAAACATCTTTTTCCACACATAGTTCAGGGTGTACAGGTTTGTAGTGGAAGTCAAATATTTTTAATATGCAAACAAAGGGCTCAGTAAATATCAGCATCTAATCATGCTATTTTGCAGTAACAAAGCTCTTTCTATTATGGTTCCCCTGGCAGAGATGGATTATGAGAAAGAAATAAATTTGAAAAAAAAATATCACCTCTAAACACATAATAGCAATTGCAAGGAGTGCTTTTGTTCAAATGTATTTTCTGTTTTGGGATGTATGAATTATTAATCATCACTGTACAGGAAAGTGACTTCTTCCACTCCAAAAAAGGAAGGCTAAAGTTAAAACTAGGTGGGCCCGGATTCTTATCCTAAACACACAAATTTAAGAGGAGAGTGTCTTCTCTGCCTTCAGCATAGTCTTTCTGTATTTAAGCAGTTATAAATGAGATCAGCATACCTTTCAGAAACCTACAAGAAAAACAACCAAATAGCAAAACATCATTTCCAGACAGTTCCAGTAAGTGCATTATGTCAGTAATTTAATGACTAATTGTAAAATCTATTATCTTGAAGATGAAAAGATTTTGGAAGATTTAAGATCAGGTTTCAAGTTTAAGAAAAGCAAGAAACAAAAAAGAACAATAAACTAAATACTGGAAAACACATGCATGACTCAAAGTCTTGCAATAGAAACTGCTGTAACTTCCATACACATTAACATGACTAAAAACAAATACATGATATGCAGGAAAGTTGAGCTCTGTATCAAATGTGAATTAGAAAATCTCAGAGAACAATTGAAAATGAAAAGGACAAAGAAGCATGAACCTTGCTTTGCCAAAACTGAACAGCAAATGCTTAGGAGGCCACAGCAGTAACACTTACCAGGCAAATCAGCAACATCTGGACAAGGCTTGTGAAGCCACCATCTTCCAAAGCCATCCATCAGAACTGCCAGGGATGCAAAGTGTCTCAGGCACTGAAGTGTCTAAGGCAACTTATTCCACAGCGTACAGACAAAGGGGTAGGGGGACAACAACCCAGGAGAACACGGAGAGCAAACTATTATGTTAGAGGTGGAAGAGCTTATAAATATTGTTGCAGGGGCCTGGCTGTGTGAGCAACCCATGGCTGCACAGTGGGACAAGGCAGTGACTCTTGCTGGCTAAAATCTGCCTCTGAAGAAAAGGCCAGTTCGTTTTGAAGACTTGAGTGGGACATAATTAATGGAAAAGCCTTATAATGGCTTCTCTCAATGGATTGAATTTAGCCCCCTGTGCCTACCCTAATGACTAGAAGGAGAAATAGAATATCTGGGGCAAGAAAAAGAGTGCTGAGTTAATTTAGAGCCGTTTTTCAAATAAGCTTCTGGGCCAGAGGTTGGTGTTGGACTTGATGATCCTTGTAGGCCCCTTCCAACTCAGGATATTCTATCATTCTATGATTCTAGGTTTCATGCACACTTTGGTAAGTTTGGAATATTTTCCCTGTCTTCTATCTTAGTCTCTGAAATGAAAATAATCTTCAATTTTCCACACTGTACATAAGAGCTTCAAGTGCCCAGGAGGCATAGAAGCATGCAAATCCTTGGCTTATCTGGGAAAAAGAGTGTCCTGAGAGTAGTCACTGAAATGCTGGAAACTATGAGCCATTAGCGGTATTGGCATAGAGACACGTAATGTAAACTGGCAGCACGGACTCAAAACATTAATACCCAAGCAAAATTTACTCTGCACACTTGTAAGTACAAAGAAATGCCAAGTAACTGCTTTGCAAAGAATGGTAAAATATGATGAAATAGAGAAAAGCAGATGATAAGCACTTGAAAGGAAAGAAAAGTTGTGTTGGTTGCCTCCATTTTCTTCTGATCTCGTTGACCTACTTCTAGAGATGTACACATCTTATGCACACAGCTTCTCCCTTGTAATATATCACTGTGTTAGCTTAAATGATGCCAGTGCTTTGGAATCAGGAAATCAAGGATGATAGCAGATCTGTTGTGCAATGCTCATAGGCAAGGGAAGGATAGATACCTGCTAATTCAAGAAGACCACAGAAGACTGGCACAAAGAAAGGGCATTTGATTTGAGATGAAGTTAGCATGCCCTTACCCAGAGGGACATGAAGCAGATTCCAGAACTACTCTTACTACACCACCACCATTTCGTATAAGACCAACATTTACATGTACACAGATAATAAGAACAGGAAAGGTCTTGTATACAAGTAAATCTTACCTCTGCCGTAGACTCTGGTGCATGATGTTAGTCATCCCTGCAGTAAGCCCTAATCATGCAGGGCTATAATTAGACAAGCACGCAAAGGTGGGCCAACTATGCCTTTTAAGAAAATCCAAACAAATCTCTCAGCCGTTCAGGTCAACCAAAGCCAGGGTGGGAGGCACTGGGAAGGGCAGAAGTGAGACTGTAGGACAGAGGTGCACTGAGAAATCCGTGCAGAAAAAGAGACTGGGGGACCCTCAATACCCCTCACTCCTGTGGAGACACTGACACATGCTATAAAGCACAAGATTCCTTCTGCTGCTTCTCTTCTTTCTACCCCAGCTCTTTTGTAACCATTGATCCTTCCCACACCGATAACCCTGCCTCCATAGGACTCTTCAGCCTGCACCTACTATCCTGCTCTTAGAGGCTGTTTGGAAATATCTCCTCCACAATCCACCCTGGGATTGGAGGGGATAAGCATCCACCTCTTACTCTCCACAATGAGCAGGAGAAAACCAAAAGGAAAAGGAGAACATGACAAAAGTGTGAACATCTCTGGTCTAAACAGCCAAGGAAGACAAAAAGAGCATGGGAAAAAGTAATCTGAATTCCATTTGTGAACGGGAAACTAAAAGCAGAGGTGAAGTCCCGAGAAGGCTGGCAGAGGAGCCAGAAAAGCAATCCATCTCTCCTAAAACTGATGCAGTATCAAGTTCAAATCTTATTTGCATTATTTTAGATTTAATGCAAAGAAATTAAGTATGTGTCGAATAACCAGCATTCAGCAGGTAGTTCAGCCATGTTTTAAAAGCCTCTCTAATTTCCTTCTTTTATCAGATTTCCTACATCTAATACCAGATATTTACTGAGATCTATTTCTTTCCCTTCCTATGCTTCTCAGTCCATGTAATTATCAAGTATAAGGACCTGTATTTTACTAAAATATATGCATTTACTGGGCCTTTTTCCAATATTGTCTGTTCTCTTTGTCATATCCTTGTGCTTTTCTAGTCTCACTATGTGAAAGCAAAAACAAAATTAATACCCACAGCCAAATTGAGGTGCAATTCATGAATACAAACCTAGAGAAGGATAAGCAGAAACTCCCTCTGCTGTCATGCATGGCATTCATTTCTCCGTTAATTAATGCCTCTTATTCCCTTAGGATTGCTTTGTCCATTGATAATTTCTCAAAACAGCTCATTATTTTATCCAGCTGATTATATTGTTGCTTTATAAAAGGCATTTATTATTTGTCATCTTAAGAATTATTTCTACAGCCTCAGTGCAGACACAAGATGTTTCGCTCTTGTTCCTGAAAGGCTTGTATTTTAATCAAGTCAACATAATTACAGTATTTTATGCAAATACTAACATAAAATCTTAACTACAACATTCGCCATTTAGCCAGTTAAGTGCTTCTGTGTTCCCCAATACTTTCGTGTTTGACCATCTCATGTTGTTTGAGGTATTTTCATAGGGCAGAGCTATTTTCCTAGATAGAGAACTGAAGCAAAGATGGAGAGTTCATCAAAAGAATAAATGGATCCAGATTTGCTCTACTGATGGGGGGTGGGGTTGAGCTTGTCTCCCCACCCAGCTCAGGGTGCTCCCAGGTCCCTTGTGCCATCACCAGCTCCAACACACCAGTGCAGCCAGCCAGGCTCAAGAGCCACAGAACTACAGCTGCATTTCTCTGGGCATCAGGGCCACATACTTCTGCCAGGTAAACCCTTTTGTTGCGTAAAACATGGATGGGGCTTTGACCAGCCTGGTCTTCTCAAGGTTTCCCTCTCTGCCCATGGCAGGGATCTGGAACTAGATGATCTTTAAGGTCCCCTCCAACCCAAGTGATTCTATGAAAACAGCTTCTAAAATTCTGTCTTGTGAAGTGGTTGTAATTTTTTTCCACAGAATTTAGTTGAGCCTGCAAGATGTGGCATGCAATGATATTCCTACTCTAGAAATATGCTGGGTGCTCTCCTGAAGAAGCCTGCCAATTCATTTTGGATATTAGCAACAAGCTGGATCTTTCTCACAAAGCCAGGATGCAGATCAAACAGGAACAGCAAGCAGCAATAGATCTCCTCTTCATCATGGACAAGTACTATAAATTCTTAATCAGGTTACTAAGCCTCCTTGCATTCTTTGACCGAACCAATTGTGGACTTGGCTATTTATTCTATTGCCAGAAGTCGGAAAGAGGAGCAAGATTACACAGCAGTGATCTCATGATGTACTGTCAGGCTGCTCCAGGACAGCAGTTCTGATTGTGCAGCTGGCACATCAGCCCTCTGCAATCTCATCCCTACAGGAACGGGACTGAAAGAGCTTATGCAGCAACACTGAAATGTCAGGAATAGTTCAGCTAGTATAAAATGGCATAGGTTGGAAAAAATATGGAAATAATAAAAAAGTAATTAAGGGTGAAAGGAAATTCTCTTAAAAAGCTTCATACTATCAAACTGTGAGAGCGAAAAGATCCTTAAATCCTTAAGATGGTCTGTAGCCTGACATTTTTCACTAGTCTGGGATTTCCAGATAGTTGTGATTAAGGAAAAATATCTTGGTTATCCCTATCTGGTTCCTCTTCTGGGATCCTATCTTGGCAGGAAGTGAGACAACTTTCCAAGACATGTTCTCCCTCCCCAAATACAACTAATTTTTGTTAGAAGATTAATATCATGCCCATTTCACGCCTGCTTCAGTATAAGACTGCCCACTTCTAAGTGTTGGTTGGAATCCCAGGAAGACATCTGTTCAGGAGACAGAGGTCTCCCAAAGTACAGCAACCTGGCGTTTAAGTTCACCCCAGACTCAGAGACAAGATAACAACAGACAACCAATTTGGGTTCCAGCTGGTGATACGAGGGAAGAGTTAATTACACCTTTGAGTACTCCATGATTTTGGTGAGTATTAACTTACCAATAGCATGAAGGGTCATTTAAGACATAAAAATACTGAGGAAGTAAAAGAGGTATTAAATTGTGTTGGTTTAGAGTATTCCTGTGATGTTATTTTTGCTCTAACAGTAATAAATTTGTTATTTGTTTTTCATACCAACATGTTTCCATTTACTTGGCAAAAGTGATGACAACAAAAGTTCTACCAAAATGTCACTGGATCACATGAGAAAGTAAATACAATAATGGTTTGGTTACATTGTCTCCTCTGGCCTCCTTGGAAGTAATTTAGGATTACTGAGTTCTAGTATTGTCAAAAAGAGCCTTTGTAGAATACCATATGGCTAAAAACATAATGAGCTTCACTGAAGTTCAGCAGAAGGTGTGTGTTTGTACGCAGTGACTAAGCATATGCAAGTAGGAGGCAATTACAGATGGCTGGAAATATGCTACTACTGCAAAACACATATGATGTTTTGTATCCCAGAGCAGAAAGCAGAAATGCTCTAAAGTACCAAGATTGGCTACTAGCTAATACTGTGATTCTGAATTTGTGTTATTTAGGACCACATCATCACACTCAGCAGCTGCAGATCAGCAACAAAAAGTTGCTCACTTCTGTTTCTTAGATTGAAAACAAGTTAATGCAATCATGGAAGGTACGTGGAGGCAAGGAAAATAGACCAAGTGGGAAACAGTATGACACATCCAGTAAAAGCCCCACTAAAAACAAAGGTATGAGTTAACTGTGACACAGCCATGCTTAGTGCACTTAGGAAATGAAATCTCTTTCCTACATGTGCGAGAGTGGTTAGCCTGCATTCTCTCCTCCATTTTGGGGTTACCTTATCAATTTTTTTGCCATACTACAGTTTTGAGTTCGGTTTGGGCTGCTGCTGACTGTAAAATGTTATTTTGAGGAGTGTTCATTCTCTTAGATAAACTATACATGTGTATTTGTCACTTTACCTGAGCAGTTGCTGGTGCATTAAGATATCAGCCCTCACAGTATTCACCTGTTTTCACCATAACTGGAGATGGAGGTGCCCTGGAGATGCTTATCAAGGGAATGCTTTGACAATATTGAGTGGGAACTGTCATAAATGTGAGGTTTGTTGGAGAGGTCAGGGATATAAACAAGTTGCAATCCCTTCCCACCTATGCAAAGGAACAGAGACCTGGCATTGGATAATAGGTTTGTATTTGGAGAAGAGGTATTTACAAAGTAAACCCTAAACAACAACTTCAAAACCAAACCACAAACCACTCCCTATTTCACCCATTTAGGTTTCAAACCAAAGAACAATCCTACTGATGTCCACCAATTGATCCGAGGTGGGCTAAGTGGAAAGAGACACTCAGATTTTAAGAGAAAATAAGTCTATGAAAGGATAGAAGGCATGACTAGGACCCACACTACTGATCCCATCAGCTTTGCACTGGGCAAGAGAAAAGACAAATAATAAAGAATTTTATCAGATATAAGAATACATTTATATTCTAAATTAAAAAAATATATACAATGCATTGTATCATATAACATTATAGTATATTATACATAATTATGTTTTATATAGATGATATATATAATTTATATAAATTAGAGCTACTCATTTCTTTCTTTTTTTTCCCTCTATTCAGCAACCTTACTGTAGGGTCAGCAGGGCACAGAATTCTGCCTTTAAACCTCAAAATTGCATCAATGAGTGCAACTGCATATTGAAAGACTGGGAAAATGAAAAGAAGCAAGCATTTTCCACTTCAATACAGCAGGTAATATACATTAGTATACTCTGGACAGAATTTGCATGTGCAGCAAAACCCTAAGAAATAAGTCAAACAGAGACCTCTTTAGGAAAAGTTACTCTAAGAGCATTCACACTTCCTCTGTTAGGAAATTAAGACCCATATACAGTGATGTAAAATAGGCTCATGCAGAGGACAAAAATGAAAACTCATTTTTTTACTCTAAATTGTTCTCTGGTGACTTGATGGGAAGCATAGACTGACTGTCCCCCTTGGGGGCAGTGTGAATGGCCCTAAGCTCCAGAGATGTTTATTCTGGTGGAACTGGTCATTGAAAATATCTCAGCTTGATCTTAAACCAGCTAACAAAGGTGTAATTGGAGCAAGTTCTGCTCTACCCCTCAGGGGTCCACCATCTGCATTGCCTCTTCCTTCTCCAGTGAGCCTCAGATATTTTCTCTCTCAAAGCTTCCATCTTCTGACCGGCCATCAGTAAAGGTTGTTGTGAGGCTGGCAGCACACCTTCTAACACCCCTTCAAAGGGACTGAGAGAGAAAATCCTCAGGAGGATGAGTACCCAGCAATTCTGACTCCCTCTCCCTTGTTCAGGAAAACAGAGCCCCCAGTGAAGCCCCATGTCAAGCTTTCTGGGGTTTGCAGCGCTGTCGATCATGAGGACCTATGCTCCACTACAAAGTAACATGTGGTGGCTTGATGTGTACAACCTCTGCCAGCCTCTTGGAGAATGACTGTAGGTGGGCACGGGCTGGACCTCAGCCATCCCAGTGCGTGGGATGAAGTGGAGAGTAGAGTCGCTCCAGGGTGGGCCAGAAGAGCTTTTTCCCTAGTGCCAGCACCCAAAGCCAGGGCATTTTTACTGTTGGTACAAAATAGCACAAGAACAACAGCTGGAAGTGTATTTTACATGAAGGAGCCAGATGTACGGTGACTAACTTATTGACTCCTGGAAGAACAAATCTTGCTGCAAAGAGGAAAAGTCAATGATGCTAATTAGCATAAAGTGGTATAATTGAATAAAAGAGCTAGGAGAATCTTTGAATACACTGATCCTTGACGGCACATTCACAGTCTTTAAATCCTAAGACAATGAATGTATTAAGGAAGGAAAACCATCACAGAAACTGTGATAAAATTGATTGATTTATGGAACTTTTTTTTGCCAGAAAATGCAACTAAAGGTTACCATGCTAGCAAGAGTTAAGGAACAGAAATTAGGCTAGAGGAAACTTCCAATAGGGTTAAAAAGAAAACTTATCTGTCAAGAAATTATTTTCTGTCAACTACCAAAAAATTCTTTCATGTTCTACTGAAGAAGCAGTGATATTTTTAGACTACATAAATTACTGGTTTTATAAGCCCTGATACTATTTTGGTAAATAATATATCAATATCTGTGTTCCTAACTACAGTTGAAGAATGAAAAGCATGTTTTTGTTCTGTTTTCTAAAACATATTTATTTTTTGGCTTTGTAAAATAAACATGCTTTATCAGCCTGATAGCAATCTTGACAGCAGAATTAAGTTTATGAGTGCATTCTGAATCACTATAAAATTCATACTTACTGCTTTTTAAAATTATCTCAATTGCTTATGGTTTTTTCCTCACACTATCACCTAGTTGACTCAACTTGAAATGTTAACTATGACAGGGTTATGAATGGATTAAGATGCTATCTGATTTTTGCTATGATTTCTGTATGCCTCAGGAACAATATTCTGTGAGTTGTTGCAAGGATACTTTTCAGGAAAATAAATGCACCTGTCCTCATGATAGCAAGTCAAAAAGACAGTTACATTCCTTATTCAACTGGAGGACTATTCTCCTGACACAAGGAAAGATGTGAAGAGCTACTCTGTACTGTGATCTTGCTTTTTAAACTGAATTAATAAACTAAAAATATATAATAATACAAATATTATGCAAAAAATACATAATAAACCCCAACAGTTCCACAATACTGCTTTTCTGACTCTTGACTTGGGATTTTGATACACATCCAAACCCTGTTTTAAGAAAAAACAGAAGTTGTTTTAAAAGTACAGTGCTTGGGGCTTTACTGACAGCAGGGGATGCAGACTGAAGGTGATCTACAACTGTACTTCAACCATAGCCACTTGTCAAAAGGTAAGATGCATCTGTGGGTAAGGGGAAAAGAGCACTACACATATTCTTGAGGTCCTACATGCTTCATACCAAACTATTTAGAACGCTGCCCCTAAACATTAAAAAAACAATGCAAAAGGGCTTTAGAGATTTGGAGAGCAAGATAAGTACTCTTGGGAACTTTACTATTTTCGAACAGACTTGTTTCTGACTTTGCATAGTATAAGAATTATATCATGTTGGCAACAGATTAACAGGAAAGAAATAGATGGGAAGTTACTTCTCCTTGCTCTGTTTACTTGAAATTTGCTACCAAAAATAGCTTTTAGAAATGCTTCTTCATGCAAAGCTACTTCTTTTACAAGCTCAGCAAATTATCTTGATGGTTATGTAATAATCATACATATAACTTGATCTGTTTTCCTAGTGCAGCACTCTGCCTAGCAGGTGAATGCCTATTACAAAAAATATTGGGGTTTTTTTTCTGTTCTATTCAAATGAACTGAACACCATGAGGGAAAAACTGAATGCATCAAAACATTGCTTACCTATTTTTTTTGTTTAAAAATATTGTATTTTAATAGATGAAGGAAAAAAAATATTGCCCTGTTTAGGTTTCAGAGTTACAGGACAATTGAGATTGGGAGTATCCTCTGGAGATCATCTGGTCCAACCTTGTTGCTCAATCAGGGCCACCTGGAGCCAGTCACCCAGGACCATGACTGGGTAGCTTTTGAGTATCACCATGGATGGAGACTTTACCATCAGCTGGGCAACCTGTTCCACTGCACAGTCATCCTCACGTAGAAAAAGCATTCCAAAGTACTGTATTTCAGCATTTAGGATATTCTCATTGTAGCCTCAGTGTTGTATTTGAACAGGAACAGCTAGCTATCCACTGTGGGTGCTGGCTGCTGCACAGACAGCAGAACCATACACTGTGGGGTTTAAGCAGCATCTAGTGGCTAATCTTAGGTAGGCAGCCATCCTGTTTAGCTCTATTTTTTCTTCCTATATTTAGCATCCGGAAGTAAGGGAAGGGGTGCATTCCATCAGTTTTGGTAAACATCATCCAAAAG
Source organism: Coloeus monedula (assembly GCF_965178545.1). Classification (NCBI taxonomy): domain Eukaryota; kingdom Metazoa; phylum Chordata; class Aves; order Passeriformes; family Corvidae; genus Coloeus; species Coloeus monedula. Next base: position 38,987,714 of record NC_138783.1, read on the forward strand.
TGTGCTTGCTTTAAAAAAATCTTTACATATCACTACCATTAGAGCAAAAGAAGAGAAAAAATCCACTGTACTAATCACACCCTAAAAACTGGAACAGATTTATCACTGCAGAAAGACTGAAGTATCTTCAATGAGAATGAAGAAATTAGGTTTCAAATTAATCTTGCAAGGCAATTTGCTTTTTTATGCAAAATAGCATCATGCCTTTCCAGTAAGAGGAAGTATCAAGTGCTCGCTCCACTTTTGCAGATGTTATAAGGTAGTTGGAGGCTGTCTTGTGCACGCAATCATTACATTTACCTCAGTGATGGGGAAGGTCATGGAGCAGATCATCCTGTGTACATGAGACACATGCAGGACAACCAGAGGATCAGCCCAGCCAGCATGGGTTTAGGAAAGGCAGGTCCTGCTTGACCAACCTGATCTCCTTCTATGCTGACCCACTTAGTAGATAAGGGAAAGGCTGTGGATATTGTCAGTCCGGACTTCAGCAAAGCCTTTGACACCATTTCCCACAGCATTCTCCTGGACAAGCTGGTTGCTCATGGACAGGTGCAGCATTCACTGTATAAAAAAATTGGCTGGATGGCCAAATTCAGAGAGTGGTGACAAATGCAGTTACATCCAGCTGGCAGCTGGTCACAAGTGGGGTTCCCAAGGGCTCAGTATTGGGGCCACTCCTGCTTAATGTCTTTATCAATGACCTGGGGAAAGGGATTGAGTGCCCTCAGTCAGCTTGCAGGTGACAACAAGTTGACTGTGATGGTTCATCTGCAGGAGGGTAGGAAGGGTCCACAGAGGAATCTGAACAGGCTGGATTGATGGGCTGAGGCCAATTGTACAAGGTTCAACAAGGCCAAGTGCTGGGTCCTGCACTTGGGTCACAGCCAAAAAGACCCTGGGGGGTGCTGGTCAACAGCAGCTGAACATGATCCAGCGTGTGCCCAGGGGGCCAAGAAGGCCAATGGCATCCTGGCCTGCATCAGCAGTGGTGTGGCCAGCAGGACCAGGGCAGTGACCGTCCCCCTGTACTCGGCACTGGTGAGGCCACACCTCCAATCCTGTGTCCAGTTTCGGGCCCCTCACTGCAAGAAAGACATTGAGGGGCTGGAGCGTGTCCAGAGAAGGGCACCGGAGCTGGGGAAGGGGCTGGAGCACAAGTGTGATGAGGAGTGCCTGAGGGAGCTGGGGGTGTTTAGCCTGGAGAAAAGAAGGATTGGGGGTGTCTTTATTGCTCTCTACAACCACCTGAAAGGAGGTCATAGTGAGGTGAGAGCCAGTCTCTTCTCCCAGATAACAAGTGATAGGACAAGAGGAAATAGTCTAAAATTGCACCAGAGGAGGTTTATATCAGTTATTAGGAATCACTTCCTGATGGAAAGGGCTATCAGGCATTAGAACACGCTACCCAGGGAAGTGGTGGAATCACCATCCCTGAAAGTGTTCAGAAAATGTATAGATTTTGTACTCAGGGACATGGATTAGAGAGGGACTTGGCTGGGCTAATGGTTGGACTCCATGATCTTAAAGGTCTTTTACAACTCGAACCACTCCACAATTGTATGATAAAGGTTTTTTGCCTATAGCTGCTTTATTGAATGCTGCACCCTGAGTCAGGTCAAGTGACCAGCAAGCAAATCCTTGTAGATCTTGAAGGAATGATTGAAATTACTGTTCCTGGTTGCATTTTGTAACACGATCTGCAACTATAGCACTGCAACAGGTTGTATGAGCACTACTAGACTGCTCCAGTGGAGTCAGCTTGATTAATTTGTTTGCCTTTCAGCAGTGATTTAAGTTATTCCAGCAAATACAGCTTTACAGCTCTTCCCCTTTTTGGAAGGTTGTAAAAAGTTTCCCAAGGAACCTCTATAAATAAAAGTGAATACAGGAGTTGATACACCTGATGAAGGATAAATTGTACACCTTTTATTGAAATAAAGCAAAACACATTCATCTTTGATTCAAATAAGGGAAAATATCTTAGGGTTTTCAGCACTCAGTTGAAAACAAATTGCTCTAAGGTACTAAAGTGGGAGAGGTGTTATAACAGGAGGTAAAAATCAATTTGGGAAAAATCAATTTGCAAATTCTAATACCCACAGACACCATAGGAGGAATACACCACATTCCTCTGACCCAACCCATAATAAGATCACCTGGGTCTAACCACTCACCTATTAGTTAGTCCAATATATTTTTGTTTGTCCCCAAGCCTTCTGCAGTCAAAAGAAGACCCTATAAAAGTAGTCTTCTGTTTACATCTCCAATATTGACCTTTCGTATGCAAAGGTGATGCGGTTAAAGCAAGGGAAAATGTCAGTGATTCATGTGCTGCTGAGTGCCATACCTTCAAGGACCATTTCTGTCTAATGTATAAGAATAGAGAGATTGTCACTTGGAGTCATACAGTGAAACTTGCACCATTATGCAGCTGGGGCTATGGTATGCAGTGGTCTGCTGCACTTTTACCTGTTTTTTTTACTTACACAGTTACGACTAACTGCTTGTAAGATGAATGTTACATTGTACATCTTTGTATTTATTTAATCAAGATGTTTATTTTGTTAATTTCTAAAATCTGGACTCTAGTATTGCTAAAAACAAACACACAACCTGTACACAACCAAAAATCTCCCTTAAGCAATGCCTCATTTTACAGATACAGAAAATATGTACCTCTTGAAAAAACCCAGCCGTGTGATTCAGTACATTGCATAAACAAGTAACACGGTATCTCAGAGGTCTCTCTTCCCCATTAGCCTGACACCTCCATTACACTCCCCTTTCTCCAGAAGCACCACAAACATCTCCTTTCACCTCAATGATCCCCTTGTCTGATACCCCCTTCTTCTTCTGTGGGATTCAACAGAAGTAATTTCATATATCAGTACCTTTTCCATGAGGAAAGCTAAAGCAATTGCACATAATACATGAGAAAATGTATCTTCTATGGCAGTACCAATATTTTAGTAATCATTCGAATGAATAAAAATGACATGAAAAGCTTTTACTCCATTTCAAAAAGCTGAAGATTATAGTTTGCAACCATAAACATCAGTGTTTTCATAAAAATCAGTGTGGATTCTGAGCTTTTGAAGGCACTGAAGACCATTAAGAACTGCCTGAATGCCTATAATGTATAGGTTATACCAATTTAAATCTTCTTTAAGGAGATCTACTTCAAATGATGCAAATCTCTTTTCAGGAGTCAATTGGTTACTTAGCCAGTTACACACACTTTGCATGTGTCACATGGAAGCCACACCTAAAGTAAGAATACCACACCTAGTTTTGACTTGCTCTCAGCTTTAAAAATAAATGGCTTCAAAGTTGCTGTTGCAAGTTTGCATTAAAATGAGACTAAGAACAATCCAGTATTAGAACAGCATATTGTTACTATACCTAATACAAAGTATCAACAGTTTTGAGATGCTCTGAAACTCAAAGATTCTCCCCTTCTCAGTAATTGCCTTGACCAGATAGATACAGAATCTTACTCTCCTGTTGGACGTTTTCTTTAGGGGTTTTTTGTTTTGTTTTTTTTCTCCATTTTGAACTTTAATTCTTGAATGAGAAGTATTCTTCTGGATTGTGGAAAGGTGAAGATTGATTGCTGAGAGAAATATAAAATAAGATTTACAACTTGCAGCATCAGTGCTCTAAACACTAGGAGCCACTGTGACTGACAGCCAGCAGGATGCTGGTGTGGGCACCTAATTCCTTCTGACACAAGAAATGGAACAGACAAAGAAATTATCCATCTCAGAATCACCCAACCTGTACACAAGGTATGTGAAGGAAGGACAACCTTACAGTTAACAGAGTCAGACTGAAATTCAGGTACTTTTAAACACAAGTGCTGATGTTAATCAGAACATAAAAATGTCACTAGATTTCAGTTAAACCTTCAGGTTTTTTTCTTCTCTATAGGAACATATTTCTATTATAATTCTGTTGTAGAAAACAAAAATATTTTCATGAGACAAAGTAATCTGTAGCTCTAGTTTGTTACAATCAGAGGACAGCCCAAGGTGTTTTATCTTAACAGAAACTGAAATACTAAATTCTGCCCCTTTTTTGGCCACAGACTTTTAGCGAGTGACGTAGCATGAGAGATTAACACAAAATACGGGTTTTTGAATAATTTTAAAAGGACAGATGAATGTTTTGACAAGATTTTATTGTGAAACATTGGATTTAGAAAAGGTACAAAATGTCAACGGTCAGATGTGTGCCAGTACAGTATTTCAATAATCTATACATGTGGACAGCTGAACAGCTTCACTGCAGAACGCGGAGTTGGACAAACTATTTAAAAGGGGGCCGCAATATTCACAGGCTTAAAATACATAAATAACTTGAGCCAAAACGACCATCACTGGTCAATGCTAATCAACATCTGGAAACAGGCTAAAAAGCACAATACAGTACAACAATCTCCTCGCAGATCCACGTTTAAAGAACATCAGTTTATTATGTCAATAATCTACAGCTCCAGGACATGATTCTCAGGACTGGGATTCAGTTGGCTAGTTAACAACTTTAAAAAATTAATGTTAAAAATGCGATTGTGTAAGAAAACCCACAGGTATTTAATTAGAACTAAAGATCATGAAGCCCCTAAAAATTCTTCTGACTGGGATTTATAATTAGTTACTTCTAATACAGAACTTCTGCTTGTTTCTTTAAAATGTCCTGACTGCAGCTTGAACTGATATCATTAAGTAATCTTAATTCAAACATTTCATTTTGCTATGCATTTCTGTATTTTAAAACCCATTTCATTGAATATGGGTCACCATCAAACTGGAAAAAAATTTACCCATATACTAATTCTGAATTAATGAAAGTTGTAAATTTGTATACTAAAAAAATTAACAACAACCCCAAAGATAGCAGCATTCTCTACCCTAGTTTAGTATGTTTAAAGAGGACCTTTTATAAACATACAAAGTTGATTTTAGGGTATAAAAATACACACATACTATATGAAACAAGATAGCTCAAGTTCTTAATATTTTTCAGTAGTCTGTCACTGCTGGATCTCATCTGAACTGTTGAGAAGGTGTTCATAGTTCAGTACCTGCGTGAACAGCCAAGGGTCTACAGACTTTTGTTCTTTAATTAAAAATCTGTAGTTGTTTCTACACAATTAAGCTTGCCGAAATATCAACAACTACCCTGTTATCAGTCAGTATCCAGAGCTGACTTAAACCTTTACCCGTTTAAGTCTACTTCCCTTTATGCTGATTCATAACTTACCTTCCTGAATAGATACCTTGGGGCATACTAAATGATTGTTTAATCGAAATTTCTGAATATGACTCATGTCCACTAGGAGCAGAGCTAAACTTAAACTGATGTAATTTAGAATGAAAATCCACCCAAAACATTAAAATCCACCCTTTGACACCACATCCACTCCCTTAATTAATTTCAAGACCATTAGTTTTGGCTACTCTTTTCTCATTGTGTATCTTCAGTGGGGGATATGCATCTTGCAATTCATTAAGAGGAATCACCATAAATTACAACCAAGTACATCAAATCAGACAATGGGGAATAAACGCATTTAAAACTTTGAGTGTGTACCACTAGCTAAGGCTGTAACATTGGGAGTACAATGTCTGCTATGGAATTAAAATTAGCGCTGTGCCAAATGGGAAAAATGTATAAACAAACCACAAAACTCCAGTGTGGCAAAAAAACATTTTGCTTTTTGTTCAGGAAGTGTTTGGCATGAGCAGCACTAACAAAATCCTACGCCTCACAGACACAAGCTACAAAGGTTATCTAAAGCCAATATTCACTGTCCATCAATCAGCTAGCTAGCTCTTAATGCTGCCTCGAGCACTGCACTAGCCACTTTGATTTTTGTTTCAGATTCCTCTGTACACACATTTATATTTACATAAAACATTTATTAAACATGATTTTAAAACATAAAAACCTTATGTACAAAATACCAACATTCCTATAAATAAACAGTTGGAGAAAGGCACTTGCAAGAAAAGTCTACAGTAAATCTTACAAAAACCACACTGCCTCTGTTACTGTACAATAGATAATCTTTCAGTCAGTCCCTATCACAAGAATGTAAAACACTAATTACTTGTTATAACTAAGAATATAACCGTTACAGTCGTATTTACACATACATATATGCCTCTTTTTAGTTCCACTTGAGAGCACCATGATTTCCATTCCAAATTTATATTTTCTTACAAAGTAAAGGAACAGTTGCCAGAAACCAGTGTTCAGTGTCACTGCAGATTCATAAACTTTTGGCTGACATCAGTGTAGTTTAAAAGACTCAGTTGCTACTTTGTAAAAAGTACACCTAGTTTGTTATTGCATGTTGTCCTTTCAGAGAGAACACTGCTAATGTTCTCTATGCAATTGTTTAATACTATTGCTGGCAAAAGGTTTCCAATATCAAAAAAATAAAAACATTCTTCAAGCCAGTTGAAGTATTTCATCTGAACAGTAACTAAAAAAAGCTGCATATTAATTATAAAAACATGTAGGAAACATGCCAACTAATCTGGTGTGCAAAAATATTTTTTCCACTACACAGGATTTTAAGGGCTTCACAGAATTACTCAAATGTACGTTGAGTAGCAAACCCCACAAATAATCAGTTCCTCAAGGAGATGTGAGGATACTCCCACTTTTATCAAACTTTTTACCCTTTGACAATGCTGCGACCTGTTTGAGCAGTTCTCTGTTTTTGGCCTGCAATACAGATTAAAAAAGTATGAGTTACTGAAATAGTAGTGTCATGCACTTTGCATTTATGAACAAACTCTCAAAAATGTACACGCTAAGAACATTCAGAGAAGGTAATGATCACTTTTCAAAGACTTGTATACGCTTTTTGACATGTATATTCTGTCTTCAACAGAGAAAGCAACCACATTCCCCATCTTGCAAAATTTAGTATATCCACTATTGCACTGAGTGTCTGTTCAGTCTGTGATTTATAAGGCAACTAACTCAGGTTTTCTTCCTGATAAAGCATGCTTTAACAAGAGACATCTAGCTGTCAATGTGTTAATGCTGAGTCCTTTCATCAAATCCATAGCCCAATGACAACTGATAAATTGTCAGAGAACAGACACAAAAAAAAAACTTGGAGAAAGCATGTGAGGTAAGGCTTTACCTTTTAAAGTTAAGAGTGAGTTTAACTCATGGAGACTGACTGTTGACTGCAGAACTGCTGTACAATGCATGCAAAGTTAAACATGGCAATGACCACTCATGAACTTGGTACTACTGTATTGGAGTCAACAACACTGAGTGAACAAGCTGAGTGAACAGCCTGAATGTATGATTCCATCTGAAGTATTTCCCAAGTATTGATAGGCCATTACGCACCTGCAACTGTTCCACAGTTTCCTTGTGAGCTTTCTCCATACTGTTCATCTTTGTCCTCAAGTTAGACTCTTGGTACTGGAAGTCTGCCTTCAGTTCTGTCAACTGAAAAACACAGATCCTATGAAGATTCCTTGAAAACTGCAATGGGACACATCTTCTAGTCAATACGTGAAATCTTTAGGGAAACCTCAGGAATCTCAGGAAACACTATTTATTTATTATTGCTCTATTGACAGCTCAGCACTTGAGAAACAGTTTGAAAAGTCTGTACACCTATTTTATATGCAGAAAGCCAACGTCATCATATAACCATACTGTTTGCTCAAAATTTTGTATAAAAAAGGCTAAACATCAACAAAAAAAACAATCAAACACAAGACTGGTGATTAATAATCCTTGCTGTTCTTTCAGTTGTGAGATGCTTATCACAATCTTCAGTAACACCTCTCAGTTATATGGTGTGGTAACATGAAAAATCTTCCCTACAAAGACAACAAAAAAGATTGTTTTGTGTCCTTTTATGCTACATTTTGTCCTAAGCAAAAGGAAAAATATACAATGTACACATTCCTGTATTAGGAAATGAAGCCTCTTTGTTAGCAAAGATGCCTACCACAACAAACCAGAGCAAACCCTCCTAAAGTGACTACCAAGACTGCTATTGCCAACTTTACTATGTGTCAAATCACATGTAGTGAAACAGGTATTGCTCAGAAGAACAGTCAAACAGATGGTCAAGTGCAGGTATGCTGATACAATGGCACATAACTCACTGAACACACACCATTGCTCAAAGCATGCACTTACGGCTGTTGGAGACCGCAGCGCATCCAGTGCAAACCCACACACCTCACGCTAAACATAAAAAAAGCTAGTGCTAGTGTTGCACCACAGGGAAGTATGCAACTAGATGAGCAAACACACAGCCTGTGAACATTCAGCAAACAGTGGTCCTCTCCTAATAATGAAGTCTCAGGGCCTCATGGTAATGTTGTGGTTTCTCACTACCGTTTAGGGCAGAAAGACAAACAAGGCTAGTACCGCAAACAATACACACTGATAATGACACAGTTGATACCCTGACTCATAACAGAAAGTGATGAATGAGTATTATCTGCAAAGCTGGTGTACTGAGCTGTTTTTGTTGCCATGTTATACAGGTCAGAAGTTTTACTTTTGGAGCATTCAAAGCTGTTCAAATGTTGTCCCTTCATACATCTAGAGACACAACCTTAACAGGAATCTCCCACAGGTATGGCTCAGGCTTTTCACCCAGTACATGTCTTCAGATTTACTATCTCACAGTAAAAAAAAAAAAAATCTGCAGTGTGTTCATTTGTTGCAATTTTTCCAGCTATGCAAACACTGTATAATGTGTTCAGCTATTCTCCTCCCTGCAGCAGCTGAAAAACTGACATTCTGAAAGTGTGGACTTCATGCCTGAAGGAGACTAACATCAAAGAACTCTGAAGTCAAATAAATAGTTTTAGCAGTGGGGATATTAAAATCATTAGATACTCTCCCTATGGAAACAGCACAAAACAAGTCACTGCAGTGGTTATTCAGAAGTAGGCGACATTTCCTTACCTACCACTTTTGTCAGCCTTGCTCAGTAGATTAAAAATAAAAAGAGCTAAGTGAATTTTCTACTGACTCACAATCTTCTCCTGACTTTATAAGAGAGATCAGGGCCTAATGTCTGTGCTTTGGAGAAAATACATAAAGAGAATCCATGACAGACTGTTCAGCTCTTTCACACTGAACACTTAAAGGCTTGAAATAGCAAGTACTTCCAACACTAGGTATATTTTACCAGTGACAAATGATAATAGGTTCAATATCCTTTACAAAACACACCTATGTGTAGAAATGAAGATACAGAACTATGGTTCAAAAGTGGAAGCATTTTCCTGTCAGTATGATTGAGTCTTTCTTAACCATCAATGTTTGGTAGGCTACCATGCATTCACAATCAAAATTTTACTTGAAAATATAATAAATCTGTTTGGAATACAATTCCATAACCTACTCAGTCCTGAACACACATTCTAGAGCCACTGTTATAGTGTCCTGAAAGCATCTAGTTATTCAGATGGCAGAGAAATAAAGTCTAGTTAATGCAAAGCAAGTATGTATTTGTAGTTATTTCTCTTTTCTTGTTAGTCATTAGTTTGTTTGAAGGGTGAATCTTCTCTAAGAGTTTTGCTGCAGCCACTTGGGCCTGACAATTTCACTTAACTTTTGTTGACAGCCATTTAATCCACGATTTTTTTGCAGTCTCTGACTACCCACAAAGACTTGACAACCTACAGTACACATGCTACTGATCCTATAAAAACAAACCACTTCATTTTCATACACTACCCATGTAAATTTGGACATTGACTTATTATGGCTAGAGTTGCTTTAGTTTAAAACGAAATAAAAACTATGCTAAACTCAGAATGGTTACTACTCTTTGTCATGACTCAGTTAAGAGCATATAAAACATGCAAACCACTGTCTGGCATTTTATCCATGACCTGTGGCATGCAGCCTGAGTAACAGGCTAACTTCTTCATGGCTGAAGTGAGGTAAGATGAATTACTCTTTGACTTAGAGACAAAATACATTCATGATACAAAAGTCCAAAACTTTTCCTTTAAATGGTAATGTCTGATTAGCTGCTATATAAAACAACTGTATCTGACTTTTGTTTTATCTTATTGTCTTGACATTTTTAGGAGACTACAAAACAGAAACAAAATTATGAAGTACTTATTGAACAGCTGTAATTTTTACCTTTTTATCTTTCTCTAAAATAGTCTGATCTCTTTGCTGCAGAAGACGTTTAAGTGACATTACTTCTTCTTTCAGCTGACTTATGAGGACAAAGTTGTCAGTTCCTCCACTGTCTGCAGACTGATTTATAGAGCTACTAAAAATGTAAAACAGTAGTTATTTACAACATCAAAAGAAAAAAGCAAAACACTTTTAAAAAAAAATTCAAATTGTATCATTAATAATTCCATAAACATCCTTAAGGACTAATGCAAAAAAAGTATGTACCTGACAGAAATGGATGCAACTGGCAAATTACCTTACTAATGGCACACATTACATACACCTGCAGAAATATAATTCAGTATTAGCTTTGAGGGGGATAAATACCTTTTGACTGAAGTAGACACTTTTAACTTTTATTCTGACCATTGGCCAGAATCGGAATAAAGATTCAGTCTCCCACACTAAGGTTCTAAAGAACTCTCCAGATACTGGATTAGCTTAAAGCAGCAGGTTCTACCCTGCATCTAACTGACAAAACAATTCCCAGTGTGAGGGAACACCACTGTGTTGATAACTGTTACCTTGTACACAAGCTTTGTTTAATTTTGCCCCAAACAGCTTAAAAGCAGGAAAATAGTGCTAGTTTTCTGCTAATAAAGTAACTTAATTGACTGACAGCACTCAGATACCACCCAACAATCCATCTGACAGGACACAAGTTTCACATCCCTCATTCCTCAGACAAACAAACAAAAAAAAAAGGCAACTTGTCACAGATCAGTGCTCTGTTTGGTTGAAATGGCTCAGCTTTACAAAAATATAACTTTACCTATCTCCATTTGATGGCTTGGATTCCAGTTTGGGTTTTTTCTTTGGAGTTTCATTCTGAATAGCTGCAGAGGATTTATGGCTGAAATCAAACAAAATGTAAACCTAAAGCCTCATACTATGTAACTCTCTAATATAACCATTTGGTACACGGAAAAAAAAAAAACTAACTCATGCTCCTAGGTGGAATGCTAGAGACTAGCCAAAATGTAAGAAAAAAGAAATTCTTTAAATGAAAACTGCAAGATAAATTAAAAGAAAATTAATAAATAATATAATATTTACCTCTGTTTCCATAGTCCCTGATCTTGTTCTGGACTCAGATTGCTGATTCTGAAATATGTGAAACGTACTTGGTAACTGACCAAATATGCCATTATTTGTACATTTATGTGAATGGTATCTGTACTTGAGAAAAATCGTCCCACCCTTTTTTTTTCCTAATACAGTGAGTATTTATGAATTTTCAGTTGGACAAGTTCCTGATCATGCTTTGCTATGTCAGGATGCTATAAATCATCATAAATCATAAGTAGCTATGCTGTTGCAAGTCACAAGGGATAGAGCTCAAGACTGATGGCTAAACCTTTCTGCTGATACCTCCCAATTTTTGTGAACTTTGTCTTGCTAAACCTGCACTCAGCAAGCTGGTCTAAAGCACCTCTCCTGGGATTCCCATACTGCCATATGAACACGGCCTGAAGCGGTGTTCATTTGGTGCCATATGAGTAAGGTGAAGTTTTGGATCCCTGAAAATAACTGCTTCTCAGGTGTAACCATTTGTTTTCAATCATTGCAAAAGCAACTAATAAAGGATACTGATATAGGAAGGGTAGAATATAAAAGTTGCACTGAGTGAAATAGTTAAAAGAACCTGTATTTATACCTCACTGTCTCTACTGTCTGATCTTAACAGTAACTGAAATGGACAGGGAAAAAGAGTCATATTAATTGGACCAGAAGCAATGGACCCATGGCAGCCTACAGAAGAAAAAGGTGGGAAACCAGGAACATTGTGATCTGTATAGATATGCTTACTGTTTTAACTCTTGAATATATCAGAAGCTCTATTCTGTAGTAAAGAGTTAACTTTTTTTAATTTAATCCTTACTGTACCTGTGCCAAATGCATTAAATTACATTTAACTTTCTCTAACTCCATTTTCAGCAGAGATTTGAAAGAACAGGAACAGTACAATAACTCTATGCATGACAAGAATAATTTTCTTATTCGAATTCCTAAAACCCCAAATCTTATTTTTCTCTTTTTAAAAGTGAAAGTATGGGCCTTTCTCTTTTATGCATTGCCAATACCATTTCATCTTAATTTGCTTGTATCTTTCAGTCACACTTAGGCAAGTTTCAGACAAGATGAAAAATTACAAGCACTAGAAATGTGAAGTTTAGAAGGAAAGTGTCTGTGTGTCTGGCATCAGGGTCATTACCATTGCAGACATAGTATTTGCTATTTATTATAGAAATATTTATTTTATATATTTTATAAATATTTATTATATAAATACTATTTAGTATTTACACAAAACCCAAGTAGTTCTGAAGTTATGCTGCCACAAATCTATCTATGAAAATAAGAATCATGACTACTATTATAGCAGCACAAAATCCCAAATGAATTCTGGGGTTTATGACTAAATAAATTGGGTATGTACATTAAGGTTGGTATGCTGTTTATGCCATGGCCAGAGATGATGTGTTGAGAAAAGTTGCAGAAGATGGGACAAAACTATGTGAAATGCTATCAGAGTGACAGTAACTGAACTGACAGCCTTATGTCCCTATGTCTCTATCACAGCCACTCACAAACTGCCTGTTCCAGCAAGACTTGATTATAAAAGCTAGCAAAGAGGTACGAACTGGTCCTAGACTGAAGGTAATCTCATACTGCTGCTTCTGCTTCTCCTCTTAATTTTCAGTACTTGTACATGAATCAGGGTGAAGTAAGTCAGCGTGAGGATTCTCACTGCTAATACACACCTTTTAACCCACAGCAAATGCATGTAAAATAGCAGGTACCACAAAGCAGTTACTGCCTAGAAACCCAAATACAAGTTTACCCTCAAGTAACTTGTTTCTGTAGCCATTCCATGAGCCCTTTTCGTAGACTTGCTACCAATTTTAACATCAACTAGTCTGACAATCACCAAGAATTCCCTTTTTTTTAATGAACCACCTTCATTCAAACTCCAAGAATCCAAGGATTTTGACAGACCATGAAGAACAATGATATACTACTGCTTTTGACACCATGTTTTAAATAGCTTTCCTTACTTATCTCCATATAAACAGAACACAGAAGATGAAGAGCTACCAACACATACTTCAATTTTTGAAATACTTACTTATGATGGCTGCTGCTGTGACGATGATGATGGTGGTGATGGTGGTGGTGTTTTGAATGATGCTGGTCTTTCTCAGTAAGAGATGAGGATGAAGAGTTAGAATGTGAAGATCCCAGGCTCTTCCTCTGTTCTTTTGTCTTCTGTAGCACTCTCTTGTACGACAGCGTGCAGAGCCAACACAACAACTTTCCATCAACCTTTTGGGAAATAATTCACATTTTATTTCCAAGTACACTTGCACTAGAAGATGTAGTTGATATTTGCAAGGAAATTTTGTTTCACTTCATCCACTATCTTTGGGAAAAAAAGACATCTTTTGTATGAAACATCACTACTGTAGCTCCAATGTATGCAAGTTTCTTTTAGTAACCTGAATCTTATTCCATTTGTTATTTAAACTCGTGCTAGAAAGAGCCTAGCAATTGTTGGACCTGCTCTACATTGCAGAAGTAACAATAACTTTTTAAAAGGACGAGTCTTTTTTAGTTTAAACACCATGTGCCCTCTCTCATCCTATCATACTGCAGGCAGAATCAAGATGTCCAGCCAATGTGTTACTTGTACCAAGTAAATTCTTCTGTAAAAACAGCATTATTCTTGGGTTCAGTCAAGAGGCTTTTGAGGTCATTTTCTCAGCACCTTCTGGAATGAGAAAGTGGCACTCAGCAAAGCTATTTAACGAAACAGAACACAAAGGGCTGCTCAGAGCAGTCTACCTCTGGTGCTCTACTTAAAGGCAAGGCAGGCAAATAAGAAGAGGTAAAGTGACAGATTCAAGTTATGAACATACATGAGAACCAATGGATGGGAAAACAAAAGTAAAATAAATATCAGAACACGAGGAACTGTTGAGCTGCTTAACTTCTGTTCCACAGCTACAACTGTCTGCTAACACTTATGCCTATTTTTGGAAAGTGTGATTTAATTAAAAGTTAGCTCAGTAGCTGACTTAAGAATTGCACATTACGAAATTTAATTCAAATATTGTAAAGCACAGATCAGCAACTTTAATCTGGTATTTGAGAACTTAAGATACATTCTTGTTAATCTTTCTCTTCTGAAGGAAGAACACTGTCTATTGTCAGCCTAAGCCATGAGAGATGTGGAACAAAGCCTACCTTCCTTCTTCCCTCCTCTTTTCGATCAAAAGCACATTGCTGTTTGCACTGCTCACAGGTCTGAGGCGGGCCGTACTTCTTCTCCGAGTTGGTGCAACGCTGGCATTTTGTACCAATAAATGCTGCAATAATGTTACAATACTGACAAGGCTTGGGCTGAAAAATAAAAAAGTTGAACTGAATACATTTGCATTTTCAGTAATGAACACAGGTGTTTCAACTCACATAACGATGTTTCAAAAGTAGTAGGGCTTCATATAACTTACCTTAAAGAACCCTTTTTCTACCATTTTTATCTCCACTACTAAACTTTTCCTCTAAAATGATGCTTCTTCAGTGCTTAAAACCAGCCTGGACTTTCCATGAAAACCCAGGCATAATAAAAGAAACACACACAACCATCTAGTAACTAACCTCTACACCTACTGCTTTTTATTTTTTTAAATGTTATGACATTTTCTCTCAGTTTTACTACACTACTTAAGAAATTACTTACAAAACTTTAAAAGAAGAGTAACCAAGTGATTTTTTTTAGACTGGAAGTTTCTGATGGCATCCCTCTCCTTTGCACAGCTCAGGGATTCAATAACCCTACAGTTCTAAGATTAGTATCCTAATCCCCGCAATTCTGCAGGAAACTTAAAAAACAAAACAAACAAAAAAAGCCCCACCACCAAACAAAAACCAAGCTCCGATACTATCAGGTCAGGTTATCAACTTTCATATCATACGCTCAACTAGACTAATACAGTGCTGAAAAATAAAACTGCTGTCAGTTTTCATAGGTTACAAGTGGCTGATTATATTCAGTGCAGTTCTGGTTTTTTGATGAACTCCTGGTAAAATTGTTGCTGGATTTGTCCTGCAATTCATTTTGCTGCATTTTAAGCTTTTGAAAGCATTTCTTTGTTCAGTTTACATATACACTCAGAAAGTGCCTGACTACATAGCAACAGCTATTACACTTCTCAAAGAAGTTGAATTTCAACTAATATGGTTTATGTCAAGTATAAGGAAGTTATGCCTTTTTGTTCCACAACAAGATTATCTTGATACCCCCTAAAAACTCATATCTGCAGGGCAACTCAGATACAATGTGTGCATTCATATAATAGAAAAATTTATTTTTCGAACAGACTAAAGCTGGAATTCAACAGGAAAAAATGCAGAGTAACATGAACGCAGATAATACTCAAAATCTTTTTTACTTATTAGCTGAACATGATTAACACGCATTTCTAAAGACTTACATAATATAAAGTATGTGGTATTACTAGATTTTCACATTTACCACTCACTAAAAAGAGGAAGGGCTAATGGTCCTCCTGCCATGAAGCGTGTGCTTATGAGAATATGCAGGGAATGACTTAACATGTGTGATGTGAAATAACATTGCTTTGTTACAAATACTTATATTGAAATTATTATTAACTGTTAAGCTATATATAACACAAATGGATTTCAATTTGGGAAAAGAAATGGTAACCCACAGAGGAAACCAAGAGATGTCAGTCTTTTCCATCTCCTTTCTGAATGGCAATCTCTAGGGTGGGTTTGTTTTTTGGGTTTTTTTCCCCTCAAAAGAAAGTAAGAAGATTAGTTGCAAGAGAACTTTGTATTCAGTTTGAAGAACAAATGAGCTCAGCTTCAGCATTAAGAACCACGTAACTACTCACCGTTCCGAACTGCTTCACGTTTTGGGCGCATTTCTTGCATATTGTGTTGGTTTTGCTAAAGAGATAAAATGGCACAACATTGAATTAGGTGATAAACACGCACTTTGACATTCTTCCCCATGCAATTACTGGCAAACAGAATCACAGAAGAGTTGGATTGGAAGGGACCTTTGGAGATCATCCAGTCCAACCCCCCTGCCAAGGCAGAGTCACCTTGAGCAGGTGACACAGGAACGTGTCCAGGTGGACTCTGAATGTCTCCGGAGACAGAGACCCCACCACCTGGCTGGGCAGCCTGATCCAGTGCTCTGCCACCCTCAGTGTGAAGAAGTTCTTCCTCATGTGGAAGTGAAACTTCTCGTGTTTTAGTTTATGATCATTGCTCCTCGTCCTGTCGCTGGGCACCACCGAAAAGAGCCTGGCACCATCCTCCTGGCACCCGCCCTGGAGACACTTATACAGACTGATGAGATCCCCTCTCACTCCGCTCTTCTCCGGACCAGCCAGGCCCAGCTCCTGCAAGCGCTCTAGCCCCGAGCAGACGCACGCCGTACCTCTCCTGCTGGAACTCGGAGCGGCAGTAGGTGCACTTCACGATGGGGTGGGCGATGCGGCACTCCTGCGGGGGAAGCGCCGCGTTACTGCCCGGCCGAGCCCCGGCCCGCGCTCCGCCCTCGCCCGCCGCCCCGCCAACAGCCCCGGCCAGGGCCGCCCCGCCGCCGCCGCACCTTGCACAGCTGCTGGCCCTGCGAGAGCTCCTCGAACGGGTACCGCTGGTTGCACTTGGTGCAGGCATAAAGCGCCGGGGCGGCCGCCGCGCCCGCCGCCGCCATCCGGCGGGGCGGACACGGGCGGGCCGAGGGAGGGGAATGGGGAGGTGCCGCCGGGGCGAGGGACGGAGCGGCCGCCGGGGCCGCCGAGGAGGAGGAGCCGCCGCCGCCGCCGTCCCCGTCCCGGTGCCGCTCCCGCCGGTGCCGCCCTGGGCCCCGCGCGCCGCCCGCCCGCGTCCCCCTTGTGTCGGCGGCGGCGGCGGCGTCACCCCGCGCGCGCCCCCCGCCCTTCCCTCCCTCCCTCTCTCCCTCCGCCCCGGGCCCGGGCTCGCGCTGCGCCCGCGCAGCCAATCGCCGCCCCGCGCCAAACCTGCCTTCGAACGCCGCCGCCCAATCGCCGCCCCCGCCGGCCCCGCCGCCGCCAATCCCGCCGCGGGCGCCCTGCCCTGCGCCGGGCGGCGGCGGCGCCCCTGCTCTGCGATTGGCCGAGGCGCGGGGGCTCCCTTTGACAAAGGCCGGCCTCTTCCGCCCTCCTCCCTCCGCGCGTGCCCACGCGCCGCCCCCCCGCCCGCGCGCCTGGCTGCAGGGGCCCGCCCGCCGCTCTCGGCCTCTTCCTCTCGATTGGCTGAGCGGGGCCCCCGCTCTTTTTTTATTGGGTACCTGCCTTGTCACTCAATCCCGAGTGGACGACGGGGCGGAACTTACCGCCGATGCTCCCTTCTCATTGGCTGGCTGGGAAGGCAGTCAAGCGAGGCGCCGCGCGGGGGCCGTGCCTTAAAGTGACAAGGGCTAGCGCGGGCTCCCTTACGGCCGACATGGCGGCGGCTGAGCCCGGCCGTCCGCATACGGTGAGGCTCGGAGGGCGGCCCCGCGGTGATGGGTAGGACGGGTGGGGGTCCGGGGGGCAGCGGCCGGGCAGTGCGGGGCTGGTGGCTTGCATGCCTCCAGCGTGCCGGGAGCCGTACAGGCTGTGGAAGCTGGCTTGTCTGTTAAATAATGTGTGTGTATATATATATATATACACATATAGATGTATGTTTATAGGTGTTTCTGTGTGTATATGTGCGTATACGTATATACATATATATATCTGTATGTATGTATGTATAAAGCCATGATGTATGCACACATGTTTTCTAAAGCGACAGAAAAAGAGACAGATACTGGGCTGTTGATAGCAGCCCTGTTGCTGTCCCCATGCCAGTGCCTGGAGATCCTGTTTGTAAGTGAATGGGAACAAAGCGTTGAATTTGGTTTGTTCTCACGAATAGCTGGGCGTCGTGACTTTGGAAGCACCTGCTCCGCGGGCAGGCGGGGCTCAGCCAAGCCCTGTCTGTGCAGTGCTGGGTCAGGCGGGCGAGCACGGCAAGCCCAGAGCTCCCAGTGCCGAGCTGCTGATGGATTGCACGTCTGGTTGCTTCTCTTTGTAAGGTGGAAACGTTGCCTTAAGCTGGGGTTTAGCTTTGGTAGATACCCGTGCCCTTAGGCGCGTGTGGGAGCACCTGACAGATTGGGACAGGTAACCACCTGCACGCTGGGGACCAGAATTTCCGCGTCCACAGTTTTGGCTTGATGTTTATCGCTTTCTAAATTTAAGTGGTCGCTTTTCCTTGTTTTTTGGTTTTTTTTGTGTTTTGTTTTGGGTTTGTTTTTTTTTTTTTTTTTGTGAGAAGCTGTGTCTTACATGCGCTTTGGAGGAGCAGAGATGCTGAAAAGGCTGCAGCACGATGGTGTGCGAGATCACTCTTAAGGGATTCGTGTTTTGGGATCTCACTGGCTGGGTGGTGAGCACCCGTTGTGGTTCTCTGCTGTGTGTCTCCTGCCCTGCAGTGTGCTCCCATACTTACACCTCGACCAGCAAGAGGAATTTGAGGACTCCTATCTCCTTCCTGAATGGACTTGTTTCTAGCATGCCTAGAAAAGGATGTCAGAAGACTCGTTTTAGTCTTCAGTAGGTAAATGGAGGCTGTTAATCAATTTAGTTAGCAAAACAAAACTTTTGGGGAAAAAAGTTGCCCACTGTAGACTTTCTGTCTGTGCTCAAAAAAAGAAAAAAACTGTAACTTTATATTTTTCTGAACATTGAAAGTAGTTGCTTTTAATACATCTGGCACTCTACGGCAGATAGTTGACAAAAATTACTGTATTGTGCCAACATTTTTTCCTCCCCATTTGATGTAATGGCTTAACTAAGTTAACTTTTTTTATGTGTGCTTTTAACTAGAGATGTTATTGAAATGTAGAGTGCTCCTGACTCAGTCTATATCAGGGAGGTGCAGCCAGCACTTAACTTGGCCTGTGGGTGATAGGGGCTAGGGGCTGTCCTTCCTTCCCCACTTTCCTAGTACTGCAGTAATTGAGGGAGGGTAGGCTGCTAATTGAGATTGTCCCTCCACAATGACTATGAGAGTTTGAATAACTGGATACTTGGATGTTTTATAATCAGTACATTCAGTATCTCGTTATTTTGGGGATTTTTTTGCTCATTCCCTACATAATTTTCCAGGGTTTGCCTTTTTTTTTTTTTTTTTAACCACGTGCAAAGACTACTGTATGTCACTTAAAGCATTGCCAGGTATCAATCTTTTTTTCTCTTTTCCTTTTTTGGTTGTGGTACCAGATGAGAACTTGCAATAGCACCCATTCTAATTTAATCCCTTTTTCCCGTGCCAGAGTGCAAGTACCAAAGGTGCTGACTTTGTGCCTTCATGCTTTCTTCATGCAGTTGCTGCCTGAAAGATGTTGTGTCCTGCTGTCACTTAGCATTAGTTTGTTTATAAATCATTGTTATTTTTACTGTCCACAGATCTAGTAATTTGGGTAAGATAACAAGAAAAATGGTTTTTTGCCTTTTCCTTACTGGAATGACTGGTACACCACTGAGTTTAAAAGCTCTCTGGATAGTTTTTCATGGTGTGCTGTACTTGTTTCTGTGTCAGGGAAGTAACAACGTTATGATGGGTCATTTTTAATGTCTACAGATGTTTGTTTGAAAAGTGTCCCTCAGCCCCAAGTTGCTGATTCTTAGCAGAAAACTTTCCATATGAGCTTGTGTCTTTTTTTTTCCCTGCTGTGTTCAGCTTTTGTGAGCTTCAGGAGGTCCCTGTGTGCTGGTGATGTGTTAAGATATTGCTGGTCTGTGTTTTTAATATTCCCTTCTTTCTGCTTGGGTAGGCAGCTGATATGCAGTGGTGGAAGCCATGAATTTTGGAAGGCAGTGTTGTCAGACCTGTGGAGATAAAATGTGCTTAGCTTGCTGTTATGTAATAGGGTACACTTGGCTCCTTGTGGGACTGTTAAGCTTCTTCATTTACTACTCTGAGCCTTTAATGTGGCTTAAGAAAGGAAAGACTGTAGGGAGTACAGTGAAAGAGAGGAGCTGTAGTTAGCAAATGTGGCCTAGCTGAGATTCAAAACAAATATATAGAGTTCCCTGATTTTTTTTTATTTTTCACAGTTTTCCTGAGCATTGGAGCATGATACTCCCTGTGAGACTTTCCAACAGCAGGAACAAATTTAAATGATTTTTAATGACTTGAGAGAGTGGGGAAAAGAGCAGAGAATTGCTGTGATGTTTGAGCTTTGTGATGGGAAATTCCGTGAGGCTGTTTTGTAAACTCTCACAAAGTATTCAGTCAAATTATTTAAAGTCACTATTTATGAAACTGAATATAAGCCACTCTTGCTTAAAAATATGGAAGAAAAATATACTTGGTAGCAAATTATTATTTATACTGAAACAAAGAACAATTGCCTATATAACATATGGTGTTCCAGCATAAATTTTTTCAGTAGCTATTTGAAGCAGATATCTGAACTGACTATTACACTGTTCAAATTACTATTGCAAATTACTGTTTCTGACTATTCAAATTAGTGCCTGTTCCCTGCATCCGGGTGGAATTTGGAAGGTGTGTAACTAGTCAAAAGCCTCAATTTACTTTACCTTGTGTGACTTTGGTGCTCCGGGCTTTTGAGTACACCAGATTTTTCTTTCACTTAGTCTGCTGTTGGCTAGAAAAATGTTACTAATGTCAGTAAAAACAAACAGAAGAATTCCTTTACTTTGGTATTTTTATATAGTTATATTTAATTCTCAGAGGAGACTTTACCTGTAAAGACATGAAAGATGATGGTGACATTTAGAAGGATTGTGATGCTGTCAGCCCTACTTTCGTTTCAAACTGATTCCCCTTTTTCTCTTGACTGTTTCATGGGATACCTTTGGTTTGAATCAATAGCAGACAGGATATTGATATTTGAATCGATGGTTGCTGAGGCTTATGTTGCTGCTGTTCCTGTATTGTCTGCTACAGAAGTGCTGTGTTTTTCTTGGTTTGTTTTTACTCCATCATTTGGTCATAGTATTCTGTGCTCATCAATGCCATATCCTGTAATGCTGATGGCATTTTTGATGTTAGCACTTAACAGGCTTTCGATCAGATGGATTCGTGTGTTCTGGTTAGACTTGTGAGGCTGCTGAGTATAAAGCAGTGTGTATATGCATAAAACACCTGCTCGAAATGGTTTTATTAAAATATTCTCAATTAGGGATTAGTGTTTTAATTCACTTTCTGAGGTACCAAATGTGTGTGCAAATTCCGTTATTTTGAGAAAAGCCATTATGTTGTGTAGGAAAATGTTATAAACACAAACTGCAAAACAGTCATAAAACTATGCTTAGAAACACCAATTGACATACTCAGAGTAGTTAGGATCCTAATTTTCTTGCCCACAATGGATCACTTTATTTGTAAGAGGAAATCAGCTGTGTATGGGCTTTAAATAGCTTTAAAATTTTCTTAAATTTTTTCCCCATATTTGGCTGCTCATAATGCATTTTGGGCTGTTGTGCAATTTACCATGAGGTACTTAATACTTTCTGTATTTTAATTTAGGTTGAGATATTCTCCCAATGATTGATATTTGCAAAAGCTTAAAAGCACCCTGCCAAGATCAGCAGTTGCTCATTTGTCTTACTGATGAAGGGGGAAGCTGTAGGAGCTTTGCATCTGTCTGCAGCCCACCTCTCTTAGGTTGCCTTCAGATTCTGTCACTGAAATGTTCAGTGATGGGTGCAGTTGAGAGAAGTTAAAAGTAAGCATTTCATTTAATTTGTATATACAAATTGAAAGCTTAGGCCAGGTAGAGAGTTTTTGAGTCAAAATCATCAGCACTGTATTCTGCCATGTCTCCTTTATTTAGAAGAGCATCTTCCCAGCTAGGTGGTCCTTTCAGGTCATTGCAACATCCAAAGCACAGCAGGTGTTTGCAAAATTGATGCAGACTGCTGGGAAATCCATGGTCTCTATGGCCACATTTGTCAGAACAGTCTGAAGCTGATTTAAGAGTACGTTCCTGCTTAGAGGTAGGAGTACTTTCCTGGCTGTGATCTGCTGGTTTTCCTGTGCTGATACCACTAATCAGGTGTAGCATAAAGCCATCTGGATGTGTCTTGTGAAGTTCCATCTACTAATGGAAAGATAAGGAAGATTAATTGAAGCAAGTGGAGTTAGAGGGACTGGGACTCTCACTTCACCTTCCCAGCTGCAAAGTGTGTCCTGTGTCCCATGTGCAGTCAGTGAGCTCTTGTGTTAGATGAGGTGATGTAGAGCCATGGTCCTGGGTGTGCCTTATCAGGTTTGGCCACCTTAGTGCAGTATCTCATGTGCTGTAAATGTAACCAGTAATTAGGAATGTGGTTGTTTTCCAACTGATTGTGGGTCGCCTTCTCCCAATGAGCAGCAGACAGTATAAGTAAATGGGAAACAAAAGTGTAAATCAGAAACTAGTATGGGAAAGAGATTAATCTGTTTCATATTGTTTTTAGTGAAGGGGAATTAAATGTAAAAATGGCACGTCCTAAGGCTAAAAAGAAGGAAGTACAGCTTTTGAGATATGAGTCTCCTGTAGCAGTACCTCTACATATCATCTGATGGAATCATACTTTTCTTTATTTCTGTTGTTATGACAAAGCAACAAATGTGCTGAATAACAGCTTTATTTTGTTTTCAGGATGATCTGCACATAACTCGTAACTCTACATCAGCCACAGATGGACTCTCTTCAACTTCGTTTATAGAATATCCGAAGCACAAGCCATTTATTAATTCGGATTTGGAGCGCTCCCCATGGAAACCAGTAATTCCATATCCTGAAAGCAACAGCAGAGGTATTAGTTCAGCAAAGTTGGTTTCTTACCTGTTTCCAAATCATGGTAAAATACTGTATGTCTTCCACATCTGTGAAGGTTGAAGTCTTTTTATCCTTTTATCAATTCCCAGTGATGTCCAGGTTGCCTGTTTTGTAGGTCCTTTGCACTTCTTTTTCCAAAGAACACCTGATGATAAAGGTCATCTTACAGATGGAGAAAGATGTTCTTCTTCGGAAGTAGAGAATTGTAAAATTGTCTGAGTACTTTGTGGAATTGTATTGACATGTTTTCTTTGTCCCTTCTTCAGTCTTCGTCTCCTTCAACCTTTCTTCTCCTGAATTCATAGCTGAGTGAGAGATAAGGAGACTTTAGTCCCCAGAATGGTTTGGAGCAAAGGAAGAGGTTTGGTCCTGTTAAAATTGAAATGCTTGTCATGAATGAAGGGTGTATTGTGAGTATTTATTGTATCACTGAAGACTTAAAGGATACAGAGAAGGGTTCAGCAAAGTGCTGAACTGAGAGCGCACAAAACCAAAAAGGGAGGCAATTTTATTCCCATTTATTCTTGTTTCTAGGCTGTTCCTTCTCCCTCTCCCACTCTGGTCCTGATGTTCATCTCCATGTAAACAGATTTGTCTTGACTGACTGGACATGAACAAAAAACCTATTCTTGGTTAGTTTTCTGTTGTTTTAGTGAATAAGCTTGTCATCCAGTGAGACTTACTACAGTGCTGCCTTGGGGTACATACAGGGTATATCATGAAGATTTGGGAGAGTAGAGCAGGACCTATCCTTTGATGAGCTGTTTGGTCAGGGTCATTGCAGAAATGCTCCCTTTAAGACTGGAGTGGCATGGAGGCTTAAGGGTGTGAACTGCTTGATACTTTTTCCTTATATGGACAAAAGTGAGGAATATTTAGGATGAATCCTAGTATTACCCAAACTAAGTAAAAAATCAGGATGATAGCCTCAAGTCCCTGTTCCAATAACACAATTCATGTCTGAGTTACTAGGGACTCCTGTGTTAATGACCTAGAAGATGAAATCTCAGTTCTTGCAGTGCTATTTAAAATGCAGTATATACTTTCAAGGCCATCACTTTTGAGAATGCTGTTGACACAAAACTAAAACAATCTTTACAAATGAAAAATTGAATGCGCAGGAAAAAGCTTCCTTATGAATTACTGATGCAGATGTATTTTTGTCGAGTGTGCTCCATGTTGCATTAGCAATAAGGTTTTGACTTCCAAGTTTTCACTTGGCAGTTTTTTTTCAAATGGTGACTCTGCCAACTCTGAGATAAGGATAGGTGGTGGAAGACAATCGGATAAATTATATCCCTTTTTTAAAATTAGCGAAAGTTTTTGTTTTTATAAAATGTTTAAATAAAGTGCAAGTAAATGTGAATATGTACTGAAAATTGAATCCAACACATGGATGATCCAGTATGTTTCTCTTTTTGCATAGCTTTTAAAAATGCAGAAATGTTCTGGAGTGTATATTTTAGTAATTTCAAATGGCAAAATTGATTTGATTGTTCTTGAGGGTCCTTATTGCTACTCCTGTTCCCTGTATTAAATAAATCTTATTGAAAAATCCTGAAATTGAGTATAGTAAGTTCTGTTTATTGTGATTTTAATGTCTGTGTTGTATATGTGTGTCAGCATGCACAGTTGGCTTTAATGCTCTAACAGGAATGACTGAATGGTACTTGACATCCTGTTGCGTTTCACCTTTGTCTTTTCATTGCTTGAGTTGCTTCATTGCTATTTTGTTAGTCATTACTGTGAATATACAGAGATTTCAATGTAGCTTTTAAGAGTAATAGTAACAAATCTGTTTATTGTCTCAGCTATGCCTATTTCAACTGAATCCAAGTAACAGTAATGTAAATAGAGAAGAGGGTGCAGTTGGTGATTCTGATATGCAAATAGGGCCAAATTATCAATAACTTCCTCTTAACTGTGACTACTGTTGCTGCTACTTATGTAATTAACAGGTTTCCATTGATGTGATACTCTCATGTGCTGATATTCATTTCAAGATTTGATGAATTTTTACTCTGGGATGCTCATTCTGATAATTATTTTTCCTTTTTTCTTTTCTTTTTTTTTGGTTTTGTTTTGTTTTTCTTCTCTTTTTGGTAATGTGATGCCCAAACCAATATGCAGTTCCAACTGTTCTAGTGCTCAAGCATTCTGTAGTAAAGGTACATTCTTTCTCTGGAGTGGATTTAAGCACAAAGGAGAGGGCTGATGTGACCTTGCAGATTATTCTGCTGTATGAGCTGTGTGTACAGATGTTCTTATGTTTAACTTTAGCAGCCCTGTATTGGGGAAAGGGCTTATGCTTATGGTTCCCTTTACAGAATTAAACAGCACACCTAAGAGGCGCAGTACATCAGATTACCAGCAGTTGGTCTAATTGCAAGGTGCTGTGAGTTCTATTACAACTGCTTTTCTTTTTGTGGTGAAGAATATAGAAAGGCTTTGTTCAGTAACTGCTAAAGCTGGGAATGTAGTAGAAAGGGAAAAATGGTTCAGCACAAAGGAGATGTATGTTTTTAGGTGGAGGAGGGGAGCACAAGTGCAAAACCAGAAGAATTTAAAAAGAAGTCCACTTATAAATAAGCGCTTTTGTAGCCCTTCTCATAGTTAACCTTTATTATGCTGTGTGGCCATTCATGGGAACATTGTGTTTATGTATTTGTTGTGGTAGGAATAATAATATAGATAATTGCCACTGTTTAACTATCTAATTGTGACTTTTCATTTTCTTTTGATAAAGGGTCAGAGGATGCACTGTTTGTTCTTAATTGACACAATATTTATATGACTTGTTCTGGGAAATAGTTGTATCTTTCCCAGATGTGTCAGGTGATGGGGGTGCACTAAGGGCATCTATTTGTTCAAGACTAGTTTTAGAATCAGTTATGGTTCAAAGGGAAACAGGTCTTAATTCCTGGAAGGACTCTTGGATGCTGGTAGGGAACACTCTGACCTTCTTACATAATGTGTTTTTATAATAGCACTGCAAGTTCGGTGTTGTCTTGAAGTGGTGATTTAATGGTATCTAACCAAAGGTACATATTCAATTGCAGCAATATTTTCTGCCCTGAAGAATCTCCAGGAAAAAATTCATCGACTGGAGTTGGAACGGTTTCAGGCAGAGGAGAATGTAAAACACCTCAGCAGGGAAACAGCAGACTATAAAAAAGTACTGAGTGAGCAAATGCAACGCAAAGAACATGACAAGACTGAAGTGTCAAAGAAAAATCAAGGTTGTTTGCAAATTTTGTATAGATACTATAGAACATTGATGTGGATGAAACTTGATTCCTATCAATGCCTAAACTAATTTTAGTTTACTTTGTTTAGCATCTTTTAATTTGCAATGGCATGTGGAGTTACAAAGAAATAATTTAAAGGCATTCTTTGGTTTAGGGATTTTTATGCATACAGAAGTTCATTAGGCATAATGGGTAAGTTTCTTAGATGGTCCTTTTCTTGTTTGTTTTGAAACTGTCCTGAATACAACAACAAAAAAAATCCCAGGACCAAGCAATACATGATTTCCATTTTCTGCCTTCTGTTACCTTCAGAGCTGTGTTCTCAGCTGGCAGCTGCTGAGTCTCGATGCAGCCTTCTAGAGAAACAGCTGGACTACATGAGGAAAATGATCCAGCATGCAGAAAACGAGAAGTCACATCTTTTGGAGAAACAGGTGTGTTCCCAAAACTATCTCAGGGTTAAATCATAAAAATCATTAATTATGTCATGATTTTTCATAGTTAGTGTAATTTTAATACCTTTAAGCATGGATGTCTATTTCAGCTGGCCTTCATATCCTTAGGTATGGATATCTTCCCTACTTACATTTCCCAGTCTTCTCAAGACCCTGGTATTTTCTTTGTGCACCTGTTTCTAAGGCAATAGCAGGCTCTGGTATTAATATGAATTGTTTGCTTCTGCATGATTGGCTTACTGCAGTAGCTCATCCTTATTTTCCAGTGTTATACCTGTGTGCCACTGGGAAAAAAACTCCCTTTTGTGTTTACACTCTTCAGGTCTTTGGGGATTTTCTTTACTAGCACTTCTCTTGCTAAATTGGGGCTGTAATACTGATTCTGTAGAAATAGCAGTAAAATTTCTATTTCCCACCATCAGTAATTGGGATTTGGCCTATATCTAAAATGAGCTTGAATTTTGTTTTATAGAAATATGGGTCACCTAGAGCTGTCTGTTTGTTGGTCTCTCTGGCTATTCTATTTCAGTTTGTTAAATATTTACTGAAGAAAAAAATGGAGAAAGCTATTTCTAATTTCTGCATAATGATTTTTTTTGATTCTTTTTTTTTTTTTTTTTTACTGTGGAGGAAGGAGGGACTGCAAAATCCTTCCTATCAGCTGTGGTTAAGTGTGTGGTTCCCTACTGCTGCTGGTGCAATTTGCTCCCTGATTGTGGCACCATCTAAAATTGCACAGAGGAAGTAGTAGTTCCTTTGGACTGTTTATGGGCCTCCTTTGTGCTCCAGACACAAGATGGTCTTGTTTTCTTGTGCTTATAATTGTTTTCCTTTGTTATAATTGTTTTCCTTTTCACTTCTCCCTTCAAGGGCTTCTTGGAGAGAGATCGGCTTCTTGACCAATCGCATGTTCAGTCGAAATTGGAAAAGCTGGATATACTGGAAAAAGAGTATAGCAGACTTACTACGATGCAGTCCTTAGCAGAGGTCTGTCATTTGTGTTGGGTACTATATCAGATTTGTCTTGCTTATTCTAATCTGTACTTCACAGCTCTATGGCAGTAGCAGAGCTGAGCAAAGCCTTGTGCTTTAGAGTAGGACAGCAACTAAACTTCATTTTAAAACTGAGCTGTTGTAAAAACTTGAAGTTACTGCTGAAAGTCTACATGTCCAGGTAGACTTTGGGTCACTGTACACTGCTGGAGTTGGAGTTTTATTAAGCCTTAATAGTCTGTTGGTGTTCCTCTTTTGTGCTTTGTTGGTGCCTAGGCATTGTAAAATTGCAGCCATTCCTAAGATCTTGGCTTGCTTTGCATGCTACTGAATGCTAGCAGTTATTTTCTGTTATTATCCAGATGTACCTTGACTTGTATGAATTTGGTGTATTCTTTTCCTTTTATCCCTCCTTATTAAGACACACAATTATTATTACTTATTTTGTGTGCAGACTTCTGGAGCCTGCTGTTGCAAGGCCTCTAGCACTGGATGTGTTTGGGTCAGTCTGCCTTTTCAGGACTCTGTTTGAATCAGGAGCTTCTACAAACTCAACATGACTGTTTGGTCATATTCTGTTGTGGGTTGACCCTTGAATTTTTATAGTTTTTGTAATTTTATGGTGAGAAATAAAACTCAATCTTGCCATGGGGCTGCAGGGGAATCTCTGCTCTAGCACCTGGAGTACCTTCTCCCCCTCCCTTTTTGACCTTAGGATCTGCAAGGCTGCTGCTTTCAAATATTCTCACTCCTCCCTTTTTGCTGCTGTTCCCTAGCAGTTTTTTTTCCCCTCCTTAAATCTGTAATCCGAGAGGTGCTACCACCATTGCTGTTGGGCTCAGCCTTGGCCCGCGGTGGGTCTGTTTTGGAGCCAGCTGGCACTGGCTCTGTTAGCATTGGTTCTGTTGACATGGGAAAGTTTCTGGCAGCTCCTCAGAGAAGCCACCCCTGTAGCCCCATTGCTACCAGTGCCTTGCCATGCAAACGCCATCCATCTCTGTGTACCCTCTGTGGTGTTGGCCTCTGAAGTCCTGTCCCTGTACCTCCCTCTGTTGCTGTAAAGACACCACAAGTCTCCCAAGCCTGGAAACTACAGAGAGCTTAGCCAGGGAGAGGCTTCCTTCTGCAAATTTCTTCCCTGCTTCCTCAAGAGGACCAGATAGTATGTGATTAAATTGTGGTATTGAGGGTGGCAGCTCTGGATTCTATCAAAATCACAGGCTTGCCACCCTGCATACCAGCCCTTATCTCAGGTGGTAAAGTAGATGGTGTTTCTCCAGAAGTACATAAGGAGATATTTGGTAGTAAATCTTCAGCTGTTTGGCTTCCTGCAGGACATTTAGATGCTACAACTGTTCTTGGAAGTCCCTGAGCCAAAGCAGCTGCAACAAGCGTTTTATGATCTTGACACCCCATTGTGGTGAGCTGCAGTTGTAGAGTACAAATGGTTGCATTGTTTATTTAGGCCAAACACTTGGAAAGAGAAGTAAGAGTCTCCTGGGTCTTGTACTCTGAAAGTAGCAGTAGTTTCCTCCAGGATTAGAGTTGAAATAACACGTTCAGCAACTGGCATTCCCTCTGAAAGGCTTTTACCAAGTTTTTAACTGATAGTAGCTGAGGTTTGGTGAGACTGGGTTGTTTGCCTTTTTGTGCCTGGCTAATGAAAATAATTCAGCCTTATGGTGGTTCTTGTGTTCTTTTCTGGAACAAACCAGAGAGCTTTGATTCTTTATCTTCAGGAATTAGTAGCTGTCACAATTAAATATGTTTAAGGGGAATTGGGTGTTAAATTCACACAATTTTGAAGCAGTTCTTGGGACTGAAATAAATCTGGATTTAGCTGTGATGCTAAGTCATTTTCCTTGTGATCATTATGCTGTCATGAGCCATTTTCTGGTTGACAGGTCTGCCTGCCTCTGTGGTTATAGGCTATGTTCCTATGTGAGCATCCATGTGATAGGTGTTACCTTATAATCTTCAAAGGGTGATTGCACTCTCTACTCAGAAGCATTGCATCTGTTCCCTCTTCGATCTCTGCTGTAGTTGTGGCAAGATCATAGGAACACTTTCAAATCGAGTTTGAAGCAAGAAATAAGAGACAGTTTCATACAGGATGTGCTGAAATGGATGGAAAGTGGTGAGGTGATGGCTCATGAGTGAGTGGTGATGTATCTGCCTCTGAGTTCAGACACTGCTAGAGCACAAGTTCTATGGGGGTCTTACTGAGAGCATTTTATCTCCCAAGAACCACTACCTGTCCCTGTAAGTATTGTCCTCAAGTAATTTGCTAATGTCAGTATTGCCTGTGGAAAGGAAATGCTGAGATTCCTATTTATGTGAAGTACTTGTAATTGGAGTACTTACCCTGGAAATGCTTTTGAGACATCTTTATTGCAACTGTAGTCCTGCAGTGCAGGCTCTGGACAGCTGACTGAGAAGATCTGATCATGTCTGTGTCTGAAGATGGAGTAAAGAAACAGGGCTGTTCCCTTAAAGTGCAGTTTGGCCTGTGGTCTTGCATGTAGCCAGATGGCCAGAATTTGAATGTGTGTGTGGATGACATTTTTTGGATAACTGTGGTTCATAGTAATTGATCTTAATGCTAACAGTGAGACTTAACCCCCCATTCTGTGGGTTGGGCTGCATCAAAAGCAGCGTGGCCAGCAGAGTAAGGGAGGGGATTCTGCCCCTCCACGCTGCCCTAGTGAGACCCCACCTGCAGTTCTGTGTCCAACCCTGAGGTCCTCAGCACAGGAAGGACATGGAACTGTTGGAGCAGGTCCAGAGGAGGCCACGAAAATCACCGCAGGGTTGGAACACGTCTCCTGTGGAGACAGGCTGAGAGAGTTGGGGTTGTTCAGCCTGGAGAAGGCTCCAGGGAGATCTTGTTGTGGCCTTTCAGTTTTTAAAGGGGGCTTATTAAAAAGATGGGGACAGATGTTTTAGCAGGGGCTTTAGTGTAGTGATAGAACAAGAAACAGTGCTTTTAAACTAGAAGAGGGTAAACTAAATACAAGGGAGAAACTTTTTACAGTGAAGGAGGCAAAACACTGGAACAGATTGTCCACAGAGATGGTAGATGCCCTGTTCCTGGAAACATTCAAGATGAGTTTGGACAAGGCTTTGAGCAACATGGTCTAGTGGAAAGTGTCCCTGCCCATGGACTTAAGTGACCTTTAAAGGTCCATTCAACCTAAACCATCCTATGATTCTGGGATTCTGTGAGTAGGTGGTTGCATGAAAATAATTTTCTGTTAGAAAACAGGCCAAAAATAGAAATATTATATTTCTATTTTGTCATTTAAGTTTTTTGCAGTGGCTCCTGGTGATTGAGTCGGATGGTCAGGCCAGCCCAGTGCTGACCTGAAGTCTGCCTGCTTTGCAGTACTGTCTTATGTGATGGGCAGCAGTGCTGGGCAGGGTCTGTCCGCTTGGCTCTGTGGCCTCTCTCTTAGTGATAGTCCAGTAATCTGCATAATACCGTCTATAAACAGTGAAATCATTTAGGGAATCTAAATTTGGTATATAATTTCTAACAGGGTCTATCACAGGTGATACAGTAAGATACACTCTTGCTGTGCAGTTTGAGCTGCCTGCTGCAGCGGAACAGCTAGCTGAGGAAATACTCATTCTTTTCAGAATAAAAGCCTTGGCCCAGCTTCATGTCAATCTTCAGTTTAAAGAGAATATTTTCCTCAATATTTTCATGCTTAACAGATTAAAAAAAAAGTCTTTGAGACTGACCACGGATATCAAGGGTTGTGCCAATAACTGTAAAGGGCAGAAGATGATTTTAAGTTACCTGGAATACCTTTGTTTTGAATGAAAAAAAAATCATCAGAATGGTTCTTTTATTCAATAGAAAAAGTTGGTTCCTTTATATAGTGCCTTTGTCCTTAATGTTTATCCAGGCTTTTGCCTTTTAACACCTTTGTATAACAGCTCATTGCATTATTTTTGTAGTTAATGCTTAAGTAAAGCAGAAATATTTAGTACCTCAGTGTAGTGGGTTTATAAACAAGTGTACAAATCCAGCCATCACTCTGTCTAGCATACTTTTCTGCCTTAAGTTTGATTAGTGGCTCTTGAATTATCCGTCTTTGGGGGAAGAGAAGGGAAATTGTTTTGGGTACTGGAGCTCTGGATTGTTTTTTCACTGCTGTATAAAGCCAGAAAGTTATTTGATAACTTTCACATTGGGAATTTCAGTGTATCTTGTTTAAACAATGTTTTCATCTTGTTGGAGGTTTACAAAGAAATATGTGCTTTTTCCCTTAACCTTTTCCTTTGAAAAGGAATTTCAAAAGACTTCTTATATGCTTTTGTGATAAAAAGATGCAATTACTTCAGTTTTGTTTAAAGGTATCTCAGAGGCATCATGCAACCTTTCCTCCCTCTTTTTTATTAGAAAGGTGGCTAGATATTCAAAAATTCTTTTCTTGAAAGAGTGCAAGTTACAGATTTTAGCAAAAATACCATTAGTGGTCTAAATAAAGCAAGTCTTCCCATGCCTTATAATGATATGTCTTTGTTAGCTCTTTTGTGGTACAGAATCTTGGAGGATAATGTATACAAAGCAACCTACTGTCTAGGGTGATTTTACAATTGAAGAGAAAGAGCTTTGTGTATTGCTCTGTGTGTATTTGGCTGTGACTTAACTTCAGATACCAGTTGTGAATGTAAGAATAGAAAAAAAGAGTAAATGTTAAGCGTAAGCTTTTGACTGCTGTATTTATGCCTATACAGGTGAAGCATCAGAAATCAGTACAATGCACAAGTCTTCATTTATCTTTAAATCCTAAGATGGACTCATAGTTTTGCTCAAACTCTTAGTACTGTGGGCTTCAGGAAGAAAAAAAATTGTTTCATTAGTAATGCTATTATTTTTATTCAACTTTGACTAGAAAAAAATGAAAGAGCTGGAACAGAAGCTTCAGGAGGAAGAACATGCAAGGAAGCTTGTTCAGGAAAAAGCTGCTGAGGTAACCAACAGGAAATTTCTTTTGTACTGGTATGCACTGTAATTAGCTCTTCCTTTTTATCAACTTTTCAGCTAAGCTTACTGAAAGTGCCCCCCATATGCCTCACAGAATAATGAAATCCTGGTTTTAGTATCTTTTTTGGTTGGTTGGTTTGTTTGTTTTGGGGATTTTTTTTGTGGGTTTGTTTGTTTTTTTTTTTGTGATTTTTTTTTTGTTTTGGTTTTGGTTTTTGGTTTTGTGGGTTTTTTTTGTTTTGTTTTTTTTTTTTTTTTTTTGTTTTGTTTGGGGGTTTTTGGTTTTGTTTGGGGGTTTTTGGTTTTGTTTGGGGGTTTTTTGTGGTTTTTTGTTTGTTTTTCCTCCTGCCTGAATTACCAAATGTTCTGAAGTTCTCTGAGCTTTTTGGAGACCTTTTTCTACCACCACCTGTGCACTGAAGCTTTGATTTCTTTACTAAGAGAAGTTAGTTGGAAAAGAGGAGTAGAAATTCAGACTAATTCATAATTGAGTATGCATGGGAACCTCTGAATATATCAAGGTCAACAAATGGGCTCCCTTGTTCATAATTGTAATTAAAATATTGTAGAAGGAGGCAAAAAAGAGACAACATACTCTTGATTATGAGCCCTTAAGGATGCTGGCTGATCTTCTAATCCAAAAGTGTGGTGTTCATTAAACATTCATTGGATGCTGAAGAATTATGGAGGTAATGTGTTAGGCTCTAACATTAACCTTTGCCAGGAGTTTGGTGTGATGGGGAAAGGGATATCTCAATTTAATAATGAAAAATTGTGCTGTGAATGCTTCTTCAGGACATGGTTTCTAAAGCCATGCCATATCTTCCTCTTGAACAGCAAAGCGTGTTAGGATTCTCACTGTCGACAGGAAAGTTCTAACCCTAACTCTCTCAATAGATGGTTTGGTGGTTAGTTTTGTTATTGTGGCTGTTTGTTTGTTTGTTTGTAGGTTTTTTTTACTGTCAAATTTAATAGGACAGAAGGAGTAGTTCCCTAGTAACTATATGTCATGGGATCAATTGATCAGGCTTAGGTGGCTTGAGCTCCCCAATACCTTGTCAAGTGTAAAGCACAGCTGATGTTTTGGCACTTGTCTGCATGGGACTAATGCACTAAGGCTAATTCTCTAACTTACTAGGATTGCTGACAAGTAGTGCTGCCAGAGGAAATATTTAATGTTTAAGTTGACCTTGGACTGCAAAAATATCCTAAAAATTTGCAGCCCTTGCTTTTAGAGAGCCTATGTTTTAAAAATTCTCAGTTTGCAATTCTCTGCTTGCACTGTCTCTGATTATTTATTAATCCAATTTCAGTAACTCCCCTTATTCCCTCAATTGTAGCTTCAGACAGGCCTGGAAACCAACAGACTACTGATTCAAGCAGCATCACCATTGCTTTCTCCAAAAGCAACACAACCTAGGAAAAAAGCTAAGCAGCCAGAGAAGGTAAGATGTGGGGAAGAGAAGGGCAATTTCTGAGGAGTTAAATAAGGTTGTGTGCATGTGATTAGGGAGCAGGTTGCCTCTTTTACTACAAAGTAAAGGGAAAGTAGGTTTGCTGTAGTATAATTTTTGCTAAATACTTCTCTCTTCTTTCTTTCCAGAAATGCTCTCTTGGAAGACATTCCACTGTGCAGCCCCATTACAGACTGTGCCTGGGTGATGTACCCTTTGTGGCTGGGAAGGTGAGCTGATTAATTCCAAAGCTCAGTAGCTGCAGCTCCTTAAATGTCTTTGCCTCGGTGCACTCCTGACACCCAGTGGTCAGATAATGTAATTTTCTTTGACACTTTTCTTACAGATTGTCTTTGTTGGATATTGACAACTAGCTGAGCTGGTATTTCCAAAAATGAGCCTGCTCTGCTGCTTGACAGGGTGTTCTTGTTAGGGCGTATTAATTGAAACAAAAATTACATTCTTGTCAGTAAAATGAAAGTGCCACTGTTTTTAAATGCTCTCCAGTATTATCAAGTTGTTGATAATGCCATTTAAAAGAAGTCTCTTTTCCTTTCAGTCTACCAGTCCCAGTCATTCAGTTGCTGCCAATGTGCAACACGTGCTGCACCTGATGAAACATCACACGAAAGCTTTGTGTAACAGACATGTGGTAAACGATGCTCCACTAGCAAAACCCACCAGTATGGCTCATCCTGCCAGCAAAAGCAGAAGGCCATCCCTGCCAATGGACTCATCCTCATCTCAGGAAGAGCTCTCAGAAGTGTTGCTGACTTTACAAGATGAATTTGGACAGATGAGTTTGTGAGTGTGGTACATTCTCTATTGCAGTTTATGAATGTAGATGTTTCATATTCTTGCCTTTTTGCTTTGAACTTGGAAGGTTTTGCCTGAGAAAGGTCTTAGTTTAGGAGGTCTCTAGCATGTAATCTTTGTCTTGCTGCTTGCAGGGGCTGTCAGTTCTCCTTGCAGATAGAGGCTCTGCTAAACAGTCTGGACAGCAGACCTGTGCTTATGTGCAGCAGTATATTCAGAAGAGGCAAGGGAGAAGTCACTGCCCCAATGCAGCAGACTGTTGTGGTGTGGACCCAGCCAGCAGCTCAGTACCCTGCTGCCACTCACACACCCCCACACCCATCCCTCCTGCCTGCTGGGATGGACAGTATCCACCCCTTATACTGTACCATTTATGTCCTGCCCAAGCCTCACACTTTCCAGTATGTCCCAGTTAACCACCATCACCTTTCCAGTCTTTTCATGTATGTACACACAGATATTATTCCTGTAGTCTATGGACCATCCCTTTACTAGCCCATTGAGTTAATTGAGCCCATGACTTTGGACTCAGCTGTCATAACAGTCTTTCAGGGCAGGAAAAAGTGATGGGTGGGTAGCTGAATGGCTGAAGTCATTTGGGGGTGCTGGTGGATGAGAGGCTGGACATGACCCAGCCATGGGCACTCACAGCCCAGAGAGCCAAACATGTCCTGGGCTGCATCCAAAGCAGCGTGGGCAGCAGGGCCAGGGAGGGGATTCTGCCCCTCTGCTCTGCCCTTGTCAGATCCCACCTGCAGTGCTGCATCCAGCTCTGGGGTCCCCAACATAAGAAGGATGTGGGCCTGCTTGAGTGAGTCCAGAGGAGGACATAAAGACAATCACAGAGGGCTGGAGCACCTCTGAAGACAGGCTGAGAGAGCTGGGATTTTTAGCCTGGAGAATGGAAGGCTCAAGAGAGACCTCATTGTGGCTTTCCAGGGCTCAAAGGAGGCTACAAGACAGCTGGAGAGGGATTTTTTACAAGGGTGTGTAGTGTTTATATGAGGGGTAATGGCTTTAAACTGAAAGAGGGCAGACTTAGATGAGATATTAGGAAGAGATTCTTTACTGTGAGGATAGTGAGACACTGAACAGGTTGTCCAGAGAAGCTGTGGGTGCCCATTCTTGGAAACATTCAAGGTCAGGTGGGATGGGGTTCTGAGCAGCCTGGTCTACTAGAAAATGTCCCTGCCCATGGTAGGGAGTTTGGAACAAAATTATTTTTAAGGTCCCTTCCAACCCAAATCACTCTATCACCTCTTGTTCTTTGACCTTCAGCAGCCCCACATCAGAAGGGTCCTCTGAGAGACAAGGCAGGGTGGACAGATGCTTCATTTCCTTTGTCTCCAGGGCAGCTGTACTGAAAGCCCACCAATACCCTTGTGGGTCCTTTAAATGCCCTCGCCCGAGACAGGCCCTGCCAAGGGTGCACAGAGCGTCTGGGCCAGCCACAATGGGGTCCTCTTGCCAATCACTCTGTCAGGCTGATGTTAGCCTCCAACACCATCCCCCTGTCACTGCAGAAATACAAATGGGTTCTGCCCCTGTATGGCTTGATGGCATTAGGGTACACTGTGGCCCAGGGTCTGCTAAAGCCTTGTACTCCCTTGGGTCTGATGTGCCACACCATCTGATCCACACAGTCCAGTAAACCTGGTTGTCCCTCTCCTGCACCTGGCTGGAGATGGGGCTCCTCTAATACTGGTCCTAGGATTCTACCATTTCCTGTAAAAAAGAATTAGGATTCCTATCTATAGGATCAGGAATAAGATCAGCCCTGCCACTCTGTCTGGAGAACTGCCCACTCTGAAGACTTAAGCAGCAACTTTCCTGGAAGAACCCCATTTGTGCTTGCTTTTTTTCCCTGCGGTTCACGTACCTGTGCCTCTAGGGTTGAGGTATAGGGTTTTCCATCCCACTTCATCTTCTCCCTGTCGTCCCACAGGTGAAACTCGGGATTCCCTGTGGTGTGTACCTTCTATATCCTGTCTTTTGTGTAGAAGGTAGCTTACTCTCTGTGGGGTTTAACCAGGAAGTCAGTCCCACACAGCGGCTCGCTCACTGCCCGCAGACAAATCCTCCCCTGATCTGAACTCCATTCAGCACCTTGCTGGATCCAAGCTCTGGCACCACGCTGGTTTTAACACCCTGGGGCTATTGAGAGTTCTCAAAGGCTGTTGTGATTAGTCTGGAGAAGAAGGGGAAGGTGTGGGACCATGCAGACGTGTAATTACACCGCTTCCCCAGTAGGTGGCTCCGGCGGTGCGCTGAGCACACCCATTCCCCCCAGGAGTTTCATGGCCCGGGATTCCGTGGCACCATGAACCAGCAGTGCGACCAGCCGCTATTAAACCAGTACAACGATGCCTAGAAAAGATTTGTCTTCACACATTCTGGTCAGACCTGTCATTAACCCCTCATGGCCCATGTTGGATGCCAAAAAGTACTGTCTTGGTTTAACCCCAGCTGGCAGCTAAGTCAATGCAGCTGCTTTCCTGCCCCTCTGCTCTGGTGGGATGGGGAGGGAAACTGGGAAAAGAAAAAACCCATGGGCTGAAATAAGGACAGTTTAGTAATTGAAATACAGTAAAATGTATTGATAATAGCAAGGACAAATGGAGAGGAATAAAACCCAAGGTAAAAAAGTATGTGATGCACAGTACATTTGTTGACCACCTGCTGACCAATGCCAGTCCTCAGCAACAATTGTCCTCTCATGGCTAACTCCCCCTAGTTTATATTCTGGGCATGATGTTCTATGGTATGGAATATCCCTTTGGCCAGTTCGAACCAGCCATCCCAGGAATCTCTCTGCCCCAGCTTCTTGTGCCCCTTCTCACCGGCATAGCAGGAGACACTGAAAAGCTTAGGGTAAGCACTCCTCAGGAACAATGAAAACATCAGTGTTACCAACATTATTTTTGTACTAAATCCACAACACAGCACTGTAACAGCTACTAAAAATGAAAGCTCTGTCCTAGCCAAAAGCAGGGTCTGGACAAATAGTCCATTAAAGGACAGCTTTGCTGGTGCTTTGCTTGTCCTGGTTAACAGAACATGAATTGTTACTGTACTGCACAGCTGCAGTAGGTACAGATACACAAAATATTAACTGAATGAGTGCTGAGATCAAGTTCTCGAGGGGTTATTTGGTCATTTTGGATATGCATTTTGAAGTTGGAAGCTACTTAGATTATTGAGACTCAATGTTGCAGCAGCCTGCCTCCAGGATGAGCTACTGGAATAGTGCTGCAAACCAGCAAAACTGTTCTTACTGGTTTGTTATGGTGTGTTGAACATGTCTGGCTGCTGATGCTATGGTTTCCTAGAAGTGTTATTTCTGAACTGGGGTATGAGCTGTAGAAGCCAATGGAGCCTGATACAAGCTTTGTTCTGTCTGACTTGTGTGCTAGTGATCATGAGCAGCTGTCAAAGCTCATCCAGGAAGCCCCAACTATTGCAGTGAGGGAAGATCTGGAGAGGGAACTTGATGCACTGGTGGGAAAGATGGAAGCAAAGGCAGACCAAATCAGCAAAGTTCGGAGGCATCGTTTGCAGGTGAGTTTCTTTTGCTTGTGTTCATACTCATGTAGAGTTGCTGACTTAAGCAGGGTTTTTTTAATGCTATATCCTAATCTAGCAGCAACTGCATAAAGCAGAAATAACTAGAGTAGCATTGCCTAATTCTGAATTCTACCTTTGATGTTCCAAAGTTAGTCTGCATACCTCCATCTATACCAGTATTTTTGCAGAAACATCCTTTCTATCACCCTTGTGTCCAATCCTCACCCTGTCCTGGATAGAGCTTTTGCCTCTATTCTCACATTGCATTTTACACTCCTCTTGTTTCTTGAACATTGTTGAACAGTTTTCCTTTACTTGGAGGAAACTACCTATTTATGTTTTGATTTGCATTTTTTTAAGGCTCAAAATACCCGTTTTGCTTATTCTATAACTTTCAGAATGTTTTGGATAGTGTAGCCTTTTCATTCAAAGCTATAAAACACACACATTGATTCCCTGTTTTCTTTTGTTTTCATTAATTTTAGTGAATTTCTTTCAAAGAGCTTAAACCCATGTGTTTAATCTGGTTCAGTTCATATGAACCACGATTCACCCTCACCTGATGTAACTTATACACAAAACACAGGCTGAGACCTGACATCCAGAATGGATCTGCAAAATGCTTGCTATTAGAAGTGTTACTCACTTAGATATCTTATGATCTTCAGAGGAACTGCTGCAGAGAAGCAGATGTGCTGTAGTTCCCAGCAGTAATGATGCTGCATGCTGTCAACTAGGAGGAGGGACCACCACCACCCTAGAGAGGGGAGCTATAGAAGCCACCCATGTTGTGGTTTGGGCATATGAATGTGTCTGAACCTCAGACTGTCCAGTTCCCCATTCAGTCTTTGCTGGGAAGAACTGAGTGTTTGATGCTGTGATTTACAGTGCTGTGTGTGGATACCACCTCTTCACCCCAGCAGAGCTCTGGTATTCTTTTCAAAGCTACACCTCTGGTAGTGACTAGCTATTAAAATTACTAGTATGTATGTAAAAAACACTTGTTTTCTTTTTTAATCACTGGATGGTAACAGTGGCAAATCAACTACTTTCATCTACACCTTTTTCTGTTACATTCCTAATGGCGGTGTTCCCCCATAATGAGCTTCAGTTTTTAGAGAGGTGGTAGATCAGACTGTAAGCTAAACACAGCTCTAAAGATGCAAATATAACAATGCTTTGTAAGGAAAATAAAATATTTATTGTTGAGTGTGACTTGGAACCATCTGCTTACCTGGGTGAGATAAGTGGTGGGATATTTCAGCTGTTTGGAAGAATCGCTGAACATAAAACTGAAACAAGATCACTTCTTAATGTTTTTCTTTGGGCTTCTCTTTCAGCTAGAGAGACTTAGGAGAGAATGCAAGTCCAGAAAGACTTCTGCTAAACAAATAAAAGACAGCAGGTTCCCAGTCAGTGAGGTTAAAGTAACAACTACAGTAAGCACAAAAGGCAAGAATGCAGGTCCCATCAAAGTGAAGCCTGGAGAGAAGAGCCGGAAGAATCTTCAGTTACTGAGAGACATGCAGACCATACAGACTTCACTACAGAAAGATGATATCAGCTGGGACTGCTGACTCTTCTGCAGGAGATGTTCTTGAACCATCCTGGCCAAACTTTCTCACATTCTGGATCTCAAGCAGCTGCCTTTCTTGTGGTGTGGAAGAGACTACTGTATGCCAAGCGCACTCTTGAAATACAGGCTTACGGGCTCTTGGTTCTCCATCCCTGCATTTGATTGTATATATTATGGTCTAGCTTAAAACATATTCCATTTTCAAGGTACATGGCCACTGAATCTTAACAGTAGGGCTCCCCCAGTTCCCTTATGTTATGGTTCCAGCAGTCCCTCCATGTTGTTCCAGCACACCAAGCACTGCACGTTTACATAGGTTGGTGTGTGTGTGATGTGCCAGTGCCATTTCACGCTGTTGTTCATCTGGGAGGCTTCTCAGGATGCATCTTGTGTGAAAACAATGCTGCAGCCCTGGGTGTTGAGGGCTTTTGTCAGTTCTGCTCTGGGTGCAGCTGCAATGACTCCATCTCTGGGAGCGCCTGAGGGAGAACAGGTAAACCCCTCCCAAGGTGTTCTGTGGAGCTCTCTTCAAAAGGCTTCCCTGGTTCTTCTGCTACATTGCATTAGTCAGCATCAGTGGCAGTGGATGTTTGAGTACTCAAAAAAGGAGCAAAATAACTTAGGAGTTACATTGCTTAATGATCAAGTGAAATTTTTCTACAGAAGCCCTGCTTTAGGAAAAAGCTGTAGCATAGGGGGTAATACCCTGTCTCTAGCTGACAGCTTTGGGTAGTAGAGGAGTGAGAGAAACCACAGGTGTTTTAAACTGCAAGTGCCTCAATCATGCCTTTTGGTCCTGGTGTCTTGCTTTTAACTTGAAGTATGTGCTTTGATGAGCTATCTACTTTTGTAGTAGTGCAATTAAGTTTGTGCTCTGACTTGCACAGCTGATTCAATGTTATTTATTATGTTAATAATTTAAAGAATTTCCTATTAATGGAATGTACAGAAGACCCAGATTACCTGTATATACAGTTGAAAAATAATAAAGCCAGCTTGCCTTTTGAATGAATTGTGGGAAGGCTGCACTTCCTCTAAATTAGCTGGGTGTTTGCTGCAGCACTGTGCCACAGCCAGTGGGCTTTTCATGGCAAGGTGACTTGTCCCTGGTCAGGATGATGAATGAGAGCTGCAGGTAAGGTTGCAGGCAGAGCTGTGCACCCTCGCCTGCAGCTCAGCAGGGAGAGAGCTCTGCAGGCTCAACACAGGCAGAAGGGAGTTGAGTGTTGCCTGTAGGTGATGCACCCAGCTTGTCTCCTTGCATCTGAGGCACAGATGGGGTTAGCTGCTGTTGGATGCTGCTCACCAGGTACAGTGGGAGTAACCACTTACAGAGCAGTTCATACCAGAGGTCCTGCAAAATCGGTAGCTGAAATTTACGCTTGGTCATTTTGCTCGGGAAGGACCTCTGGAGATCAGCTTGCTCAAAGATGGGCTAACTTCAGCATGCCCTCAGGCTGTCCTCATGCAGCTCCTTACTGGTGGAGGGCTTAGGAGTATCTTAGGCTCCATCCATGCTGCCTACAGCGAATGAATGAGGTGCCCAAGTTAGAATTAAGCCCACCAGGGTTGAGAGCATCAGGGAGCATCCACTGAATTGATCACAAATCATCCCAGTAAATTTAGGCTTTGCATAAGGTTACACGCAAAAATGTGAATCTTTCTTTTACACAGAAGTTACTGTGCCAATGCACTGTAAGGTGCAGAAATTGTGGAGGTTTTTTTTCAGTTGTGAAAGTATTTCAGAATATTTTGAGTGAAAGACTTTTACAATTAGAAAAAAATAATTCTGCACTTCACAGTGCATTAGACAGTAGCTTCTGTGAGAGTTGGGGTTGTTTAGCCTGGAGAGGAGGAGGCTCTGCAGAGACCTTCTGGCACGTGAAAGGGTTATAAGAGAGCTGGAGAGGGCATGTAGTGATAGGACAAGGAGGAATGGCTTTAAACTAAAAGAGAGCAGGTCTAGATTAGATATCAGGAAGAAATTCTTTACCATGAGGGCAGTGAGGCACTGGCACAGGTTGCCCAGAGAAAATGATGGATGCCCCATCCCTGGAAGTGTTCAAGGCCAGGTTGCATGGGGCATCCTGGTCTAGTGGAAGGTGTCTTTGCCCATCGGGGGGGTTGGAACTGGATGATCTTTAAAGGTCCCAACTTAAACCATTCTGTGATTCTGTTTTTATATTACTGAGCAGCTAAGCACTGTATCTATATTAATACTGGTATGTATGGGATAAATGAAACTTGTCCAAAGATGAATCTTGGTTTTCTGTCATTCTAGACTTCAGAGTTTCAACATTAGCATCTTGCAAGACTCTTTACTGAAGAAGGAGAGAGATTTGGATTTCATACACTGACCTTGCACTGCTATTTATTTAACATTTGCATGTCCTGCAAGTCCTTTGGAAAACCACACAGTTGCAAATAAGAGCACAGGAACTTTATCCATTTATCTGTTTTTATTAGTGTTAAGGAAACCAAACAGCCTTCATCAAGAAACAAAATATACACACACAGTCAACTTGCTAATACAGAATAATGCTTTAAACCATCTTACATAGTGATTGTACATAAGAGCAGACCTGCCCTTTAACCTCAAAGCAAATCCAAGTCCTTAGAAAGTATTTTGTGTGGATTCTTTGCACTATTGAACCATAATGCGTCAGGCCACCCTGTAACAAACGTGGTGATGCTCTGCAGCCTCTTACTTATCCTGTCAGGAGGTGGCTGTGGATTTCTCTGTAAACACGGTGTGGTGATTGCAGCAGTAGAGTATCAGAAGTGGAGACTGCAGGAGGAAAGACTGTTAACTGCCTTGGCACGAATTTGGCTTT
Source organism: Coloeus monedula (assembly GCF_965178545.1). Taxonomy (NCBI): domain Eukaryota; kingdom Metazoa; phylum Chordata; class Aves; order Passeriformes; family Corvidae; genus Coloeus; species Coloeus monedula. The sequence goes on from NC_138783.1 coordinate 39,030,742, forward strand.
TGAAAGGCAGTTTCTTAGGTGGAAATGGGTCTGCTTTTATGCTCTCTCCAAAAATCCTTCTCGAGGGGAATAGCAGCTGAGTGAAGCAGCTGACAGGTATATTAAACAGGTGACTACAGTCTGGGATCCTGTCATAAAAGAGCAAGACAGGAACCCACACCAGGCAGTGCCCCTTCTCCTTAGCAGACAGGTGGAGAAGCAGCCTGAAGACCTTGCACGTATTTCACTGCCTTTCTGAAAGCCCCCTCTTTTGCAACCCTGTGCTTACCTGTTTGGAAGAGCAAGGGGGCATGGTTTGACCAAGTGTCTGGTTTATCTCCTACAGTAAATTTTTGTATTAAAATTGAATTTCAACTTGAGTTTAGTTGAGTGACGCCAGTTCTTGAAGCAGACTATGAGGAAAAAGGTAGGGTTTAGAAAATGGCTAAGCTGCTCAGTCTGCCAGAAAAACCTAAAGCAGCAGTTGCAATGCAGGCAGAAAGGCGTCTTTGGTTGATGCACAGTTGCTTCCATTAGTTAGCAGAAAACTGAAATACCATAAGTACACCACTATAACCCTGCACAGAAGCATTAAAATTGCTAATTATGCTTGCCCAAGCAAAACGTAATGGCTGATCCCAGCAGTTCACACGTGCCCCTTGGTATTCCACTACCTTTCCCCTGATGACTATGAGGCACTGGAGGCCAGAGGAGCTGTGGAAAGCCCAGGGGAGCCACACTCTGCTCCCCCCCCTCAGAAATAAAGGTGCTTAAGTTGCATCCTGGCACACCCACTGTAAACCATAAGCAAGATTCCAAAGTTGCAGAGATGGAAGTAAACGTTGTCCTACAAAATCAAGGCCTGTACGTTGCTCCTCTACCGCTGTGTTTTACTGGGGAGGAGCTGCCTGTTCTTTAAATAAGGCATCATTTACATGGCTTCCTATGGTCTAGGTTGAGGTGAAGGGAGTGACACGTTGCAGACGTTACTGTTGCTTCTTTCCAGCTGTGCTGGCAAATGCCCCTGTTCACTCTGCTGTGCAGGAGGGTGTGTGATGTCACAGCTGCATCTGAGGCTCCAACAGAAAGGCAGGTTTGGCCTTTCAAACTTCTGATCAGACATTTTTCCTCCACAGTACTTCATGCTCGTGCACAGACTCTTCCAAGCCAAGTGATTTCCAGCACATCAGTGAACAAAGAGCAAGCTCCAGGCTTCTTACAAGTGGCAGGTGCAATTGGCTTGTATTAAAAGCTAGCCACTGAGAAGGTTAATTGCATAGGGGGCCTTGTCTGTGTTGGTTTTTGCTTTAAGCTTTCTCTAGTGCTACAGTACTAATAAGTTACCCTGGAGAGAAATAAATAAATAGGTTGGCATCTCCCAAGCACCATGCTGGAAATCCAGGGGGTTTCTGAAAAGCTGCCCCCCATGGTCCTGGGAAGTTACTCAGCAAAAAGAAGTCTGTATTATACAACTGTCTGTACGGGAGCGACACACTGCGCGGGAGAGCCGGCTCGCTCCGAGGATGAGGTGGAACGGTTGGTGATCTCCCTCTGCAGCTCCTCCACTTTCTTCTGCAGCTCAGCCCGCTTGGCCAGAAGCTCCTTGTAGCGATTATGGACAGGTTCCTGCAAGGAAATGTGTAGCTGAGCACTGGGAGGTGAGTGTGGAAGTGGGAGCCTGAAGCACAAAACTGCTGCTGACCTTACACACAGCTGTGAGGGAAGGAGGGGAGGTACTTGAGAGTCATCAGCCTCCAGCCCACAGGTACCTGAGTGCTTGCTCTGGCTTTGGGCTGCTCATTTGGATCCAACATGCACATTGCAGGGGTGGCTAAACAAAACAGTCTGTACACATTTTGAAAGATGACTGTTGCCAAACTCTAATCTCTGACCTTTCTGGGGGACACTGGCCATGGCATCTCAGCCTGGACATAATTTCAGGGGCTTGGGGAGGGTGGAAAACCAGCCAGATTCTTCTAAATATTTTCACATAGTTCTGACTGTTTAGTAGCCAGTACTGCAAAGTGTTTGCTGGGTTCCTGTGTCTAAGGCTGCAGATTTGCAGAGCTGTTACCTGCAGATGGGCAGTGAGGCAATCGGGAATTTTTGTCCCTTCCTATTAAAAAGTGATGTCAGCATTCAGGGTCATGCTCAGACTTCCCTGCCAGCTTCCCTGCTGGCTGAGGTCAGACCCTTGCACCTCAGGCAGCCAAAGCAAGCAGCAGGTTTCTGTCATCAGTAATTTAAATACAGCCCCAAAATTCCTATCTAGAGCCCCATATCCAGAGAAGCCTTAGGGGTTTAAGCTCTTTTGTAAAGAGAATTCAAATAATTTTTCCGACATTCTAAGTGAGGAATTTCCCAAACTGCTGAGAATCCTCAGTTCCTGCAGATTTCACCAGGTGGTGATGTCCAGCTGGGCACGTGCACCAGGCAGCTCTAGGTGGCGCTTGCTCTTGCTGGCATTTGAATTTAGGTGTTTGTTTTCAGATTTAAGCAGTGGCAGCATAAGTTTGTAGATTACCTAAAGGTCTTGATCTCCAAATAAGAGTATTGGTAGCAGCAGAGAGGGAAGCAGGAGTAGGAAGAGGCGTACCTGAGGCTTCATCCTGGGGTTCCAGCGGATGTAGTAACCGACCCACAGCTCGAGGTGGCGCATGCTGGCCACGGGATACAGGACGTGGTTGGAGTAGCTCACGTACAAAGGGTTAGTGAAGTCTTCCAGTTGGCTGTTGATGTAAGACCAAAGTGATACAGTCTTTTTTGGAAGGCTCTGTAAGGGAAGGGGGTGGAGGAGGCTTTATTTGCCATACGAATCCCAGCTATCTACAAACTACAGCAGCACAGACATATGCCTGTCATTAATATGGAACTGGTTGCTTTTTTGTAGCTTAAAAAAACCCCAAAACTGTTCTTTTGATGTGGTTCTTGTACTCAAAGCACATGAATGCAGGCAGGCACATGCACCCTGGTACAGAACAACCCCTCTGACCCACCCAGCTGCCAGCACAGACCAGGCATCACCACTGGTACAGCGAGGGGGGACTGGCATGTGAACTCTGAGTGCTTTAGTTAAACTTCACTTCTCTAAAGTGCTCCTGGAGGACTTGCTGGATTTAATTGCAAAGGAAGAAGAGAAAACATTTGACTTAGGCCCTGATCTAGTGGAATAATTAGGCCTGTGAATACTCCCACTGAAACCAGTGCTGAAATACTTTCTAGATTAAGTACTTCACTAAGCTGCGGCCTTTTAAAAAAAACCCCAAACCCACGTCCAAACAGCATGCAGATTTTCTTCCCTGGAAATGACAATTATTCAATCATTGTGGACCCCAGAGAAACAGGGACACTGATTTCACTATAGTAAAATGCTATCACTTTTATTTTACAGCTAGCTTTCATGATTATTTTTAACTGATGTTCTATCAAATGTAATCACATCAGGTCTGCACAGCACTGCCCTCGTGTACCTCTGTGCTGTTCGGCTGCAGTCTTTGGTGACAGAATGCTTCATCTTCAGCTAGGTGAGACAGAATGAGTGCCACTGTTTTCCTTCTAATTCCACACTGGGTCTGAGTGTACACATCTCTACGCTCCTCCCTGGGCAAACAAACCTCGGCCAGACTGCAGGGCAGAGCTGGCTTGTGGCAGGACAGAGAGGCGTGTCCTCACTGAGAGTAGGAGAGCTGTCCTCTCCCAGGAAGATGCAAGCACAGCAAGAACACACATTAAGACCAGTTACTTGCTGCAACCTGTGTGTGCAGAATGACAGCATGCACTAGGTAGTTCAAAGTACCCTAAAGGGACCACTTCAAAGAAAAGGGACAACAAAAGAGCACCAGTTCCCATGGAGAAGGTTACAGTAAACTGTAAGTTCAAAGCACAACTGTGTTTCCACTGCCTGGGAGACACCAGGAGCTATTCAACCACTAGTGACTAACTGGAAGTAGACAGAGTGTCCAGAAGGGAGATGGTGTTGCTCTGAAACATGAAGTCTCCAACAGACAGCAGTTTGTGCAAAGAGGAAAATCCCCCAAGTCCCAGCTGTTGAGAAGGTGGGCTTGGCATTTCCCAGGCCCACATCTACATCTACCTTTGAGTGAGGAACCAGCTTCTGTAGCAATATCTGGCCAGCTAAAGCACTCAGGAACAGGGTTTACCTTGGAGAGAAGCTGTCTTACCTCCTTCACTCTCTGCTGCTCACTGCTGCAGAGGAAGGTCCCAAACAAACAGCTGTACAGGTGATCCAGGATGGTGATCAGGAAGTACTCATTGAACTCAAATGCTGTAGGAAACTTTAGGCAGAAACAGAAAATTAGGCTGGGATTTTGAAACAGGAAAATAAACTTTCTCCCACACTGTGGTCTTGGTAAGGGGTTGGCCTCTTGATTTCTAGAACAGGATCTGTCCCTGTTCCCTGCCTGGCTGGATACTCAAGGTCATATTTGCTCCTTCCAGGAGCAAGAGTTTCCCTCTTGGAAAGCTACTTTGCATGTGCAGAGAGGAATTTTGAGCAAAAGCCAGAGGGCAGCAGGGTTACAGCACTGTGTTTATATACACTCAGTGCTGCTTCAAATTGAAGCTTGCTCTGCTATGCCTGTTCCTCATGACAAGCCATGCAGCTGGACTGTGAATAAAAGGCTCACAAGAAATAAATACATTCAAAAAGTGGAGATTTCCCAGGGCCAAATGGAAATAACCTGGGTGCCTAACACAGCACTGCCCAGAGGGAACAGCAGGGAGGCACCTTGTGACAGAGGCCAGCAGGAGGAAAAGGTGTATGGGCATAGGCCATATTTGTTGCTGAGTTCTGTGCAGAAACAATCTGAGACAAGGACAACTGAAGCTCCACAAAAGGTCAGTAAGAATACATGCAGTGAACTGCAAAGATATGCAGGGGTGATGGAGAGGAGAGCAGGAGGCCCTCCTCCCTCACAACCACCCTTCTCTTCCCAGGCTGCCCCAGTTGTGACATCTTGACCTCACCAGCTGCAGGTCAGGATGCCCAGCTATAGGAGCAATCCAAGGAGACCAAAATGAAAGTGACTTCTGATGACAGTAAAGCATCCTCTTCTCTCTGCATGGATGTGGTACAGCTTCATATGTAGTGCCATCCTTCTCTTCCATTTCTCCTGGTCTAATCCATGATGAGCCTAGCTTTTTTTCCAGTGAACTGCCTGACCATAGCTGACTTTTGTGTCACAGAAGATACCAAAAACCTTCCAGGTTCCACATGCCTGGAGAAAAACCTCCCAGACACAGGGGATCTCTCCTGGACTGCACCTCTGCCATGCCTGGTCTGAAGTGAGGCACTCAGCTCTGTACATCACATTATGAACTGGGAGCAGTACATCAGCCTTCAGAAGAAGTTAAAATGGAGCCTGTCTTGCTGCAGTTTGGATCAGGTTACAGGATCAGCTTGAGCAGAGGCAACAGGGATCTGTTGTACCCACCCGTGGTAGGGACTGACATTAGCAAGTGCCTTCGGGCTCTTTGCTTAACAGGCTCCCAACAAGCCTGCTGCCAGAATCAAAGCCAGAGTACAAGCCCAGGAAGGAGATCCTGCACAGGTCAGCTTGGAAATCATTCCTGTGTCCAGACACTGTGCCATGTCTCAGTGCCCTGGCTCTGTGGACACAGGTGCCACCCAGCAGTTTACCTGTCTTGTCATTTGCCAGACACAGTCGATGAACTGCAGGAAGACGGGGGAGCGATCGGCATCCGCGTGATTCTTGTCCCCGTGGCCAACCCTCTGAAACAGCAGCACACAGAACATGAGTCACCCAGGGCTTCATGGGGAAACTGCTGGGGTCTGCTCTCTGTCACCTAAACCTTTACCAACAGCTTCAAAAGCTTCTAATGAGTCTTGATACTGCTTTGTCCATATCAGTGGGTAAAGGAGTAAAGGACAGCTACTCTCTTTGTCTTTGAAGTGAAAATTCTTTATGGGGATATTTTCATGCTAAGTTAAAACAAGAGTTGTTTGAGTAGAGGCTCCAGATGCTATGCTGGCACTGATTTCAGTTAATAGCTAAAGTTTAGAAGGGAAAAAAATGAGAATGCTTTTTGCTTCAGTTGCAGCTGTTGTCCTGGCTACTTCAGTAGTAGAGCGTGCTAGACGCAAGCACTACCTACAGGCACGGCATGCGGCGATAACCGTCACGCAACACCTCGCTGCTTCCAAGAGCTGTACAAACACCAGCCCAGCCCATCGCCTGCCACCTCCAGAGAGGCACTAATGACACTACTCCCTGAAGCAGGCCTCCAACCCTGACTGTGCTGTGTGGCCAACACGTGAGGCACGACTCCTCAGAACTAGCAGAGTGCATTAATGGTTATGTATTACCTGGGAGCCCCAAGCACGGTACAAAGAACAAGAACGTGTAAGTAACAGAGATCCCCAATACAGTTCTCCCCTCACCATCACTGTCACTTATCTTCCTTGTCTAGACAGTGAAGAAGCTAAAACACTCATTGTTCAAATACCAGATAACAAGTTTTGCTGCAGCACAACCTCAGTTGTTTCAGTGCCTCAGTTTCCCCACCTTCCTCAGAGCACTTGACAGTGCAACCCATTGCTGCAAGTGCTGTACACAGACCTTGTTCTAGCCCTTGCAGAATGAAACAACCATGAGAGAACAGCTACAAGCAAAACACAGAAGGAACAAAGACTGAAAGGATTCTACCGAAAAGCCCTCTCAATTCCCATCAGTGCAAACTATAACAAACTGCTGTGTCACAAGCCCACAAAGCTGCCTCTCTGCCAGCTGCAAGGACACAACCACAAGCTACTCTTGATCCAGGCTCAAACTGCTGCTCTTTCACCTATATAATTAGAAGCCTCTCCAAAAATGAACTGTGCCTGAAAAAAATGTGAGCTCAAGGCTATAAACAAATTCCCCGACCTCTTCAATACCAAAGCATTTCTTAGATGATGGTGCCCAAGCAGTCTGAGAAAATGGACTGAACTGGAAATGAAGACAAAAAATATCCCAGTGGTCTCTGCCAACTCCCAGGAGAAATGCCAGCACTGAACTCAAAGCACACTGCTAGTTTAAGCCTAAGCATGGGAACGTGACATTATCAGTCAGACACCTGAGAGACTTAATACCAGCTGTTCCTGGTATCTAACCAATACAGTCCCAAGGAGGTTAAGAGATAAATGGAATTATAGGTAGAAAACAATAACATCAGCATTCACCTCTCTTCTGCGAGTTCAGCCAGGAAACTTCTCACAGGAAAGGCTAAACTCCCCTGAAATCCTTCAGGAGGGACAATACCTTTGTGTTCAGTGCCTTCCACGGGCTAGTGACTCACCAGCTGAAACCTGTGGCCGAAGCTCAGCCACTCCTTCTCCACTAGCACCTCAAAGCCCCTGATAGTTCGGTAGTAGCCATCCAACATGAGCAGGGAGAGCGAGGTGAGCTGGGCTGTGCGGTCCCAGCCATCACTGCAGTGCACAACCACAGATGTCTTCCCTGATTCCACTTTGTCAGCAATCCGAAGGGCTCCAGCAAGAATGAGCTAGGGCAAGGAAAAAAAACAAATTACAAAATCTCTTTGGAACAGAAACTATAAATGAAAAATGGCTAGTGACAGCACAGGACAGACCAAGGGCTCTGTTTGCCTCAAGGAGAATGGTAAATCAGTTCCAACTACTTTGTAACTAGGACAGCAAACTGGTGAACACATTTTCTGTTCCAGCAAGATGACGATACATCTAAACTGTAGTGTAGGCACAACTCTAGAAGAGCCCTTGCATAAAGCTCAGTCCTTGGACAAGTCAGGATTTAAATAAAGGAGCATTTTGTGTCTGATAGGAATGGGCATCACCTTGCAGCTGCCCCAGGACCAGATCTGCCCGTCTGCACCAGCAGAGCAACAATGTAAGCTGGACATTTTTAGAGCAGAAGAAGCTAATTTGAAAACCAACACCTGGAGAAGCCAAAACATTTTGCCTCCTTATTCTGACTCTGCTCGGATTCCTGAAAGGCTGACAGGGCACAAACTCCCAGCATTTCCTTGTCTGGACCAGTCAATAATGCCAGGATGTCAAGGAGCTGAGTCAAGAGCTTGGAAACTCTGTGACTCCTGAGATCTAAGCAGAGCTTTCACAGTTACACATCACCCAGGAACATCCTTCACTTTCAAAGCACCATCTTTCAGTATTTTAGCCCCTTTGCTTGTCCCTCTTCTCATCTCCTTAAGATTCCTCACTCCAAGAAACTATGGTTTTAGTTGCTTACAAATGGAAAACAAATTGTAAGTCTTTAAATTTACAAGGAATTTAAAATCCTGGCATTAGCTCTGGATATCTTTCCCAGTGAGCAGACTGGTAAGGACTTGTGGTTGCCCAGCCACATGCAGGGGACGCAAACATGCATACCTTGATATGCTCTAGCCAGTGAGTTGACTCTAAATTAGACAGCCAGTGAGTCTCCTCGATATTGGGATACACAATTTCTTTCAGTTTTCTCAGCGACTCTCTCATAACATGAATATTGTGAATGTCCAGGAACACTAATTCTGCATTCTGATAGGCATCCTCGCTTTCATAGCCCCCTCCTTTAGCCTGAAGAACAAAATCCACACACAGATCATTAAGCAAAAACATAGTTTGTACTTTACCCCAGTCCTTTGTCCTGAGCAAACAGCAGCTGACAATGACAGTGACTGGGCTATCTAAAGCAGGCAAAAAACATTGGCTTTATCTTACAGTTGGGAGCAAACATGTACAGGCACACTCTTTGTGTCTCTATTCTGCAATAGCTAATGAATCCTACAATTTTTACTAAAGAGTATCACATTACAAGCCTTCTTTTCCTCTGTAATTATCATTTATCCCCATTCAAGCTGTTAACTCATTACATTCACTAATCTATCATTTAAAAATTTACCATACTATTACAGAGGAGGATAACCCACACACTAATTGTCTTTCCTAAGTGGTGGGAAAGGCAGATTAAAAAAAAAAAATATCTTTAGTGCAACAAAGCAGCTCCACCATTAAAACAAAGCTTAAAGTGATGGCATGAAACACAATTTTTAGAAGGGTAGAATGATGGACCCTGGGAACTACTGACCTGTCAGCCTCACCTCTGTGCCTGGGAGGATCATGGAACAGATCCTTTGAGAAGATGTGCTAGGGCACATGGAGGACAGGGAGGTGATTCAGGAAATCCAGCATGGCTTCACCAAGGGCAAGTCCTGCCTGACCAGCCCCGTGGCCTTCTATGATGGAGTGACTACAGCAGCGGACAGGGGAAGGGCTATGGGTGTGATCTACCTGTACTTGAGTAAAACCTTTGACACAGTCCCCCACAACATCCTTCTCTCTAGACTGGAGATGATGGGCAGAGAGTTTGATGGATGAGAAGTTGGATAGTCACAGCCAGAGGGTAGTGGCCAATAGCTCAATGTCCAGCCAGTGGCAAGTGGTGTCCCCGAGGAGTCCATATGGGGACTAGGGCTATTTAATATCTTCATCAGTGACACAAACAGAAGGATCAAATGCCATCCACAGGGGCTTGGACAAGCTTGGGAAGTGGGCCCATGGGAACCCCATGAGGTTTAACAAGACCAGGTGCCAGGTGCTGCAACTGGGTCAGGACACTCCTGGTATCAACACAGGCTGGGGATGAACAGATCAGAGTAGCCCTGCCCTGAAGGATTCGGGGGTGCTGGTGGATGAGAGGCTGGACATGACCCAGCCATGGGCACTCACAGCCCAGAGAGCCAAACGTGTCCTGGGCTGCATCCAAAGCAGCGTGGGCAGCAGGGTGAGGGAGGGGATCCTCCCCCTCTGCTCTGCTCTGGTGAGACCCCACTGCAGTGCTGCATCCAGCTCTGGGGTCCTCATCAGAGGAAAGACATGGTACTGTTGGATCAAATCCACAAAGATGATCAGAGGTCTGGAGCATTTCTCCCGTGAAGAAAGGCTGAGAAGGGAAGGCCCTGGAGAGACCTTATAGCAGCCTTCCAGTACTTAAAGGAGGCCTATAAGAAAGATGGGGACAAATGTTTTAGTAGGCCCTGCTGTGACACGACAAGGGGTAATGGTTTGAAAGTAACAGAGAGTAGATTCAGACTAAATATAAAGAAGAAATTTTTCACAGTAGGGGTGGTAAAACACTAGAACAGGTTTTCCAGAACAGTGGTAGATGCCTCATTCTTGGAAACATTCAAGGTCAGGTTGGATGGGTTCCAAGCAACCTGATCTAGCAGAAGATGTCCCTGCTCATGGCAGAGGAGGGTTGGACTAGATGACCTTTAAAGGTCCCTTCCAACCCAAACCATCCTGTGATTCTATAACAGCAGAAAGAACACAGCAATATTCCTTGACATTAGCAATCCCCAGTTATATTTTGGAATTAAAAATCTCGATGCCTGATTTTCAGAAGTGCTGAGCATCTCCTGCTCCCATCACAGTTAACAGGGACAAAGTTCTGGTGCTGTTAGAGGAAGCAGTATTTCACCCATGTGAATTGAAAAATGGTGATACACATGGCCCAAAGTGCTAGAGTCTGATCTCAGTACTACTTCAAATTTTTTTCCCCTTCCAATCTCATTTTCCATTGTAAATTAATAGAATGGATCATTAGTAGTCACACTGACATCTTACAGATACCAGTGCAGGTACAAAAGTCTGTCTAGAGAATTGGATCATTGCATGCAGATTTCCTTTGCAGTGGAAAACCCTTTTGTGATCCTTAAGAATAATATGAAATGGTGGTGGGAAACGTGCTCTAAATTATTACATTCCCAGTTTTAGTCAGAGGAAAAAGTACCTGACCTTATTGGCTACAGCATTCACACTAGGCCTTGCATCAAATATGAAGATTTTATGGGACTGGGCATTCGAATCCATGATGGCTTGAAGGTACTTTTCATCCTCCTTGCTCCGCTTGCCACTCACTCCCACCATGGGCTGGCTACAGCGAGTGATCGTTGCTTGACTTTCTGGGTGAATCCATGACAAGACCTTTGGAAACAAATGGGAATTAAATTAAGGAAAAATGGGGTTTGTTAAACCAGTGAAGTGATTTACCTGTAATAGTTTGCTCTAGGATTCTGTTAGCTGCTTCCAGAAGGCTAAGTGGAATGAAGGATTCTACTAAATCACAACTGAATGAAAGAACTCCTCTGTCCTTACTCATTCTGGTGGCATTCCCAAAGTTTGAACAAACCAAAGGTGATCAAATTGTTTAAGTCTGACTTTTTAATACGATGCAGACTGTTTTCCTGGCTGTTGTGTGAGTCAGTATGTGGGCTGTATCTTACTATATGTTACACAATGTAAAAGTTAAGCTCTTTAGGAACAGACTGAATTTTCTATAGACTTGAGAAGTAAACCAGTACCTTTTCAGTTACCTCTGAAATAATCATCATAACAGTGTGTTTTATTAATAAGCACTCTCATCAAGAGTATCACTGCGTCTTCCTCTATCCTGAAAGTCAGAGTAGGCCAGACTCTTGTAAACAGCCAAACAGAGCTGCTTTGTGTTTCCCAGGAACTGAACTGAGATTTGGTTTGAGTTGTGCTAAATTATCTTATCTTCTAGTTTTGGTTTAGTCTACATCTCTTTCACAACAGTAGTTTCAGTAGATGCTGTTGTTTTCTATGTCCTCAAACATGTTGTTGTCACTTTTATTATCCACTGACCATTTATTTGCTCCCTGGAATCCACTCAGCCTGATCTTGGTATTACTTATTGCCGAAAGGTATGTGAAACAAAACCACATCAAAGTGGCTTCCTCTGTCCCACTCACTGGTATGCGTCCTCTTGATCTGAAGGATGCCACTCTCTTTAATTCTTCATCGGGAATGTTTACAGGCACAGCTAGAATGGCAGGGTATGTGTCACACAGCTCATAGCGCTCATTAATCTTGGTCAGCCTCCAGCTTTCATTGGGAATTCCCTAAAGAGGAAACTGCAGGTTAGCAATGAGTTGCTCTGAGACCTCAGCACAGACAAATCCCCAGACCTGAAATTCAAGGCAACATTTGTTAAGGAAGGACATTTAGAGCTGGTACTTGGGAATGCATTATCTTGGTAACTTGCATTTCATGTCTCTCCCCAGAGAGGTGGATGTTTTGCTCAAGTCACTGAAGAACAGGGAAACTGGGCTTCAGGCAGGGTTACCCATGGCAAAGGAACTGTGGAGGCTACAGATGTAGCAACACAGGTGGTCCCCCTGAGCCCATCTTTACAATACCTCCTGGTCTCATCACAGGCTTACAGGAGACCCAGGAGCAGGACAGAATGGCTGACCAACTGAGTCCTCTCATGACACTTAGTTCAAATGTGGTGGTTGGAAACTAGGCATACAAAGCAGAGTTCCCAGACAGGATGGGGGAAGGGGAAGAAGGGAGAACAGGAAGTAAAACACCTCAAAAAATCATCCTGATCTGGGCTTTGTTCAGTGTTTGTGGCACAACTGTGCAAACCTCTAAAAACACCAAAAACTTAACAACTGTATGTCTCTGGTTGTGTGACTGTATGTGATGTGCAACTCCCGTGTTTCTGTCACACTAAGCTCTCTGGCTGTACTAAGGACTTGGGCTGGGAGAGCAGGGAATCTCCACACACACATCATAGAGCTCAGCGTGCCGTGATGGGGAAGCCACTCAAGAGCTTCCCAGAGAATAATCTCCAAGTAACACCTGAAGCACAGTGGGGACAACCCTGACAACCTGCAGACGTGGTTTGGCTGATGCTAGGAGAGAACAGACCAACAGGGAGTGGCTGGTGCGGCTGCCTGCAAGGAGAGATTTAAACAGACCCCTGTGGCAGCAGGGGTGAGCTCTGACACAAAGCATCTCTGTGGGGAAGACACATCTGCTGCAGCAAACATGGCCAGGCTGTGAAGCACAGAGTGTGTTTGAGGGCAACATCAACTCTTAGCACAATACACACTTCTGTTCTAATAAACACTACTTCATTTTAAGGGAGAGTGGTGGCACACTGATTACCACTGTCATGGCTCCCACAGGAAATAAATGACAAATCTAACACAAGTCAGACGAGCTGTGATAATTACGGCTGACCCACACAGACTGCAGCCAGTTCCCCATCCCAGTGGTGAGTCACGCTGTCAAAAGAGGTCGTGGTTAGAAATCTGAGGGGAGGCCAGACCTTCTGTCTAATATCAGTCACACACCGTGCTTATGAACCACCCCTGTCCTTTGGCCCTCCCTGGGAAGGCAGTGTTACTACAGGGATCACAAGTACCCCAAAAGCCTGAAGGAAAGCTATTTTTGGAACTGTCTGAAGCTGAAGAATTGGCAGAAACAGTGGGTATACACAGTTCAAGCTTACTGATGGGTAAAACATGCTCAGAGGTCTACCTGCTGCACCCAGCAAGGATGGAATCTGCTGGGTCCACCAGCTCTGCTGCCAGCCAGGGAATAGCAAGACCTCTTGCCAGTGACCAAGCTGTTTACTACCTAGAAGTGGACTAATGGCAAATTAGTTCTCAGTCCTGTCCTAGTAAGTACATGCAATGGATCCATAAACAATTCCTGAAAATTCCACCTCCCCTAAATCTGAATGAAAACTACTCAGTCAGCACAGTCTTGGCAAGAAAAATTGGAGCTAACAAGCAGCTACGTGGAAGAAAGACCCCTTTTCATTTTATCCAACTACTCTACCAATGCTCATGTAGAAGACCAAGGAGTGGGCACTGGAAAGCACCCTCTTCACAGTGCTGGACAGCGTGGCTTCAGCACACACTACTTGGGCCAGAACTGAGCTCTGAAGCTCTCCAAAACTCTGAGTCTTTCAGCTGCCACACACAAATTTGAAGGAAATCTTTCCTCTGCTATAGCCCAGACCAGAAAAATCCATGACAAGCCCCTGAAGAAAGAGAAGATGCTGTGCATCAGCATTCAAATTTCCTTTGACTCTTGGGGAATGTCTGCTTTCCCCTGGCCCAGGAGCTTTGAATCACAGCACCACCCAGAACACTTTGGATTCAGATCGTGACTTTCTCTAAGGACTGGAAGCAAACAGAAGTAAGCCAAGCGGGCTAGAAGAGAAGCTGAATTTGCATCTTCCCTGGAAGTCTGCCATCATGCACTGTAGCTTCTGCATTTATTCGTGCTCCTTCAGATTTGCCCTTCTCCAGCTGGAATCAATAGAAAAAGCCAAACGTGATATAAAGCACACTGGTATTTCCTCATCTAAGATGCATTTCACTGCTTCCCGGTAAGTTGTAAGCACCCAAAATCCTACTATCAAACCAAACTGTTACAGATGTAACTCAATAAGCCTCTGCAGGCTAAGGAGTCGCTCTGGGAGCTGCCTGCCTGTGCACCTGCAGGAGGAACTCAGGCATGCCTCGCTAACAGCAGGCTGTGATCATCCTGAAGCTGCCAGGGCACATGGCATGTCCACATTAGTGACCAGAGACTTCTGCACAGGTCTGTCTTCTTCAGGTAAATTAATGCTGCTAGCAGCTCCTGGTACTAGGGGAATTCATATCTCTGGTGGCTGCCAGAGGGCAAACTGAGGAAGGCAGCAAAGCCACCTCTATAGTGATAAATTAAATGTACCCATGACCGTTCTCACTGAGCCCAGCTGAACCAATGCACCTCACATCCATACTATTAAACTCACTTATCCTCCAGACAGGACAGTTTCTCCAAACTGCCTACTGGTGATCCTTGACTTGCATCACAGTACCTTTGTGCATGGCTAAAGATGCTCAATCATGTTCACTCAAAAGAGGGATGGTAACAGCCTGGTCTGTAGCTATGCCTGAAACTTGCCCCTGTGCTTGGGAACGCTCCTCACAACTTTATCATCTAACCATAGAGACACAGCCTTTGTGTCCTCTCCACATACAAACTAGACTTGTTTTCCCTCTAGATAGTCATTCATGCCTTACTTTAATGACTTGGGTTTGGTTATCACTTGATTTACACTTGATGATGTAGAAGATGGAGTTTCTTTATTTGCAGGGAAAAACTGTTGAAGCCACACCAGCACAGCACTGACACCACCACCTTGCAAAGCACATGGTTAAGGTTAAGCACATGAGGATCCTTCACTGACAGGAAAAAAATAATTCCCTTGCTTTAGTTACGCACAGTCAGATCTCTCTACAGGATTGAGCAGATCCACTCTGAGCTTAGATATGTAAGTGCACCTTGATCTGCAGCAGGCAAGGCAGGGAGGGTCCTGTGTTACACCAGCAGTGCCCCTCTCAAACTTGGTTTGAGCCATGAGATACCAAGGGGCTGAGCACACTGGCTAAGGCACAGCCCTACACCAACACAGCACACAGCTGCAGAGCCAAGCTGGTCCCTCTGCCATTTACTGAGCCCAGGCTGTGTCCACTCAGCACCAGAGAGCTGTGATCTGTTCTGCAGTAGAGACACACCCAGCATAAGCAGGACCTCAGTTAAACCATGGGACATTTAACAGTTCAATCCTCGCTCTACTCCCCTAAGTGACACCCAGCAGTCCTCTGTAGGTTGATGTTATCATGCTCTACCTTTCCCATTCCACTTGTATACTAATGCTGGGCACTTCTTTATCCTCAAAACAGGGCAGTTCTTCCGAGTTATTAGTTTCTCCATGTTTTCTCTGAAAGCAGAAACCACAGCCCTCCACTGTGGCTCCCCGGTAGATATGACCAGAGCACAGGATATTAGACAAGATTGACTCTTGTAGGGAACCATCACACAACTTCACAACCTCTTGTAATATTTTCCAAATGCTTCCCACCTTAATAAGGAAAATAAAGCTTTAAGTTACTCCAAAGGCATCTTAAGGACTTTTGGTTTCAAGTGAGTCTTATTCACTTTGCAATTCTGTTTTATATTCTGCCAGCCCGTGTGTAATAAAAATCAGGGAGCAATTTCAGTTTTAAATTTCATTTGCCACATGTGATTCCATTTACCAACTAAATCTCAAACCTCTCTGAGTTCCTTTTGTTCTTTACAGGTTGTTTATTACTCCCCACAGTTTTACACAATCACAGATTCTTAATAAGTTACATATTTCCATCTTTCCCAAGAATGCTAACAGGAAAGTCAGGGGTTTACTGAATAGCCTTCCTAATTGCTACAAATCATACCACACTCAAACTTGCCATGTCTACCAGTGTGAACATAGATCTTACCATGGATCCTGGTCTAAAAGTCTTTTCTGGATACCTGGTAGTTGGAGTTTATTTTTGCTCCACTCCCCTCTCTGTGTATCCCTGCTCCCACAGGGAAAAGACCTGGCCTAAGATATAGCAAGTTTTTGCCTGGCCATACTGCTGGGCTGCTGATGCCCTAGGCCAGCTCTTCTCTAACAGGTTTTAAACCAATTCCAGGAGGTCCTGCTGACAGTGCATATGTCCTGCTTTTCTGTTTCTGATCACAATTCATACAGTCAGAGACAGGTAATCCCATTATCTGATTTGATGATGCCAGTTTTGTTTCACTGTTAACGAATCCCCGCTGCCATTTCAAGACATAATCCTGATTTACTGTAGTACTTGTTATTGCTTTAGCAGAACCTGCTTGGATTAAGAAAAAAGGCTACGACATTCACACAGATAAACTGAACATCCATAGTTACAACTGCTGGAATTAAATAAACAGACTGAAATACCTAAAAGTTTTGGAGGGGACATAAAGCATCATGTTGCAGGGCCTAAATCAATCTAACAAAAGGGATGAAATTCTCCTCCTGGCCAGATCACAACATAAACATCCACTGCAGTATGGTTTGCCTCTTCTTCAGCAGCTGGTGTTGGTCACTTTTGGAGATAAGGAACTGGAACAGATGGATTGTGTGATCTGGAATGGTAGTGACTGTGGCCCATCATGGGTAAAACTCAGGCTGTGGCTGCAAAAAATCCTGGTTTGGATTCACTTTTGCAGTTACCAATGCAAGGAAATGACTGAGGGCTTTGGCATGTGGACGTTAGTTTGGTTTCTTGACACAGAAGCAGCCAGGCAAAGTTTGTCCTTCCCACTCGCAAACAACACAAAAGCAGGCCACAGCACAAGGACACACTGCAGCAATGCCTCAGCTGGATCATGTTTTACACTCATTTTCTTTACAGAAAGGCCATGAAGAGCTGCAAATCACATGTATGCAAATACGTGTATCCTTTCACCATGTAACCAAATTCCCAACAAATTTAAGGTGCACCAAATCACAGTATTAAAACTAATAAGGACAGAAAAGCTTCTATCAGAAAAACCGACATGCCGGGATTAAGAAAGTGGAATAATCTACATTGAAATTATCTAAAGTCATCCTTTCCTCTTTCCAAGTGTTGTAAAAATGTCTTTTGTACTTCACCTGTTTTAACTGATGCTTGGCTGAGCGAATGCTGCGCTTTCCAGTTGAGATTATTTTGATAGCACAGGTATTCTTTAGTCGTTACTCCAAAGTTCTCAGCCCTATAAAGAAGCACCTTGCTCAAATAGCTTGGGCTGCAAATCCTTCTCTACCAGCAGATCTTCCCATAAAACAACTACCAGGAAAGAGGTAAATTCTAAACAAAGCAATAACTGCTGCATTATCTGGCCTTATAGTCAAGTTGACCTTAGATAGAAAGGGATCACAAACGATTGTGGAGTTTGTCTTGACCAGGATTTTAGATTGTGGCATCTCATTGCAAAAAATACACCTTTTTGCAATGAAGGCAGCATACAGTAAGATACAGTAAGATGCAGTAAGATACATCTCACTTCCCATTAGCAGCCTAGAAGGCAGCGATCTATCTTAGGCAGCTATTTTAGGAGAGAACAGATCACCCCCAACAGCGAAGCGCTCTCTCCCATCTGTTAATGACAGGCCTAGATAACCAATTTAGAAGGCATGCCCAGCTTCTAGAAGACTAGAACCAGAAAAACAAATCCTTAGGTTTTGGATTCCAGGAATGAGACGAACAACTAGGCTAGGACAGAGGTCTGGTTTTGTTTGATTTGATGAGAAAGACCCAAATAAATCTTTAAATTGCGTGGCTTAAAATTTCTTAATTTTACAATGGAAAATTGGTTTTATTCTGGCAGATCTGGAGGAGACAGAAGCTTACTGTGTCCAGGGCAAACATGTCACCAAATCATCCTCTTTCTTCTACTTGACAATTTTATGACAGGAGTGGTTTCATTTTAAAAATCAAAATTCTCCCACCTTTTACCCCAGAGAGGACTATTCAAATTTTTACCACAGTACTCCTAATTGACAGCCTGTCACTTTATGGTCGTTAATACCTTTGATCAGTCTACTCTGGACACACTACAACTGTGTGTTCTAAACTATGGTAAATCACAGTACTCTCTAGGTTGTTCCCTATGCTGAGGAACCACACCTTAGGTAGTGAAGGCATTCTACACTTAATTTCCCCCCCCCCCCCGTTGCTGTTTAAGACAGGAAAACCTGGAAAGAATTAAAGCTAATACAAACAAGCACTGAGGTGTGAAACTCAACAACGGGATGCCTGTACCTGGAACACACACCCTCCATTCCTCACTACCAGCAGCACCTGATCACCAAGCCAAAGCATTAGTTTTTTCTACCAGAGCCTGAAGTCAGCTCTCTGGAGCCTGAGCTGATGTCCATCAGTGGATGCCACCATCTCTAAAGCTGTACTGCTCTCATCAATCACTGCAGTGTGGAGAACAACATCCTAACCCAGCCTGCACAGCATTTGTCAGCAGGCTCATTCTCCGCTCCATGTGACCTGTAATTATATTACTGCACAGACCTCACTCCTGAAGAGGAGAGGCTGAGGAAGGATGTGGCACAATACCCACCTGTCTTCTGTACTCCCAAGTTGGGTCATACACTTTCCATCCATTTTCTGGGAAAACCTCTTTGTACTCAAAGGCAAAAAGTGGCTGAAAGAAAGAAAGAAAATTTACCATTAAGAGCCCACTCAGAGCCCATTTACAGGATGTTTGATATCTCAAACAGCAATTCATGACTGACCATTCTTTTTCCCCACTGCATCACTTTTCTTTTAGGGCTTTATAAAAAAGATTAACACTCTCACTGTAGCAGGTAATTAGTACAACAATATCCTTTACAATATGTCCCTGATCTTCCTTAGCTATTACCTAGTACTTCATGGACAAAAGGAATTTGTTATTAAAGAGAGAAGATAAAACTACTTGGGCAAGAATACTCTTACAGATTAACAACCAGATCCTTTCAACCAGCATTTGAAACAACAATTGCAGTGTCATGACATTAGAGAGCAGAGGGACTGCATTCCAGATTTGGGGCAGTGCAGTCACCATTAGCTGTAAACCCCTGATGGATGTCACTGTGATTTGAGTACTTTCCCTCTGTTACAAGGCTTTATCAGTAAGTCATTTCCCATGCATGAAAGAAGTGCATGGTAATAGACTTTTCCTGTTTCCTACAAGATCTAAACTCCTACAGAATTAAGTTTAAAACAGATTTGAAAACCAGCACTTCCTCTCCTTCAAGAAAATGCACCCCATGTGAATGCTGTATTAAGTAGATGGGACAGAACAAAACAGTTTAGTGCTGCTCTGTGTCTTTTGGCAAAAGCTGAAGAGAAAACACTAACCAGATTATTTGAAACTGGAAAAGCATATTTCATTAGGTTCTCAAATATGGATCGTCTAGTTCTCCCTTCAGGCTTATGAGCAAACCGCAAGTTTCGAATATCCTAGGGAAAAAAGAGGGAAATCAAGTTACAAATTTCTGAACCACTTCAAAATCCAAGGAAAATCCAGAAGCCAGAATTCAAAACAGGGTCACATCACAATGCTCTTTCTAGCACTGATTTAATACTCTACTTTGAACAGTGCTGTATTGCAATGTTGGGCTTGGTTCAGGGGTTGTCTGCAGCCTCCAACAACAGCAGAGCAGCCGAGGAAGGGCACAGCTGTGCCTGACCACAGCATCTTGCCTTCACATGAAGCTCTCCACCTGCTGAAAGTATTGAGGAGAGCCCTGCTCAGGAAAATGCTATGCCTGACCAGCAGGACTTTGTGAGACAGGCCTCCTCGGCTCTCACTGAGCTCTCACGCTGAGCAGTGCCACAAGACCACTGGAGGGGATGGCCTAAAAAAGTACCTCCACAGAGGTACTGCATGTAGAGGGCCCAAGGACAGCCAGTTGGGTGTAAAGCATCCAATGCCATCTCCCTTTAAACTTTCCATCTCTCAGAGCACTCAAGAGGATGTCTTGAAACCAAGAACTCCTCCACTTTGCACAGCAGTACAAAAAGTGGTCCTTCAGGACCTTTCCGTAGTCATCTACAAAACCAAATTTGGAGAGTAAATAAAGCATCTCTAAGTTTTTCCTTGCAGTAAAGAGTCTAAAACCCATCAACAGGAAATGAGCTATCAAGTTCAAGTACATGAAGACAGTAGAGCAAGTCAGAGAATGAGATAAACAGCTGAAGACTTTGCTTCCTTACAGGGATTACATGACTGGTCTCAGACAGAGAACTTTTCAGGATGCAGAAGCTGTATCTGTACCTCTCCATTATTGCACCAAACTGCTATGCATATCCTGGTGAAGCAGGCCGACATATATAAACATGCTATAAAAGGCCAAAACACCCATCTATAGTTTGTGCCTGAGTTTCCCACCCAGGGAAATGATACAGTTCACTCCAAACCTGACCAAGTGTGCTTATGACAAAATGGCTGAGGACTAGGAATCCAGATCAAAACAGGGAACAAATTAGCTTGCCAGCAAAAGCAGCCCACCCTATGTTAGCCAGGGTGGGTTATTACTGCCACAGGACAAGGGAGCAGCTGGATGATTTGGTACAAATTGCAGTAACTGGTCTTGACTCAGCACACCCACAGTCTGCTTAGCTTCCTGGTGCCTCAAAATCACAGCAGTGACCAGAGCAGTTTGGGACTCCTTTTCATTCCTGCATCTGCTCTCATCCAGCAAGTGGCATCCTTTTAGCCTTGAGGGGCTCTGTCAAGCTCTAAGCAGCCCAAGACCGACAAGTTTCTGAATCCAGCTCTTCCTATGTGGTCACTGAGGGAAGCAGAGGGGCCATGCTATCCAGAGATATGAATTTAGGAGGGGAGATGGTGGCTTTATCTTCTTTGTGGGTCTATAACAAGCAGACATGAGGAGGCAAATTGTTAGTTTTTACTGCAGTTTGTATTTCCAGTTATTCCAAGGGCTCTTGAGAGGCACATGTGAAATATGCACTGCCTTGAAAGAAACGAAAGAACAGCCCCGACAAGGACTGAAGGCTACTCACCAGTCCCTCATGGCAAAGCACAGCAACAGGTGGACATGAGCTAATGATTTAGGGGGGAAACGTGCCCCTTTCTTGCTCTTTAAATGCAAATGAGTGACAGGCTTATGGCATTCCACAGCAGCTGGGGTCTACCTAGAATAAGTCTGGTGGGTCACCCTGAAAACTGAGGATGCAGGCTGACACTTCCTTGATGAAGAAAAGCCATTGCCCAGCACAAAGCCTGAAAAAAGGTTTGGACCTCTTCTCAAATGAGTGGAGCTGGAGAATACTGAAAATGACTTTTATCATGTTTTTTGACACCTGTGAAGTCATACTGACTGAAACATTTTGCAGAACTTCCTGCAGTACTACAGAGAAAACCTTTAAAAATATATGTTCCCCTTCCCCTATTGCAAAACACAGATAAAAGTTTACCTTGCATACAATCTCCAGCCCGTATGAATTTTCACCGCGACTGGAAGCACCTCCAATTTTCTCCACTCTGTTGATTACACCTAAAGATGCATCTAGGACAAAAGGAGGGTCCTGTAGACAGTTGAAATTTGTGAGTTTAAAAAGGGGAGGGGGAAAAATCCCCAGCTCCTGCTCCCTTATGTCTATATTCCCAAACATGTAGTTACATTTCAGACAGAATTACTCTCAGACAACACCTAGGTCTAAAGACGGAAAAGGTAACGAAAGCAGATCATTTCAAAAGCTTACCCGTTCCATGCTTTTAAAATACAGTCTATAATTGGTAACAGTAAGGGTTCCTCTGATTGCTCCAGTGAAGGGGCAGATGTAAGTAACATCCTTAGCTTAAAAAAAAAAAAAAAGAAAGAAAGAAAATAAGAAGTTGTTAATTTCACGGTTAATTTATGGGAGAAAAATTATGCCAGCAACAATATTTGGGGGCCCTACCTTGCAGATCATGAAATTAAAACAAGCTTAATGTGGGGTTCTAGCCTAGAGCCTAGAGCTAACATGCAAGTTTCAGTTCAGTGGAGAAGGTAAGTGTTTGGGTAGAAATAGTACCACCACCCAGAATCCTCCATTTGCACAAAACTGCTACCCCTGTCAACAGGCCAGTGTTTGGTGCACACTGTTTGCTCTTATTGCCAGTAGCTGAGAACATGCATGAAAAGAGGAGACCACTCCTGCCTGGATGCACACAATCGAAGCTGACAACAATCTGCATAAAAGCTAAGGATTGTGCCCAAGATGGCTTGTGCCACCTGGGGCAGGAGAAGGCAGTTCTTGTGCTGGCAGGTTTTAGGATGCCTGGGTCCTTCTGTACACCCTTGCATGTGGAGTCAGCCCTGGGATGAAGGCCTTCATGCTAAAAGCCAGCAGAGCTACAGTGATCTGCAGGAGCCATGAATCTATGTAACACCCAGCTGCCGGTGCTCTAGGTCTGAAGTCAGCGATCAAGTTACTCTACACAATTCAATTATTTTTGAGCCTGAGTGATGGTGACTCAAAACAGTCCCCTTCTTAAAAGGCCTCAAATGTTTCTCACTTGTTCCAGCAAAAGGCAAGAGGTGCTGCTGGCTTTCCACAGCAAACACCTCTCCTAACTGCCCTTCTGTTTTATATCAATTAAAAAGGCCAAGATTTAAGTTGTTGCCTCCCCACCTCTACCGCCTACCAGGTCTTCTGCCACTGAGGCAGTTGGCTGGCTGTGTCATGGCAATGGTTTACACTATCACCAACAAGTAATGACACCCCTCAAAAACACAGAGGAGACCCACTGACCAGAGCTGCCAGATCCATGAAAGAATTCCCTGCATCATCTTAATAACCTCAAGCCTCCAAGCTCTAGGGCACCCATTTCGCAAGGGCTGTGTCAGGAGGACCGCTCACCTCCTACCCAGGAGACAGCCACCATGAACATGAGGTATGAGGCTGCTGGGGTGTCAGGATGGGAACCTAAATTTCTTCCACCTTTATCCCATGAGATTTAGCCCAGAGGGAGAAAGAGAAGAAGTCTGCCTTATTCCAGGGCACTGGCAACTCATATAACTAAAACATCCTCACATCAGTTCTGCTTCTGCATTGTCTTCACTGACTCTCGAGATTTGGATGTGGAGAAAGATCCTTAAAATATCAGAAGTGACTAATTCAGAGCAAAATATTTAGCATACAATATCTGGTTAAAAAGAAATAAAAAATATATATATAAACATGCTAGTAATTCCACTATTTATTTATTTGTATAAATTTACACACATTTGTTTGAAGGACAATTAAACACAAAATGCTTATAGCCATTTCTAATTAAACCAAGTGTTTCATTAGTGGCCGATTATTAATCACTTCTTTTCAAAGACTAGTTTGACAGAGGTTTGAAAGCAGACTCAGGAAGCATAACAAGGGTGAGGGCAGCCTGCCTAGTTTTTCCACTGGAGTTCCCATTATTCAAAATGTAATTTCAAAATGTTTTAAAAAACCCCAGCAAAATCCACTAATAAGAAAAGCATGCATTTACATCTGAAAAGGAATAGGATTTCTGGGTAAAGAGGAAAGGTAAGGAACCCCAGGCACGATCTCAAACACTGGCCTTGCCAGCTTGTAAGCCACACCACCTTTCACATTTGCATTTTATTAGCCTGGTTTCCTAAGGAAACAATTTTACTTGATTACACTGCGCATGTACAAATGCACCTCCACACATGGCTTGTCTGACCTTAACCCTGCCACAGCTGTATGATTTCAGCAGTCTCTACTTGATAAACAGGGATCTCCACAGCATTAAAGTGTTCCACTGTTTGTGAGAACAAATGCCAGGTATAATAGAGAGGTTGTAGTACTGCTATCACCACGGGAAAGCCTAATGATCTCAGTCTTTGGTATGTATAAGAGAATACATATGGGAGAAAGAAACCAGAAACCAGATTTACTAATTCCCCTGCTTGTGGAATTCCTGTCTTTTACAGGCCAATCTTACCCTAGATTATTGGGTTGGCTGAAAATATTTTTTCTTCCCTTCCCCGTAAAATACAAGAATTACATTTGCCTTTCTTCACACTTTTAACAGGAAACAATTATTGCTGGTGAATAACAAAGATTTCCTTTTTGCTGCCTTCAGCTTCTTGCTGGAACAGGCAGCTGCTGTCTGGGCTACTCCAAAAGTCACCCAGTCTTCTAGATTTACATGGCTCATCACACCATTTGCCAACAGATAAAACACTGGTAACTCTGATCTCTTAAAACATTCCCTAGGAACCCTTCAAAGTACTGCCTCACTGTCAGAGCCGTGTCTGTGGAGTGAGATAGATATCAGTCTGCAGTGTATGGCTGGAATATGAGTTCAGAGTCCTTAGGAAAGAGGTTGAGAAAAAGATTAATCATTGAGGTAGGTTGTTTGGAGGGTTTTGTGCTTGGTTTTATATTGTTGTCGTTGTTGGGTGCATTTTCTTTGTGAAGTATTTTCAGTTTTTGTTTTTTCAGTATTTTATGTTTAGGACTGAAGCTGCACTCCTCTATACCATCCTAAAAGGAAGGCAACATGTTAAAAAAGTGAATGCAAAATCTTTCAGAGAAAAGTAAACAAGAGGCTTACTCAAGCCTTCAGAACGGAGAGCATCAGCAAATCTGATGCATGTCACAACATCTGGATGAAAAAAGAAAAAACCCATCCCCCATCGCAGTAAGTTCCCTGCAAAAGGACTGTATCCTTTCCTAGAGTCCATGACAGAGATTTGACACACAACTGTGCTGCCTAAGAAGTTACCCTGGGGCAAGGACAAACTGAAACAGTTGATCCATGTCCTCTCAGGAGGCAGCAAATGCAGAGCTGTACAACTCACCCCATCACTCATGGTAAGAGCGTTGAATTGCCTTGTACTTGCCACGTGCTAAAAGAAGACACAGTTACCTTGGCCCAGGTAATGTGCAATAGCTCGATTAATGAAACAACCTGATCATGGTTCCCAAAACATCTGCAAGGTGCTGTTGTTGGACAGTGACCACCAAGATATTTCGCTCTGTGGATATTTTACTGTTTGTCAGCAAACAATAAGGAATTTCCTCTTCACGTACCCATGTCTTTAATGGTTTCCCCAGGTAGCAAAGGCGGCTCTTCCATTTCAGCCAATTTATTAGCCTCCCTCAGGACCTAGGCAAAAGATGCAAGTACAAAGAGAAATTCATTATGTTTTCATAAACCAAGAAGTTTACACCTACAGGTCAACAGTATCAAGGACAACAAATATTCAAAGATTTTGAAGTACTGCCTAGGGTCTCTTCAGAGGTCAACACCAGGCTCTGTGCTTCGGCAGCACACTTCCCAGGTGTCCTTTCATGCTCCAACCTTCTCTTGCCCAGCCCACCATCACAAGTCAAATTCTCTCACAGTTATGTATACAGAGCCAAAGGAATCAGTTCCTTTCCCAGTTGAAGGGCTCAGCGATTACCACAACGGTATCAACTATTCAGCAGAGCAATTTGTAGTTTACGCTGAGGAAAGTTGAAAAGGTCACCTTGGTCACTCCACTGTGCTCAGTGAGGGTCCCACAATTGCAAAAGCCCTGACTGGACTCAGTTAAAAAGGTCCTATTTTGACAGGCATATATAGGAGGTACAGTTCAGATTTTCCTTTTTTCTTTGGCTGCCAAATGACCCCTTCTTCACTTTCCTTTGGGTTCATGCTATACCACGGGGCATGACTTCTCAGATCTATGGTTGCATTTACACAAGAGTTGTCACAAGAACAGCTGCTATCATGAGCAGATGGACATTTTAGGAAAGCATGGCTGTAACTAGGAAAGCGTAACCTGAGTTCTCAACCTGTAAGAACTAGGAGAGAAAAGCCAATATAAGGGATCAAGATTAAGGCTATGTGGTGAAACGCAGATGGATTTAATCATGTTGTCCACGCCTCAAACTGGACAAACGACCACAAGCACAGCAGTACAGGTTGCTCAACCTCTTAATACAGACAGAGAGCAGGTAAGTTAGTCCAGACTCTGCCTCATGCTATAGCAACCACAAAATTTTGAGTTCAAGGTTGGTGTATGTCCCGCCTGGTGAAGACAGGCAGAGGGAGCTCATTGCTGCTCACAACTGAATGTGCAGGCTCACCCAAAATGTTTTCTTTATCATAATGCAAGGAAAGAGAAAGAATTGCTTCAATTTAGAGTCAGGAAATCCCTGCAAAGAAAATTCAAAGACATAGCCCAAAGTAGCATTCTAGAACCTGACACGTCTGTGGTCAACTTTCATGTAGGATCAAGCCAGAGGGAGAGCCTCAGGGAAGAAAAATTCCCTAAACTATGCAAAAAAAATTGGAAACAAACCCAAAGAAAGCCCTTGCCACAATAAGAGCACATTCCAGCATTTTCACACAACAGATTGATGCATAGATGAAAAGATTAACAAGATCAAAGCCTTCTTGAGAACAAGATGTACATTTGAAAAAAAGCATTCAAAAGACTTAGAAAAAAATTAATAATAAAGCAAGTACAGTCCCGACTTCCTAACAGAAACCTCACAACTGCACCCACTTAGACCAGGTCTTAACAGGGAGGTTTCCAGAGCAGCTGGGCTGGGGTCCACAGGATGAGTAAGGAGAGGTCACCACCGACAGAACTCACACTGGCAGCAACTTGCTGGGAAGCTTCTCTTCCCCCACATCAGCAATATCAATAAAAATAAGGTTTTGCTGGTATAACAAGCAGAAATCGATGTTGAGGACTTCTTGTCAGAACAGCTGTGTTGGCCAAAGATCACACACCCCATCAAAGCCCTGACTGAGGGCCTCCCTGACAAAAGCCTGTGATGTAGACCCACTCTCAACTCCTCTGTGTCCAATTTTGTGCTTGAGTAACAGCCCTGAAATTAGCAGGATAACATCTGGATTATGATAAATGAGATGGAGGCTTCTGGCTAATTAGCCCATAAGTGGTGGTCATCTTTTTGGTCTTTTATCTTGGAAGGACATTAGTGAAAATACACTCTGCATTCAGAACACGATCACAGCTTCTTTGAGAAGGTCCGTACCCCACACGGGCAGCAGCTGCTGCCAGGATCATTTCGGTCAACAGCTGGACTTGCTGCTCTCCTGCAGATGTCAGCAGGAGCACGTTCAGCAGTAAACATTTGGGGGACTGGGTTGTATCTTAAGCCAAAACAAATATGAGGTAAGACACACAGAAAGCACTCGGTATGACAAACATCTGCCGAGGCGGCAGAGGTGGGCAGTGCTCAGGTGGGTTTTAAACCCTGTCCTGCAAGTGGGGGAGAGAAGAAGGGAATAAGCAAGCAGTATGAAAGACAAGAACCTCCATGTGAACACCATTCTGTAAAGACAAGGTTGAAAACTTTTTCAATTTAAAAAGTGTCTCTTCTAAGTCTAATAAAATCCATCTGCTCACTCACACTTCTCTGTCCCCAGGGCCAGAGGAAAGGGTCAGCAATCAAACCCGTGCTCACTTCAACACCAGGCAGCAGACGGCTGGCTTCCTGGAAGCACAGCACTTCAAGGTCGGCCTCCTTGCCGCCCCTCTTATTATTTCTTTTTTTTTTTTTTTTGCTACAGTCTTGAGGACTAAACTCATTTTCACCACCCCTCAAGTGACTTCAGCACAATACCTATCTCAGGTAACAAAGCACTGACTCCATGATGATTTCAAAGTCGGTGCAAGCACATAACCCCTGGATAACCATCATCCTTCCCAAGAGGCTGAGACAGACATGGTCAGAAAGCCTAGGACAAACACTTCTCTCTTGTACCAGTCTATGCACTACCTGCTCAGCTCGAGATTTTGAATAAGCCTCTGGCTGGAACATGGACACTTGAAACCCATCCTGGCAGAAGCCAAGAAATGAATGTAGATATTTTCCTGAAACCCACTTCCATCAATGGCTCCTTAAAATTGATTTTGGGAAATGCAATCTGTGTGGGGCTGAAAATACAGGCAGCAGGCACAGGAGAAGACATCTGTGGCACCACTGAAGGACAGGGGCCAGCAGCAGGTAAGAAAAGTGGGTGGATAAGAGAAGAGGAGTTTTGGAAACAGATCAAGGAGAAAGAATGGCATGGGACAATGCACATGAAGCTCTAAGATGACGTCAGTATTATAAATGGGCTCTTTGCTCCTTATATGACTAAGGCAGTGACATGAAAAGCCTTTCCATCTTACTGCCATCCTCCTCTCCCCCTCAAAATCCAAAAATGGTTCATTAAACTGTGAGGAAAATCTTTTTTTGTACATTAGCCTATTTTCAAGACTCT
Source organism: Coloeus monedula (assembly GCF_965178545.1). NCBI lineage: Eukaryota > Metazoa > Chordata > Aves > Passeriformes > Corvidae > Coloeus > Coloeus monedula. The sequence continues at coordinate 39,059,150 of NC_138783.1, forward strand.
AAAAATAACACTCTTGGGCCCAAATTTAGCCCTCTGCAAGCCTTTCAAAATTAAATTAAGAGCACCAGTAAGGCGAGGAAGCAGGGAAGGGAGCCAGGGACACGACTGCGGCAGCCCGGCTGCAGTGGGGAGACGGCAGCTGCTGATCCATAAATGCTATTGAGGCAGGTACCACATACTCCTGCAGCTGAAATGTGCCACCTCTGTGTGCCTCAGCCTTTTAAATTGTTCTGTGGGAATAACACCAAAGAGTCCTTAGAGATCTGCAATGAAGAGCACATGCAGAGCTGGGCGAATCATTATTACTTAGGAATAGGACCCCAATGACTCTGTCACAACCATCACCAAGATGGTTTCTGTAACAAACAGATACAATGACCAAGAACCAGTGGAATACTCTGCCTTGCCTCTAAGTTCAACAAGGTCTTCGTTATCTTTTCCCCTCAGAAATGTTACGCTTGGTAACTGAATCTCTGGAGGAATGAAGTCTCATTACATACCAGAACAGCCTTTATTTCTGTCTTCTTTTACCAAGTAACATCATCTACCCATCCCACCCGTCAGCAGCTCTCCCTCTAGATGAAACAGCTCTCCAGGAGTCTGAGAATGGGAGTACCTTAGAACCTAAACACAAGTCCTGGCTCAGAGGGTGTGAGGACTTCATGCCACCACCTACCTTTGTCCTCTGCTCAAGCAGTGACTTTGCAGAACAAACCCACACTGTTACATTCAACAACCGCTTCTCTACTCCAGGATCCCACCTTGTGTTTGCACAGTCACCCCTGGCTGGAGGTGCAGAGCTCTCTCATGCCCTCCCAACTACTGCACCCAAGACAGGGAAACTGCTGTTTTGTTGAGGCAACCTCCAGATCTGAGGAACAAAATCATCATCTCTTTGGCTTGCCTGTATGGGGTTAGGGAAAGGGATTTAGGTTCTGCTAAAAAGGTAGGACCGCTGCAATTCAGGGTACTGCAGTTCTGGTACTGCAGTTCTCTACAACCACATGTTCACACTGCTTCCCAACACAGCAGCCAGCATGCTGCTACAAAAATCCCTCTCCTGGCTGATGTCCCTGCACAATTCGTGCATGCAGCTCACCCTGAGCAGCTGCAGCCAGCCTGGGGTGGTACAGAGCTGAACTGCAAGCAAACTCTATGCACAGGGTCTTAGAGGCCTGTGCACCGCTGAACACTGTTCCAGAAGGACCTGAGAGGGTACATGAAGCTCTAAATTCAGGGTTTGCTTTTTGACCATGAACAAAACAGCTGATGTGTTTTCCTCTTGTGCTGCCTGGTGAGGCGCTTGCCTACCAGCGATGTTGCACAGCCTGGCTGACAACCCACATCCTGCTCTGGCTGAGGCCAAGCCAGGCCTGCCTCCTCCCACCCACCCTGCCAGTGCTGTCACTGCTTCTGCATCTAGCTCAGTCAAGATGCCCAGGTCCACTTTATGGCTTTTATAATGGAAGTTTTCCCATAACCTGCATCATTTTGCCAGGACTAGCTTAGGGTGTGACTACAGGAGTGAAGGTGAGTAAAAACTGGGCAAGAGAGAGGGAGTACCTCAGACCAACCAGGGAGAGAGTAACTTTATCCCTGGACACTGCACAAGCCTCCTGATAACAAAGATGCATGAGGAGAGCACCCGAGGCCTCTCCTAGCCATTTTCCAGTTATTCTCTTTTACTTTCTTCTGAATATTTGAGTCCTAAAACCCATAAAGGTCAGATTGTTTGGCTTCTCGCAACTTAAGGGAAGACAGGTTTGTGTTACTAAATTGTTGTGTAACAGTTTTCTCAAGTCTGCAGAGATTCTTCTATCCTGAATCACAATAAAAATGAGCAAAAGGAATCTTTTTTGGCTTAGACAATATTAAAATACACCCTTTTTGTAATTTTTTTTCTTTCCTCTGAGTTAATCTCTCCTTGGTAACCTCCTACACACTCCAAGTCACTCTGCACATTTTGAACAGAGTTATTATGCATAAAGCTGCAGCACTGGTACGACACGTTCAACCCGACAGCACGAACACCTTGCTCCTGTGTTACTCCTTTCCCCAAAACCATGTCTGCTCCATCTTCTGAGAAGACAAGCTCTCCAAGCTGGGAACTGCTTTTGTTCCAGCTACACACAGTCCTCTTCTATGTTTCCTACAGGAGGAAGGCGGTCTCTGAACTGGTCCCTTGACAGAAACATATAAAACTTGCCTGTATAGACAAACATTACACACACACACGAAGTCCCTTTCCTTCTGCAGTCCCTGAACTCAGATTTGGCATGTTTCTGTCTACCTTGTGAGCATACACTGGTCAGAAGCAACAGGTGAAAGATATGGTGCAGGGACAGGAATGTGCATGTTGTACATGTACAAAAACATAGAGAATGAGTAGAGTTTAAAAAATATGTATCTTTTCAAATCAAGTGTGAAACATGGAATCGAAACTCAACAGCCAAGTGACAGGTTTTATCTCCTACAGGAAAATATCTCTCTGATACTTCATATTTAAAGGACTACCTGGGAATATTCTGGTTGTACTTAACATATCTAAACTTTCCTTCCCTCTCTTTTTTTTTTTAATGCCTTTGTCTCAAGAAATGGAAAATGATTAAATTCCCTCCTTAATCATCATTTTTGCCACTTTGCAGGAAGGGTAGTCAGTAAGCTGCAGGAATACCCACTTCACCTAAACCTAGAGATCTACATCTGTGCTGGTCGCCCTAGGCACTCTATACCTGTTGGTGGAAAGCAGGATACCTAGGAGAAGCACCTTTAGCATAGGTACCCTTCTTCCCACTGAAAGCTAAGAACTAGGGTAAAGGAATGTCTGTGCAGACTCAGAAGGGAAAATCCCAACCCTGGTTCTTTCTTGTGGTCAACATAGCAAAACCCAATCTCCTGGACATCCCCTAACAACTGAGCAGTCATATCCTACGCTCTGCAGAGAAGTACAAACGTGCTGTGTGCAGAGAGGCAGCAGGGAATGGGCCAAGTCAGATACAAATACTGCATGAATTTCATTTAAAAAGGCATGGCTCCAAAGCTTGTAGACAGGTTGTCTTAGCTGAGGTATGACAGACAGCTTTTGTGTCAGAGCTGGCTCTTGTCTGCTGTCACAAAGAACCACAAAAGGGAAGTCAGCCTTCCTGCAAAGACTTAGCCATAGGATTACTTTTACATACTCGATTCATTCATTAACTTTGTTTGTAAAGTAATAGCAAAACCTATACACTTACATAACCAATGCTTCTCTGCTTTAAATGCCTTTTGGGGGTCTCAAACCATGTTCACCTATTCCTTCCCCTGAATTGCCCTACCACTGCATCCCTTTCCTCTTTCATGGCTGTTTCCGTCAGTCAATCAACAAAGGACAGTGCCACTATGGCAGGTGCATTAAATTCATCATTACTCCAGTGATGGTGTAAAAATGCCTGAAACAAAACAGATAAAAAAGCTCTTTCGATTCATGCCAGAAAAAAAATCCCCACAGAGGACTAATTCTGTCCAGTTGACATTGACAGAAGCTGCAGGCCTGACACAAATCTGTGCAGAAACAAGATGAGTATGCTTCTTTAGGACAGTTTTTCACAGGTGCATAGGTTTCTTCTCTAAATGAAACATTGCTTGCAACAGGAAAAAGGGCACATTTTTCCTAGCATTTTACTGCTAAGGTGCTTTTGTCCTCTCAGTGCTCAATTATCAGGACCATGGAACAGAAGCCATGCTTACTTGACTGCAAACACTGCACTACTTTGAGGAGAATTTCAGCTGCCATTTATGGCTATTTCAAGTGTACTTTGAGAAGATTTATGTGCAAAGAATCCTACTGGAAATGCAGTAAAACATAAGTCAAGCAAGTAAATGGACTTTGTTGATTATTTTTGAATCATTAAGAATACCACAGAAGAAAGACTATGGGAACGAACAGAAATATCTCTGCCTGCTGAGGCACGGGGACTTTTCTGAGGATTATGACCAGATGGCTCAAAAAACTATGTTAGAGGCATTCAGAGCTGCAAGATATTAATTGCAGGGAAATGCTTTATGTCTTATTCCTTTGGGATATTAAAAGTTCAAAGGGGAAAAGACAAAACACCATGGACACATGGATCATTTAAAAAGAGTACACAAAGAATCAAACATACCGTCCAAATACCACATCAAGCCCATTCAACTCCTAAGAGAGCACTTGGCCAAAGGCAGGCTCCTAGCTTGGTTAAAAAACACCACAAGAGGTACTTAAGTTATCAAAAAATGTTCTGACAACAGATCACGTATTACACTACTCTAAAGACAGTAATAACATACAAAGTACACTGCAACTGCCTTTTAACTATGCCTTCCTGACACAACTGAAAAAACAAATCACAAACTGTGATCTCTACCTACCATATATATTTTGAGAGAGCAAAAAAGGGCTTGAGAAATCACTTGCTTACTTACCACTGTCTTGAAAATCTTTAAAAAGAAGCGGAAGATTATTGTATTTAAAAAAAAGAAATATAGTCCTCAAAGTAATATAAAGGGACTCCTCTGCAGGAGGAAGCAGCCACCACGCAGTGTTTTCCTGGGGTTTTCTGCTTTGTTTTTTCCATGATGTTCTTCTCCACTCAGACTCGAATGTCCAGTGACGAAGAACAGCCTCTCTGGGTTCTCTGGGTTGGTGAATCTCCTGGGGCCTCGCTGCACAGCTACAAGGCAAGGCTTAGCAGCTCAAAGGAACACACTGTTGAGGGCCACTCGTTCAGCCACGGCTGGCTTGTCTCTTCAAGTTTGTATGGCTTGGTGCCTCAAGACAATTCTCTCATTAGGCTCTGACAGAAAGTCGTCATTGACTCAACTCAGCAACACTCCCTGGCACAGAAGGTTGAAGATATTATCTATTCAGACAAGTCCAACATTTTTTAATACAGAACCTTCTTCAGTGCCAAGGGTTCCACATACGTCTCAAACCACAACGCCTCTGTTCTCCATGGGCTGCTCAAAAACTTTGGACAGCACATTAGCTTGACTCTATCCATTATTGTTACTGAATTTTGTTTAGCAAACAACTTATACGTGAAAAGAAGATTAAAAGTTTCAAGGAAACCATTAAACTAGTTCAGTGAAGTTCATATCATCAGTCTTAAGTGACAGAAAAACACTCTGATCAAAAACAGTCATAAATTCTACCAACTAAAGTAAGTTACAGAATACTGCCTCCATTACTAAGAATTTCACTTTTGAGTTTGATACAGGTAATTTATATTTATAATGAGCAAGCAATCATACAGAGGGGAACAAAGATGTTTCATTCCGTGCAAAAACATCTACAGAAAATCAAATCTTGGCAGGCACTGCATGCAATCACAAATTCATGTACTCCCTTTAAATACCATGCTTGTTCATTCCTGCCTGATCTGCCCTTAAATTTACAAAACTGTAACTAACAGGGGGCAGGAGGGAAGCCGCCTCTTACCTGGTTTTACTCAACAAAAAGAAAATTCTTGCATTTTGTAGCTAGGAGAAATATGGCAGTCGATTAGGAAGAGATGAAAATATTTTTCAGAGCATATGAAGGTCATTTGCTCATTCTCCTTAGTTTTCCATTCCTAATAGATGGCAATCATAAATGCTTCCAGAGATTTCTTTCACCGTGCATTACTTCATATTCAAGCACTTAGGTACCTCTATGTAAGAAAAATTAGCAATGTTTGCTGTCTTTGCTCTTTTCTTACTAGATGAGCACTTAGGGAATATTATTTCCACATAAAGGAGACAGAAAACTGACTGCATCTGGCTTTTCCCCTATCTAATTTGCATGAAATCAATAGTTTTCAACCCAGAGGTTGGCTGCTCTGTGAGTTTGTTTCCTTGAAAGGGGGAGGTGCAGAAAAGGACTTATTGGGGAGAGGTGCAAGGAGGGGACCAAGATTTTCCATCTCTTGGGATATTTTAAAATGAAAATCATTATAGTTCTTATGAAATATGCAGCACTTACTATAAACTGGAGTCCTCGAAAAACATGGCAATGGCAGGGGCTAAATTCCAGTCACGGACAGGGCTGTCCTGGTATGACCATGCTTATGGACAAGAGCATCATTCATTCTCCAGAACCAGTCCTTTGTGCCTTTGTTCATCAACAGCTTAATGCTCCAAAGAAAGGAAGCCCATTTCCCACAAGCACACACAGGCAACTCGTTTGGTCAAAATAAGAATTTCAAGATAGTTATTATATTTCCCTGTAAAACTTCCTTCTCTTCTGCTGCTCTTTAAGTCCCTCTGTTTGACACCTTTGATAATGTAAAGCACTGCCTGTTCTTGGATTTGGCCCTTGGACTTCGTGCCTGTGTACAAAGGGACCTATGGAAATGCTAGCAGCAGGTCAGGTAAGGGCCACTTCTGCCTGCATAGCTTCTACCCCTGTACACCCACAAAAACGTGAGGTGCTCCTCCATGTGAGAATGTAATGAAATGTACATTCCATGTGAGAATGTAACGAAGCAATGATGCAGAGAAATACATGGTCAAGTCTTCACACAGCAACAGTAAAAAGATGAACAGTTCATTCAATTTCACTGCTGCATCACCAGCTCACATCTCGCCAAGTGTTTTGTGAAAACAGGTCAATTACCTTCACCATCTGGTGGCTTGTGCAATACAGTCTGTAACTTAATAGGAGTTACAGTCCAGTGCACCGGGAAGGAAAGTTCCCAACACAGAAGACATCTTTGCATTTGCTATGTACTAGGCTGCTTACAGGCAGCCCCGTGCAAAGAGTCAAGGGCTAGTCCAAAACAGGAATATTTATCCCCATATATTATCCTGGAGCTGACTGGCAGGGCAGAAAGTCTTCAACTACCATGGAGGAGCTTAGGCAGAGGTTTTGTCATGATTTAGTGCTTCCACGCTAGCATCACTCACTGACTGAAAAGTCCCTTAAAATAAAAACTGAAAAACATTGCTTAAATGAGTGCCTAGAGTTTAAAACGTTATGTCACTCTCTAAACCCAGCTCTTGTTGAACATGTGTTACACATAACCAAAGCCTGACACACTTCCTGCATTGGCAGGGAGATAGTAATGGAAAAGCTCACTGAGGCTAGTTTTAGTGATTTACAGCAAAGGATGGAGGGGGGGGGATCACATCTTTCTTCAATATGTTTTTCTACTAACAATATACGTGTTCTACATAAAACTAATCTAAGCTACTTTGCACTAAAGCTAGAATAAAGCAAGACAAAGGTGGCAAAGTCAGTGACTGGCATTTCAGTTAATCCTGCCCAATATCACCTGAGGGACAGCATTTACCTCAATTTTAGAAGTCTGTATTAGGAGGTATTAGTCTGCATTCTCTCCACAGTCAGAAGAGAAACATATTAGGTTCTCAAAAGAGACAAAACCGTACCTTTACTGGAACCCAGTTAAAGCTGGGATACTCAGAAATCACTTGCTGCCCCTCAATGTATGTTCTCAACATCTGCACCAAGGACTTCTCTAGCTCAGCTCCATGACATTCTGACCTAGCATGGGCATATTCTTAAAGCTGAGATAGATCAGATCATAAATGATCTATGTCCTTCTATAGAGTGCAAAGGAATTGTGGTTGGCTAGCTTGAATGCAGACTTGCCCAAATAGATTTAATCCAGGAAACCTAAGGAGGCAGCAACAGTATCCATTTACTGTCTTGGAAGGAAATACTCCTTCATATACCTATTGTCATGCATCAGTTATGCATCTCACAAAATAAACCACACGGGCTTGTCTACAGTCTCTGACCATATACACAATATACAACAAATTAAGGTTACACAAGCCACTCTGTTTCTTCCCATTTCTAACCTTCAAGTCCCGGGAATGCTGCAATAATATTCTGGCATCTCATGCATAAACCTACTGTAAATACACCAATTCCTCATATATTAAAGAAGAAAATCACTATGTAGAGAACAACAGTCATGAAGGATGGGTCATATGCTTGTACAGTATTTTGTCTGGACTTCAGAGCAGTATCAGGAATTGTGGATCTTACTGTTGCCCTCAAAGGGGAGAATGGTTTAGTGGTCACAACAGCAATGCTAACAACAAAGATTTGAACAATTTTTTTTGAAGGCTGCATAGTCATGCAGGTGACATACAGATCTGCTGTAGTTTCCTTCTTTCTAGATGCAAGAAGCAGTATAAAGAAAACAACATACAAGTTTCCATCCTTTGGTTTCAGCTTTTGCTGCATACAAATCCAAAAGTAAACACAATGGGCCTTAACGAGTTATCAGGCAAAGGTACTGTTCTTAAGGGAAGCGGCAGCAGGCTCTGCTGGCCATATCCACTCAACTGCAAATGAACAGGATCCAACCCTTACGTAAGAGCTACTCCAAAGCTTTGAACATGGTAAACTTCAGGCATTATCCTATAAAGCAACAGCTACCTGAAAATGAAAATCCCTACTGATAAAAGTCAGAGCATCAGCAAGAAGACTTGAGTACTATAAAATGCACAGACACATCTCCTCATACGCACAGGAGAAAATACTGCCTACAGGACATAGGAGCAAGAAACTCGCTGTATTTTATTAACCACCAGCTTCCCAGATCTGTAACAGCTATTTATACACTCCAATCCCTTTGGCAATGTTGGCTTTAAGGTGTTTTTAACATCTCAACCCAAATTACAAAGTATCTATGGATTTCCAACTCCATTTTCACTTCCAACTCCTTCAATTCTGTTCTTGCGTGATCTATAACTTATGTTAAAACATATGGCAGTGTATTTGCTAAAAAATCTCTACAAGAGTATATACCCTAAATCAATTCTAAACAGCTTTGGATTTGAGATCAGGAAGGGGGTGGAAGGAGAACCTAAGAGTGCTTTGTTGTTTTTCTGTTGGGGTTCTGGTTTGTGGGGGTATTTTTCTTCTTTTTTTTTTCCTAAGAAACTAACTGAAGCAGCCAAAAGTTATTTAGAGTTAGTTTATGAAGTGAAAATTCTGTAAGCTTTCTACTGGAAAGGGAATCTAATCTCAGTTCCAGATACTGACATGCTCAATATACATTAAAAAAACCCCCAAACCTTCATAAAGGTTATTATTAAATACTTTGGAGAAAGATTTAGGAAAAATACTGCACATGCATTCAGTAGGAATCCCCAGTGGTTGTCTCATTTACCTCATTACACACATGCGCGCACACACACAGAGCGTTAATTGCACTCCAAAAGAAAACTGCAGGCACAGACTGCAAGAAATTAGGTGGGTCCTTCCCCTGGTTCCCTCCTCCCAATGGACGCCTACTATTCTTCTAAAAATTCCCCACAGAAAAAGAGAGTGCTAATTGTAGCTATCACATAGTGTTTTTCCATCATCACAGAAATTTAATTCCTAAATTTGAGCCAATGCACATGCAGAGGCAGAGACCAAATAGAGGTAGGAGTGATAATGAATCCACGTAGCAATTCACTCGAGCAGGAAAAATTTAAACACATAACAAGATCATAATCACATAAATGGCATATCCACGTCAAAATCTTGAAAAGCTTATTTTCAGCCTCTTAAAGCCAACTGATGCAACACCTTCCTGTGAGAACACCGTGCAGCCCAGGCACTTGCCACCCATACCACAGAGTTACCACAAAATGCATCAGTTCCTTCTTCAGGGCTTGTTCTCTTATGCTCTTCCAGGAACAATGTGGGACCTCTTTTTGTCCCACAGTAATGAGATGCTTAGCTCAAATCTCAGTACCTGGTAAGACTTGGCAGTTCGTGCTGCCTTGTGCCAATGAAAGCTGCACAAGACGCTCAGGCGTGTAAGGAAAGAGCTAGAGCAGAGAACATGCTCGTGTCACTGTATCAGTTAATGGTACTGCCTCATCTGCAATATCCAAGGCAAGGCCACATCTCAGAAAGTTCCAAGAAAATAGCAAAACCAATCAGGACCTTAAAAATCCCTCACAGAACTGACTTTCAAAACTTGTGGAACTGTCACACGACAGAGGTGTCAATTCAAAGAAAACCGGCCAAAGAATGACAAGCCCTGGGAAGGAACGTCCGTTGTCCTCGACTTAAGACCTGACAGAAATCAGCATTACCTGACCATCACTCAAAATAACTGTTCCCTTTGGGAGCTGGCACCAAGCTCCAAGAGGAAGCCCAGGGAGCAAAGAGTAACACACCAGCACCGACAGTGATGATTTGAAGACAGATGGTGGGTCTGCAGTTGCACTGGAATACAGAACAGATCATCTGACCCCCAAAGCCTGCTCACCAGCCTTAGACACTCTCAGGAATAAAGAATGAAATGATGAATGCATGAGTTCCTCTAGGAGAATTAAGTCAACCTGCAGGGGTGGAAACTGTCCCTTTCTCCCTATACTCTAATACAAGTAGGAGCATGGGAATGCATTTTCTCTAGGTCTGCCTACCACTGACAAGCAGCCACTCGAGTGTAAAGGTATGACCCAGCTTTACACCTACAGACAGCTGCACTGCAGCCACTCACACCACCTCTGCAAGAGTAAGCTTTAGGTGAAGCACAGAAGGCATGTGCCAAATTGTGTTCACGCAGAGTTGATGCAGGTGAAGAGCAAGAAGCCTTTTGCCAGCAGAAGCAGGTGCTCGCACTTAGCCTGCAGTGACTTTGTTGTAAATAAGTAATTCTCTGCTTTACCATCTCTGCTGAAATACTACTCTAAAATGAAAGAGGAGCAGCATTTGCTCCAACCAAGGCAGAACTTTCAATTGCTTAGAAATAAAAAAAAGAGGGCAGGCTGTGAAGAAATCACTCCTGCATATTACAGGAACTGTGGCACAGCATGAAATTATGGGCTTCTAATGGCCTCCAGGAATACATGGGCATCTTCTGCTTGAAAAAAATCTCTCATGCAGCTAAGTGAACATTCCCCTGTGGACACTGTTTTTGGTTGCTAGTGGGTACAGAGGCCCTGCTGAATAGGAAACCAGACAAGCTGAGGAGAGCTGGAATCCCTGCCCAGACAGCTTACAGTTCACACAGATAAGGTGACAAAAGTGGGGAAAGAGTCACAAAACACAATCAGGATTGCAAGGACAATATGTTGAGCCATCTTAACCACTGGATGGGAAAGACAACTTCAGTTCTAAAAAGGAAATATTGGCTTGTCCTCTACTTCTAAAGGTAGTCCTGAAGCGTCACCAAAACTGTGAGAAGGCAAGTTGAGTTGCACATCAAAACTGAAAAAGGAATCCCACATACGCAAACTTCAGTAAAAAATTAAATAAGAAAATAAGTTTAATTTTTTAATAATTTCATATATAATATTATACAGTTAGAGCTGTAGCAGAATTTTCAATCTTATTCATATCAATAAGCCAATTAGCCTCAGCCTAAAAATTATGTTTTCTGTATGTTTGAGTGACTGAACACCCTAACTTCACAGGCGAAAAACTTCAGACATATTACAAATTTCCATACTCAGGCATGTTCAGAAGATTACTTTTTGGATCCATAGGCAAAAGGCGCAAACTATCAGAGAATGCACATAAACTACTGATTAATTTCCAAATTGTAGCTTAAAATTGGCTAATAAACTGCCTTTAGAAAGAAACATTCATATTCTTGTCACTTATGAACAGGTGGACTCTGTTATTAATTGTGGATGACTGAGACAACACTCAGGGGATGAAAAATCATCATGGTTGTCAAAGGAATTAGCTTTGTACTCAGAGATTTTTATGCAATTTTACTGTGTTTAGATTTTACAAAGATTTTCAACCACAGCTGAGAAATGCTCAAGTTGTTACTGGAATGCACCAGTACCAACAGTTTTATACTCAGGGACATTTTTTTTAAAGCTAAGATATACCAGCAAACCCCTTGTTTTCATAAGAGGAGCATACAGATAGCTTTCAAAACCCCTGTGACACTGAACTAGAACTCTGAGTTTATAATTAACTAATCTAATAGCAGACTTAAAAGAGCCCTATTTGCACCTTTTTTATGTCAGAGCTATTCATTGTGACAGATTATTTTCATCAGCTTGGAGATAGATAGCAATCTTTCTCTGAAAGAAGGTACTTCCAAGGACTCAGTGTTTACAAACAAGCAGAAGTTCTCAAGACAGAACACTTTTTATATATACATACACATAACAGGAAGAAAAAGTATATACAACTGACAGGTTGAGGATTTCACTTACTTAAAGCACCTAAAAGAAAATGGAGTTGCTTTGAAAATTCATCTCCAAGTGAGGATTGCAGAGTCAGCTTTTTGAAGATTAAACAACTTTATCAAGAAGGACATCATAAAGTAGAGATTAAACTTCAATTTCACCTGCTTGACTTCAGGCCCTTTCAGTAATTTGGCTAAATGTATTTTGGCATTACTGAAAGCTGACATTATTTTACCATATCCAACTCCCCAGAAGCAAGACATGTTCTCTGAAAGAGGTCACATTTTGTATTTTTTTCTTTTTTAAGACAAAACATACATACCCTTAAATCTGGAGAGAAGTTGTCTGCTGAGGTGGAGATGGAGTCAGACGACAGAGCAGAAGCAGATTTGGTGTGAGTGGAATGGTCCGACTGCGACGTGGAAGCGCTATAAAGAGAACCACCAGAGTGTGTCAAAACTGTGCTCAAGAAAGTTCAAAAGCTGACAAGTCCAGCCACTTGCTTACAGTCATATCAGGCATTTTTCATTATTCCCACCCTTTCCATTCTCACTTATTCAGCCCTCAGCAGTGCTTTAAGAGAACCTGTTTTACTTGCCATTACCAGAGATTACCAAAGTGTACACAACTCATTACTAAATCTCAGCTCAGACTGAGCCAACATTAATGCAGCCACCAGCTTGTGCTGAGGAACACACTCAGTGCCCGAAGCTGCGTGAGCAGCTGCAGTGGAGCTGTAGGTTGAGCTGTTGGTGGCAAGAGCCTGAGCCAAGAGGCCAGAACTGCCAACCCTTTGCACAGCAAAGGGCCTGGGGACCTGTGGCCCGGCCAGGTGACCGCACACGCAGAGACACAGCAGGAGCCAAAGACTCCCGGACCTTCCTGCATTTAGACTGTCAGGGTATAAAAGCCCAGGGTTTCCTTTGTTTGGGATCCCTCCTTGGAGACGCCAGCTCAAGCTGCTATTTTGTTATATTTTGTTATTTAGTTATTGCACCATGATTAAAGAATTTGAAGGACTGGGATGTCTAAGAGCCTGCTATAGGAAATAGGGGTTAAGATGGCAGAGAAACCTGGTCTGTCTCTGAGTGTGGGGTGTGGAGCTGCAAAGGGGCTTCAGTTCCATCTCATGTGGTGGGAGAGCAACTGTCAGACTGGCTCCTGGATGGTTGGACGGGGAAGTTTCCTTAACACTGGATCAAATCCTAAATTACAGAAACTAACGGCCTCCATTTCAGCCTTTCAGATGGGAGATATTAGTGCGCTGCAAGGGGATGAAAACAGACAGACTCCTGAATGCACGCCAGCACAGCTTCAACCGCAGCTGTACGGTGGTGGAAGAAGTTCAGAATTAAAACTCTTTTCATCACACACAACTTTTCTACTTCAAGGATACGTATAAACCTGAGGAGAATTAAAAAGACTCTCCCAGCACATGTCTCTGGTGATAGAGAATGCGATTTGCTAAATAACAAAGCAAAATAAAAATTTTCTTTTTCTACACAGTTTTCCTAAGATAGCTGTAAGTAATTAAAATAAGCTTATATTTAACAGCATTTTTATGCTGCAACCTCGCCTAGCACCCTAATTGCTTAAAATTAACATTTGATACTTAGGCTTTTAAAAATCCAGATGACTGCAAAGAAAGATCCTACATGCTACAACATTACTCCCTGATGTCACTGTACAGCAATAAACATTACCTGTGCCAATTAATTCCCACACTCTTATGGACCCCAGAAAGGTTTTAGCTGGGTGTAAAGACACTCTTAATGATCAGCTATCAGACTTGGAAGCCTAGCCTTGGCCAAAGCAGAACACCAGCAGGAGTATTACCGTTACTACTTATATTAATTAGACATGTGACAACCTAGAAATAGCTGTATCTGAGCCTCTAAAGGGCCTGGAGATTTGTTAATTGTCTGAAAATTGTTCTGCTGCTGATAAACAGCCACCAAAAGGCCAAAATGTTCCATTTTTATTTCTATTCTTTGGAGTTCGGCAAAGTATTGCACAGGGAGCAATACTTTGTTAAAAACAAAAAGGAGTACAGAAACATTGGGCTCTCGCTGGGAGTTAGTCCTATCTGTTCAAGGATTAAAGAGTATTGGCACCTCTTTCATCCTATGAAGTAGAAACTTCGAAATGGAACCTTTAGGAACAGTAAAAAGTTATTTAAAATAAATGACACTGGTGTGTCAATTGATTAGCACAATTCCACTGAAGGCACTTGTTGTACAAGGTTCAACAGCTAATCACTCAGCTTTCCATCGTGCTCAGCTCCTGCAGTGTTGCCAGGTAAACTCACATAATTCCGGATGGCCAGCAGCACTTGTGCATACAACTCATGCCACAGCCACCCTACAGTCTCTGTTCAGGCAGAAAACTGTCTTACACTAAAACAGCAAGAACTCAATCTCCAAAACCTCCCATTCCTGTAAATGAAAAGGCCTCATATAAGCACTGAATTTGTGTATAGTTTCACATTACAACAAAATTGGTAAAAAGAGTGCTGCTGATGGGTTGCTCACATTCCCCTCTCCTCTCAACCCAGACTGCACACTGCTGCCATCTCCATTGTGCTGGACGGGCATCATGGGATGCACGGTTCAAGCTGCCGATCCGACGGGGCAGTAAACTATTAATAAACATGAAGAGAGCCTTCTGTTGGGTAACAAGACTGATTGGATTCATTACATGGCTATATAAATCATCAGATGAAGCACACAGAGAGGGAAGGAATCTGTATCTGGAGATGATGAGGAAGGCTGAGAACACTTTGCACACAGCAGCCTGCAGGCATGCTAAATTAGGCTGAGCACTAAACCACATTTTTACATTACTTTACTTAAACGAGCTCAGACCCCTTATGTGTTCCCTTGAAACTTCTTCCAGCCTGGTTTCTGCACGGTCAGTCTTCATTTTCCAAGTGCTCACCCTCTTATTTGCATCCGTTTAATTAATTTGATTTTTAAAAGCATATTAAAAAAAAAAAAAAAAAAAAGAAACAATTATTCCACAGAGCAGCACCCGTTTACTGTACAGCAACCTATAAGGAGGTCGTACTTAGAGTGTGTACTTTAAGGTACTCAAAGGTACTTAAAGTTATCAATGAAGAGCAAGCAGACACTGTAGATGCCTTCATCGTCGGGTGACAAGCCTGACTCAAGTGCCTGGGTCTCCACTGTGCCTTCTCCCACACTGGCTCCAGCCGGGGGAGCCAGAGGCTCAGGGTAAGCCTCCAGAAGCCATGCTTTCTAGCTCCCTCCCCTTTCAGGGCCCAAACTTTTGTGTATTTAAATGCATTTTAAAGGTCAGCAACTCTGCTGAGTTTACAAATCCTTTAGCACAGGGATAAGTACCTAAGCCAGGGCACACCAGCAGCTGACCTGGCCCTGTCCACCACGCAGGACAGCCTACTCAACCAAGCAACCACTGCGACATCACTGGGCACAGTAACCTATTCGTAGGAGCATTTGCATCAAAAATTTCCTATCCTTTGGGGACAGAAAAGGGAGCTGGAAAGGCTGGACAGGTTTAGTGGAGCATGCTAGTCTCTCTGCCCCAAAGCTAGGACAAGCTAGACCCAAACAGCTCCCAAGAGCTGTCTGTCTAACCTGCTCTGAACAGCTCTCAGGGAGGGAGAGTGCTAACAAAAGGATGAAAATTTCACCAGTTTTTGTGCTGACATAACTTGTCTGCCTGGGTACATTCCCAGTGACTGCTTAACATACAAGCAGCTATTATCTAATCATTGTAAACCAAAGACTTTTATGAAATTGTTAATTAATTTCACTTTGTCAAACTAAGGGGCAAACTGCATTATGCAGGGAAAAAAGAAAAGGAAAAAGGAAAAGGGGGGAGAACCATAATCCACAGCATGTCTGAGCTGTGAAAGTGTTTTGTGTTTGTTGATCATGCTTGGCTTCAAGTGGCTGTTAAAGAAGGAAAGCATTTGCATTTTAGAAGTGGATTTTCAAAAGCTCCCTGCACCAATGTCCCTGTGCTCCTGCAGAAACCACCAGTGAAGCCTCCCTCCAGTGACAGCAGTGGGAGCTTTTGGGAAGCGATGCCTGCACACACAGCGAACAATACCCCTGGATTATGCTGCTCGGCACAGTATGCATAGGTTGCATGTGCTTGGCTCGCTACCTCTGTGCTCCTCATCTGCCATTTCCAGGGAGCTGAGATGGAAGGAAGGAGCAGACAGCAGAAAGGCTGCTGGTTTGCACCTCCCTCCTCTTATCGTTGTCAGGCAGCTGCACAGCTCCAGCTCCACTGCTTAGCAAACTAATTAATCTGATGTCCCTGCGTGCACATGAGAAGTTTATTAGTTTCAGTGGTTTAGTCAATCTTAGCTCTCCTCTGCTGCCAATCCAACAGCAAAGATCCTCAAACCACATAGTTTCATATGCCTTTGGGTGGGGGACAGCAGGAGAGCATCCTGGGACCGGCACACAAACTCAGAGTGAGGAGACCAGAGCTCCCTCCATGTTTTGCCACCAGCTCTTCTGCATCATCTCAGGCAAATCATTTACTCATGCTTCTGTCACGGCTTCTGCACATTATCCCAGCTTTTGCCAATGTAAAGTTAAAGCTGTCTCGTGCAGTACTTTTGGCAGCCAGACGGGTATGTCTGGCATCAGTTTAATGTGCTGAGGACCCCACTGAGGACATTCTGTTCTCACAGGGACAAACCCCCAACAGCTGTGCTTCACCAGTAAGGCAACACAGAGAAGACCTGAGGGATGGCCAGGGCACGATGGGCACATGTAAGTGCTGGGTTGGGGGGCACCTGACAAACATCTGAGAACACAGGTAGGTTTGGACAGATTTCAGCCAGGGTTAGAAGTCACTAGAGCTGTGCCAGTCACTGCTAGCTGAAGGTCTGGTTCAATACTACTTAAACATGCAAAATTACGGTATTATCTCTGAACCTCGTTAAGGTTCTGGGGAACAACATAGATTCACAAAATACTTTGAGCTCTGCCTACAGGAAAATAAGTGAGTTCCTGTGAGGAACCAGGGAAGACCAAGGACCTCCTGGAGCATTTCTCTTCCCCATGCTTTAGGCCCAGGCAACTCTGCACTGTCCTTGTTGATGGATGTCTGTGTTAAGTATGAAAAGAGATCCCCTTCAACAGGTCAAAAGCACCTTCAGGGAAAGCACCTTACTCCTGTGACTGCCATCCCCATTTACTCCACTCCTCATTCTTCCCCCACGCAGAAGCAGGAAACAGGTCTGGGATGCAACTAACACTGATCTGTGTCTTTCATCTTGGTAATTATTTTTATTATTTAAATGTTTTTCTTTATAGCCAGATTTTGAATGATGAGTCCAAATGCAAGCTGTCAGCACAATGGTCTTATACAGTATCTGCACGTAGTAGTAACCCTTTGGCTATATGGAATACATACATACAACTAATACGAGAATTACACTGGAAACCAAGCACAGTGACTCAACTGCTGATAAAGTGTTCATTGTTATTATTAGGACTATCCTACAATATGCCAGATGGTTTTCAAACATAATTCAGACTCAGACAGATGCCCTCCGGTGGTTCCTGTACAGGCAATTGAAAGGTATTACTGCACCCGTAGCAGAATTGAAGGTATGCCAGTGTGCTGAGCTTAAACTGTCAACAAAGATGGAAAGAAGCTGCAAGCAGAAGTGTTTGCAATGCACAAACTTGACCTGTTAAACTATGAATGTGCAGGGGAAATATTTCGGGTAAAACTGGTGATAGTGTCTTAAGCCACTTCAAAAAGTATCATTAAATGGCATTTGCCATTAATGATACAAGGCAATCTCCCTGCAATGTGAAAAATGTGATATATAAGAAAGCCCAGGAAGAGAAACAAAAACTCGTAGTAGCCATTAGTTCTGGCAACTGTTGCACTAAGAGTTTGACTAAGAAGCTCTTTCTTTCCTAGCATAGAGAAGCAATAGTTTTCCCTGGAAGCAGAAAGCACAAGTACAGCTTCTGAAGAGGCTGATTTGACCTTGTGAGGATCTGAGCATGACAGTGAACCCAAGTCAGGTAGAAGATAAGCACAAAGATGCAAAGAAATTGACAGAATCAAACCGTGAGGCCCTGAAGTTTAAACCTGATGCAGACAAATGCACCATTTCTGCAGGACTGAGCTCTCCTACCTGTATCCTTACCCCTGCTGTAGGGAACTTAATACAACATTCTTCATACTCCAAACACAGGATATTTTACTTTGCTGTCTCCACACTCCAGAGGTAAGAAAAACTTCTCTATGAAGAGCCTTCTGTGAACACCAGGCCGAAGGATGACCACTCTGTATAACCTCTTCTCTTAGTCTTGTGACTCAAGAAAAATGTCACAACAACCAATTTCATGCATCACTTAAAACCGGACAATAACTTCTGGCAAAACCTTAGACAAAAGCCACAAAATGAATATGAGGTGTGATCTGGCTAAGCCATCTCAGCCTGTAATTACTGAGAAAGGTCATTTCTGAGCAAGCTCTTAGAGGTGTTCCTCATTGTGTTCAGCAGAAACATAAAGTATACATATAGTCATTCTACTAAACTTCTGATTAGCAAGAATATAAATTATATACACCTTCCCAAAGACAAGTAAATCCTATGCAGAAAGGAACTGGGTACGATGAGAGTGGTGCGGCACTGGCACAGGTTGCCCAGAGAAGTTGTGGATGTTGCATTCCTGGAAGTGTTCAAAGCCAGGTTGGATGGGACTTTGAGCAACCTGGTCTAGTGGAAGATGTCTCTGCCCATGGCAGGGGGGTTGTAACTAGATGATCCTTAAGGTCCCTTTCAACCCGAACTATGCTATGGTTCTATGACACTTGCTCACACTGAAAAGTTAAAAAGAGACTTTTATCTTGCTTCAAAACAAGAGATTGTCTAAAAAAACAAACAAACAAAAAAAACCCACACCAAAATAAAAACAAAACAGAGACCATAAAAAGGAAGAAAAAAGATTACGTTCTGATTCCTAAAGCTCCCCTCCTAAATCCAGGAGCAGGAATATGCATATGAATTTAACACCCAGAACTCTACAAAAAATTGATGGAACAGATGAGAAACATACCTCTGGAAAATATGCCCATTTTATTTACAATACATGCATAGGGCTTGAGGACACCTATTTTTTATACCAATGTCTTAAAATACTAACCTGGCTCACTCCTATAAATAACACAACCAAAATCAGTAGTCAGTGATGATAAAGTCACCTTTCCAGCACCTTCTTTATGAATATTTTTTCCCTGTCAGTACAACAAGCAGCTGCTTCAAATTGCTTGCAAAGGTGTGCCAATTACTCAGACATTAATTGGCATGAGCTGCTCACACCATTTCTTTTGTATCAAACAGAATATTTTGTTTCAATAGTCACTGAACTGACATGGAAAACAGGTGACAAAATGCACCACTGAGCAATACGGTTTCAGGCACAGAGGTCATAAATGAGAAAAACACTGTAGAGGGCAAATTTCCATTTCCTCTCTTCCTGTTTTTTTAAAAGTTTCTCATTATGTGCATTCCTAAAAATTAATCAAGGTGAAAACTGCAAATTAATGACGATGAGTGGTAAATACAATTTCATTTGGAAGCTTCAGATGCCAAGAGAGCAGGGTCCAATTGATTTGAATTTACAGCAGGGCCATGAATAGAAGCACTTGTAGCACTTGGGCAGTTCTCTTAAAAGTATAATGCTGCAGAGGTATTGAGCACTCCCCGCTCACTTCCCAAGCTCAGACTGACAACACTCCCTCAATACTTCCAACACTCCTGTTTCTTCAAGAGAAGAAAAAAGTAATACTGGAAAACCTCCTGGGTCACATCAGAGCAGAGGGAGACAAACTGGTGCTTGTTCCCCATGAATATGACTCTGTCCTAGCCAGTACTGGCTGAACTGGCCTGGGACACCCAGCTGTTGCCCACATCAGACTCTCCCATTTGCAGCAGCTCCGTGGATCTGTGCTAAGGCTAAGTGGTCCCCATAGTCCTTATCTGTGTATACACACATACTCCTAAGGGTCCTCAGAAGTCCCTCACACACCCCTCTCCAGGCAAGCACTTGAAAGCTCAGTTCTGACAGAACCAGAGCCTTGCAGCAGGAGCTGGGCACTCTACGCTGGCTTCCACTCTGCCATGGGGCCAGAACAGGCCCTGCTGCTGTAAATTAAGTTTTAGCATTTTAACACCATCCCTCCCAGGACAGGAATCACACAGTAATTGCCACTACATGTGCCCACTGTAACAGGCAACTGCTTTCCCAAAGAGATTTTGCTGACAGACAAAGGAGTGCTATCTCCAGTGAGCAGTGACTGGATCTTAATTCTTCACAGCAAAATAGAAAGTCAAAACAGGATAATCCTACCTGGACAAATGCCACAAGAAACTACCCATAGCATGTATGAGATGCAGCCTTCCCCCTCTGAGCACCCAGTACCATCTTTCTAGGCACATGCAGGACAGACAGCTATTAGTTTCAGGTGAGCTGACTGGAACTTACAATTTTTCTAAACATTTAAAGATCGCACTTTAACCTCTGCTTGACAACCTCAGAGGGGAAGAACTAAAAGCCATAAACAAATACACTTTTGAAGGAAAGAAAAGCACCAGCTGCCAGGCTGCCTCTGGCATTCAGAGAAGGCAGACACTTATATTATATAATAATGTATTTTCGCTATTCAAAAGGGCCATCATGTCAGAGTTTGCCATCATCTTAAAGAGAAGCCATTTTAGCAAATAAATCATGGTGCATGTATGGGACAAACCTAAAATAGCCCCCCCATGCCACTTGCCTGAATGAAAAAGTCACTTCTGTTGCCAAGCAAAGCTGGGTCTCAGTCTGACTTCAATGTTCCAAGGGAAGAAAATGACATTTTTTAAAAGTTGATCCTTCCAAGTAGCATCCTGAGCTGAATATACAGTACATCTTTTCCCATGAGCCATAAAGAGAATGTCCTATATTTTGACCGTGAACAAGCTTTTCTAGGAATGCAAATTTTGCTCTCAATAGTTACACAATGGACTACAGTGTCACAAGCACCGTTTGTGCTCCATTAGTCATTCTTTTATTATTTTTTTTAAACTGAAATTCACAAAAGGCCTACAGTGTTTGTAGAGCACTGGCTAAACAATAGGCTGATTGTTTAAAATATTTGCAAGATTCCAAGAATAAAGACCAACGCCCAAAGACAAATCAATATGCATCATGTAATTAATAACAGCAAGGAGCCCACAGTATCATGCTCTTGTGAGTCAACAATCCAGAAGGCAAAAACCAAGAAGAACAGGAGCTATGAGACCCCTGAATCAATATTGTCTGATCAGCACAAGAAAGATAACTACAAAATGATCTGTATTCATGAGAGGAAAAGAGGGAGGTTTGGTTTCTAACAAGCTCCCAGCTGGTATGGCATGATGCTCAGCTAGAAGAGAAAAGAAGAAAAAAAAAATTCAAGAAGTTTTTAGACTTCCACAGGGAACTGACATTTTGACTCTGTTCCACCAATTTAATTTCAGCCCATATCCAGAGAGTCCAAAGTTAGTTACTAACTTCTGCAAACAGGCTGATAACCCAGTATTTTGGTCTGATTCCAGTTCCTAATGGAAATGTTTGGATTGTAAAATCCACCTCAGTACAAGCACTTCTGCTTGCAGCATTAGGAGTTTGAGCAGGGAGTTGTGGGCAAGGCAGTCATCCCACCTTCCCCAGGTGACACACAATTCAAAGGCAGCCCCGTCTGTCTGGCTCTACTACCCTAGGCCTGGGGAGGAAGGTTTGACAGACTTCCTAGAGATGGTGCACACATCTGGGTCTGTACTCCAAAGCTTAGGGGCTTCCAATCACCAGCACAGGCCCTTAGCATTGAAAATAAATTAAGACTGTAAGATGAAGAGAGGTTCAAAACACAACCCTGTTTACTGTCAACATAAACAAGGTTGCCTGCTAGAACAGTGCTCCCACCTGCTCTTCTCTGTGCCTTCCTACACACTGGGTCATTGTTATGCTTTTTGGCATCCCTGTTATTGTTCTGAAGAAGCCAGAGCCTTTGTTTTCAAATATCAGATGCTGCAGAGGGCAGGACTAAACTAGAAGTGAAGAAGATCTTGCCTGCCCTGAAAAACTATTTCTAGGTCAAAAAAATATGTCTGAGGTGGAGACATTCCAGCACCTCAGGCTTCAGATGGCTGAAGCAGTGCTGCACAGGGACAGACAGAAAGCCATCAGGGAGATCGCTGATTGACAAGATGTCTGGCAAGAGATCTCTTGGGCTGTGATGAACCAGCACATGTCCTGACCTGCAGCCTTCTCCCCCAGACAGCCCCAGCGGCCGCCTCTGCCAAGGGAATCTCCACGCTGCACGACTGCTCTGGCAAAAAGGGAACTCACAAATCCAACTTCAAGTGTTTCCCGGTGCTGCAAGAACACCCACTGTCTCTTAGCCCTGCCTGTGGAAAATGCTGATTCCAGGGCTCAGGATGTCTTGTGGCAGAGAACTAAGACACCTGGGTGGTGCTGCTATTTCCTACATCAGAGCAAACTTGGATTTCCCACTGCACCCCACAGGAGAAAGAGAGCTGGCAACATTTAACTGTCTCCACAAGCACTTTGAATGGAGAGAAAAGCCATGATGGAAATCCAACATACAATTCAAAATCACCCTTGCAGTTAACCAATATTTATATCTACCCTCTAAACACTGACACCCTTCCTTTAAAAACTCATCAAGCCAGAGAAAGACAGACAAGTAAAAAATGATCAGGATTTTGTTGCAAATTCAGACATTCCCATGCTAAGTTGCAAAAACTAGTCCAGAACCGGAGAGCAAAGAGAAATTTAAAAAATGGAAACACAGAATATCAAATATTTTATTTGGTTGTTAATTTTTATTTTTATTTTTTAGGAAAAATCTATTAACTTGATCAAGGAAAGAAAGAGAAACAAAAATTGCATTAGTAAGTACTTACCTTAGGACAGAAATAAGAACTGAATAAAAAGATGGATATAACTTCTCTTTTATGATTTGTGTTCTGGCAGTGCCTCAATTTCTAGTTACTTACTAAGAACAAATTGTGTATATATTAACCAAATATACGTGTACTTCTCACAGCTCATGTGCTCTCTCAGTTTTTCTTTAGCTTCCTTCCTATGTTCCTATTTAAGAAACACCTTAGTTAGAGCGTAACACATATTGTTAAACTTTCTGATTTTCTTTAAAACACATACTACACAACCCACTCACCCCAATAAACCTAACACCCACAGGAATTAAAAATACCAGCGATTTACTAATCAACGACATCACTTGTTCCATCCTGGGAAAATCAAAAGAAGGTGGAAAGGATGTATAAATATAGCCAATATGGAGTCTCGTATCACCTAGCAAAACTCTAACACCTTGCTAAGCTTTCACAGACACTACGCAGCCATGTGCTCTGTCACATTCAGCTCAGAAAAAACAGTCTGGGAACACCTTTATTCTCTTGATAGTTCAGCCCCTGCATGAAATTGGTCCCTAGCAAAATCTCAAGGCTCAAGTCAGACAAGTATTTGACAATTTAGGGGCTTTATTTCCAGAAATTCAACCTAAGACAACACAGGATGTTTTCAAAAACAGAGCATTTGTGTGAGAAGTGAAGACTGAGAAGGGAATCTCATCATTATCTCCAAGGTGGATGCCAAGAGGATGGTGCCAGACTCATTTTGGTAGTGCCGAGTGACAGGATGAGGAGCAATGGCCATAAACTAAAATACAAGAAGTTCCATCTCAACATGAGGAAGAACTTCCAGGGTACATGTTGAAAACAAAGGTCTTTCAAATTCTTCTGCCTTGCAATGAAATGAGGAACACAAACTATGCGAGCTCATCTGAGGATTTTCTGTACATCAGTGCTCATTCATCTGAAATGAAGGCTAATCTAAGATCACCCACAGCCACTTCCTCCTGCCACTTCTGCTTCCTCAAGCAGAAATCAGTGTATGTGAAAAACCAACTAACTCAAAAAGGAGTAGGACCAATGAGGTCAGAATGGTTCGCCTCTGGCTGGTGGATAACATGGGTGTCTCTACTTCTGCTTAGCCAACGGAAATCCAGGCAGTGGAGTTTAGAAAACAATTCAGCCCTCCTGGAGTGGACACTGATCTCTGCTGGATTACTTGTGGAGTGTATTGAATCCACTGAGGGTAGGGAGGTTTTAGATACCTACTTCCCATGGAGATAGAGCAACCTGAATGAGATCCTACCCTGGTTTCCTGAAGATCAGTGTCTTGTGGCAGAGTAGTTTGTATTTGCTTTGTTTAACTGAACACAGCCTTTTGCAGACACCAGAGAAAGCAAAGGGAAAGAAGGAAATGCAAAAACGAGAGAATATAACATATTTCTCCAACTTGAGAGAGAAGCCTTGTCCAAAACAATCTGCACATATTCATGACATCCTTGTTATCTAGGTATTCCCTTCTGTTGGAAATGAAACAAACTTTTTCTGTAATGGAAGAACTGACGTGCTCTCCCTTCCTATCTCCATTTTTGCTTAAATGCAAAACTTGTCATAAGTTACTATTTTCACTCCTCTGTCAAGCATGGCTAAAACTGTCCAAATGTTACAAAAATTATTAGTCAATAAACTAGACAGATATACACACATACATGGAGAAATGGGACTTAGGAAACCAGACTACAAATCTCTGCTCTCTTCTCAGTTGCAAATATATTTAGTTAACATGTAAAAAAGAGGAATGTTGTGAATTAAGAAATAGCTCCTTCTTTTTTTGGAGTTGAGAACAACCCAAATTCAATGCTCTCTTTGCCCTTACCACAATGATGGGGAGAGAGTTCTGTGTAGGTGGTCACATCTGAATTACTCACTGTAGGCTCTACTTAGAGCCACCGTGGAGACACTGAGATGACTCATTCTTCCTCATTGTCTACAAAAAAACCCACAACAAAACAAAACAAACCCCACCAACCCAGAGACTACCAGAACTTTGTATCAACCCAACCAGATGAGAAAAATCTCATGCAGGATGCTTGTGTTTTTCTTTATGAAAGGTGGAAGCAGAAAGTGGAATGAGAATGTGGAGTCTAGAATCAGAGTATGTTCTAGCAAAAAAAGATGAACTCTGTCTCTTTGTGGTGCTGGAGGCAGCAGTGATCAGCAGAAGCTATATCCAAGCAGGTGGCAATACTGAAGGCCCAAGACTGCTCTGCTGGCACAAGTCCTGAGCACATCCACCAACAGACACACCACACCCTCCTTCTCACACCCTGGTATTTAACGACTACTCTGCTAGCATGTTGCTTCACCTTTGAGGAAAAAGACTTGGGAAGTACTCCCTCATAAGGTGTGGGAGTGTGGGGGTTCATTTTCAGTGTGGGAGTGAGGTATCCATTCTCAGACTGGAAGACACAGCCTGAATTTTCAAGAACAGTCTTCCCCAAAAGTCGGCTTGGGTAAAATACGGGCAGAAGATCCCACATTTTTCATTTCTTTTCAGAGAGGTTCTACTTACAGGCAAGATGCTGATCACTTTGCATTTGCTAAAGGCATCCATCTGCTGGTTAAATATGGATTTTGACAGCCATCCTTCAGCAGTTCATCTCTGGTACTACAGGTCCCAGTGACCTGCCCTTACCTTCAGCATCTGCTCTCCACAGCAGGCAGACAGGCCCTTCAATCTCACAAGTGTAACCAACTCACTCCCAGCCTCCAGCCCTTTCATGGGCAGATTTAGCTGAACCTGTTCATGAGGGCAGTCCTATTACCAATGTGTACAATCCTTCTCTTCGAGAAGACCATTGAGCAGTGATATCAACTGAAGTCAACAATAGGATTTATTAACACAGCAATAAAAACAGCACAAATGCTTTATTTTCACTAAAGGCAGAAGGTACGAATGAGGCCATAGTTCAGCTCAGTAATTCATGTATTAGTGCATTTTGTACCGGGGTAAAAATGCAACAAATACTTTGATCACAAAACACCAAGCAATGATCAGAGGTATACTCACTCCAGCAGTTATATTTTGTACAGAAAAAAATAGTTGGGTTAACTTCAGTCCTGTCATTCAGTATTGCCATTGTTCCTCATAGGTCATAAGCCTTGTAGTGAATTTTCAAGGCCTCAGAACTTGTCACTTTTGCTTTGCCTTAACTTTTCTTGGCCTGCTTGTAGCTTTGGTTGAACTGGTTTAGGTGTGACTGCAATTTCTGTAACTGGCCAGGTATGTATATCCCCTCTGTTTTATTTCTGTTTGTGTGTGATACAACCACAGTTTTGCACAGAAAGCAGTAAAAAGCAGCTAGCTATTCTATATAGAATATTTACCACTAATGTAGTAACTTTGTAGAGAGAAATACAACAGCCTGGTACCACAGCAGAGGACTGGAGAAGTGGAGACACAGGACGTGGCATGGAAGAGTAGAGGCACAGGATGAGAAATGGGGCACAGGCTTGGCACCTGAGACCATGGCCATAAACAACTCACCAATGAGCAATGAAAGAAATGCAGACCTGGAGCTGGACAAAACTGGCTTCAGAGGTAACAAGGAGAACAAAGAAATTGTGTTTAATACCCATAAATGCAATTATATATAGCAAAAACTCAGATGCAGTGTGGAACTGCAGACCAATGAAGAAAAAACACACTGAAATGACCCCAGGTGGATCCTACAGTGAAGAAAGAAAAGAGTCAACGTGATGAACCTCATATTCTCCCAGCAAAGGACTCCAGTTGCTGACAATTTGCTCTAACATCCACTACTACCAGATAATAAATAAAATCAGCAGCTTTGGCACCCAGAGGAACAGAAGATGGGTGAATGTAACACCAGAAAGAGGGGTAGAAACCAAGAAATTAATGTATGACAGTTTTAACTGCATTATTATTCTTTCTTTTTCTGTAATAATTGCATCTGGACTAGACTTCCAAAAATTCAGTTACACTAAGAATAAATTCTTTGCTATATGAAAAAGCACTGCCTTTTTGCCTGTGAACAAGGTCTTGTGTGTAACACTTTGTATGGACACGTAGTCTCTACATCACAGTAAATAAATCCAGATAAAAACATGGTTTTATTCTAAACAGGTGTTGCCAGTCTTCCCAGAACAAAGAAAAAAACCCCATAAACTCCAGTTTTTCCAAATAGTTCAGCAGAAATATGATCACACACCCACACCTGACCCAGATCAAATTTGAATCATTGGGTGACCCAGCATTAATGATTCTGGAGCCGTGGCCAGAAGACTACAGAAGCCAGATCTGTAAAGTGGGAGCATTTGTACAGAGCTAACAAAATTACTAGAAAATCACCTTGAAAAGGTTATGGACTCAAAAACTGCTAACACTTTCTCTTCATCAAATATATCAGGGTTTAGAAAGCAACAGCAAAGAATTCATGGAGCAGAGAAGCAAGAGAGAAACAAAGAAAAGTGCTATCTTGAAATCACTGGAAAATTACTGAGTGAGAACATGCTGTGGCAAAAGTAACTACGGATGGCAGGAAAGGGAAAAGCAAATACTTGAAAAGTTCCACTGATATTTTGTTGTCTTTCATTGATTTTTTCCTTCAATTAGCTCCCAGTTATTGGGGCAATAAAAGAGCCAGATGTTATTTCAGTTAAAAATGAAGATGGGGTAATTACTGTGACAGTGTCTCTCCTGTATTCTCACTTCCCTGGGTTATCCCAGACACCTCTACAAACCAAGCACTCCTTTCCCTTCCTGTCACATTCTTCCTCATGGTGGAATGGGCTTCCCACGGACAAATAAAAAGACTTTTTCATGTGCTGTATTACAGCTACACTTGTACATAACAGCCATGTATCAAGGTGACCTCCGGACTGTTTCTTTCATTTCTAATGAAGGCCTGTTGTTTGTTTTCCTTGACTAAGCTTACTGGTAACACAGAATATCCTGAGCTGGAAGGGACCCACAAGGATCACTGAGTCCAACTCCTGAGTCAACAAAAGCTCTTTGGTGTATGGATCAGGTCTCTTTTTACACTGCTGATACCCCCAGCACTGAAAAACCAGTATCAGTAAAGCAGGTCATCAGGAAAAGATTAATGAAAAATATGTGGACAATCGATCTGCTGAGCCATTAAAGAGGTATTATGACCTTTCCAAATGCAGTTCTTGCCTGTATACATGAGGTGTGAAAGAATTAGCAAAGGAAGGGAGATGATAAACATCAGAAATAGGTAACAAAATATGTTCAAGACAGGTGTTAACCTATCAGGGCTACAATATTGCAACAGATAGGAATGCTGTAATTTGAGATTGTCAGGTCATCTTCAATGTTAAAATTCAGGCTCTGTAATTGCACCTCTGCTATGGATAGCCTGCAGTTAAGGAACTACGTGTACAACTCAGAGCTGTCTAGCAAACAGATTGCTAGTCAACACAGCATTACCCTCCCTCTTCAGAGAAGGCAGTGCTTGATAGGACCCAAGAGAGTCGTGTTCTGAGCCTAGCTTCATTCCTCACCAGTTGTCAGATCTTGCCTCATGTCTCCACTGCAGTTTCTCATCTCGTCCTTGGATTATCTCACTCTGTGCCCAATCTCTCAGCAAGGAGTCTTGGCATTCAACTGCACATCCAAGAGCTTAGTAAAATTACCCACCAGGCATTATTAAAAATAGAGTAGTCCTGGCTTAGGCACAATTAAATAGCTGGTCCCCATCTCTTCAACACAGAAAGCATTGCCATCTGTACAGCAGCTAGAACTATGATACTGCAAATTCCTGTGAGGCCTTTAAACACCAATGTAGTCTTAATTACAATACAATGAACAGGTGAGTGTCAGTTGTATTTTATATTCTCGGATGAAAAATATACTTAAACACAAACATTTTTGTCATCAATAAAAAGCATTTTATTGAATGGGCAGAACTGGGACAAAGAGATGTGCATGTGCCTGATAGAGGAAAACTTTTAAGACTGAAGGTCTCACACTGAGATAAGTAGAAATGGTTTCTGCTGAATGCAGGAGGAGAAATGTGCATAGCGAAGATTGCTACTAAAAGCAATCTGTGAATTCTTTAGAGGCAATGGTTTATCTTCACAAGTGCGCAGCTATAAATTAAAAGCTCTTAAGTCTTTTTCACTAAATGGTATTTTCATTATTTTCTGGACCAAACCCTGAAACTATTAAAAAGATTCTTCTCATTTTGCAAATCTATATGCAGGCAAAAGTGCTATTTATCTTCACAGTACACAAGAAAGCCACCCGTCTCAGAACAGATTTCAGTTGCAAGTAAGCGCTAGAAATTATCACTCATTTATTAAAATCAATGATAATGAACTGCTCTGGAGTTGCTAATTGGTTCTAGGCATAGTGCTAAGTTCCTGAGATGCAAAACCAGTTCATTATCAACACTCATCCAGCAGCATACTTGTCTTTAATGGTAACAACTCCTGAGAAATCCTGCTTTGCACTTACAAGAAATCAAATGCAAGAAATGCTCTCAAAGCCCATGAGGAAAATGACAGCATTTCACCGAACACCAAAACTGGCAAAAATCTTCCCTTTCAAACTCTAACTTCAATGACTCATCACAAAACAACTCAATCAGCAAAGCTCATACATCTGGTAGCAATGTGGTGCTACAGCTAAAGCCCTCCTCAGCCAACAGCTCACAGACCCAACTCTTTCCAGCATCACTCTCACCCATGGGGAAAGAATTCCTTCAACACAGCCTTAAATCAGACCAGGTATTGACAGGGCCTTATTTGAGACAAGGGGGGAGTTCATACCTCATGGAGTTATTGGTTCAACAGACCTTGCTGCACTGATTTACACTGAGTTTACATTTTCAGATTTACCCCTGCAAACATAAAGACAAGGAGCATGATTGTTCTCATATGCTTCAGTAAAAATGCAGTGCATAGGATCCACCATGTCTGCAGACCTCTGTGGATGATAAACACCAGAAGAAAGGTGATAACAAGCAACAAAAAAGCGGTAACATCAAGCATTGCTACAGTCATGCTGGTGGGAAACATCTACCCACTGCCTTATCTTCCTCTCATTTTATACTGATGTTGAAATAGCACTGACATCTCCTATAACAGTTTTTTTACAGTACAATCACCTCCACACTTTTGCACAGGCAATACAAATTTATCTTCAGCAGACCTAACAGAAAGCCTCTTAGATATCTTACTGGACCATTGTTCAGACTGAACTGTGATATGCTTTTCCTGAGGAATACAGAGATGCAAGCTCATTCAGAAACGACAGGACATAACCACATAGACTGCATGAACAAAATGCCTAAACACATTTAATGTAAAGTAAATATCTGAAGTTTGCCACCACTTTTTTTCCCTAAAGTCATGTGTTCTGCTAAAATCATACATGACTCCATCTGGCTTTCCCTCCATGAAAAGAAAAGATTGTGGTAGAAATTTTTTGGCTATTCCTTTGAATTCCAAGGGTCAGAGGGTCTGGATGCAACCTCAAATTTGCAAAATCAACAATACAACAAACCCACCCACAAATTCATTTTAAGAATGGTCTTGGAAGAAGTCTGAATAATTAGCAGAGCTGAACTGTGTTTATCACTCACTCACCCAGGATCCTCAGGCCATTCTAGAGATATAATAGCAGTCCATAACACTGAGAAAAGCTTGTTCTTCTGGACATAACCATATTGTAGCTCATCAAACATATGAATCAGTGTTTTACCTCACTCCTTCTTCTGTCTCACAGGTTGTTTCTGGACAGACACTGCAGATACACAAGCACGTCTTGCAAGTTGCTAGTCAAATACCACCACAGCTCTTTATGAGTAGCTGGCTCATGGTCATGTGTCGTCCATGAGAACAGGATGGGAGGGGAATGTCCATGCTGAGTACTGACCCTTGGAAACCACAGAGAGCTGCAGAACCCAGTGCTGTGCTGCACAAAGCCAGCACTGGGTGAGACAGCTGAGACTTGAAAAGCAGAATAGCAGTTTCAGCACAACTGTGAGGGCAGCCGAGTTAATTAGCTGTGACCTGCTCATCTGAAACTAACTCGGTATTTTCACAGAGAGCTGGCGATTTTTTACCCTGTACAAACAACTATACTGTAAGTCTCATTAGGAGTTTTTCAATGTTTTTCTAGTTGGGACAGAAAGTAGGTAACATTTGTTTAATTATTCCTACGTCTTCCTCAAGGACCACAGGTATTGCACATTACTAGGGTCTATTTAAATATCAAAGCAACTTTCACTGTCAAATGCCCTTATTGCCACAGCTCATGTGCATTACTAAAAGACAAATCTATAATGTTCTTCAAGGCACTTATTTGGATGTGAGCAGCCTTATGTACAAGTAAACCCTATCAAGCATGTCTACTTGAGGAGCTAGATCTTAAGCACCTGTAGAAATAATAACACTTCCAACCTGGAGCTGAGACAACCCAAAGAATGCCCTGCTGTATGTATTTCATACCAGCATCACTAGCATCTTTCCAAGTCTTCTAAATCTTGCATAAAACAATTCAGTAAGTATAACTCAGTAAGGCTTCAAAAGGCTAGGTAATGGTGATTCTGAGATGAGTGACCTTTGAGTCATTTTTTGGGTTTTGATCATTTTAAATAAAATGGATTATAAAAACTGATGACAGCATCTTCATGATTCATTGTGTTCCTCACATCATTCCCAAAGCTAACTTCTTTTAAACAAAATCATTTGGTGAAAATGTGTCATAGGTTACAATTTGAAGCTGGTCTAGCTGTTAGATCACAATCACAGAAATTAAAATAAGTATATTTCAATGCATACAAATAGTCCAATTAGCTTCAGAGAATTATTCTGATGTATAAAATCAGATTGCAGTACAGCTTTAATGAAAAAAAAACCCTGATGAAAATCAATCTACTGTCCAATTAATAGACAATTATTTATTTGTGCATATGCATCACTAGATTGCCAAGGTAAGCTGATAATAAACATTCTGAAGGTCACCAGGCATCTCTCGTTACAAGAACCTTGTTTTATTTTCTTGTAAGTTTACCCTAATCTTGAACCATTTCAACTAAAAAGTTTTACAGCATACACCAACTCAAGATGAGGGTCTTTTTATTAATAATTACAGATGAAAAACATTAATCTATTTCAAATACCTGTATTATGTTTGGAGTACATTAAACCCCCCCCCAAGTGGCTAGCTTTCTTCTATGGGTTCTAGATGTTCAAGCAGAGACTTGAGATTCTGAAAGCTTTTGAATAAGCTTTTTTTACATCCCAAGAAATCTCTTAAGAGTCTGGGCCTTTCCAGGACTTGGAGGACACAGCCTTGTGCATGCTCAACAGAAACAGATTTATCATCTCAATTTCCCCATGGTTCCATCTGCGCAGGGCATGCTGCCGAGAGGCTCAACAGGAGCTTCCTTGTAGCCACTGGCTCTTCTGAGTTAAGCTCTCTTTAGTGTCCATAGGCCTCTCACAGTAAATGACCTCCAGATGGGTCGAAGTTGCCTGAGCTGATGCAGAGATAAAAAGAAGAATATAATGGGTCAGTTAAGTAAGGGCGAAAGAGGCCTGCTGGCATCTGGCAGGGCACTGGTAGAACTGCACAGTGAAACCAGTACAGAGAGCAGAAGAATTTGACGAAGAAGGGTGAAATGAAAGTCAGAAGTCAGGAAGGACCCAAGAATGAAGAAACCCAAGTGCCTGTCTGAGGAGCAGCGGGGTAAAAGCCAACCATGGGAGTTTGGAGATGCTGGCAACAAAGTGGCCACTGGCATCTTGGGCTCTAAGAACAGAGGCAGAGCCAGGAGACCCAGGGAAGGATCCCCCTGTACTCAGCTTTCAGAGGAGCATTTCTGGAGTACTGCATGCAGGTATTAGCCCCACAGTGCAGTTAAGTCTCCAGGGAGCTAGAGGGAGTTCAGGGAAGCACCACTGGGATAGTGTAGCTGGAGCACCACGCCTGTGTGAAGAGACTGGGGAGAGACTGCTCTGCAGGACCAAAAAAGCATGCCCAGTGCCACCAGTGGCAGTGGAAGATATACAGGAGATGCTGATGGGCTGCCCAGAGAGGCTGTGTGCACTTCACCTTTGTAAATTTTCAAGACCAAACTGGGTAAAAGCCAAAAGCAGTCTGATCTGATCTTAAAGCTGTCTCTGGTATGAGCAGGAGGCTGGACTCAGGGATGCTGAGAACTCTTCAACCCAAGTTATCCTGTGATCCTGCAACTTGTGCATGGCAAGGGCAGCCAGAATGGGACAGAACAACCTTCAGCAGCCATCAGGTCACCCTGCTCACAGGCTCTACCACAACACCAGGGCCTCCCACATCACCAGCCTTATCAGTCTCTCAGCGCCTGCTCTTGCTACCCTACTGCAACCTCCTTCATCAAACACAAGGCCCAAGCAGGATGTGCTTTTCAATCACAAAATTAAAATTTCACTGATAGCCCGTGGAGGGTGGAAAGAACACAAAAATCTCCTTTCGGCTTCCATGGCTTAAGGACCTTGAATCTTACCCACATGGCATTACAAGCCATTCAACCCGCAAAGTCAAGCTGTTAGAAAAAGCCATGATGGCAAAACCACAAACGCTCAACACGCCCCAGGAAATTTGCTCCTGAAGAGGACAAGGCCTGGCGTGGGCACGGCACCGCGCTGAAAGGCAGCTCCCAAGCGGGTGCCGCGCCTGCCCTTCCAGCAACGCTTACCTGTGCTGCCCATCTCCCAGATCCTTCCACCTTAGGTACCAAGGGCAGGGGCACTGCTTTGGCTGAGCACGGATTTACCGAGAGCCGGGTGGGGGTGGCACCTCCTGCTCTGACTAAAGGCCTGCAAGAGAGAGCGGCTGTGCCGCAGCCGAGCAGAGCCCACGCCTGCCTTCCTGCTCCGTCACCCCACAGCCACCCCCAGCAGCAGGGACACCCCAGCAGGAGAGACCCGACCCCGGGGAAGCGCAGGAGCCTCCTGCCCACGGAGGGAACAAACAGCACCAGCTCCATCCCTTCGGCTTCTTCTTCCCTGGCGGCCCCTCCCCGCTCCCTCCCTCTGCCCCCACGCCCCGCGGTGGTCCCCGGCCTCCGAGCCCCGCGGGCGGGCGGCGACGCCTCTGCGGCGGGCGGTACCTGGACAGGGAGTCGCCGCTGGGCGGCCGCGCCGCCGCCGCCCGCCCGGCGCCGAGGCTCTCGCAGCTGGAGCTCCCCTCCATGCCGGGCGGCCCCGCGGCGGGCGGTGTCCCCGCGTCCCTCAGCCCCGCGCCCGGCGCCCGGCGGGCCGGGAAGCGGCCATGCTGGCCCGGCGTGCCGCGCGGGGGGCGGGCCGAGGCGGGGCGCGGAGGGGGCCGAGCCGCCGCCCGCCGCAGGGTGCGGGAGCGGGGCAGCGCCGCTGCCAGCCCTCCGGGCCGCCCCTCCGGTGGGCGTGGGGCTTGGCTCGTGAGGGTACGGGGTGGGCCACGATGTCCCTTTTTGTCCTCTTGAGGACTAAGGGAAGGTAGCAGTTCCCGGGTTCCATCCCCGGAGCACGGTGGTCGTTCCTGAGAGCAGAGGAATGGTCACTCTCGAGCATCCCTTGATGCTTGAGAGCAGGGGCTGTGTAAGGTGACGGGTCACAATCACACGAGTCAAGGATGCAGGGCGCTGGCATGGATCCTCGGTGAAGTCACCCGACTGAAAGCTCGAATGCATCCGTGGCGATCTGTGCCCGGAAGGCTTTGCAGGCACGGCTCGGTATCAAGTGCTCTGCAGGAAGGGTCGTGGTACGTTCCGTTCCTTGAAGCAATTGAAGAGCAAGAGAAAAGCTCTTGGCATTGCTTACAAAGACTGAGGGAACTGTACCTTAAGCCTCCCATATCAAGGATGCAGATGTCTTTCAAATGTATGGCTGTTTTGGCAAGAATCTCATGTGGCAAAAATAATGAACCACTGGGGATGTGTTAGGAGGCAGGTGGGTTTCCAGAAAGGCCTGTTTGTTGGTAAAGAGCATCTGATGTCAGGAGCATCGGTCCAAATGGACCTTCCTGTTTTAAATACTACCTCAAAACAGGATAAACCCTGTGTCTGTATACTCTGTGGCTGTAGAATGGTTACCAAAACATCATCCCTCTTCAAGCTGCAAGGAGTAAATTAGTTGATGTGTTTCTCTCTGTTGTTTCCCATTTTGTTCCTGTCGTCAGAAGTCATACAC
Source organism: Coloeus monedula (assembly GCF_965178545.1). Lineage (NCBI taxonomy): Eukaryota > Metazoa > Chordata > Aves > Passeriformes > Corvidae > Coloeus > Coloeus monedula. The sequence goes on from NC_138783.1 coordinate 39,094,416, forward strand.
GATGCTGAAGCAGGTTTGCAGCATCCCCACCCGAGACTGCATGATGCAGCCGTGAAATTGCCTCTGTTGCTCTTTTGTTCGGTTTCTATCAGCTGCTGTTGAGCAAAGTTGATGTGGGATGGTTTTGAGGCTGGTTTAAACTTGAAAATACAGCTTTGTTGAAGCAGGGTTTATTTTTGTATTTTTCGTTTAATCATCTAAACAAAAAGTTACTAAATTGGCAAATGAGTTTTGGGGGAGGGAAGGTTTCAGCCTAGAAAATTGAGTTTGTGGAGGCTTTTCTAAAATGAAAACTCTGTCTTATGGTTAAAAGTGAGATCCTTGTTTGAAAAATAAGCTAATTGCTAGTGGTTTACTGCAGCATTAAAATCCAAACAAATGCCTCGACATCGTTACAATTACAAAAAAGATCCATAGACCTGTGCTGATTTTGTTCCAACTGTAAAATTATTTTAAATGTTCATCTTTTTTCCTCCCCTCTGGTTAGGAGCAATGGACGTTTTAGAAGCATCATTTATTAATAAAAACCGAGGTACTAATGACATACTGTCTCCCTGCCTCTTCTGTTTAGCTTCCCATCCACACCTGTGTCTGCCGAGCAGATGGTGTCCTCTGTGGGGACATGCGGGCAGGGGGTGCTGTGGCAGCAGTACTTCAGCATCTTTGGTAAGCAGTCGGGCAGTTCCTGGTAGCCTTTTCCCACTGCTGCACTCTCTTCCCAGCCTTTCCGAGGATGGAGTTCCTGGCGGTAATAACCCTTGGGAGAGGTCAGCACTGTAGAACCAGCACAAAGCAGTGTATGTCTGCCCTTCAAATCTTATCAAATAGCCTTGTGGTGAGTTGGTATTACCTCTATTCCCTTTGCTAAGCTTAGTTTGATAGAGGTGCAGTGTAAAAAAAGTCAAGTAGGAATAAAAACAATATATAAACCTCCATTGCTATGTGAAAGTATTAGAGTGCCTTCCTTTCTTCCTAATTTACTATTGATGTGGCATCTCTAAGTAGTTTATTGATGAAGCGCTCTATTTGCTTTTCACTGCCCTGTTTTGTTCTTGGCCTTATCCCCAGGGCCTGTGAAACCCTTTAGAAATTCCCACTGGTGCTTTGTAAATGAGAACAAAGCTAATCACCTCCTGGATCTCTCCTGCTGCTGAAAGAAACTAGCAGTCTGCTCAGTGAGTCTTTCTGCTCAACAATACCACATTTTCAAAGTCAGTCAGAATATTCTCTCTGTGAAGTGCGTTACCTCAGGGCTCTTAAAAGTGATGGAGAATTAAATAAAAGCCTGACATAACCAAAACCAATTAAGGACAATTCACAAGACTGTTGTATAACTGATGTAAAGTAAGTTAACCTACTTTTGCTTACCACATCCCTTACCATTATCTTACAAGTATCATCATTTGGGTTTTTGTCTGGTTTTTTTTTAATGAGAGAATGTTCTGTCATTTTGCCATTTCAACACAGGAAACAGTAAAATAAAATTAACATCATGGATAAGTAATAATATTATCTGTGTTCATTTTAATGCCGTGTGTCTGACACAGCTGAGTGATATCTGAAAGTGAGAATAACAAGGAACTTCCTTGAATCAAAGGTGTAAAAGATTAATTCCAAGTAAAAGACAAGCAGACATCCTCCAATACTTCCTGAAATTGTATGTGGTTGTAGCATATACAAAGTGAAAAATACATAGCCCCAGGCTTTCTTAGGTGTTTAGAGGCTGTCAAAGCTGTGGTGAACAGAGCACAAAGAGGATAATTTTATGTACCATGTAAAACATGATTAAGTGAGGAGAGGTAAGACTTTTGCTTCAGTCCTTCTGGGTGAAAGTGAGATACTATTTGTATCCATTGTATTTAAACTATGTGTCTGTTGAGTTAGGGGCTTTCTAGCTCTGTATGTGTGGTCCATACATCTGCCATATGAGTGTGCCAGATGTTATTAATCCAGATGTTCTCATTGCTGGATTAGCTCCTCAGCTTTGCTGCTGCAGAGCCAAACACAGGTCTGTTGTGTCTCACACTGTGAGCACAGGGCTCACCAAAGCTAGAGACAGTCACACATTCCGGACATCCTGGCACAACCTTTTGCAGGTCTCGCAGGGATGTTTGGTCATGGTCTGTGACTGCCTGACTAAATGTTCCTGGAGCAGAGGAGGAGTCAAGCTCCTACAGTGGTCAAAGGGTAGGCCATGAAGCAGGATCATGTGCTCAAATGATCTGCTCTGAGAAAGCTTGCTCCCCTGCTGCAGTCTGTGTAGTAACCTGTCCTTACACGGTACAGCTCATCAGACATTCCCCTCCCTCCCTCTCTTCCCATCATACAACTCATCCCATGGTTGAAAGGCCTATAAATAATAAGGGAGTGAGAGCTCTAATCCCTTCTGAAAATGATTGTCTTGTCCCTTTTGCTCCAGCCCCAACATTAAAATCTTATCCATCCTAAAACAAGCTCTCTTTGCTGCAGCTCTATGGATCTCCCATATTTTTGCCACTATACTCACATATTCCTGTGCCCTCTTAGCACATTAAATAGTTCATGGCAAAGGCAGCTTCACACACTGTGCCTTCTCTAGTCTAGTCCCCATCAATGAGTCCAACAAATTTGCAGCATGACTCAGTCCCATAATTGTTCTGAAAACCACACAACCAGAGACACCCTTGTCTCTCCTTTGATTCACTAAAATGGTTCTCAGATTTATTACATTTTCTTGTCTCCTTGATGTACAGCAAAAGGGCAGTGGGCAGCCGATAAAAGATTCTCAGTGCCTTGGGAAGGGCATATTGTCACTGGTGAGATCCCACTGTGATGTATGATCATCAAATCACACTGGAGGTGGCATGTGTTCCTTTTGTCAAGCCCCATCAGCTGATAAAGTATGAGGTCAGAAACAGCAAGAGCTTTGGCACAGGCAGAGAGGTTGATGAAGAACAACTTGCTGTGGCTGTGATTTGGAGCTAGAGCTGCTTGTGGTTGCAAGAACATCTGTTACAAGATGGTCATGGGGTACATGCACAGATCTGGTCCTGCTGATGCATGATGCCTGTGCTGTTGAAGTTAGAAACTAGTCAAAACAAAGGGACTTATGACTTACAGCTACACTTAAATTGTCACTGTGCCTCCAAGGTTACTATACTTCTGGTTACCCTGATCAGAGTGGTCACCTCAGCTCACCCACAGGGTGGTTCTTTACTGGCTGTGATGGCACCCCGACAGTGCTTTTGCCTTGCACCCCCTCTGTGATTGACAGAAGCAGAAACTAATGTTCAATGACCCTTTATCACTTTTTTTTAGTCACTTAATTGCTTTTTATTTTTTATGCAGTCATGCAGGTATTGATGCAAGGTGCTACAGACATGGGGCTCTGGACTCAGCCTGGACCTAATCCTGTACACTATAGCTTGTTACCTGTTTATGAAGCACTTCTGATGGGCAGACTATTTATTCTTCCTGCTTTCTTGTCCTCACTCCCACCACCATTTCATGGCTGCCCACAGAACAGTCAGGAATTAAATATGCCACAGGCTAATGAGTACATCAGCATCCATCCCACTGTGTGCTCAGTGTGTACAGTCTGCTGGAGTCAGGCAATTCACCTGGCTTTTAACTGCCTTATGCTTTTAATTCTCGATGGCCTGTGCATGATTGCAGTGCTCTGTAGCCTGTGTTTGCTTACAGCTACATGATGGTACCGGTGCAGTCCAAGGCATGGACTGTAGTGCTGAGCAGACAGGGAGCCTGAGGGTGCGGGCATCTGGAGAGCTGCAGGCCTCAGGCTCTAAGGGCAGGACTTCCACTGCGTGCTGCAGAACACACAGATCAATTTCTTGTGTCAATTTGAATAAAGCATCTTTTCTCCTGAAGGGCTAAATACATCACAGCAACTGTCTGGCTGTCTACAGGTTTGGGCTGTTGCACTCCAGCAGCTTCTTGGCACCTGTGTAATGGTCTCCAGTGTGGCAAACATGAAGTAAGAAAGAATTACTCGCAAGAGTTAAATTTGAAATTTCTGGTGCTTGTTAAACCACTACTGCTGGAAATAAGTGTATTTTCACAAGCTGTCGGGTGATCTGCATGAAGGGAGGATGTGGGGGCAAGAATTGGTTTGGTACTGTCAGACATTAGGAGGGTGTCTGAAGTCTCAGCACTTGCAGCCTCTGAGATGGGGAAAGGTGTTCTCATGGAGGAGAAAAGTCTCTGTACCTCTTGGATCTCAAATCTGTGTCTTACAGTCCTGATTTATACACCAATTTTCAGGCAAACATTCATTTTAAGTTAAGTAATTTTACGTCTACATTGTCTGAAATAGTACTGTCTTTATTGTCTATGTGCACACAGACTTCTCAAAGTGAGATTTTAATCTGCAGCTGCTATGTTTAATAGCTACAGTTAAGGAAATGGTTAAGAATACTTGATTTTATCGCATTTGTACTTCCTTTTCTGTTAGGGAAGATGCACTTTGTGGTAGTGTTTTAATGAAACACAATAAAATGTTGATGGTAAGATCTGAAGATGATATTAAAAATGAGAAGGACACTTCTAGAATATAAAACACAGTAGAAATTAATTCCTTTTGGTTTCCCTTTTATTTGATGGCTCAAATTTCCATGTGGAAGGCTCATACTTTCTTTTAAAAGCAGCAGGGTGTTGTGCTCTAGTGATGAAAGGGATGGGGAGTTGCAAGCTTAACAGTGAGTGCAATAAAAATGAAGTATTTGAGAGTGTTTGGTTGTCTGCTCTGTGTAAGTTACCTGTCTGCAGTGTGTGAGCTGTAAAAAATGTTCAGGAAGCTACTGAAAACACATTAAGCCCATGGATACAATAAGGGAAGAAGCTTTTTGCCATTTCCAATGGAACTAAAATTTGGAAAAGGCAGATCACAGGGCCTTAATGGGGCCAGAGGAGAACCAGGCCAAATATTGAAGGGATGAGGCAAGACTGCTCAGAAGGAACTGGTTCTGGTGTGAGCAGAAGCCAGTTTGCTCCACCTGGCTGCATGGCCAGCATCTGCCTGATCATTTTTTATTTTAGCAACGTGGACATAACCAGGGAGTTGTTTCTCATTGACTCCAGGACCATTACACACCCAGTATGGGGATGCTGGGCAATGCTTCTGAGAGCACCAGACAGCTGGAAAGGGGAGTGTGTGCTTCTCCCAAGAAGGTGGTAGTGAGTGGCTAGTCAGGGAAGTGCACAACTGCAGGAGCCTGCAGTGTCCTACAAGTGGTCTCAGACTCTCATTGTGACATGAGCTGAGAGCACCAGTTGCTGTTACTGTTCTCCTAGGCATGAACAGCACTGCCCTCCTCTTGAAGCTAGCTTTAGATCATGAAGGGAGCAGCCAGCCTTTGTCCATTCTGCCACTTGTTTGACTGATGAATACATCAATCTGTGTTGTATTCATCAAATTAATGCATGAAAGAAATATTTAGGATGCAATACCATGTGTACCAAAAGTTAGGAAATGCCAGGTTCTCAAACTTCCCAGTATAACCTAAAGGGATCCCACTCAGACATCCCATCTCAGTGCTGGATGCAGGGAAGGTTCAGGACAAAAGCATAAAGGAACTGTGCAATTAAACACCAGTTTTATGCCTGCACATGAGTGCAGGCTTCACAAGCAACAACAAATATGCCACTTCTGGTCATAGTTCAGCATTTGCATGTCAGCTGCTTTTACCCTGCATAGCAAGGCTCTGATGAAGTGCTGAAATATAGCTCCTGCAGTCTGTGAAGGCCAAAATGAAGCATTGATTCTCTTATGTGAGTGTAATAAGTTACCTTACTGTTATCTACAGTGAGTCACCTCTGAGCCTTCAGTATGGTAACTCAGAGATTTTGGTGATCTTGATACCCTCATTCTGCTTGTCTGTCTGGTTGGGGTCTGGGATGTTTGAAAAGGATTGTTGTCTTGTGTTTGGCTCAAAAGATAAGGAGAAGGAGCACAATCCAATATCCTCTCTCCTGCCCTTGAAGGACAAGGGCCTCAGGTCCCTGAAGTTTGGGGGATTAAGAGGGACATACACTGCTGGTGGTGAGTGTAAGAAGGAAGATGCTAACCCTCATTCTTTAGCTGGGGAATTTTTCACCCAAACAAGGAAGGAGAAGGATGAGAAGTGAGTTTTAGTGCTGCATGTGTTGGCACTGCTGTGGAGGGAGAACAAAGACACCTAAGGCAACTGTTTTTTTTGTTCCCCTGCTCAGGGATGGCATCCCTCAGTCTGTCATGGGGGCCCCAGGGGGCTGTGACAGGATGGTGACATGAAGCACAGTCCTCCACCATCGCCCAGCTGCAACTGCTCAGGCAGCTCAGCTGTGTCTCTGCCCAATATCTGCTGCTGCTCTGTCAACAGGTCCAGCCCATCCTGAGCATGCTGACAGACAAGCTCAGGTGGTTCAGGAGCAGAGACAGTTTGGAGGCTGATGCTTTGGCTGGGACACGTTTGCTTTGGCCAACTCTGCTACAAAAGCAACTGCAGAGAGCAGAGGTGCTTTGTGGTGTTGGCAGTGCCTGAAGTCAGCAGGAATTCAGAATGAGCCCTGGCTTGAACCATCAGCATGTGCCTCATAGATCCCTCAGTGCTTCAGTCAGTCTGGAGTGTTGCCAGCATGCTTTCCAGCTGAAGGAAACTGAGACGTGAAATAACAGAAGTTTAACATTCAATGTCTCAACCAAAGCAGAGAGGAATTTCCAAGTCAAAGATACTTTTTTTACCCCAAGGACATTCCCTGTACAGAGTATGAATACCTGCTTCCAAAAAAATGGAGGTCTGATCCTTTCCCAGAAAAGGATCACAAGCATCCATTGTAAAGGCAAGGGTTAAGTAACCCTAATGTAGGAGGGACCAGTGTCCCCAGTAAGAGATATCAATTCACTTTTAAAAAGGAAAAGAAGGAAAGGAGAGAAATGTCCTTGTTCTGCTCCAGCATTCTTCATGGCCAAGATATAAAGCCTTTGGCTGTACGAACATGTTGCTCAATAACCTGAATATCTGTTAGCTCAGTGCACATTGTAAAAATACTTGTATAATGTTCTTGGGAGCACATTCCCACTCTCATTAAACTAACCCGAATACATTTCAAATTTATACTATGATGACAGTGATGTTGAATAAAGTTATTTTCTTCACTGTGGGGCCTGTGAAGTCACAAATAATGCAGCTGGTTTAGGTGATGGGCAGCCAAGGAACTCAGGGCTGTGTTTGCTCAGAATGAGGTTTGCTGTTAGAAAGAATTTTCCTTTATTCTCTGAGGATGATATAAATTGCTACTATTCCCAATTAACTGTTTCAGTGATGACATCTTTCAGAGAAATAGGCTGGAAGAGGAGAGGAGAAATATATAATGAGTGAGGTTTTTGCCTTTGCTCTGCCCTTTCTATAATGAATAAAATAAGAACGAATAGTGAAGAAGAATAATCCATAAAACTCCCAAATGCAATTGGAAGAGATGCTCCCTCATGCAGAAAACAGCCATCGGTCTGCCTTCTAAAGATGCTTTCAGAAGCACTGGACCTGGTATTTTGAGAGGATGATGCTGGAGACAGAAGGGCCTGGAGCCAGAGTGCAGCCACAGCGTGGAGCAGAGTGGCTGCCCTGAGCAGAGTTCTGGTACCTGAAGGCACTTACTGCAGGCTGTGAACCACAACTTAGGCCATGTCCCCAAAGCTGTCTAAGCTGTGCAGAATAGCTCGGTATCAGGAGCACACCAAGGTATCTTAAGACCCCCTTAGCCCTATTTGTGGAGCTGCAAGTTTCTCAGTTCAGTAAAAATCTGATTTAATGGCATAACCTCTCTGAGAAAGACTCTCCATTTCCCTTTGCCAGCTAAGGCATTGAGTTTACTTGAATCCTTAACTAAAGCTTTCCCCCAGAAAGCACCTGCTGGCCTGAGCATCTCTCCAAGAGTGTTTCTGTCTCTAGACAGACTTGCTTTTTCCTAAAAGGTTATAGAGAAAGTTCCCTGTTTGGGGAACTTAAGAGCTCTGATTCTTGGTACAAGGCAGATTTAACAGCAGCAGATAAACTGGTGACCACCCCTGGCTACCCAAGAGAACTGCTTTGAGGAGAGGCCATGGGAAGCATTGCTCTGCTGCTGGCCAGTTAACCCACAGCCCAGTGCAGAGGGGTGAATTGAAGCCACCAGCCAGGATGCTTGCCTTCTGTTTCCCAGAGAGGAATCCTGAGCCAGCTCTTGTGTCCCTGCTAGGGATTGTTCACTGGTTTTTGAAATTGTGACCTTTATATCACTGTTTTATACTGCAGAATAGCATGCTCTTCACCCATCCAGTAAGAATCGTCCAGCATCTTTGTGTATCAATCTGTTAGGTTATGCCTGCATTTCCCAGCTATTGTTTTAGCAGTCTCCTTCCGGTATTTAAAGACGGGAAATATCTCCTTTAATATCGTCTTCCAGCTTTGAAGCTGTGCTGAACAACAAAGACAGACAAACATTTAATTCTCCCCTAATCCTTTAAATACCTTTACAAGCACATGACGTTCACACGCTGTTAAGACCCTCTCCTGTAGCAGCTGTACATCCTTTAGCTCTGCCTCTAAAGCCTGCAGCTTCAACTGGGGTGGAACAGGAGCCCATGGTACCGTCATCCTGTGATGGCTGTCCTTCTGGGTGGTACAGAGAGGGATGGTTTTCCATGATAAAGCAATCATCTGGATTGAATTGCAGATACGTAATCCTCTCCCAAGCTACTCCTGTTTAGTTTTGTGAAGTGAACAAAGACATCAACTTAGACATGCTCCAGGCTGGATTCGGGTATCTCTGAGAGCTTCTGATCATTCCTGTGATTAGCCAGCCTTGATCTGGTAACTTTAACACAAAAGTGCAAGCACAGAATCAAAATATTTTTTTCAGGAAAGGGAGCTGAAATAGAAGATTTCCTTAACTTCACTCCCAGGAAAACATCTGAAGGAGCAGACATGAGAGTTGGGACACTCACCTCTCTCAAGCCTCCTGCTGTTTTTTTATGGTGTGGGAACAGAGTGGGATTTAAGGAGTTGCCCTTCAGGATGGGGGAGTGGGCTGGGATGCATTGCTGTTCATTTGAATTGGTAAGTATTCATTGACTTAAGCCCCACAAAACAATTTACTTTTTTCCCCCCTTTTCTTCCTGAACATGAAAACTTTTCACTTCTTTTCAATAGTTTTGCTGCCTTTCTGTGAGGACTCACAAAGATAGTTAGTCCATTCCACTGGCTGAAGACAGATAACCACAGCAGTATCATTTCTGACAGCTGCCTAAGCAGGTCCTGAGGACCTTCTGACCCCATACCCTCCTCAGACAGTCCATCCTCATATTATCCTTCCTGTCAAAAAATTCCACCTGGCATCTAACCTGAAGCCATGATTTCTTGGCCTGTAGAGATCATCATGGAAAATAACCAATCTTTTCCCCTGGCAGCAATGATATATCCATTCAAAAAATCTCTTTCCTATTCCCACTCAAACCTCCTCTTCTTCAGGCTAAACAACATTCTTTTCTATATATTTTCTAGACTTCTGTTCATTTGCATTGCTTATTTCTTCCTGGGCTACATCATATTACCAGGGTGGCACTATTCTACAAGCTAAAATCTGAGGGCCAGACATCATCATGTAGATCAATGTAGGCATGGGAGCCAAGCTTTGGGCTCCTTATCAAAAATCTTGCCTTTTATCAAAGGCTGTAAAAGCCTGGTGAAAGCATTCTCAGATGAAAGCTTAGATAATTTAATAGAAAGTAGCATTTCTGGAGCTAATCTGTCATCCAAGTGCACAGCTACGCTGTGCCACAGTGTTGGTGGCCATTGGGAAGTTTTTCTTTATTGCACACTCTCGCTTGCTGAAAGCTAAAACTGATCTAATAGCAGGAGGCTTTGGAGGCACAGTAAAGTGTATAAAAAAGACTCAATTTTAAATTTTTTTTAAAAAGAAAACCAAAAGAGGAAGACAAAATAGGCCACTACTGAGGGTTAAAAAGACAGATATAACAAAAGAATATTTCTGAGGTTTTGTGCTGTTTTGTGCATTTGAGTCACTTCTAAAAAGACTATATTCAATGTTGAGAAACTAATGAAATGTTCTTCGTGAACAGTTTTTAAAATTCCTTTTTCAAAAATGATTTACTTCTTTAAACAGCACTGTCTTGTTAGCTGTTGAAAGCTTCTCTTTGTAACCTTCTGAAGCACCCCAGATATTTTCTATGAGAAGGATTTAAACTGCCCAGCATAAACAGATGGTCTATCGGTATTTGTATGTCAGAAGCTAGCAGTTTATATGGTAGAACACACTAGACTAAGTTTTTGGCATTGGAGGGAACCTTAATGAATAAGATGATCAAGGGATGGGTTTACTCCAGTAAGAGCCACACAATTAATCAAGACCAGTGTGGCATGTAATAGCATAAAGATGCCCTGTAACTATGGGCAAACTCCTTTGGTTAGTGAGTTGTTGCTTAAGTGAAGGGAGAAGGTGGCTTTCAGGGAGTGTTATGCATGAAATCCTGATTTTAGCTGTACTAATGCAAGTTAACTTGCTGCTCACATGTGAGCGGGGATACCACATAGCCCTGCAGCTTTGATCAGCTTTTTGGAAACACACATGAGGTTCCTACCTCTGCTGTAGACATCCTGTGAGCCTGGTTATGCAACAGATCAAGGCTAACATGTTCACACTGAGGAAATCAGTGAGAGTACAACGGGTTTCTTTACACTGATTTTAATTTGCTGTAGAGTTAGGTTATTCATAGAGGTACTATAAATAACATTATGCTGGCTAGAAGTCTTGTTGAAGGACTGTGGGGTTGTGTTTCCCACTGATTCACTTATTAAATGCCTTTCACATTGTCCCCCCCCCACTTTTCCTAGCCCCTAGCCCTGGCCGCTCCCTCGGGCTCTCCCAATTGGTTCCTGTACCCCAACTCCGCCCATGTACCGCTCCTGGGCCCCTGAGAAAACCCCCCTGTGCCCCGATCACCAGGTCTCTCTGCCTCTGGGGATTGCAGGGACAAGAGGTAACATTAAGAGTCCTCTGAGGCCACTGTGAGGTCCCTTCTCTGCCTCCTTTGCCATCGCTGTGTTGTAGAGCCCAGCTAGCCGGAGCAGGAGCTCAGGGAAGTCCAAAAGGACTATGGGAGGGCAAAATGGTCACTCTGGCCTAAGCAGCCCAGCTGTGCTCTCCAGGAAAGCTGCAGCTTGCTAAACCAAACCTAGCACTGCAACAAAGGACAAGTAACATGGAAAAAAACCACAATCCTTAAGAGAAGAAGGAGCTCAAAAAAGGAATAAACCATCATTGGCAAAGCTGTTGTGTAGATTCACAAGGGTTATATTGCCCAATGCATGTATTTTTAGACATTCTTCAGTATTTACCTTAAAGACATTGCTAAATTTGAGGAATCAAATAATATGGCATGTGCACTCTGACATATTTCTCTTTTTAAAAACTGCACTTCGGGAAAACTCATCAGTTTCCTTCTCTAATAAATTTGAAGAGATGCAGCCAAATTACCGTATGTTTTTCCTTGAAAAAGTTAGATGTCTTTCACTGATGGAAATTTCATTGATATATGAATTTTATTCATAAATTAACTTGACTGTTATGTGTGCCCACTTGTTCATGAAATCAGCTTATGGAACTAATCCTATAGGCCACATCTACAAGAAGGAGCTTTCCATATCAGATCCTTAAACAATACCAAAATAATTTCTAATAAATACTTCTCAGCAGCTGGTACTCTAGGACCTCTTCGAGAACTAATTTAATTTTTAAAAAAATGTTTCAGCCTCTAGATTTGAGCTTCCCTGTTGTACTTAGAGGCCAGGTAAGCACAAAAGGCCATTTGAATACATTCCCTGGTTTTATCTTCACCATGACCCTCCAACATAATGGTATCAAGGACAAACCCTGCCCTTACATGATGTTCATTGACCTTCACAACAACCAGGAACTTTACCTTTCATCTCAAATTGATATTGAGGGGTAGGTTTTGCCACCAGGTCTGTTAACTTCAACAGGAGCTGCATGGCTGCACCTACACTCAGCATTTCACCCAAACACTTAACAGCCCCACAGGATTTTCCCAATATTCCTGGGCAAGAAGGATAAAACAGAGCAACTGTGTCCTGTCAAACAAGGCAGACCAGTCAGCCAGAGTGAAAACATGCCAGGCAGCCTTCCAAAAAAATGTAGATAGAGCATCTTTGTTGTCTGAAGCCATGTACAGGAATGCACGACATGTCTGGGGAGAGAGAGCTGCTCACCTGGCACATGGCAGCGCAGCCAAGTGGGGCTTTATCCCTGCTGCTCTGGGAGGCTCAGGCTGCCTCTGCCACTGCTCGTCCTGAGGATGCTGGAGCAGCTCATCTGACCTTGGTACCCAGGCACACAGCACTCCACCAACACGAAGATCCATGTGTCCACCCACAAAGGCCGTCAAAGGCCGTCGCTTGCTGGGTGCTTGCTCTTCAGCACACAGGAGGCTGAGTCATTACAGGAAAAACAATCATTTAAGCTTCAGCTTTTTTAAAGGAGCTCCTTGCAATGAAAATGCCAGTTTGCCAAATGCTACTTCAGGCTGAGTTTCTTTTGTTTGCTTTGGTCTTGTGGGTTTTGTTGTTGTTTGTTTGTTTGTTAGTTATGTTGTTGTTGTTGGGTTAATTTGGTTTGGCTTTGTTTTTGGTTTTCTAAAGCCTAGATTTCTAAGTCCTAATCAACCTGCTTTTTCAGCTTGCCTGACCTTTTCTGGAGCATATGCCCTTCAACATGCAAGTCCTCCAGTATGACAGTAACTTGTGGCTGAGCTAGTTTGTAACAATTTTGTGAACAAGAAATGGATGAAATTATTTTTGTATTTTATTTATAAAGATACTTGGGCTATGATTTGGAATTCTAGTAAAGAGGGTCTGTTAAAGTGGTTTGCATGACCCAGAATGCCTAATTTAAAAATTAGGATGAAGTAAGATTTTACCATGGTTGAAACTTTTATTGTGGGAGGAGGAATCCTGTCCATGTCATCCCTGTTCCTGCAGCTGCCAGGCCTCCATGCTGCCGTGGGAGGGAGCAGCGCTCCTGGCTGTGCTGCCCGAGCTGGTAGTGGTTCCCACCAAGTGATTTGGATGCAGTGGGAAAGGTCAGACCTCGCCTGGGCCTGGTGCAATTCCTGCTGTGCTGCATCTGGCCAGGCAGGGAAAATATTCAGTGCCACTCATATCTCACACCCCCTCCATGTGGTCTCGCTGGCTACATCTCCCTGGGCATAGGAGACAGGTCTGGGGACATTTTCTGGTTTGGATGCCATGTGGTGCAGGGTGACTTGTGTTTTATACTGCCTTATCCCTCTTGTCCTGCATCCACAGTAGGAACGGCTTTTGATCGGGGGACCTCTAGGAGGGTGGTCATGGCACTCAAGCACTACCAGGGACTCAGAGCCTGGCTGCACAGACAGCCACGCTCCAGGGACAGGTCCCAGGCTGCAGAGGTATCTTCTGCAGGTGGGCAGCAGCCCTGCCTGAGGCTCCCACATCCTGCCTGCCTTGCCTTTTGCCTTTACAGCTGAGATAGACAAAGTGACACCTTTAGGGCATGAGTTTCTTGATCTGTTTCAGATTTACCTTTGGGTGAGTGGCACTGTGCCTTATTTTCCCCCTTGAGTGCAAGGGAAGCACTTTCTACCACCTGTGCTGGAAATGTTGAAGTGAGGAGAGAGCCACACACCTCCTGGGCACCTCCTCACTTCAGCATGTCCACCCAGGATGGGGAGTACGGGCACAGCCAGTGCAGTGGGACACTGGGCATCTGCCAACATCCTCCCCCATCCCTCCTGTGAAAGCACCAGATGCCAGGGAAGGACAAATGAGCCATTTGTGGATAGGAGTCAGCTACAATGGAGGGACCGAGCAACATTAGCAAAAAAACCCTGGGAAGGCACCAGCCAGCAGAAGTGGTGTTGTGAGGGGCACCGAGGGAGATGCCTTCCTGCTTACCCTGTAGGGAAAGGTGAGTAGAGAGGGACTAAAAGGGTGGATGTACTGGATGGCAGTCCCTCATCATCTCCACCAGCAGCGAAGCAGTTAAGATGTGGGGTGCCCTTTTTTTTCCCTATCTGAAAATAGCACAAGGCAGCCTTTGAGCACAGGCGGTGATGTGCTGACATTTGTCCCTTTGGAACATCCCCTCCACCACCCCTTCTGCTCAGTTCATGGGGCAGGAAGAGCCGCCCACTTGGAGATGGAGCCCGGAAAGCCTCTCGAGGAACAGGACACTTCCTCGGGGCTGACCTTCTAAAAATAGCCTGGTAGGGATGAATACTTGTGTAAAACAGCCCACAACCCAACGCCATGTGGTACACGCTGGAATCTCTTCAGGCTGGAATCTCTTTAGGCTGGAATGAGGTGTAATGTGGAGGAGGCAAGGAGGAAGGGAGAAGCCAGTTGTCTGATGTCTGGTTTCTCATTAGGGGTCTCTGATAGTGAGGGGAGTGGGGCAGATATCTCCAGGGTATGATCCAGGGCGGGGCATGGGCTTGGGAACCTGGCCAGACCTCTTGGGGTAACTAACTCTTGGCAGTGCACAGTTCTCTGCTTTAACTTTTGCAGGATCCCAGAGCAAATTGTTCTGCTGCAAGATTACATCAACCCATTCACCAGGAGCTAAAATAGCATTTTTTGTGGACCATTATTTGTTAACCCTTGCTGGTAATGAAGTCATGTCTTCAGTCAGTAGGAAAACATCACAGCTCTCTGGCAAAGAGGCAGACTGAGCTCCTGGAAGCTGCCAGATGTTCATTTTTCTCAACCCCCCCTCCTAAAATATCACCGTAATTTTAGTTTACTCAGATGAATGAGCAGTTGACTAAACAGACATTCAATATAAAATTCATAGTAAGAAAAGAGACACTTGGGATAATTTTGATTGATTTACTTGGCAGAGTTTTGATAGCTACTGAAAAACATACTATTCATGTTTAGGTGAAAAATAAATGGAGTCAAATAAGTGTCACTGCATAGTACTAGGAGGTATATACAGCCACATGTAAAAATGCATAAACACAAACATTTCTGTACAGCAACTTTTCTTTTCAGTCTGTATAGAGAAACACTGGTTTATAATATGGGGAAAATATAAAGCAGACATACATGCAACAAGGACATGACAGTTACATAGGTCCCACCTGCCTCCCAACAGCTGAAATAACAATAATAACAATAATAATAATAATAATAATAATAATAATAAAAGCCTTTTTTGGGGAAAAAACTTGAAACCTGGAATGTTTTCATATTGAGGTTTCCAGAGAGCTTCAGATGTGAAACATATCTGAAGGTGATTTAAAGGCTTGATTCAAAGCCCTGTGAAGGCAATGGAAAGATTCCATTGGTTTCAGTGAGCTTGGGGTCAGACCCAGCTATTTTACCATGATCCCATTCTGCCCTCCCCCAAAACCCAAAATTGAAATCTGCAGATAAAAATAAACAATCATATCATACAAAACTTTGTATATAGAATACAAAAGGTAACAGTTGACTTTTTGTATAAAATACAACTTTTTGATAGCATATTTATTTCACATATGTATAAATATAACCCAAATAATATGATTTTTATTATTCCTACCAAAATATTATTACTTTTTGTTGTTGTTTTTACAAAAGTTTACAAACAAATAATTCTTTATATTTACAACCCAATACTGTGAAGAGTGCCCAGTCAATGATGAAAAATAGACTTTAAGGGTAGTGCACTTAGCCATTGCAAAGAAAGAAAAAAAAGACACTAGCTCCATTCAGATACAAATGTTCTGAAGAAATGATACTGGATTCAAGTTTTGGTTGCAAGAGTCTTTCACAAGCTTGCATTTCAAATGCATCAGGCATATATTTACAGGACTGGAAATGGCCTCTACCTTTTTTGAATTTACTTCAGACAGGATGTAATTTTGCTCCCAGGGATGGCAATCACAGCCCAGTGTCTTTTGCACTCCTGGCTGAGGCCGACAGGACAGCACTCAGCATTGAGTCCACCACTGCATGATATCAAAGAACCATAGAATCATAGAATATCCTGAGTTGGAAGGGACCCGCAAGAATCATTGAGTCCGACTCCTGACTCCTTGGGACCAGCTCCTCAGCTGAACAATTTTTTTACATCATTTGAGGATCTGGAAATCAGTCTGGTCTCAATACAGAAAGCAGTGGTGGCTTTTTCAATGGCATGTGAAGGTAGATGAAATTACCAGACTTCAGTGCCCATTGCTCATGGTGGTACTAACTCAGCCTTGGCCTCAGCGGCATCCATCGCAGCCATCTCTTCCTACTAGAGCGCTGGCAGTCACTGCTGACGTGCTCGTGGACAGGGGGTGTGTGAGGCAGATGAGCCAATCTTCCTTCCACTTGAAACTCATGCAGCTACTACTTCAGTCTAGTTTTGCACGATCTATACGGACACACTTGTTAGATCGCATCTGTATCTCTCCAAACTTAGGTGGGACCCCAGTGGCCTGAGCTGAAAAGCTCTTCAAAGACTTGGAAAAACTTCTACTGACATATCAAAGGGACTGCATACACCCCAGCCAAAACTGGGGAGAAAAGGAAGCTTTCTGGGCAGCTGAGTCACCACGTTACACAATGCAGGGGTGTGCAGTGATCACTAGCTGGGTTGGCAGAAGGGACTCTTCAGCAGGCTTTCTTGTCCCTCTTCATTCTCTGGGATTGAACAGCCTCAACTGGCATATCTAACTAAATGCCCATGTTACACCTTTTGTGGAGGTGCTGGTGCTCATTTGTGTGACGATGCTTCTTGAAACATCTTGAAAAATTGCGCCCATTTGAAATGACAGGGTGAAATGACTGGAAAAGCCTTATTAAAACCTCTTGCAAGAAGTAGGTCAGATACATGCAGAGGCTATTGTCAAATAGTCTACTCATCCCACTGCCACTAACAAGGATGAATAAAGCACTTGCAGGGGCAGAGCAATGCCTCTTGGCACCAAGGCATGTGAATGTAGGCATTGTATTCCTTTGCCACATCTACTTTTAGCTAATTCAGAGGAGGCTGTGAAACACATCGCACCACATAATTTTAAAGAACAGCATTTTCATTTGAATTGCAAGATCTGTTCCCATCCATGAATCCTGTCTGAGTCACTGTGGAACTGCATTATAGTGACATAGCCTACTTTTCTGATGCCCTTACTGACCAAGTCTATAGCAAAAAATTTAATATAGTCAAGACTATTCCCTGGCAGGTGTGGGACAGCCTGTATCCTTACTGCTCTGCTCTGTTAGCCTTCAAGGCAAGGTGGCTGCAAACTGCCTATGGGAATGGTCCTTGCCCCAGGATATCTTTCTAGCCTAGTGATGCACAGAAATTGCTCAGGGCAATATTAGCTGGGCCATTCCCAAACCCAGAACAGATGATCGAGTCCAGTGCCCAGAAATAATCCCCAGAACTGTGTCACGTACAAGCACAGATGTGGCTGAGTGGAGCCTTCTACTGAGAGTTATAATTGATGTGCATGCTAGTTTCAGTGGCAGAGCCCCTTGTACTGCTGACAGAGGCTATGGGGACCTGGGCCATCAACAGAACTCTTTCAACTCCCCCCATATGGCAAAGGAGAAAACAGGATGGAACCAAAATGCTGTGCAATCAAAATGGCAGCTTCTCCCCAGGCAGATGATGGCATTTTGTCTGGGCTAAACCTGTTTGAGAGAAGAAGATCAGACTGAACTGCCTGATTGATATTCGCCATGACTTGAGATGAAAATGAGGACAGTGGCTTAGCTGAGCCACTTCAGGTATTTGCCCTCCTCTAAGCTGGACTGGGAAAGTCAGTGAGGGGCAAATCATGAGCACCCTTCTCACTCAAGTTTCTATTAAGTCGCTGGAGTCCCTGGGGTAGGGAAAGGTGGCAAAGTGAGGATCCTGAGCTTTGGTAGTAGTTCATCTCGTTTCCCTCAATACCCAGAATGATGGTGCTGCTGGCAGGACAGCAGCATCCTCTAATACTCACTGCAAGCTCTGATGAAAGGGAGCACACCAATGCTAGAGCACACTGAATAACATGCTGGATGATCTGTTTCCTTCTTCCCTTGGATGAGACCACTTACCCTGCTGTGTGCTACAAAAGGTACAGGGTTTGTAACAAAATCATTGGGAAAGCAAATGTAAGTTTGTACTGTGCAGAAGTAAACAGTTTTTGTAATGCCATGAGATTTACACAGGGCTTGATGCTGTCAGGGCTGAGCAGTCCCAAGGAAGTTAAGGGCTGTGAACACGATGACTGAAGAGCTCTGGACCACTTGGGGTCTTACTTGCACTCAGAGAAATGATGTTCCACAGCCCATACCACTGTCTGGTGCTTCCATGTGTGGAAAGCTGAACACGTTTTTTCCTGCAGACCCTGTGAGAAGAACTGATGAGTTTGCAATGGGCCAGGCACAGGTGTGGGGAACAGACCCTTCACATGTTTTCACTCCTTTGTGGCAGGCAGGAATATGACTTATGCTGTCACTTCAGTTTTGTTCCTAGAGCTAGTCTTCAAACAGGGCAGTTGCCCTATGTTGTATTTTAGAGGACAGCCCAGTTACTGGAGTGTAAATTAATAAAGCAGGTTGTTGGCATCTAAAGAGAAAGCTAATGTCCTTGCTGCCTCTTCATCTGGCTCCCCCTTGGTACTGTCACTTATGAGTGGTTCCCTAAAATTTCATCGAGGTTGATGTCTTTCATCCAGTCATCGTTACCAGGTTCTGTTTTCAGTAAAGAATCTATAAAATCCGAGTCACTGTTGAGCGCAGGTCCTATACTGTCACCTTGCTGGTTCAGAAAGTCAAACGCTAGGTCATTACCATGGTCACTTCCTTGGTAAGCCCGGGAGGTTTGGTTGGTAGTTGTGAAACCGGTTGATGGCAGAGATGATGGTGGTGTCATGCTTGTTCCTGGCTGATTCAAGGTAGGCACAGTCTGTCCTCTCAGCTGGTTGGGTCTTATGCTGAGCCCTCGTAGTGAGCCAGCAGATTGTCCATTTAGAGTCTGGTGCATTTGGTTTAGAGGGGGCCTCATTTGGACTCCCGCTGTTAACTGGTTAGGAGGTGCCAATGCACGCTGAGGAAAATGCTGGTTGCCTACATTGCGTTGCAAAGACTGGTTAGGGTATGGAGTGCCCGTGGGGAAACGGACCCCTGCAGGTTTCAGTGCATCCTGCTGCTTCACTGCAGCCTCTTGTGGGGCCCAGTTCTGGGCACTGGCAGTAGCTGTGATCATCACATTGGCAGGCCGTTGAGCAGGGATACCTGTCGCTCCATGGGTCAAGCTTGGCCTTATTTGCTGAGAGTTGACCACCGACCCCGTCCCAAAAGCCGCCCCATTGCTTCCCTGTGTCATGGTTTGCTGCCGGGACACCATGGGGTTATTCTGACTGGGCAGAACTTGATTTTGGTTTCTGTGTGGCTGCATTTGGTTCATTCCTGAAGTCACATTGTATGTGCTTGGTTGGTTGCAAGGGAGGTTCCCATAGCAGCCCATACTCCGAGCAGCAGGAACAGAAGGCATCCGGGTTCCAGCAGGGGTGGACATGAGGCTGGAGCTCTGGGGCATGATGCTATGAGTTGAAATTGGGTTGGATAAGGACATGTTGCTAGAGCTCATGCTCACAGCTGGTGAACCACCTGGAAAGGAGAAAACAGAAGTGTTACAACAAGCATGAGTGCATCAATGTGTGGTGCCATTCAAATACGGCTCAAAAATGCAGTTTTCTATGAGCAGAGTTTCTTGAAGAGACACTTTGCTCTTAAGAGGACTTAGAAGAACTTGCTAAAGGCCTTGAAGATGCCTATCATCCAAAAGGTGGTTTGGCCTATCCTAAGCCACTTGTGATCTTTCCATCCCTTCAGAGGAGAGCACCATGAGCCAAAAGTGGTGCTCATTGTAAGAGAAATATTGGAGCAAGGCAAGACTGAATTAATCCCTGAGAGACTGGTTTTTTAAACACAGCCAGTGTAGATGGCACTGTGGAAAACACTCTCTGCACACTATCAGCTGCTCCAAAGCTTAATTCCCTTTGCTACTGTTGGTTCCAGTACAAACCCTACAAGAAGCACGGCCCGAAGAAGCCAGGTGAAGGCAAATGAAAGATGTTTCTTCACACAATGTGTGGGTCAGCCGAGGAAATCTGTGCCACATGGCACAGTACAAGCTAAATTCTCATACCTCTTTGAGTGGCCCCCAAAGTGTGAGAAAAACTGTCAAATGAGCTTGCTACCAAGATATCACTGCATTTCAGGAATTCCCTGAGCCTTTCCCAGAAGAGGAACGAGGAGATTTGCTATATCATAGGATGCAACTAATAGCAATTGTTGGGCATGAGACACTGCCTTGGTTTGATCCTTTGTACATATGGCAAAACCAGGTGGAATTTGACTTACTTTGAGTTAATCATCAAATCTTATTATATATGGGTCTGTGTGATTAATTTTATTAGTTGGTCCATCATCAGTTCCTTCCTACTACACAGGTGCTTCAAGACTGTGTCATGCTTGCAGCATTCTCCAAATACTTGAGTCTCACTGTGTGGCATGTTTTCCAGTCCTTTGGAGCTCCTTTCAGAACGTGACAGTTTTTGACATTCAGTTTCAGAGCTGTACATCATAGCTGGTCACAGTAATAACTTTTGAACATCTCCAATATGGATGTAAAGTAAGCTCTATTTTTCCAGTTCAGCATCATCTCAGACAATGTTATATGTCTGGTTTCAATCACACGGCCTGCTCATGGTGATACCTGGAGACCTGTCAGCCACTTCCTTTTGAGCTATGTTCATTTTGTGTCACTCAGGTTTCTTAACCAAAATAGGCACTGAGAAGTCAGATGCTTTAAAGGACATAATCTGAACAAGTATTGCCTTTTAAGTTGTGGTTTCATTGAAACAGACACCATGCAAGTTTGAAAAGATTCTTCTAACATCAGCCCATGTTGCTTGAAATTAATTAAATCTTCTTCTTCCTAAATTCTTTATTATTTGGGCTGCATCTGCTCCCCAGTAGTTTTGCTGAGCTCTGCATTAGGCTACTATGGCTGCAATTACCTAGTTAGTCTTTTAATTTTTATCATGGCATTAGCAGTCTCCCTTGGCGTTTCAATACTAAGTAAAAAGTGACACTAAGAATCTGGAGAACCTCTCAGCCAGCTCTTTTAAAACTCTTTAAGACAAATCATGTGCATACATATTTAAAAAGTCTATGTTTAGGAACAGCTGTTTAATATACTGTTCCTGTTGAAATTTCACCATAATGATGTTCAGCTCCCACAGACTGGAACCAAAGAAAAAATTATATATTTCTGTGTTTTCTGCATTATTTTTATACATATGCAACTTCCATTTAGTAATGGATGCAAAGAATTAATTTTTTTCCTTAAGGAGTTAAAAAATAACTCTTCCCAAATCATTATTACCACTGAGTGTGACTCCACAACCAGAGTGCTTGTTCCAAATCAATATAAACATAGATACATAAATTAAGAAGCTCCCCCTATCCTGGAAGGAAGCCTGTTCCACAAACAGGCTCTAAGTGGGAGACACTTGACTGTAGAGGATCTAATTAGCCTAACTGTGTTGTCCTAACTTAAGCACCTAGATTCAGTCCCTGTGCTGGGCAGCCCCTGGGACAGGATATGCTATGGGGAGTCCACCTGGTTTTATCCCAACAGGGACAATCAAATTCCCACAATCAGTGCTCAGCTGGCAACCACATGATTAGCCCCATCTTCGGCTTTGCTGGTGGGCTGTGCGTTTTTGGAACTACTGTAACGTCTCCTATGAAGACAGGCTGACAGAGTTGGCGTAGTTAAGTCAGGAGAAGAGAAGGCTCTGAGGTGACCTAGTACTTTCCAGTACCTGAAGGAGGCTACAAGAGAGATAGAGAGGGACTTTTTACAAGGATATGCAGTGACAGGACAAGGGGGAATGACTTTAAATTGACAGAGGATAGTTTTATATTAGATATAGGGAAGAAATTTACTCAGGGATGGTGAGACACTGGACTAGTGAAGAAGTTGTGAATATCCCATCCCTGCAGGTATTCAAGACCAGGTTGGTTGGGGCTCTGAGCAACCTGGTCCAGTGACAGGTGTCCCTTCCCATGGCAGAAGGTTTGGAACTAGATGATCTTTAAGGTCCCTTCTAACCCAAACCTTTCTGTGATTTTGTGATCTTTTTGCAGGGGTGACAGGGATGGGGCCCTGATTGTTTGCTCTCTTATGCCCATGTCAAAGAGGAGGAACAGTACAGAATTCAGTGGCGTTTCAAAAGATCTGGAACAGCAAGCTGGGGAGAGATGGTTCTCAGCCTCCAGCTGAACTACAAGTTTGTCGAGTCACTTCATTGCCACTGGGATGAAGCCCCTCCTGGGGTGATCCTGCCAGCTGTTGAGCAGACCCCAGGGCTACCATCGCACTGCTCCTGCAAATGCTACACTTTTTAAAGAACACAACTGTTTGGTAAGGGGTTGTACTTGTTGCCAAAAGACAAAGCTTCCTCTTTCTTTGTTTTGCTATTTTTATGCTTTTATTTTTAATGCAAGTATTTTCCATTCTTATTTCTTCCAGATGGGAAGAAATGCCTTCCCCAGAAGCACTGTGTACAGCAGCTGGGCACCCCAGGCTACAGCAATTTGGAGAAACAGCTTCCCTACCTGATTCACTTGCTCTTTTCTTGGGGGTTTCCTGCCACGGCATGGCACTTTGGGGAAAAGTATAGAGAAATAAAATACTTAACCAAGTTTCTCCAGTCTGTGTGATTTTATTTAGCTTTTTGTTTCTTCTTCCCTGATCTGAGCAAAGCTATTCCCAGAAAAAGGGAACAGTTTCCCTACTGTAACTCCCTTATGCAAGAGTTTCCTAATCACTCCATCTGGTAGCTTTGCTGGAAGCTCCCAGAACAGCCCTTTCTCCCAGGCTTGCCTGAAAGGCTGCTGTCCTCCTGGGGTTCACTCAGCAGGGACTTGAGATTGGAATGGACAAGTGCTGCCATTCCCACATGTTTCAAACCCAGGAGATGGGACTCCAAATACCACAAGACTGGCAAAGAGTCCATCAGATTAACAACATGAGCTGCCACATAACAGTGGTGATCCACTCACTTTGGAGCCTTTCACAGATGTGGCTGCACTCACTTCCATTTTCTCTCTCAGACTAGAAATTGATTGTTTTTAAGTAAAAGCCAAGAGTCTCAGTTAATCATTTGATTCCAGGAACAAACCTTTAAAAACCACACCAAATCACAAGATTCTCCAGCAAACTCCTGGGGTTGCCAAAGCATTTTTTTTGGGAGTACAGGAGGTACCAAGCCAGTGAGCAGGGCCCTCACCATGGGCTATTACACTGGGATGTTAGAGCCAACTTACTGGAGAAGATTAACACCCAGGTGCATTAGAAAGCAGCAGTTTCCAGCAGCAGTTTCCAGGTTGCAGCAAGCTTATCACTGCTAGAACTTGTAAGCAGAGCAAAGGAGTGCATGAATGCTGCCTGGGCAGCTCAACCTGGCCCATCCCTCAGAGCCGGGCTGGGGGTCCTGCAGAGCCAGCATACTGGGTGGAGGGGTGGTATGTGGGTATGCTGAACTTCAGAGCTCATTAAAATTGTGATAGAAGCTGAAAAAGTTTTGCTACAAAGGACTGGTAAGAAGGAAAGACTCAGATCACTGGCTGAATCTGTAGAGCCACCAGTTATGGAAGGAAAAAAAAAACCCCATATTTTTTTCCTTAGAATGTTGCATACAAAAATATGCTAGAAGGCAAAGGATCCTTTTTATACTTACATGCACAGACACTTTTGCAGCATAAAGAACATCCTTTGGTCCCATCTGCTGCATTTTCCCTAGCTCCTCTCTCTCCTCAGCATCTCTTCCTTACTTTGCCTTTGTTCTCTGAGTGGCCTTCAGCAAATCAGCAAGGTGAACAGTATGAAAGGCCAAACAAGCAATCCTATGCTTCAAAAACTAGACTCACCAAGGAGACCAGGGCACAAGAGCTGAAGCAAAGGACTAGCCCTGAAGTATTGGGCATTTCCTGCCCTGGGCAGTTCTGGCAGAAAGCAAGAGCTTTTACTCTACTGTTTGACTGATCTGTTGAAATGCTGCTTGTAGAGCAGCACTAAGGCCACAACCACAGCATATTAAACAGACCAAAAGTGCCACCCATGATGGTGCCATGCGAGGTACTTCAACATCTGTATGAGTGTCCTCACACTGTATGTGAACTGCTGTTTGAAGGGAGGGCTGGTCCTTATCTCAGTCTCTGAACCAAGATGCACCGCACACATGAGAGAAGCATCTGAACGCAGTGAGGTT
This sequence comes from Coloeus monedula, assembly GCF_965178545.1. Classification (NCBI taxonomy): domain Eukaryota; kingdom Metazoa; phylum Chordata; class Aves; order Passeriformes; family Corvidae; genus Coloeus; species Coloeus monedula. The sequence goes on from NC_138783.1 coordinate 39,118,753, forward strand.
GCATAGTCAAGAAGACATCTCTGCATCACATATTTGGGTGCACATCTGCTCCAGATAGTGCTAACAGGAGGGGTACCAACCCCTCCTTGCCCCTATCTGAGAGGGGCAATATCAGCCTGGATGAAGCACCAGATCATACACCAGCACTTCTCAGTGGTGCAGGACAGTAAGGTAAATAGCACAGGAGAGCAGCAGCCACCACCTACTGCCTCTGCAGTGATGGAAATAGATGTCCAGAAAATCATGCCCCAGAAAATCATACCCCATGCATGCACGGCTCTTATGGGTGGTCTTCCAGCTGGAAGGAAGGAAGAAAGGAAAGAGTTTAATTGAGCCCATGGGCACTTACCAGAATATTGGTTTGCTTGTTGCATGTTGACCACATTCCTTCTTTGGTCTTTATAATCTGGTGGTGGTCTTGTCAAGTGTCTGTTCAGCTGGTCTTGTGGAGTTACTTTCTCCTAGAGGATTAGAGTAGAAGTACATTAATTTGCTTTTCTTTATGCTTTCCTGGCTCTGTGTTTTGCCCATCTCTTTCTTTTTCTCAGTATGTACAAAACTGAAGTATTTCTTCTGTTCACCCTGTCTGGTCCACAGGACAGCCACCTGTGAAACTGTGCCATCACCTACTGACATCTATATGGAAATCTTTTTGCTGTTTGCATTGTGTTTGAGTCTGGTTCAACTTTCCTCTCAGCCTCTGAGAACAATGGCCATATCTGCACTGCAGTACAAAGTGTTTTCCAATTTCACCCTGTGATCCCCATCCCCAGCCATGATCATCCCTCCCTCACTCTATCTTCCTACACTGGAGGGGCAACCACAAAACCCAGCAAAATCCTTGCTTTGTGCTCCCCCCCAGCTCTCCTCCATAGGGATACCAGCAGGACACATGGTTTAGCAAGGATGGTGCTGGGCTGGCTGTTTTCATGCCACTCAACATTGCCCTGTACTTCCCTGTACGTGTACGTGGTGCTGTCTTTTCTCTTACATTGGGAGTACAAGAACTGGGGCAAGGACAGCAAGGAAAGATTGCAGAAAAAAAAATATTAGTTGGGGAGATTTTTTTTCATTTTGAGCTTACAGGGATGTGTCTCTAGTGAGAGTAAGATAAAAATCCAGGTCCTTGAACTGAAATCTGACTAACTGCCCTGTGCTCATAAAGATCTGGAAAGAGCGGGCACCAGAGTCACTGCCAAATCTCTCATCAGCATCAATGTGATTTGATGCCTCCAGAGTGCTGCTGCTCACCCACGAGCAATGGCTCCTTGGGATATGTGCCCCCATGGCAGGAAACTGTGAGTTTGGTGCACACTTTCGGTGGGCAGCTGCTGGGACAGCTTCACACCTCCTCTGCAACACGCACAGCCCTTGTGCTCAGCTGCCAGAATGGCAAACCAGAGTGTCAATGTGAAAGAGTCAGGCCCTGGCTGGGGATGCAAGTCCATTGGAGAAATTTGGGGATAATCTGCCTGAAAACAGCATGCAAATGGACCTTCTAGTGAAAAATCTGTATTTTCTTCTCCCAGGAGCACTTAAAAACACTGGGAGAAGAGCCTATCTTGTGTTTTTTAGACATTTCCACAATTCATGATGGGAATGAGGCGTCTGATTAAGATTTGTAAGGCTTGTTTTTATATCTTGCTCAACCTGAATCCTCATGAAGAAGAGTGACTCCCAGGAAATCCCTGCAATCCATGTAAGAACTGTAGGCAAGCTTTATGTATGTTTCTATGTACACAATACAAAAGCAAAGCCAAGCTGATCAAATTTCCATTTTATTTAAGAGAAGCTATTTGAGAAATTAAGTTTTTGTTCTGCTAAAAATTCTGACAGAAAACTGCAGCACAGAGAGCTGACTTGAAACTTCTTTTTTCCTCTGCATAAATCGAAAAGTCAAGAAATATTTCCCTTACAGAATCCCCCATGTCTCCTAAAATGACCAGAAACTCCTAACCAATCTTTCAGATACCAAAGGAGAGAGAAGAACTGGCTACAGATATCTAGAAATGCAAAAATAAAAACAGAGAAAGTAGGACTCATATACAATCCCAGCCAAGCACACAAACTTGTGCTGAACCCCAAAATCAAGGTACCTGATCCTTGTTCACACACAGGCATTTTACACCATGCTGCCTGGGTCACAGAGCCTGGAAGTCAGCTTTCCTCTGAGGCCAAAGTAGCATAGCAGTGCACCTTGGTTTACCTTGCAAAGAAAACCATGGATAATATTCATATGCCTCAAAAGTGAGCATATGTTTGGTCTGTTCTTGTAATGAAACTGCAGTAGCTTGGACACTTGAGTTGTTTCACATAGACTGTAGAGGGTTTCAAAAAGGCTTAGAAAAGTGCTGAAAAATATAAGGTGCACTCTGAAGTTCTAGGCATTGCCAAAATGACCTTGAAGTTTTGGGGGGCTTTCTTGTCCCTGTCTTAGCTTTCTTTTCTATTGTTTTTGTGACAATATTTTCCATGTAAAATAAGGAATTAGTAAACTTACAGCTTCTGCCAACATCTGCTGCTGTAGAAGGAGCTGTTTTTGCTCCATCATTTGCCGTTGCAGAGCCTGTTTCTTTTCCATCAGCTGCTGATTCAACAATGATTGCTGGGATGAGTTCATGTAACCACTTCCAGTGTTTGGATTTGAGCAAGAACTGGAGCTTGGAGTGGGGCCAGCTCCCTGGCCTACCACAGAGTGTTGTTCCTGAAACAGAAGAAATGGCTCGTGAAGGATGAAAATAATAACAAGCATCAAGAAAAGGAAATAATCCTTTCAGAACACAGCCCACAGACTCTCAGGACAAGTGACTGATACAAAGGCTTTGACAAAGTAAGAAGGGGATTGAGTAACTTCAGCCCTTAGGAAAGACTCTGAAAATGTGCCAGGTGGTTCTAGTGGAAAACCTCAATATTGTACCAGGAGCTTGGGAAACACTAACAGAAGTAACGGAGCTGTCCTGGGGATCTTTCGGGAAACGTGCATCGGGCTGTACAGCAGTTTGTTTGACCACAAGGGAACAAACTCGGCGTCTGCTGGTTCCTACCATCTGGTGAACAGCAGCAAGAAGCTGCAGACTTATTGCTAGAAGTGGCATCTATTCTTAGAAAATACAGAGGTGGTAAGTTAATACTTCACAGTGGGGTGAATGGTGCTGCTTTCATTTGTCCCGTCATCTCCCTGACAAGAGAAATCTCTGAGAGACTGCTAATTGATTCCCATTAGCAACAGGATTAAATTGGCTTAGAGTGTATCAACTTCCTTGGTAAAATAAATGCGTAACTAAGAAGGACCTTGAAGAGTGTTTTAGGGTCTCTCTGGTCTTTGCAAGGGATCTAGATCTGCTTCCTCTTCCCCATGTGCAGCACCATAAGGAAGGGATGGCAAAAAGTCATTTAGAGGGCAATGGGGAAGGTACACGAGGACTCAAACCATGCTTATACAAGATGAGAATGTACATGGAATGACCGTATGCTGCTCCATTTTTCTTGGCCATTATTTCCCTTGGCAGAAATATGTTTTCTGCCTACTTGCTCCAGCAGTGTTTGGTACTTGGGTATTTACCAAATATAGGAAACAGCTTTCTCAGTACATACACAAAAATACTCAGCCTATGTTAGATCACTCAATACCCAGGTATTTCTTCGCCACACAGCTACAAAGAAAATGGAATACACTGAAGAGGTCACACCAGTCATGAGACACATCCATTCTCTGATCCCACTTGGCTGCAATTCACCATAAGAACCAACCACATAACTCTCTATAACCTAAGAGACAGAAGCATTTTTGCCTTGCAACACAAGACTCCACAGCGGGAGTCTGACGCTCCCTGTTAAGCAGTGGTTCTCTCAATACTGAGGTGTAGAGCCAGGATCTGGGCTCCTATCCTAGTAAAGCTCTGTGCCATGGCCATTGTCCCCCAAGGAAATATGGACTGACAGACACTGAAACATGGATTGGTCATATGTAGCCTACCCATGCCCTGAAGGCCGTGGAGCACTGATGTTTAGCGCTTTGCGAACTCCAGGGAAGCTCATTCCTGCGCCTTAGCTTTTGCATCCCTCCCCTCCCCAGTAACACACACACACCACAGACTAATTCCACTTATCTTTCTACCATCTGGCATGGAAGAAGCACAATGATTGTTATGGGTATTTCTATTTTAAAATAACTCTGTGGCTTCTAGATGGGGCCACATGAGCATGTAGCTAGTTAGATAAAGTATTTGAAGACTGTTACTGAAATAAAAACCATGACTTTCTTCTGGAGCCACCTGCAGCCCCCAAGGCAGTGTTACAAACCCACCCTTCAAATTTATTGGGCTCTTACACAATTATATCCTGCACACTTTCTTTCAGTTCCAGAAGGAATCTAGGATTGCTCGGCACTGCCACATTTTTCAGCCCTTATGTTAGCTGCAAAATAGAAAATACCTCCTCTCAACAGACCTGCTTGCCAAGTTGTTGCGCAAACTTTTTTGTCTTTCCTAAAATATTTTGAAAAGAAAAATATGTTACAATAAATTGGCTTTGACTTCTATATTCAAATGACAACTCTAGCTTGAACCCAGCCACATGTTCCATCCATTAATAGAATTCATCTGTTGCATTTTTGCACAGATAGTGAAGGCTCCCCCAAATGTGCTTTCAGTGCTACGTAAAAAAAACAACAAAGCCTAACTTTTTCTTTCCCTCATTCCCTACCAGCCCATATAAGCAGTGGGGGGATTTTGTTTTAAGATAAACTGTGTAGTGTTCATTCAATCTATCAAAGAAAGCTCTTCTGTAATAGCCATTGGCACAAAACACCAGCTGCTTGGCAAACAGACCCTGAGAAAACAGTGTAAATCATCAACTTGGAGCCAGGTTGGGGTTTTTTTTGCATTTGGTCCTTTCTCTGCTGTTCATGAAATGTCAGTGTGAGCCTATGAATCTACGATGTGTTACTTCTCCTGCCTGCTGATCTTCCCGTTGCAATGGGAGAAGGAAGAACAGTTTCCTAATAAATCAGGGGACTAGCTGCACAGCAGTTTGACCCTTCACGAACCAGTGCTATCGAGCCTTGCTCTCACCCTGTGCTTCCATCACTGCAAATCAGACAGCAGAAGGGCTACACTGCTGCCAGGGACGTGGGGCTTTGCCCCTGCACTAGGACAAAGTGTGCCTTCTGGCATCCCTGAGAGGAAGGGCAGGTTTGGGTTGGAGTTACCCTGCTTTTGTTGAACTGTTTCATCCTGCTCTAAGCCCAGCTTTACTGCAGCAGCTTTACTACAACTCCACACATCTAGAGCTGCAGGTTTTTAATGTCATTCCTGGGTTCCCATGCTGCAGTTCATGTGGCTTAACTTTAGAAAGCCCTGACCAAAGAAAGTCTGGGGACGTGCATGTCCCCTTGCCCACGGGCACCTCTGCCCAGCAGGCTGCCGAGGCAGCCCAGCATCCCTCCAGCTGGGGAGCCCCAAGTGCTTGCCTGACACCACATTGTTTCCATGCACAAGGAAGGTAACTTGTCCACTTTGCCCCCAAGGAGGTGACATGATGGGAAGGACATCCCTGTAGGCAGCCAGGTGTCAGGGATGGGCTGGGAGCATCACACCTCCAACAGGTAGAAATAACCACCTGGGTTTACCCCCAGTTCCTGCCCCACTTGTTGGCACTGCTCATGCATGCCACATTCCTCCAGCGCTGCAAATGACCTACCGCCCTTTCAGGGCCATCCCTGGTGCCAGCTGGAGCCGGGTTAGTGTTCACCAACCACCACAAAACTCCATCTGGCCTGCTGGTGCTGAAGCTTCAGCATGGCAATGCTCAACATACAAAGCAGATGTGTGGCACCACATTATCTGATGTTACAGTGATATATAAAACCTGTGAGATGCAGAAAGATAGACAGGGAGAGCTCCTCAGAGCTGGTAGCACAACAGCGGTTTTGTTCATAAGCATCTCCAAGAACATTATGTTCAAATGTTTAAATTAGCAGTAAAAAAAGCATTTGAGACCGAGTTTGCCTTTTGCTATCACTGCTGCAGCTGATTTGTGTTCATACAAATGAAGGGATGTTTTGGCTTCTAAGACATATATGAACTTTCTAAAATAGACTTTTCTTTTTTTTTCCTTCTCCTCTCCTCTCCTCTCCTCTCCTCTCCTCTCCTCTCCTCTCCTCTCCTCTCCTCTCCTCTCCTCTCCTCTCCTCTCCTCTCCTCTCCTCTCCTCTCCTCTCCTCTCCTCTCCTCTCCTCTCCTCTCCTCTCCTCTCCTCTCCTCTCCTCTCCTCTCCTCTCCTCTCCTCTCCTCTCCTCTCCTCTCCTCTCCTCTCCTCTCCTCTCCTCTCCTCTCCTCTCCTCTCCTCTCCTCTCCTCTCCTCTCCTCTCCTCTCCTCTCCTCTCCTCTCCTCTCCAGTTTGGGTCTGGATGGATATAATTTCTGTTGTCCTGTTTGGGGCCATTCCTGATGCTTTCACCAAGCTGCTGCAGGTTGCCTTACCTTTGTCTCCTGGCCTGGCCAGCTTGGCCAGCCTCTGCCCTGCCTGTGCCCTGCCAGGTGTGGCAGCTCCCACCAGTGAGCCCCTGCCCAGTTCCTCCTGGGCCTGTGCTCCTGCAGCTCTTCACTGCAGGCTTTCTCCTGTGCCAGGACCCCTCATGCTGCTGCTCAAACCTTTGACAAAAAATGGTGCTCTCTGGGCTGAGCTCATGGCAAGGAGCTGTGGGCATCCCTCCCTTCATGACCTCACAGCACTGCAAGCTCCTTCCATGCCACTCTGAAGAGGCTCCTCTGTGGAGCTCAAAAAGGTAAATGAAAGAAAAGCAAGACATTACTGCCTTTACCAGGGAAAGATGGGATTTTCCTTATTGCTGCTTTTATACTGAGCAGTAAGAGCACTGTGCAACTGGAGAGGGATTTCAGCAAAGTGGAAAGCTGTGAGGGCCCCGTGCCACTGGGGCAAAGTGCACCTTTCCCCTTTCCTCTCCTCTCCCTTTCCCTACAAAGCTTGTCAGGAGCTCTGAAAGCTTTTTGCAAGCTTATGTCTCTGCATTCTTAGTTCAGAAGTGGTATAAGGACAGTTGGCTGGAAAGGGGAAAAACCTTTCCCCTTTCTCCTGGAAATGCTTTGAATTTATGAATAATTTTGATGGGACAGAAGAGAAACAATGGTCAATTTTGTACTAAACCACAATACTTGCAGAGGCTGTTTGCTTCCCAGCCAGAAGCCCTAACATCTGTGCCACAAGCAGAGCTTCTGCTTCCTGCAGATTTTCCCTCAAAAGGAGATGGGGAATTTTTCCACCTTTCTGTTCCTCTGTGGGGCAACTTATTTTGCACCCTGCATCAGATCAGGAGTGACAGCTCTGACTTTTGCTCTTCTTTTGCATCAGTTCTGGCTCAAAGAAATAAAGAATTTAAAGAAGAAAGGAAAAGTCTTCAGATCCATTTATGGAAGCCTGCTCAGTGACAAATGCCTGCCTTACAAAAAGCTGCTCCCAGGGGAAAGGATGTGCAAAGTCATGTTCATCTGGTGACCAAACTTATGCATGATGTCCTCACTTGTAAGCAGTTTCAGTCAGTTGTGTTAATTGGCATTGTGGGCTACTTAGAGTGAGGATGGTGAAGGAAAAGGCACCTCTGTGGATTTCTTCAAGGGACCAGTGGCTGTCACAACTGTGTGAGCTTCTTGGGGACTTTCTGCTTTGACTGCAAGCCACCCTGACAACTGACCAATTCGAAAAGGAGAATGAGGAAGAGGAGAAGAATGAGGAGGAGGAGAAAGAAAAGGAGAAGGAAAAAGGGGAATGGTTCAACCAAATCCTGGACTGTTTCAGAGTAGTGCAAGGCTGGTAGCAAAGCCCAGACCCCCGTGAGCCCCTGGTGTAAGCCTCCACAGCCTCAGCTGGCACGCTGCTTTCCACAGCCACAAGCTGAGGCTCTCCTGCAGCTGCTGGGCCATGCACTTAGGCTTACTGAGAAGAGCTGGTCTGACCCATGCAACTTTAGGAAGCCGAGCACAGGGTGCTTTGCTGAATGGCCAGTCTTAGTACCTGCCAGCCCTCTTCTGAGCCACCTCTTTTTTGCTGCATTTAATAGGAGTGCTAAATACTGGGGTTTTCGTGGTCATCTGAACTCCAAGCACTGAATGCTTGTGTCCTTGCCTCAGACAAGAAAACCAAACTCCAGCAGGACCATGACAGAGTGCCTGTCAAGTAAGAACTCTTTCAGCTCCAGTAAAAAAGCTAAAGAGTTTTCATATTTTTGGGAATAACTCCCACTCTTGACTGGAGTGCAGAGGGCTGCTTTCTGTGCCAGTGTATACTGTGAGAGCACCAAGAAGTTCCTGAGGTTAAACTCATCTGCAACAGCTGAGGATCTGATCTGTGTATAAGGAAATAAGACAGACAGGGGAGAAACACAGCCAGGCAGATCTTCCCTTGCCTTACTGCTTGATCAGCCCTGTGAGGGTGGAAAACATTATCTTCCTGAGCAACGCAAACTCATTCAACCTTTTATCATATTTTGAATACGCAGCATAAACGTTAGTCTCCTCTAAGTTTAGGTCTCTAACAAAAAACTTGGAGCAGATTCTCTCTAAACTGCCTGCTGCAGCTCTCCCTTCCCTATACCGGGAGATGGGGCTGTATAATTAGGCTTCAGATGTTTAATATAGATAACTGATTTGGGAACCTAGATTAGATGATAGGAACATTCCCTTACATGCCTCATTTTGGATGCTTATAGTCATACTTGAGTAAGATGCCTGTAAGAGTGTGAACACCCTTTGATTTGTCAAGCACTAGTGAATGACTTTCTATGTTGTATAGAGTGACCTAAAAGTCTCCCAAATTAACCAGGCAATAGATACTGTTATAGGTTGAATTTCCCCTAATACCTTCCAGAGAATATTTTTATGCATTCCAGGAAGATTGCTTTTATATGTATAAACAGCATTTGAAAAACCTGAATACTACAAGATCCCAAGAGCTGGCTTTGCTATATCTAATATCCAGAGACACACCTGGGTGAAGGCTGCAAAAGATTTCCTTTCAATAATTTTGTGGAGTGTTTATAAGAAGATGGCTCAGCCATATGGGACTATCGTCTGTGTTTTTCTCCTGAGAACATCTGAGCTCTCAGGATAAAAATTTCAGGACCAACTATGTTTCCAAGGCACATACACAAGGAAACATGGACACTAGCATTGCAATTTCACAAGCACAGGCTATCTGCCAGAAATACTTGTGCCTTTGTCCAACCAGGGAAAAGAAGCAAATGCTGTGTCACTCCTTCAATAAACTGAGTGGTAGAGCCCAAAGAGGAAATGCAGACTAATCCCTTCAAACACTGAAACTGGAAACGCTCCTGACAGTAGGGAGCACACACCTGATTTCTGCATCCTCATGGTGTAAGTCACCCATCGGAGCGATATGCTTGGACAGCAAGTGATGCAGCAGGTACTCATGCAGAGGGATAAGTATTTCAGCAAACCCAGCTGCTGCAGCTCTCACTGGAAGATCCAGGGAGTTGAGGCTTTTTAGAAAGACAATTTTTTTGGACACACTGAAATTTAAATGTACCCTGTAACTATTTTCAGAAATAGGTAACACTGTGCACAATCTCAAACATAAGAATGGGTGAGCAAATCCCTGAAAGGAGCCAATCCTCACTTTGACAGATAGTTAGTTATTTGTGCAATTCTTCATAGAAACCTATTCTAGCACTTTGCCTGTTCAACACCAACAAGGAAGCTGCTCACGCCCAAGATCCTTGTGAACGGATTTTCAGATTTATTTGTAGCCCTGCCATAATCCCTTGCCAGAGAGTTGCACAGCCCCGCAGCCACTAGCAGGCACTCTTAGAACAATGTTCCCAACCCCAACGCCTTAAACTTGGGCAAAGTGGGAGCTGCATCTTGCAGGGTGCAAGGCTCAGATGCAGCCCTTGCACAATCACATAGCAACAGACCCAGGAACAGCGCCTCATTACCAGCCTTGTCTGACAATCAAGTCTTTAATGAGAACAAAGGTTGACAGTGATTAATCATTAAGACATTTCTTGTTCCTTGCTGCACGTGTTGAAGGCAGCCTCCTGCCGGGGTAGTCTGGCACATTTCCTGTCTGCTCTATACCAGGGCCCGTGTCCGGACACACAGGGACGTCTTTTCCCAAAACCAAGCACACAGATGAATGTCTTGTCTCCATTTCTGAGCACGGCAAATTCGGAATGCATGTGCATTCTGCAAAAATAATAAACCTTCAGCTGTAAATTTGATTGCTGTATATTCAGGCAAAATGACCTAAAGGAGATTTGTTCATGTCAGAATTTTTCCCAGAGACATCAAGGATGGATTATTAGTATTTTACCATGTGCACCGTGATGAACTTTTAATGTCATCTTCTGGCATAATGTATACATGAAGGTGTCCATTTTAGAAATATTTTGTTTATTTGTAATGAAAATAACATGCACGTGTTGAAAGTTCAACAGAGGAGGTTATTGTGAAATGTCTGCATCAGAGGAATGTTGGCTCCATCGAAGTCAATGGCAAAACTCCAGCTGACTTCAACGGGGCTAGAATTTCCTCCTAGATCTCCATCCAGCCACAGGGGCACGGTGGCACTCTTGGCTTGGAGTGACCTCATCTTACACTTTCTGGACAAAATACCTGGTTCAGAGAGATGCCAGCAGAGAGCCTTCACTGATGTACTTGGGCAAAGACTATCCTGCGCTCTGTATGGAGCTCTATTTTTAAATGCCTCATGAACTCTTATTCTGAAATAAGTTTGCCAATAAGCATGAATGATGAAGGCTCCCATCTGGTTTTGGACAAAACCAAACACATAATGATTTGTTCTACTTCAGCATTACCATTTGCAATGGCAGCAATATGCAATATCTACACTACAACAAGCCAAGCCCTTTAGTTTATTATCACACAATTGCAGGAAACCAAATGAGGGAGGTTTAAGAAACTGCCCCTCCTCTAGCTGGAACAAGAGCTGGTGTGAGGGGTCCTGTTTTGCCTGGTACTACAGGACAAGGTACGTGCATACTTGCAGGCTCTGTGCTTCCACTAAGGAGTGGTAATTTCCAGCTGAGACAGTGAAAACTTCCTAAACTGGTTGAATTAGACACTTGTGATTATCTGTCTGTATCTTTAGTATGGGCATATATTATCTGTGTATATGTATACCTTACTCATCTAATAAATGTTCTTGTCTCACTGCCATATGTTTATTATCTTTCACAAAAATTTTCTAGCCTGAGGTCGATAGAGAAAATTTCAGCCCACTTAGAAAAGCTACAATCAATCAAAATAAGAGTCTTGCAAGAGGAAGCGCCGGGTAATTCAGTAATAGGTGACTCTCATACACACATGTTTATATTTCGATGTTCAGTTTACAAAGCAGTTCTAAACAGAACATTCTAACAGAACTAATGGAAAGAGAATAAGTCTGTGCCTTTTGATCACAAACACTAATGCAAAATTCTATAGGAAATTACTGTAATTTTTTATGCTCTTGATTTCCAGGCTAGTCTCTAGTTTCCTCAGCTTTTTTTTTCCACTAGCATTTATCTAGGTTTTCTTTGCACCTTCCATATCCATCCCTATATATGATTCACCCTCTCTATTAATTGTCTGTAGTTTAAACAAATTTGTGTCACTTCTAATTAACAAGCACCAAAAAACAAAGAAAAGAAAAGATGACATAATATGGAAATTTTCCTCAAGCAATAAAAAAAGCAAAGCAAATACCATAAATGCCAATTTTTCTTCAGGAGGAGGGAGTAGGCAACCTGGATGTAAAAATATTTAATGAAGACAAAAAATAATTAAACACACAGAATAATAAGAACAGCAGAAAAACCACATCACTGGAGCCAAACACTTGAATTCAAATGAGCACAACATGGGTTGTATGACTGTCAGAGACACATATTAAGATCAAAGCTCTCCTGCTGAGAATACACAGCAAGAACATGAGCATCCTTAAACTGTAGCCTCCTGGGATCAACTTTCTAACACCAACAGCTCTGAACTCTGATGGCAAACAATGGCCAACACTGAAAAGCATTGTGTGAAGAATGGCTCTGACCTGCGTCTCCCTGCATTCATGGGACATGCAAATGGGACATGCCTCAGGTGGGACAGGATCTCTTTGTTCCCAGTTACCTGCCCTGGGACAACGACTGGTGCTAACCAAAATCAGCATCTGGTGCTGGTGGCCAAGTGTCACTAGGCGCAGAAGCAGGGAGTGGGACAAAAACAAATGGTTTCCAACAGGGACAGCCCATGGCACTGGTGCAAGTGCACAATGCAGGGTTCAACAGAGCAGCTTCGGCTGCCCATCTATGCAGTTTTAAACAAGTCCTTATCACACAACCCCAACTGTGGTCTTCCCTCTCCTTCCTTTATAACAATCACTGTCTTTGTTATAAAACAACTTTATTTGATGGGAGTTAATTTGCAGGAATTGTCATAAACCTAAGATCCTGCCATCCCCTTGCACTGTTTTGATGAGTGTGATAAAATGGTGCCAGTGGCTGTAGCAGCCCGAGGGTTTGACAAATCTACCTATCCCTCATCTGTCTGTGCCAACAGCAGTTTCATTAAAATGTGAAAACACTAGGTTTCCTGAAAAGCCCTCCTGGGATTTGAATAATTTTTCATTATGATCTCAAGATGTAGGAAGCAATGCAGTTTTCTCAGGTATCCCAACAGCTCCAAATACTTCTCTGGGTCAGGCAAAGAGTAAAGTCAGGACCCTGAATTTTAGGAAAGCAAAATTCCTGCCATTCAAGGAGTTAGTCAATAGGACCTCCTGAGAAACTGCCCTCAAGGACAAGGGAGCGCAACAGCGCTGGCAAATCTTACAGAATGCTTTCCATAAAGTGCAAGAGCTCTCAATCCCCAGATGTAAGAAATCAGGAAAGGGAGGCAAGAGACTGACATGGATGAGTTGGGATCTGCTGGTCAAATTAAAGGGCAAGAAAGAAATGCACAAGGAGCAAGAACAGGTATCCCAGGAAAAATACAGGAATGCTTCCCAGCTGTGTAGGGATGGGGTCAGGAAGGCCAACATGTGGCTGGACCTGAACTTGGCAAGGGATGCAAAGAGTAACAAGGAGGGTTTGTACAGGTGTGTCAGCCAGAAAAAGAAGGATAAGGAAAGCTTTACTCCCTCGATGAACATGACTGTCAAACTGGTAAGAATGGATGATGAGATACTCAACAACCTTTTGCCTCAGTCTTCACTAGCAATCTCTATTCCCATTTATAGTTTTAAACTAAAAGAGTGCAGATTCAGACTAGATATAATGAAGAAAAAATTTTACAAGGTTGGCGAATCACTGGAACAGGTTCCCCAGAGAAGTTGTGAATGCCCCAGCCCTAGAAATGTTCACAGTCAGGTGGACAAGGTTCTGAGCAACATGGTCTAGTGGAAGGTGTCCCTGCCCATTGCAGGGGAGTTGGACTAGATGATCTTTAAAGGTACCTTCCAACTCAAACAATTTTATGGTACTAAGACTCTTTTTCTTGGAGGGGTAACAGGGTTAGACAGAGCTCATCCACTTCTGCTTTCAGCCTTGCAGAGTAGAGTCTAACTCTTTGCCTGGCCAGGATCCCCATTGTGGAAGTTGATCTGCTGCCTCACTGCCCCTCTGGAAGCATTACCAGGCATGGTGGTTATCTGCTTCAGGAGTAAAAGGTTAATCAAAGGTGACATAGGGCCACTAATACTGTATAATGGCACAGGCCCTTCAAGGAGCACCTGGCATCTCACTGAGCTCAAAGAAAGGTGCAAGAGTGCTTGGATGCAGTGGGTTGTTTCTTCTGTTCTTTATCTCCAGCCTTTAAAAAGCTGCAATGGAGCCAGCTAGAGAGGTCAGAATAGCTCGATCCACCAGGGACCAGTCCTGCTTTGGACAGCATGCCTGGGAGGAATTATCTCAGGAAAGTCTTCCTTCAATCAGATGAAGTAAAAAAATGAATTATACTTCTGGCATTTATTTAAGCTGTTTACTGCCCAAATCTTGTAGCGTGGGAAAGAATAACAGACTATCCAGAGCCTGCCGTATGCCAGCTATCAGATAACGTGTGACTCCGGAGAATGGGAAGGCTGGTGCCAACGAAAACTTTCTTGGACGACTTCTGCTCATTTTGTATTATTCTTGTGCAAGAGCAGTGAAAACCTGTTTTGCATCCCTGTTTTTAAATAGACCTACTCTCTCATGAAAAAGAACAGGTGGGCAGGGTATGACTGTCCTGTTTTCTTTCCCTGAGCAAAGGAAAGCGCAAATGCCTTTGTCAAATCACTCTCATATTTTGCTGTGGTATTTCCCACATTTGGGATATAGCAAAGGTAAATACCCCACAGAGCAAGGAACAGGGGGCTCTGGATTGCCTGTTATACTCACACTGTTTGCCCTGCCAGACAAGCCATGGGCTTTGCTGGGGGGGACACAGTGCTGTCTTCTGGCAATGCCTTTGAAGAGACATGGGGGAGATGCAATTTCTGCCCCCATGTTCACATGGTTGGCCACAGACACACAGTTTAATAAGCACATTAACTAAGAAAAGACCCTGTTTATTGGTATCAGACTTTTTAGGGGCCAGAGTATAACCTTCTCACTGTCTGATGGCACAGCTGAGGTGATAAAAAGTACAGGAAGGAGCTTTCACTGGCATCTGCAATGCCCATTGAGCTGTGTTGGACCAGACAGATCAGATAAAATGGTGAAGTAGAAACACCCAGCTGACCACTTAACTGTGCTTACAAGGAGAGAAAGCAAAAGGAGAAACCAGCTGAACTAAATGAACTACATGAGTTATACTACATTCTGTAAATAGCTGGTTAGACACCACAGAGGTAAAAAAAAAAAAAAGGAATTGGCTTAGTTTGATTTGAATTCCCTATAGAGGTCATCCCTTTGCAGCCCTGGCAGTTGGACAACAACAGAGGGCAAGGGAGAAGCATTCATTTATTGCAAGCTTGGATTATTTTGGATTTTAGATGTTCTAAACCGGCATATTTGCTCTACAGAAAAATTATCTTAATCTGTGACTTCTTTTTCCTATCCTAAAAAGCAAAAGTTGGATTCATTCTTGGGCCATAGAGAGCACATGTCTCCTTTAACTTAAAAATAAGGTTTAAATGGGATTTACTTGGCTCACTGGTTTGTACTATCTGGCACAGTAAAGCATTTTATCCAAAGACTGCTTTGCAGGCTACTCCTGCAAATGACCTTCCCTGTGGGTCACACAGAAGTTTCTGATAAGTTTTTAGAACTCACAGGCAGGAGAAGCCTACCAGGAGACCATGTGGATTCAAGCAATAGAAGCAGACTCTGACACAGAAGAATTCACATAACTTTGTTAATTAGGAGAAGGGCAAAAACCTTTTGATGGATCAAACCATGTGTTCAGAATATGCAAAATAACATGACAGAAGTTTGATACTGGATAGCAAGGAGTTGTGATATGACATTTGTGCGGTTTGACACCAAAACGCTTGATAAATTGTACTGAGGTTACTAGGAGTCTTGATAAAACATCTCTAAAATACTGTGTCCCTCTTGCTCTTACAAATCTAGAAGTGATGGAAAATAATGAGTTTTAACCAAAGCCATAAAGTACCTCAAATGGGTCTTGAAATATGTATGATAATGTAAATTAGATTTCTTGGGCTAGAAAGGGCAGGTTTACAAAGTAGCTGGTTGGCGTGTTAAAGAACTCTTTCCATGTACATCTTGTTCTCTAGACCAAAGAGGTGTCAAATTCAGGGAAAAACCCCTTATGAGCAAGGTCTTGCTCTGTAAAAATGCTTCCTCAATTTTTAATAATATTAGTTATGCCTCTCAATTTCTGCCCTGCTTCTCTGTAATATTTTTTGTGCGACTAATCAGAGTTGAATCTAACAACAATAAAGTGTTAATTAAGCTTTATCTAATCTCAATCTAATCTGACAGCAGCAACCCCCATCTGCTGCTCTGCTGTTTGCTCCTGTTTGGACCACCTACTATGCATGGATAATTAGGTGTCGAAACTACTATGGCATCTGAATTCAGGAGAGTGCTGAGTGATTCAGACAGCCATCTTTGCAGCTGAGCCCACCAGTCCCTGCTTTCCTAGACATGCAGTGGACAGGACTCACTATATTATCCCATCTAGGAGCCAGGAAAAGGCTTGTTTCATGCCATCAGAAAGTTCAGTACCTAATCCAGTCACCCAGGCTCTCCTGGCTGTTCATGGAGAGAAGGCAAATCATGGTCTCCAGAGGATTACTGGCCAAGTCTGGCCTCTGAAAGGAATGGGATGAGTCTGGAGGTGCCTCTCTTCTCCTGCTGACTGGAGGAGCATGGGGTGCTAATTTGGACATGAGACTATGCACTGAAATGAGACAATTCTCCTCTGATGGTAAGAAATCTGACTAAGAAATTACACGGGCACAAGTGCCTAGTAACATGTTTAGAAGCCAAATGCAAATGCATTGGAAAGATCCTGCTGGGCTTTGGACCAGGCTCTGTCATACAGACAAGTTAATAAGCGTGGGACACGGAGAACAATGTGCAGAGAACTACAAATCCAAACACCCTCACAGTCAGACATATTTACTGCTGGCCTGCACCTCTCAAGCTCCTCTGGGGGAATTACTCCAACCAGAGTTCACCTTGTACATACAGTCATTTTGCAAGGATAAGGGATGATTTAATGTATTCTCCTCCCTTGCTCAAATCAGTTATCCAGTCTTTGTCCACACACACTGCCTGACCTGATTTTCCTCTCTGAGATAAGTCTTCCTAAGCTGCTAAAAGCTTGTCTGAAAAGCCAGCTCACAGGTCAAGTGAGCAGGATTTCATGATTTCACTGGATATCTTTAAGGAGAAAATGAAAACTTTGTGTTACACTGCTAGTCTGACAGTGTTAGACATAAGCTGGGTCCGATGAAATCTTGCAATGCTCACTCCACTGGTGGAAAGCACAACTTCTTGAGATACCAGTGGTCCCCTTGCCAGGGCAGCTATTAGTTTAAATAAATAAAAACAAACAAAAGGGAAAAGAAACATTATATTAATTGTAAGGGTCAGGCAGAGACCTTGCAATCTGGTGTAAGTAAAGGTCCCCAGAGAGCCACCAAAAGAACTTTGCCTTTTCTTTGCTCCATGAACCCTGATAGAAGTTCTCTGCTGAAATTAGGGGCAAAACTCCCAGCAACTTAAGTGGGGCCATGAGCTCCCTAAGAGTTTGCACAGCTCTGCAGGCAAAAGGATATCTGGCTTCTGCAAGGAGCAGACATTTAAAGGCATGTTAAAAATCTGTGGCATAAATGGCACAATGGATACACAGATAAGCAGACAGCAGCTGATCTATTCCTTCCTAAAAAAGAAGGACAGCCCTCTTTACAGCTGAGAGACCTATCAGCATCTTTGATATCATTTTTCTTGGGGGAACTGCTGAATAAAGGGTCTCTGTCTTTTTGAGCATAATTACAACTGATTTTTTTTTCCTGATAAAGAATGTAGTCATTGAGCCATAATGGCATTATGTGATGACTTAAATTCATCCTCTAATCTCTCCAAAATGGTATAAATTATTGAACAAGTCACTCAACCCTATAAAAGCACTTTAAAAACATTTTGTTCAGCATGATAATGATCAGACAGAATGTAGCAAGAGTTACAGTAAATTAGACTCATGCTCCAGGCTGGCTGCCACTCAATATACTCATAGCTAAATTCTCACCTACTGAGTAAGACACTCTGTCACAGATAAATTAAGACATAGTCAGTTCTAAAGTGTGTTGGCAAGGACCTTTAGTTCCTTCCCATTTTTTACAGGGAACATCCATGTGATTTCTGGAGGTACTATCAGAGAGCTACACAATGCTCTTAAAGAGATGCTGTGGTACCTCTGAGCAAGCTCAGAAACAAGGAAAATTAGTTTGGGTAGAGATAATGTTCCCAGAACAGCATTTCCAGCATGTAGATTAGCTTCTCAGCTTCTGTTTGAGTTTCTCTGCTGCCAGCCTCAAGTGGTGCCACAAGTTAACCCTAAGGTGCCCAGAGGTGAGCCTCCCTGCTTAGCCACACCCACCAGCCTCAGAGCCACTCCTGCAGTGTTCTTGTGCTGTGAGTGAACAGATCTGCCCCAAATCCAAGACCAGCACCAATGAAAGCCTTGCTTTGCACATCATGTCTCATCCTACCACTTCCCATCCCTTACATGGCAACTGTGATGCCCCAGTACAGTGAGGCCTTTCAGCGTTGTTGGTACTGGGATAACAGAGTGGGATCCTCATCTGACTGATGTCCTCCATGGTCACATATCACTGGTGATCACAACAACTATAGATAAGACACCTGAAATACTCAGCTGAGGGCACGGTTCGACAGCACTTATAATCACACAAAATCTGTTGGTTTTTATTAGTAACATCAGTGTGATAAAACAGTTACTCATGATGCTCCTTAACTCTGCTTGAGTGTTAGCACTGACAGTGATAGTGCATACCAATAATTACAGCAACAGTGCTGTAAATTCTGCATTTCTCTGAATTACTGAGAGGTAGCTGACAATTTTACAAAACTGAATTGCCTTCACTAAACATCACAATGTGATTCCCTGTACTCCTGTCTAGGAGAGGTGCTACAATCCTTAGATGTGGCACAGTCATGAACTAGCAGATACTTTTGAACCAGGTCGATTTTGAGGAGTTTGACCCATCTTATGAAACACAGTGTAGGTTTGTTCCTTTGATGGAATGGAGAGCCAGTGTGCTTGGGAGCCAAGCCAAAGCACTAATTCTGCCCAGTTGCCAATGTATTCTGGGAAATTTCTGCCCACAAGCTAAACTACATCTTGTTTCTCTTCATTGTAACTGATGCCTCAGCAGAAACCCTGGTCTGACCTACTCTGCTGCCCTTAATTCTGTGCAAAAATCAGTGATACATCTACAACACAGCAAGATCGAGTACAAGTTTCCCCATATGTGTTATAGTTGGTTGCGACAGCTTTCTCCTATCCCAGATTCTATTCTATTCTATTCTATTCTATTCTATTCTAAACAGAAGACCATAAGAGCTAGCAAACAGCTCCAGTTACATGTTTCTAATGGCAACTGGTAATAAATACCTGGAGTACAGGAAACAGAGTGCAAAGATAGTGCTTTACTCCCTCATATAACTTCTTCATGTCAATCATACCTGCATGCCCTCATCAGGCCATCCCAGATTTCTCTTGATCACCTTTGCTGCCTTTCTCTGATCCTCTTCTAGGGAGAATGAAACTGCACTGCAGCAGTCAAAATGGGAGTGAATCGTGAATCATGGATTGAAACATAGGGGTAATGATGTTTTGTAATCTTTCTATTCCCTTGCCAATATTTTATACCTGCTATTTTCCTTTCCACTAACTGTTGACCCTGATATTTTCAGAGAACTACTCGTAACAACTCAATATATCTGTCCTGAGCAGTGGCAGTTAAGTCAGAGCTCATGATTTTGTACATAGACAGAGGACTGTTTCTTTTAACCATGTCTGTTACTCTGTATTTATAGACATTCAGCATTTCATGGTAATTTATTTGTCAGGAACATTTTTGCCCTTTTTCTTTCTTTCTTTTTTTTTGGCTTTTACTTTTACACTGAGTACTTTCTCTCATGAGCAAACTTTTTCACTCTGTTACCCCTTTTTATAGATGTATTTATCTGTTGCACATCAAAGATCCTGGCTTTAATCCCCATGATAAAATTCCTTTATTAAGAACCTGACCATTTATGCACACAGTTTTTTTCCTAACTTGATTTGGCTGTCTCTTAGCCCATTGATAGTGTGAACTTTATTAGATAAGAGTCTCCACATTTCCATATTTATATAGCAACCAAAAGGAAATGGAAGTTCCTTTTAAGTGAGACAGGGAACAGAAAACAGGTGTATGCTAAAACAGACCCAAAATCCATCCCCACTGACACTTCCAACTAACATTCCTGGCTGTACATTCTCTAACCAACCAGTAGACCACATCCAAAACACAGGAAAAAGACTCAAGGATCCCAATATCCTATGTTCTAGTATTTAGAAATGCCAAAACAATCCTACACCAGCCAGAATGGTCCTGCAGGGACCTACTGGCTCTTTCCAAGACCCTCCTTGAGTAACCCTGTCCATGAACCAGGCCTGTACGTACACAACAGTGGAAAGTATAAACCTGGTTATGCTGGATTTCTGCCTGCTTGGGGATGCCTGTCCTTGAAAAATCTCAGTTGCCCTTTGAGGACAAATGTCCGTAGCTTTCATAGGATTGGAGCAAGACATTTAATACTCTCTATCCTCATCTTCTACTTGGAGGCCAACACGTGAGGTGCTGACACAATGGACACACTCCTAATGTTCGTATCTTGGGGAGAAACAAAGCTATCACACTTGGATTGCTTCCTTAAGGTTTAGATTAATACCTTAAGGTTCCTTATTATCACAGGCATGTTTTGAGAAGTGAGAAAAAGAAAAGGAACACAGAGAAATTCCCGTCACCATGACCTCTCCTGTAATCTTCTGGGGATCAAACCAAGCATTCAGCTGGTATCTCTGCAGGGAAGATATGGACTGGAGACTGGAGCAGAGTCACTCTCATAAGCTCTGAAAAGATATGGGCTTTCCCCCCTCTCTAGATATGTCAGGCTGGAGCATCATTACATTCAGAGGAAGAGGTGAAAAAAGAGATTACAGATTTATAGGAGATACTGAAAGATCTGGAAGGCAAGTTTCTGCCTCTTGGAGAAATAATCTTTCAAAGAAAGCATTCAGTGACAGTAATAGAAGGGAAAACTCCTTGGTTTGCTTTCTAAGGTCTCCATGAGCTTTTCCTCAAAAGACAGAGTTCCATATTTCAAGGCCATCACAAGACCAAACAGCATTGTTGTGCCAGAGGGCAAGGTCAACCTAACAAACACCCATGCCACACATTCCCAGCATGGAAGTGTGCAGGACCATTGGCCTTTTCTACTGGTTACCACACAGCTCATTTAGGAATATTTGCTAAATGGCTCCATCAAATTCTGTAATCAGGAATGTGAGCCACCAGAACTATTCTTTTCCATGGCTTTTCCTGGAGTTGTGCTGTCCCTAGATGTTTTGACCTGGCAAGGATCAATCTTTCTTTTTATCCCTTTTCTGATATTTTGAGATTCCCATCAGTAATGCTGAGAGAGCAAAGTGTGAATCATATGAAGCAAGAATGGAAAACTGGCTGAGCGTCCCTTGGAGAAGACAGAAGCCATCTGACCCACTGTGCTCACCCCTGCTTTCCATCACCCATCTGCCATCCCCTCCCCAATTCTCTCTTGCTCTACCCTGTTCGGTTTTGAACATTCTTCTAATTTAGATGGGAGAGGATTTACTCAGTGGGATATTCCCTGAATACTGGCCTTTGCTAAAGTCCTCTGTGCAACAGCAGCACTTCCCCACCCCCCCCTCCACCCTGTAATGACTCAGACGAGTAGGCCCAGTGACTCAGTGGCTTGGAGAGCTTAAATATCAAGGGACTGTTGACAATAGCCTTCCCTAGCTTGAGTAAGGATTACAAATCTCAGTGCTTTGGGATTGAAAAATTCCCTCAGCACCCTTCCACCTCTTTAAGTTGTTTGTACCCTCCCTCCCTCGTCTTGCAAAGCCATAATCAGGTAGTACACCAATAAAAACAGTGGAAATAAAAACTTTCTAATTTCCTGTGGCTGCTTAGGCATCACTTTGGGATCCTCAGGGAACCAAGTCAGCATGAAGAGATCGATGTTATCCCGCAGTTTCTGACCTCACAAAACTCAGAAGTGTTTTAGCATTTTCTAAAACTTTACCTCCTCAGTCTTTTCTCCAAGAAAAGAGAATATATGCTCCTAAAATTGTTGCCATATTTCTGCTAAAATGCAAAAGGACTGAATTGCCAGAAAGCCCCTGGACTAACCATCAATGGAAGTTTGAAAGCTTTGGATGAGAGCAGCATGCCCTTGTTTCCATGCCAGGTCCTCCCTCCTGCCCACCACAATGAATGCACATGGCAGCATTACGCTGCACTAACAGAGAGTAGGCAGTAGAAAAACAGATATCCAGGAGGTGGAAAAGAATATAATGGGAGATGAGAGACTGAGCAAAAGGAGAGATATTGCTAAATGGACACAAAAAAAAAAAAAATTAAATAATCACTATTGATTTCCCTGAATGTCCCTGTGCACATACACATGGGAAGCACTCAGAACTACAGTGACCAAAATAAAGAAGTTATACAGATAAATACATGTTTACATGTTTGTTTTGATGTAGGTTAACAATAACGAGTAGAGGGGATCAAAACATTCTCAAATAATTACACTCTTAAAAGATTACATTAAGCTCTGATACACTTGATACATTCAGGCAGGAAGAAAAGATTATTTAAACTGAACGCGATTTTTACATATGTAAGTAATTTTATTTGTGCACATTTTTGTTCTGTTTTCTTGGGGAAGGAAAATGTGATGCACTTCGAGTGCCTAAAGACTTCTACTTGACATTTATCTCATTTGTTGAAAACAGATCCCTCTGAATTGATTTAATAAAAGCTTCTAGTGCCAAGTTTCCTGCTTGGAGCAATTGTTTTAAACAGTGAATGAAGGTATTTCAGTGCCCTTCCCCCTTTTTAATTCCAGTCCCACAAAATCGCCTTTTTTTTTACTTTCAGATATTCACTCTTCGTTATTTTTAAAAAACTGTCGAGTTTGACAATGAGGTTGTGACTACTTTTGTTTTGTCCTAAATCCTGTCTATTCCTTCTCCTGCCAAATTGATAAGCAATGAAATGAAGATGGGAAAGAATTAGCACCAAACTTTGTTGGAGCTTTTTGGCAGGATGTGTGTTCACAGTGAAAGTAAACAAAACATTATTTGTACCTATTTGCAAAAAGCTATCAAGTTTTATGACAATAAGAAGGCAGCTGCTTAACTACTCCCCTGGCATTCCAGACAGGATTTCAGAGCTCTTGGACTGACTCACATGTCACTTAGCACATTTTGTAGAGGGTACCTTATTTTTCACTGGAAGGGCGATGAAGTGTTGCAGCACTGAAAACAGTAATATTGATCATGGGCTCTGAGTACACGCAGAATTCTTCCAACAGTAGGATTTAAAGCCTTACTTCTTCTTCTGGCTGCTATTATTATTTGAGTTGTAATTCATATTTTAATAGTTTAATTTAATTACACTGTGTGTATTATTGCGTTCTGACAAAGAAGTCCTTTGGTGTTACTGTCTTCTATGGTGCTAAAGTGTTGGGACAAGCACAAAGGAAACTTTACAGATATGAAAACTAAATGCAGGAAGCTTGGAGAGCTTTGAATTTCAGTAGTAGTTAAATCTCAAGAGACACAAGTTTGCCCTCCCTCTTCTTCCCAGCAATCCAGTTCCTTTTTCTGAACTGGAACAATCCCTAAGTTTCCCAGGGTTCTGCTGTCTGGAGCTCATGTGAAATTCATGGTGGCAAGGACGGCATAAATGATCTTATTTTCCCATCTTCATATTTTTGGAAAAAATCACCCAAACAATGTTTCCTTGTTTTTGAGAGGAGCTGGCAATGATGCTTCTGATAGCATGCATTCCCTCTGCAGGAGCAGGTCCATCCCCTCACCTCAAGCAACGGAGTAGGTGTGCCCATGCCCGAGGGTGAGGTGCTTCATGGAGTGACCCCTCATGGAGACCAGCATAAGAGCCCCAGCAAACTGCAAATCCTGCAGTGGCCAGTTTCAGAACCCAGGTAAGGGAGAATAGATCTGAACTTTCAAGCAAATGAAACATAGGTCATCCAGAGGTCACTTTCTTCAATCCCTGGCCAGTTGGCTGCCTGGTTAGCCACCTATGCACCCATCTACCCAGCCACCTCTGTGATGGCCTATTATTTTTCATCACCTTATCTCCCCATGATCTTTGAGAGATGAGCTTTGAAGAACCTAAACTGTACAAGTCTCTAATGATTCATGGTTTTGCAAGTCATTACTAAGTCCCTCTCTGGCTTCCTTGTAGGCCCCCTTCAGATACTGGAAGGAATCCCCATCAATACGGATATTTCTCCTTTCCTATGACAGAATGATACAGATATCTTTGTTACTGTCAGCTCGTCCAACTACAGTTTACAGAGAACTTCTCTCATGACTGCAGCTCAATGACTCTTACTTAGATGGGCTCTCTTGTGTGTTGTGCTTATTTTCTTTTTCTTTTTTAATCATCTGGCATAGCCCCAGATACTTCCTGATAAATCATATCAAATGTCTGTCTTGTGGTTTTCTGATGTGAACAACAACAACAAAATAAAAAATCAAAGTGGTAAAAAGCAATATTAAAAACACAATTAGTGCAATCATGCACTGGGGGGAAATGAAAAAAGCACTAAAACTCTACCTTCTTCTCTACAACCACCTTGAAAGTTTGAAAGTTACAGTGAAAACGCAGTAGGTTATAGAGCGAAGCAGTAATGAGAATCAGAGGATTAAATCAAAAAACAATTAACAGCTTTATTTTTGACATGCTGTTTCCTGCTTTTGGTTTAAATTTATCTTTATCATTCAAGCATTTGCATAACTGTTTAACTAAGGTGTTAGTAGCATTACTCAGGGAAGTTCAGCATTTTGCTGGATTAGAGATGTGCATTTTTCAGTCCCCAATGATGACAATTATTGTTATTGTGGTTCCTGCTATTAAAAGCTTTCCCTTCCAAAGCTTCTTTAGGCTCATTTATCTTTCCACTTACTTGAATTTCTAGATTTTTAACCTTCTATTTTCCTTTATATCAACTCCTACTGATTGCCTTGAATTGTCCTGCTTGACCTCTTTCTCTCTCCCCCCTACATGCTCCCTCCCAGCCTCGTACAGCCACAAACAGCAGTGGTTGCTGTGATTCAGCAGCTGCTTGGCCCACTGGGAGGAAAGCAGCCTCTTCAGAGCTCCAAGCTGCGGAGAAAGTGGGATGTGGGATTCACCCCTAGCTAGTGGCTAGACATAGAGCATTAATTTAATCTTCCGTATCATTTGCTCACAGCTGCTTCCAACGCGGCTTTCCCTTCTGACAATGTCTGAACTTCCCAGCAGATGGCATCTCCTCCCAACTTCTACCTGAGCTCACCATGCGCCCAAAGACAGAGCCTGCACCCACTTTATTTTGAAACAACCAGGTTTACATTCTATCTGTGCAGGAAACATGCCCAAGTGCAACCAGGAATGAATCTACACCATTACAGGTTTATTTTGCAGCTCGAGCTACTTATGTTTCTCTCAATGTTCAGACAATTATGGATTTTTCACCTCTGGAGAAGACCCAATGTTTATTCGTAGACCAGCTCTAAAAAGCAACCAAAGAGTGCAAATAATTTGCATCTATTACAACAGGAACTCTAAAATGGAGTATGATCTATTACTTGGCAAAGCCAAATGAAAGCTACAATAACAAGGGCAATGAGGCTGATGTACAAGACCTTCCCTTCTTAAGCAGCCGCTGGAAAACTGGAATGGTTGCAACCCTCAGCCCTCAGCATGAACACATGCAGTAGGAGAACAATTCCTTGTCCTTCCCTATATAGCTGCATAGTGTCTTTCCATTTCACCTCTGAGGACAATGTGAACATGACTGAGTGACACCAAGACCTTTGTCTCAATGGTTTGGTAAGTTCAGATAGGCAGGATTTGGAGAAAGCTTTGACTGGCATAGCCACAGCAGCACTGTCACCTCTGCACATCTGCAGGTCCAGCTCCAAATGCTCCTCAGAGCCCAATTCCTTTGTAGGTCATGAAATAAACAGGGAGGGACAGGTGACAGGAAGTTGAGGAGGAGAAGTTTGGAGGAGGATGGTGGGAGAGGCTTTCAGGAAAAATGTGAAGGATGTATTGATGGAATGCACTGCAGGAAGAATTTAGGAAAACACCTCTTTTTGGTACACCATGCTGGCTAAGTCCAGCTCTATTCCATCTCCAGTTAGCACTGCTTCACTGACCAGTGAAAACCAGCATGCTGAAATGGCTACCAAATGAACAAACAGAAATGATGCTACTGGGCTCATGTGACCACACGTGAATTAACTATCATGACTTGGCTGTGAAACACTGGGAATTCTACATGAATAGTCCAAAGCTCAAAAACACCCCTCCAGGTAAAATAAAGCCATGCAATTATCTGATATCAGGATTCGCATTGATGCCCTGCAAGCAGAAAATGAGATAAGTATGTAGAACAAATGAGCCACTTTTTCAGATCTAACTTTTGACAAGATGGTCTCCCTGAATGCAGTCTGCTGAGAGTACCAGTGAGTCATATTCAGAACTGGATTTAAGAAGTACGTAAAACAACAAACACAGAAATTATAGTAAATGAGTAGCTGAATCAAAGATATACTTTTTTTTCTTGAACTAAGGCTTAAGAAGTCTGCTCATATGAAATGTGATTAGCACTGGCACACTTCTTGTATTTTTTATATTTATTATTGTTATTAAACTGCACTATTTGTGTGCACAATGCTGCAAAGATGGTGATCTTAGAGTGCTTACAGCTGCAAGTTGACCTAAGGCTTTTATAATCAGAACTCTCCTTCTTGGAAAGGCAGACAGAGCCAAGCCAGAAATTGAAGATGCAAACTATATGTATCATTTAGTTCAAAAAATAGTTTAGTTAAAAATAAAAACTGGGTCTCTATATCACGCTTGTTGATTTTCTATTCAGTCACATTCCTAGGTAACAAGTGAGCTTTAATAAAAGCTTGAAACAGACGGAACCTGTTCCTGTTGCAATCACAGATCATTTTTTAGTTGAAGAGGGGCAGATAAACTGAAGTTGGGTACTTTTGAAACTACCACCTTGTCATTTAGCTGGAGTGGCAATTTCCTTTAACACTTTGGAGGTGAATTACTTTCTCAAAGATAGAGCAGCCCAGCGGCAAGGGCTGCTAATGCAACATGTGCCAGTTTCAAAGCACCCTCAGTGGCTCATTTAAAGTAGCAGTCTAATATCCCCTGAATTTCTGGGGAAACTGTCTTGGTGGGGAATTTTTAAACATAACTTAAATTATAATTTTTGCTGAAACATGGCTTTTTCTCTTCCTTAAGTGCCCTGTTTGAATTCTAATTGGTCTCAAATTTCAGATTTCAAGCTCGCAGTAAATGGGCAGGAGGACATTCATTTGCTGGGCAATTTTCTCTCCCATAGGCAGTTTTGTGCCTTAGGCAAAAGACAGAGGGTTAGATTAGAGCACCACAGGACCCTTTTTCATCCCCCAGCAGCACAGCAGGAGGTTGTGACCTGGCGCCTGGGTCCCTGAGAGAAAGGCAGGCTGCAACAGGGACCTTCGGGAAGAGAGATGTCTGGGAGGTTTAACACAGAAGGCTTCAGTCCCCAGGAGCCTGGGAAACAATCACAGGTTTTAAACAGCCCTTGGTTTGGGCTTTTCTGTGACATCGAGAAGAATCCTGCCCTACACTGTCACAAAGCTGAGGGGATCATGCAGGAGACATGGTAGCAGGAGACTCTAAATCCAAGGGATGCCAAACTCAAGCTAGGGGCTCACATGAGACAGCAGTTGCTGAGCAAGGGATGACAGCCCTGGCCGAACTGAAGTCCTATCTGCTATTTATGCAAATATGTGGGGCTCTCGGTTCCTTACTGAGAAACAACTGAAAGCAGGGTGATACAGAGCTATGGGGGGGGGGTGTGGGGTGTGTGTGTGTGTGTGTGCTGCCACCGGCACAGGCTCAGCATCCTCCCCTCACCAAGGCAGGCTTGGCAAGGTCTGGAGGGCTCAGAGAGGAAGAAACCCACCAGAATCTCAGTCTCCTTTTTCCCCAGGCACTGCTAAAATCCAAAGACACAGGTTCGCCTTCATTTGCAGATGTGGTGGAGACCATGGGGGATTTCAGTCTTGGACAACTAAGATCCCCTTCTGCCTATTCACCAAGAGTACAGGCTGCTCTGAGAAATGCCTTTGTGCTGGCCTTGTAAGGGACAGCCTTAATTATTCTCATTCCTCTTAAATCGTCTCTTTGTGCTACAGGCTCGGTCGTGATGATTTTTCATTTGAGAGGATTGCATCACATCAGACATGGGGCCATAAATCCCCCAGAACGGGCAAACTAGTGACAGCACTGGCCTGTTTTACAGCAGGAAAGTGTAAAGTTTATTGTCATTTTTAGAAGTGAAATGATTTTAAAGTGACATAATCTTAAAGGGGGAAAAATCCCCACCCCACACTAAGAGCAACACTGCAGAAAGTTAATGTCTTCCCCAAACAAAGTGACCAGGTTATGGGAAGGGGTGGGAGTGGGTGTGTTGGTGGAAGTGGCCAGAGATGAATGAAAACAGGAAAGGAGAGTAGCTCTGATGTGGCTGTGATGGCCTGAAAACCTTAACCCTTTGTTGTCCCTTTCTGACACTCCTATGGCTTGGGCTGCCTTGCCTCACAAAATGGCCTGACCCATGAGTGTGCCCCATCTCTGAAATGGACAGACAGACTCAGTCATCCCCCCAGATGCTACATCCTGGGGCACATCCCTCCAAAGCTGTCCCTTTCTTGGGGACTGCCAGCCGTGAGCACACAGGAGGCCCTGGGATGGTGCTTTATTTTCATGAAACGTCTAGAAAGGACATACTGAGATTTGGTGGGAGGGATAGCAGAGCACAGCCTAAAGATCTGGCTTGGCACTGTGCCTGGTGCAGTGTTTCAGATTTAGAGGGGGAGGATTTTTCCCATGTGCTCTGCACTGGCTTTGCGCTGCTCCTCGGAAGCCAACTGCCCCCACCCCACACTGAGAGCTTCAAAAGCCCCAGCTTGGGCTTTCGGTTCTCTTGTTGCCCAGCCATGCTAGATGGGAGCACCTCCTCTGTCACATGGGATCTGCTGAGCTACCAAAGTGGGGAAAGAGGTGGTCCAGGGAAATGCAGTGGCATAGAGGAAGAGGAACTGACCCCTGCTCTGCTTGATCCAGTATCACCTTTAGTAGGGAAGTTCTGTCCTTGGCTGGAAAAGGATTCAAAGGCTCTCTTCTGCTGTGCTAAAAATTGTGTCTAACACTCAGAGGCCCTTTGTGATCATAACACCAGAGCAAAGCAGGCCTAAACACTTCCAAGGAACATGTTACCATCCCAAAAATGCAGATGGCAGCCCTGGAGGACAGCACGCCAGCCAGTCTGAATTAGCAGAGCAAAGCTGTAGGGTCTTCAGGGAGACCTAAGTGTCCCAAGCAATATTTCAAACTAATGATGGTTATCAGAAAGGAGTCTGTACTCTGTGTGTCCAGAGAGATGGAGCCCTGGCATAGAAATATTTCCAAAGCCTACTCTTGGGGACAGCTGACCACATAACTCCACTGTGCTCCTCCAAATCCAGCTCCTTGCTTGGTGCCCATTACATCAGTCAGCAACATGTCCCAAAATCCAGCTTTCCTCATACACCCTGCCTCTAGTCTGTGAGAGTGGGGTTGCATTGTCAATTCAAAAGGGCTCACGAACACAGGTCCCTTCTCCAAGTACACCACCCCAGTGTCTCCGGAGTCTTCGGCATCTTGTGATTCTAACACAAGTATGTCAGTGTATGTCTTGCCCAAAAGGCCTGACTTCCACTCTCAGAGCAAGTGTTTCAGTAAGTTACAAGGGACATTTCTGTTCGGACAAATGCATTTCTGCAGCCAGCTGCAAATCCATCTCACAGTAATGTTTCTATTTCAGTAGGCAAGTCTATTATGTCAGAAACTGTCTAGCCACAATCGTTCAGAACACAAAAGCAATCGCATAATCCCCTTACTCTGTGCGAGATAAGCAAGGCTCCAATAAATGGAGCACTTCTTCTCTTGCGGATTTAATCCCCATTTGAGGTTTTTTTTTATTGTTATTATTATCCTTTCTAATCATCCAGGAGTAAGCAAGGATTTCAAATGAAAACTGCCCCTAAAGATTTCCCTCTTTATATACTTGTACATATATGTAACAGATATGCATGCATAACACATACACATACATGTATATTTTTGCCTGTATATATCACTACATTCACTGGTGAGATTCACAAGAACTTCTTTTATTCTGATTCCACGAGCAGGATCCCTTCCCAGCAGAAATATGAAGTGCCGCAGCTTCGTGCCAGTGGTTTCAAGTTGCAGGCTTTAAGCTTTCTCTGACCTTTGTACAGAATTTTAATTCTTTCTTTTCTTCCTTGCATTTCTAGCTCAAGGGTGATGAAGGAGATCTACTGACTCAATGGGGTCCCATCACCCCAAAAAGCAACTGAAAAGAATAAAAATCGTGAGCTTCACAGGAATTTTCACCCAGCCAGCAAGCTAAGTAATAAAACAAACTTTATGGAAAATAATTCACCAGATTTCTCTTCTGTTTTGACAGTAAAAGGGGAGACCAGATCTTCTTCTTAAGCAACAAGACATTTGCAGCCTGGGAAAGACTTCAGCTCCTCAGTTCTGGTCATGGGCTTGAACACATCTGTCCCTGCTAGGACTCTGTGTCTGACACTCAGTAGTGAGTTTCTGGACTTGCTTGTCCTGGCTGCAGGCCGGGGAGAAGGAAAAAGCAGCTTCATACCATTTCCTTTGGCCTGGAAAGAACTGTTTTCAGGATAAATAGCAGATTGCTACTTCAAATGAGGAGAGAGATAGAAGAATAAAAAGTCTGGATATGAGAGGGTGAATCCAGTTTACAAGAAACCTCTTGGTCATGAATGATTAAGTGAAAAGTTATTCCTCCCTGTACTAATGCCTCACAATTAATGAAGCATTTAAAGGATACTTAAGAGATTATATATATGAAACAGATCTTACTGGCAATGCTTTGTCTTTGGCTCAACCTTCAAAGCCCAAAATAGTTTTGCTTAGGCATACATGGCTGGCAGGTAGACCCTGCTCCCTCATCACAGCAAGAATATGAAAGAACAGAAGTAAAAAAATGCAAAACACTGAGAGCTGCAGAGTGCCTGGGACCACTTCTGCTACTAAAAGCAGGAGTGCAAAATAAGGGTAAGAAAAATCAAGTAATTTAAGCTGTTTCCCAGAGCTTGTGAAACACACAGATGCCAGAGAGGGCACGGCAATAGCAGAGCAGTGCCCTACAAGAGCATCTGGTCAGGACACAGGCAGACCACAGGTAGCAAGAGATCAACTTGGTTCTATTTAAGAAATTATTGTCCCCTCAACTTGATGCCACCTCAATGTTGGTTTTAACAAGGTGATTCTATCTGGCATCGTGGACTCCCAGCAGAGATCCTGGACTCCTGTGGTTATTAAATACTAGCCAGGAGGTCAGGCTGAAGGTGCAACAGTGCTATTTCAAAATGGAAAAGATATCGGCCTTGAAATTTGGTTGAAGAACAACTAATTTAAAGTTGATGAAGAGCAATCTTTGGAACTGTTCTGACTTGTCTTGTAGCTTTCTACAGGTAAAAAGTGACATCAATTTTTTTGCCCCAAACAAGTGTTTTTGAGGCACTTTCCACTAAAGCAATATATGCATGATTAGTTCTGGTTATTCCATACATATGAAATACCCCAACAGCATATCACAGTTTACAAATGAGAAAAGAACCTGTACCATTTTTAGGCACAGACTGCCATTTAGTTTGTCATTGAGTGCACTGAGGACAACACATCTATGATCTGGCTTGCCTTTATCTGCTTTTACAACGGAAGTGTGAAATAACCTGCAGTAGTTACTTCAAGCTATACTGTGAACCAAAAAATTCTGATAGTAGTTGGATTATTCTTAGGGGAAAGTTAGCTAAGTGTATAAATACGAGCATGGAGATATTAATCACAAGCTTCCAGCCTATGTGCACTGATGCATGATTCAGTGATGTCAATGGGAGAGATAAGTGCCTTGCCAGATTTTGGGCTGCTACAAAAATAAAAGCACTACTGGCATAGGAGTGAGGTTGCACATATTGAAAGGGTCAAGCATATTGTTTTCAAATTATCAATGTTTTGTGGAGACGCCGATATTTCGAAATGTTTTTTTGTTGGGGGTTTTTCTTTAGTAGTTTTGGCGGGACTGAATTAAATGCTTAACATTGAAATGCAGAAAAACTGCGGAGAGAAATTTTAAATTCTAGTCCTTATAGAAAGGAATTTTAATTTTATTTCTATTGCATATTCGAGCTGCATCCACATTTGAGAAGCATTAGCAGTGCTCAGACATCATGGATGTTTCATGGTTTGATGATAGAACGAAGTCTTTCATTGAAACATGACTTTTAGGAGTAGAGTTAGCATTAGATTTAAATTCAGAAAGCATGAGATTTTTTTTCCTGTGCCAGAAATCTTTAGTACAACTAAATAAATTAAATAAACATAATTAGAAAATGTATTTTATAGAACCAAAATCATTGAGGTCATTGTAAGGGTTCCCATTGACTCCAATGGGTCTGTAGGATTATAATGCAGATTTAAGAGCATTTAATTGAATGAATTAAAACCTTTTTGTTAAACTAAATTGAATAATTCACAAGTCAAATCCTATCCTGCAAAGGGACCTACCTAAAGAGTAGATTTGCCTGAGCTTCACTTCTAACTAATTCTTCAAGGAGCTACTGGAAGCCTCTTCCCTCAAACTGTTAATTCAATGGATGCACAGCATGAGTTCTCCCATCCCTCCCCTCTCCACTGCCAGAGGTCTGGCATTAGCTGAGGAGGAACCATGAGACAATAACAGTGACAGGAAATGATAAATGCTTTTTGTCTCCATCCCTCTTTTTGCCTCAAGGGCAAAACTTTTTATTGCAGCCTGGTGGTTTCACCTCTGCTATGTGCTGGCAGCACACTCAGAGCAACTCCACTGGGAGTGATTCCTTGTGTGTGTGTGTGAGTAAGTGTACATAGCATGCACGTGAAAAGCTCTGCAGAAACTGAAGGGAAAAAAGACTGCTGGCACCAGTATCCATCCACATGTAATAAACTTACAGAAAGCTGAAATGATAGAAGTAGGAAAATGAGTATAGAAGCATATGAGTATAAGGTTCATGAAAAATTGGCACCTACTAGCCCAGCTTAATTCCCTGGTTAAATGAAATCTGTTTTGGTTAGCAACAAATACAAGAGACAGATAGAACAGTGTAAAATGCATTGCCATAATCCCAGTTTAGCAAGCCCGTTGGGTTAAATCTTGTTTTCTGACACTGGAAACAGACTGGAGTATTTGGTCCTCAGGATTTTAATGCCGAGCCATGGCACATGTAGGAGACTGAACAGGATTTCCTTGGCATGAACTTCCTCAGCTGACAAATCAACCAACCAGTTATTTTATCATTAACAAAATCATTTACACAGCCCAAATCCAGCCACAGAGATTTTCTTGGGAATGGAGCATAGGGCATCCTCCCACAGCATGCCCCAGCTAGTGATGCCTGGTGTGGTGAATGAACATCTGGCCTTGGGGCAGTAAAACTCCCCGTTTTCTATATGGCCTCTTGCTGTGCCCCACTGCCTTCCTTTTCAGCTTTATTTCTGTCCCCCAAGACCACATTTCTGTTTTCAAAAAGGGCTTGGGCTGGCTTAGGGCTCACTAAGGGTCAGACTTGTTCCACAGTTTTCTTTTTCCAAACAGTCTGTTGATCTGTCCATGGGGTTTTTTAGAGCCATGCTTTTGTATAGTATTTGCTGTGAACATGGACACTCAGAGGGCTGGGCTCACATTCTCTTTCCATTGCAAGATCCCTCATTTGTTTCTTCCAGCTGCCAGGAATGTGAACACTACCTGTAGCCTGAAAGTCAGGCTGTGTTCTTCTAGCCTGTGCATCATCACAGCAATAAAAACGTAGTTAACTCTGCTGTTAGTGACCTGAGAGCCAGAGTGTGAGCCAGCCAGTCCTCCCTTAGCTGTCAGTGCTATGTGTTGCTAATAGGAAGGGAAAAAAAGAGTAAAAACTTGTTTCTGTTAGTGAAATAAGCAGCTATGACTCAATGCACACCAGGGACTGATCGGTTGAGTAAGAAGGTATCTTTTTCTTTCCCTTCTTTTCTCTCCATAACCGGTGACACTCTGGCCTCAAAAGTATCACAATAATGCTACATAGAGTCAAAGGTTTATCTTTGATATTTTTCTCCAAAAACATTAGAAGCTGGAAAGCAAATGGAAATTTAGACAAAACAGATATTCATTTTATTCTCCTGCTCCATTATTTTACCTACTTTTTTCCTCCTATGCTTCTGATAGATCTCAGTCTAACTAGAAGGGATAGAGTCACCCTTCCTTCCAGAGGTGATTGTATCATGTTTTGATAGAGATCTGCTGCCAAGGACTGGAATTGATTTATGTTTCAACCTTAAGATTCCTGTCAGCTTGGATCACAGAACTTTTCTAGCTGAAGGAATCAGTCAGTAGTCCAAAACCCTCTCTGAAGGGACTCCAGTGCAGTCTAAACTGGGTGCTTAGGCAGCAGCAAGTAGTCTGTAGCTAACGCCTCTGTAGCAGTCCTCAGTTACATGAACCAATCATTCATCCACCCTTTCAAACTCTAGCTACTCAACATCAAACCTGGGATGACAGCCACCAGCAGCTCTGGATCAGCTTATCAAAATCCCCCATTTTTGACATTTGGCACCAATGTCTGTGGAAAAGGTGGAGATGGCAGGTGCATGCTGATTGCTAAAGTCAACTTCTATGCATCTGACAGACAGCTGTCAAGTGAAGAGCTCTAGAATACCTGACCTGCAGCTTGTCTAAGCATCTTCATGAAAAAATTGTACTGTCTGAGTTCTCATTTTTGTAACCTTTTAACAGGCAACAGCTCTCACGTTGTGCCCCTTCCATCATTAGCAGCTCTACCGAGCTGAATCACGCAGCACTCATCTGGTGTATTGGTCATGTGCCTGAGTCACATGGAGGGAGGTGGCTCAAAGCAGTGACCCAGGTCACAGAGATGGCTCACAGCACAAACCCAGGCCATGGTGTGGCCTCTGACCAGGCTGCTGGAGCAGGCAAGCACACAGTGTGGTGCATCCCCAGCAGCACAGCTTCCCTGTGGCTTCTTTTCCGTCCCAGACCCTCTGACCCACTGTGCATACAGGCCTTGAGGGATCACAAATCCATCCAAGAGACTCTGCCAGGCATGGGCTCTTCTGAGATACAGTAGAGGCCACCACAGCCCCTGAAATGGAAGTCTGCCTCCAGGAAGGCATGACACAGACGTTTATGAGACTAGTGAGGACTAAATTTGGGCATCTTTGATGGGATGACACTGATGAGATGCTGTAGGTGCTGTGACCCAGTGGTCTGCATTGTTTCAGTGAGGATCCTGGGAATGTGAGCAGGATTAGGTCCTAGGCAGGCATCTGTCAGTTCCACTGCACAGCCTCAGAAGCTGCTAATCACTTCTGGACATCTGACTACCACCATGCGTGCTGAGGGCTTGGGAAGACTAGCTGCACTTTTGCTGACTTGGACACATGTTGAGATACCTTCATATCCCTCTCTTGTGTAAAGGAGGGGGTGATACAACCAGGGGATGCCCCAAAGCTACTTCAGGATGGCAGAAGGAGACCCAGGTTTGCCCATAGCAGGATGTTTCTCTCACAGCAGACACTCTAGCACCATCTCCAGTGGAGACTCACTATATGCTGACAGGAATCGTTGCAATGGCAGCATCATTGCTGCTGAATGACAGAAATTAAGCTGATAACAGTGCTTGTCTGACAGCACAGATGTGTCCACCCCAGGGCTTTAGCCAGCTCTTTGACCAGCAAAATGGAGAAGGAATGGCAGCAACCACTCACTCCTGCAGCTGGGACTGCTGTGCTGGCCCACGTGGAACTGTGGGACAGGCCACTGTGTATTTGGATGTCATGGGTCTGGGTTTTTGTTTACCCTGTGGCACTCTCATATCACCCTGGGAATACCATGAGCTTTAAAAGGAGGAGTGACTGTGATTTCTACAACTAATTTAATGCCCTTGTACACGGTCACTGTGGCAGCATCAGTGGGGATACAGCTGGGCACATTTCTGAGTCATGGCTTTATGTCATGACACAACTCGTTTGGATAACCTGTGTAAAGTTCTTGGGTTACAGCCAGTAACCAGATGAACAAGAACAAATTCTCATCCTCCCTCTCTGCTTATGATAAGGGAAATATGCCTTTTCTCCAATAAAAAGTGTAATTTCCCACTAGGAGGAGAGTTTTTATGTGTGTGAGTACTTCACACAGCTTTACTAGCTGTCAACTGTACAAGCTAATCAAACGCACTTTCATAACAAAAATTATTTTTTAATTGCATGAAAATTATAAATTTGCATGATGAATGAGGAGTCATATTGCAAGAGAGACAGAACATTCAAAACATCATTTTAGATCTCATCCTGCTCCAGCATCTTTTTTCTTGCATCTTCTATGAACCTAAGCTTTTCAATTTTCCCCCAAACATGTGGTCATCGGGCTGCAAAGGGGACCTGGTGCAGCTCCAGCTGGCTTTCTGCCAACTACATCCATGGGAGCAGAAGCAGCCCTGTTTGTGACCATGTTTGAGCACAAGAAATACACTACAATATAATTAGAAAAGATTAACACATCACTCAATCCTACAGGTTTATATAACCATTTAGGACATGGGAATGGTGTCAGTTCCTGATTTAAGGGCCTCAGTTACAGATATGACAAGCTAGCTGTAAAGTAGTGGGAAAAAACCCCACGGTGCAATCTATCTTTCTTTCTGAACCAAAGCTGCCAGTAGGTACCCAACAAAATGTCCACCAGAACATGTAAAACTAATGTCTGCCAGATCACACTCGGGTCTAGTGCTTTGACTGTGCGGTTTCATTTCAGTTCTGTGTAAGAACACAGCCCAAAGGACACTCCAACTGCTGCTATAGCAGCACTGAACTAAGGGCAAAAAAAGGATTTTTCCCATATCCTGCAAGCAAGGTAAGGACTTTTTTTCCTCTCCAAAGACAATGTGGTCAGAGGAATTTTTAGAAGAGCTAAATTTTTCTGGCAGATGTACCCTTTCACCTTCAGATCTCCTAAATCCCGTTTTCAGCATAAGATCAGATGCCCAGGGGTCCACAGATTACTTCTGAGGGTCAAAAGGTAACTAAGGAAAACAAGGTTTCTATTTGCTCTACTGGGTTGGTGGATTTCCGTGAAATAATGTGGGCTCACCAGCTGGAAGAGCTTGCAGAGCAGTGTGCTGAGCAGCCTGACAGAAAGCTATAAGAGAAAAGTCATGGAAAAGAATTTCTGTTTTTAAAATTTTATCCCCCCTGAGCAACATCTGCATCACCAGTCTAAATGTTTGCAAATGTATCTCTTCAGGATGTTCCTTTGCCACGAAATAGGGGAACAGAAATTTCCCTCATTCCTTACATCCAGTCCATAGAAACTGCTGGTGAATCATAAGCGAAGTGGGTGGTAAAGAGAGGAAGAAAGAGAAGAGAAGGAAATGTAACAGTCTGCACTGGATCTGTTATCCGTGAGTAATAAGGGCAGTTACAGAGAGAAAACTGTTTATCCCTTGCAATTACTAAGCGTACCTTTCATCTTCATCACAAAACTTTGGGAATGAGATTATGCCATTTGGCTATGAAAAACATCATTTCAGCTCCACAGTATCCTTTCCCCAAGGATTTCTGCAAGCATTGCCTCAAACATCAAACACGCGTATTTTAATGAACTGTGTTAGTCGGCCTTCTATTAAACTATAGTTCAAAACACCAGTGTTAATGACTTCTCCCCATTTCTGATAAAATAAAAATAGCTAGGGAAAAAATTACTTTTTGCTGACAGGGGGGTTGAAATTAATTGTGTTTAACAAATCAAACAAAACTAGTTTTATTTTTACATTTGTTTCTACTGTACAGCTTGGGGGATGAAGTTCAGTGCTGCCATCAGTGAAGCCTTCCTGATTTTCCCCTGTGGGGACCGTCCAGTTTGCCATGCTGTGCTGTGCTGCCTTGTGTGTGCAGGTTGAACTCTGCCCTGTCACAGCAGCCTGCAAAGTGCAAGTGAGTTTCAGTGCAATTACTCCAGATTTGCACCCAGGTACAAGTGGGAGCAGCACCCAAGTGCTGGAAAGAGCAAGCAGCGGTTTGGGGAATATTTGCTGGCATGTGAGGGCAGGGACACCAGGCATATCTGTCAGCCTCACCTTGTGCCAAGCTCGCTGCATCTGCTGCCAAGAGCGGAGATGCTCCTCCATCCTTACAAACAGGATGCCACAAATGCAGACGATCATTCCTGCTATCTGCTCTGACTGCTCACAGCAGCTTCCTCCATTCCTTCCAAACTAAGATAAAGTCCCATGGGGGAGCTAAGGCATCTCATTTTTGGCAAAGAACCTCATTCCCATGAAAGTAAGCACAGTTTTTACACCACCATTTAATAACATGGCAACAAGCTCATGCATTAGACTCATTTTCTTGCTGCCATGACTTGAGAAATACACACTGCTGCAAAGCAAGCTTCCAAAAAGTGGAGTGGTTTGTCAAACTTGCCTTCTCCTGTGTGACAGTGGTTTAAAAAATACTCAAACATTCTTTTGTCTGCACTATTTGGTGCTATTGCAGACTTTGTATCTCTCTTCAATATACACTACACAATGCCAATCCGCTTAACTAGAGAGGAAAGATTTCTGGGAAGCAGCTTTGGTGTATGTGAGCAGGGCTGAGGTTGAATGCAGGCGCACTTAGCCTCGGCTGCCGCAGAATTGGGCGTGAAAACGTGAACAGAGCTGCACAAAAGTGCAGCCATTGGACAGAAGGGAGGCCATGTGTGTGCAAAGCTTTGTCCTGGTCAAAGCACACAGCCAAAAGTGGAAAGAGCTCACATGGATCAAGACAAACCAAACTGTAAGAGTCTACTCTGGGCTTAAAAGACCGTGCCCACTGACCATGGGTTTGAAAGCAGTTTGAAAAGCAGCCTGTGAAATACCAGGCAAATGTGGTTGCATAGCCTATGCTGTCTGCCCAGGTCTAAATTTCTTCTCTAGCTTAGCCAGGGACCAAGCTCTCGATGCTCCTTTCTGGTTGCTCAAAGGCTGGCCCCACAGCTGAGCTCATGCCTCCCTGTTCACCACCCTGATGGAGCATCCACCTCATCTGCCTCGTCTCTCTAAAGTGGGGTGAGCCACGGCGTCATTTCTTTCACGCCTCTGCCATCACCACACATCTCACCACCCCTCTTGGCACCTCCTGGGGGACAGAGTCACTCATTCCCTGGAGGTCCCTGTCTCTCCTATGACTGCTGAGACAATGGGGATTATAAGTGTAAGTGAGAAGCGTTGTATTCAGAAAAGCATAGTTCAGTGAGGCAGCTGGGAACCTGAGTGATTAGTAGGTAAAATTCTTCCTCCAAGCCTTTTATATCATATTCCCTGAAATGTAGGAAATGCCAAAGAGACCTTCACTTGAGGAGATGATAAAGCACTGTGTAAAGGTTCTACAGCACCAAAGCTTTCTGTCACCATCACAGTGTAGTGACAATTTTTAGTGATTTTTATATGTATGGCATATAAAATTAACAAACATAATTTATTGCCCTCTCACACTGTAGCTGAATGTTTTGCACAGAGGACCTATTCATCACTCTCTAACTAGAGCAAACAAACAGGCTTCCACAGTGTTGATTGATGGATATACTGGGTTTCTTTACTGCTGCTGCTGCTCATACTACTCTTGAATTAATAACTCAGAGCTTACTTTACACATTGTTATGTTATTTTTAAAGAACATTTGGAACACCTAAAGCCTGATTCTTATTAACACTAAGTCCTTGTTACACCAAAGTGGTCTGAAGATGTAATTAAAGTTTTCTTCTATTAAAAATTCTTTCCTATGGTCATAATGATATAAAGGGGATCTCCAACTGAATCAGAATCAGAGACAAGATTTTTGCTTAGGAACTTGCAAGAATCACCCTAGTAATCAACAGAAGCCTTTTGAACATAATGTGAAGAGCAGACATTAGTATTATGGTGGCTTTACATACTCTCCTTGAATGGGATCCTGCAATAATTAGTTTATAAATCTAATTTCCTTCATTTTTTGCAAGAAACATTTGTAAGCAAGCAAGGCTAGTACCTTGACACTATTGCTTTTGGCTTCTCCATGAATGCCATTCCAGTTTGGATAAGATACAAATGGCTGAAAATCACCGTTTCCTTTCTGCTGCTTGTGCTCCTCAGGATATTTGTGTCAGCCTGTGAAAGTAGTCATTAAACTTGCCCTGAAGACAGCAGCAAAAAGAGCACATATGGCAGTAGAAACTTCTGGGGGTGCTAATCTCTCCTAGAGCTGCTGTCTTTGAAAAAACTTTCCAAGAAGTGCAGTTCCCGATCACATTGCTGTGCCTGCTCCAGAGCTGAAAAACAAACAGTACACCCACTTTCACAAGGCCTGGGGCTGATGGGCCAAAAGGGGCCAGGTCAACTTGAGACCAACCAAGTGAAAAAAATACTGCCACAATGAGGGGCTGTGGGTTAGGTGATCGTAAGGTTCTTTGGGGGAGACATGGATAAGATGAATTCCCCCAAGCCAGGCACTATTTCTGGCATACGTTGTATCAGTAACCTCTTCTGCTGTGATCAAGCAGCCATACTTCTGTGGCTCCAAACAGAACTGTGTGTTATAGTGGTCACCCTCAGAGTGATCAAGAGATGTTCAAGATGGAATATAGGAACAGAGCCACTATATGATGGGACTGTGCCCAGTGTATCTTTCAGATTCTGCCATTTAGGCATTTTGAGCGCAGCTTTGCCTCTACGTCATACTGTCTGATTGCCCTCTGCAAATATTTCTTCTGAATTTACCCAGCTCCAGGTTTGAATCCATGCTGACTTTTGGTATTCACAATGTTGTGTAGCAAAGATGCCTACAGGAAATGCTCCCTGGTATTATGGATAAGGTGCCTTCCTCCTGCTTGTTTTGCTGCCTGATGATATCAATAGGTGCCTACAACTTTCCTTCTGGGAGACAGTGACTATGCCTTCCCAGTTTGTCTTCCCCATATCACTCATGATCTCTGTCCATATGTTGTCTCTCATACTCTCTCATTGTCTGAAGAGTCTCAGATTAATTGCAGGAAGATATTTCTTCCCTTCTGTGTGTTACCTGAGATGGACACACAGGTTGGTTGGGATGCTAACACCTAGAGGAGCAGCAGCATTATCCCACATGTATATGTACGTACCTCTGTGTGTGTGCACACTCCCCACTTCCACCACACTGACTCCTGCCCTTCACATTGCTGTTTTGAGCAAAATTGGTGAGGGAATTTGAGGTGAGTACAGACTTTGTTTCCTTCTCATTCACTACAGGACGTTTCTCACAGGAACTCAGTAACACCCTGAACTGATGGCAAAAAGGCAGACCTGAGTCTGAACAAGGAACAAAAACCTGATTTCCTCCCATTATTTGAGAGCATTGGCTTGAAAGTTAAAATATTTAAAAGTACCTTTTGTTTTAAACTGTTGCTTATGGAATATAGCAATTATGAACAATATTTTGATTAACATTTCAATAAGGACAGAGTTGCCCTCTTCATCATCACACATGAAAATATATTCACCTTTGCATAAATAGAGAAATTTGAAGTAGTTGAGATGCAAATTCAGAAGCCTTAGTGTGAAATCAATTTCTCCTGTGATCTACATTTGAAGTGTAGCTCTTACCTTGCATCTATTTGCCATTTTGTGAACCACTAAGATGCGACTGTGGAGTACATAAGCTCATTTCCATCACACTCGAGTATCAACACATACAGCCTCCTTCAGCATAGAATGTAAACCTATGAATTTTTAAAATGCTTTAAGCCATATATATTTAAATATTAATGAAATTAAATTCTGGCCAGTTTGGCTGCTGAAATCTCTAAATCTTTAAAAGGAAGTTCCCTCAAAACGCTCTGACATTTGTAGAAATCTTTACCTGTCTGAAGTTTTAACAGGGGAGTGCTTGGTCAAAACATTTTAATTTGAAAAATTTATACACAACCTGCAAATTTTATGCTAATTCTGAATCAAACCCTATTTTGAAGACAAAAATTAAAGCCATACATATGCATTTAAATTGATGACCTGTTTTCACAAATACTGATCTACTTCCTCTCTTCTCAACTCAGCCACCTTTTATCAAGACACCTATTTAGAACAACCACATGTATAGCAAATGCTTTCACTTCACCAGCTGTGTTAGAAAAAAGTGTTGATCTCACAATCTCAATTTTTAACCTTTAAAGAACAGTTAATAGTTATTCACTTCACAGAAGCTTTATGGATGAATTAGTGTGTAGAAAACAATTAGCATATATTACATAATGTCATTACTTCTGCTATCACTGCTATCTCTGTTCTTACTGATATTTGTGCATGAACTCAATTTGGTTTAGTTTTTGCTTGTAGCATTTGCATGGCTAAAATAACACAAAATCTGGGCATTCTGCCTTTTTTTTGTTAGGTAACATTTATAGAAATAATTCCAGCTTCTGCATTGTTTTGTTGTGACAAAAAGATCAGAGATGTAAGAAAAATTTGGGAAAAGCTCAATAAAGACTATCCCAGATATTTACCCTGGGGGACAGAGAGACCAAAAGGCACCTTGGAAACATTGTTTGAGAGGACATGGGGCAGCAGACACTCGTTTGCTTCTTGCCCTGAGAGTAACACACTGTGTTGTCCAGATCCATAGGCTCAAATGCAAATATCAAGACAAAGTTATCTAATTAGCAGCCTCACAACTGCCTCTGGGTTTTATATGTTGTTTTTGTCAGGATTGGTTTTGCTTAGTAGTCTCCTCTGTTTGAAAGAATGAAGGTGATTAAAATGATTCATTAACATTGTGCCCATCTGAGCAAACAGTCCAAACATTTCTATATTCCCTGGTATCAAGCGCAGTGATCTTCACACAGATGTCCAAAGGTCTTTTAGCTTTTGTAATTTTTCCACAGCTTGACTAATTAATGCTTCATGTGCAAATTTATATACCATTACTGTACTAACTGACTAGCTTTGGATTTTGATTTGGACTCTTTTGGAGGAGGAGAGGGAAGATATCCTCACAATAGACCATATATGTAAATGAATAGTACAAATAAATGCCTGTAAGTCTATCTGGTGTCCCTAGCCATGGGACATCTACTCCACTTGGAGGTAGTCTCCACAGATCCCCACTTGGTTCCTACAGAGAAAGGGACATATGAGGTGCCAGTCAGAGGACTAGTTTGTATTTTGCTGTGAAAGCAGAGGAGTAGGAAAGGATCCCATTTTGAAACTGAGTGCCTTGCTATCACATATCTAACATTTATTCTGAATTTTATCTTAAAAGCAGTCAGGTTTTTGGCCACCAGCACTCTTCTCAGGAAAGCCAAACAATTGGGAATGTGCTGGTTATTTCCAGCATAAATTTACTTATGGCCAATATCAAAGGTGGTTACTAGGTGCATTGCTTGGAAAACTTGTCAGAAAAAAACCAGAGGTGGATATGTTAAAGCTATATAGTTTTTGGATGAACATTCTCTAGATCTGCATAAATAATTTGGCTATGGATACATAAGTCCTACTTTGCAGCTTTAAAAATCTCAGGCTTTAATGGAGAGATGAATGTTTGTACCTCCACAAATCCAGTAACCTTAGTATTTTCAGATGGCGAGTCCAACACTCCAGGTAGCATTTCAGGAGGATTAAAAATCTGATTTTTTTTTAAATACAGTGTATATATATGTCTATAGAAAACCTTTATGAAGAACGGCTCTGATGCTGCCTGGGGCCCTGGAGCTTGGCCCACTGAGAAGTGCTGCTTCTGAAAAGGATGGGTGGCTTTGATAGCACTTCAAATATGAAACAAGATTTTGACAGCACAGCTGTACTGACCCACGAACTAGCTTCCATGTTTACCAAGGAAACCTGTAATTTGTGGACCGAGAGTTATTTACTTCTTTTAAAAATAAACTCAGCAGTGAAAGCCCTACATGAAGAAGAGAAGATGCCAAAATCAAGGACTGTGGCTCACTTGGGTCCCCTGCATAGACATGACGGATGCTGCTGCTTTCTCACCGTGTTCAGCAGCCTACATGGCTGTGAGATACTTCTTGATGCTGTTTCAGCTCCTCAGAGTTGGGTGCTGAAGAGGAAGCAGGGCTGAGAAGGGACAGTCAGTGGGCTGGAAACACAGGATGAGAGCTGCAGGATTCAAAGTAATGATAGGGCTGAGAGGAAGACAGCAAGAGGACTTTGCATGCTCCTTGTGCCATGAGGCTGGCATTGCACAACAGGCCAAAACGGAAGAGTACCTTTGGCTTTTTTTTTAGGAAGCCCTTGCCAGAGATAAAAAAAGCCAGTTTGTATGCTGTTGCTAGGAATATGTTAGTGAAACAAGTGAGCTGGTCATGCAAACAACTTGTTCGACAGAAAGCAAACCAAGCAGCGAAAGCCAGGTAGAGTACAACAGCTAGGACTGGAAATGAGACACCCAGATTGTTTGGATTTGCTCTGGTTCAGTTGATTCAGCAGATAAACAGTTAATGCCATTAGTGAACAAATGGCAGCGATCAAAAACCAACAGGAAAAGGCCACCACTTGCCATAATGTGAGCAAAACTATTGCACTGAATGCCCTCCCTGCTGCGAAGTGGCAGCACTAGATAAAAGCAAACGGAAAAAAGAAGTATTTTGGAAAAAAACCTCTCCCTGCCCCAAATACATTTCTTCCTGCTGG
The DNA here is from genome assembly GCF_965178545.1 of Coloeus monedula. Taxonomy (NCBI): domain Eukaryota; kingdom Metazoa; phylum Chordata; class Aves; order Passeriformes; family Corvidae; genus Coloeus; species Coloeus monedula. The sequence continues at coordinate 39,163,425 of NC_138783.1, forward strand.
AAATTTTTGAAGTCCAGTTATTACTGTTAAGCCAGGTTTGTTCACAGGAAAAACAGAGAATGATGGAGCTGAAGAAAGTCTCAATTCTCAGCCTGTGAAATACTCATAAGACCCACTTTAGTGTTTGTGAATCCCATGGGGCTCATGAGGTCTGCCACAGGGAGAATACTGTGAAGAGAGACAGGTAGGTTCATACTTAGCATGCTGCAGAAAGGGTTAAAAGTGGTCAGTTCATCACTCTTCTGTGTGGTGCCTTGGAAGTTTTCACAACACCAGATGTGTGAAAAAAAAAAGAAGAAAGCAAGCCCAGTGAACACCAGTAGACATCCTGGTGCCCTGGAAGCAGTTAAATTAACACCCAGCAGGGACAAATTTGCAGCTTTGGGAACAAGCTTAAAGTTAGTCTGTTTTCATTCCTGGAGAGAATTTGCAAGTGTATGACAGTGAAGTACAGCCTGGGAAGGAGCAGGCAGCTTTGGATAAAGGATGGATAGCCAGAATTTGCTCCCACCCTCCCTCCTCCCACTCTGTTTTGCACTTAGGCTGTGAAGCTCCCAATACTTCTGCTAATCACTCTGTCTTCCCATGCCTTTTACCAGTTCCAGTAGGAAAAAGAAAAGCAATTCCTTTTTTTTTCCTTGTTCTAGCTGAAACCAGACAAGACTGGAGTCACCCCAGCAAAACCTGTTTTAGCTGGGATTGCAGTTAACAGTCCTTCGGAGAAATCTAGTTCTGAAATGGATAAAGTTGGATGCTTTTCTAACCAGAACCAAAGCATTAAATCCTTTAGTCATTCATCACTCAGTTGGAGCAGGGCTGTGGCCCGGCTTGCAACCACTGCAAATTACAGAAAAGACTGGAAAAAGAAAAGTCTGTGAGGATCTAACCCATCTTTGCAGAATTACAGAAAGCCCTCACAGTCCCTCTCGCTCTTACAAGTTACATAACACATTGGATCCTCAAAAATACCATCTTTCCTTGTTTTCACACCTTGGTTATTGCAAATATTTTGGCAGCAGTCAATCATGGGGAACTTTTCAACCAAGGTGGATTACACAGCTTCTTATAAAGGCCTGAGAAGACCAGTCTCCATCGTTCTTCCTCGTGTATATCTTTGGCAAGGTAGGAAGAAATTTGAAGCCCTGAAACAGCCATCTTAGAGACCTGATTGATGCCCCAAGCTTGTCAATGTTTAAGAGGCATTAGAAGCTGATAAAAATTTTGGTCAGTCCTGATTTGGTGAGGCAATTAGACTACATGATCATGGTAGCTCCCTTCCAACTAAACTGTTCTATATGTTCTATTCTGTTCTGTTCTGTTCTATAAGTTGGTTATGCAATGGCTGCACTTGCAGCTGGAGATGATGGAGGAGCTGTAGGGTCCCCTGAAGGAAGAAAACTAGTGAATGGGTTGTACTAGTTGCTTCCCAGTGGGGCAAACATGCTGCTTATGCTGTCTCCCTGACTGATGGAGACTGACAGGATGAATAGCACAGCCTGAAATGTGTAGTGTGTCCTTAAAGCTGGCAATTTGAGGGGCTCAGGGCTGCATTTCCTGCCCTGTCCTGAAGACTTCCTGCAGATGCTTTGGGAACTCCTGGAAACAAAGCCCTTACGCTCCTCCACTTTTTCCTAGCATAGGATACAGAAACAGTTTTTAAGTGTTACCAGCCTTTCACTTCCCCATTGCAAAGACTGTAGGTTCTTGTCCCCTGAGCATCAGTAGCTCCTATTCTGCCCCACTTTCTCCCACACTATATCCCACCCTTTGATCCCTTGTCCTCCTCTGCCTGCACACAGTCTCACTCTCAGCTTTCTCCTCCCAAGCTTCCAATCCTTCTCACTCATTCCCTCTCATCCAAGCCCTATTTGCACTCTGTATTACTGCCTTCCAGGCTTCTTCCTACCCTCAGACCCTCACTCTTCCTGTGCTTCACTCCTTCACTCCTCTCACAGTCTCTGTCCATTCCATCCAGTTGCCCTACTCTGGATCCAGTCCCATCTGGCTGTTTCTTTCCCCTGTACTAAACTCTCTGCTCCCTGACTGCTTCCATGCCCAGTCTCCCTCTTGCAGCCAGCCACCTTCCACTTCTTCTCCAGACACTCCCTAAGCTGAGGTTCCCCACCACCAGCTACCTGAGGTGAGTTTAACAGCGCACTGCTGCTGGCAGAAGCAATCCCATCTCTGCTTCTGGCCTCCAGCTATGTGCTCCTGACACTTCCCTCGTGCCGGCATTGGCTTTGCCTGACCCCATAAGCTGAAGAGAACCTACACAGAGAGAAAAAATATAGTTCTCTGCTGGTCTTGTGAGAGCTCAGACAAGTGCCAGAGCTAGTGCCAGAAGAAGTGGACATTAGGCTGGGGTGGGGAAGAACTTCTTGCCCCTTTCTGAAGCTTCCAGTTTTTAGATCAGCTCTTCCACCCTGTGAAACCTCACCTAAGAGAGTCGAAAGACTCTGTCCTCCCCTTCTTTTGACATATTGCCACACAGCTCAGTGTGAGAAAACAAGTCTGCACATATCTTTCAGGAAGAGCAGCAGAGCTGGGCTCATGGGTGCTCAGAGTCTTCTGCAGAGAGGTGATCCTCCACTGTGTGCCTCGCTTGGGTACTCTGAGTATGCCTTCCTCACTGGTTACATAGGAGGCTTAGGGGGTTAACATTAAATACAGATATCTGGTGTGAAAGAGAGGGTTAAATATCCCTCCTTTTATTCAACTCCTGTGTTTTCTACTGATTCACTGGGTCTGGTTCAACTCCAGACTCTGTCAGAGGATTTTTCTGCAATGGTAAGCATATCCAACAACTCCAGTGGATTGATTATAATGGCTTTGAACGACATCTTCCTTCTCTCTTTCCTCAAATACACAAGAATATATAAAATATACAGTAACATTTCCTTCATCTCAAGATTTGGCTGGCTTGCTTATTTAGATTGTAAATTCTTCAGGGCAAAAACTGTCTCTTACACTGTATGTGTACATTACCAGAAACAGGCATGCAGCAAATGAAGCAGGCAGATGGTTCTGGAATAGTTCTGTTGGAGCATCTGGCTGATTTTCTGGAACAGCATTGCATTCAAATGGTAAATTCACCCGTGAAAACTCACATTAAAGGAACATTACTAGGTCTGTAGCTGTCTTAACAACAGTCATCTGTGGCCTGGGGCAGGTCTCCACCATAAAAACACCGGCACCAAAAGTGGCTGAGTGGAGGAATAAATACTTGCCATTAAAATATTCCTTCATTTTGAACCCCTAGAGAGACAAATTACTGGGACTAAGCACTCTTGAGCACTTTGGGGAATTAAAATAACAGGAAGACTCTAGGGAGAACTGGGGCTTGTTAAATTTTTTTTGTTCCTTGACTTCTTGAGGTATTCATAAATTGCCTACAAACAAGTAAGAACTTACAGGAAAGGGTTTTTCACCATGCCAGCTCCAAATGGCTGTGGAATTATATTGTTTTTCCAGGCTGCCTTTCCAAAATCCCTGCAGGAAGTTGACTCAGGGCTTGACTCTGGCCTCAGATGCACACACAGCAATAGCAGGAATCCTCACTTCAACCAGGTAAGAAGCTCTTAATGACATCATAGCTTTATGGACAAGTTCACAGGTCAAGATAGACTAACTTGCTCCTTAGCAGAGAACCAGACCTGAAACATCCTTAGCCCCTTTTTTTCTGGTCAGCATGACATCTTCACAGTTCCTTATCTCAGACTTGTCCTGTTACACTTCCTTTCCAGTTAATCTAGTAAGCACAAACTCATGTCGTGTCTTTGGTGATGATTCCTCACTTTGCCCTACCACCCCGGGCCTGTAAACTGTAATCTCAGCCACCAGCAGTGTGCATCTTCTCAGTTGCCATTTACTCCTTGCAGCCATCACCATCTTCTCCTACGTACACACCCAGTGCCTTGGCTGCCCCCTCTGCTTTCCTTCCCTAGCCCATGTCTTCCAGGTGGGCTGAAGCAGCCAACAACCTTACAACCTTACTGTACCCTCTGTCTCCCCCCCACATCTGAGACAACTGACTGAGTTATGAAGGGTCTCTTGGATCACTGCAGTTCTCAAATCCACATCTCGAGACCTGCAGGTAGGGAGAAGTTCATATCTATCAAATTCTTTCCATAACACACATCTTATCTTTGATCTCACAGTAGTCAGATCAATGCTTTGAAACAGGTGCCATTTTTAATCCGAGTTTATACAGTTCTCCACAGAATGACATTTTACCCTCTCAGTGGACTTCCCAGGCACTTTCACAATGTTAATATATAATGAATGAGACTTCAAGTGTGCTGACATTAGTGAAGAACTCATCCAGGGAAGCTCAGTGATGGTTTTCATTGGTACCTTCATGGAAGTACCTTCAAAAGGCAGTTCAAAAGAGACCTCAGGAACTATCTCATCTACCTCCCAAATCCCCAAATCAAGAAGCATTTGACCATGGCTAATAATCTACTATTCTTCCAGTGTAAATGCTTTATGGAGAGTTCACGAAACCTTATGGAACCTGGAATGTCTCTGAGACTTTGAATTACAATATCCTCAGGGACTGACTGTCCACAGCGTGACTGTGTATGTGTTTTGTTCAGCAAACTGAGCATGAATGATATAGGGCACCACCAAGAAAACTGTCCATAATGACAATACAGGAACTTATGACATATTCTCTCTGGTTTCATTCTCATAAATCAGCTATGACCGTGCAATTGATGGTGGCTATTGGGACATACTCAAGTTTTTATCCAGAATATTTAATTCAGAAGTCCTTGTACGAGGGAATGTGACCAAAATGGAGCTATCAAGAAAAGCTGTCATCCAAATATTATTTTTATAGAGAGGATTGAGAGAAAGGTCACATTGTTATTTTCTTACACTGTGGAACATTTTCTATTATTACAGATTCCAGAAGCCTGGAATCGTTATTTATGATCTAAGTCAAATTCAAGTCCTGGTTTGTACCAATTACCAAAAGCTACTCCAGGTTTTCTCTCTTCATTTCACAAATATTTGTAAAATAATTCCTTCACACTTGAAAACAGAGAGGTTGCCTCACCAAAATGTGTTCTTCTTTTCTTCTGTAGTGGTAAACACAGAGGTTTAGGAAAATACTCTTTTTATATGAATCATTTAAAGAAGACACATTTTCTTTGAGAAATTTCAGGGGCTAAATTAGAAATGTAAGTTAATACTCAGCAGTGAATGGTAACAAGAGTTTTTTATATCTGCACTTTCAAAAAAGACATTAGTTCTTTTGGTCCTGGTCCTTCTTCCTCACATAGTACCCTAACTATCTGAAAGTTTAATGTATACTTAAAAAAAAAAAAAGTAGAGGGTTATATCCTGCTTTCTACTATGCTGCTGTAAGTTCAATTACACTCTCCTGAAAATAAATGAAATTTCCCTGGGTTTACACTGGACAAAATGAGAGGAGAATCTTTCTCAGGATCTCTGCAGAGCTGCCAGATTAATTGAAATACCATCTCTGTCCCTTGGAGATATTTAAGATGATGAATACATGTTAAGCCCTGGGCATTGGAAGGGCTGGTGTAATGGAATGGTTTGCAAGGGGGGGTCACATCAGCACCTGGAGCTTCTCTGTGGTGGCACATCCCCTGGTGCAGTGCTGCTAAGTGGCCTTTCTCCAGCCAGATGCATCCATGCTGTGTTCCTGGATCATGGAGCACCTGGATGGCCTTTGGACACAAGCTGCAAAACAGAAAGTCCTCCTGGAGAGAGCGTGAGGCAGGAGTCACGTACTGGGAATACGTGCTAGGAGCCGGTACTGGAGAAGGGACTGCTCGGTATTCAGCAGGAAGGAAGACTGGTTGGACATAAAAGGAGCCTGTTAAGTCTGGTAAAGAAAATGATCTAAGGCATGCTCCAATTAGGGCAAGCAAGGGCAAATACCACCATCACCACCCCTTAAAGTGCGACTAATCACAATTCTTGGGTTACTGAAAGAGAAAATAGAGACTTGAAAAAGGAGAAGATGATTCCATCCTCAAAGCAATTCTGAAGGAACAAGGACTAACAAGGCTCTGAGCTTTCCACAAGCAAACACTGTTGTGGCGTGTATCTACACTGATGTTTCCAGAGCCTTAAAAATATGGACTACTGGTTGTTCATGTAAAGTGTGGGGTGAAGCTCTCACGATCCCTTGTGTTATCCTTGCCTCCAAAGCCAAGACTAAATAGGACACATGCCCACATGTAGCAGATGGAGTAGCCTTGCTCCATTAGGGTTCCTGTTCTCATGAGCTCAGCCTCCTATTCTCCCTTCCCTTGAGCAAATGAAGTTGAATAAAAACAATTGGAGAAAAATTCAGCTTGAAATCCTTGAGTTTAATTTGGCTTTAAGTCAAAACCAGAAGGGGATGAATAATATTTTATTTATTTAGTAGATACAGGCTTTTTCTCCTTTTCTTTTCTTTTCTTTTCTTTTCTTTTCTTTTCTTTTCTCTTTTCTTTTCTTTTCTTTTCTTTTCTTTTCTTTTCTTTTCTTTTCTTTTCTTTTCTTTTCTTTTCTTTGTTTGGCTTTTTTCTTTTACTTCTTCACAGAAAACTAATGGATGTTATTGAACAAGCATAATGGCTGATCAAAAACTTTGAAAATGTGTGTGGAATTTCTTGGACTTGTTAAAAACATCAATTCTTCTGTTCAAAAACCTTAAGTCTTTCTTCAGAAGCATCTTTCACTGACTGGACTCTATTCCTTCAAAAGTGAAAAGTTAGGCTTCTGCCCAGGCCCAGTTACAGATTTTCAGCCAAGGTTCTGTAGAAGTATCACAAACCTGATTAAACCTGTATAGAATTTGGAGCTTCTAATTATTTCCTAAACAAAGAGAGTGTTGAATTTCTATGAGTTTTTTCATGACTATGTGTATGTTGCATTCCAATAGACAATAGAAAAGGAATCTTTCCCAGAACAATGGAGAATAAAGGAGAGAGGCAAACAAACCCTTCATTCAGATCAACCTTCCAGGAAACCGAGATGATTTCCATCATTTTTATGACTTTTCCCTAGAGGCAAAAGACATCTAATTAGCAAATCCCTCTGTAAGTTTGTTTGACACAAAGGGAATATGACAAGCAGAGAAATTATAAGCCTTACATTTCCAGTTAGCCAGTTTGAACTGATAAAACCAAGCTCAGATGGATTTTGGGGATCTTAAAGCTTGGGGATCAAAAATCCAGAGGGTGAGCTAGTTCTGCTAAAAATGTGAACTTAGAGTGTTCCAGTCAGTGATTTCTGATGGCAATGTCACAGCAGTCCTTTACGAATGTGCCCTCACATTACCAGCTACAAAGCCATTCCAGCCAGTTGTGAGATGGTCCTATAATGATCTGAGGAGGAGTTGAATGATACCAAGCAGAATCAAATCTTGATTCCTCATGCAGAAATAGAGCATGAGTAAAATAAATATTAATCATGAAGTTAATTAGTAAATGCTGGTAATTAATCATGCATTACTTTTAATGATGTGTAGAAATCCTCAGAGGTGGGAGATGATCCTTCAGGAAAGCAGATTGTGCAGCCTAAATGAGGTGATGTCCCCATTGCTAAAATCAGCAGCAGTCGACCCCCAAGGTCGCTCTGACCTTTGTTGTCTTTACTGGAAGATAATACTAGTGCTGTCTCCTCCCCCTCTGATTTAATATTCAGACTTACGTGGCAAGCAGGCCCTGACCAAGGGGTTGATGGGCTCTTGCAGCAGTGCAGGCAGGTGCTAAAGGGTCCACAGAACTCATGAATACTGACACATAAACAGTTATGTTCAAACCTTTTAAAAACCTTGCAATTTATGGACCAGTTGTATTTCTGAGTATTGTTCCTGCAGCTACAAAATACTCTGCTTGAGAGAGACCTAATTGATTTTCTGAACTTCGTCAGCACTTTGGAACAACCACTAAGGATCTCTAAAAAAATACAGTTATGTCTCTAGAGCATAGAAAAAACAGCATCCTTACTGCAAAAGCCCTGTAATTTGTGTCTAAAAAGCTTCCAAGCTTCTCAACTGTGCTGTGGGTCAGGTAGCCATATCTAACAGAAACAGCTATGGAAAGTGGTCAAATGACAAGAAACTTTGGAAAATTAGTTTGCAGAAAGAAGTCTGTGATGATAGGCAAAACCCCTTCCTTGGTGTACTATCTAAAGTTTGGCACTCAGCAAAGTTCACTTAGGACAAGTTTCCTAAGTCACAGATCTTGTGGCTGCACAGGTGAGAAATCCCGCTACACTCATGGTAAATCTTGCAAGTACTACTAGGGCCAAGGTGCCAAGTCCCATCTTGTTGGCTGGCCTCCCTGAGCAGCAGCCCAAGAGGACACAGAGCAAGGAGCTAATGTTACTTCCAGCAGAGTTGTTCTTTATGCCTTTCCAGAATGTGACCTTGCACATTTTTTCAGAAAAACAGTAGTTTTTGCAGAAATCTTGCCTGTCTCCCCTGTGATGACAGATTGCTGGAAGGTTCATCATGGCTGAATGAAGGAACTGTTAAAATTCATGTGCCTGCCAGTCTATTAAGAGAATGGGGAAATGCACCTAAGAAGAGGGCACACAGTGGCTCAAGAAGAAGACGAACAGCTTGCAGAGACCTTCTGTAAAACAGCAAAACTGTGCTTGCATCCTGCCAACACTCATTCTACAGCATCTTTCAACAAAGCAATTTATCACACCTGCCCGTAGGTTTCACCTGGTACCTCTTGCTATGGGACTAGTTGCTGGAGAAAGTCATGGTTAGTTGGTCAGGAAATTTAAAAGACTTAAAAGGAGAAAGGTGTGCAGGCATACAACTGTATCTACTCTTTTTAAAGCATCAGACTGTCCACCCAGTTTGGTGAAGAAACTCCAGCTCTGAATGGTTTGTTCATAGTGCTACTGTCTGAGACTCCATGGAAAACTTAGGCTTTCATTTTTAAGTAGCTTCTCATAACTGTTTTCATACCTACAGATGATTTCCACACCTGTACTGCAATTCCATATCTTCAAATATGTTGAGACAAAGTCCCACCTAAACTACTCAGAGTTGCTTAAACATCCCAAAGTCAAATATGTTTTACTTGTTTTGCACTTGGTTTCCAGACTCTGGGGTACAGGGAAGTTGCACATCCTCACTTTGATTGGCAGGTCTGAAACTTGGGATCTGAGACTTGGGTGCACAGGGACTTGGCATAGCACAACTGAGCTACAACACCAGATCTTGTCAGAGCACTGTCTTATGATAACACAGTGGGAGCTAGCCACATGGAATATAATTGTAGACATATCTGTGGCAACCTTCTCCTTCATATCTAAGCATGTATTTTATCCACAGAATATTCCCAGAAGTGTGATGGGTGTTTGTAAAGCTCACAGATAAATCTTAGTTCTTCTTTGCCAAAGCGATAGCAAATGTGCAAACAGTATTTTTTGTCATATCAGTCAAAAGATATCTAAAAACAGAATTTCCTAACCCTGCCTCCCTGAGAAAAATGATGGCACAAAAATTAACATTGTAAAACATATTATCTAAGATAACATAGGAATTCGTTAAAATTTTGACTTTCAAAAGAGCCTAAATTTTTGTAAGCTAGAAAACTTAGATAGGAGTCCAAAATAAGCTTGCATCTGCCCTACTATCTCACCTTTCTGACAAGCATCTACATAACATATAGCAGTGACATATTCATTCCATTGCATCAAAAGTGTTATGAGCATGGGTTTCTTTAAATTCTTCTAAATGTGCACCCATGATACACCTGAATAGGTGCTAAACATGCCATCACCAGCTCTGCGGAAGTGCATGCTGAGAGGGTCATTAACTGCCACCAGGACACATCTCCTGCACGAACGAAGCCAGGCTGGAAGAGCCTTTTTATTACTTGGACCAGAGTGATTCTGTAACAAAGAAGGAGGAATTTGTCTTACCTGTCTGTGCTGCTGAGAGACTGGATACTGCAAACCTGAGATTGGCTGGCTTTGCTGCATTTTCTGAAGCATCATTTTTTGCTGCATTGCTAGGGTTACATTAGGTGGCCTCTGAAGAGACTGGTTTGGGAGAGGCTGAGCAGTTTGTGGCTGTGGCTGCTGTTGCTGCTGTTGCTGTGGCTGCTGCACGGGAGCTGAACCCTGTGCCTGCTGGGTGTAGTGCAGAAGGGCGGGCTTGTTTTGGGAACCCAAAACTGAAGGCATCTGCTGGTTTGTTTGCTCTGAGTTAAAGTGAAACAAAGGCTTTGTGTTGCCATGATGCTGCTCTAGAGGTGGCTGAGCGCTGTTGATAAAGTTTCTGTTGAGGTCCTGAGGCTTCTGCTGCATGATGATGTCCATGGGATTGCTCTGGGGAGTGGTTGGTTTATAAACATAGTTGTTCATCCCTTTTGACTGGTTTCCATTCACTGGCACCCCAAGCATTGCTGAGCTTTGTGGGCTGAACTGCTGCTGGCGAAACGAAGGACTGGGGATTTTCTCTTGCACAAAGGGTCCAGGGGAAGGTCCTGATGGAGACAGAGTAGACCAGTTGGCTGTCTGGTTCTGCTGCTGCTGTTGCTGCTGAATCAAGGCATGCTGCTGCCGATTGGCTGCGATCTGTTTGAGCTGCTGTGCATGAGACACCTCCTGCCAGTTAGGCAATGGCCGACTGGATGCAGAAGAAACCTGTGACACCTGTGTTTGAGGCACCGAGGGGATGGGTGAAGAGGCAGACATGGCAGTGGTAGCCATAGTGAAGGCTGGACCTGTAGAAGAAGGCCTCATCTGTGGGGAGCCCACAGGAGCCTGATTCATGCCTGGTGCATACTCACTTTTTATCACCATCTTATCCATCTGCAGAGATCTCACGGGGCCCCTCTGGCTCTGCTGCCCAAGGTCAATGTTGAATGGCTCATCTTGTTTTATTGTGGCATTTATCATATTCTCTAGCTCAACATCACTCATTGGTGGCACTGATATGTTAGTCAGTTCATTAAACAGCTCCTGAAGCTCAAGATCCATCATTTGGTCCCATGAGTCTTCCCCATATCTGTTAGGGAACATGTTCTCATGGGATGTCTGGCCGTCTAAGTGTTTGCTGCAAGACATTGTTTCTCCTGGTTCTTTCTTTACCTCTTTCAAAGTCATATTAAACATGTCATTCCCACTAGCATGGGTATTGTTTGCTAGGCTGCTGGCCTTTCTTTGTGATCCTTGCCCCACAGTCATACCTCCTGACATTGACTGGCTTTGGCAATTGTTAACGTGTTGTCCACCTTGTCCCACTGAGATATTGTCACCCACTCTTATCCTCTTAATGTCAAGGAAGGAGCTCTCTGAAACACCATTGGGCCTCTTGTTAACAGGCGACAGATTTACCACCAACTTTCTCTTCAAGGAGCCTTGGAGCTGAAAGAAGAAGAGACAAAAAAAAAAAAAAATCATTAGATGATACCGAAGAAATAATTTAATTGCTTGAATGGCAGAGGCATCAGGCAAGTAAATATTGCTTAGTCCAGAAAGCTCCTCTGGGCTTTTTTTAGTCACTGAAGTTGTGCAGAACTGTTGGAAAATGTGCTTTACGGGGTGAATCTCCCTTCCATCACCACCCTTGCCACCAGCATTTTTTGAGCACTGCTGATTCCTGTTGATCACAGGCCCTGTTCCCCTCATGGGTGTGATGAGAGAGGGAGGTAGCCAGAGCTGTAGCTGGTAAAGCCTCTCTGCTCCGTATCTTCTCCAATCTAGCTGTGCCAGACAGATTTAAAGTAGTTTTAGACAGCAGAGACAAATGAAGTAATGAAATCTGCCCTTGTGCCTATCTGGTGCTGCAGGTTTTCATTCTCCTGATTTTGGTATATGATCTAAAAGAACATTTTTGACATCCATTGAGTCCAAAAGTCCTTGAACACATTATAATGGCACTCACAAGATCAAGGCATCCTAAGCTCATGTAGGCTTATACTGGCCAGAGATGTGTATAATTAAAAATGTTAGATGTTAACTTGTTGAAAACTGAGAATGAATCCACTAGAGCTGTGACAGGTTATGTCAGCCAAGGGTCTGTCCCATGATGTACTGCCAGATTATTTCCCAAAGATGCATATTCATACATTAAGCCCTAGTTGTTTATGTTCTGAAACATCTCTTATAAAACACACAGTCCACTCAACACTGCTCTGAGACTTGTAACTCTATTTCCTTTCCCTTGAATATTTACAGCGATACTTCCATTTGCTTGCCAGCCCTGTGGGCCTACCAAAGGAAAAGAGGTTCATGGCTCTGTTTGTCTGATCTACACTCATCTGCTGTGGTTGTACACACAAATTCCCACCCCATGCACAGAAAACAGAGATGTCGCTCCCATGAGCTGAAAAGCTTGGACTTGGTACATATGCCCTCAAGTCAGATGCAGATGCCCTCAAGAAGAGTTGTTTTGAACACAGTTCATAAAAGAACAGATCACTGTTTTTTTAAAAAAACCAAGGGCAGCTGTCCTATATTTGGCCCTGTACATTTTGATCTTAGAGGTCTTTTCCAGCCTTAATGATTCTATGATTCCACGACCAAAGGGGTGTGCAGCAAGGAGCGGACACGTGCACGTGCAGCCCTTGCTGAGCCAGCACACACTGTCCCTGTTTCAGCCATGAGCAATGCCAGGAAACTAAGCAGTGAAACATGGCTCATCTTCTGCCTTTCTGTACCTGGGCAGAAGTGCAATGGCCCCAGAGGCATCAGGACAATGCCCTCTGAGAAATACCTGTGTGTGCCAGTGAGAAAATAATGCCTGTAGAAACCATGATACCTTGAGAGACTGCGGAGAGCAGAGAGAACTGAGAACTCTAATTTTCCAGTTAAGTGAGGAAGGATGATGTATGAGATCTTCCAGTCGCATTATTTTCATCATGCTGTTTCATGTGCAGAAGTCTATGGGCATGTAATACTCTGTTGTGGCCTCTATGCCCCTCAGCTTCAGGCTTACTTATAGGTAAAAGCTCTTCCCAGATAACTCCAGGTGTGAAAAATTTTATTCTGGTGTGAGTATCAATGAATTGCTTGAAAAGAGTTTAACTGAGAAATGCATATTTCCTCCAAACCCACCTATTCTTCTATTCCATCATCAGGTCACTGAGTTTAGCCCTTAAAAATAAAGTTTGTAATTTCTCTCCCTGGCACTGAAAATTCCATCTCATATCTCAAGTTACACTTCTGGCATAGCTTTTAAATCACAGATTCATGTTTTCATAAGGACAGACATGTTGATGCCTAGTTATATAAGTCCACAGACTGTGTGCCTGCAAGAGTAATTAATTGTCATTAGGTGTCCCTCACTGGGGAGCATTTTGGGTGGTCACTGCAAAGAGCACAGACTGTCTTGGGTTAGCATGTTCTTTCTGACACATGACTCACTGTACTTTCCTTTGAAATAAAAAAAAGGTAAGTTGCACTTCCTTTTACCATCATCTTTGTTGTCAATGTGTTTATTAGAAACCATTTTCGTACACCCCAACTCATCTTCCTGGGAAATGGGGAAGTCCCCAGGTCACTAGAATACGTGACTTGGCAGCACATTTTGCTTTCAGATGTGCTGCTGACAGAAAGGCTGAACAGATAATGAAGAATATACCCCCTGCATATGTATTTGTTTTATGTGGTTAATATGACTTTCTGAGTTCATTTGGGTTTGCTTGACATTTTGAAGCAGAAGAAGCTGTTTAAAAAACTCCACATTTTCAGGGCACCTGCACCAAGCTTTCTGACACATATAAAAATGCAGGTGTGACATTGTGCTGTGTGTAGTATGTGCTTTTTGCCTGCATTTGAAGTAGCTTCTAGCAGAGAGCAGGGTGAGGTGGGTGAGCAGACAGGGGTGAGCTGGGAAGTGGTTTGCCACACACAAGTCAGCAGCAGAGCCAGGCAGAGCACCATGATCTCCCAACACATCCCTTAACCAAGCACTCCCTCCCTTAACATGGGCTGGAGGACTCCTGGTTTCAGGACATCTGCCCAACTGCCCATCAAAAAGGGCACCGTACATTTCTAAAGAATAGCAAGCAGTAACTTATCACGTCTCCAAAAAACCTTGCAAACATAGCTCTTGGAATGCTGACAACACCATCAGTCAATAGACGTCCACACCTTAAAGCAGAAAAAAAAGCAAGTGAGGCTGCAAAGGTGCAGGGAACTCAGGGGACTTCACTGAGGCTGCTACAAAGGTCCTGATTTCACATCCCCCACGAGTTCAGGATATGGAGGGAGAGGGCATGGGAAGGATGTGAACAGCCCACAGGGATGAAGCCCCTTCTATCTCCTTGCACTGAACTGCTACCAATTATATGTTGGGGGAGCTGGTCTGTTTTTGTTCAGGAAGGTGAGCAGCATCCATCACAAGCCTCCCTGAATGCTGCCTTTTGTGGGGCACTGCTGCCCCAGCATTATGCCTCTTTTGTTTTCAGAAGGGAAAGGACCAGGGTTCCACCACTGAAATCTTTGCTGTTTTCGTGCAATCACGTTTTTCAATTACTGACTAAAAGTCAGTACTCAAGCCCTTTTTCCCCAAGCAAAGCACAGATTCTTCAGAAGGAAAAAAAAAAACAAACCCAACTTGCCAGATTTCAGGCTCCATCTCTTTCAATTTGCAAGCTAGGATTGATTTGGGTCAGTAAACATAATGCAAAAGTTCCTATAACACACACAGGCACATTCCTCAGATCAAACAGGCTTGCGATTACACATCTCAAACTGCTTGAACTGCGTAATACTGAAAGGCCCTGTGATGGGAAACTAGTGACATGACAGTAAGTGGGAGAGGAAGAAGCCCTCCATGCCCAGCTCCATCCCACAGGTAGGTGGGCAGCACTGGATGAACCATCACAGAATACAGGCATTTCCTGGCAGCCTGTGTTGTTGTGAGACCTTTTGCTGAGCAGGCTCTGGTGAGTCAGTGTGAGTTCACGCACTTACAGCAGCAGTGCTGGATGATTGATCTTCTGAAGTTAAAACTGAGCCTCTGGAGATCATGTCTGCGAGACAGCCCAGTGCTGCTCCTGGACAAAATGCTTGGGGACAGCGGAGAGAAAAAATCTAGAGATGACTTGATCTAAATGACCCAGTGTGATACCATGTCCTGTGCAGAGGGACATATATCGTATTTATAGGTTTTGTATTTAAAACTTATTCTGAGTCTCAAAGGAATTTAGGAGAGGCAGCTTTTTCTCTAATGCTCTCTGACACCAAACCAAATCAGCAGGAGATCCACCAAGCTAATAATTAGGGCTCGTCAAATCCTGGTATCAAAAAATTTCTCTTTTGGAAAAACAGAAAGGTTTTTGCTTCACCTTTCTTTTGGTTGAAATTTTTTACTAAATGTAAAACTAGAGGATTTTGCTGAATTTTTTTTTCTGGCTCAATTTTTTTTTTTCCAGAAAATGAAAACAAAAACATTTTTGGTGCAAAGCACACTTTGTCAATGAGAAATTTTAGAGATTGTTTTCTCCCAAAATATATCCACATCAAACAATATTTTTATCACATCATTGATGCATTTCTGACATTACTCATGTGTATTCACCTTATATTCCTTTCTACAGGGTCTGTCCAATATGGCCAAGAAAAGAATTGTCTGTGTCAGCAGGAAATAATACAGTCTATCAGGTTTCACTTCCAATGAAAGTCTAATTTTTTGTGCATTTCATACAGCTTCTGCAGTTGGACTGCCTTCAGAAATTGCTCTTTATTTCATTTAACACTGTGTAGTAAGAAGCACAGTGCTTGACAGAACTTCTAAGCTAACCATCCAGCACCTTGAGTTTCACAGCTCTCAGGACAAGTGAAACACAAGCTGTGCCTCTGAGTTGGCCAAGTAACTCCACAGTGCCTGCAGATCAAGGCCTTGCACAGAGATGTTAGTACTGTATCTGACTGTCATTTTGAAATGTTTACAGCTGGACACTTAAGACTGGGCCAAAACACCACAATGCCCCAAGGAAACTACATAGAAAACACCACAGTGTGATAGTCTTAAGTCCCCACTAAGCCTTTTACAGGAAGACATAAAAGGAAGATTCTTCCCACCTTTGTTCTCCCAGCCCTCACAATTTCCTATAAAGGTTTGCAGCTTTCTTACATTGTGTGGTGGAACAACAGGGACGAAACTCCCAAGGTGGTACAGACTGAAACCCCACACTGTGAAGCAGGCAGTGCTGCAGTGTTAGCAGTTCCTGTGGAGCAATACTTCTGATGATAGAAAAAGCAGCTTTGGATTTTGTGCTTTTAATGTAGAAGCAGCAAATGAATCCACTTTAAAGGTCCATTTTGGACTACCTAGACTTTCTCAGAATATGTGTTGACTGTATCTATGGCTGCACTGTAAACAAAATGCTCCATGTAGCTGGGGAAGCAAAAGGGTAAAGGAATTACAGGAAAAATATGAAAAATATTCAAACAATGAAAAGTTGAAAAAAAAATTCCTTCCAAAGGAGGAAAAGATGCTGAATGATACTTATTTATGCTGTGAAAGCACCTTTGCATTGCAGGGCTGGACCCAGCAAGCCACCCTTGAGGTTTAGAGCCCGATTCTGAATGACAGCAACACTCAGTATCAAAATAGTGGTTCACAGTGTTTGCTGCCAGCAGCATCACCTCCTGTGGTGTTGGGAGCTGTGCTAAGCTGAGGAGCACCTTTCCAGGCAGGGACCTGGCTCACCAGTGCAGAGGCTCCCTGTTGCAGGCATCTCCCCAGCATGCAGGAAGATCAGATGCCTCTCTCCTTGTTTCCTTACCCCTGTAGCCAAACAGGATGGTCGTGGTGACCCACACCATGGCGAGCTTCAAAGATCCAGAGGCACCCTGGGGCTGACACAGGTATGACAAGGGGCCATTGCCCTGAGATGCCATCTCTGGGGCCATCAGAGGTCCTAATGCCACAATCACACAGGCACCCTCACGGCCCGTTTCTGACTACAGACTCAGTTTTGAGGGCTCCCATTACCACTATTTCTACACACCTGAAATCTATTGGCTCTGGTTGTTCCCCCTCTTTCCCACACCCAGGAGCATCAGATTCACCCTGATGTCTCTCCTGAAGATCTCAGTAGTGTGATTCTCTTCTGAGAACCTCTCCCCAGCCCTTCTGCTCTGCACTTTCTCTGCACCGCACAAGTATATTTATTTTTAATCTTTTGTCTTCAACCGCAGCATCTACCTGACATGGCTGAGGATACAAGTTGAGAGTCTTCAGAGACATTTTAGCACTCTGAGTTCACAAAGGCCAGCCTGCAGGATGATGATGATCTGGTAAGCAACATTAATTTTTCATGCAGGACTGAGTGACAGAGTGGAGGCCCTGGGCAGGGCGCACAATGGGGAGCAGCCCTGAGAGCTGGCGTGTCCTCACAGCACCACGGCTAGGACAAAGTGATTCCTCCGTGGGTGCAAAGAGCTGTGCAGGAGTAGCAGATGATGTTTCTTGCTCCAGTCAGGTTTGCAGAGACTCAACTCCACGTGTCCTCTGCTGCCCACCCTGTGTTCACAGGAAGGGGACCAACTGCTCTCTCTGAGCCTGAGGAGGAGGAGGCACAGGTGCCTTCAGCCCCACACTGTCGGTGAGCACATCAGTTTGAGACAGCACACCTCCACTCTGCCTCACTCCCCTCCTGTAAACTAAGCATCTCCAGAGACCACCTGGACGACCAGGAGCCCTTGGATGACCAAGGTTTATGGCCATGAGAATTTTGCTCAATGCACCCCAAACCTCCCCCTGCCCATGCCTGTTCTGCTGATCTGGGTGTCTATACAGGCCTCTCGCAGTGGTGTCCTGGCTCTGGGTGATCCTTAGGCATAAGCACCACTGGCAGTAATAAAGCTGACTGAGAGGCAACACAACTTTTCCTCCCTGTTTACTGTAATATTTAGTGCCACTTAAACGGAATTTATAGCAACAAATAAGGATGTTTCTTGGCTGACAAGTATCCACTTAATTTTCATTAGCTGGGACAAGGCTGGAATAGCAATTACGATGTTAGAAATCCCACAATTTACCTTTGCTTATGGAAAAATTATGTATCTTGCCAACTGAACATACCAACCTAAAAATGCATCTATATTATTCACAGTGTACTGCCTAGAAACATAATGTCAGGGCTTTGATCCAGGTTGCTGAAGCACAATAATTATATTTTTTATGCAGATTTTACATCTGATGGATTATAAAATATCATGTCTAGTCACAGTCTTTTAGAAGAATAGGAACACAGAAAAACAATAGCATTTTAACTAGGTCAAGATTGCTAATCAGAGTGTAGTAGTCATTACTGTGTGCAAAACAAATAGGCATGAAAGATCTGTAGTTTTTATCTTGCAAGCTGTGTATTTGTGTTCTGGAGGAGTCTTTTCTGTTTTTTCTTTTTTTTTTTTCTTTCTTTTTTTTTTTAATGATCCTTTTCAACCATGAATAAATTAACAATCACTTTGTGTGAAATCTACAGAAATTTATGTCAACGTTTATTACCATGAAATGTGGAACAAAGCATAATGCAACCTGAGCTTTGGGAAATACAACTGCTTAACTGATCCTATCTTGATGAGAAGGAAATATCAAATGCATTATAAATGCTGACAAGATGATCAGGCATGTAAAAGAGGTCATCCAACACCACCCTCCACATTGTTTACCAGTTTCATAAGTCAGCTTAAGGTATTAAAAACACATACTGTCTTGCACAGGAAGCTCCTAATCCTTAAAAATGTGGCTGCTGTTATTTGATTTGCCTTTTAGAGATCAATAGCACAGCAGATTTCACCTAAGGAAAGGCTGCTGAGAGCAGTTTGGTCCTGGTATTCTGCTCAGTGCTGCTTCCAGATTGTCACTTTGTAGGCTCATTAGAGCACACATCCATGCCCACATGTGGGCTTTTGTTATCTGTCCAAGCACCTATCTCCTCTGCAACAGCCTGTTATCAAAAGTTCAGTCACTGGAGGAAGACAGTAGCCCTCCATCCAGACTTGGAAAATAAGGAAATATTTAGACCGTTTCTCTCTTCCAGCAAATCAGAGCGCCACACAGGACACTCAAGTCAACTGCTTGGCCTTGAGGTCTTCTGCAGGGTACACTGCAGTTTACAGGAGATACAGTCACCACTTGCCATTTGGAAAAGAAAGATCCCGTCAGCTTATTACCCAGTCATGCTTCCAGCATCAGACTCTCTCAGCTAGGACAAGGAGGGCCCACGTCAATGAGAGCTGCATCATGCATCAACTAATACACTTAATGAGCAGCTGTAAAAATGGCTTCTTGTTAGAAGGAAGGAGTCCTGACCCTCTGCCAAAAACTTCAGTGGAGAGGTGATATTTAGGATCAAATCCAATCCTGTGGTAAGAGAAGGTCTCCTACAAGGTTGCTGCACTCGTTTGATGATTGGGTTTGACCTGTATTAGCATCTTCCCCCTGGCTCTCACCCATCATGCACATTCACCTCATTAAGGACATAAAGTAAGAGCAGTACTTAAGAGCTATTTTCAAAATCTTCAGATTAAACATGCAGTGCACACCACCAAGAGTTCGACCTATTTGAGCAAAACAGGCAAAAATTTTGAGGGCATTGGAGGGTTTTGAAACAACAATTAAAGAGCTTTAAAGATGCTCCTATGAAGAGAATGGACAATGGAAAGGACAAATAAAAGGGAAATTATGAAAGTTTATATATTAAGAATCTAACTGATTAACTGCAGATCAAAAGGTTGTTCAGCAAATTTGAGCAGCAGTAAATTCAATCCCAGTGAGATGATACACCTTTTCATCCAAAGCAGATAGAATCTGAGGAACTGCATGAGAGATTCAGAACTCATCAAGATCTAAAGAGGGACTGAGCATTTGTTAGGAAAAGGGAAGATGTTGACTTATGAATGGTGACAATAGAATATCTAGAAAGGGATGAAAAATATTAAACACTGAGGTTCAAACTAGTCCATGGTTCACAGGGACTGGTGGTGCTTGTCTGTGGGCAGGGGGCAGAGTGGTGGTTTTTGCAGGCCTGTCAAGGTGATTGCGTATCTTCCCCTGACATATTTGTCACTTTCATTGATGAGATGCCTCCAGGTTTAGAAAGGACACAAGTCTGGATGTGTTTCACAGTTCCTGTATTTCCAACACTTTAGGAGTCTGAAGGAAAACTGTAAAAATGGGATCCATCTGACCAGTATCTAGGTAATTCCAGAATATGAAGATCGATAAGGAATTATGATCATTATGGAAGATCATTAGCAGGTTACAGGATGCCCAAATACTTTGTTCTCTTGGACTGACACCTGTTCAGGTGAATTTCTATTATTTGGTCTTTCTCTGAGTACCATCTTGATGAGAAGGTCGAAAAAAATCCAAACCCATGAAAATGGCCAGAGAGGCTGAATGGAAAGGTTTAGAAACAAGCAATGACCCAGGAAGGAATGCTTCAGAAGCTGGAAAAGGTCCATGTGAATAGAAGGGACCAGGAGCAGTCCAGGGTAAGAAAAAGGCACCTATAAGCTAAAAGGAAACCCAGCAATTCAGGTACTGAAAAGCTTACAAGATCATGCTTAAAAGGAACGTGAGAAATGACAAGCAGAGTGGAGAGGATGAATTTGCACAGGAGGATGAGAGGATAATTGCACAAGTAGACAAGTCAAATGCATGGAGACATCTCTGAAGAAAGTGAAAATAAGTTTTCTAGTTTTCTCTCTGGTTAGCAAAGAGAATAATTTACAGTACAGAGCATCTAGCAAAAGCCTGGCTTTTGCAAAAAGATTTGCTTTGGCAAAAGAGGTTCAATGAGACCACATCTAGGCAGGACTTTCAAACCTTCATAGGGATGGGGTGATGCTGTTTGTACACTGCAGCTCTCAGCCCCTTTGTGCTGCCCCTCCGAGGCAAAACCCAGCTGCTGAGCACAACGTGGTTTGTGGCTTGGAGCAGGAATGCCAGTGACTGTTGGTGCAATCCCCTGGTGCTATGCCTCTGCAGCCATCCAGCTGCCTGAGAGCCTTTCTACGGAATGCCTTTATCCTGCCTACAGCTTTCAGCAAGGAGATGGCTGCTGAATCCCATGAGACACAGTGGGGTGCTAAGCAGCTGATGAAGATGCTCTGGGTAGCCACAGTCAGCAGCCCATCCCCACCAGCTGTGGGAGTCAATGACAAAGGGTCACCACAAAACTTTAATGGATTTTTGGCCGCTATAATAGTTTGTGGTGAAAGGGACATAAGTGGATTCATTACAGTTGGTGTTTCCTATATGCCTTATTTTCCTATGTGC
This sequence comes from Coloeus monedula, assembly GCF_965178545.1. Taxonomy (NCBI): domain Eukaryota; kingdom Metazoa; phylum Chordata; class Aves; order Passeriformes; family Corvidae; genus Coloeus; species Coloeus monedula. Next base: position 39,184,663 of record NC_138783.1, read on the forward strand.
ACCAATCACCAGCTGAGTGAACTCCTGCAAATAGAAACAGCACTGAAAAATTAGTCATTCTAGGCCTCTCAAATATAACAGCCTACCTTGAAGTCATATTTTCTTCCACAGCAGCCTTGCATCTGTTTCTAGAGTGATTGTGATTGCTGACTTTGAAAATTCAAAATGAGAAAAAATTCCTTGTTTGGCAATGACTGAGTGGAATAGCATCTTCTTCCTGAAACAACACACTGTGGCAAGGGGACACACTCCTACAAGAATGGACACAGGTACCACAATCATCCCAAGAAACAGCATTCCTTTGGCTATGCAGTCTCAGCCAAGGACTCTAAGGACCTCTAAACTACAACTAATTTGTTGCGTCAGCGCTGCATTACTTTTGTAGCCTACACACCAGTGATGCATCAGGTGTGGCCAGAAGCCAAACTATTCACCTGCTCTACTGGCCTGGATAAGGGAATAAGTCCCCACCAAGAGTCACACAGTGGAAAACCCTCTGCAGCTGCACAGCTCCAATGCTGCATCTCTTAGACTCCACCTCTGCAGGCCACTAACACAGCAAAGAGTTCACTAGCTACTTGTCCATTTACCACGTTACTCACAGAAAGAAAATAAAAGTATTGTGGCAGAGGCCTTAGTGGAGAGTTTCTTAGACCTCTGGGATCATAAAATGATGGAGCCGTGAAGGGACCTCTGGACACAGAATCAGAGAATCATAGAATGGCTTGGGTTGGAAAGGACCTTAAAGATCATCTAATTCTAACTTCCCTGCCATGGGCAGGGACACCTTCCACTAGAGCATCTTGCTCAGAGCTCCACCCAACCTGGCCTTAAACACTTGCAGGGATGGGGCACCCACAACTTCTCTCATCAGCCTGTTCCAGTGCCTCACAACCCTTGCAGAAAAGAATTTTTTCCTACTTTCTAATCTAAACCCACTTTTTCAACTTGAAGCCTTTCCCCCTTGTCCTGTCACTGCATGCTCTGCTTTCAGCAGAGCTACCAACAAAGTTACATCAGGTTGCTCAGGACATTGTCCAGGCAAGTGTTGAACGCTCCAAAGGATGAAGACTCCACAACCTATCTGGGCCCCCTTCCAGCTCCCCTGCTTTTTTTAATGTATAGTCAGCAATTTGTGTTCCTTCCCTCTCATCCTTTTGTTGTTCACTTCTAGGAGAGATCTGGTATCTAACTGGAAAATTTTGAACATAGAGCAAATGGAGGGAATGTATGAATTTGACTTGTCTCCAAGTTAACGACATATATGATGAGGGAGGAGGAGGAGATGAAAGCAAAAAATGACAATGTACGTGAGAAATGTCAGTCTCTATTTCTACACAGATTCCTTCAGGGAAGGCATCAGATCAGTAGTTTTTAAATGACATAAACAATCAAAGGGCTGACTGGGCAAACTCATGCTCCATCAGGTGAATCTGAGTTGCTAAATAATGCTTTTGCTTAAGCCCGTTCTAAAGTTCACTGAGATATGTGGGTCTTTAAATGGACTTTACTGGACTTTGTTTCTCTGTCCTTGATTATAAGGTTCCATGACAAGGACTTTATCACTATATATTTTTTTGAAAAATACTCTTCATGCATTTAGACACTGTCAAACACATTAATAACGAGCCCTATTTTCCAGCTAAATTCCAAAAGACACTGATGCACATTCAGCGCCTCTGAAAAGCAGACATCTCTTTAGGTGTCAAAAGATGGATCCCAGCATACTTTTGAAAATACTAGCCAGGATAAACATAATTTTCCACTTTACAACTAATGTGAAACCTTTCACCTTTATGGTACCATTTAATGGTGACTAAAAATCATTACAGGTGAAAGGCTGTACTATATTTGAAACTCTGAAGGTAGCAGACTGGTTCCTAGTGGACAAGTGGCCATATCATTCTTGGAGCTAATTAGTTCCTTTTGCTGTTTGTATGCTTTTCTTTCCTTCATAAGCCTTAGCTAGGAAGCTCTGGGTCAAATGAGCTCAGAGGGCATTCACCAACTTTCCACTCTCAGAAAGAGCAACCAAAAACTCAGGGTTATCAAAGCCCTTCAGTGAAACTTTCCTTGCATATTACTTAGACTAGGCTGGCTTTGGTAGATACATATTTATTCTCATTTACGGCATGGAAATAAGCATTTTACAGCCTATTAAAATATCTGAAAAAATAATCAAAGGTATTTCTGTCTAGAAATGAAGTCTTTGTTCTCATGCAGACTTCTGTCTATGGTGGTCTGTACTAGGGTGAAGCCTTTGGAAAGGCCATGTAGTCATGCTTGGGATATGGACCAAATCAGAGCAGTCTCCAGGACAGCTCTTGCTCTGGCAGGCATGGATGAGTTCAGTCTTTAGGTCATCAATCAGGCACATTTCACACATTTCTGTAAAACACAGAGGTACATTCCCCAAGTGAAATTCAAATTCCAGGGACCCCTTATATGCTGATATTTGTCTGCATACACGACCTTGTTTGTGAGTCTGTACTGAAGCCCAATACAACAGTGAGCCACATTTTCTGTTGCTGTAAACAGATGCAGCTACGCTGACCTGTATGAGTGTTCTATTAAGAACCAGCCCTGAAGCCTGAAATCTGGATTACAAACCAGCATTTACTGGAAGCGTGGATTGCAGCAGGAACTTTTGTTGGATGCCTATTGCAACAGACTCCTCACATCTTTTTAAAGTGCCTCTAGTTTTACAGGCTTTTACTGAGGGAACACAATGGAGCTGGCAGGAAAGCCATAGCTCTTCACCATCTCAGAAAAGCAAAAAAAAAAGGAAGAAGTCCAGCAGTCCTTAAGGATACAGCACTGCTAGGTAACTGGGACAATGAATTAACAAGGACTGACTTTTCCCTCCCTCTGTTTTCAAGGATAGTAAGTAACAAAATCTGTCAGGCTGAAAAGCCCCTGATCGGAGGAGAGAGACAAAGAGGCAAGGCTGAAATTCATCGTGTCAGTTTAAAAAGGCAGAGTTTTGCATTTACACAATATGCCCATTCTTGTTCTCTTTGACTCATGGAAAAATATTGAACATTGGACAAGAATGTAGGAATGTGTCTGGAGTCTGATCTCCACAAAAATCTAAATGCCGTTTGCATTCACGTAAGAAATTAAGACTGGCTGTCCAGGCTCCATTGATGTGTAAAGAAAATAACAGTAGTGATAGCAATATCATTATAATAACAGCAGTAACACAATTTAAAAAACTGGCTGTGTAACCAGTATAAATAGAGCACGAACCCAGGCGCTCCTGGCCCTTAATCCCAAACACAGCTTAGTAGAGCTTTCTAGACCATTTGCCTGTGACAAGCATCACAAAGGCTCCTCTCCACCGACGGCATCTGAAACCACTGCTTGTTTTCCCGGGTAGCAGAGGTTAAAGCTTTTTATTGCTTTTTTTGCCTTTGGATGCCGTAATAGTTGCAGTGCCTATATTACCATCTATGGCAGACAGGCTGCGTGTCTGCCAGCTGTCAGGCAGCCTATTCATCTCCAGTTGCCTTTTGCCTACTTTCTGCAGCAAAAGAATTTCTCTTCACTGGATTTCATGTGCTGGAGTCCTGTTCCTGCCGACGTTCCTGATGCTTGTTTGTTTTAAACCCAGTCTGGCTACAAGCCTGGGGAGCATGGGAGCCCGCAGCCCTGGAGAACCTGGGGCTCCTGTGTCACGTGCAGCTTGCCAGCCAGCCAGCTATGGCTCTGGGCCAGGGCAACATCACAAAACTGTCAGTATGTGACTGGAGGTTGCTGGCTAAAGCCAGTCGCTGGCTGGAGGGAGAGGCAACCAAAGGGGTCACCATGGCCTCCACTGATGGGCTACTCCAGGATACACCAAAACACCCTCCTTCTGCTTGTCCCATTGCAGAGATGTGGAATCTGGCTACTTATCCTCTGCCTAGAACTCCCTCTTCTTTCCTCTTCTCATCTAAGTTATGTGGTCTGTGTGGAGGGAAATTCCCTCAGGTACCTGCTAGCATCATTAGGGACCAGTATATCTCTAATACTGTGACATTTTACAATTTTACCAAAGCCTGTTTTTTAGGTAGAGCTGTGCAGGTAAATACGATGGCCAGGTCTCCAGGCCATTAAGTCCAGGCCCATAATCATAGCCCTTTGCTATATCATCCTTTGCCTAAACAAATCATGTTCCCATTTAAGAGAGGCCCTGAATTCACGAGAGGCAATGCTTGTGTCTAGTGGTTGCCTCTTTTTTCTCCCCAGAAGGTTAGTGATCTGAAAATCTGCAGACCTGCATATTTCCTGACCCACAGTGTGAGCTAGTGACTCACTCATAGGAGGTGGAGAGAGGATGAACAGCTCTGCCACACTTTGTGACAGGGGTAAACTAGATCATTCAGTTGCATGAGGTTTGTCAAATTGGTGTGTTTATTTTAAATTTTCCTAGGTGTAACCCAACTCATCACCTCTCTACCCAGGCTGGTAAATTTTGCTTAAAAATTTAAATTTTGCTTAAAACTCCAAGGCTCAGTCTCATAGCTCACAATTACCAAACCCCGAGTCATGGGTTGTTCTTCCTACCATTACTGTTATATGAAATTGCCTACAGACAAGAAACGGCACATTAAAAACCCTCCCTCAGGAAGGCCAGCCAGGAAGCCCACAGCCAGGGGTATTTGCCCACCTCCTTGCTCCCCAAGGAGCCTAGGTTTTGAGCTCCTGAAGTTGAAGAAAGACTGCTGTAGACATCAGTGTGTCTTGGATCAGGCTCCAGCTACCCAAGAGAAAAGATGGGCTTTGCAGCCCATCCAGATGGTTAACAGCTTTACATACAACCGCTGCCTTATTAAATCTACAGTAAATTAAATGAACACTTAAGACACTCAACCGAAAGTGCTATTGACTGCAGTAATTAAATTGAAATACCCAATTAACCACACCAGAATAGGAAATGAATATATCATGGGGCACCACTCTGTATGGACTGAGCCAATCAGATGCTGTCTATACCTTAATTTGTGCTGAAATAATTTTTAAAGAGAGTTTATGATTATTTAAAGATGTGTTTATATAGCACATGCATATTTATGTCTATATATATATGTGTGTATATATATACACACACACACAGACACATACTATATTATTATATTTAAGTCTTCTGTCTGAGCTTTTAGCCTTACATTGGCAGAGACATCAATTTCAGGTCAGCCACCATCTTCCAAGATAAACTCGCACATTATTAAAACAGCTAAATCAGAAGGATTACAAATGTCCTGCAGAGGACTTTCTTTTTCCTTTATTAAGAACATTTACATGAAGGTGTCTGCAGTTTCAAAGCCATTTCAAACTGAGGCCAAAGTGAATGTTTGGGGGAAAAAAAAAGAAAAAAAAGAAAGTCTTTTTTTCTCTCTATTTAGCCTGTGCTGTCAGGTCTCTCTGCCTGCTGCTCTAACCACAGCCACCCCAAAGGAAAAGTTTACCTTTAATTAAGACATCTAAGTGTTAGGATTCTAAGGCTCTGAGCCTCTCTCCCTTTCCTCCCCCTCCTTTCTTCAGTCAGGAGTGGAAACTTTATCTCATTTACAAAGGCGCACTTTGTCCAAATCTTGATAGATTGCAGTGATAAACCTTCACTCCAGATGAGTATGGAGGGTTCTCAGGCATCCCCTGTGACAGGCCCTCCCCAGAAACGCAGTGATTTTGGGGCTGCCTCAGCTCGGAGAGAACTTGGGCATGGCCACTCCACCCTGCTCTCCCAGAGATGTGCACAATGCCCTGGCTCTGGTTTGGCCTTTGTTTGGAGGGGAATTTGCTCTCCACAAATGATGAAACTGCAGCCTCACAATAGCAGCACTCGGAATGACAAAAGGTCAAATTGGGTTACAGTCACTCAACCCTACTGAGTTATTTGGGTAGCAGCAAGAGGAGTTATTTTTAATGACTTCATGTCTTAGTTTCATAGACCAGAGAGTGTCTATCAGCCTGCAAGCTTTAATCTTCAGCTCAGGAACCAACAGATCCCAAAAAACCAGAGATATGACAGGATGGAAGGCATCTTCCAAATTTCGAGGTTTCAGCAGGGAACACATTTCCATTCATCTCCTCAGTCATCCCACTCATCCTGGCATTGCCCATGGCATTTCCTCTGCCTTGTCCTGGGGTGGTGACCAGGTCCTGTTCCTGCCTGGTGCTGCCACTGGCTTCATTATCTTGATGCCCAATGGACAAAGCTGAGGCAGGTGCCTCTCCTTGATGACACTGGATCCTGCATCCTTGTGGGACCATGTTCAAAGGGTCTGAACTGCTGTCTTCCCCTCAGGCTATGGACCTGGAGAAGGCAGAGGTGACACTACCATGGTTCTGAAGTATTTTGGAGAGATCATACAGGTACCATTTCTGTAGATCTTCTCTTTGCTTTTGTCATGCCTCCATTTTGTCCACTTCCATATGTTTTCTGGACCAAACTGATCTCTTATTGTTCCTCTCCTCATAAGTGGAATTGCAGCCCCTGTGGCCTTCTGCCACTGTTTATGCTGGCAAAGACCAGTAGATATTGGCAGGCAATCTTGGATGGGATTCACAGAGTGAGAGGGCAGGGAGGAAGGAAAGGGCACACTATGGCCCTCAGTGCCTTTGCCTTCCTTGCAGAGAGCATGCCCATGGACAGAGGGAAGGGAGGTCATGGGTGGGGTGAGAGCTCTCCTAGTTGGTCAGGAGACTGGACAGGTTTGAAATGTTTAGGTCTGAAAGGTACCATAGATCCTGTCAGGCATCTGTAAGACCTTTAAGACCCCCTCTGTGGAAGTCACTCAGCTGGCCCCAGAAGCTTTCATCTATTTATCTGACAATGCCTCTGAATACATCGTGCTGCCCACCCCATCTTGTGAAGAAGAGGTCATACAGCCAAGTACAAAATGTGTGCTGGAAAAGAGACGCCTCAGGCTTCAAAATACATGGACATGCTTGAGCAGCAGGGCGAAGCTGCTCTGCTTTGGCCATTCCTCCTTCACTCTACTGCAGGGAGAGGCAGGAGAAGTGAGTCTGCTGCTGACCAAGGTGTCTCACCTTTATGCCTCTGAGATGCCCAAGTGACCCAACCCTGACTGAAGCCAACAGAAAACTCGTAAGAGGCCCTAAGGCCCATCCTTGCTGCATCAGAGCCTAAAAGAACCTGGCCTGGACTGCCTGGCTACTATTCAAAATGGCTCTTAGTTATAAAGAACAAATTGTAAGTTCCCACATAATGTCCCTAGCAGAATCCAAACTTGTAAAAGAAAAGCCTGTAAACATCATTCCCACTCAGGAACGGTGCAGTGTTATTTTCTGACCCTGATGCACTTTGACATATTGCAGAACTACACAGGTTGAATCTCCCCCCGACGGTCTTGAATGAAAAATTTCAAAAGGTTTCTCTCCTTTTCTTTCCCTCACTGCAGATACAAAGAAACATCTCATTTTGCTCATGTAGATCTGAGATGGTGACATACAGCTTAGAAATTACCTCAAGTACAGCAGGGAGACTATGAGCAAAAGCAGTCCATGAGCTCTAATCCTGCATTTACCTGCCATGAGGAGCAGGTCCCAGAGCCCGCACCCCTCCGATGAGCCTTGGGAGTGCGCGAGGGATTTGTTTACATGCCTGGGGAACAAAGTCCTGTCATGGCAATTCTGAAAAAGGCTTTGCTGAATTTTACTTTTCTATTTTCCAGCCTAGTTGAAAGGAAGCACAGCTTCGCCAAACCTGAATCCTCCTCCACTGGCAGATTATTTATTAAACAGCGATGGTAGGCTGGAGCTGTTTTCACTTAAGGACAATTCTTTCAAAGCCTAATGGAGAAGCAGAGTTGCCATAGTTACCTGAGCAAGCCCTCAGCACAGCACAGTTCCTTCCTACAACCCAAGACTTTAGGTCAACTTGCAAGTTTGTCAGACAAAGCTTAATGATTTGCTATTTCATGCAAGTGAATTGCATTTATCAAGCGAGAAGGTGACATGCAAACCATGGATAGGATTGCCCCCCTCCCCCCCTCTCTTTTTGTGCTGATCCAGAAGCCCATGGGGTTCACACCAGCTGGAAATTCTGCAGGGTATCTGGACAGCTGGGGAGGAGTTTGGAGTAAAAACACATTTAGATCTTGGCACTGGTTTTGGCCGTCCAATCCAGCCCATCATTAACAGCTTCTGTACAGCACTACTCTTCCTCTAGGGGCTGTAAAAATGAACAAAACCTTTGTTCAACCTAAACTTCCTTTCCTTGTCTGCCGTTCCTGCAGACTTTCCGTTCTAGTGGTCCTATTGTTTCATTTGGAAATGTCAGAGAGGCGCACAGTGTGCCCATTTTATAAGGAATATGTTCCATTTTAGGAGGCCAAAATCATACACTGTGTTGTTCCACAATTAATTTACTTGAAATTTGCTTGGGCTCACTATGGCTTGCCTGAAATGGTCTTCTTTCTTTCTCTTTAATTTTTTTCCTTTTATTTTCTTTCTTTTTTTTTTTTAGGCGCCAGTATCTATATTTAGATTGGTAGCTACTCCAGACACTTGTTTTGCACCTGAACAAATAGGATTGCTGAAGACAAGATTAGCTCCTTTGTGCAAGCTAATTTGGACACTGGGCATCCCAATGAATGGGCATTTTGCTTTTGAACATCCCTTACTGGAAGCAGCAAAACGGAGCAAATACCCTGATTGTATCATCTGTTAAGTGGGTCATTCCTACAAAGGGAACTGGAAAATCTGCCTTCCTACTCACAGTTTCCTTCAGTTCTCCTTGTAGTGTTGGAGAGAGCAAAAGGGAGAAGAATGTGCATAGAGACATAATTCTCCTGAGAACCTGATGAAATCAGGCAATCCACAAACTGGCAGTCTTTCATCCCCCTCAGTGCCCAGGTTTCCATATTTCTCTGACCTTTTCCCCTCTCAGCTTCTTCCTCCAGCAGCTTTTTACCATGGTTTCAGGCACAAGTACATCCCCAAGTACATCCTCACCAATCAGCACAACTGCAATTTAATTAGGAAGCAGGTGAGATGATATAAGCACAGCAAAAAGTGGCCACATATATTGGCCACTTCTGTCATTTACAGTGTTAAGTTTTGTGAGGGTCTTGCTAAGGTGCTGCCATGTGGGATGGATAATGTTGCTGACCTGGGACCAGAGGCTCAGAGGGATTTAGACCCCTAAATCCTACTCAAAATTAATGGGGATTAAGTGTCAAAGCTGAGCAGCTGTTTAAACTCCACTGGAAAACTTGAGCCTGAGTTAATATGGTGCCCACTCAAGTACTCCTGCTGGCCTCAACTCCCCTTTCTGGTCAAAATGGATGAAATGCATTTTAGAAGGCATGAGTTCATGGAGGCATGGTGCAATTCAAGTAGAAGATAGCAAAGAGGATCAGGGGACAGAGAATAAAAGGGTAAATTATGAGGCAGGGAGATAAGGATGAGAAGGAAACATGACAGGGGTAAAAGAGCAGAGTGAAAAGAGGAGATGATGGCAAAGTTGGACCTGGAAGGAAAAAGAACAATATAAAGGACATAGAAAAAAGAAGGGTATGACACATCTCAGGAAAAGAGGAAGGGAAGACTGACACTGTATGATTTAGTCCAAAGAATAGTGGAGGAGAGAACTCAGTCTGTCCTTCACCAGCAAGATGCTGGTGAACTAAAGAAGAAAGAGAAAATTAAGCAAAGGAGTAAAGGATGTTTTTTTCTCTCCATTGTGGAGCTTTAAAGGGCAGCTTATATGTGAAGTAGCTTGTCATTAGTGAACTTTTGCCAGATACACCCATAATATAATCTACTTTTAAATAGATGGTTATATTCAAATAGCATGTTCTTGGTTGGATGATTGACACAAGGGACATTTGATTTCCAGAGACAATAAGCATAAAAGAGCACTACGCCATGGGAATTTTGGTTACTGAGGGTCCTCGCATTTTCCTCCTCTCTCTGCCAACAGTGAGTGCATTCCAGTCAGATTTGACAGACTGGCAGGAGTCTCAGCAAAGCAAAACTCTTACAGATTTCATGCAAATTAGTGGCTGGGAAGAGAATATCCAGCAGATAAGGGAGGTGCTGGTTGAACTCACACATATTTGTGCACCAGAGGCTGGCACAGGGGCAAAGTGACCCAGAGGGCATCTAATGTCTTTTGCCTGGTGAGGATGTTATAGAACACAGGAGAAGGAACTGGGTGTGTTGTGGTTGGTAAAAAAAAATGGAATGCAAAGGGACAATGATTCAAATTTGCAAGAAACCCAGCTTTCTTTTTCTGTTTCTTTGCCATCTCAATTTTCAGAGGTAAATTACCCTGGATGATTTAGGCCATAAAAGCTTTTGAGTCATCTTCAGTATTTAGCTGTGAAAGATGAGACAGTTCAGTTCAAATCACTCGTCTGAAGACATGTTAAATAATTAACAGTATAGAGTTTGCAATGCCATTTACCATCCCACGGGGTTGCTAGTCCTCTGACCTTGTAACAGCCTTATTTCATAAACAACGCTCCGCAGGACTGCACATTGACAAAACTTCTTAAAATAAGGAACTGTAATTCAATATCAGCCTAATCAATACGTGTGGTGGAGCAGGTAGTTTGTGCCGGTTCTTTTGGGCCTCAAGTAAATAGAGTGAGTTAAACAATAGGGAAAACTACAGAGGAAAGAAAGGGAATGTGGTATATGCCAGTGCCAAAGCTTGAACACATTCATATGATATAGTAAACTAAGGTCACTGCCTTTGTTAAGAAAATCTTGGCAAATTGCATCTGCTGTAGAGGTCAGGCAATTATGTTCACAAGGAAACATAAACTTGCACGTTATTTAATGTTTCCAGCCTCTGTAGCGCAGTCCTACGTCAGTTTAAATATACAACGTCCCTGATGAGTAACAGATACTGCTGAACAAGCTGCTTTCCTCCAAGCTCAGTTCTAACAGTGGTAGAAACATTTACAGCAAAGTTGGGTTTTCAGTGAGAATAGCAACCCCTTCGAAATGGAAAAGTATTGAGAACAACTCAATATAAAATTGACTGCTTTATTTTGCCTCTTTTCAAGTTTTCTATTGTATGTGAGTTTTATTTAGCTTTGTTTCCAGATTACTGTTAGTTTTTTGTGTTTGTCATTTCATTTTTGGTTTCCCAGTGCTTGCAGCACAGGTCAGCTTCTCTACTCTCTGACTGGTTGAGTGTCCTTTATCACAATATTTGTCAAATAGTGAAAAGATGAACTAGCAGATAATCACTAAATGTTACGGGTTGACATTAGCAGCAAACTAAAATGCCAGGTCATTCAGAAACTTGCAAAACTAAACTGTTTTCCAGGAAACTAAAAATAAATTTAAATAAAAAAAATCTGTATTTTTTTCTGCTTCCATCTTTATTTAGCTGAACTGCTAACTATAATGTGCAGCTGCTGGCTGAAAATGATCTTGGCATCAAAACACTGGAAAGTGGCAAATATGGCACCATTTTTAAAAAGGTTCAAGGGAAAATGCTTATAGCAGGCAAAATGTAGATATAGAAAAAACTTTAAAGAATAGCTTCAGGTGACACCGGGACAAATAGGATTTACTGGAGAGTTCCAGCTCAGCTTTTGCAAAGGAAAATTGTACTTCCCAACTCTGGTAAGGATTTTGAAGTAGATAACAAGCACGTGAACAAGAGGTATTCAACTGACATAGCTTAACTGGAAAGCTTGTGCCCAAAGGCGCTCAACAAGATCACTTGCTAGAGATGCTTAAAGAAATTAAGCTGTTGTGGGTAAGAGGGAAGCTCTTCACATTGATTAAAAGGCAGAACAGAAGGGTAAGAGCAAATTATGAGTGAAAACTCACAAGGAAGGAAGATTACCAGTATCTAGGTGACAGAAGAGCAGATGAAGTTCAGTACAGACAAATATAAAATTCAGCACATACGAAACAGTCCTTACTCTACCTACAGTGATGGCACCAAAACTCAGTCTTGCTCCTTGGAATGAAGGTCCCAAGGTCAGAATAGAATGTGCTATAACACCATCTCAGTGCTCAGAATTGCAAGTGCTCAGAGAGCAAGCTGAATGCCAGCAAAAGAACAGAGAGCAAAGCAAAGACACATAGTGCTGGCAGTGTCTAAATCAACCCCCATCACAAAAAAAACATAGTAGAAAGAAAAATATACAGAGAAGGGCAAAAAGGACTATCAAAGGGAAAAAATAACACCTTCCATAGAGAAACAAGTTAAATAGACCAAGACTTTTTCAGGCCAGGAAAGGAAAACTTGAGGGAGAAATATGAGCAGAAATCAATGAATCTTCCAACTCAGGAGTTGGAGGACGTCATGTCAAATGAGCACACGGCAAGGTAAAAGCAGACAAGGAGGTCCTGATGTGAGACACGACTACAGAACTATTTTTAGCAGGATGTCATTCATGCTGTAAGTTTAAATGGGTTCAAAAGCAACTGGATAAATTAATTGACAAAAAATCCATTCAAGTTATTGAATACAAATACTCCATTTATTGATGCTTAGCCAAAGATGGTTGGAGGCTGGGAGAGCATTGTGGGGAAGGCTAGTGTTTGCTCATCTGGTCATAATAATGACCACTAGGAGTTATGTAAGCACTGATCTGTCAGAAGCATCTCCCTACACAGCTCTGAGGCTGAGTCTACAGTGTTGCAGCCTTCACCTTCCAGAGATCAACTCAGCCAAGACTTCCAGAATAAGCTGGAATGTTAGTTCCCTTGGGTGAAATCCGTTGAAACTGATGGATATGTCATTATTGGAAATCCCAGTAGGGCTGAGATTTTAGTTCTAGTGCTAAAGTCTTGAGAACACCAAATTACTTAGCTGTAATCCTGAACTGGAGGCAGGGAATGGATGATCTCAGAACAGGATTGTCATCTCCAGGCACTAACTACTGACAAGTTAAAACTTCCATTTAAGCACAAAGCATGGAGAAAAATGTGTTATTGCTCTGCACTGAAAATGAGCAGGTAGATTGAGCCAGAGGGAACTGGTGGTCTGGACTGACACAGTCCTTGGTCTCTCTTCTTGCCTCATGTTTTCATCCTTCATGCTCCCTGTTTCTCCTGATAAAGCTAACAATGCCATACTTGTTTTGCTCTCTGCCACTGCTGAGGGGTCTATTTTTAATCACAGTTAATATAGAGACTAAAACAAAGCAAAACTTATCTCTCACTCCCATTGTTCGTAAGGCGGCTGTTTAGTCTGAGGTCACGGGGCCTGCCTCTGGCCAGGCAGCTTCCCAGCCTCCCCCAAAGTCAAGCCATGCTCGGGGCCTGCATGACTCTGCCAACCAAAACTGCCTTGCAGGTTTGCTTTAGACATTACATTTTTTATTATCACTTGAGGTCTTCTAAATACTCCCTGCAGCTGTCTGTGCAGGTTTGTGGCAGGGCGTGGATGGATGGTGGGGAGATAGCGCTGTTTCTTGGATTATCACTGCCAGGACCACCTTGGACCTTTTGAGCCAGAGTCCATTTTTAATTAAAGATGCCTTACATAGGCATCAGCAGCTCCTCTCCCAGCCATGAGTTATTCTGGCAGGAATCAGGCCAGCTTGACCACCATGGACATAATGTACCTGACCAAGAGAGATGTGGATGGGTTAACTAAAGTGACATCTAACTCATGATGATGCCTGAAAACAGCAGCTGATGCTTCTGAGAGTACATTTCCTTGGGTACCAAAGGCTCAGTGAATATGCCCCAAAGAATCCTAGTGTATACAGAGAAGCAGAGATCTCAGCACCATCATGACTTCAGAGGGACTTCCACTCTCTGTAATTCACTACAGAGTTCCCTTCATGTGTCCCAGCCTTCCTCACCCACCTGAACAGTCTTGAATGCGATACAAGGCATGGTTTACCTATGGCAAACAGCCTTCAGAGTTCACCATGCAGGCAGGCAGCTTTGGTACTGCACTGCCCTGCAGGGTGTCCTACAGCAACCTCAGAGGAATAATATTATTTTCTTTGAATCTTTTTTTAGTATTAATTCCTAACCTGCTTATTTTTCTAATTTACAAGAACTGGTTGCATTCCAATTTTGTACACAAAGAAATAATAAAACCGTCTTAATTTCAAGAGACTTTGTTTATCAAATGCATTTTTCATAGATTTGTTGAGCATTAGTGTATCAAGGCAGTTTTCTGTGCCTGTGCCAACAGTCACTTTTCCCTCAAGAACTGAACGTATTTGAAATATTTTGAACCCCCACTTTCTGCTTCATTTGCTAAATAATTTCACATTTCTTCCAAAAGCTGATATTCTGTCATCAGATAGCAACCCATATTATTGCAACTTCCTGGAACAGTGGAATGCTACTGACAGAATGAATATTTGGGTACAGAAGTAATTTTATTTTTTGCTTCTTTCACTGCAGGAAAAGGCTAAATTTGCACATTTCTATCTAGCATATGTGTAGATGCACTTCTTGCTTAAGCTGCCCAAACCAGGTTGTGTTCTAACTAGTCCTCAGGGTTATTTTTTCCTACTTGCTTTTAGCATACCAATAGACAAGAACACAACTGAAGGTCAGCTTTAGCAAAACTTCCATGCATTTGACTTTTCATGCATTCAGGCAGCCCTATGTCCATCAGTAACAGATTCTAAAGGCATGCAAAAATGCACAAGGGAAATTTTATGAAAAGATGCCTCCACTATTAACTGCTTGCAGCTGCCCTATTAAGAAATGACATTATCAGCCTCAGAAATTCTGAAGCTGTTTACTAAAATGGTTACAGACTAAGCTGTCTACTTAGTTTGAGTATATATTTTATTTGAGCAAATGAAGTGAATAAGCATGTGTGCAAATGATCAGACATGCTGATTTGTGTGTGATTACTCAAGTCAAATGTTTAATTTGCATAACTGAATGCAAATTAGGTACAGAACTGCAGGCTAATGTGAAGCATGCCATTTGGCGCCTGACAGTTTTAAAAATCAGACTCAAAACCTCCATGCTTAGTGTAACTAAATCAGAACAGTGGAATTCAGCACAGCAGATATCTATCATTTGATTCTGCTTATAATTATTTACCATTAAGGGAGGATGACACATAAACAAGCAGCAGAACCACAAGTCTGTTTCATTTTCTATCTCTCCAAGAGAGACCACTGTTCTGAGCTTCTAGAATATTCTTTCTTATCTTATATTTTAAATAAAAATATCTGACAAAGGAAAACCTACGACTATACAGATATGCAAGAGCTCCCTTAGAGGAGCTGTTTGGTAGTTTTTTTGGAAGTGGAAGGTTTCCACTGTACATGGTCCTGAAATTATTTTTAGCTTTGTTTGTTTACAGTCTGGAATGACATATTCAATGTGATTTGATGTTTCCTAGTATTCTTGATCCACTCTTTTCCAAGGGAAGCAGTGGAAAGTCTACGACGTAGTCAACTGAATGCAAGACCTCGTATGAGGAAAATATTTGTAGAGAACAATCTGACAGGGACTGGGAGCTGAACTGGATGATCTAATGGGCCTTACATTGCTGGAGCCTAATGATTCATAGTAGCAGAATGGCAAAATGGCAATTCTAATGCTATTTATGACCACAGTGAATAGGGTTTTCTGGTGTATTTGAAATTCTGGCTTACTGTAATATGCAAGAGACCATAAACTCTGCTCAGGATGTCTTTCTATAATGTTTATTGGTTTCTTATAAACCCAGCCATTTCAAAGGCCAGACTTGGGTGCTGAAATATAGTCAGGAGATCAAATAGTGGCTGAGGAAAACCCATAGTCCAGCCTACGAATATATCCCAATTTGTTGCTTTATATTTGAAGATGCAGTCCAGCTGAGACTGCTGCTGAACATGGAACTGCTGCCTGTTTAAACTGGGAATTACAAAAGGAGGTTAGAAAGAAAGACATCCAAAGCTCCTGCAACCTAGGAGGCAAAAGACACAGAGTTAATAAACACAGCAGCCCTAAAAGCCCCAAATGGCATGAATTTGCATGCCCAATTAGCGATTTTTGAGTGACGGAGGTTGGCAACACTAAGAACCTGATTCATGAATGCTCTGCTTTCTCCATCAAGGAAAAAAGAAGCAGAGGGAAATGTCAGAGCTGCCCTTTGGCTATCTTCCCCACAGTGAGCAGAGCCCCCTGCCACCGCGCTGTGTGGTGCATAGGGGACCAGGAGTGAGCAGCCCTGGGAGGTCACCGGTGCCACAGCACACACGTGGCCTTAAAGAAGTGCCAATTCACTGTCTACGTGGAAACCGAAGTCTGTGCATGTGCCTCGGCCAGCTGATAACTCTGGCTGTGCAACCACTGGTGGAGCAAACATGAAGGAACTCTGGAGAAAGGAATTCTCACTTATCTGCTGGACAATCTCAAGTCTCATGCACAAGTCTTTTGAGATAAAACCCAAACCATGAAACAGAAATAAGCTCTATTTATTCAAACAGACTAAAAATATCCCTTACTACCACTCAGCATAATGTGAAAACCTAGAAGAGAGGAAAGTATTGATCATGTGAGATTCACTGGTAGAAGTTTTTTAGGAGCGCTGTGTGAGCCCTAAACACACATTCACTGTGCATAGGCATTTCTGGGAACACACTGTGTATTAGCCTGCAAATCCCACAGTTTCACTCAAGGTGAAACAGAGCTAACATCAAGGACAAGGACTGTTTTTCAAAGGCAATAGAGCAAGCAAGTCTGCTCCTGAGGGACCAAGATATTAACAACTGTAAGAGAAATGCAGATATGCCAGGAAGCAGCTGAAATTAATGGAAACACACTTCATTATAATTCAACTAAGAACTTGACCCCCTGCCAATACAAGTTCAATGGCAGATTCATAAAGATCAATATATATGTACGTATACATCACACAGCCTGGAGATGGATGTGTCTCAATACAGCTTCCATCCATTACAGACCATTCTAATTCTGTCTGTGTGGCTGCAGGGTTTTCTACCCGTCTGTGGTACCTCGTGCAGGAACACAGAGGACTAACGAAGTCAGCGCTCACCCTTCTCTTTCATAACAGAAACACAATGAGATACCGAAATTCAATTCAGGAGCAGTTACTTCAGTTTTCTTAGACCCAGCATGGATATGCTGGTTCTCCTCCAGTAGAACATACCCATATGAGTTGAGGTTTATAACAGCTCTTGCAGCGTGTCACGGCAACTCTGCACATGCGTGTTTGCATGTCTGCACGTGTTCGCAGTCCCTCACCAATGGGGTGTAACTCAAGTAATCATAAACTAAGTTATACTTCAGCGGCAGTGGGTTATGGTAAGTCACATTTCCATGTATCTGTCAGGAACTGGGAGCATGCACATGGACTGTTACCTGTAGCAACCAGAAGAGCACAATTACTGAAGTTGTACTACTTGAGATCCTAAATTCTCAATAGGTACAGGCCATGGAAGAGGTGTTTGATGATATAAGTCAATTTTCTCTGTCTTGATGATTACTTTATTCCTTTTTCAGTGATACTACACAGGTCTTCAGCAGTTGCCAAATTTCAAGCACTGATTGTAACCTCACTTACAGAAAAAAAACCACCAACATTCTTCTGGCCAGGAACTGCTAACTGAAATAGCTCAATGATTTCAGAGTACTTTGTTAGGATTTGTAATCCCAAGGGTAAAACATAATCAGCATTTGCAATGCAATGTAAGTATACAAAAAAGCAAGTAGAAATAGGAATATTCCAAAAGCCAAGAATTCCTCCAGGCAGGATCTGCTGATGTGCCGGCAGCTGCAGAGGCTCGCAGGCGAGGGGCTTGCAGAAGAGCATGTAGAATGTCTGACCTCTTAGGGTGGGAACAGCCAGCCAGCCTGGGAGGCTTAATAGAAGCAGGGTACCTATTCTGGCATTTTCAAATCTTAGGTTGTGGCTCTGTGGGGAAACTAATCTGTTTTAAACAATAATCACCACTGAAAATAGTCCCTGCTCCTCTCCTCTCACTTTTCCTTGTGCACTGGCATTTTTCTGGCCTCAGATGAGCTGGGTTAGAGATTTGAGCCAGCTGACGGCTCTCTGCTCCTTTCTGTAGGGCTAGTTTTCTGCTGATCCAGCTTTCTGAACACGTTTGCTGGTGGGGGCAGAACACTGTCAGTGCCAGCAGAAGGGGAGTGGTGGGGGGACAGGCAGGGGAAGGGAGAGAAGCAGAGCCCTCCTTGGCTGCAGCAGTTGAGCATTAAGTCTATTTAGTGGCATCAAAGTATGACACCATTAGCATTCCTGCCCATAAAAGACGAACAACCAATTCAACTCCACTTCTTAGGGCTTCAAATCTGATTTTTCTAGCAAATAGTTTGCTTGACTGTAAACTACTTCCCACTGCTTACTGCAAGTGGAGCTGGCAGATGATGCTGCAACAGGACAGCATTTTGAACCTTTCTTTTCCCCAAATCCTCAGAAATGCGAACTGTTCCTGTCACATTTGTGTAAGCCCTCTGGGAACAGTGTTATAGGGAAGAGACCAGCTGTGCATGCACATGTGGGTCCATGTGGGTGCCTTGATCCCAGGCAGGTGGGCCCAGGGCTTTGTTGACCCTCTGAGATAATCTGCATAGCCCAAACTGCCACAGAGAAGGACAAGGAGGGGTGGGAGGACACAGGAAGGGAAGGGATAAGGTCACAGGACTGAGATGGGAACTCAAGCATCCTGACTGCTGGCAACACGGCCTGGCCAAGGTGTCCAGTGGCTTCAGTGCAGACTGTGCATTCCCTCAAATGCAAAGGAGCTGTGCTGTGGATCTGTCATCTCACAGTGACCCTAGAAAGCTGTTTGTATGGGGTCTGGCCTCCTCAGTTCAAACACTGCTTTACACAGGTCCAAACAGCACGGAAAGTGGGCCAAAACTAACCAAACCCAACCAGGCAGCAACCATCGCTCACGCCTTTCTCAAGCTAACCCAGTGGAGAGGCTTTCCAATTGAATTTTCATATGTCTAATACAAAATAAATACAAAACTCCAGCTTCAGAAACATAAAGGCTGTAAGTGATGTAAGGCATCTGGAGCTGAGGTTTAATGCTGCTCTCATCCCCATGCTGCCGTGCTGTCCTGGTCTCACCCCAACGTGTACGCAGTCACTTTGGGGGTGCCAGGACTACTCCGTTAGTGCTGCATGGTGCAAGTGGAGCGGTTTCAACAGGGCGAACTAAGAGAACATAAATCATCCCTAACAGAGCAGCTAATTAGGCCAGAGAGAGCCAAACCACCTCAGTGAAGAACCACATGAACAGCTTTGTCTTATTTTGACACTCCAGGCTTGTGAGGTCTCCTCAGCTCCTGTTGAGCTTTCTTAGCTCAACAGACTTTACACGGAGCAAGCGGCACATCAGCGTCTGCATAGCCAACAAATATAAAACCAGAGAATTAAAAGGTCCCAAATCTCCACTCTGCACCTTTATTCTCCCTCTCTCAGACTGTAATACTATTTTTTGTTATCAACTGGTAATTTGCTGACCTCTCATTTCTTCCCAACAGCTGCAGCTTACAGACATTTTCTAACGTTATTCCAATGAAAGTTTAATGAGATCTTTGCTTTAAATAACCTAATGAAATAAGGGTATCAATTAATCCCTTTGGGCTAAAGTCAGTTCCTCTTTATTTTTGTTCTCCAAAAGTGGCTGTAAAAGTCCCTCCTGCAGACGGTGGTCCTGTGGAACTTCATGGAGATTAACCCATGAGTTTCAACTGTGTGGTGGGGAGTTTGAAATTTTCAGCTAGAAAGGATTTTCCATTGCAGAAATGCTGGTTTATCAAAAGCAAAATATTTTGTGGAAAGTATTTCCAAAGCAAAAAAAATTACAGAACTTTGGCACTACAGGAAACAAAAAAAATCCTCCAAAGTAAAATGAAGCCAAATGCTAAAATAGCAAAATTCACCATGACATGGAAATCCTGATTTTCAGCTGGTGTAGCAGAAATTTTCAACTATGCAAATAGCTTGACCTCCAACTGTTGAGTACCTTCTCAATAGGTCCACAACAGCATCCATTTTATGCAACCATGCAGAATTCCCAAAATCAGAAAGAGATCTTCATCTAAAATCTGTCTACATCTTATGTGCAAAGCACATAAGCATGCCACTTACTAATTTCAGCATTCCTTGATGAGATGGTGCAATATTAGCTACACTTGCTCTTGACAAGGCCAGGCTGGATGGAGATCTCAGCAACCTGGTCTAGTGAAAGGTGTCCCAGCCCATGACAGGGGGATTGGAACTAGATGATCTTTAAAGTCCCTTCCAATCCAAACCATTCTGTGATTCTGTGATATGGGCTATGCCTCCAGTGCAGATCACGGGACAAGCTCTGTGGTACTTGGTGAGTTTAAATGCTCTCTGGATAGCTGGGAATGGCTGGGCTGCAGTAGGACAGACTTCTGGGCAGGCTCTTTTATTCCCTTGAGTAATATCCAATCTGGGATCTCCCTGCCACTGCTGTTGGATGGCTTTTGCTCTCTGAATTAGCTCATTTAATGTTCATGTATCTCAACACTGCACTGTAATCTGCAGTGTAGACAGCATTATTTCTCATCTAAATTTATCCAGCTTCAGTTTTCAGCCACTGGATTCTGTTATGCCTCTCTCTATCCATTCTAAAAACCTTCTATTATTAGAAATATGCTACAGAGTTGAACAGATCACATCCATCACCGCTTTATGATCCTCCCACTGTTTTCCTCACTTTTAAACCACAGTCTCCTGTCTCTGCATAGGGGTGTTCTTTTTTCTGCCTCTGTTTTACAGTGGGGAAGCAAGTGCAAGGCTGTGAGTGTGGCACAGGCTGTGGATGCAGCTCGTACTGGAAGAGGACGATCAGAGGGCAGAAAGTACTGGTAAGTGCATCTGCTGTGTTGCTGGGTCCAGCATCACTGCGGGCACACTTGCATTATGTCAGTGTTTCACATGGTTGGTGGTGCCTGAAAGATTTTTGGCTTGATCTCTCACCTGATAGGTATTTAGCTTCTGTCATGCCCTGCTTTGTTCTCACAGTCATACACCAATAAAACTACCTTCTCCTCTCCTCTAAACTGTCCTCCAAACCCTTAAGTAAACCAGCTACATAAAACAGGCTCTGTCATTCACCTGGCTCTCGAATCACGGCTGGTTTTAGAAAGAGCTCAGATACAGATCTCATCGTGTGAGATCAGGTTCATCCACACAGATGAGGAGAATCCTTTGTCTGCAAAAAGCAATTTGCAAAGTTCAGTGCAAGTTTCCTGCTTAGTCCTGACGTTTGTGTGCTGCCCACACAACCGAACTGAACAATGAGCTGTGGGAAACATTCCTCTGCCGCTCTCGCCAAGCTGCCAGAGCGGGATGCAGAGCTAGGATTTATAGAGTTAAGAATTACACAAGGTTATACAGCTATATAAAATGCAATTAAGATGCAAAGAATATTTTATAGCCTGACTGCATCAGTGTCATAGAATTTCATAGCTGACTGTGTGTTTTTCCATTTCCTAGAGCACTCTTTAAAAGCTGAAGGAAATGTATTAAAAGCCAACAAGATTAAATTATACATAGTTCCTATTACTTTGCTCTCATAAAAGGACCTCACATGGACACCTCAACCTAAAACACAGGAATGATGAGGTTATTTTTGCCATAAGCCAAACATATGTCCTTTAGATTATGTAAGAAATATTTGTGGTCCCTGCTGGTGTTGTCAGAATGTACATCATATATTAGATTCCCGAATACACAGAAATACCCTGCTATTAAAGCTAAACAAAAGGGATTTAATGGGTTGGACTAATGAATTTCAGGAACTGATTATCCATGGCAGTATGATACTGGCTGACGTGTTAAAAACAGTGAAATAATGTAGGACCTTGCCTAAATAAGATTTATACACAGTGCCAGCTAGCTGGTAAAAAATAGCAATAACCTTTTAAAACATTAATTTAGGCTTTTATTAGAATACAAAGAACCTGCAGTTTTTGAAAGCAGGCATTGTCTCCCCTTTTAATTTCAACAGCACCATGGCTTGAATACAACACAGCAGGGTGTGTGTTTTCTAAAGTTGGGTTATTATCAGAGCGCTCAATGCAGTTTGCCAATAAGCCTTTATTTGGCAAAGCTTAAAACTGCTGACAAATGAGATTCTTCCTCCAGCAGTAAAATAAGGCACAGTTAAATATGCCTAATTACAAAAACACACCGAGAACCACTGTGAAGTATGTACATCGCTGAAAAATCAAATGATCTCTTCATCACAACTGAGGGGCTGGCATCCCAATGCCATCTAAACTCATGGGGTAAAAATATATAAACACAAAAGATCTAAAGACAAGATCCTGCCTGGTTTATTCCTTATGCAATCCCATCACACCCAACAGACCCCGTCAAGCCCTTCCTCAGAGTGCAGTGATCCACTGCCATAAGACAGCTTGCTTCTGCTCCTGCAGTCACACTGGCCTTAGGAGCCATCTAATCATGCCAAGATGAGCATCCTGTAAGATCAGAAGCAAGTTTAAGCACATAGAGGGACAAATCTTAAAATAAATTTCTCATCCTGAACCACAAGTTCAGTGAACTGACAGTTTGCCTACAAAAATATGGCAGTGCTTCTTCTTCAGTATCTCTGCTACTTTCTCTCCACTGGTATGAACTGATGCAGAGTTGAGGGCACAGTAAAAACCTTGAAATTAAATTAAAAGATAAATCTGTTTAAAGTGGAGCAGCTCTTTATATCTTTCTCCAGCATAAGAGTGGATTGCTGACAGACCTGTTTCTTTTCTCTAACAGTGTAGGATAGTGTGCACTTTGAGTTCAGATGTGAATCTCATTCCATGACTGCTATATGTAGCACTGATGAACTCTATTCTAATTCCAGTGGAATTAGAACTGTTCTGTGGGATATTATTTGCCCACCTGGGCTAAAGGTTGTTTCTAATGTACCTTTTTATTAATGTACCTTTCATCCATCAGCATTTCAGTAGCTATTTGTGAGCAACATTCTCTGACAAGAGAATATAAGCAATGAAGGACCACAGTGAGTGCGACTGACAAACAGAAAATTATTAAAAATTACATTTTGATTGAAGAACATAGTCCATTTAGTTGACATAGTATAAAACCTTTGAGCAGAAAATTCTCTTGACCTCAGTTTCAGGACATTTAATAATATTCCCAGGCAAAACTCAGACAAACAGGAGTAAATCAGTACAACCATAAGCAATAGTGCTGTTTCATGTCTATTTTGCATTTTTTGCATATTTTTAATATTTTAAAATATGTGCCTATTTTAAATGTTTCGTATTTACCAGAAATATTTATAAAACATTAAGAACCACAAATAGAAATAACGCATTACAGCGAAGGCAAGTACAGAGTAAAAATGCCAGAGCCTCAAATAAAATGTCCCCTAATATAATGGAGTATCTCATTTGTTGCTGTGTCCTGTCACTTCCTTCAGCTGCACTGAGTGTCCCTGAATGGGGATTTACAGCAGCCACCACAGTGTGTCCAGTTGCTTAGTCTGTGACTACATTTAAGCCAGGGATGAAGGGTTTTATGTTTATTCTCACTACTTTCAGGATCGAATTGTCTTAGTTTCCAGCATAAGTTTTCTGGGCATTACATACCTAAACTCAAATTTTAGTTTGAAAATTAAACTTGGTACTTCTCAGTTTTTCTGTGCTAGCTGAGGTCTGATACATTTGCACCTAAATAACATTAGGAATCTTGTCAGAAATGCCTGAAATGCAGAAGGAACCCTAAATTATATTTTCAAAAGCATTTAAATTGTAAGAGAGGACCAATTTAATAGAGAATTAATTCACTTAGGCTTCTGAGTGCACCAGGTTACTTTTGAAAATAAGCCCCAGCCTCTAAGGTCATGTAAGCTCGTTTGAAAACTTTACACGGCAGCTCAAATTCATCTTAATTGTATTGATAATAGAGCTCAGGCTCAGGCTGAAACAGGATTCCTGGGAATCATGTATAACCAGAGAAAGATCCTAGTTTCATTGTGAGGTCCCAGGTTAGGCTTGCAGAGCTGGCAGGGCAAAGAGGAGCTTTTCATTGATCATATGTGATCTGTAGATAACTGAGACACAACAACAGAGCTCTAGATGTGTATCTTTCTGAAAAGAACAGTTGTTAAAAGGATAAGGGGAAAACTTAGGAGAACAATACACAGTATATCAGTCCGTAAATCAACAGCTGCCCTCAGCAGAATTGGTGTGAGGCGTATGGAAAGTGCACTGTTCAGTTCACTGAAAGCTATGCTCATACCTAAAACTAAACTGCTGTTTACGATGTGCTCAGAAAGGGCTGTGATGTGAGCACGTGGAGTAGTGTGGTGTCCTCCCCAGAGCCAGAGGAGCAGGGAAACTGCAGGGAATTCAGAAGACAGCAGCAAAAGAGATGCAGAAGATAGAAGGACCAAGGTATGAGAAAGGATTGAGTTAGCTATACACAGCCTGCCTGAGTGCTGAATTAAAGTGCCCAGCTAATATAAATGCCTTGGGAACAGAGTTATTATTTACAGGGACGTTTTAATCATAGTATCACAGAATATGATGATTTGGAAGCGACCAAACAGGATCATCAAGCCCTGCAAGAGACCTGCAGGATACCATCTCCAAGAGTCACACCGTGCGCCTGAGAGCATTGTCCAAACACTTCTTGAACTCTGTCAGGCTGGAGCTGTGGCCACTTCCCTGGGGAGCCTGTTCCAGTGCCCAACCACCCTGTGGGTGAAAAACTTTTTCCTGATATCCAGCCTAAACCTCCCCTGACTCAGCATCATACTGTTTCCTTGGGTCCTGTCACTGGTCACAAGAGTTAAGAGATCAGTGCCTGCCCCTCCACTGCCTCGCACGAGGAAGTTGTAACTGCAATGAGGTCTCCCCTCAGTCTCCTCCAGGCTGAACAGACCAAGTGACCTCAGCCACTCCTCATTCATCTTCGCCTCAAGGCCCTTCACCATCCTTGTGGCCCTCCTTTGGGTGTTTTCTAACAGTTTTATAACTTTCTTACACTGTGGCACCCAAAACTGCCCCAGCACTTGAGGTGAGGCCGCCCCAGTGCAGAGCAGAGTGGGACAATCCCCTCCCTTGCCCGGCTGGTGATGCTGTGCCTGGTGCCCCCAGGACACTCTTGGCCCTCCTGGCTGCCAGGGCACTGCTGACTCACGTAGAACTTGCCATCAACCAGGATCCCCAGGTCCCTGTCTGTGGTGCTGCTTTCCAGCCTCTCATTCCCTAGTCTATGTACACAACCAGGATTGCCCTGTCCCAGGTGCAGACTCCAGCATTTGCCCTCGTTAAACTTAATGTGGTTAGTGCTTGCCCAGCCCTCTGATTTTTTGAGGTCTCTCTGCAGGGTCTCTCTGCCCTCAAGGGAGTCAACAGTTCCTCCCATTTTAGTGTTGTCAGCAAACTTAAGAGTTCGCTTGAGTCTTGCATCCAAGTTGTTATTGAAGATGTTGAAGAGAACTGGGCCAACCAGTCAAACCAGGGAACATCAGGAATGGATTTAAAAACTTGGACACGTATAAGATATACATCACTTGACAAGTTACTGTGTGCAAGCAGAGCCACAGTAACTCTTTACCTGTGCACTTTTAGCCCAAAAGCTCATTTGCACTAAACTGCCCTGAAATAGGTTGGAGCAGGCTGAAGTTTTTGCATGCTACCAGGGAACACAAAGCTACCACCAGAGCTGAGCTCAGCTGGGATAACTTGTTCATGAGGTCAAGTCCTATGGAAAAAAGAAAAATAAATATTCTGGATATCAGGAAAAAACCTGTTAACTCTGAGATCTACTGGCTTTATTCTTGTGTCTCTGGGAAGAAGTGGAAGACTTATTACTTGGGTTGCTTAAAAGTAGACTGACAAAACAAAAGACAGTGTACTACAAGGAATAACTGAACCAGCAACGAGAATAGTTGTCCCAAAAGTCTGGGCAGCTTTCTTCACCTCTTACTTCTGCAACTGTCAGATTTCTTCCTGTGGAGTACTGAGGGAAAGAGTCTAAATAGAACCAAAGCCCCTCAATTTCCCTTTTGTTCCAGAATTCTGTTTACTAGATCGTTTTTTCAACCTCTCTGATGTCAGAATAATGTTTTCCCAGTTGCTATCTGAAATTGAGAGTGACAAAATACCCCAAGAAAAAATGTTCTCATAGCATTTCCAGCTGGGACAAGACACAAAGGTTGCCAAAAATCTCGTGAGAAAGTTTATTATCAAGAGATTACCAACCCCATCTTTCAAAGCTCTGCTCAGTTCTCCACTGTTGCCAAAACTGACTCTAAGCTTTGCTTCTCCTGAAAGCTGTCTGTCGCTGACCACTGCCATTTTAGGTATAACTACCAAGAATATAGGTAGGTATATTGCAATTAGGTGTAACTGCAAGAATTGAGGCTGATGGGCAGTGTCAATGTGGGTATGGGATGGGGGAGCTCCTTCCTGGGAGGCAGAGCTCAGTGCAGGGAGCAGGCAGGTCGGAAGACCCCCTCAGTCCTGCTCTGCCCTCCCAGCATGGAAGACCTTGGTTTAGCCCGTGCAATTGCAGGAGATTTCATGGGATCACAGAATAGGTCAGGTTGGAGGGGATCAGAGTGGGTCATCTGGTCCAACCTCCCTGCTCAAGCAGGGTCATCCCAGAGCACATGGCACAGGATTGAGCAATTGCAAGAACTGCGAGGACTTGGTCCAAAGCAAAACAACGCATAACACATAGAGGTGAAGGCTGGGGTCCCTGGCACCCACAGAGCCCTCTGTCCCACCACATTGCTTGCTAATCCTCGCTAATAACCTGATCAATTGCATTTCTACTCGTGCAAGCATCTTGGTGATGCCACCCCTCTCTGTCTTACTTCATGGACTTCACTGAGTGTGGTGTGTCCCCACCAGATACAGTCTTAAAGATCACCTTCCTGGAAAGTGCCTTGAGTTCTTCAAAGACATCATGCAAAATATTACAGAAAGGCTTCAATTAGTACTAAAGTGCCTCAGTGCTTGGGGGTGTCTCACCATCATGGTTTTTCTCATTATATATATATATATATATATATATATATATATAAATCCAAAAGGAAACTGTGATCTCCCAAATGTTCTTATGTTCAGTAAAATAACAAAGCCCTTTTTTTGTTCAACATGAAATAGAAAGGCTTTTGGTCTTCACAGTATTTTTTCTCACATCCCTTTCATAGAGATGACATGAGGAAAAAAAAGAACAAAGAGGGGGGAAAAAAGGGGAAAAATAGAGGATGAAGAAATTTCATTTATCTGCCTTAGATTTTTCACTTTTTATCTTTCCATCCCAATCTGAAAATGTAAACATCAACTTTCTGATAACATTCCTACTTTTGCAAGAGACCTTTTTCCTAAAAAATTAGCATATACATTAAAAAAATCAGCTATGAACAACATACAGCCAAAGCCTTGGCCTTGGGGCTTGCACAGGTTTTAGTTTACAAGCATGAGAAGTTTAAATACAAGATTGTAAGTGTTCTTTGATACTGGACTGATTGGAAAAAGTCCAAAAGCCTTGAAGTGGAGAGAAAAGATGTATATTTAGGAAAAGACCAATTAAATAAAGTAAACAATAATTAAAATATTTCAATATAAAGACTAGGATGTTGAAAACTTGCATTGACTAAAGAATATATGAAAAGAGTGCTTTTTTTGGCTCAAACCACAATGCCCAAGATACCATTAAACTTAGAACAATGGGGAAGAAAGCTGTTTTACATCCATGTTACTAACTTCAGGACAGTGTGGTGATTTAGTTATAAGGGATCCCAGTGTAAGTGTACTGGTTTAAAGCTAGGGGAATGGGAAATAAGGTTTTATTTTAGGTTTTACTTCCTGATATGAAAGCATCTGACTTTTTAGAAATGTGATGGGGCTGATCTGCTCCTTGTCTCTTGGGTTTTTCCTGATGCAGACCACCTGCAAATCCTGCCCAATAAACTGTGTATCACTTGAATTTAATTAGTGGATGAAAAAGTCATGATCCATGTGACTGAGACGAACACAAAAATTATCAATAGAAGAATCTGAGAAAAGCCAAAACCCCATAATTCTAATTGAACTTGTAAGTTTGACAACAAAAAGTAGACACTCTCAGCTCGGGGCCATGCAGCCTTTGATTGCCAGCTCTGGGAATGCGCAGGTGTTGGATCACCCACGGCAGGGCTGCCCCATGGCTCCCCTCAGGTAAAACCCCTGCTCTTTGATCCCTCCCCAGATCTCAATGGGAGTTCCCCCCTTCCTGGGTCCAGGTGGACAAGGGAAACTGGGAAATTTCTCTCTGAAAATGAAATCCACTTTGCAGATCCTGTACCTCAGCCCCTCCTCTCCACACAAGTGAACCAGAGAGTGGAGAACAAGAGTTTCACCCATTTTTTACTAAGAGGTGAAACAAGGTATCTGTCCCAATGCCTGAAGAGCGATGCACAAGACAGGCAGCGGGAAGGAGATGTCTAGATTACCTGTACAGTACAGACCAGAACAGATGGTGACAAATCAGCATGTTCCTGCTGTGGGCTTTGTTGAAGATCAGACACACCTTTTATCACTGCTTTTCCCTGAGACAATACCCACCTGCCAAAAGTTTGGGCATAAACTTTGATTTGATGGATTCTTCTGATGTGTTCATATACGAACAGCAACATTTGTCAGGAAAGTATCTTGCAATGTTATATGACAACTTCACTGTAGCCTTTAAAAGAGCCTAGATCCATTCCTCCAGATCAGACTTGTGCCGATCACTACAGAGATTGGGCTCACACTTTCTGCAGCACCCATCTAGACTGCACTGGCAGTCAAATTCAGACTGCCTTTACATTATTTGAAAAAATTTAGAGGACTGACTACATTTGCTACAGCAAGAAGTTGTCAGAGATGTCATATGGACAGACACAGTGGGAGTCAGGAATGAGAAAGAAATAGAAAGAAAGAGAGGAAGGAAGGAAGGAATTCGGAAGGAAGGAATTCGGAAGGAAGGAAGGAAGGAATTCGGAAGGAAGGAAGGAATTCGGAAGGAATTCGGAAGGAAGGAAGGAATTCGGAAGGAAGGAAGGAATTCGGAAGGAAGGAAGGAAGGAAGGAAGGAAGGAAGGAAGGAAGGAAGGAAGGAAGGAAGGAAGGAAGGAAGGAAGGAAGGAATTTGGAAGGAAGGAAGGAAGGAAGGAAGGAAGGAAGGAAGGAAGGAAGGAAGGAAGGAAGGAATTCGGAAGGAAGGAAGGAATTCGGAAGGAATTCGGAATTCGGAATTCGGAAGGAAGGAAGGAAGGAAGGAAGGAGGTTTCAAGCTTTTAAAGAGACCAGCAAGTCAACACCACAGGTTCAGCAGGGGTCCATGGTAAAGGTAAAAGGCCTGTCTAAGCCAGATGCAGGACATGATGTGGGACAGACCATGCCTATGGAGCGGGCTCTCTGGAATGACTCTGACATCCAAGGCTTTGTCACATTACTCTCTCACACAATAAGGGTGCAGCACAAGCTGCAAGGCCATACCTCCAAAAATGCAGAACAGCTAGAATAACTAATTGCTCAAGGAGGAAAACAGTCACCTCTGCCATGGGCTAATGCCATGGCTTAAGGTGCTCAGAGTACCACGAAGACAGTAGAGCATGAAAACCAGAAACCAGAGAAAAGGAAACAGTGAACGAGAGAGGTAAGGAAAGCCAAAACCTGGCTATTTTTACATGCTTTGGAGATTTTAAAATTATACCCATTTTTGTGCTGATAATCTTGAGACAAATGCAGGCATACAATTGCAGCCCACAGGAGGGAAAATAAATCAGGAATATGAGCATCAGTTTTCATTTGTGGTCTTCAAACAAGTTTGGTGCCTGTCACAAGAACAAGAACACCAAATGCTGACCTGAATCCCCTCTCAACCAGCTTTTATTTCTTATCTTTTAATTCTTGCTCCTCTGAATTCTAAAGAAGAAGAGAATCAGAGTCTTGTATCTCTGAATGTGGCATCTTCTATAGCTACTGATTCAGTGGTCTAATTCTGCTGTGGCACTACAATGTGAATAAATGTGGGTATGTGTTTAAGCACTCAAAACGAGGACCTCTGGCAGGCTCATTCACAACTGTCTCCTCTGAAGGTTATTCAGTTTGTTTGTTTGCACCTTTTCCTGTAATACCTCCAGTAGTCACTGTCATGGAGAGGATGTTTCGGTAAATGTATGTTCCCCTGAATTAGCAAGTTAATTTCTAGGCAGTAGGGAATGTTCTGATGAGCATTCAGTCATCACCACACTAAGAAATGACGGTAGCAAAAAAAGCCAGATAAACTGCACAGCCAAAGACCCTGGAGTATTTTAGAATTGAGTTGAAAGCCTACAGGGCCAGATCCTCCTCTGTCCTTTACATTTACACAGCAAACCACATCCTGTCATTGAGAACCTGGTGAAAGCAAAAGTTTGCCGAGCAGAAGAGCCCCTGTGCAACCATTAACAGCTCTGAGCAGGAATCAGACACAACTCCTGCCTGAGAGGGAGCAGGAAAAAATACAGCCCTCTCAGGAGCATGAGGCAGGTTACAAGTTGCTACCTTGACAGCAAATCTGCCCTCAACTTCCCCTGAATGTGGGAGAAGGCAAGAAATGCTGTATACTTAGCACAACAGAAATGCTTTTCTGATGCTTGGAACCCATCCCCAGCAGGGAATAATGCAAAAACAGCAAAGGGATTGATCTGCAAGTGGTATAAACTGATAGGTTGAGAGAACCCAGCTGACTGATGCTTTGAGGCTACTTGGGGCTTATGCTTCCTTTTACTGAAAAATTTATAACTAATTTTCACATAGCTTAGTGAGGTTATTTTTCTGCCTTCCTCTTCCAGCAAACCTGAACTGGACTACACACAAAGGGTTTGTATACACTGGAAACAAAGTGAAATTACAGACATGGATTTCAAGTAGATTAGTTAAAGGACATTAAATACTAATATGGAAGGTTTAATTCTGAAATAAAGTTAACTAACTTGTTTTAACACTGAATCAAGCAAACTAAAAGCTCCTTTATGCATGAATAAAAGCATCTACACATGAGTTTAATAGGTTTTACCTCAAACACTTTAAATTCACATTTTAGTTATTTCACTCTATCTTCCATGCAGACAAGCCCAAGCAGTACCACTTTAACTGAGGTTTCGTCTCAGGTGCCAGCTTACCCTCTGCAGACACTCTTAAACCAAAATATGGGTATCTCTACAGGGCTTTGCACTAGCTTTCCTAAATTGGTTTACAAAATTAACCTAATTCAGCTTCTGTGTGGAGATAACGTCTAAATAGCTGAAAGAATGGGATTTATAGATAAATGAGGAGGGATGGCATAAAAGCTTCATTGATTTCTGGCTGTGCTTCTAAATCCCTTTCTCTCCTAGTCTGCTGCCTCTGTTGAAGACTCTTGGATATTTCTTTTTTGATTTAAAACTTCAGCTGAGTTTCAACTTTCTTCACTAGACTGACAATGAAGATTTAACTCCTCTTGGAATCTGCAAGATATAAAAGGCTGTGAGTTAGCAGGCTTGATAGGACCCTGATTGAGAAATTGCCAGTGCTTTTTGCTGGTACAGTTGTTCCCATTCATCAGAGCCATCCCCACCTTCAGCCAGGCCTCTGCAAAGCTAAGGCCACTAAAAATGGGGTGGTAGTGCATGGGGCAACAGAATTCCTTTCTTTTGTATATGAATCCAATCTCATTTCACCTTCTGGTTAGATGTAGACTTCTGTATGGCCACAATTTCACTCCCTGGTCACGTGGTTTGCACACTCTGTGATGTTCAGAAAAATACTCCAGATTGACACCACAGGCTTTTGGTTTGTTGGATGGGCCTTTGAGCAACCTGGTCTAGTAGAAGGTGGTGCTGCCCATGGCAGAGGGGTTGGAACCAGATGATCTTTAAGGACCCTTCCAACCCAAACTGTTATATAATTATATGGTAATCAGTAGAATAAAAACACATAGGAAAACGAATCCCATCCCATCCAGACACTTGGTCATGCTTGGTAGAGATGGAGTCCTCATTAAGCATGACCCAACAGCTGGTAAAGCACTTAGAAAATACTAACGACTAACGACAGTGACAAACATCTTTTAGGAGGATATAATTTGCAATCAACTAAGGCAAATATTTATACATGCCATTATCACTTCCTGGTGGGATTACTGTAATCCATTATTTGCAGGTCTTCATGCTACCGTACTTCCTTCTGGGATTTGAATTTGTGCAGAACTGTGACTCCAAAATGCTCATCCCAGCCAAGATTCATTACTCACGTTACAGGCAAAGCTCCACTGACTTCCTCTGCTGCACAGAACTGACTTAAAAGACTTTTTGCTTATATGCAGAACCAAATGGTGATTAATCCATCATGCCTGTAGTGCAAAACTGGTTTGGGTCTTAATTCCAAAGGTTTACCATAAATTGCTATCATTTTGTATAGTATCTAAGGGTTTGCTTACAGTCTAAACATGTTAAGGACCAAAAATATATGTTTTTAACACAAAAATCACTTCACCAGATATTCCTGTAAAACGTGTCCAGAGCCTTTTCAAGGGTCTTGATTAACTGAAAAGTAATTACATTCTGAAAATTGGTGAGTAATTTCACATTTGTGGCACTCAGAGAGCGGCCTCTGTTCCCTTTTGCTTTGCTGCAGATAAACGCTAACCCCACAAGTTTCCATGGATGTTGGGGGTTGCTGCTCAGCACTCTGTGAGATCACACTGCTCCCCAAGGTGCAGTTGAGTGCAACTCCAGAGCCAAGAGGCTTTGACTCACAGCCACTCAGCACGTGGCAGCAGGAGTTTCAAGATGTTGCCACCAGCTTTCCTTAGTCCTCAGCCACAAACTACTGTGTCTGCCCCAAAGCTGCAGACAGGACCACAGGAGGAGTGCTCAGCCTAAAGGACAGAGCAAAGATGAATAGTGCATGGAGGAAGCCATGAGGCAGAGGCTCCAGGGTTGGCTCCTGCCAGTGCTGAGCCAAGGCTGGTAATCCTGAGACAAGAGTCAGCAGAAAGCTGCAAGGGGAAGATGCTTTCATTTTTGCAGTGAATTTCACCAGGACTTTTTCTGTCAGCACCTTGATTTTTGCAAACCTCAGCCTACAGAAACTGATGTTGGGCAAGACAGCCCTGATCTTTCATCCTGCCCAGCAGAGGCCCACCAAGCACCACTGTATCACCCCACCACCTCCCAGAAGAGGCTTTGACAAGGCACACTACAAGCTAAAAAGGGAGGGGTTAAGTTCCAGGGAACCTCCAGCGACAAATACAAGGCTGTCATCAGCTCAGTGCTAAGCAGATGACTCTGAACATCTTAAAAAGAAGACACTATTTCTGCAACAGTGGCAGGGGGATAATAGCTTAACGAGATCACCTTTAAACTGTAAAACATAGGTGACAAACAACAATTTTTGGAACATCCTCACTAGCATTAGCTGAAGTGGGATAAAAACAACATCACTTATTATAAATTTTGACTGACAGTCCCAAACCCCATCACTCCTGAAGAACACATAATTTTGAGGCTGAGTAATCATGAGAGCACAACAATGTGATAAACAAAGCTCTTCAGTGCAGTTGCTGCTGCCAGCTCTGCACTGCAGAGCAGTTTTACATGGAGTGTGAGTCTTGGGGTGAAACTGAGTCCTTCTGACAACTTTATTCCTCTGCAAGGCATGGTTCCTTTCACATCTGGGCAGGAGACAGCATGTACTCCAGGTCCATAGGGTGGTACAAATCTCCCCAACAATCACTGAATATCAAAGACCCCACCACTGTCTGCTCCACAGGCAGAATGCCACTCTTCAACCTCACCTTGAAAGGATGATTAAGGTATGTGTTGGCATGTTCATTTAACAAACACGTAATTAAACTCCCTTCTGAGCTGTCAAGCACTGATGTTGCTCTCCTGGAAGAGGCTGGCAGAACAAACAACATGTGTCCAAGGGACATGTATTGCACAACACACTACTCAAAGGTGGTCAGACATAACAACAATGAGCAGGCAGCTGGTAAGAACTGAGCAGAGGCAAAGATGAAGTTTAACTAATTTGTGAGCAGTAGTGATGTTCTGAAGTTTTTCCAAGTCTAGCTCAGGTCTGTGTCTTTCTTCAGAAAAAAAAAGGGAGACAGACCAAAAGACCCAAGGGCTAATGTTGCTTGGAAAGAAAGATGGAGCTGTAATCAAGCTGACTTTA
Source organism: Coloeus monedula (assembly GCF_965178545.1). Taxonomy (NCBI): domain Eukaryota; kingdom Metazoa; phylum Chordata; class Aves; order Passeriformes; family Corvidae; genus Coloeus; species Coloeus monedula. Next base: position 39,218,797 of record NC_138783.1, read on the forward strand.
GCAGCATGGAGAACTTCATCACTTCCTCTGTTTTCTACACAGACAGAAAAGGTCAGATTTCTAGCTACTAATCAGTAGCTAGAAAGCAGCCTCAGGATTTAGTCTTGGCATCATTTCTGGAAAAGGTTAAGAAGTCAAAGTTTATTATTGTGACATTCTCTAATAATTAACTTATGGATGAGACATGATTTTTTATCAAGTGTAAACTGAAAAGGCACCTTCTTGTATACTCAGCAATCCGTAGTCATAGAGAAGTCTGGGAAATTGTTACCACTGCTTTGGTGTATCAATCTGAGACCACAAGAAAATGAGGAAACAGAAAGAAATAAGGTCTCTTCTGGTACCTGAAGAGATAACAGAGCAATGGTAGCTGCAAAAGATAAATCACTCTCCAGAAGGTGGAGATAGTTTGCAGATGCCCTTGTCCTCGAAGAAGGCAATGGAACAGGCTCTGGGAAGAAATGATTCCACTTTAAAGGCCAAAACGCGTGAAAAACACTTCAAACCTCTCACCCTAAGGAAGTGCAACTTTGGTTCCTATCCAGGTGAGCTATGGAGCAACGGAGCAAGGACATCAGACATGGTGGTAGGTTTTAGCTCAAAGGTTTTAGCAACAAAGAAAGCAATGGATGTTAGAGAGATTTTGTATGAGATAGGCTGCACTGCTTGTATGTTGTTGCTTTGAGTCCTTTTTGAAACCCTAAAAGCTCCTCATTTTTAGGAGCAATTTGGAAGCATAACTCCAACCATGCTGTTATCTAGCATTTCACCAAAGCTAGTCTTTCCTCCTTGTTTTAATAGCGTAGCTTGAGATTTGGGCTATGTTAGCAACTTCTGTGTGCAGTCCTGCTGTGTACTGCATGCAACTTATCTAAGGCAGAATTCGGCTGCTGGGCTGGGGGTAAATAAGGTTTGAATGTGTCTTCATAAGCCCCTTTCACCTACAAGTATCTGGCACAACAATGACAAGGAGGTCTTTAATCATTACTTCTGGTTGCTGTCATTGCTGTAGTTAGTGACTCAAATTTTCTCCTAGGTGAAACCTGACAGCAAAGCAAGTTGGAGAATGATTTTTGTGTGGAAAACAGTAGGGGGGTGTAGAGTAAGGTTGTGTATCACATAACATTAAATCATCTCCTGGTGGCAGACAGTGACTCTGTCTCATGTAATAACAGTCTGTTTGGTCTTAAATCTCAATGAAGCAGTCAGCTGTGCTGACAGAAAAAACCAAAAAACTTAAGAGGGCAAGTGGGGCAAAGCAAAAGTTCCTCTGACTGCCTGAAAATTAAGCCCATGTTTCATGAAGGCAACACGAACAGTTAACACACAAGCATCATTTCCTTCTCCCTGTTGCTCTTGACCTGGTAGCCAAAAAACACAGAGCACATGTGGTGAATTTGATCTCTAGATAACTGCACTCAGTAGAATTGTTACAGTGCATTAGCATGAAAAATAACATACTGCACAGCTGCGTGAAAGTGGATCTGGTGCTTGTCACATGTATTTTAATAGAAGATGCCTAGAAGGTGATCTCAGAACAAACATGTCACAAAGCAAAAGACAGAAAGGAGAAAAAACACCCCATATCTCTGCATGTTTCTTAAAGGGGTTTTGATATACAAAGTATAGCTTTACAAGGGTTGAAATAAAATCATTTTAAGGTAGAAATCTCTGGAATCCTTTTTATACAGTGAACCTCAGGCACCAAGGGCTTTGGCAGATGAGCTCTGGAGAATCTTGCTGGGGTGGTGCAAGAGAGGCATTTTGCTGGCAGCCCATCCCTTCCCTCTACCAGCTGATGGAGGGGAATGTGGGTCAGTGCCTTGGCCACCTACCTCACTGTCTGCTACTGTGGGCTGAGCTCACCCTTGTCAGGGTACTGGGGACAGGAGTGGGAGAAGACCTTCCCTTCTGCAGACTTGTCTCCCAGGCAGGACAACCTCCCCAGAGCAGTGGGGTGGATGGCTGAGGCAATAATTGACCACCCAAGCAAGGTTCATCAAAGATTAACACCCTAAGAGAAACAAACACACTGGACTATCTTGGCTTGGGCCAGATTTTGGTTGCAACCTTAAATGTGCAGCATTTTCTCCGAGTCCCTAATCAGAACCATCTATGTATGAGCTTTTTGTTTCAAATTCTTGCAAAATGATTCTTCCCTTGTAAAAGACAGAAGGATGGTAGTTACATGTAAACAATAAATATTGCTATGGCTGCTTATCTTTGGAAGGTTCCAAACCTAACCTCCTCCAGTGTCTTCCCAGCAAATATTTTAGAGCTGTATCTTCCCCACAAAACCTTGCATTCCTCAACTGTTTATTGTCCGTGAGCTGATAACCTTGACAGTCCATTTTTACAAGGTCTCAGCTAAAACTTTGAGGGAGGTTGGCAGTCTGTGTGAGCTTTCCAAAACCGTTGTCTTCCACACTCATCCATTTTCCAGCATAACAAATCACTGACTCTTTAAAAATCCCTTGTCATTAGCATTTTGGCATGTTTCACTTCAAGAAGACAAGCCAAGGAAACTCAGTGATAACATTATTAAGCTAGACAAGGAGCACCTGAGGATTTCAGCTCCTCTGAAGTATTAGGAGAGATTTTATTTTATTGAATGCTGTGAGTGTATTGGGATGAATACCTCTGTTTGCATCCTAGGAAGCTCCCTTAACTACCAGACAAAGGCTTCATCCGGCAACTTTAACTCAAGCCCCAATAAATATTTTTCATGGATAGAAAACTAAGCGTAAATGACAGATTTAGCTCAGGGGAGTTATGGTCAGGCCTGAACCACACTGACAGAGCTCTGCTGGGAAGCCGGAATGCTGCCTGCATATAGCCAATATAATAAGCCCTGTGACCTTCTTAGTTCTGAGCATTTGACAAGGGGATGAAAATACTGCATGAAAAGCAAATCTCTAAAAGCAAAATCCAGTACTCTCTTCCTGGGATGAACATGACCAGGTACTTCTATTTGGTGGGATAGAAGGCACCCCAGATGGTTTCTCTGAAGGATGCACACTCAGACACTGGGGTGATGGGTGACCTCTTTAAAAGAGGAAAAATAAAAGGGGACAATAGCCACCAAACTGAGGTCATTTAGACCACTTTACCACTCCTGAAAGATCCTGATCGTCTCCCCTTGTTTAGGGAGAGAGTGGGGAGAGGAACTTCTTCCAAGATTCAGGGCTCCCTTGCAGAGGACAGGAGAGGCACATGCTCCCAACACCCAAATTTTCCTTATTTCCAAAAGGGAGAGGCTGCAGCCACCATAATTTCCATGAGGAGAAGAAAAAACCCTCTGGAGCAGTGTTTGCAAGGGTGGCTGAGGAATCAGCAAGAGAAGATGTGGGGGAAGGAAGGAGCCAGCACCCCCTGATTGTACGTACAGCTGCCCCCCTTTGGGGAGGTCTAGGCCCCTGTCAGACTCTCAGCGTGATTAGGGCTGTCATGTTGGCTGTGTGAGAGCCGGAGGCGCTGAGCAGCACTCGAGTCCTGCCAAACCTCTGCCCCTCGGGGCACAAAGCCTCTGAAAGCTGGGCTGAGCCCACTCGTCAGAGGGGAAGGGCCCCACCCTGCGTAGTGCGGAGAGGAGCTGGGCAGCCTTGGGCAGGATTTCACTCTTTGGACTTTCATAAGGGATTTAGAAGCAAAGTACACACTTTTCAAAATGCTCCAGGAGATGAAGGTGGGCTGTGGGGCCAGCTGGGATTCGTGGCCTCAGATAGCCTAGGAGAGCTGGTTCTGTCAGTTCTGCTGGTAAAGTGGGGGAATGAAAGGGGAGAAGGCAGTGAGCCCACCACATTCCAGCAGAACCATGTCGAAATCAAAGTGTCTCTTTGAGGCTGCTCAGCTTTGCTGAGCCAGCAAATTCCAACAGAAAAGCACCATTTCCTGTGTTTTCCTCTGACCCAGCCTGATGCTGAGCTCCCTCACCCAAGATGAAAGTCCCACATGGATCTTGGAGCCAGGAGTATAGTGTAGCAAACCCAACCAGTAGTAAGTGTGGAAAGAAGAGGGCATGGGCATTGTGCAAAGAGTTGTCATGGGGGTAAAGCCAAAGAGAACAGATGATTGGTACTGCTGGAAAATCAGATTACTGCAAGCCTTGCTACTGGTTCACATCTTCATCCCTTCCTTACACACAGAACACAGCCGATGCCAACGCCCATCACAAGTTGCCCAAGTGAACAAAACTCATAAGTAAATGAACAGCAGTGTTATTCTGTGCACGGCCATCAGTGTGGCTGTGCAGGGAGACCTCACTCTGCTGAACAACCAAAGCATGGGAGCCTCTGTGGAAGCAGAAGGACCAATTCTCCGAGCCTCTGAGGAAACTCACAGCCATACACCACCAGAGCATATATCTGTGGGACAGATCCCCATAACCTGGACTCTTAACTGCAATCACGAACAAAGTATCTTAGCCTCCAGAAATGAACCTCAACTACTGCAAAGAAACAGTTTTTAAGTTAAAGCCTTTGTGTCATTGCCTTGTCTCCTCTTCATTTAAGGGTATTTGTTTTCAGAAGGCAGCAGGGTATCCTTGCTAGATTGTCTGATGGTCAGCATGCTGGGACTGAGTTCATTTGGAAATCAGGGGTAATTTCAAAATCAGGCTTCACAACAAGCAACAGCATTGACGAAGGACAAGGCGTGGGAGAAGGGGTCAGATCTGTGTTTGTTGAACATGCCAACTAAAGCTATGTTTGCTGAAGAGATCCAGGGCTCGAAGCCTGCACTCAGCCCTGCTAAAGTTCATTCCTGCTCCAGTTAGTGGAGAAAGGAGTTGGGAGCCCAGCAAGATCCGGTCTAGCTGCCTGCATGAACTGGGACAAGTACCGCTGTTGTACATGCACTTTTGGGAATGTGTCATCCCACCAAACAAACACCTGAAGCCCAGCCCTGTAGACTTTATTCAGGCATGGAATTCCTTACAGCTCAGCAGCAAGCAAATTCATGGGCAAAACATTGCAGAAGCAGCTCATGCAGTATTAAGTGGCATCTACATTTACACAGCTATCATGTTGCTGAGTTACAAGTCATTTAATTTCAGAATGGATGCCAAAACTATTTGCTCCTGGAAAACCGAGACTCATTTCCAGGTGCAGGATATCACATTGACTTAAAGAGAAGAAGGATCATGCCCTTTTGACCATTTATCCTGCACCACAAGCTGTATGAGCAGGCAGGGCCAGCCCCAAGGAAATGCTCTTTTTTTCTGGTTGTTTCTCCAATCAGGGACCACCTCCCCACCTCTACATGTATGGGTGGCCTGCCCAGTTGCATCAGCCCTCACTGCTGCAGTCTAAATGTTACTGCATCCAATACAGAGCTCACTAAAGTCATTGCACAAAATCTCATTAAGCTCAGCTCAGTTTATTTTACAAATGAGGAACTGGCTGTGGAGACCCTCAGATCTCTCAGATAGCATAAATCAGCCCCTGACTCAAGCGAGCTGGAGGTCTAGCTCACAGTAAATATAAAAGGCAGTGGAACCAGGGTAGGAATTGGATGAAGGATGCCCTGGTACCATTGCCTCTCCAACGCTGGGACTGGCAAGCTGCTGCTGACCACCAGGCTGCTCAGCAGTGTGACCACGCAGATGGATGTGTCTGCTGGGACCGACAGCAGGTCTGCTCAGCCCAAGAAATCGGCATGGACATTGTTCTTCAGTGGCTTCATCACTCCACAGGTTATCAGAGGGCTCCCCCAGCGACCTGCATGGCCCCTGCTCATGCGCTGCTCAGGTATCACTTTCCTGTCACAGCCAGAAATAGTTTTCATTTAACTTATATGGGATTGCAAAAACTTCTGAGACAAAATAGAGAATAAATGCAAGACAACACTCAACTCCACAGTTAAATGTCATTCCAGCTGCTTCTCACTCACGGTAGTTTAAATTGGGGCTGCATTTTAAAGCTATTCTGTAATTAGTTAAAAATTTGAAAGTGACCCGGAAAAATGGAGAAGTTAATCTCTTCTCTTAGACTGTGAGAGAGGAGTATCAAGTTCTGGGATTTCCACGTTTTCTTTTTTTCCTTGTTACCTTATTTCATTCAAAAGTGATAGCTTTAAAACACACTGATGAAAAAGTTATGCTGTTCTGGTATCTTCTAAAATAAATTTCACATTAAATACAGTATGTGTTAAAGGCATTTGGATTCCCAGGGAATGTGGGTATACATTTCACTTGTCCTGTTACAACTTCCTATGAATTTACTCAGCTGGCTTCAATAAAAAAAAAAAAAAAAAAAAAAAAAAGGTTAAAAAAAAGGAAAAAGAAAGGGAAAAATCTGTGGGAATCTTTCTGTGTGTACATTACGAAGCTACTAGGCCTTTACACTGATAATTTAAAACCAGCTAAGCACATGTGCACAGATGGGAAAATCTGAGTAATTTGGTTTCATGTGCTTTCCAGCTTGCTGTAGATTTGGATGCCGAGCCCTGCCTGAATGCTGAACTCCCGAGTACCTCTCCAGGGACTTAGCATGGCTCTTGCAGAAGATAAAGCCAGGCTGTGGGACAGTCTTGTGGCAGGACCTTTCTAGGTAAGGAACCCATAGGTTGAATGCTGCTGCTAACATTTATTTCCTTGAAAGGGTCCAGCCAATGCCTAGTGAAGGTGCACAACTGAGCTATTCTCCAGTAGTACCCGCCAGCAGCATTTTGCTCCTGCTTTCAGATGAGTTTTCCAGTGAGGGAGCTGTTGGTGCATGCTGTGATGGGAGCATCCCTGCTCGCTGTGCTCCGTGAGGAAGCCAGCTCATGTGCAAGGGGAGCAAGGCCCCTTTTGTGAGAGCCAGCCAAGCGGCCTGAGTTTAACATTACAAAAGCTATGGAGTGCTGTAGGGGCTGAGGTTCCATTTGCGAAAGGACCTTTCAGCTTTGACTCATAACTCTGATAATTTGTGCAGGGGTAATAGAACACAGCCGTCTGTGTGCAGAGCCCCCAAGTCAAGGGCTGAGGTTCTGGAGCAGCACTGGTGTGCCTGCCCTACAACCAGGCCCTTCCCCCTGCTCAGCACAGGGTGTTCAGCTACCCTGGACTTCATCTGACACTAATGTAAGGGCAGGGAGCTGGTGGTGCTGGTGCACAGCCCAGCTTGGATTTAACCTGAGTGGCTCAGTGGGTGACAGTGCCCAGTTTTGCTGCTCTCCACCCATTTCTGGTAGGTCAGACAGGTGTAATGAATGATATCCCTCAGGCATATAGGATCAGGCTTCAAAAAGGTCTGGGAATCTGCAATGTAAATAGGCAACTGCACCCTAAGAGGTGCTTTACTCTTCTAGTCTGGACTGCATTGGCTCCTTCAGACTGGGTCTTTACAAAAGCTTCGTGCCAGCTGGCACCTAGAGCCCCTTCAACAACATTTGACTAAAGACCTCTTAATCCTAGCAGCTCTCTACACCTTTAGGAAATTAAACCTCTTTGCAGATGTAGACTGGAGGAGGTTAAATCTGGTGGAAGGGGGTTCCAATTGGCTGTGGAGCTGATGTGGCCAGGACACACCAAATTCTCTGGCTGGTGGCAGGCGGGATGCTGTGGTTAGCATCACGTTGACTGGCAGCTGGCTCTTCGCTCCTAATAAGGAGGTGCAGCTGGGCTAATTGGAGGCAGCTTTCAGCACCGAACAATGCTGGAACGCGCTCCACCACAGCGGCTGCGAGACAGCGCCACTGCTCTGCCCCACATCATACTCCGGGTGGGAGAGAGGGACATTAACATTAATGTTAGGAAAAGTGGTCAGCCTGTTACCTGAGTGGGTGACAGGCATTTCTGTGGCAGCTGCCACCTTGCCAGCACACTGAGAAGCACAGACCTCCGTGGATGAACCTGGGAGGTAGCTATGCTCTAAGCCAACAGACTGAGTGTCTTGTCTTGGCAGCAGCCTCATATGGAAACCTACAACACACAGCATCCTGGCTGTATGCTGGCAACATTCTTCAGTGACCTCTAGCAGTGTGTTTGCAAAGGGTGAAGGCACATCTGTAAAATGTACTGCCTCTGGTTCTGTGCTGTAGTCCAAAACAAGCTATTGAGCAGCTGGAGCTCTTGAAGGAGCACATATCCAGGTATACGTTCTCCTTTAATAATTCTTAGGTCTTAAAAAAACTATTTATAGATCTCCCATTTACCGAGTGTATGATTTCACTACATGGCATGCCTTCCATTTGGTTGCATTACCATTCTCAGCCAGACATCTACAGCTGTTTTACAGTTCTAAAAACTCATGGAGAAACTCATCTAAGCTTGAGCAGTGGGGAAGGTCATTCCACTTCCTCTGATATTTTTGCAACACTCGTGAAATCTCCATTCTTTTCAGCATTGACCTCCATTTTGGGAGTGTAGGAACCTGAGATCCTCTCAGCTGTGCTTTTGGAGGTGGCACCATTGCCTCTAGAAAAAATAAAAAATTAACTTGTGAGCCTCAATTACATTTTCTAACATCTTAGTGAGTTATGTGCAAGGCTTATGCTGGCTTTTTTTAATTAAGCAACATGTGCATTAGGAAGAAGACCTCATATACCACAAAACAGATGACTTCCAAATCTTTAGATCTTCTAATTTCTATGAGGAAGCTTCTTTCCTCTTTGTAAACACTGGAACTACTCAACAGAATAGCAAAATCCTTTCTCACAAAACACATAATATAAAGAAATCCCAAAGAATATTTAATGTCCATAAAGCACCTTTCTGGAAAAAAGAAAAAATGCATTTTTCAGCCCTGTTTAACATCTTATGGAAATAATAGGGATTCATCTTTCATTCGTCTCTGTCTTTCTGAGGTCTTTACAGTGTTTTAGCTGTTACTTGCTGAATTGAAAACATAGGCTTTGACCAGAGGCTGGGCGGTGTCACTTGTCTGGCTGCAGATGTCACAGCAGGGGCCATATTTTCACTACATTACCACAAACAACACAGTTCAAACTGCATTTAATTAGTGGGTACCGAATACTGCTGCCTGCCTTCTCTTAAAAGCCCAGGAAACAGCCACGGGTAAACATTTCACCAAACAGCACAGGATGAATTTAAGTTTTCATGAGCTACCTCAGCTGGTCCCTCTCAATCCCCTGCACCAACATCTGGGCCAGCTCCACACCCTTCCCTGGTGCTGAGGTAAGAGCTGTGGTGGCCAGGCTGAAAGTGATGGGCATGAGCCTGCCAGGTCACTCCACAGTTTTGTCTTTCCTAGCTCTGAGAGGCACCTCTTCCTCCCCCCCAGTGTCAGAGAAGGAAGAAGTTGTGGTGGCAACCTCCGTGTGTTTTATGTTCCCCTCTTTTCACAGACACCATGTGCTGCCTTGAAACGTCCGCATATCTCCAACCTCCCATGGGAACCTGTCCATGTTAAACTGGGAGTATGCCTGTGGCCTGCAAAATGCTAGCAATGATTATGGTGACCTGAAGCTTGGTGGAGCTGAGAGCAACACTAAGCCCTTATGCTGCCTGTGTTAAGTCCCTCCCACAAGCACAAGGAGTGGTGTTGCGTGAAACCCCAGCTGAACAGCCAGCACAGGGTCATGGATTACTTTTGAAAGGTGACATTTCTCTAACCCGTGAAGCCATTTTGTTACCCCACAAGTGGGGGAAGCTGCAGGCAGGACAGGAGAAGTGAACAGACATGAATATACACAAAGGGCAATGGAGTGGATAGAAGGGAAAGAGACTGGTGTTCTTCAGCTTGGGAAGAGAGGACTGTCTACCAACAACGTCAGCAAATGGAGCTGGGGAAGGCAGGACGGGTCATTATTTCTAGAATGCTGGGTTTTGATATCATAGATAGTGCTAGAGCATAAAGGCTGTTAGTCTTTAAAGACGTATTTTCATTTAAGCAAAATCTAAAAGCAGCAGAAAGTGTTCTCTCTGGGGCTTGGCAACTGCTGAAGCCTCATCCAATCTCACTACAGGCTAAAACTCTGGAGCTGTTTGTGAAGGCTCAAGTGAGCACCTCCTTCTGCAGCAGCTTCCCTGGCATCTTCCTCTTTGGGAAGTGTAGCCTTCCTAACTCCTCCTCCAGCCATGTCCTCCAAATCTCCTTCCCATCTCTACTGGTTCTCATGAAGAAAAGACAAGTTGTTCCCTAAAGACAAGTTCTCCCCTCAAGAGACTTCTTCCCAATTCCAGACTTCCACTTTGGATCACTAAAACCTTGGCCTATGATAAGTAGGAGCAGGAGTCCTTCAAATAACTATCACAGAACTTACATAACCCAAAAGCAATTTTCATGGGATCCTATCGAAGAACAGCCACAACCGATGATGTGAGCTCAGTTTCCTGAGCACACAGCTGGTGGTTTCCTGAAAAGGTGACTGTTCAATCCCAAGCTTACTGCCATAGCAGGGCTGGCGCTGAGTTTCCTGAGCTGTAAGAAAAAGAACTGTATAAGCTGGCAGAGGATGCTGCAGGGTTTTTTGGGTAAACCTGAAATCTCCTTGTTACCACAAGAGGACTGCATACTCCTCTGAACACCTGCTCATCAAAATACGAAGATATTTCAAATGCCTCCACGAAGGGAAATTAAGTAACTTTATATACTCCTAATCAGTACTTGCTTTCATGATAGTGCTAAACAAAAAAGGTGTGAGGTTTCCAAATGACAACACCACAGTGGTAACTTGGCTGTAAGTACAGCCCTACAATAGCGTGCGTAGCACAAAAGTGACCAGCTACCTGCTCAAGGTATAATATTGACATGTATTTCACAAAAACCCATGATTTGAGAATCTGCCTCCCAGGCTGTGCAAGCCTTAATATAACCCTTGAGAAGTCTCAGAGGAAAGAGGCTTCAGAGTGTTTTTAAGCCATTAGACATAAAAGTGGGGAAAAAACCCCAAAACCACCAATTGTGCAAATCAACAAAGTAACAGTCATCACCTAAGCTTTCCATTTGGAGTTGAAACCATTTGGATTTTTATCTGACATGCATGTGCAAGACAAATAACACTATGCATGTATGCTGCCCCTTCAGGGAATTATTAAATCTCGAAGCACCTCACCATGTTCATGGTCAGTCCTGCAGAAATGGTATTACAAACTGTCAAGCAAAGAGATGTGTCAGCCACCTTCATGAGAAACGAGACTGAGAAGCAGTGCACAATGTGGATTTGGTTATTCAGTTAATCTGGCTGCAATTCACCAACTTTCTGCCCCTGAATAAGAAGCATATAACTATTTTTAGGTCAAGCATTAACAATTGGGGCTACCTTATATTAGGATGGGAAGACAAAAGATCAGTTTTTAAGCAGAGAAAATAAGAAACTCATGTTTCAGTCACATTGTGACTCAGAGCCAAGAGAAGCCAAAAAATTCAAAGATATTGGCTAACTCCCACAGAACTGCTTGCAAAGCCAACTTTTATCCCCAAGTGAATTTCTTCAGCAAGTTATAAGTCCCTAAACATGGCTTTTAAATGCTCCTTGCTGACACAACCTTAATCACAACGCTGCAAAAGCTGTATGTACATAATAATAATAATAATAATAATAATAATAATTTTAAACTAAATGTTTCCAGTGTTCAGAACTTTTCAGAACTCCAACAGATACCAGCATCTGAAATAAAATATTTAGGGAAGAACAATTTAACTTGGCTATGGTGACTAAAGGTAGTATATGCAGCAATGGTTCTGTATAAATATTGAATAAAAATCCCCCAAAGGTCAAAATACACAGCCTAAGGGTTAAGTTCTGATGAGATGAAAACAAATACAGATGAAAACAGTTAAATTTTAGTGCTCAGAGCAAGGATCGTGTACCATGACTCTGGAGGTCTTTGTCTCACAGGTCTGTTCTTAGTGCTGGTAATTATTAAAAATTCTCTGAAACTCCTGCTTGAAGGGTCCTAGGTGAAAGCATTACTGGGGTAGACTGATATTTTAAAAAAGCTTAAGAGATTTTTCCCAAACAAGGAGATTGTCAGGCCAGGATTTTCTCCTTATCTGAATATGACTGAAAAACCTGCCCTCCATTACCTCAATACCCTCCCATTCTGGGATTTGCATCCAGGAGAGACTTCGCACTCCAGAGCTGACAAATTTCTGAGCACTCTCAGAGCCCTGGGACTTCACTGGAGTCTTGCTTCCCAAATACTTCTGAAAATGAAGCTTCTTTTTAATTGTCCTACAGCATTTCTCATGCCAGAAACATCTGGGAAAGGCGAGAGCTGACAAAAACGCACCAACTTTTTTTTTTTTTTCACTCTCTTGCACATTGTTTGAAAGAGGTTTAAAGCTAAAACAAACTGCTCTGAAGCAACGTGCAGTTCAGAGACAATGGCAGCAGCTGCAGATAGCAGAAGTTCATTCCTGTTTATTATATTCATTAAAACTGAAGGAAGAACTGTGGCAGCACCAGCTTAATGGTCATCTGAACATAATTATTGAGAAAGCATTGTTCTTTGGAAAGATGCAAAGTGTCAGACGGAACTTCACACCCTTGTCATAAAACCCCCACTTATTTCCTACCATTAATTGGATAAAATGGGCATTGTAGGATTGGAGGTGGAGGGAAATGGGTTAATGAGCATGTGTAGGAGGCAAATGACACTGGAAATTCAGTGTCTACAGAGAGTGGGCAGAGGAAACAAAATCAGATGTGAGCAAATTTCTGGAAGGGAATCGGGTCGACAAAACTCATGAGACAGCACTTTGTGTTCCTATCATCCTCGAACAGTATGAAAAGCAAAACTCTGGCCAGTTTGCACATGTGTTTCAAACAACAAGTCAAGAGAGAAACAAAACTGAATCGTGAATCAAGGGACTGCATCAACAGCCGCAAAGCAAACTCCTTTTGAAATCCAGCCACATCCTTGCATCCTACAGCATGCACTGTGCAGGGGTTCCCATGGTGCCTTTTGGTACCATGAAATTCCCTCCATCTCTCTAAAAGCTGGGGCCTTTCCTCTCCATAAGTACCAGTGAGCCCCCTCAGTGTTCACCATCAGTCTGTCTTTAGTTTCCTTTTTCCTTTCCAAATCAACATTCACTGTCTTTTATTGGTTGTCTGATGTAGAAGGTGGACGGAGTTCTCATTGCTCCTCAAAAGCAGGCTTGATGCCAAGAGCAGACGTGAGTTGGACTCCATCCCCTCCCCGTGCAGGCAGTGGGTGGATTTGCTCTTCAGGCTCTGTAAGGTCAGTGTGCAAGCTCCTGTGGCTGTGCCTGAAATCTGGGCATCCCTCCACAAGCAGGCAGGGATGGTAAACAATTTTTGAGTCTACAGGCCACCTCTTAGCTCTTCCATCAGTCAGTGCTCTTCAGTGGACAGATCTATGGGGCAGCAGCGTGGGAACACATGTCCAGACCAAGGGCAGCAGCATCAGTCTGTACAGACCACCACATCCCATGGTTCAGGCTCTGTATGTGATCCACAAAGTCCATCCATGGCCTTGCCTGCCCAACCACAGATCTGCAGCACATTACATGCCAGAGTGTTGCATGGGGCTACAAGCTCAACCACAAATTCCGCTCCCTTCTCAGCCAGGACCCCCACTGATTCCTGTGAATGTTTTATGCTTCAGAGAAGGAACTGTTGAGCTGTTCCTGGACTGTAAAACTTATTTTCCTTAGCTGCTAAAAAAAAATGGCCTTCAGACTTCAGCTGGCCAACACCAACTCCCATTCCATAGCTATTCCCAATGTTCACTGCTATATAACAGCAAAAGCAAATTACTGGCCCCTTTGGAAAAACACATTCTACCTTTCAGCAGAAAGAACAGATGTACTCCCTTTTTCTGAGACTGATCTTCCTTTGTTCCTTTGTGCTCTGTTTTTTCCGGTGAGTACCTGGGACTTTTTGGTACAAGGATAATTAGTCTTACCTTTCACTCTTATATTAGCTCGTAATTTTTGTTTTGTTTTTTTGTTTTCTGTTTTTTGTTTAAATTTATTCCTGCTAGTCTTCATGCACATGGAGTTGGTGCATCTAAGATAAGGACATCCAAAACCAACTTGGACCTGGTCTTCCAGTGCAATGATGTTTATATGACTGTGTGCTCACCTGCCTGACCAATTGCCTTCTCATCCCTTCCAGGATGTTCCAGAACTCTTTCCAGGAGTTCTAGAACACTTGGATAATTTCCCTTTAGTGAGAGGCCGGAATCTCAGAGGTCACAGCTGAGGTTCTAGGAGGGCTTCCAAGCCCTCGTGAATGACCATCATGGTCCCTCCTGACAACTCACAGAGATAAAGCCTAGGCACACATCAGTCCCCACGCTACTGCTGATCCCCTGGTTTCACTGCAAGGGCCATAGCCTGTTCCCAGAGAGGTCCCCCATGAGATGGCTGGAGAGCCAGGACTGCAGGTTGCCTCCTCAGGTGCTTTAGAAAATCTGATCATATATACCTTTTGCATCTCCAGTTGCTTTGGTTTTGTCTCGTCTGTCAGTTCAGATAAAATTCTGCTTGCTCCAGCAATCTGAGGGAGAGAATGCATTCCTCCACTCAGCTGGATTTACAGGGAGCCTTGCCATCATCACTACACTTGGCCTTCTCACTAGATCTCAGGAAGTCACTGTATGTTATACAAGTAATTAACTGTGCTACAAATGCTGGGTGATTCCTAATTCCTTGCTGCCTTTGCTTACTGGGTTGGGTGTTGACAGTACTTGGAGCAAGAGACCCACACTTTGAGTGTAAAACTAAACCAAAAGCTCTGGTTAAGGTTCAGATTTTAGGAAATTACAGACTGCAGTCCAAAACTCAGTGCTTTGAGCTGCTCTGTAGTCTGTGTGTTTCACAGCACTGAGGAATAAGAGTTCATTCACCATAATTCTTTCATACATGACGAAGTGGGAAATTCACCCTTCAGTCCTTCTGAAAGTGCACTCTGTGCTCCACATGCCAATTAGTGCTTCTGAAGGCTGCTATAATGCTGGAAAATTGCCAGCCAGACTCAGAGAAAGGCATCGCCTATACAGCAATCTCAAAGTGACCAAAGCTTGTTGAAGTAGTTACATACCTGTCTTCCCAGTCAAAAGCCCTTCTCAGATTGTGTATTATGATTTCCATCAAAATTAATGCAAATCTTTCAGTGGCATCCAAAAAGCTCTCAGTGACATTGTGAAAAGCAGAAATTTATAGTGTTTATTTTACACCATTTAAACCATCTCACTCACAAGCTGAATTGTGTGCAGAGCCGAGTGGGAACTTACCACCAAAAGAAGAAGTGAGTTCAAAAAGCAAACAGACAGGTTCACAGAGGACTGACTTGGTGGTGCCCACAGGTGGTCTCACTACCTTGGTGACTACTACAAACTGGCAATGTTCTCAAGGGAATGATCATCTCATTTCCTGCACTCTGGTCTAAAGATTCACCCCTGGTCTTTATGAGATATTGGGACCCAGTTAGACGGACTTTGCTTGCTACCTCCTGGGGTAGCAAGCTTCCATGTGTGCAGGATCTTGTTGTAGTCAGATGAGTTCATGACTTCTTACAAGAAAAAAACCTCAAAGAAAAATCTGAAATTAGGGCTCACTTTCAGCACATGTAGTGAGGGTAACATTCTTCAAACTATCATCTGAATTTCCTCAATATATTTCCTCAAAATAAGAATATTTTAATTTTTTTCCCATTTTTTTCTATAAACCATAGCCAAGAGGCCTCTGGGTATTAAAAAAATGGATTTTAAATTTTAATAATGTATTAATAAACTGAATAAAGGACATACAAAATTATTCAGTAACTCACACATTCCTTCTATTGACTAAAGCTGAAAAGGACTACATTCTAAAAAATATTTTTAAGAAAAACGTTATTTCGTTCTGTTTTTTAAACGGAATGTGTGGGTTATTGGGGATTTTTGTACCTTTATCAGTCACTTTATTCAGATAGTGTTCCTTTTTTAATCCAATTTAAATACAGTGTTTTTTTCTTTAAGAATAAACATATTTATGTTACATTTAAAATCTTGAAATCTTTTATGTGAGACCGAAGCAATCTATTTCTATAATTTAAATTAAACACAAATAGCATTCAGGCAGTGCATGCTGTTACTGAAGTTTTAAGAAAGTAAAACAACAGGCTTCGGGGAAGTTGCTTGCTGAGCACCTGGAACAAGAATTTGCTGAAGTGATAAACCAGCACTTGACAGCTGCAACTTGTTCTGCAGGTGCAGAAAGCACTTCTTCCTCTCAGTTCCTTCAGCGTAGTTCAGTTCAGTAATTACTTCACTCAGTGCTAAGACACCACTTGAGAAATAAAAAAACCCAGAAAACCAATTTTCCCTCTCTAGTTTAGGAGTAAAAACTATGTACAACATATTTTCACCCACAAGTTCAAAACTGAAGGACAAGATGTCCTTAAATAATCTGTCCAATCCCATCCCTAAATAAATGTTTTCTATCATTTAATACACTAAATCAGTTTTTTTTTTAAATAGATTAGTTTTGACATACTTATTCTTGAATTACCTATCATATTCCCTTAATAACATGAAACCTATTATGGTGTTTTAAATGTTTTTTTGTATTCTGACTCTGTGCATGTGACATTTGATAAAAATTACCAAAAAATGTCAATAATAAAAATGGCCTTATTTCACAGTGTTGTCTCTTATAGGTAGTATTGAAATCTGAATATATATGTGGTAAAGTATTCTATGGCTTCAATGTGTATGTATTATATATCCTCTAAATTGTTAAAACCCCCTCAGTTTTAGTGTAAAATCCATTTTTAGCTGCAATGTATTTTAGCTGTTGTGAAACAATGACTTCAATTTTTCATTTGGGAAATACCTAAATTATACAAAGCAAACCAAGACCTAAAAAAGATTATTTAAATTAAAAGTTTTTACTTGCTGATTTAAATAACAATTGTTATTTAACTTTAACTCATTCTGTATTACATGTATACATTAATATTGGCAAGCCTTTATCTTATAAAAGAGGCCAAATTTCTAGTGCAGCCAGTAGATACATAAGATGGACTTTATAAAAAACCTCAACAACATGAAGTCAAAGTTGTTGTGCCTTTCTTTCCACCACTGGCTATGAAAGGAATCCTTGAAGGAATGAATACTGAAAGTTAATACTGGAAAATAACATGAAGAATAAAAATTATATAGTTAATTCTATATTAAAGATTAAAAAATTAAAATACTGAAGAGGGAAAAATAATGTTTTCATATGCATTTGGGAAAGGCAGAGATGATGGGGTAAGGGGAAAACGGGTTTACACGGCCTTTGCTTCTGTTGCATAGTATAGAGTCAGCTCACAGAGGAAGAAGAAAAGGTGGGGATTTAAAAAACTATTTCCCCACTGAAAAGCTTTATAATCTAGAAATGTGTACACGAGAATTTCAAGCTGCTACATCTTTTGCTTTCACTGTTTCATAAATCACTCTGCTCTGATCTCACAAATACTTCTTGCTTCCTTACAACTTGCAGCACTTTTTTTTTCACTGCAGCTGCAAAATCTATAACTCCAAAATCACCGAGGTGCTGCCCTTTGAGGGGAGAGGGGGAGGAGGGAGGGGGAATCCATTTGCTTTGAAGCCCTGTGCTCCTGAGGATGTCATCCTGATTCCTGGCTGGCCTGTCTCTTAAGCCTGTTAATGGGTACTAAAAGAACTGTCAAAACTTCCAGTGCAGTGCAGCAGCACATACTCCAAATCCCATGAACGTAGCTGGTTTGGTGTGATAAAACAAGCTAGAAACAGAAATGCTCTTAGTTAAATTGAGCTGAGGTTTACAATGCTTCACATTGTTCCCTTTCCACAACCACACCACCCTTTCCTGAAAGCGCGGGTGATTATAAAGATGACTCTTGAATCACCTAATTTGGTCTTCTGGTTTATCATTGACCAAGTCCTCCTACACGGAACCCAAAGATTTCAGTTCACTGGTGTCCTCAGGAGAGACCAGCAGGTGGCCCAGGTGGAGGACAGAAGAAAGTCAGATGCTGCTGGTGGTGACTAATGAAATGACATCTTGCCTCGTGACTGCATGATTCAAAAAGCCACTTAAACCTTCTCAAGCGTGAGCATCAAGTCTTACTTTCATCCATCTCCCCATCTCTGCTATAATGTCACATACACTTTATGGTCACCAGCTTGCAAGGTGGTCCCTATAGCACACAGAAACACACCCATCAAGGACTCAGGTAAAACTCAGGGTTAGAAATAAAACATGTAATCAAGAAAAAGCAGTGCCTAGAACTAAGATGAGCGAATCCACCACAAGGGAAAATATCCACTGCATAGGTTAAAAGTGGGAAAATATTCCCTCTTCCAAACACAGTACTCTGAACTGCCCAGCAAGAATGTCATAGAGGAAACGCAGGGGTCATTCAAGTATTCACAAGGCAAAGGGTAAAGTCCCCAAAGTTAGAAAGATAGAGAGAAAACCAAAGACCAAAGGCAGCTGCAGCACAACCAATTTGGGATTTTTTTTACTGGCCGCCTGGGATATATTAGCACAAAAAACAACTTTAGGTCATATTTTGCCTCCTTTGCTCAAAATATATAACTACAATGGAATCAAATGCTTCATGGCATGCTCTTAAATGCAAGATTCAACTCCAGTTTACAGAGTCAGGATTCAGTGTGTTTCCTTTTCTCCTCACACCTACCTATGGCATTTCCAAATTAGATAACAGCAGATTATTCTAAGAAGAGCCTTATTCACCTGGTAAGGTGAAGATGTAGCACTGCCCATTTTACAGCACTCAGTGCAGCATGATGACGAGTTCAATGCACTTTGGGAATTCAAAGCCTCAATTTCTCATGGAATTAGCCTAGGGCCTGGAGCAAAATGCTGTGGGCTTTTGGATAAAACACTAACTGCTGACAACATCAGCATCCTGCCTTACTCGGGAGTGCTCAGCAGAGCAGCCTGCAGGTCCTCTTAAAGCAAGGGATCCTCTAGGAGCATGTAGGCTGCTTTCATCCCCCCTTAAAAAGTAAATGCTATCATAGGCACTTCATAGTATAGTGCCATGCTGTTCCTCCTTGTTTTAAACAACATTTTAAGCAATAAACCTGTGCTGGGTGCTCTGTGAGTTAAAGTCAGCTAGCAGACTTCCACCTAGATGAGCAGGCAGCAAGGCATGCTTGGGAATGTAGCGGGCCACACCTCAGCACAGTGGGTTTGGGTCATAAAGTGAAATCAAATTAGCTAATTAAGGAGATTCTTTGTTCCATTTCATGGAAATTTAAGAGGCACCACATCTTTCTACAAAGCTGGACATATGTTCATAAAAGTGAAAGTGCCAATACCCCTACATTAGATAGCGTCCTGGCCACAAAACAAAGAAATCCATGCATCCTCCACCCTTTTATAGGGGAAGCAGAAGTCTCTCAAAAGTGTAGTTAGAGTTGTTGTGGGGAGGGAAGAAGGGTGGTTTTACCACTGATGTCACTGCCAGCATAAGCCTTTTATGGTCATGGCTTAGTAGTTGTCTCTCTGCTTCAAAATCAACAAAGAGCAGAGAAAAAAGGCTTGCTTCCTCCTTGGGAAATGGTGTACATTCAGGGAGGAAACTGCCTTCCTGTTTTCTCCATAATTGCAGCTTTGCATGGTTTTAGCAAGTTCCACAATTTTAAGCCTCTTCCATATGGAACATGTTCCTCTAAACATCTGGCTCCTTTTTTATTGCAGTGATAAAACAGATTTATTTTCCACAAACCGTATAAAATATTACTTTCTCAGTGTACGGTCTACTGTGTCTTTAAAAGTAAAAAATATGCAAAGAGATAAATAGTCTTACATTTTTTTTCTTTTACTAGTACCAAATCCTTTTCTAAAGCAGACTTAAGGATTAATTCTGAATCTGGAAAGAAAGAAAGCCTGAACACCTACATTTATTATCTCAAAGTTTCTTGATGCAGGCCAGTGATACAACCTCAAATCAAAAAAGAGCTGTAAATCCAGACAAAGCAAATTTCTTAGATCCAGGTCAGATTAGAATGTGTATCCCTTACACTATACATATCCTTAGCCTATACATATTGTGTTGTAACTATCACTGGAAGAGAATGAAATGCTTTGATTCGTTTAGAAGTCATCTGTCCAATTTGCCTGAATGATACTAGAAAAGAATGGGTCTTGCAAAGAAAATTCAGAGGCCTGTACAGTAAGAAAGAGAAGAGTATTGTTTGATTATATAATGGCAGTTGGGCTGCAATGTCAAATTTCAGTGGGCAAGGCACTCAAGCAATAAACCAGGAAAAAACCCATTATAAATCAACAGATCTTCTTGGCTTCCCATTCCATTAGCTGTTATTTTTAGCTGTACCACATGCATGGCTAAGCAACAACGCAGCAGAGTGCTCCTCCTGAAGTTTTAATCTTTTCCTCTATTCTGTACTTCACCTGCTGCTGTCTGAAATAACACAAGGATTCACTGCATGAAACAAGACTAAAAATGAGCTGTAAACAATCTTGTGAAAGATCTGGCCAACACAAGATACAGGGATGTAGTCCAACAGTGGCTTCTGTAGGGAGTGGAAAAAAAAAAATGAGTCATTTTCTAGATGCTTTGACAAATACTGAAGTGAGCAAAGTCTGGCTTCATGCATCAAAAAATGGTGATGCTTTACTCCTCAGCCGGCAGCTTGAAACCATTTCCAGATTTATGCTGCTTGAAAAGCCCATCTGCCCCTGTGGGATGCAACCAACAAGGTCAAAAGTGACGAGGGTTGGGTCATTTACTTGGGAGAAGAACAGGCATGAGAAACAGTGATAAAAAAGAGGGTCAAGAAATGGGAAAAGGTTTCATAAGGCATGCAAGCTGTGTGAGCAATGCTGTCTGGAGGTCCCTGTGGTGCATTCCTGTGCCTCACCACAACCTAAATGAAGTCAATAAGCCCAACCAGCTGTGCTCACTATACCTCACATGCCAGACCTGCTCCTGTGGTCAGGAGGACCAGGACTGGGGTGGTCCTCACCAGCAAGACAACACCTGTGTGGGACAGCATCCTGGTACCACCCTGTCAGTGCCCTTTCCAGGTCCTTCTGCATTGGCATCCCGCACCTCCTAACAGAAAGTTTGCTCCAAAATGTTAAGGAAAGAGAGCACAGCTCTTCATTTAAATGAACACTCCATCCTTGATTGTGCAAGAGTTAAATTTTCATCCCGTGAGTCTACAGTCAAAGCCAAATCCAGGCCACCCAGGCTAGAGGGCGACTCAAAGCTGAAGTGAAACCAATTGCTTCATGTTCTTGCTCAGCCTGAGAGAGGGGTAGATGTAACCCTAAACCATTTCAGGAAGGGCTAAATCCCATAAAAAAGGCACTGGTCCCATCACTGTGATGGCACCAAGGGTCTGCCATCTCATCTTCACAGGTGAGAGTTTGTGCATTTTTAGGTGGCACAGCCACAGGTCATCTGTGTTCCTCAGGCCTCACTGTCCTACTGAAGGGAGGAGACAGGGCAGAGACTTTCCTTTGGTTCTCCACCATCACATGCCAGATGGGATCCCTGATGACAGATACAGACCTGCAGGTGCATGTGTCCTGCCTGGAGGAGTCACAGTCTCCCTCCTGTATTTCTAAACAATAATTAACTCCCAGTCTAACTCAATGCAAAGAAGTTTTCTTGCAAATAATTGCTATTTTTTGGGTGCCTAACAGTGACTGTGTAATGCAGCAGAATAACGTGAAAAGTAATTCACTTGAAGTAAATAACACCCCTTTCTCCTTAAACGGCATTTGCTACCTTCTCCCCATAACTGTTTCATTTCAAAATTAATATATATATTGCATGAAAGACTTATTAGAAACCATTAGATATCCTCTTACTAAACACACCCATTTTGTAAATTACCTCAAATTTACTTAATTTCACAGTACAGACAAGGAAGCTGCTGGTGGAAAATTACCAGACATAGAGAGACCTCATTACAAACTTTACACCGATATTTATCGTAATCACTTTGGATATCAATGCTACTTTTCCTAATGTTCAGATAAAGGTAAATGCATGTACCCAGAAAAAGCACCCTTACACCTCAATGGTTTGGAATCACCAATACTTAGAGCCTCGTTTCCATGTGAAATAAGTGAATGAGTAAAACCTCTCATAAACCTACTCTCTGAAATGTAATATCCTATAATTTCTTTTAATCTGGTCCCAAGCCACCAAAGGAAACTGAAACACAGTTAAGTACCATAGGACAGGTTGCCTTCAGAAGATTAGGAATCTTGTTGGAGGTTTGCAGGAGCAGGCTATACAAGTATCTGATTCAGAAGTTGATGATCTTGCCTTGAGATAAGACAGGGCTTTCCCCTGCTGGAGAGGCAATGAGCAGAGAGAGGTTTATGTCTGTTGTACAGGCCTTTCTCCCAGTCTGAGCTGGAAACCTTTGCTGTGACCAGAAAGAAATCACCTGGGTTAATGAGTGGTTTTGTTTAGACTGTACAGTTTTAACCATCAGTTGCACTAGAGAGGTAGCATCCATGATCCTGACCCTCTCAAAATAAGCCAGATGTGCACACTCCATTTAATTGACAAAAAGTACAGATTTAACTCCTGAACCTCTCCTTCTCAAACTGGGGCATTTCCTGAAGTCATACAAATTATTTCCTACCTGACACAAAGCTTACATCCCGAGGGAAAGCCCAAGTCCTCTCTGTCCTCTAATTTCAAAGCCCGGCACTGCCTTGAGTCCCAGGTTGGTTTACGGATTTCAGGAGCAAAACTACATGTGTCATCCTGAGAAGAAACCTAAGAAGAAATGACTCAGTTTGGTGTTCCAGTGTGCCAACTCCTTGCTAGCTGAAACTGCAAAAGACATGACCTAGTAGATGAAACCTGATCCTTCTAAAAATTAGTAGCACTGTCATAAAACCAACCAACCAACCAACCAACACCACCCCCCCTCCCCCCCCAAACCAACCAACCAAATGCAAACAAACAAAAAACCCAGAAGAGCTATACTTTTGTGGTGTAGTTGTGCTACTTCAGGTGAGGCAGTTCCTAATAACCAGAGACAAGGTAGGTGGCATTTCCGGTTCAGTCCCAGTTTGCACAGGGTGAATATGGGTAGATCTTTTAGGTTTTCCATGCCTCATTTACTGTTTTGACAAACTTTTTCTGAGGGTGTCATGCTGATAAACTCACTAACATAAGGAGACATCTTTATGGATAAAATGACTGGGGAAGTGGGAGCATGCCATTAGCACGTTTAGGTAATGAAGTAAAGAGTCCTCAGCTGGTGGGAGGAATTAGCTAGTGTATGTAGAGCAATTTTTATGTAAACTGGATCTCAGAAGCCTATAGAGTCAGAGGCTATTGATCACTTCACTGTATTTGAGATATCTATTTTAATCCATGTACAATGAAATGCAGTTAAGAAACTCAATTTAAAAGGCTGGATCCTGAGTCTTTGCTGCAAGTGCAAAAGGAAAGCCAAGTGTCTGTAAAATGAAGCCCTCCACTTTGCTAGTGCTCCATGTTTCCTTAGTATCAGCAACAGTGAGCTGGGTTTTAAAGCCAAGTGAAATGGCTGCCCAAGACTCACACTTCTAAACACACAGGAGAGTTCGGATGGGCCATATGAGCAGAAGCCTGGCTGGTGAGACAACATCAAGTTGACCAAGTCACTGAAAAGTTTCCGCATGCAAGAGATCCCTGAGACTGGTCACAGTCTTTCCCTGCCCAAGGACCAGTGTTGCCCAAGGTTTTGAAAAGCAGATCATGGAGGAAGAGAAAGGCCAGTGTGCCCTCAGCAGAAGTGGACAATACGGGCCTCGCTGTGACACAGAGAGAAGCAACATTCAGTGGGGTGGAGACATGTTCCAAAGAACCCTTGAAAAGGCTACAAAAAGAGGAGCAATGGTTAGGCTTGTGCTTAACTCTGCCACCTTGGCACCCTGGCTTTGCTGCTTCCCAGTTCTCTTTCCATACCTAAACAACCCTGCAGATTGTGCCAACATCTAGCATGGGACTGAACCTCCATCCTTGCCCTACACTACAGTCCTTCAGCCAGTGGGGAGAGAATCACCTCCCAAGGGCAATTCAACCTACCCAGGCCAAGTACTTTCTGAACACACAGTCTCTCTGACTGCTGAGATAGTCTAGAAAAGCAGCTGAGACAAATGACACAAGCTTCTGATCACTGAAATGAAGTAAATCCCTCCTTCCAGGAATGCTGAAGGGAAATCTGACTTCTCCGAAGTTCACAGTGTTGCAGTGGATGGACAGGAATTGCTTTCATCCCTATCTGGTGGTCCACACTTCATTACTGTTCAAGTGCAGTGAGCTTGACTTTAATCAAGCAAAATACATTCTATGTTGTTGGAAGCAAAGACTGCCTGTGTTTTTACCCATTTCTTTCTTTGAAGACCAAGGATTTTTATTCAAAGTGCTAAATCCTTCCTCAAATGAGCTGCTTTGGTGAGAAAAATACCTCAACTTTTTTTAGAAACACCAGGATTTTATGAATGTAGGCGAATTAAAGCACCTTAAAAATAAAGGCTACAGAGTCTAAGGGAAGTCTGGAGGGCAGTCAAAGTGCAACATGCTGAAAAGTTGTTTGTTGTGTTGCTTTTTTTCTTTCCCCTCAATCATTTTACTGGTTAATCTTCCTGGGAACAAACTGATATTTACTCATCCCATGAGAGAGTGGGGTTGTCAAACAGCCAAATTATTCTAAGGGATAAGATTTAAAGAACTCTACTCATAGTCATCAAATGTGAGGAAGCAACACAGTTCTTCTGTGATGTACACATTAGCTGAATTTCTCCAGATTAAATGGGGAAATGTTATAAATTGTCTGTGGGGAAACAAATGACAAGCTCAGAGAATGATTCCCCATCACTAAGTCCCAGGGAAAAGTCTGTGGCCATCAAGGCTGTATGACAGCAAATAAAGTGGTAATGCTCAATTAGAAAATAATATCTGGAAAGGTTCAACCACCACATTTTCCATACTAGCTTCCCCTGACACTCTCATGGCTCCCAGATGGCTCCCATCATTGTTCCATGCTGTGCTGTGCTGACTCACCAGCACAGATGACCACCAGCCTGGGTACCACCACTGCAATCTTCTCCAAGAGGAGAAGGTGCTGTAGCTTCTTCCATCTCCTTACAAGACATGCTTTGCTTTCTTTTCATCTGGTCACCAGGTATGTCAAACTGCTGTTAAAGCACGGGTTCAGAAGGTACAAGATCTGAGTTCATTTTCTTGCTCTGTGCTAATTCATGTGTAACTTTATGGAGAACCAATATACTTGTGTCTCTACTAGGAAATTGAATACCACTGGGGTCGTTCTCCATTGTTCACCACCACCAACACACCACAAACCACATTTGAATCATTACATTCTTCTAACTTCCAAAGTAGGGTCTGAATATGTTCAAATTGTCTGTTGGGGATGGTGAGCTGTGCCAGTGAAACATTTGAGCTGGTTTGAGACAGAAATCAACCATGGGCCATTTAAATAGGTGATCCCATTTGTACAGGCAATCATATCCCACTAGCTTGCCTCACTTTTTGTGGCACTTGGTCTCTGGCTCTCTGCAGTCCATCTATCAATGAAGGATCACATCAGTTCTGTCCCTATGATATGGAGTTAAAATGCGATAATACATCATCTCTCTGTAACAGAAATGATCACAGAAAGATCAGTGTGAGCATAATCTTATGAAAAGCCGCATTCTTTCAGTATGCCTCTGATTTATTCTATCCAGTGAGTCAGCAAAGGCTGCTTGCAGTTTTGACCCCAGTGATGCAAAGCACTGATAATGCAGCCATTTGGAAACAGATCCAATATGAATGTACCCTGCAAGAGTACTTTGCACCTCACTGTTTCAGCGCATTTCATACCCTTATCCAGGATCTATAGCACCTGGTTCCAAAAATGGTCCCAGTCGTAGTCAAGTGATATGAACTGACATCTCAGAGATTGGACAGGCTCTAACATGCACAGCATGCTAAGACAGATGAACACAGGCCTATTCACATTTAGGAAAAGGTGACGTTACATCAGCTGAAATGCTCCTGACTCTTCTGATTGCATTGTCTCAGTCTCCACTGAGTAAAGAAGGAGTTTCTATACTGCAATGATGTGTTTACAGTCTGGAGCTGGATCCTACTGCATGGGTCAGTCAAGCCATGGCAATTCACCTTGCACTTACTGCAAGACTGAAGCAAGGTAATTTGTCATATTTTAGCCTGTAATATGCTGGGGTTGAAATTAGTCTATTCCTATGGCTCCAGGCTAAGAGCTTGTATGCACATGGAAAACTTCACAGCTCAGCTAAGGCATTGTGGCTTCAATCATGCTACTTTGGGCCTAAATCTGACCATTGCATCTTTTGACTAGATCCAAGTAGCAACTGCAAGGGTTAAAGTTTGTGTCTAAGTGCTATAAGATATAAAAGGGACTTGCAATCACACGTCTCTTACTGGCCAAGATCTATTGTACTTATTACCACTTCATTGCCTTCCACAGAATTATTATTAATTCACCACAGCATATGCCAGAGAAAAATCAGGAGTGCTGTCTTCCCTGATAGTTCTCAGATACTAATAAATTGGTATTAGACTCAGAAAGGTAAGAGGCAGACAAAATAACCCCTCTGTGAAAAAGAATCCTCTTGAGGATACCTGTATTTCATAATCATATTGTATATGTAAATGAACCTCCAGTAAATCAAGGCAAAGCATCCATGTAAGTGGTGAATGTAGTTCCACCTGAGAGACAGAGGTCTGTACAAAGCCTGTGACAAGTCAGACAACCCAGTCAGTCTTACTGCTACTCTTACTGTGTGAATATATTTTGCTCTTCCATGTCTGTGCTGAAGAATATTTTGGACATGTGTATATGGCTGTGTGAAGTGAGGCCAGTCAAACCGAGTGGATAGGAGCCAGCTCTAGTCCAGAATTATGCTTCAGTTAATGTGTCCTGCTGATCTGCTGACAGCAAGGAGGAAATAAACAAGAGGTGACAAAGAGAAGACCCACAGAGCAAGGAGGCCTTGGAGAAGGACTTCAACCTCTGAGACTGGTTACACATGCATGGAGCACTGAGTCTCTCCTCAAACCACATAAAACACCTGGACAGAGCTTGTCTGTTCCTACAAACTTAGGCTAGTCCAGCGCTGTCGGATAGGCTGATAACAGATGGGAGTGAAGCAGCCACATGCCAAGTGTTAGTGCAGAAAAAGCAGCACATTGCTTTTCCATAGCACAGCCGTGGAGATCCAGCTATCAGAGGCATGGAGCTCACCACCAGCCCTCCAGGCTGGTACCACCCAAAGGCAACCAGGATGTGCACTGTCTCATCAAATGTTTGATTATTTTTTAAGAAGCCCTGTGTTCACCATTACTCCCAAAAGGTCACTTCAGCAGCTGCCAAGAGGGCTGACCTGTGGACAGAAGCTGCACTGCTTCAACTAGGAGGGAACACAGATAACCATTCCAAATATGCATTACAGCAAGGGCTATACCATGGCAAGTTGCTTAAGCCAGGATGGATGTGCAAGCTGACATCTATGATGAACAAGAGGTTGAACATTGCAGAAAGCCCACTCAGAGCCAAAGCACTTTAAGGGACCCTGGGAAATGTCTCACTGAAACCAGGACAAGCTCTGTGCACCATATCGGGACAAACTTCCCTCGGGAGACAGAGGGGGACAGCACACTGACAAGCACAACATCCACAATGCAATCAACAGCTGCCTTTCCCTCTTCACACACCAATACTCAGACTCTTGGGCAGGGGGGTGTACAGGAAGCCCACACCAAACTCTGGAGTACCTTGGGGAATCTGGCATAGGGGCACAGTTGGATTGTAACCTTATTAACATCACACAGGAAAGTGAAATAACTAAGTGTGGCTGCCAAAACTGTACAATTGCAGCTTTGGCTCATGAAACCACACCACAGTGTGACCATCTTCCTCTTAACATTCTCAACATCACTGAGATTGTGTGGATTAAACCCACCCTCTGCACTCCACAGCTGTATTCAGGGATTCATTTCACACCATCATGGCATGGTAGACAGCAAAGGGTTACTAACCCTAAGCACACTGTGGTGATACTTGGCATTGCCTTTCCCAAACTCCTTATCTGCTTTTCATCTACTTAAGGCAACCAGCTCAACCTCACAGTGATGAAAACATCACACTGATGCATGGACTTGTCATTACAGTCTTCTGTCATGGTCACTGCTTGTCCCATCACACAAAGTGGAGTCTGCATGAACATCAACAAGTGCTTGGAACAGGTTTTCTTTGCACAGCTTGGCTTTCACACAGCTGTGGAGAATGAATTTCTGTGGTCCCTTGTAAGGAAGCAGTGCTCTTCCAAAACAAACAAAAACCTCAAACCAAATGAAACCAAAAAGATGTTTTTTCCCCCTAAGTAAACCCCAAACTGGAAACTTGCATTGTCATAAAAGAAGTGCTGACTGGTTCCCAAGAAGGTAACAAAAATGTTTACCCTCTGGTAAAGCAAATCGTTTTGATCGTAGAGAAACACAGCACAGCATGAACTTGTTCTCAAGGTCAGATCCTTCCCTCCAGCATATTTCTGCTCAGGGCAGGCACAGCATTGCCTTAGACTCCTCCAGACTTTCCTGATGGGCTCCTAATATTTCAGTTATCTGAATGTAATACAAAGGCAAACACTTCCCCACACTGGTGTCTGGCATGGTAAACAAAGCAGCCACTGAGCTGAGGGGCACAGTCCTGCAGAACACAGCCCCATCTCCAGAGCACAGCCATCCCCTGGCAGCTCTCCACACCAGCTACACTCCAGCTCTCCTGGCCACATGGAAAGACCAAATTCAGCTTTCCAGCTTGCGGATGGCACTCCTTGGAGCAGGCTGCTGGGAACTTGGGGGCTCTCAGTGCCATGTCCCATTCACCCCAAGTACGGCCCCAACTCTGCTCTGCATCAGCATGGGTGCTGCTGCAGCTGGTCACCACGAGTGGTCGGAGGCAGCATGCATTGTAAGGGCTGTCAGCACTGCAACCAGTTCCAGGGGCACTCTTTTTGATTTACATTTTCTGCATCCTTTCTGAGAAACCTCAATTGTCTATTTAATCCCTTAGCACTGGGGCAAAAGCATTCAGCTGTGCAACCCGGGACAGCAGGCACAAATTTGATACCCATTGAAACTCAGAATTTACCAGGCATAAAAACCCATATGGGGACAATATAATCTCTGGTGTAATTCCACTTCATTTTCATGTACCAATGATGAATCTGATGCAGCAATCAGTATTTCCATCTCACACCAGCTTCCCACACCCCTCTAGTGTGTTCAGTACAAGCGATTCCATCTTGCATTTACGTGTGTGAGCAGAATTAGGTTTATTCTGCTGATGTTCTCTGATATTCCCCTGCATGCTCTGCTCACAAGCAGGGACCACAGCTTTGCTGTCTCTGTACACAGTTTTACATACCAAATAGATCTCTTTTCAACCACATCACTTTCAACTCTGCTTACTTCCAGAGTGTGATGGGAGCAGGGTTAAGAGTAAGTGTACAAGACAATGACATGAAACACTACGCTGCAGCAAGATTCAATTAGGGCAACCTTGCTCCCCGAGTCAAGCACTGCCCTCTTCAAAGGGCAGAGATGTGCTTCAAAAGACTCACACAGAAGGTCCAAAGGTGACAACACGGGCCTGATGGTTTGTAATATACTTACCAGTGGGTGCAGCTGAGCATGTGTGTGTCTTGTGAAGTTTTATTGTCCAGATAACAAATTACACATCGGGATGTATGAAAGTCACAAGCATTATACCCTGACTTTATAGGTCTGGCACTAATGTATGCATTTGGATTTAAAGCACTTTCTTGCAAGTTAAAGCCCAGCTCTGCTAAGAATTGGTGTAATTCAATACTTCCTTTGAGAAACCTCCCAAAGGAAGATTAGAACAATCTTAGTGATTACAGTCTATCTGGGGTCCACAGATGCCACTAATCTATGGAAATTGTGAACTCAAAGGATTTATGTCTAAATGTGATTTAAAAACCACTACCAAATCTCCATCATGGTGGGTTTTTTTTAATGATTTCTTTCTTTCTGCTCTCTCTCCCATCTTTCCCCCTGGCCCCAGACTGGATTTCTGTAAGTGGCTGCAATGTCTGGAGGACAAACAGGCACAAGCTGAACAAGCGCCTGCCTCCTCTGTGACCCACGGTGTGTGTGCACTATCCTCCTCAGCAGTAGCAGCAATTGCCCCAGATGAAGGCTGGACCCTGGAGCCTGTCTGCAGCCCTCACCCTGATGAGAGGCAGCTGTGGACAGGTTTTGGTTTATTCTGTTCAAAGAGCTAACCTGGACTCCCATGTGAACAGGAATGTAAAGAGAAGTCACAAATCAAACCTGAACCGTGCAGGCCACTTAGGCAAACACTATTTGGGCCATATGTTTTGCAGGTTCATTTCATTGGAATAGTAAATTGGTCTGAAATTAGAGCCAGATTTTAGAACGCAGCCCTGAAGATGTGTCCCTTCAGCACACATGCATGTGAACTCAAATAAAGGGACCGGTCACTCCCAACCTGCAAAGAGGCAGGGTAAATGGACACCGACATGCAGGACATGGGGATGGGCATATCCCATGGGCTTGCTCATTTGTTTGGCCTGCTCATTTACAGCCCTTCCAGGTGACTTCTCAGGGCCTGTCTCTGGAACTCTGACTTTAGCACCATCTCCTCCCTGTATGGACACAGTTTTTGCTTCCCACCATTGGATACTCCACACACAGATCCTTACATACTTCGGTGGGCATTCATCCACAAATCGTCAGTACAAACTTTTAAATTACAGGGCTTTCAAACAACAACAATAACCTTGTCTTCCCAGCCTGTCCAAATAAACTATTGCAGATTACAGTCCTGAGTTTTTGTCAAGTTTAAACAAATATGTAGGCCACCAGAACTCTGCAGTATCGCATTACCGTGACAGCCAGCTCCCAGCAGCTCACCAGCTCCCCTCTCACCAGCTCAGAAGATGCAGATCCAGCAGGTCCTTAATCCAAACCAGGGTTTTTGTTTTACAGCTATGGAATAAGGAGGTTTTGCTTACCCCAAACCTGGCTTCAATTTTATCTCATTTCCATAAATAGCACTAGGAACCTTTGGCAATGTTTTGCCACATTTTTCCAGTGGAGGACAGGCAAAGACTCAAGGCCAGTGCTATATAAGGGTATCTGAACAACGTTTCTTCTACCTCTTTGCACCTAAGAGCCTCTCAAGCCTCCTGTCCAAATGCTTTATCCTCTTCTGCTTTTCAGTCCATATTTTCGAACTGTCATTCCCTTGTGTTTCATCTCATTTCCTCTGAGTTTCTACCTCCATTTTGTCACTTAATCATGTGGTCCTCTATAACCTCTCATTTGCTTATGGTAAATCTGGGATCTTTAGTAAATCCAGACTGTTTCACTCAGGGGGCACATTCACAGGTAAATCTCCTTATAGGCAGCCACCTCTGACTCGATAGTACATTTAATCCTGCAGCTGTCAAACAGAAGGTGATAAATCATCTTCCTCTGATCAAATAAATCCTGCCTCTTCTCATTCAACCATTAAACTTCTCCCACATTACTGAGGATGGAGTGTTGGATTGGGCTCTGATAGCTACGGACTGAACTTTTCAACTTAAAAATTATCTCCCTCATCAGCAACATCTAAACCCTGTTTGCTTAATCTGTGCTGAATCGTGGCCTGAAGAAATGGAGATTTTCTTTGTTTGGTTTCTCTGGGTTTTTTGGAGGGGTTTTTGAGTGGTTTCAAGGTTCTTGGTTGGGTTTGTTGTTGTTGTTTTAGTTGTTTTCATAAGCTGCAAGAAGGAAAAGAATCCTAAGAGGCATTCTTGGATCAAAATCCTGCCACAGAGTTAGGAAAGGGTTAAAAGCAGCCTGTCTACATCTCAGGCAGGGAAAAAGGAGGCTGCTCTGCCGGGCAGCCCCTGCCTCTACACAAAGCCCCATTGAGCCGGGGCAGGATGGGGCAGGAGGGGTGTGCAGAGCAGTTGTAACTCCACAAACCCCTTCTTTTCACTGCAAAGACCCAGCAAGCCCCATTGGCAGCTCCCGCCGAGTTCGCAGGCTCTGCCAGCCAACTGTTCCCTGTTTGTTCCTTTTTCTTAAAACAACAAGGCACACAGGGAAAATAAATACAAAAAGCCCCCAGTATGTGCATACATTAAGCTGCAAGAGCTGCTGCTCCAGTCCAAGGATTTAAAAAACCTATGGTTTCTTCTACTGCGCTAATTTGGCTGTGTTGCACCTGCAAAGTATTTTTTATTCCACCATCTTTCTTAAACACAGATGTACATGCTGAGCCAGGAGCCTTCAGAAGTGCTCTGTGTTGATTTAACTCTTTCCCTCTGGCCTCCAGCGACTTCAATAAGATCACTCATGCCAAGGCTGAGCACTTTGAAAACCCCCACTCTCAGGTGCAGGGTCCATGCGCTCCAATTTGTGTGCCTAAATTTCAGCTACCTATATCTACCTCTTGACTTCCAAAAATAGGTTGAACTATACAACCCATAAGTTTTGATTTCAGTAAGGCTGTTCAGTACCTATAAAAAAATCAGGCCACTTGTTTTGAAGTGCTCAGACATGGATTTAGGCCCCAGATGCTCAAAAACTACAGCTTAAATTTAGACATCTGCATCTGTACCACTGGCAAAGTGTTTTTATTTTTGGAAGCACTGAGCCCCAGCAGCTCCCATTAATTTCAGTAAGAGCTGCTGGGAGCAGAGAGTCTTGGAAAACTCGTCTAGGGAAGCTGTGCTAACATTAGACTCTTGTTTTCAAAAGCATTGGCTTGAAAAGAAATGACACACAATCAGGAGGAAGGAAAATGTTTGTTTAGCCTTCCTATTTAATAAAGCCGTTTCATGAGCAATGGATCTGGTAAACTCCAGTTTCTTGAGGGATGGTGCCCAGTGTCCTCAAAATCCCACCACCAAAAAGCAGTCTGCTCAATTCCCTCTAATATTGCCAGCCCATTTAGTGGGACAAACTCCCGCGGCCAGATCCTGGTGGCTGGCTGCGCAGTTGGCTGCTGCCACTGAAAACTGAGTGACAGCTGCCTTTCCTCCAGTGCCAGCTTAATTTCTTCCTCTTTCTTCTAACCAGACTAATTTTCATGGAAACTGCAGGAAGTTGCATGTTGCAGACCTTTAACCTTCTATCAAATTTGGTTGAAAAATCGCCCAGAACTTATTATGGACAAGAAACACAACTGGATGAGATTTGTTTCCTTAGGAACATAGGCTTAAAGGAAAAATTAATCCAATACTTGTGGATATCGGAAAAATTCAGGCTAGAGAAATGAGTTATAGACAACAAAAAAGAAAAAAAAAAAACTACAAAAGACAGAGCCAAAAAAGTTTATAAGGCCGTGAGACCTGATGGCAATTAGAAGTCTAAATGCAGGCACAAACCTGAAAAAAAGCATAAAATAGACAATATGTGGCGTTTTCTTCCACTTTAACCTGTCTCTGTGTGAGATAGGTGAGAGTGGTGGTGTGTATGAATGGAAAGCACATGGCTCACGTGAAGTGTACAATTCAAGAAAGCATCACATGCAGGTAGATCTCTGAGCAACATGCAGAAGTAGCTACAAAAGCAGCAATTCACACCAACTCGAGGATCCCTGCCTTGGATGCTGCAGTAGTCGCGAAGCGTGTGGTGCCTGGGGAAGAAACAGTCTAACAGGAGTTTTTGTAGATTGCATTTGCTGTGCTTTTAAAACAGTTATAAATACAACCCCAAAAGCCATAAATTCCATCTGTGTTCACAGCTGAAGGAGACACCAGTAACTCCATCTCCTCTTCCATAAGACAGGAGAAGATGTCAGAGAAAAGAACACTGTGATTTTCTAGAAAGCAATAAAATGAGGAAGAGAAATACATGTCAGGAGTAGTTCAAATATTTTTTTAAAAGGATGTTTGGGAAATGAAGCCTGTCAGCGTAATGGAACTGTATTGAAAAACGTAGGAAATGCCCCATGGCAGGAAGGGAGGAAGAGCTACGAGGCTGAATCATGGCCTAGTATTGCTCTTTACACCATAACAACTTTGGAAGTAGTCTCCAGGACCCGCTTTTGGAACAGACACCACCAAGCTGCAAGATGGGAGAAGTTTTACTCTCCTTCCCATTTAATCTTTCACATAAGAAGAAATTGGTTGTAAAATTTTGCTACTACATCTTTGTAACAAGGTACAAACAGAAGTTATATATGCCAGACATAAGGGCTCAGCTGCCCTTTCTGGCAGGAAGTATCATTAACCCCTTTGGCTGCAGATAGTGATGCAGTAGGGAGGTTAACACAGCTGGCAGTGCTCAGATGGTCAGGAGAGGAACACAGGGCAAGTCTTGGGACAGGCTGGAACAACATGCAGGGATTTCATCAGCTTCATACGTGACCCTTCCAAACTCTTTTCTACAAGAACTGTGGAAGAAATTCGCCGAAGAACACATTTTTACAAAGCAGCCATCTTGCAGCATTTCCTTTTGAAAGCTGTCAAATGCAATGCCTCCAAAGCACACAGCGTGGCTGCTGGGGATGGGTGTCCCAGGTGCCCTGGCTGAGAGGAGCCAGCCAGAGGAGGCTGCTGGGGCTTCCCTCATTTCTTCCCACCTGCTCTCTGCATTGGAGGGAGAAGCTGGGAAAGCTTGTGGACAGCTTCCCAAGCTTTAAGGCTCCCTGAAACTTTTCATTCTGCCCAAGAAACTGGTAGGATGCAGCAAAAAGCAGTCTTGGGGCTCCCAGTAGCCAAGGCTCTGTAGTCAGGCAAGAGGTGTCCCATCTGCAGGAAGCCAGCAAATCCATCCGCAGTGAAGCACTGCTTTGCTACCCTTCTCCCATGTTTCTGATCAAGAAATCTAGTGCTAAATCTGTCAATAAACCAACAGGAGACCTCTAGGCTCCAGTTTCAGTAGCTGGACACATTTTAATTCCTCTCTAGGTTTTAGGTTAGCAAATTTCACGTGAAACCTGTCAAGAATACATTTTCTTCCTCATGTTCTCTCAGGGCAGTGAGGTGGTAGGGAACATGACTCCGAGGGAGTCCTGCCTCACTGAGTTTTCCTATCTGCCAGCGTTTGTCCAGTTTCGTGGCAACAGGGACGAAGATTTGGCCTCATGTCACTATAACTAGATTGCTGAGAGCTGTTCAAAGAAGGCAACTGAAGGAACAGACATGAAAATTTTCTAACTATAGCAATGGACTTAGATTCTGAAATGGGTGCTGAAGTACCACAGCATGAAAAAAGGGCTATGCAGCAATAAAATATGACAGTAAATTCAGAGTGTGAACCCAAGATGTTGTCTCATTCAGGTTTTGTAGACTGTCCTCAGAAATGCATAGTGTAGGGTTAACAAAGAGGATCGAAATACAGATCAATCCTTTCTCTTACTGCAGGCCTGCACCCTGCCATCCTGATTTATTTCTTATTCATAGGGTGAAAAACACCCACTGGTTTCAGAAGATGTTTCAGATCAAGGACTGAAGCATTTGTGCCTAGATTTTCAGTCCACGTATTTTACACACTTTTGAACATTAGCAACAATGCTGTGACTCTGTTGGGATACATGCATTTAAACCAGCATCAAAACTCCTTTATGGGCAGGATTTAAAATGTTGAATGCATTAGAGAAGAGAAACGTTTGCACTGTGTTTCTTATTGTTGGTTGCTTTTCTGTAAGTGCTTTCAACACAACCAAATTAGTCCAGAAGTGGTTAAAAGCAGCTAAAGGCAGCTTTGGAGGACTCAGTGTCAGCTGGCATTCTAATGAGAATTAGACAATTGGAAATAGACAGCTCTGAGGCCAAACAATTAGCCAGACAATTAAAAGGCTCTACTGTACAGGGTTTTATGTGGGATAGGATAATGCAGCTGCAATATTTGTGCTAATAAGCTAGACGGATAAGAATGAAGTTAATTTCCCTTCTCAGCAGCTAAATGAACAGATTGCTCCATTTTAGCCTAGCCCAAAAGGATGTGATTTTTCCCTGATCAAAGAAAAAAGGTAAGAGAAAGAAATACAAATGTTCTATCCAGTCTCTGGCTGGATAGTCAACTGGTGTGGAGCTTGCAGTGGTCCAGCACCAGTGCCACTCTGCTCTTCTCTGTCTTCTGCCTTCTGCAAATGCCACTTTCACCTGGGACACAGCTGGCTCTACCCATTCACATTCTGTATTTTTCTGTATATACAGGATAAGATTAAACACATCTATTTTGATATTTTTGATAATATTTTGCTCACTATAGAACAGAGGTATGACAATTTCATGCGAGAAATGAAAACAGGAAAGAGTATAAACACAAGCTGTCACTACCCCAAAACATGCACGTAAGTTTCTTATATTTGGAAAAGTTGCAGGGCATAGCACCCCATGGGATGCAGAGAATGAGCCTCCCTATGGAAAAACTCCCTTCATGGTGGTATCCCCCTGTGAATGCCATACACTGAACTATGGGAATGACACAGGTGGGAGGCCAGAGTGACCACAGAAACATGCCTGACTCCAGAAGGCTTATCTTATCCCTATATTCTGAAATCCTATACCTCTCCCCATAGCATACTAATGACATGCCAAGAGACTCCCAAAGATCCAAACCTCATTACCCATCCAGTTTTGCATGGGGCTGGCTCAGTTACTGCAGCAGTATCTTACACTGGTATCTCCCTCAAGGCAAACCCCTCTGAACTTTAGCATCCACCCGGACTCTGCAGAATTGTACCCAAACCCCAAGGCTCAAAGCAGATGCTACCAGCTTGGTGCAACGGGACACAGTCCATTCCCCTGGACATTATCCTGGGCAGCTGGCTCCAGGTTGCCCTGCTTGAGCAGGAGAGTTGGACTGAGTGACCTCCAGAGATCCCTGCTGACCTCAGCTACTCTGTGATTATGTGGCTCTGTGATGTGCCATGTACCAATGGTGTAAAACACCACCGAGGCTCCCAACACTTTCTCCTGCACTGAAAGGGTCACGGGTGGGAAGGAATGCTGGGAGTTTGTGGAGATGTGTCTAGGAGCTCCACTGAAAGCACACACACAGACAGGGCCATTGGAGGTTTCTGGTTCCCTGCCCTCAGGCAGTGCAGGCTGCTGCCAGAGCCTGCTGTCCCATTTTGCATTATATTCGTGGCTTCAGTGGTGGACCAGCAGTCACGTGTTGCTATTTAGCAGAAAGCACCACCAAAACAGTGAAAATGAGCTATTTTGGTTTGGTGTCTCCTAGCAGTTACAAAAGACCAGAAGCAAGTGCCATGCACAGGACAATTGATTCCCCAGGAAAACAAGCCACTTGGATCAGACGCCACTGGTCCATTTTACAGTGGGTCACACTGTCATTTTTCTGCTGTGGATGGCAGTGGTTTTGTATCTCCGAGGCTTACCGCACTTGCACAAGATAGGTCAGACGTGGTCAGCTTTCCACACTGCCCCTCTCTCTCCTCCCTCTTCCCCCAAAAAGCCGTCTGAACGGACACATGACAATATCACACACGCAGAGGCAAATGTATTTACAATACATTGGCATGGCTCAGCTCAGTCTATAATTACCACATTATGGCTTCAGCCAAGCCATTTCTCCAATAACACCCACATGTACCAATTACTTCTCCTCTATAATGAAAATAGATGGGAAACAGGTGACAAGCCCTGTTTCTAGCAGAGGAAGGGAAAGAAAGTTTTTACTAACGAAAAAATGGCCCTGATAAGAATCCTGTATCCGAACAGCATGGTGAAGCTGCCCTAAAGTCTTTGCTCTCTGCAGATCTGATGTGGAAGATCACAGAGTTAGTTATTACTTTAATACAGGCATCTGCATTCTTAACCAAAATTTCTTTTTGGCCACTGGAAACTGGAAGCATATGTTTGAGGCTGTGCTCCCATCTCGCCAGACCTGGCACCATGAACTCTGGCCAAGTTCTGATCTACCAAGCACCTCACTTTCCAGACTGACCCTGAGCAAGAGGCCTCTGTGGAGGGTCAGGTGTACACTGGAGACCTTCCCCCTTCCCTACTCTGCTTCTAGTAAGACCTTTCGTATGATTGCTCCCTGGTTCTTGCTCTTTTTCTGAGCATGCACACATGGAGTTGAGGATCTCCATGTTGCAAAGATCACCGACCAGTGAAAGCCGGAGGGCCTCAGTTGCCTCTTCCCTGGGCAATCTGACACCAGAGACCAAGGTAGAGATGTAAGATGCAAATAGCATCCCTCTGGATGACTGGAAATGGCATTTTTGACCAAAAAGTCCTTCCCACCAACAACTGTATCACAACATTTTAGGTACGCAATTTTGTCCAAAAATTCCAGACCATATCAAAGCTCCTGGAAAACAGGCAGTGCCTTCCTCCACTTGAGATCGTTCTGCATTTGCAAGCAGCAATAGGGGAAATTTTGCCAGGCTGACATGC
The DNA here is from genome assembly GCF_965178545.1 of Coloeus monedula. Lineage (NCBI taxonomy): Eukaryota > Metazoa > Chordata > Aves > Passeriformes > Corvidae > Coloeus > Coloeus monedula. The sequence continues at coordinate 39,257,139 of NC_138783.1, forward strand.
AGAACACTTGTATTGGTACTAGCACTGCTGCCTACAAACCACAGCACTGGAAGAACAGTAGTCGCACACAGCTTCATCAAAGGGCTTCAAGGATGCATTTGCTCTGTCTGGGATATACAGCAGAAAGCTACTTAATTTTAATTTTGTGCTTCATGTACATAACACCCTCCCTAATGACAATGAAGTACAGTGATGGAGTGCTAGTGGAGAGGCAAACAGACTTACACTAGTCAGTAAAAGAATAAATTCTTTAAAACCATAAACAACAGCCGTTGTCTCCCAGCAAAGTGTGAGGGCTTTTTCTGCTATGACTTCATTAAGATTACAAATGATGCTGTAGCACTTTTACTAGTATGTGGGGAAGTGTCAATCACATATGACTAATAGACAGTTGTTAATCATTTAGATGATTAACGTGTTAGTGCTTCCCCCCACACTGATTCAGTCACATTTGTCAACTTGCTTTTGTTTATTTTATTTTAAGCAGCTCTAGCAACAAGATGTGTGAAACAGCACAGTTATCCAAAGGACTGAATCACAAGTCCTCTGTGAGCATCGCTGGAGGATTTCACTGGAGACACGGGTGCAGAGCTCAGGCAATCAGCAGTGGTTTCTCAATGGGTTTTGACATACTGCCTGTAACCAGCTGAGACCCAGGTCCTCCTGAAATCATAGGAAGGTCCGGCATGGCTATAATTTTACCCAGTAAGATCCAGGAATGTCTGTTACTACAGGGTATTTACTACAAGGAGGGCCAAGCTGCCCAGCTTTTGTTTTCTATTGAATTTAGCTATGATTTTCTAGGTTTCCCCATTGTGTGGCTTTGGCTTCTGAGCCCATCTGCTATACTTCAGGGTATGTTTTCATTGTGGTGCGTGGGCTCTTGGCTCATTAACATGGTGTTAATGGAGTATGGCAGCTAGATCCTTCCTCCACTCACTGATAAGATGCTCCTCCCGGAAGGAGGTTTGCCCACAGCAGATTCAGCAGCTGAAGCATTTATCTGCCATGGAGTGTTAATAACTGTCGGGTTATAATTACCAAATCTCAATATTTACAGAAAACCAGCCTCTCTATTGTGCAGCTAATAGCACAATCCTGAATGTACAAAATGCCAATTTGCTATGAATGAGGAGCTGCTTGCTAAAATTCAAAAGCAATTAAACCGTAAGCAGTAGCTGACATTTAACAATTGTACTGTTTGCCAAGGAGCCACCACTTACTGGGTGTAATTCTGGCAGTGAAGATGTTTTATGGTACAAAAGGACCTGGGGACCCTTCTCCCCAGTTACACCACAGAGAGGATTAGTGCATGCTGTGCCTCTGCTGGCATACTGAAAAACTCAAACCATTCTCAAACCTCTAGCTACAAAGAAGAAATTTGTTATGATGAGAGTAGTGAAACACTGGCACAGGTTGCCCAGAGAAGTTTTGGACTGCCCCCCCATCCCTGGAAACATTCAAAGCCAGGTAGGACAGGGCTCTGAACAACCTGGTTAAGTGAAATGTGTCCCTGCTGTTTGCAATCGGTTTGGAACTATATGACCTTCAAAAGTCCCTTCCAACCAATATCATTCTATGATTCTAGGATTTGAGTGGCTTCAAAGAGCTGGCTGGCAGCAGATCCCACCACACCTTCTTTAGCTCCTGTGACGTGGGATCAGGCTGTGCACTGAAAGATGAGGCTGCTCCTCTGTTTTCTGCTGCTGGAAGAGAGGAAAGGTAAATTTAATTCTCTTATCTTTATTCTTTAGCTCAACTGGTTTAGTGTCTAAACCTTAAATGTATGTTGTGTCTTCTTTGCATGAGTAAGGGATCTGGTCCTCCACATCTGATCTGCTTTCTCGTATCAGTAATTAAGCTGCACATTGAAGTAGACAGAAATAGGGAAATATTTTGAAAATACTACTCCTTGGGCAGTGGAAAAATCCACATTTGTTAGTACTCAAAGAAGTGAAAAGATCTCTTCAACTTGGGTTGGACAGAAAAATATACATTCAACTTAAATTGAAATTTTGAAATTGAATTTAGTTTCCCTGGAATGATTTTTCTTTCTTACTGTACTTTATTATTACAAAGCTGAGACAAACTGGAAAACAAAACTTTGTTTCCCAGCAAAAAAACAAACTAGTTATTTAAAAAATGTCAAGATGTGCCTGTTCTGCCGTCACTAAAACCACTTGCTAAATTTCACAAGTATTGTTAAAAAGTTTTGGTTGATCCAAAGCAGTGGATTTTTTGTCTTTCAGCAAGGAAAATCTGTGCTGTGTAATTTCTTCCCAACCTCCAGAAAGCAGCCTTTATCCACATTATCCCAGAACACCCTGGAAATGGTGGCTGCAGGGCTTCCCCCAATACATTGATACAATGAGAGGGTCACCTGTAGGAACTTTACAGAGGATTAAATGGGGTAGAGAAAGCCTGCCTGGTAATCACAGCAGATCTATGGATATTGTGCTTATCAGCCAAGGACTAAGGCCTGCACAGGAGACACTTGGTGCAGGATGAGGCCCTGACCCACCCAGCAGCCAACCCTGCAGGGGAGGAAACCTGGCAGAGGCTGCTTTAATGTCCTCATCCCTCCTCCAAGGGCCTGCCCAAGGGGGATGGAGGGCAGCTGGTATCTGTGCATGGGGCACATTCTGTTTATTATTTCTCAGCTTCAGCCAGGTCCTGTGTTTGCCCTGAGAAATGTAAATCCATTTTGTGACCCTAAGCTTTAGGCAGCTTTTGCACCTCCTCTTTTCGATTTTCCCTGCTCTCCTACAGCCTACAGCCCAGTGCTGTGTCCCAGAAGTACATCCCAGTATCTGACCCTTTCTGACAAGGAGTGGTGTAAAGATAAGCAGTTCCTGTGCCTACTCTAATTTTTTGCATAGGAAAAAAATCCACTTTTGCTAATACTCATTACAGCTAGGGATAAAGTTCTCTATCTCTCAGCACATTTGGTAACTATTTACTTAACTAAATGGTGAAAAAGAGAAGCCTCAATTCTCCAGAGTTGCCTCCCTCAGCTTGTTTATCACTGTGTTGCAATGGTTCTGTGGTTGTGAAATCTTGAGCTAAGAACTCAAAAGGAAATTTCTAGTGACAAGCTTTCCTTGAGGCTGTAAACAAATAGAATTCATTAGGAGGACGGGAGAGAAGCAGAAAACATCAAAATTAACACTTGCAGCATGCATACACTTACACATACACACAAGCACACAAACCAGCTTGATCTAATGCTTCCTGCAACTGGTAGGCAACTGAGTTTTCTCTGGCTGCAATACAAGTAGGATTGTACTTTCAGGCAGCTTATTTCATCTGCCATGCCCTGAAAGTGCTTTACCCTTTCTATACCTGCTTGTGCATACTCCAAAACACGGCTCTCTAGGAGTTCTCAGGTGTTTGCTGATAGACAAAGTATTTGCTTAAAAGAAAAAGAATGAACAACGCTTTAAAAAGAAGCTTCTGAGCCAAGTGTACTAATGGCTTTTTACCTGTAGCACCAAGGGCTTGTATATCCTGGCTTCGTGTTAAAAAGCGTGCTGATTAAACCATAATATTATGTTTTGATCTAGCCTACAGCTGAATGAATTACTGGCAGGAAACACAGCTCATGAATTCAATCAAAAATCCTTTCATTTGTCACAGCTGCTTCCTGTCCATCTTGTTCACGACAGAAAAAGTCTTTGTTAAAATAATAAGCGTTTACCGATCCTTCCCTCAAATAAAGTGCACGGCTCCTCAAAGAAACATGCTTTCCTCCCACTTCAAGTTTATTTTATATATCTTTAATAGCTTCCTCACACCCCTCTCTTTCTTTCTGCTTTGAAATTCTGGAAAATCTCAAGCTGACAAAAGATGGCACTTCCAAAGTGTGAGCTCAAGCTCCCCCTGGCCTTTCTGCCAATGGGATCCAGAGCCTGGGAGGTTTTGCTGCAATCCCTGCCAAGAACCTCTCCAGTTCCTTAAATGGAAGCTACTTCCTCCCTGAGAAGGACAAGCAGCCATCTAGCGTCCCAGGGAGAAGTATTTCTCCAAGGTCCCTCCTGTCCCGTGCACGTGAAGCTGCAGCGGGGATGAGCACACACCTGTGGAAAGTGTCACCAGTCCTTTCTCAGCAGCACCCGAGCACCACAGCTCCTCCTGGCCAGAGGGTCAGTCTAGAAGAGAAACACTGAGCAACTCCTTCCTTAACTTTCCATTTCCAGTCATTGCAGTGACTGCTTGGGCATGGCTCTTTAGTGAGCTATTTGTGCAAGGGATGGTATCAGCTGTGCTGGCCTTAAGTGTCTCACAAACCCACAATCAACACACTGGGGTTTATGTGCATGTTTGGCACTATCAGCAGCTCCACATTTCTTTACAAGCATCTACAGGGAAGAACTAGTCTTCCAGATAAGTTGTAAATCCCTACTTCGACGCAAACCTCTTTCTGTGTGAATTACTTCTTAATAATTAATTACCTACTTCCTGCAGCTCTTCTGAAAGCACTCTGGGTGTTCACTTCTAAACTTGATGATCAATTGCCCAGCACCAAAATGAAGCTAAATCTGTGGTGAAGCCTAAGAGATGCCTAACAAACATTAACAGCAGCCAGAAAACCTGTCAGTGCAGGCATCAGGCTGGAAAGTTTAAGTTTGGAGAAGAAGCAGCTGTATTAGAAAGAACCAGTATCTACAAACGTCAGCTTGCAAGATCGCTCACCCTTTGTGCCATCCCTGTGCCTCTTCCTAAAGCTATCCAAGGAAGGATGCCCTGAGTGACTGCAGTGGTGAGGGTAGGGCTGTCTGTGGGAAGTGGATTTGAAGTGTTCTTCCCCATTCTTGGGAGCTGGAAAAACCAAGCCGCTCCAGCTAACGTATTTTCATTGTTTTTTGCATCATGTGAATTTTCAAAATGCGAGACATAGCTTGCAAGTGACTGAAAGCTAAGATTGTATGTGAAATAGGCTGACGACAGATAGGAGCAGAAAATTATTAGGGTGACTTGCTTGATGTTTTTCTAATGTTCAAATGATTACTTTTTAAATTTCCAATTTCCCACCGGATTCTTCTTCAAAGAAGTTATTTTAATGTAATCATTTTTGAAGCATAGATTACTTTTCTTGCAGGAGAACCTCACTTTCACTCTGATTCTTTACTATTCATCTCATGATCCCAGCATTATATCTGAATAAAAGTGGTATAAATTAGTGTTATGCCAAACTTAAGAATTTCAGTCATGAGTCAGCCCAAAGGTCAATCTGTCTCAATGTCCTACTCCATCTCGGACTGACAGAAGGTACATGGGGAAGAGGAAATGGAAGGAGGTAAACACATAGGAATAAATCCTTTGTATTTTTGTCCATTGCCAGATGTTTCTAGTTTAGGGATCTCCTGAGACAGAGCTGGGGTGTTTACACTTCATGGCTGTCATTTTTTTTTTCTTCCTGAGATGCATTTAAGTGCTTTTTACCTTGCAAATTTTTAGCAACACAGAATCATGTGGGAGTGAGTTCTACAGTTTAACTGCAACTGTTCCTTCTGTTTGTCTAAAGCCCAGCACCACCATCATCATACTGGATGTCCCATAGATCTGGTATGAAAAGAAACAGCATAATAATTTCCAGCAGACTCGCTGGAGGGCATTCGTGGTTGTCAGCACCTCTATACTGTTCTTTCACTCCTTTTTCCGACAAGGAAGTCCCAAACATGTAGAAATTGTCCTATATTTTGGGTTATCCTCGCAGCTTTGGTACCTTTTTATTTCTAATACACCCTTTCTGAGACGGAAGGGCAGAACTAGCAAATTTGTATAGCTCTGGTTTTTCTCTTTTTCCCTAATAGCTCCTGATGTTTGATTTGTTTTGCACTGCTGTCAAGGAACAAGAGGCTGTTTTCACAGAGCTACGACAACTCTGGGGATCTCATTCCTGAACAGACACAGCTAACTCACAGTCTATCACAACTGGCATCTACAGTTAGGAGTTTTTCCCAAGCACAACACCCCGTGCTTATCTAAATTATCTGCTTTTTTATTGCCTCACTACAGTGAGTGCCTTCTGCAAGTCTTTACAGTCAACTTTCATTTTTATTACCCTTAATAACTTACTATCACTAGCAAACATTGCCACCTCACTATCTACCCACTTTTCCAGATCATGGGAGATAAGATCTTCAATCCTGCCCTGAGCCATTTCTGCCCTCATCCCAGTTACAGTGACAAACCCACACTTGTACTGGTAGAACTCGTTTTGCTTGTGGAAAGAGGTTTTCCACTACCAGTACAGCTTTGCCAGATGTGTCCACTGGGAATACTTTGCCAGATAAAGCTGATGATATTTTTGTACCAATAAAAAGAAAAAAAAATCCTCTCTTATGGTTTACAAGCATCCGTCAGACACAGTATGAAACCTGGGGCTGAAGTGCATCCCTCCCAAAGGAGGAGAGCAGTTAAAATAGGGAGATATCAAGGTACTGCGTAACTTGTGATATTTAACCGTGGCTTGGGGTTTAAATCAGGGCAGTTTCTACTAGTCAATGGGAAAAGAGCTCCTCCAGGGGTATAAATTAAGAAAGAAAAAAATGAAGCTGACAGAAAACTTTGGAGCACGAATTATTTTCTGTAAATAAATAAGTTGCTGTCAGAGCTTCTGCTGCACATCCCCACATGGCCACACTAGTTTTCTGTGATGGTACTTGGATGGCATCTGAAAACTGGCCACTTCAGATCTGCAGTATCTTTTTGTTCCAGCTGACCCAAGTGGGGCACTTCTTGAGCATCCCATTTTCCTGCCCTCTGCATTATTTGGCATCCAAGGGGTGTGGGATAGCTGACTGAATTCAAAGCTTGCATATGAAGAAATCCCAGACAATATCAACTTGACTTTAAGCTAGAAATGATAAAAGACATAATGGAGCAAGAGGGGAGCCCAGGTCACTGCCCATTCACCAGCTGAACTGCAACAAGCAGGCTTGCACAGGGGCTTTGCCTGCTGGAAGCTGATGGTGAGAAGGTCACAGCTCACCAGACAGTGAGGCTGAGCCACACAGTGACTGCATGAGGTGAAGCATGAGCCAGTTTGAGGATGCCTCGTACCAGGCACCTGTCACCTGGTGCATTTGGAGCCTCCCATCCCTCCTCTTCTTTTTTTTTTTTTTTTTAAAGAGGACATTAAATGCAATTAGCAGGCATGAGGTTTCAAGCAAACCAAAGTAAGCAGGATTCCATCCAGTGCAAGTTAAGCTGTGGAACTCATTGTCATCAGCTGTTGCTGAGGCCAGACGTTAAAACAAACTTGTGGAGGGAAAGAAAGTCCATTGGAATTACTAAACAGAAAGATACTGCCTACAGCTGAGGAACTCCCAGCCCTTCAACTGCATCAGGAAAAGGACTGCGCCACGTTTGCCTGTTTTCATACATTTTTCCTTCAGCATCCACTCCTGTCTAGAACTAGGACAGGATCCTGGAGATGGGCATACCCGTTTCAGACCCAGTATAGTTATTCTTCAGCCATGTGTAAAAGTCCTCATTTTACAATTGTGTGTGCTCTAAAAAATGCCTCTTGCTTTTAATTTTAAAGGTTCGACTAACAGACCCAGGCAAAGTAAGCCCTCCAAAATCTGATTTGTCTAATGCACAAGGTCCTAGATATATCAGTGATGCCAGTATTTCTCCTCCCACATTGTTCCTGTGCTGTGTATCACCTGAGCGAGAGAGGCAATTCAATCCACTGGAATGAGAGCTGTGCAGTGCCAGGGCAAACATAGGAGATTTAGAGCATCTAAGAGTCTGGCTTTTTGTACCAGATGTGAGTATGTCAGCCTGGAGTTCAGGGGTGACTATTCAGACTAAAGAATTACCCTCTTCTGGCCTCTCTATTAAGCATCTATTTTGCCTCACTAATTGTTAAATGCCAGAAACTAATTTTGTTTTAAATTATCTTTAATACCATGCATTTTTAAAAAGGCTATGAAGCTCCTACGCTTCAGAATCGCAACTTGACACCCAATTCCCATCTGTCTCCTATTAACAAAAACAACCTAGATAATCTACAGTCTCATGTGGAAAGAGATATGAAAAACTGATGAAGGTGATACAGTGTAGACCACCATGCATTCAACAGCATCTTAACAGTACCCATCTAATCTGGTGGCTAGTTTAAGGAATAATTGAATGAAGAGGCGATTAAATGACTAGATGAGGCCATCTCTGTACATTGACAAAGTGAGACTCCATTCAGCAAGGTGTAGAGGGTGATTTGTTTAAGACCACTCCAAAACTCCATGTCCAGGCATCAATTACATGGGCGATCTTGGCTTCAGATGCTCATCTTAAGTGCCTCAATAAAAAGAGACAAGACCATGCCAGGAATAGTTTGGATGAGACAGGACACACACACACACTATGAAATGCAGACTCAACTAGCATCTGCACTGTTGCCTCCCAGGCATGCACTCCAGCAGGGATTTCAGGTGAGCTTTATCAATGGGGCGAGCGTGAGCAGCTCCAGGGATTTTCTACAGAGCTTATGTGGGCTGGGTAAAGCAGATGCAGGTAGACTGCAATGCAGTGGCTGGATGCCCCAGCAATAATCCTGCAAAGTGGAAGCTTTGGGCTTGAAAAACAGCCAGGGATGTGGCAGAAGAGTGTTGGAGTCAAGGGCCTCAATGACTTTCAGCTCAGCCCATATTGATCAAATGCCCTGGTGGTCTGGTGCTGACCCACTTCAGGCCACCAGGGAAACCTTTTCCACCCCAGGAGAGGTCCCACTTCCATGGGTCCCCATGAGCCCCCCCTTCCCTGGACACACCACACTATGCTGACTGTGGAGGGGGAGGAAAAAATCCATTCTCCATCTTCAGTGGATGAAGAAAAGACTGATTTCTGACTTGCAGCTCCTAGAAGAGATGGTACAGGTGCAAAATGGGAAACCATGAGCAAAATCTGCTGCTGAAGCACAAGCACCTTGCAGTATTTCCCATCAGGACCTGTAGAGCTCACTTTGCTGTTGCTAGGGCCCAGGGTGCTGTTGCTTCTATAAATAAAGTTTCCATTCCAGGATAAACTAAGTAAGCAGTAGTCAATTTTTAGGAAAATATCCCCTTCATCCCCTGAATACACAGAGAAACAAAGGACCTCCACATCCCCCTGCCACTCAGGCAGCCCAAAAGCAGGGAGTGAGCTTACACAGTGGAAGGCAGCTGAGGAAGAGCTCCGTGGGGGCAGGCAGGGACGCTCCCTGGCTGCAACCTGGAGCTGCTTGTCTGCAGAGCAAACGGGAGCTTTCTGCAGACAGGCAGCCGGTTCCTCATGCCGGGAGGATCACACGCAATTTTTGTGTTTGGAGAATTCCACTGCATATAATTATTCCTTTGATCATGTTAAAAGAGCAGTCACCATGCACTTGAACCGTGGCTTTGCTGGGAGTTACCAATTTGAACAGGGAAAGGAGGCTGTGAGAACAACCAGCCGAGGGAAGGGCCTCTCTTACAAATTCCTCTTTTATTCTTCTTTTTTTAATTTTAATTTGTACATATTTCAACCAACTGTGCTGCTGTCAGGACAAGCAAATCATACCAGGAACTGCTTTCATTATTGTTAGCAAAGTGGAAGTCCTGTGCAGTGTTTGCTTTTGGCCCAGGCAGCTGCCCAAAGCTGCACTTCAAAGGCCTCTCCCCGACTCGCACTGGTTTCCTAGCCAGAGTCTCCTCCAGCTTGGGACCTGCTTCTCCTTGAAATTCCCCACACAGTTTGGGCTCACCAAACATCAGTCACCTCAGTCATGTGTAAGTGTCTTGCAGCAGAAAATGAAGTGTCTAAGGCAGCTGAATTTCATTACCTCACTGGGTTGCTAATCCACAAGGACGGGTTGTAGCTAGCAAGTGTCAAGAACTGGGTTTCATAGTAAAAAAAAAAAAAAACAGTAGAATTTTCCTGGAGGATAAGGAAAGCTCCTTCCTGGGGAATTCACCAATGTCCAAAGGACTCAGAGTCAACGGAAGGTCAAATGCTATCAAGACCCCGGCAACAAAGCCAGCAGTCCCTAAGTTCCATCACCACCTCACATCATGGTCTATCCCAGGTAAACACCAAGACAGAAAAAAACTGAGCCTGGCTTTGGTGCACAGCTCTTCATTCCTCACTGAACCAGACTATCCAGCTACGAGAAAGAGAAATCAGTGGCTCTGGCTCTCAGGGCTTGCCCACTAACCTCCAAGGCTTGCTGCTGACACACTGGCACTCACTGCACAAAGCCAGTGGAGAACACTATACCAGACAGGCAAGCATTTCAGCTCGAGTTGCCCAAATCTGAGCCAGGCTTTGGGTTTGACAAAGCAGCACTGACTCCATTAAGCTGTCTGGGGGGTTCAGAGGCTGCCTTCCCTTTTTGCTGCCTACCAACCCTTCTGCTGTAGGGCATGACTCTGTTTCGTGTGTGTGTTTGAGCAGCTTTGCATCCCGAATGCCAGCATGTCCCCCTGGGGTGATGGGCTCATGAGCTCTAAAGCCACTAGGCCTCTGCTGCAGCCAGATCACTGCAGACACTGCTCCGCTACTGTGCCAGCTCCCGACTTATACTGACTCCAATAATTAATTGCTTTTTCTATTTTTAAATATGAAAGGGTCTCTGTTTGGCTGTCAAGTGCAGTTATCACAGGCATGAAAGAGCCAGTTTTCAGCTGAAATTTATCCAGAGGTTGGTTGGGATTTGTAGAGCAGATCTAGGGGCTGCATTTCTCTCCCCAGTACAGTTCCTCCATGGCTTCTTAAAGATTTGCCAAGTCTCACACAGTTTCACCCTCCCTTCCCCTGCAGCATTAGGGCCGGGATGGAGCACCACAGCCCTGGGTGCTGTCTTGGCTGAGCTTACTGGAGCTCTGTCCTGCAGCTCTTGCCCACCTTGAAAGGTGGATCCTTCCTGGCCATAAATCTAATTTTCTGGAAAAGGCAAAGGAGGTATATTTCATCTCTTTGTGCCAGACTACACTTGAGGGCCATGAAAGCATCACCATCCTGATCTGGAAAATGTCCCAGTGGTGGAGAAGCAGCACAGGTGTCAGCTGGTGTCACAGCAACACCTGCTTGTCTTTACTGACGCAGGATTGCAGTTGCCTCTAGGAACGGAAGTTTAAACTGTAGCTTTATATTTTTTTCTAATGGGATCCAAACAAACACAAGCCAGCAACATTAAAGTAACAGGAACAAAAAGACCAGGCTGGCAGTGTGACCTGGACTGACTGGAGGTTGCAACAGGGATGAGTAGGACAGTGTAGGAGCAAGATAAAGCCTTTACAGCATCTCCCTCCCTGTTGCTGTTTATTGAAAGTGTTGCTTGGGCAAGTAGTTAAGGGCATTCCTGCTGTATAAACAAAAAAATAGGGAACTTTATTAATTTTTTTTTATTAATCTTGACTTATAAAGTGAGTTTGCCATAGACTAGCAGGCTGGTTACCCAGGCTACATTGACAATGCTGTTTCTCTGTCTGGAGAAGCACTGATCTTGCTGCACTGCTGCACTGCAGCACACTGGCTACGGCCACAGGGTACCACCTGCTCCTGCTGAGGCGTGGGGCTGCCATGAGCCATGGTGCTTGCTGGGTTAGAAACCGTCAGCTGATGGCTTGGGGATCTGCTTGGGTCACAGAAAAGCCAGCTGGGACTTTTCATAGGGCATGTCCCACTGCAGTGACAAAACTAGCTTCTCCTGGCAAGGTTTCATAGTGCCAGCCAGGTTTTTCCATGGACAGCCATACAACACCACCTTTCACCAGAGATATCCTCGCCCAACCATTAAGAGAAAATTCCTCTCCAGAAGCAGTGGCAAATTGCTGTGCCTACCCCAAGGAAAAGGCTGAGGTTAAATCAGGTTTGCTAGCTCATGTTAGCCAAACCAAATGGAAGACACACTCACTTTTGGTAAACAGATGTGTTTGTTCGAGATATTACCACCCTGGGTGTTTGACTGTCGGAATCACAGCCCTTATCCAAACCAGGGGATAAAACAAGCAAACATGCCTCAGGCATCCCAGTTCACTGCCTGGCATCTTAGTGTGAAGCAGCCTTCACGTGTCTGTCTCAGCCCTGGGCTGCTGGGGTGCCTGTGGCTCAGGTATGTGTTGCTTTCTGGAAGGCTGGGGAGAAGTAATCTAGCAGAAAAGTGGGGATTGATGGCACTACAGCACAAATTCCTGGAGCCAGACTTTCAGAGTGAGGGTGGTACTCGAGGGGCAACTCAAGTCACTCAGATCTGACATTTCTCCCTCCATTCAGCCTAGTGTTAGGGGAGAAGACAGGGAACAGAGCCAGCTGAGCTATCAGGAAGTCACAGGGACATCCATGGTCTGCACGGGTTCCCCACTTTGTGCGTGTGGCATTCTGATTCCCCAGCACACGCCCAATGGCTCACACCAACCAAAGCAGGCTCCAAGGCTATTGCAAGGCTTTGGCAATATAATGGACGAAAATTCCTCCTTCCGCTGTGGAAAACTTGGCAGCAGGCATAGGAAGCCAGACATGCCACAAAAGCAGCAATCAAATAATTTTCTTAATCAGGGCTCACTTTGTAAGAGCTCCAGCAGGTTCCTGCATTTTTCTGACTGTTTTGGGGAGCTGGTATTGTTATTTCTCGGGAATCTGGAGAAAACATCCAGCAAGTAACAGGGGTATGGGTATTTCCTAATTTATGTGGAGTACAAAGGATGTCTGCAGTGACAGTGTGGTACCTCTCTCTAGCCCCATCTGCACAACCCAGGAGCAATTCCCACACCAGGCAGTGCAGGCTCACAGCCTCTCATTTTCTCTTTTCTTCACCCTGACTATAGAGATGAAGCAGGCATTGAGATAGCAGTCCTTAGGCTTTTCGCTGAATACTTCCTTTCCGAGACACTTATGCACTGAGTCCCACAGAAGCCAAAGCCAACAGTGTAATACCTGCGCAGCACTGCTGAGCAAAAGGTCAAAATCAGGTTCACTGCATCACTCATGCTCCCTGTCTGAGGAACTGAAGGTAGTCTTAAAGATTATGTTAGGGCTTTTGGAGATTTATGATATAATTCCAAGCTGTCTAAGGGCTTTCCCCCCACCTCCTCTAGTTGCCTACAAATTATAACAAAGTGGAAACACTGAATGCCTGAATATCCAATATCCAGGGTCCCTGACTGATGTTTGGAGTTTTACTTCTCAAAGTGAATAATGTCAATGTGTGTGACCACGTTCAGTTTATCACCGGGACCAAGACCCAGCTATAGTGACTGGGGACAAGAATATAACAAACCCCAAAGATTTAATCCTGGAGGCATATCTCCACTCTTATTTCATGATGTTACACTACTGTAAAACGGGAGAGCTGGCTCTACAGGCTGGAGACTGTGATTCCATTATTGATCTGCTCCTCCTTGTCTCCTCACTGGATTTTTTACTGGGAACAACACAAGACTTTTGTGGATTTTGTAAGCTATGCATTTTCTGAACCAATTGGTGTACCATAGTCTTCTCTCATCTGTACCATGGTAGTTCTGGAGTTATTCCATTTGTCATTCATTAACAGGGCAGAGAAATCACTGCAATATCACTGACTCCCCAATATTGTTCTACCTTTAGGGTTGCAGCATGGTGGTTTTCACAATTAAATAAGAAGGTTGCAGGAAAACACAAATGTTGACTCTGGTGGGAGAGTTTAACCTACTAAACAAATCCTCAGCAATTGACCAAATCTGTAAAGTACCAGAGAAAAAAAAATTTGCTTCCACAAAAACAAGAGTAATATTTTCAAACATGTATCTAAAGTAAAAAAGAAAAAAAATAAGAAAAAAAGAAACCAACAACCTCAGGAGCAGCACAAAACATCCTTTGTTGCCGGACGTGAGAAAAACACTACAGTTCTAAAAAAAGCCATAGGAAGGAAGTGGAAGAACCTCAGAGGCGAGTGGGAGTGCGAAAGGAATGTGACTGCATTTTTCCCCCTCCCTGCATGTCAGCTCACTGTTTGCAGGCAAGGGCAGAGCTATTGGGAGAGTTTTATTATTTGGGAACTTTGCTGTTCAGGAGTGTAATGCATATTAAAGCAACTGACTCTTCTGTGTTCTCTTTCTGGACTTTGAAGTAAAAAAACCCCAACATACCAAATGACTACCAGATTTAGCATCCAGGTTCTACTCTTGGTTCTACTTCTGTAAGCTCAAAAGAATCTAATTTCTTCTGATTACTATATTCTTCCATTTGAAATTTACCAGCCTGATGCCCCCATTCTTTGTAGCTTCCTTGCTACACCCACAACCAGTAAAACACAGGGGGGAGCAAGCACTGACAACTACATCAGTGAAACATTTGGAGACACTCTGAATTTTATTTCATGTAGCTCCCATGCCACTGAGATTGCCAAAAACCAAGCAGAAGAAAACAGAAGAGTCATTTGAAAACAATGTCATGAAAAGGAAATCAATTTCATATGCATTTCTGAAATTAATGACCAGCATAAAAGAGAAAGAAGTCAAGGGCCACAATCTTAGGAGGATTTTATGTCACACTGTAGCAGAGACTTTTGAGCAGAGTCACAGGTACTGCATCTTTAAAACATCTACCTGGACCACCGGGCCAGAAAGTAGCCTGATGGCCCTGAATAATGAATGACTTGCTAAGCCACAGTCCCTGCTGGCAGTATGTCTCCAAGAGACATGCATTTGCTAAGCAGAGCCTTACTTGCTTTACCTGAGAAAAGAGCTTATCATTTCAGCATGAATTTGAATTCTCTGGTGAGCCAGGAGTAATAAAGAAAATTTGAGATGTTGAACTGAAATAGGAAAAAAAAAAGAAAGAATATGAGATAGTAAAAATCTCGACATGAAATGATTTCTTTGTTTATTTTTAAGTGATGCTTGTCATTCCACCGCCTGGCTAAATCTTACAGTAACTGTGAAATAGCCTGAATTTTGTTTCATGGAGAGTGATGTAAACTCTGAAAGGCTTCACCTTTCACATTCCCTCTTTGCAGTGGTGCAGTACATTCCCTTTCTTTCCAGCAAGAAATATCTTTATTTTTTATCTTTTCTCTTCACTTGCTCTCCATTATTAATGAGGTTTGCATGAGAACATACTTCGTGTTTTGTTCTAGAGCTTGTTTTCTCCTTGCCTGCCCACAGCCATTCTGTGTATCTCTGTACGCTGCTGCAGAGAGCAAAGGCAGCCAAAGGGCACAGGGGGGACAAGAAGCAGTAGCAACAACACTCCTGACAAGTCAAGCTAACCACGGATCTGTGTCCTCTTTCCCAGGAAGGTGAGAGGAAAAGCAATTTTGCTTCTCCATAAAAAATATGACAGAGCCCTTACATGCCCCATGGCTACTGTGGCTGCCATGCTTCACATTCCTACTTGCTAAAGATTTGCTGTTATCCCAGTGTTAACTTGGACAAGCTTATCTCTGTGTCCAGCATTTCCTGTGGAAAAGCATGAACCCAACTGCTGCCTTGCATTTAGCAGAACTCTTTATGCTGCTGCAAAACAGGTGGGAAACCATATCCCACTAAAACACTTCTCAGCCACATCTGTGCAGCAGTGGGAAACAGGAACCTCATGCCTTTTTCTGACTGTGGGCTCCTCCCAAGTACTGAGACCACGTAGGGGTCCCAAAGACGGTTTGCTTTAAGCTGAAGTTTTTTAAGTTACTTGGATAAGTGATTATGAGAGCCCCTGAAAATTGGAATAGACCATGTTTTACAGCTCTCTGGTGAGACAGAGTAAGGCAACACCTTCCATTTTACACAGGCAGCCAAAGAGAGCTGAAGGGTGTGCTTAGAGCACATGTGGGAAGTCTGTGGCAGAGCAAAAGGAGTCATGACTTCCAAACCAGCAGGAGAAGTCCTTTCTGACATAGGCCCTTCTTCCCATCCTTCTTAACAAAAGCCTGACTCTGGCCCATGGCTCTGCCCTGACCCACTCTTCACCCAGACCTTTCTGCAGGGGTGGTCGGAGCTCCTAGGTTTTGGTGTGCACTTCTCAGTGCTGGTAGTTGAGAGCAGCTCAGGGCACACCAGATGCCAGGGTGGTGAGTTCCTTCCAAACGTACCGACTGACAGTTCCTGTGGTTCTGCATTTTTGTTTATGCATGCAAAACCAGCCCTGACTCTCCTTTAGCTACTTCTGCACTGAGAGATATATGGAACCCTGATGGCCAGGAAGCGGCACAGGACAGTTCTCGTGGAATGTGTGGTTACAACACCAAGCTGTGATCGAGGAGCTCACAGATCGAAGAACTCTGTCTTCATCTTTGTGGGTTATCCTGAATAAACCTCAATGGACTTGATAGACAGCTCCTCTGTTTTCTTTGGTTGCCTTCAAAGTCTACCAGGTGTGAATTCAGGTTTTCTCTAAGGCTATGGGCTACTGTCATCATGACCATTACATCCTATCACCAAGCCCAAGAAGAGATCCAAACTGTCTGCAGATAGTCCACTGGTCCCTATACCACTGATGAAGAGGGACAGGCTTGACAACTCACGAGCACTTCTAGAAGGCAACATGAATGCTGCCTTCCGTTCTCAGCTCGCTTGCTCAATGGGGCAGCTTTCTTCCATCTTAGTTCTGCAGCTCTTCAAGGTAGCACCTCTCTCCTACAGCCTGTGGTACAGCAGAAACTCCCTCTGGGCTGGGGGCCCCTTATTTGTGCTGTGATACTGAGACTCAAACAGGACGCTGGCTCCGTGGTGGGAGGCAACACCCACACACGCAGGGAACGACGCTGGGAAAATTCCTCGGTGCTCCTCCCACGGCCCATGTGTCCCAGCTCTGCCAGCAGATATCTGCAGGGGGCCCTGGGCTGCCTGTGCACCACCCTCCCTGCAGCCCCTGTGCTCTCACCCCTCCCTCCATCACACAGCAAGACCAGTACCGCCTACTGGTGAGGATGCGTGTACGGTGGTATAAGGCTGCCCCGCACCACTGGCTCTTGTAGGATCAGCAGCAACTACTCAGAATATGGCTGTTCCCAGAAATCACTCTGCTCTCACGTTAATGAGATCACTTTTTACAAAGCAGCATGAAAAGTTAGATCAGATGTGTTTTTCACCGTGGGAAATGCACTGCTATTTGTCATTCACAGGATGACAGTGCGAAGAGCTGCATGCGCTCTTCCCCTTCACTTTCCATCTCCACTTGGGTGAATGGGGTGTTTTCCCTGTGCCTTCCACCGTAACCAAAGTTTATTTTTAACTCACTGACTGTCACTGTGCCTGTTTGGTGACTTGAAGTGCTAACAACAGCTCGAAATTGGCTGTTGCAAAGCTGAAACTCAAGTTATTACCGACCAATTCAGCTTTTGGTTCCTGCTCAGCGGCGCTGAGCGAGGTGAAAGTGCTGTAACCCATTACCCAACGCCTCAGTCAGCCCAGGCCATTTTTTTTTTTTGTTTGTTTTCTTTACAGCAATCTCTTGAGTGGTTGCAGAAATGCAAACAGAAAGCACTCCTGACAGATTGAAAACAATTAGGAACGTCTCAGAGTCACTGGAGCAGAGATTTTGTTATGATAATAAAGAATGTTCTTTGCTGGTGTATTATTTTAAAAGAAGAAAATTAAAAAGAAATATATCATGAAGGAGCTGACAGTGCTCAAAACCCACATCCTGTTGTTATCCATGGGCCTGGTACTATATACTGCTGGCAGCTGTGAGATGAACTTTCCCATTAGGCCCCTTCCAAGCCCTTAACCCTGACCCAAAGGGACCTTCTTTCCCTCTTTTAAAGGGAGAGAGAGAAATCAATCTCCCTGCTGATTCAGCTGTGGGCCTCTTATGTCCAAAGAATATTAGCACTGCAAAAAGAAGAAGGAAAAAAAAAGTGCAGATTGAGTTTTTTTTAATGATGTAGATCTGTGATATTTATGGACTAAGGTTCCTATCCCTGGGACCCATTTGATGCAATCAAATTACTTTCCTAAAGCATCAAAGACTCGGATTCTAAACTGAAACCCCTTGTTTGGTCTTAATTCCTTCCAGCATGCTTAGAACTAATAATTTCCAAGACCAGATTAAAGTCACGGATACTACTACTCCTAGCTCTTGTAAACTTCCTCCTGCAGGACTGCCTTGCTTGAGAATCACAGACACTTTTCTCAGGCTTTTTAACAGCTACACACATGTCTTTTTAATTTTCTAAGACAAGGCTAGTTCCTTTCAAGATGTTCCACTGGCTCACTGCTATTGCTGTCAAAACTTGCTTGCTTTCCCTCTTTTGCCTGTTTTTTCTCTATTTACAGGCTTCTAGGAATATATTAAGCTGAATTTTTTAAAACAGCAGTGTTTCCTTCTTCTTAGCTGCTTTATTTTGCACCAAAAAAAAAAAAAAAGGAGAAAAAATTAAAGTACTCAGAAAGCAAAAAAAGGAAAGAAAACTAGAGAAATAGAGAAACAGAGAAAGAAAGAACAAAAGAAGGAAAGAAAGAAAGAAAGTCCCACCACACTTAACCCTACCTAAGGCTCAAATCTTTTCAATCTTTGTAAAAAGCTAACAGTGCCTCATTTAGAGGCAGAAGTAAAAAGTTCACCAGAAATGCCCCCATCTGGAAGCATTTACTGGCTTAAGGTATCTCTGTCTTTTGCCATGTTTCTGTGAAGTCACATTTACAAGCTAAGCCAGCCTTTCTGCTCAGACAGTCAGGATACAGAGGCAAAACAAACTTTAGCCCAGAGCCTTGAGGATACTCATAGTGCCTTGTAATATGCTACCGTCACAAAAGTCCCCTTAATGCAGCACTGCCTGCAAGACACGCTCTAGAAGAAGAGAACACAGACACTCAGGAGGTCTTGTACTCTGCCAAAGGTTTGTGCCAGGTCCTGTATACCCCACAGTGACTCCTCGGAAGCTAGTGAGTACAGATTTTGATGGGGGTACCTTAGCTTGTGCCAGGACAAGCTGGGACAGGTCCAGGCAAGGAAGCTGGAGGTGGATAAAAGGGGGCAGCTCTCTGGAGAACTCCAGTCCAGGTGAGCAGCCTCAACAGTTCAGTTCAGCTGTGTCCAAGCCATTGTTTTGTTGAGCAGGTTCATGGCAATTTTCTTATCGTCTGTCTGCAGATGGTGACTGGAGAGGGCCAGCTTCTTCAATGCAAGAGCTCAGAGAAGCAGAAGGAGTGAAAACCTGATGGGAGGAGTCTCTGAAGCTGAAGGTGCTGAAGGTGCCAATATCTCTAATGCTTCTACCAAGGTCCTGGACACAGAAAACCAGAGGGAGGGAAGGAGAGAGGGAAGAAGGGAGGATGCTACTACTTTGTAGAGTGAGAAACCCTCCCTTCAGCAGAAAATAGCAAATCTGCCTCCTCTTCAGCCTTTCACAGATAATTCTGGAGGAGGTATATGCTGCTACCAGATCAAAAGTAGGCTACTGAATTCCACAGTCTGATTAAATCCAAAATAAATCCAGGTACTTCTTGGTTACTGTAACAGTAGAAGCATGGATAAATGCACTTTAAACCCACTATATTTTTAAGTTATTTCTAGCTTTGGTATCTAACACGAAGTATCCAGGTTGGAAAACTCTGACCTAAAGATTTTCTCCATTTCATCTGTGAATGAACTCAGCAAAGGTTTTCCTGGCCTGATTAGGAAGTGGTGAAATTTAACTCATTCATATGTCAAAACCACTTTAAGATCCTTGGTGATGAAGCATTATGGAAGAGCTGAGTGCTCAGTAATTGTGACTCAGCCTTTCCTCTCTCCTGTCCCACCCCAAAAAAACTACAATCGGAACTGGCTCAAATAGTGCCTTGGTTTTTTTTTTTTTAACAAGGAGTAATGGAGAAAGGAAGTATTTTATTGGACTCTTAAAGCACTCCCTC
The DNA here is from genome assembly GCF_965178545.1 of Coloeus monedula. Lineage (NCBI taxonomy): Eukaryota > Metazoa > Chordata > Aves > Passeriformes > Corvidae > Coloeus > Coloeus monedula. The sequence goes on from NC_138783.1 coordinate 39,276,932, forward strand.
TTACAGCAATGCAACTTCACAGCTTCCCTCCTTGTCTGTGATCCCTGAGTGTGCCATGGAGCAGAGATGACCTGAACTTGATGTTGGGAACTCAGAGAGGGAGGGAGGCCACAGGACCCAGCTGCGGGGTCGGAATGGACCATGACGGGAGACCTACACTGTTGGAGTAATCACAGCACTCAAGGGTCTGGAGATTGAAGTGAGACCAAACTCCAAGGCAAGACCACTGCTGCAGTCAGGCAAGCTGGCAAGCTGCCAAGAATAAGGTGTTATCATCATTCTAATTAGCTGCTGAGTTATGATCCCTGATTTCATAGTTTTGAGGAGTGCACAAAGAAGACTCCAGGGGGAAGAGTCTTAGCACAAAGCACACTTTCAACACAAAAACTGGGCTGCCAGGATCACATCATCTTTTGGCTAGTGGACTTAAACAGTGGAGGATAGGAATGTGCTGAAAAAGGAAAGCCTTCTCTATGTCTGAGTAGTCCCTAAGGTTAGGGATATGACAGAAGCTTTAATGGGAATGAAAATCAAAAAAGAGCTAGCTATTTGTTTCAAAGAGAAAAAAAAAAAGAAAAGAAAACTAATAGACCCACATATAATCAACTAATTTTGTGAACACTTTTCTGTTGCATTCAGATAGAAGTTGCAAAGTGGACACTACTGCACATCACAAGCCTGATAAAAATTGTTACAGGAAATAGGAAGAGTGAGTTTCTGTAGGCTTCACATTTGGAGGGAGGAAATCTAGAAACGAGAGTGAGGAGTTAGCAATAGAAAAGACAGTCTGGGAGCTGGAAGTTATAACTACGCGATGTTGTGACCTTTCAGGCCTTAGACTTCAAGTGAACCCTGGCAAAACAAGACTCTCTGCAGAGGGCCAGGCACAATGGCAACAGGGTCATGTCACATGAGATGTGAGAAAACTCTGTATAGGACAAATAAATTCAGTGCACTCTGCAGCTGGCCTCATCAGCACAGCTTCCCACCGCAGGGTGAGCTCTGGCATCTTCCACCACCTCCTCAGACCTGCTCTCTGGTTTGTCGGTACCCACAGCTCTGGCAAGCACTGAGAGACCTTTGCACTCCTCTTGAGTACCTACTTGCCTTTCCTAATGATACATAAACACCTGTGTTAGAAAAGAGAAGGTTAATGTAATTAGTCTTCCCTAGTGCCTGTCTCTGAAAGAAAGTAAGTTTTCCTCAAGTATGCAGATATGGCATCCTATCTGCCATTCTGTAAATGGTGGAGCCTTTAAAGCCAATGTGTGTGCCCTGCAAAAATCCCAGTGGACACAGGGCCCTGGTGGCTTCATGCAGACACAGGCACATGGAGCACCTACACCAGAGTTCTCTGCAGCTCTATCTCACAGTCACCAGGGGCTGAAAAGGGGGTCTCCCAAGAAGCTGTTGCTATCACACATAGTCAGCTACTGTAACCACCAGGTTTCAACCAGGTGTTCAACAGCAAAGGTAGAAGAAGCTCTAATAAAGTGCTTACAATTGCCCTGGGGATAACAACACTTCCTGCTTTTGTCAGTGGGGAAACTGAGGTATGGAGAAGCAGAGAATTGCTTATGGCCACACAGAGAGTGAGTGGCCAGACTCCAATCTTTTCCACTGACACTCTCAGCTGCAATCGCCCCTTTAGGCCATGCTGCCTGCCACCAGGAAAAAAACAAGAAGCAGGTTGCAACTCGGCAGCTTACAAGACTATAAATATAGTTCAAGGTTGTGCTGATACAATAATAATCCACAGGAGTGAAACTTGAGCCGTTTATGTGTGTGTGCATAACCAGGACTGGAAGATATGTTTATAATGTTGCTCAGAGATTTCCTTTCCATTATACTCTGAGCAAACGCATGCTGTGCTAAAGACAAAATATTCTCTTTACATGACTGTGCTTTCCTGGACCTTTCCCACCGTCCAGATGCAGTTTTCTGTTCTGCCCCTCCCTTTCACTTGCTCTCCTTGCCATCGAAGTCCTTCTTGCTTGCCTGGACGGGACAATAGGAGCAGGGAGCCACCAGATTTACCCAGCTGGGAATAATGCACTCAGTCTTTCCTTCTTGCAGAATCAGTAACAGGATACAAAGAAATAGGCAAGTGTAAGAGAAGGGAAAAAACTAAAGATAGCAAAAGGATAATTTGGCTTTCAGAACTGCCTGGGAAGTCTCTAGTTTGCACAGTTGGTGTATAGCTGTACACCAAACTGTAATCTAGAATATGGAGTAATGATGGCAATCCCTGCCTTCTCACCAACACAGTTTGGGAGTCAGCTGAGAAGAAAGGTCACTACATCCTTTCGCTCATGTACGTTCCTCCAGAGATGTCCTTCTTGCAACTTTCTTTTCCTCTCCCTGGCTGCCTTGCTTTGCTCAAACCACAAGGCACAACTAGACTCAGGGACAGGCTGCTGGGCCAGCACTTCTCCCCCTTTTTTGGCTGATTTTAATATCACCTTCATGTGTTTTCAACATACTCATCAACTCTGTTTTCTGTAAATAAGGCAAGGCTTCACTTCTATCCATTCACCGTTTTTGCTTTGTGAGCTTCTCCTGTGAATTCACCCCATGTATTATAATGCTGGATCATGTTTCATTTATGCCAGTCTTTCCTTCAGACCAGCCTCCCTGGGCAGAAGCCCCAGACTTTTCATACCACTGTCCCAGTGCAGGGGCTTGGAAACTGGACCCTTCCCTCTAGAGCTCTCTTGGCTTTTCCACTCGTGTTGGCTCAGCTCCTTTCCCTCCCAGCCTACCAGCTGTTCTGGGAAGAGCAGATACTTCAGAGCACCACAGGCAATGACCCAAACTGCTTTGTGCCCTTAGGACAACCAAAGTATGCCCTAGCTTAGGTGCTTTCATCCCTGACTGGCCTGACTTCTCAGAATGCTAGAAACTCATGTTAAAGTCAGTGGGTAACAAGAAGTTCAGCATCCCTAGGTATTACAGCCAGGCATGTGGGAAACAGCAGCACCCCAACCAGGGGGACAGATTAGACCATAGGGCCTCATTCAATTCACAGGGGAATCAGCTGAAATCTTTAGGTGAAGGTCATAACTAGTCCTAGTCATGTCAAATACATAACTCCCACAAGCACAGTTTGCACCAACTGGCTCAAACACATCACATTCCTACTGTAATCACTGATTAAAGAGGAGGAAACTGCACATAAATTCTGTTATTGCAGAGGCTGGACTTAAACCCCTATCAGTTCATATCTTGTTGCAACCATATATCTTTTTCAGTGACACAAGATTTTATCAAGAAGAACCATATATTCCTAGGATCTGGCAGCTGGCCTAAGATCCATAGTTTATAAAACTTGTTTTAAAATAAGCCATAAAATTCGTTACATATATTACTGTAAATATCCAGAGTTTAAAATGCAAGTGTTTGACCAGAAAATCATAAGACTGGCTTAAAAAATCCCAAACAATCTAGGAGATTTAAGAAAGAAATAATGAAAAGAATCCAACATTCATTCACTACCACGTTTCTGAAGCCATACTACACATGGACTAAATGTTCACAATATTTTTTCCCTTCAGACATGATGGAGTCAAATATTTTTGAACAAACTTGAGATTTCTACTTTCTCACTTTCAGGGCTGCTGGTTTAACAGAGAAATAGTATTATTAGAACTTGCCGTCATAAATGTATGAATTCACTGCGAAAAACAAATTAAGTTGGTCATTATGGAGTAAATCTTTTTCCCAATAATGACAGTAACTATGACAGAGCCATGCCAGAAGTCTGATGCCATTTTGGTTAAGATTAGAATATTATATTGTCCCAGAGATACTAGCAGACATTCAAATTAGCTGTCATAGTTGGCAGTAAATCCAGACCTGCCCAATCCAATACATTCTTTAGCTTATGAAATGGACCAAAATGATACAATGGGATCTTCACGGGCATTAGAAGGAGTTGGAAAGGGTGAGGCGATTTGGCAGGTGTAGAAATGAGATTGGGAAAAACAAGATAAATATTTTCCCTGTGAATAATTGTCCACAAAATCTGCAAGTGAGACAATAAAACTCAGCTTTACTGGAATAACTTTGGTCTGTGAAAGAAAGGTCTTTGGTGAAGACAATTCAGAATGCATGGTGTCAGGGGTTTTGGATATCTGGCCATACTTAAACTGCTTTACTTTTGATAGGACAGAGGAAAAAAAAAATGCTTACAAATGTCTCTGGTAGACACCAGTGGTTTCTCCTGCATGTTCAAACAACATGAAGGTTGCGACACAAACTGACAAAAGAAAGAAAATTTATAGATATTGCTGCACCATAAAGCCAACCCAAACATGTCCTCTGTGACACACAGCTAAAGGGTCACTTGCATACTTTGATTCCCAAAACAACAAAACATCCCAAATTCCCTGCCCTCAGACTCCCGGTGCCTGATGATGAGCAAACCGTGGAGTGCCTGCATGTACACAGATGGGGCAGGTTTTCCATCCAAGTGTGTGGTCCAGCTGCTCCTTGCGGTGGGAAGAACAGCCTGGCCATCTTCTACTGTTCAGGATCTGGGAGTAGGATGGGTAAGTGTCGCACGGGCTCTCATTACACAATGGAACCTGTGAGACTCTTCTGGGCTTGAGGCCAGGATTTTCACATGGAGCAGAAGGAGCAGGGTATATCACTCTACCCCCTAAGGCTGCTCTGAACATAATCCCAACTGGTAGCTAAAATTTTGTCCTAAGATACAACCCCTTGGTAAGGCCTCCTGGATATGCAGGGTTTGAGTCAGATGGTTTATCAAGGTTTATCCCAGTCCCTTCTCACAGGAAGGCTGTTAAATAGAAATTGTAGGGATGGAAGGCGGTAATGCAGGCACATCTTTCGTCATCCTTCCTTACTCCCTTATCTTTTCCCCTCTTCCAGAACTTTGTTTTGGTGGATGTACCACTTGTCACCAGTGCAACTGGAAGAACTGGGCCATGTGGCATTCAACAGGCACTCTCTCAGACATGCAGGCATAACCTGTATGTGGTGATTGTGCCAAAGTACAACCCTCCTTGTCTCTGGGGATTTTGCTACATAAATTAAAACACATCAGTGTTTCTGTTACCTAAACTTTCCTCACTAGGGTTACACATCTCCTGCAAACCTTCATTCTGAAATTAGCTGTGAATTTATTCTTCTGCATGTGCTTTTAATAATTGAAAACCAGCTATGATCTCCTCAGCTGAGTGGCATTTTGCAGCACATTTGTCCATATTGAGAACTATGTCTGCTTAATATTTGCAAACCAAGATAAACAGAAACAAAAGAAGGCAAAACAATTCGCAGCTTTCCAGTGCACACACATCCAGCAACATCTTTCTCTACCAGCAAATACATCACAAACACACTAGGCCAAGAGTGGCAGATGTGAGAAGTGCCAGTTCTTTGAAACAGTTTATTTTACAACCAATTAGTCCAATCATCCACAACCTAAAAATTCTCAAAGTTGGCGGTCCCACCAGGGAAGCAGAGACCTCTGCTAAAATGGCCTCCAATAATGTGGAGGTAAACATAATTGCTAAGTCTGTTTCTTTTACACAGAAAAAGATGATTTATGCACAAAACTCTGCTACTTTCTCTTTTTTCCTCCTTAAGTATTCTCACATAGATTTTTATACCACACAACCATCTGATTGCTGTATTTGTGTATGCAGTGAAAGGTTTGGGGAGGGAACTACCATCTATATGGTCTGCTTGGCCCCTGCAGTTTTTTATTTTCTTTCTCTGTTGCTCAGGCACGTAGGAACAGAGCTGCTTGTCTCAAAGGCACTTCTAGGAAGTGGTCACTGGAGCTCCACTTTCTGCAGAGTATTTTGATAAGACCCCAGAATTCACAGTTCCTACTCATCCTGCAAAGATGGCCAACCCTCATAACTCCTGCCTTTCTTTATGGTTTTTTTAATAATTTTTTATGTTGTGGTACCATATAAGAAAGATGATGGCAAAGCAGCAGCCTCCCAAAAATTGTTCCTCTCTGTTGAAAGTGAACTGTCTACAAAGGACAGCAGAGGAAGTCACCAGACAAGGAGACCAACATGGCCAGAAAAATGGAAAGCTGTCTTGGCTCCTTTGTGGATGCTGAACTGTGTTTAAGGATCTGTCCATGACAGTTTTCCAGAGAGCTTGAAGACAAAGAGAGAAAATTTTCTTGACATTTGGTTCATTTGAAAAATTCCTCCTCAAATGTGCAGAAAGACTTTCTCAAAAATTCAATTAGTGGCCAAGGGGCCACTACAAAAAGCAGTTAGTGGCAGCAGAAGCAGAGCACATAGGAACTGACCAGAGAGTCCACAAAGCAAACACAAGTAGCTTGTGTCTGGAGCGGGTGAGAAGGGGAAATCAGTCATGAGGCAGAAAGACAATGGTGTAGTCAAAGCAATGCTTGAGGAAAATCGTCTTTTTGACACAATTTTGAATAAGTTTATTTGCCTTTCTGTTCTCACTGTCTTTCCATTTGGTGGCTTTCTACAGATGAGTTTTCAGAGTGCACTCTGAGCACTCTCAAATTACAGTAATTATGAATTACTCCTTTCAGACAGAACTGAGGTTTTACATGAGATTTTTAACTCGTGCCTTTGCCAAGTTCTCAAACGTCCACATTTCAGGCGTGGCTATGAAGGCTGGGTCAGGGAAGTTGTCCCAATTTTGATTGCTTACACCAAGAAATGCTCACCAGCAGGACTGGGCTATATATAATGAAGGTCAGAACTATGAAGAAGCATTAAAAAATGCAAGTATTCCCCAAGTGCTCAAGGTGAGATTTACAAGGATTTTACCAGAAATTCTGACTTGCTCCCAAGACCAGAATCATTCCTGGGAGTACACGTCCAGGGTACATTAGTCACTATTGGACTAAACAGCAAAACACGCTGTGTATTTAATGAGTTATCCTCAATTTAAGGCCTATAAAGAGCCTACTTTTCCAATAGACCTTTTTAAATTTAGCCCCATTTGTTGAAGATTGCCCATTTAATGCAACACATCATTATGTTTTTATTGCTAGCTTTTTATGAACTGTACCAGATTAGCTGCAGAGAATTTACACGAGATGCTCTAATTAGACCTTTATAGGTAGCCATAATTTTCTTTTCATGTGCCCATAAAGACTGATAAATTAATCTGCAGGAACATGAACTCTGTCATCTTTTCTCCCTCTTCACCACTCACTCCTTGTTATGATAAAGCCCTAATGAACCCACTTGCACAATTCCTTTCTGTTTTGTTTTCCTTTAAAGGCTAATTTCAACTAGACAATTCAACCAGCTGCAATATTTTTCCATATATGATGCCAGAGAATAAGCGGCAAGCATGATCCTTTCTTATATGGTTTAATCATTTCCATTCTGAGTGGAAAACGATCCGTCAACAATGGCAAACAAAGAGGTGTGATCCATAAAGCTTAACTTTGGGTCATTTATTTAACAAAGGGGGAAATAAGGCAAAATAATAAACAATAAACTCTAGGGCTGCTAATTGTCAGTTAATTAGAAAAAATTGTCAGAGCGGGACAAAAACCAGTAGCAAGAGAAAGAGTTTTCTCATTTACAGTTTTGAATATGCCCCTCACACAAAAGACAGCAGTCTAAAAGGATCCAGTCTCTGATTCAAAAAAACCATTCTTACCAGCAAAATCTTTAACACTGACTTAAATATATACTTAAAACTTTGTTAACCAGAAGGGATGTTCTGCTTTAAATGGGGTGCCAATCTACTCTACCTACCTGATCTTATTGCAGGATCACTATTCAATATTTTTTGTCTTTCTCAAGACAAATCAGTGAAGACAAACAACATGGTCTTTTCATTAGTGCTGGCACTCACTTGCAAACTGAGGACCATAACTTTTGCTGCACTAAGTCCTTTACAATAGCTTGTCTTCTTAAATATTGGCTCAGATTTAGCAATCGAAAAAACCACTTTGCATTGCTACCTCCAAAAAGGCTAACTGCATTCCTAAACACGTGTACAATTTCCTTCTCGGGTGCTGAAACGAAAGAAGTTATACTACCAATATCAGCCATCAGCAATAATGTGGAAGCAGCATGCTTGCTAAAGAACTATTCAAGATATATCAGGTAAAAATGTGACTTTGGGTTATTAAATGAATGAAAACTGTATTAGTGGTTCCCACTGAGCAATTGTGGTGTTCAAGAGGTCTTGGGCATGTTTCAAAATGGACACTATACCAAAGTGCCTGCTGTACTCCATTATACCAAATACTAAGGAAGAAAAACATAATTTTAAAAAGCCCAAGGATGGGGAGGATTTACCACAGGTAGTACCCACAGTGAGCAGTAAAGGAGCTGAGTCACTGCTAGTCCTCTGTGGGATTACGTTGTGTGGAGGAAGTCAGGATGAGGCCCTCATGTACCCTGGAACTAGAAAGACCTACCACAAAGCTCTCCTTAACATAGTAGCCTCCTCTCTTACTAGGGTGGTGTTCTTTTTTTTTTGCTTGGTTTTTCTAAGGAAAAGAAGTACATGTGGTCCTATGTGTACTCATATGTGAATCACAGAAATCACAGAATCATAGAATTGTTTAGGTTGGAAAAAACCTCTAAGATCATCAAACCTACCATTAACCTACACTGCCAAGTTTACCACTTAAACCATGTCATTGAGTGCCACATCTACATGTCTTTTAAACGCCTCCAGGGACGATGACTCCACCACTTCCCTGGGCAGTCTGTTCCAATGCCTGATGATCCTTTCATGGAAGAAGTTTTTCCTATTGTATGGTCTAAGCCTCCCCTGGTGCAATTTGAGGCAGTTTCTTCTTGTCCTTCATCCTTGTTCTTTGGGTGAAGAGATCGAAACCCACCTGGCTACACCCTCCTTTCAGGCAGTTGTAGAGAGTGATAAGGTCCCCTCAAGCCTCTTTTTCTGTGGATAAACAACTCCAGCTCTCTAAGATGCTCCTCATCAGACTTGTGCTCCAGACCCTTCCCCAGCTCTGTTGCCCTTCTCTGGACACACTCCAGTCCCTCATTATCTTTCTTGTAGTGAGGGGCCCAAACTGAACACAGGATTCGAGAGCGCCAAGTACAGGGGGACGGTCACTGCCCTGGTCCTGCTGGCCACACTATTGCTGATACAAGCCAGGATGCCATTGGCTGCCTTGGCCACCTGGGCACACGCTGGATCATGTTCAGCTGCTATAGACCAGCACCCCCAGGGCCTTTTCCACCAGGCAGTTTTCTAGACCCTGACCCCAGCCTGCAGCACTGCCTGGGGGTGTTTCCCAGGAGTGCAGGACCTAGCACTTGGAATCACTGAACCTCATACAATTGGCCTTGGCTCTCTGATCCAGCCTGTCCATCCCTCTGCAGAGCCTTTCTACCCTCTAGCAGATCGACACTCCTGCCCAAATTGGTATTGTCTGCAAACTGATCGAGGCTGCACTCGATCCCCTCTCCCAGATTATGGATAGAGATACTAAACAAAACTGGTCCCAACACTAAGCCTTGGGGAACACCATTTGTGACCAGCCATCAGCTGGAGTTCACTCCAGTTCACCACTCCATTCAGCACCACTCTCTGGACCCACCTATTCATCCAGTTTTCCACCCAGCAACCATCCAAGTATGAGCAGCCAGTTTCTCCAAGAGAATATTGTGAGAAATGGTGTCAAAGGCTTTACTAAGTCCAGGTAGATAACATCCACAGCCTTTCCCTCATCAACTAAGTGAGTCTCCTTGTCATGAAAGGAGATCAGGTTAGTCAAGAATACTTGCATTTGCCTGGCTTTAACCACTAATTCTTATATTTGCTGGCCAATTTTAATCAAACATTGAGATATAAAAGAACATGTAAAAGAATATGAAAACATTTTAGGTAACTGCATGACTGTTGACAATAGACAGAGAAAACAGGAGTGTATTCATGATCTCACTGAAGCAAAGGCGTGAGATGATTTACTCCTCAGTAGACATCAGTGAATCCACTCAAGGTAGCCAGGACTCACAGTCCACAGAAAAACTAGATATGTTCCAAGGGGATGCTTCCTCTGCATCTATTGTTTCAGTGTTAATCTGGCCCTAAAAGGTGACACATGTGAGCCTACTACATCAGCTGAGGGCAGGGGCTTCTTGCCTCAGTCCCTCTCACACCTCTCTCCTGATCCTCCTGTAGAGGAGGAGGAGGAGGAGGTACCTCACACCATGCTGGGACCCTCATCCATCTCTTACTATCTTCAGGCACTCATTTCCTGCAGATCTCAGCAGATCTGCTTTTGCTGCGTGCTAAGCAACTAGCACCTCAACTGTTAGCAACACGGCAAAATTTAAACATCCCAAATCTCACAATCTTGGATTATGCAATCTTGCTCCTAATTTGTGGCTCTTATTAACTTCTGATAATTTTGATCCAAAACAACGAAGCTAAAAAGGAGTAACATGAAGAAGGGAGTGAGACTGGAAAACATAGTTCAAACTCCCCCTAGATATAATCGTTCCAACAGTGCAATGAATTTTATACCAAGCACCAGTCTTGGCAGTTTCATTTTATTATGGGACCCTATACACAACCCCATCAAATCAGGGTTATATTTTGGCTCATGGACTCAGGCAGTGTCTTTCAATTACACTGGGGAAAGAACATTAGGCCTTTGAAACGGCTAAAGCTTGTGTGTGATTTTTCACCTTATTACTGGCAAGCAGGCAGGATGTGTTTTTGCAAATGCACGGTTCATCAAAAAGATCTGAAAGGCTTGTGGAGCCCTCAGCAAGAAAAAATGCTCCTTAATCCCATTTTACACATAATTCTGAAGGGGGTTTGCTCAAGTAAAAATATGCTAACAATAAATAAAAGCCAGAAGGTATTTTAGTAGTTCTTGCATGCATGGTAGCAATGCCAGACCTACCATGTGTTCTGGACAAACACTGGCATCGCAGTGAATGGCATCATCTACCAGGTGCTGACACTGTGTGTAACAGGGCTCCCAGAGGGAGCAGGTTCATTAGCCATGTCTTCTATTGCTATCATCTGCCTTTGTTTAAACCCAGAAACTGAAAAATGATTCCTGAACAAAGAATAGTTACTACTGCCCTCAAAGGCACCAGCCTTTGCTTTCTAACACCCGACCCCCCACAACATGCTCAGCCCTGCCCAGGTCCCACACAAACTGTGTGCTCACGGAGCCTCCTCTGGGCTGGCCACTGACTTTTAGAGGCAGGGGTCCAAGGGGAAAGGCTTGGCTCACAGCCTCGGTTAGAACTAAGCTACGGACATGTGAGCCAGTGCATCCTATCGTGGCAATTCACACTGTAGCTGCTTTCCCAGGCAGCACTGCTGCCTAACCATTACAGTGAATTATGCTGCCCAAAAGGAGCATTTACACAGTCTTTATGAGGTGCTCTAACTCTGAAAGGGGCAGAGGGGGCTTTTTAGGAAGTACCAAAGTCCCACGAGCTCTGTATCCCTAAAGGAACTGAATACAAACAGGATTGGACCTTTCGGTCAAGTCTATCTTGTGGTGAACTCGGATACTCTCTGTGCATACCAAAAAGCATTACAATTCATCTTTAGGGATTTGCATGGGATCTGCTTAATGTTTCTGCTGCTCAGCAAAAACAAAACAAAAGTGTGTTCCATATATTTTTAAAGCAGGATCTGTCCTAAGCATCTTACCAAATAAAAACATTTCTTTGCTCTAATGAGCTGAAGCATTTTATGTCAGAAATCATTCAACAGATTGGGAAACATCAGTGGTATCCCCAATGTAATAGCACCACTCCCCAAGCATTCAGAAATCATGAGTCAGATGTCTCCCTCCAAAAGCAAAATCACACGATTGACTTCAAACCATGCACATAAAGTGTAATCAATTCCAAACATGGTTTTGGATTTCTTAGTATATAATTGGGGTCATGTTTCAATAATTTTTCTGACAAAAAAAGCACTAGAAATTTTCTTTGCTTTTTAAAGCAGAGCTGAGAGATTCTCACATAATCTATTGTTTCTAAGAGCTGGAGTTTTAAGCAAAATAGAAAACACTGTCTCATGACAAAATCATAAAGCTGGCAGTGCTGCTAGTGTGATACTTTTCTCCTACCATTAAAAGCCTGGCAAGGAAGGGAAAAACACTGAGATGTTCAAAAGGCTCTAAACAAACTCTGCTTTTGCATATCAAAAAGTACATTTTCTTCAATTTCTGCTTGGTGCATTAAATTTGATAGGGATCAAATTCTTTTTATCAAGCCATCACTCCTGACTAGCATAGTCATCTACAGCAAGAGCTGCACTGGAGACCTCCGTTTGTGAAATCTTCAGTGTCCTTATAGAGGTGTCACTGGGACATGAGGGCATTCAAGTCCCGAGACCAAGGCACTGGGATAAATCCCAAGTGCAAGACATGCCACGTGGCCAAAGAAAAAGGCAGATATGTATCCTTGCACCAGGCAAATCAGTCCCTACAGAGGCCTCCTCTCCCGATGGCCAACAGCAGCTCAGACCAGTAGCTCCAGGCTGTGCTTCCAACAGAGTCTCGGATTTTGGCACCACTCTTTGTAGAGCCAAGAGCTCTGTGCCGTGCCCCACGACCGCCTCCTGACCCTTCGGCTGGCACAGAGCTTGTCTGGCCACGCATGGTGGCTTGCTGAGCCACAGGGCAAGCACAGGCAGGGGACAGCTCAGAAGCTTTGATAGTAAGCCTTACACGTGAGCCCTCAAGGGCTGCCTCCAGGGCCTGTTTGACTTATATTATAGAAGTACTCTGAAAGCTCTCACCTCTATCTTAAATGGTCATGTTTATCTTTCTCCTCCTGCAGCACACACTAACAGGCAAGGCATATTTCACCAGTCTGTAGAGCTCTAAGAAGGAGTCATTCACTCTAAATGTTTTTGGTTTTATTCATTGGAAAAGAGTACTTTTAAGGTATTATTTTTCTGACCTATTTTGGATGTTCATAGATCAGATACTACCCAAGGTGTTCTTATTTCACTCCACGGACACAATAGGATCCAGGAAGATCGGCACTGATCTATAGATGTCTAAGATTTGTTTTGGAGGAGGGCACTGAGAACTCAATAGACACATGCAAAGTAAGATTTCTTTATTAAAGCCACAGCTCCTGCAAGGTTTTATGATAGGACAGGCATCTGCCTTATTAAGAAACGAGAAGGGATGACCATTTCCCACATTGCCATTCAAACCCAACAGTCCCTCCCTAACCACAGGAAAAACCAAGCCTGTAACCACCAACAAAGCATGTTTTGCATCCAGCTCAGATATAGACTGTTTCTGTGCTCAAAAAACCAACACTATGCCTAAAGTGTCATTTATAGGATTGTATGTTTCTTACTGGACTCTTTGGACAACATGAAAACCACTGTCACCAGCCAGTTTTTAGTCAGATTTGACTAAAACCAGTGAGAATTTGGCCACAGCTGTGTGAATTATGGGCCCATATTTTGTTTCCTAATGAAACGACAAAAACATGCTTGATCATAGCATCTGCTTCTTGCTGTTCTTGGCATTTTGTAAAGGTTTATAGGAGTTCTCTACAGAAATCAACAATGTATGTCATACCTGGGAGGACATTTCTCGCTACACTTCCCAAAAGTGACTCCTGTCCAATCTGGTCACATGTAACAGCACTGAGCTCAGTGAAAGGTTGTGGATATTCACTAGGAATAATGTTTTTGAAGATACACTTGGAAGTTAGTGAACCCATTTCACTCAAGAATATCTTGCCTTCCTTTGCACCTCAGTCCCCTTCAGGTCTAGGAACAAATATAATGGTTAACTCTGATGTGAAGAGTAAGTAATTATTCTCATGGGCCCAAAACTGGAATCTGTATCACCAGGAAGATCAAAATACGGATACTCCTGTTTTCCTGAGAGAGGGAGCTAACACAATACTCACGGAGAACGTTAAGCCAGGAACATTAAGCCTTTGAATGAAAGGCAGTTGTTCTGAATCCCCTAACACTGGGCTCTACCGCAGTGCCAACAGCCCTGCTCAGTGGGAAGGAAGTGAAAGACCAAAGAAAAGCAAGCATAGTAGTGCTTTTTGATCCTGGAGTGATTATAGTAATTGTAGTCTTTTATATCTAGCCGCTCTTCACAGTAAAATAATGAAAACTATATCAAGATGTAATAATTTGCTAAACATCCAGAGGGAAAAGGAAACCCAAATAATAGGCACCATAGATTTAAAATTAGTGTTTCCTTTTATTTTAAAACACACACTATTACCAATGGATAAAATCTTAAAAGAGAAATAATTCAGTATGCCAGAATAGCGCCCCTGTGATGTGGTTTGAAAACTGGCTGAAGGTTCATAACCAAAGGCTAATTGTCATGTAAATGTAATGAGTTCTGCCCTGTGAGGCAATGCATGAATCAGTGTATTAAAGTGGAATTTTTTTTTAGTACTTACAAATAATCTGAAAGAAGAAATAAACAGTTCAGGAATGAAATCACCAACTGCTAACAGAACTGGAGAAACATCAAGAAACAATGAAAACAGCAGAATATCGCAAATGGAAAGAAACCTGCAGTTTAAAAGTGTAAGAAGCTGATGTTTAATTCAGGCAAAAAATGGCAACTTGTTGCCTGTGGAAAATACTTACTTGGCTCACACACATGCAGCAAGGTGGAGTCCAAGTGCAGATGAGAGTACAGAGGAAGAGCAGATGAGTGCCATAAACACGCGCAACCTGAGCCTCAGCGGTACCCAAGCTCTCATTTCACGCTTCTTTGTACAGGAAGGAGGTACTGCTGCCCTCCTGAGAAATCAGTCCTACAGCACAGCATCACTGAGCAGAGGGCAGGAGCCCGCAGGTGTGTGAGCCCAACACACGGAAAACAGGCTTCCACATCCTGGCATTGCTGTGCTGGGAGGAGACAGCCATAAGGGGACTGAGCATGGACACACAGTATGGTCTCAAGTGGTCGAGTCTCCCCCATGTCAGGTGTCTGGGAGGGCATTCTCAGCTGACAGCGAGCCAACAGGGCTGCCCTGCCCAGAGCTGGTGTCAGTAGGTTTGCTAGGGTTCAGCATGTTTGGCTCCAGCCCTTAGGGCTTTGGGTGGCCCATAAGGTGATGCTGTGTTGGACAGAAGACAGAGTGAGGGATATGGGGGCAGTTCATTCCCTGGCATGAACAGGATGGACAGAGGCGGTTGTGTCCAGGAGGCAAGATAGTATGGTTTATGAGGAAAACTCATGCACTGTATGGAGAATCTGGCAAGAAATAAGAGAAGCAAACATGGATGATAACAACCTGAAAATGCATAAAGGATGTAAAAATCTGAAAGGTAAGAGTTTATGGCCCATTTTCCATAAAGGATTCAGCCTTCTTTTGCTATTTACATCTGTCTGTGACTAGTACTTGCAAAGAAATGAGAGCTGAGGCCTTCTGAAAATCAGTTACATAAAGAAAATGAGAAATTGAAACATCCATGCTGAATCTCAAAAAAAGACACCCTGGTGCTGTGAAGCTGTGGAATGGTATCGCAAGGCATGTTTCTTCACTTGGGCCTTTCCAAACTGGACTGAAGAAAGCATTAGCACTAGTCCTGCAAAGAGTCCGTGCTTCTGTGGATAGAGGCAAACTGCCTGCACCAGCAGGTGTTTTCCTCGTCAGCGTCAAACTTAATTGCACAGGTTCACTTTTGAGCATGTTACAGGAAAAGAACATTTTGAACCCAAACCCATAGTTTCCCAGCCTCCCAGAGCTCTCACCCATTTGCAAACAATTGCGAAGGTGGAAGAATTCAGGGAACAGATGTAGCCTGCCCCCCTAGTCCCATCTGTTCACATCAGAGAACCACCACGCAATCTGGCAGGGAGAGCTCTCTCTGCTCAAGATAAACGCTGGCCTGGGCTGAGAGGGGGGAGGGAAGGGGGCTCAGGGAGGGGCGGTGGTCGCGGGTCAGATCCAAGAGGCACTGCCAGAGCTGCGTGGGAAGCTTGCACAGCATCTGCCAGTACCATGTCTGGCTCAAGTCAGAGCAAAATCCTTCAGCAAAGTCTGTCAAAACACAAAGAACTTGCTTGAAGATTTTTGCATACCCCCTGAGCACACATCTTCCCACGAACACCACTGCGGCGAGGAAATGTCTCTCACTCCAGCCAGCCAGAGGAGGCTTGTGAATTTGGAGATGTAGGCACAAGAGGATGTGCCAAATACACAGTGTTGAAGGGAAGACTGAAGTAAATGGGTGTTCAGAGGTGCAGACATGAAAAGCAGGGGAATATGGCCTGCAAAGCATTTGTATATTTTCTTTCCTGCACTGCAAATCATTAACAGCAGTGCTGGACACCCTTGACTGGGATATCACCCTTGACTGGGATATCACTGGGGGCCTCAGTGATATAGGCTTAGAGCCTTTGTCCAAGGCATGGCCTGCTCACTCTTCCCTTCTTCATCACCAGCTCGTCCTGCAGCCTTTCTGCTTCTCTGGAGCTGCTCCAGACCGCTTGGGAGCACACAAGGCTGTGGCGAGGCGATGGAGCTGTGGTGTGACAGCTGCCGGCACTGGGCAGAGAGCAGAGTTCAGCTGCCAGTTCACACTCCTCCCAAGCCTCCTCCTGCTGTGTCTGCGGAAACAGGCTGACATGACTTTTCTTCTTTGTAAGGGCGTTGCAAAGATCTCGATCCATGAAACATTCAGCTAGTGCACCTCCAGGCAAGCATCTAGGCTGTAACAGAGCCTCAGCACTGCCCTAACTAAGCCACCCTCCAGTTCTCCCTATGGCAAAAGTAGTGTAAAAACAGCGCACAGCCAAGGTACAGCAATAAAACGATGAGAAAAGTACACAGCCTGCTTCTAAGTAAATAGGGAGATATAACATCAATGAAAAACAGCAAAGCTGTTCCTCCCCCACTGTTGGCGTAATTCAGCACTTCAGATGTGAGATTGCAAAATATTAATGGGAAAAGGCAAAGCCATAATGCTTTTCTACTGATAGCTGAGGTGCAAACTATTTTTAATCCTTTTCTCATTTTTTAAAATAGATGTTCTTGTGGTGGTGTTTGGGGGTGCTTAATATTCTCTGGGAAAGATAAACATCAGTGATTATTTTAGGCCTGTATGACCTTGCTGAGGAGTAACATGACTCCTTGCAGGCTAAGAGCAGACTTGGCAGAGCCCGGTTGTAAGGAAGTCTTCTATTGTGCAGACTTGCTTTGCCTGTGAAGCAATATGTTTTTTTGTCTTGCAGAGTGGAGCTCAGAGAAAAGGCTCAGCCTGCACCAAGTTCTAGCAGAAAATGATTGACTCATTTTCAGAAAATCAAACAGGGTCACAGGAGAAAGTAATAACTGGCCTTTGGAGCTGAACACTTTAAAATCCTGATCTTGATTCACCCTCACAATGGCAAAGGAGGAAGATAGCAAATGACAATGGAAAGCAAGGCAAATTCTGACCAGTTTCAATCACTTTGATTTATGACAGATTTCACTAAATGTTAAAAAAAAAAAAAAAAAAAAAATGCCCACCCTAACATGTCCAGCCATGTTTTCATTTAAACTAACAAAGCAGCGTTTCAAATTTCTGACCACGTCTTGGTTGGCCAACAGGAGAGCCTCTTTCCTGAACAAAATGATTTGTTGTAGCAGAGTGGAGTAAGTCACAACAGCTGTAAATCTGCGTTTGCTTCCCTGCACAGCCCTGCTGCACCTGCAGATGAACTTTCAGTTCTGAATTTGAAACAAACAGCCCTCGCAATAAATGAATTTATTAGCTGTCACATGTCCAGACTTCTGCAGGGCACTTGAGTCACGGATGGAGTTATGAACAAGGGACACGTTATAACCAAAGCAGCAGACTGCAATTATTTTTAATGCTGCTTCCACCTAGTCTATCACTCCTTTTAAGTCCTCTACAATTTTGCCAAGGAAGCCCAGGGCGCTGTAGTAGTCTGATCTTTTTTCCTTCCCCTCTCCCCTCCCACTCACATGTATCTGTGTGTGCCATGCACACTCGCACTGTGTGGCATGTGGCTGCAGTCCTACACAGCATCTCTTGCCCCTTCCCCCTCAGCCAGCTGCTGCACCCAGCCCTTAACAAAAAGTAACCCATTTGGGGTAAACGAGCATGGCCCTGAGCTATCCTAACTGAGCTGAGCTTTCAGCACAGCTCAAAATCCTTTCTGGTTTAAATTTAAGATTATGCTTTTGGGTTGATGGCCTATTTTAAAATGACATGAAGAAATGCAGGACTGCTCTTGCTGTCCCTGAATTCAGCAGTCTCTGCAATACCCTGAGTGAAGAATTTGGCAGGATCCAAAGAGCTTCGGTTTACATAGGGGTCAAGCTCTAAGAAGAAACACTTCCAAATAGCACAAGGAAGTTCCCAGGCATCCACAAACTTCATAACATCCACTTCACAAGCTTATCTTTACTATCTCCTCCTCATTAGAGTGATTTAGGTGTTATCAAGTAGGCCAAAAATCTGCCTTGGTCAGCTTGATGAGATGTGTAGAAGGAAGGTGCCCTCTTGCAGCTGTGTTGATGTGTAGCATGAGCTATTCTACATCCACAGAGCTTGTACCCGGCTGAGACAGAGGTAAAGAAACACCATAGGAATTCACAGCCCTTGCATAAATTTGTAGTAGCCATGTGAAGCAGCAAGGCTCTGTTAGTGGGAGGCTGGGGAACATGGGTGTCTCCTCATCCCTCTTTTCCACATGCTGTCCACACTCTGTCCACACTATTGCCAGTGCCCTTGATTAGTCCCTCTAATTAATCGCTGCCTAACCATGGTGTTTCCTTCTCATTTGGCTTGCCTGAAATGCTGCTAGCTGGTAAAAGTTATGACTTTAGTGAGAAGACACCACTAAGCCAAGTGGAGGGTACTTCACTGTGTGCAGGGAGGCTTTGTGCACCACTGCCTAATATAAAAAGGCATCAGGAGGAGGATGCAGTTAGATTTGAGGTGAGTTTACAGCTTCACTCCAGCTTACTCTCTGCCCACTTCTCCCTGAAGCTCAGACAAGGCCAATGCAAACAGTAGGAATCCCCTGGGGCCAGAGGAAGGAGTGTGCAGAGGTTTCCTTCCCTTTTCTTCCCACCTCACCCCAGTTCTGCCAGTTTAACTTCCCTGATACTTGTAGAAGAACATAAGCACCATAGACACCCATATCTGGGGGCCTGAAAATGTTATAAACTAACATAGCAAAACCTGCTGTAGGACATATCCTTAGCTGGGTCTCACTCAATACCATTAAGACCATTTTTGCCTCAGGGGAGGAAAATAAAACAGGAACTCTGGAAGCTGACTTCCCAGATTTCTCTGACACCACAGCATGCATGACCCCAGAAAATTGTTGCTGCAGTTTACACCAGCCAGCTCCTCTCTCTCTAGTGGAGAAAAAGCTGAGAAACATTAGGATCCTTAGAGAAGGAAACTTCAGTAGTTCCTCAGATGGAGCAGCATACAAAATAACATGCATTTTCCAGATATGGTTCAGGTTAAGGATGACTCCCTGAATGATAAACAACTTTGTGGATACTTTCGCTGTGCACTCAGCAGTAGCTTTTCCTTTGGAAAAACAGTGGCAGAACTGGGTCCAAGTGTCATTGAGAAGCTCAGCCTGCGTGCTCATCAACCATTAAAAACAATCCCTTCATTTCATAAGACCTTGCTGCTTTTGTATTCATCCGCATCTGTTGTCCTCTTGGTTTTGTTGCCGAAAAGACTTGGAACAAATTATCTCCTGGAGTAAACTCATGTGTTGTCAGCTGATGTCAGTAGTGCTGCACCAGTTTGCACCAATGGCAAATCTGGCCCCAGCCACACGAGAATCAGGAAACTGAGGTTACAGAAAGGGTTTTTTGTACTACAGGAATGAATGACAGCGCAGTTTCAGTTTCCTGTGTGACTGCTTTTCTCGCATCCCTCACTTTTGGTCTTTCTCACACACTGCATCCCAAGCACAGCATGCTGTGAGGAAAGATTAAAGATATTGCAGATCTCATTAATCTGGAGTGTCCCTGAACGTGTACTACTACAACTCTGTAGGGAGGACAGAAATTTCCGTACAGAATCAGTAATGTCACAGAAATAAGTAAGAAATGGCAGGATAAAAGCAATGCTTTTGAGCAGACATTTAGCTTTAAAGCAGCAACCCTTCATCTCCCTGGGTAAGTCCTCTGCTGGTGTAAGCTGCCACAGCTTCATCAAGCCATATTATTTACACTAGTTGATTTGTCCTGCTTTATTTGGAACACAAAGTTAGTCTACTTAAGTGTTGTAACTTCTTGAGATATCACAGCCACCAAGTAACTGGAGAATCATCTCCCAAGACAAATCCTGTTAAATGCAATGAGATACAGAAAAGAGGCAATGGCTTCACTGACAAACTGTGGGTGGATCCTGTGGTAATACCTAACCTTTAGAGCTTACCTAGATCACAGTGAAACCAAAAGAACTTTCTGTCACCTCCCATGTTGGCAAGATCTGTCCCCAGCTTCTCAGCTGGAGCTCCCAGCTCAATCACAGGCAAGCCAGCCTAACATCAGAGAGTGTGATGGTACCCAGGCAGTTTTTTACCTTTGGAAGCAAACAGGTGGTGATGCTGTTGGCTGCAGTTTATGGGAGTCTCACATGGTGAGAGGTTTCACAGGATTCACCTCCTGAGTATGATCACAGGATGACTGCAAGCTCCAGAAGTTTGTCACTGACTCATGCAGAGTCAAGATTTCCCTGTGTGACCCTTGGCCAACTCCTATAGGAAGTAATTTTGCTTTCTTCTGTTCTTCTAGAAATCAGAGCTTTGCTAGATGAAAAATTGGGATGAACATTTAGAACACATTTCCCTGAGAAGTTTATTTTAAAATAGGACTCCTAGATGCATCTATTGTAACATTGAACAGTCAGGCAGGAAATTCTAATTCAAAAAAGAAAATCGGAACATTACCCCTGCAACAGTTCTTTCTTATAGAAAATGGTTTTTTTAAACATCCAGAAGTCCTGAAAGCAAGAAGAGGCCAAAACAAAATCATGTTACTTCCCACCTTCTCAAATACATTTCAGGAAGAGGCAGTTGCCTCTATCTCAGTTAAATACAACATGAGAACATGACATGGCAGCCAGGGTTGTAGGGAAGAGCAGTTTCAACAAACTGTGCTATGCAGCAGTGTTTTAATGTTTTGGAATAACCCTGACATCCCACACCTAGTTTCTGTACACTCAGAGGGAGCATGGTGAGAAGGCAGTGGCTAACCAGGGATTCAGGCAGGGTCTAGTTTCCTGGATGAGCCCTGTGGCCCTAGTTATTAATTCTCTAACATGGGAGTAATGGAACTGGCTGCTTTTGTAAATTGTTTTGAGATCTGCCCATAGAAAGTGATTTGTAGAAAGCATGAATAGCTTTTAATTCCACCTCCAGGGAATAATGGCACTACTCAGTGTATGGGAAGCTCAGTATGAAGATAGCTTTTTACTGGACCTAGGCCTTGATTAATTTTTTTCCCTGTTTACACTACGTATTTACTTTTTGCACTTCATTCAGAATAGATAATGAAAACAGTATAGTCTGCTTCCACTTTTGTTTCTGGAACAGATCAAAGACTTTAATGGACTCAGACTCAGCAGAACTCCAAATGCTCCTTTCTGTACAGATACAGCCAATTAAATGGCTCTGTTCGCTTCCAGGAGGATTACTTGAGATTTTATTATTCGTGCTGATCTGAATTCAGTCCTCAGAAGAGAGTGGACACATTCTGCCAAAAAAAAGAAAAAAAAGTGGAAAATACCGAAGGATTTTTTCTGCATCCCTGTATTTAATGCAATCAGCCTTAGCAAAGTGCACTGCGCTCCTCCTTGTTAAAGCAGTCCTGTCCTTTTCTTTTTCTCCCTGCCTTGGAATTGCTACAGAGGGATAAAGTTCTGCATGGCTCACTCACTCTCACAGTTGTAATAAGTCAGAGCAGGCTGGCTCCCTGCCCAACAAAACACAAACTCCCTTGAAGTCTCCAGCTTTTCCATGGCAACACCACAGTCATCAACACAGCAAACAATTGCTCCAACCCCTTCTACTTCTCCCCTCTTAGCACAGGGAAGGATAGCATTGCACCCAGCCCATGGACCTGTGCTAATTATCGGGCATGAAAGGAGACAGTGATGGAGATCATGTAACCCTCTGCATGGAGCTTTACGTGAGATCAAAGGAAAGAAAAGGCACTGAAACACTTAACACTTCTCACTGTACTTTGCTTAAATGAAAAGATTGTTGCTCCATGTTCAAGACATGAAACACCAAAAAGAGTAATCACACTGAGACTGAACAGGGGTGCAAACAGCACTACAAAGCAAGAGTCTAACCTTGAGTAGAGCTCCTTAGCCTGAGAGAACCACCGGCCACTCCAAGGTGTCTAATGGCCTGATCCTTGCCATGGTTATTGATGTGCCAGGCCAGTGCCTGGCTTTCAGGGAATAACAGCAGAATGATGGTTCTGCAAATAGGATTGTTCCCCAGCTCTGCTGTGAGTAGTGCTGCTCAAGATCTCCACGGAGCAGGGAGCAATTACAGTGCTGGGGCCCTGATCTCTCACTGCTTTGCACTGGCATCCTTCACACCTGTCCAAATAAAAGCCAGCACCAGGACTGAACACCACCATCCTCATCTGGTAGCATTTTACTCACACTTCACATAGGCATATAAGACCTCACAAGCTGCAAGGCCATAGAAAATTAGGCCCAAAAGACCCCAAAGTATCTTATTTAAACTAAGAGCTAGTGGTTTTCAAGCTGTGGTCTGCAGACCCATGAGGGTCTGAGGACTACTTCTGAAGGGTCTGTGAAAGCTAAGTAAGAAAAGCAAGTCAATTGTCACGAGGCTTAAATTAGTTGCAAATGAACCTTCATATGTATTGGAAAACTTTTAGAGGATCTGTAGTTTATAAAAGATTGACAGGTATGTCCACAGACTTTATACTCCCCTGTAGACATGGTAAGAACCTGCTCTGTGCAAGAAAGCTACCCTGTTTTTGGATAATTTGAGGGTATGTGTGACAGCATGGATAAGCGTATGGGCAGCTCTCTGCCACTAAACCTCAGCAGTGTAAACTTAAGAATGGATGTAGTTTTCCTGGCATAAGCAATATTGTAATTTCTTTGGACTAAGATTTTTCTTGTTTAGCTTTAAGACCCTCATTAAAGTAAAAAAGCTTTGTAGGCTGGAAATACCATAGGCTGACTAGCTCCTTGTGGACAAAGTAATTTTTAAAGTAAATTGGCCCCAAAACAGCCATTTCCAATTCAAATCCTGATGCAAAAGAATGTTCTTCAGGCTTTACAAAATTATTTAACTATTTTTATAACATTTGAAAAATTATTTATTTGGACAAAATTCAAAATAGAAATAATACTCCCAGTATTCAAGCTTAAATGCAGGCTGAGGTAGCCCTGTGCTTTCAGTGTGCCTGGCCTTGGAATAAGCCTGTGTGAAGGTGTGAACCTCTGCTGCAGGACAAGTGACCTGAGGGTGTGAGTCCCCACTGCAAAATCCTGCCACCATTAGTCTTTCTCCACTGACACACACGTGACTGAGGCACTGCGGAGCCACAGTCCCTTGTACAGAGCTCTGCAGTTTGTCTTGTTCCAGTAGAATCTGTGGGAGACTTCATCCTTCCTTTGGGGTGGATGGTAGAAACAAGGATGCTGGTGGACTAACAGCACCTCAGTTACATGTGTTTCAGTCCAAGCTAGTGCAGAACTGCTCTGAACCATACCCCCAGCCAGAATAATTTGTTCAAATTTACATTAGAGAGATTTTGGTGTGCATAGCTTAAGAAAGAGGGTGAGATTTCTACATGATAGACATACACATAGCTCAGGCAGGATTTGGTGCAACTAACACAAATCTTGATACCCTAAGTATCAAGATACTCTCACTGGCAAGAGAAGCACTTCACTTGATACCCACAGTGTGATGAGGTCCTAATGATGGTATGTTCCATGTCATTTTAAGATTGCTTCACCCAGGCTGCTGGGTTACATCTGCACAATACAGGCCAAAATGTAACCCACTGGCCAGTGTGTGTTATGCATCCAGTTCTGTGGCTCATCCACAGAGGAAATGAGTCTCTCAGCTACTACCCTAAAAGAGCTGGTTCATCAGCCCACACTATGATAGCTCGTAAGTTTAATTCTAGAGGTCCCTGACCTCTAGAATGTGGTGGTGGTGGAAACAGTGGTTAGCATGCAAGTCTCTGTGTGTTAACATGAACTAGGACACAAAAACAGAGGTTACCCTATGATTATGTACTGATGACGTGAATAAAGCCAGTCAACCCAAACTGAGTTCTTACATGAAAATGATTTTAATTTGATTTTTCCTTATCTTAAGGACACAGCATTCCACTTTAAGGTTGGGCCCAGTCCTTTTCTCTTCAGTGGCAACATGAAGACTTGTCTTCTGTATGAACAGGCTCACTAGCCTAATGCCTCCTACTGAGACACAGCAACAAATCTTCCTCCTGGGACTCTGTGATGCATTGCTACAGCACTCTCAAAACCTACAGACCCAGAAAAGCAATCTAGAGCTTTGCATTAGTCTACCTCAGCTGTGATAAGATTCCCTTCAATAGGCTGTGGAGCCTTAGGATGAATATGACATTCCCTCTGTCACTCCCTCATGTGCCACTGGTGATGGCTGCAGATGTGTGTCAGGATGTGAGCCCCATGGGAGGAGGTCAGACTGGTTTCCAGCGAGACCAGGAAAGCAAAGATCAAATGGCTTATTAACCAGAGGTAAAATTACAGCCTTGTTGCTATCGGTACTGATTCTCTTCTTTCTCTCACTGGTGTTAATCAGAAGAAAGTAATGAGATTGGATATAAAACTGAAGGGTCCTGCCCTAGCCAAGGGTCTGCATGTTCACTTTCTGCTTTGTACCCAGCCGCTCAAGTGCCTTTCTGCATGCAAAGCCATTCTCTGTCAGTAGATCAGACCTTTTCTATCTGCAACACCAGGTACTCATTCCCCTCATAGACAGATGGGGTGAAAGCTCTCAGCCATCTGCCTAGTGTTCCTTGCAAGCCAAGGAATCACTTAGCCCACACTGGGAAAGAAAATGTGAAGCCCTTCATATCATCATCCTACACTATGTTTCATCCCTGCCCAGTCAGAAGTTGCCATTAGCCACAGCAGCCCAAGGTACCAGTTGCTCTGGTTTGCATGCCTGCACGCCCCACCACATCTGTGTGCTCTCTTCTGCTGGCTGACAGCCTTTAGACACACCAGTGGGCACCATCACCAGTGCAAGCTGCAAGTGTTCCAGTAGGAACCAAACGCTGCAGCTTAATTTTGCTTTATCTTTTTCAGGACTGTTTTCATGAATAAGCAGACCTTCTTCTGTCTGCCGTGAGTGGGAAGGGCACTCACTGTGTCTCCTGCTAAGCAGCCCATCCTGGCTACTGCAGAAAGACTTGGCACCACCACATCCCTAAGCTATCTGAGAGGGAGGAAGCTTTGCATACTGGTTCATGTAGGGTCACTCTTTATTTCTCATGCTGAGTCCTAGAAATACAGTCCTCTGCCTGAAAGAGCCTAAGGGCCTTAGTGGCCCCTCATAAGCACCTCTGGGTGCCTCCCTGCCCTGCTTGGTTTGGGAATTACTTGCGTGAAGCGTGCCTCTTTCTTATCACCTGAGTTCCTCACTGGAACAGGTTGCCCAGAGAGGTTGTGGGAGTCTCTCCCACTGGAGATATTCAAGAACCATCTGGACGCAATCCTGTGCCATAGGACACACAATCCTGTGTCTAGAACAATCCTGCTTGAGCAGGGAGGTTGGATCAGATGACCCAATGTGGTCCCTTTTAACCTTACCCATTTTGGGATTCTGAGTTTCTGCTGGAGCATAACTAGACAGCCCTTTGCCTCAGTAACTGTTATGTAAAGGGAACTGCTGAAAATGTTTCTGTGATGCAAGAGCAGACAGAAAAAATGAAAGGGGGAGGCAGTGAGGAGGAGGGTTGATTAACTGGACCATTCTAACCATGCATTACTGAGCAGTGCCACCAGTAAAACTAACTGAAAATAAACACTGACAGTAGCTGTAGCTCCTTCCCATCAAGGAAACCAAATGAAATCTCATGATGTAAAACTACCTCTTCAGAAAAATGGTCTGAATATATAATAATGTTTCTGAGTAGTGATCAGAGATATCCATCACCTTACATTTGAATTTTGCTGGAGAAACTCTCTTAAGTCACAGGAAACCTTTGAACAATCCATTTCTCTGCTACAGTGTCTCAGTCAGCCACACCAAGTCTCTGCCACCAGGTCCTCACCACCTCAAAGTCAGAGGCATGGGAGAAGGACAAGAAGGTCTGCTGTTTGCAATGCTCATTGCCTAACAAAAGAGCTTGTACAGCTTTTTTAACCTTTGCTCAGCACTATGTGTCATGCCTCTCTGCCTCATGCTTTTACCAAGGCCCCAATCTCCTTCCTGTCATTCCTTGATAGCAGGGTAATAAATGCAGAAAAGATACTAATGTGTTAGATTAGATTAGATTAGATTGGATTAGGTAAGAGATGGTTATAAGAGACCAGCAGAGTTATTACTGCAGAACTTAAATGTCTCTGGCTGTAAGCACCTTTGTTTTGCTTTCAATTCCATTGCTCCTGTAATATTGTACCTTTACAGACCATTTCAGAAGAAGTCAGGTCCTGACAGGCAGCTCATCACCCCCATGAGAAGCCATGGCTCTCGCCTCCCCTACAAAGCACTCACATTAAGTTGGTCCCCACACAACCTTCAAAGTACACACACGCAGAGGTTTGTAAGGTAGGAAAAGGTGATAGCTAAAGAGGGATTAAGTGCTGGCAGAGAAAACCTGTTCTGAGGAGACAAAGCGTATCAAGAGACAGAAAAGCACAAATTTTAGATGTGCAAATGTTTTGTACTAGGCCTCGTAAAACAGGAGATCTGGCCATTGGCTTTTGTTGCACTGCTGGAGTGGAGTTGGTCAAATTGGATCAGTGGGGTTTTTTCCTTGGAAAATGACAAAAAAGAATTTTACTACTCCTTGAAAGAATGGCTACCCTACTCTGCATCAATTTGCTTTCCTAGTCCCAGGGTAATTTTTTAAAGCTGCCTTTGCTTACATGTCACAGGGTCATATAGAGCTAAACACTTGAGCACTGACAGCAAAATTTCACTCTATTCCTTTGCCCTTCAGCTCTTCTTCTGCCTTCAG
Source organism: Coloeus monedula (assembly GCF_965178545.1). Taxonomy (NCBI): domain Eukaryota; kingdom Metazoa; phylum Chordata; class Aves; order Passeriformes; family Corvidae; genus Coloeus; species Coloeus monedula. The sequence goes on from NC_138783.1 coordinate 39,304,102, forward strand.
CTCCTAGCACTGGCCTCTAACACCACACTGAATCGATGGTTACCACGTGTGCTGGGAAGTCCAGGCATCCCACCACCCTGCAAGGACCGTGAGAAATGGTGAGCCTCAGAGATGGAGTTTCAGCCTTAACTCTGGATTTCCCAGCTGGGACCTGCCTGTGTGTGGTATGCCCAGAGTCCTTTACAGGGAAAGCCCTTTTCAATAAATTATTGCTTTTAATTTTTAAAAATACATTTTCAGTAATATATCTATAGAATGAAAAGCCAAAACAGAGGGAAAGCAGAAAGAGTGACAGACCAGAAGGCAATGATAATAACTCAGCCTTCTCTGAAGGCCCAACATTTACATCACTGGCAAGAAAAGGGACCGGACTGTCTCTTACTAGCACAATTCAGGATTTTTCCTAGACCACACATACTAGCAAGGAAGGAAATGGGCCTTTTACATTTGTTCTCTAGTATTTCTAACTGTTCAAGAAACAAGGAGGCCTGTCTTTATACAAGGCATTTAAAATAGTGTTTTCACTGTAAAGCAAACCAAAATGTCAAGTTAGTACTACAAGCATAATTTCAGAAAGTAAATAGGTAACTACTTCTTAGGTAAATACAAAGAATACTTTGTCCTCTGGCACTGGTGGATGACTCATTGACTGATGCACTGATGTCACATGTAGGCATGTTTTTTTCAGTCATGGCTCCAGTCTGTATTTTTGACTCAAGCAAAATCTCCTAGGGATAAATGTTCCAAAAGCCTCCAGAGATTTTAGGCTGAGATTCAAAAATACAATTAGATGTCCAGATCCCCTTGGTTTCAGTTCAGTACAGAGAAGATTTGATGCCTACATATTTCAAGTCAAAAAGATTTGGACTCCTAGCTGTTCCCAGATTGGTTGTGGATGCAGAAGAGGAATCCAAGAGTCCAAGGGTCCAACTCCCTGTCAAACAGAGTCATAGAAATAATGCTAACTCTGTACGAAGATTTCCTTTCTAAGATGTAATTGCTCTTCATTTAATGGCAGTTGCTTTAAATAATCTGCACCTGGGTAGGAAACACACTTCCGTTATCGAACATTCAAGTGGCAAGCAGGCAGCAGCACTACCAAAATGTGTTTAGAGTTCAGAGACACTCAGATTCTAGAGTGAGTGAAAATGTAAAAGGTGACCAGGAGAACCTCCACATTTTCTGCCTTGCCTGCATCACCCAGCCCTATTTAAGAGTCATTAAAAATACAAGATAGTGGATGTACTACTATTCTTAAAACTTTGGTATACTCTTAAGTATTTTCTGAATCAGACCAATAAAGATGCCTCCTCCAGAATGGGGTCCACTTCAAGGAAGCAGCACTCAAACAAAAAGAGGTTTAATCATATGTTTAATGTCACACATATTCTTTTAGTATTTTTCTGAACTGGAGCCTAAGCATTCACAACTGTATGCCCAGTCTGTGAGTGCTCATGGCCTGTAGTGAGGGGCCAAAGAACCTACAAGTGCCTTGATAACTCACAGAAGTTTTTGCTCAAAGTTTCTTATGACAATGACACAGGACCTTTGAGCTAATCCTTTACAAAACTAACAAGAGAAGAGAATAATCTCACGGTCATTAGATTTCCCATTTAAGCAAAAAGCTAGAGACAGCTAGAGAAGCAGTATGAGGGAAGATGAGGAGAACATGTGGAAAACATGTGTTCAGCATGTCTCTCTTAGCCTGGCCCTCTGGCCTTTCCAAACTAGAAAAACAACATTACGAAGCAGCAGCGTCAGAAGCATGAAAGGAGAGATGGGAGGGCAATAACCCAGGTGAGAGGGGGTGAATGTGGAGGAGGAGAAACAGCTTATAGCTTTAGGAAGTGGAGGAGGGGGATGACAGACAAGAACTTTACTGGGGAAGGGGGTGAGTGTGACTTCAGTGACCAAAAGTGGTAATGCAAAGCTGGCGTGAGGAGTCCTTCTTACATGTGTCAAAGAGCCTGTGCTTTGACGGCAGCCTGGGAGACCCAAGCACAGACAGTATGTCCTGGGAGAGGGCTGCAAGAACCACATAACGAAGTGTTGCAGTAAAAAGCCCTTTTGGCACACTGGTCATCCAAAGGCTGCTACCCTTCAGAGGCATGACAGAAGGAACACACATCCAGTACACTAGCAAGGGGGTTACCAACCTCACTAGCCATCCTGGCTCTAGCAGGGTCCCTCTGATGTATTGTGAGCGGTACAAATGTATGTCAAAGGCGTTACATACACAGAAAGTTTATATAGAAAGTTTTAGAAGTACATGCTGTTTACTCAAGAGACTGGATTAACTTCTGCAGAGCTATTCTGGTCCACCTGTAAACACATGGACTAAAGGGCCTTATGAAAAGTAGTTACTGTGTATTTCCAAGTGGCACCTTTTACGGCGCCTTTTAAAACCTGGATATCTTGTGTTATGAATGCTGGGGGTTTGTTTTGGTTTCTAAGTACCAAAAATGACAGGATCCTGCTATACAACTACTGGATACAATTTTTTTTTCCCCAGTTCGAAGCTGGCTTTTTCCCCCCCAAGTCCCCTAGGGCTAAACCAGTTGTGAGTTAAACTTGCAGTATAAACTGCTGCTGGCAATTGCCCTCATCCCAATGCCCTTGCTTAGATGAATAGTGAGGTCTGTATGGGATTGACCAAGGGGACAAGAGGAGAGAGGACTGTGGTGCTCCCAGGCCTGCTTACACAGGAGCTTCACAGACTTCAGACCAGGCACATCTACAGCTTCCTTAGCTGCTGAGAGTGACACTGATGGCATCCTTGGAGCTCCTACATGAAGGGTGGTCATGCCTAGTCTGAGGACGGCCGTCACACTGCACCTGGGGCTGTGTTCTCAGATTCACCATCCACACACAGACAGCAGATTGTGCCTTCAGGTTGCCTCAGGACAGCCCTTGAAGGACAGTCTAGACTTACCCAAAGGGATGGCTCAGAATAACTGAGCCTAGAATCAGCCATTAGCTGTTCTCTAAACTATGACTTTGACAGAAAGCAAGAAGATTTTGTGGTAAAGGGGGAAAAAAAAGCAGGGAGATGGGGGGGGGGGGGGGCGGGGGGTGGGAGGGGGAGCAGGGAAGACTGTATTTGCAGCTGCTGGACATCAAATTTCAATTCAATCAACATGACTGAGTTCCAGCTCCTGAAAAAGAGAGCTTTTGACGACATATTGACATAGCCCGAACTACAGTGGTCCAAGTGGCAGTGCTATAATTATAAGGATTATATTTAATACTGCACTTGGAAATGAAGGTCTGAAACACTGTGACACTCTCTCTCTCCCTAAAAGCTGGCCAAAATATGTCCTAGGAACCATTATGGTAATACACAAAGTTGGTAGGAAAAACGAAATGTCAGAACTCAAACCATTATAAAAGGGGATCATGTGGCTGGCAGCTCAGGTCTGCTGGGAGTTGAGCAGTGAGGAAGAAGAATGAGAGTGAAAGGAAGGGCAATTGGATTTGCAGGAAAAATGGAAAGTAGTTTCTAAAAGTACAGAATTAACTGGTTTAAGGAAATAAGTCAATTGATAATTAATACACTACTTCTGAATTAGGATTCTTTTTGTAGCATGTTGTGGACTTCAGCCAGGCTGAGGCCTGTTTGTTGAACAAAGACCAAACCCTGCAAATATTTCTTGACTTGCTTAATTCGACACATCTTGATTTCAGTGCGATTACCCATGTGTGCACAATTAAGCACACGCATAAGTGTTTCCGGGAACTGGGCCATGGAGGTAAGCGGCTGCATGTTGATCACCAAGTCTATCTAGCTTGGAAGGATGTTGAACCAAAAGCTCTCAGAGAAGCAGAGAGAATGCATTTCTTTGGAAAACAAAATAATTGACTACAAACTAGCATAATGATCAGAAATAAAAAGCCTGATCCTACATTAGGCTGATGTTCCACAGTGCCACGTCCACAGTATTTCCCATAGGCGGCTTCAGGAGGGGCAAATTAGATCATAATCAAGACTGAAAAGCTCAGATGTTGAGCAGTGAGGAAAAGGGGAGAGAAAAAGGAAGGGAAGGGAAGGGGAAGGGGAAGGGGAAGGGGAAGGGGAAGGGAAAGGGAAAGGGAAAGGGAAAGGGAAAGGGAAAGGGAAAGGGAAAGGGAAAGGGAAAGGGAAAGGGAAAGGAACCTGGAGTGTCTGGAAATGGTTTCTAAAGCAACAGAACCCTAAATAAATGGTCTGATTTTCCAAAGTGAAAAACATAAACTGAACAGCCCAATGCAGCATTTTTCCCAGCTGTCACTGAGGTGGTATTTCTAAAATCTGGTGGAATGACTCATCCCAGAACAACAACTGTTGCCAACAAGGTCCTTCCTTCAGGTCTAGATATTTAAATAAGGAGGTACAAAACCAAAATAAACAGAAGAATCAGGGACAGCTTCTTGTCTTGGAGTTCAGCTCTGAAGCTTCCTGTGAAGTCGCCCACTCTCCAAGGTGCCTCTCCAACCTAATGAGTAGGGATCCATGTGATCCTCTGGCCCAAGGAAGGGATTGTCTCTGCTCGAGTAAACCCCCTGTTTGTTAAACCAAATTCTTCCTTCTGCACCTAGTCACCACCTCTCACACCATGATACGTGCAGGATGCATTCTCCTGAGCCATTCTGCCCTCCACAGCAGCAAACATTACCAGTGGAAGCATGACCCTGCCAACAGGTAGCACAGTCCTCAGGTGGTTTGAGACAGACACCCTTAAACTCTGTGGGAACAAACCTGGACCAAAGACTACACTGTGCAGTAACTAAACACAGCCCTGTCAGCACGCATGAACGTCCTTCTTTGGCTAGTACAGAATGCAATGATTTCAAAGATGCTTTCTGGAGCAGTGTTGTTTTGCTGAATAATTTATGTCTCGGAGTCTTCTGAAAATGAGCAGCATACACTTCAGTGCTGCAATAACTATTCAGTGGAGACAGTGCACATTTTATGTTCAGTAAGCTCATTGCTTAAACACTGTTGCCATGACTATAAGAAAGTGATTATACTATTGTTTACAAGAGACTCTCAGTAAGTCATTACCACAGTAGCCAGAGTTTTGCCTCAAGTCAAAATTTTTGGGAAGAAAAAAAAATCTCACAGGTATAATTAACTTTGTGATCAAGATAATCCATTGAAAGACTTCGGAAACTGAATACATCCTACAGTGAGGAATGAAAATAAGTAAGGATCACTAGTGTCTCAGGACTGTTGACTTACTGGTTTTCTGACTGTTTCACGGGTAAATTCCATTGGGAAGAAAATCCCTGCTAGCTAAATGACTGTTGTAACTAATTTTCAAGGAATAATTTACAGGGCAAGCACCAATATAGGAGTTCAACTGTGATGGGTAATGTTATAAAAACAAACTCCTTTGTACATAATGTAAGAGGGGAAAAAAGACTTTAAAAATTTGACTTAGAAGAAATATTTGGGATTATGAAATACAGCTTTTCAGTTTCCTGGATTGAAATCGATACCTAGAACACTTAGTTCTGAATCCTCTAGTTCATATACATATACAAGAGTCCAGTACATGACCTCTTTATCTCAATAATGCGCTGATGATCAATAGTTTCCAAAACTAAGAAGCAATTCTGAAGCTGTTGGAAAGTCATCCTCACATTTCCTATGATCAGTAACAGGCCACGGAACACAAAGCAAAGAGATGATTAATAGAGTGCTGGATGAGGAGTCAGGAAATCTGGGCTCCATTCCCAGCTCTGCCACTGACCTGCTGTTTGGCCTCGGGCAAGACACTTGACCTTTCTGTGCTTCTGTTCCTCCTTCCATTCTTTGTCTATCTTGTCTCTTGAGGCCCTGAGCTACGCAGGGAAGGGCATGGTTCTCACTGGGTGTTTGTATAACATCTCCTCTAGGGAGGTGGCTGCATAGACCTACAATAAAGCCAGGGTACCACCGGGATGATTCTTGCACAATTGCATGTTTTGTTTTGAAACAGAATGGCCATGATGAACCCTCTTGGGGTTCCATCTGCTAGTCCAGGATCTTACCAAGTCTTTCAGCCAGCTTCAGGCTCAGGAAGCAGGTAAATGGGTTTGCAAGATCTACATCCTCACTTGTCAGAAGCACTTTCACACCGATTCCTAATTGCTACTAATTTCTCTCCACCTTAACTCAGCTGGGTTTGCAAGCACATCAGAATTATAACTGAGTGACACAGATAAAAATAGCTACAGGAGCCATTTCTGAACAAAAGGAATTTCTTCAGGGAAATGCCAACAGCTGTAGGTTAAACTACAGGTGCGAGGTGTTTTCAAATTAAAAATAAAATAAATTATAATTTTTCAGTAAGTGTGTTGGAATTTTGTGTAAATTATTCAATTAAGCAATATTTCCTCAGTGTTTTTCTCACCCTGAGCCATAAATGTGAACCATCCTCCATTACTACCAGATGGGAGGCAACACATGCAGGGCAAGGTAGCTTCCACCTGCTTTCACTGGGGAGCAGCTGCAGCCTCACAGAGAGCTGATGACTTGTGTATCCACTCTCAGTTCCAGTCCCACTTTGCTCCCAGTTTGCTGAAGCATCAAGCACATGAAACCTGGACACAGATGACTTAATTGGGAGATTAATTTGAGCACAAACGGATGCAGAATCAAGAGCAAGTAAAGCAAGAAAATATAAAGCAAACACATTTATGATTATGAACAGAAAGTTTAAAAATGCTCTTCTCTCCTAAGAAGAAGGGTCACTGCCACATCCTGCACTTTTATTGTGAATATTGGCAACATGGTGCCATGAAAGCCTAGGTCTGGAAGTCATGTGATTACGTAAAAGACTCATTCGGGTTTGTATCTCCAGTACTCAGATCTTTGGGTCAAAGGCTGAAAAGGTGATTTGAATGCACCTCAAAGGTTTTGTCAAAGCAAACATTCAAAACTCCTGTCTTAGGCTCCATCAGTAATGAATTTGGCTTCTGAGCCATAAAACCCACCATTGCATCTCAATTCACTTTACAGAAATGATAAATAGTATCTTTCATAGGGGAAACTGAGGTTTATGGAAGTGAAATAACAGGAGTAATCTGTTGAATAGATCCTAGAGTCAGAGTAGAAACACTTAGATTTTAGTTTACAGCATGCTCACCTAAAAACTGTTGCTTGAGAGTTGCAGGTACTTTGGTTGAGGTATCGGTGTTGGCACTACAGTACAATTAGGGACTGATTATCTATATCTAAAAATACTTTGGAAGAACCTGACAAGGCATAACAAATTCACAATTTGGGTCTTAAGTGGTTATAAGAAGCTTTCCAATGGGAATCTAGGGCATAAATAGTTTATGCTTTTATTTAAAAGAAAAAAAAAAGCACAGAAAAAGATCTGTATCTTACTACTGTTAAGTTGAAAATTTGATCCAAATTGCACTCAGCACAAACTCCTTCTTTTCTGCAGCCAAGACCACTGCCTCTTTCACTGCTCAAAGCTTTTCCAAAATGGAGTAGCATGATATAGGTAAGACCCTTTTCGGGCTGACAGATGCTGCTTAAGATTTGTGGAAACCACGGACCTGTCAAGAATCCCATCAGTCTCATCCTACTGCTGCTGGGAGTACCACCACTGGGAATTCATACAGGGCAATGCTGACATGCAGACACTGGAGAGAGGTCAAAGAGCAAAGACCTTCCTCTTCTTCTCTTCAGAGCAGCCAAGTGGCCAAAGCTCTTCCAGGCACCATGTAGCTGATTGTGTGCTCTATAAGGTGTAACACAGTGGTTGCTTTAATCACCCGCTTGAATTCCATGACATGATGGTGTCAGGTCATTGTCATGGAGAGCTGAGCCTTCAGCAGAACCCAAGGTCCATGTGCTTGTGAGACTGTGCCACCAGAAAAGCTAAAGCAGAGAAGGGAAATAGTGGCACAGCAGGAGACATTCACAAGACCACAGAGACACTTTCTGGCAGACCCGGCACCTCTGTGCCAGCAGCTTGCCAGCTTCCAGCTCCTCCTACACCACAGAGGAAGTGCAATATAAATGAAGCAGTGGAGATACCACCCTTCCCAAAGTTGTCAAAGGGACCTGGATGGAGCAATTATTTTCCAGTAATGAGACAGGTGAAGTTTCAGTTTCATAAGACAGCAGACTTAATAAGAAAGGTAAACTACAACTGGCGTCTGAAGGCAGTATCTTGGTAGAAGGCACTGTTGACAGCAGTTAGGAAGAGGAAGAGAGGCACTGAGGGCTTTCTTAACCTGCTAACTGACTAATCTAGCTGCTGAGGCTTTTTTGGTCACTGCAACCTAACTGACCCCCACATACTCCTTCTGCAGGGAGTGTTCTTTGCAAGGGGAGAAGTACTGATAGTGATGCGAATCAAAGTTTCGGCAAAACAGCTTCTCTGACTCAGACGTACATTTCTAAGGTTCAGATTTCCCCACAGAACAGCTCACATTTTTGCTGGAGTCACACTTTTCAAAGCAGAACCAACAGAAGCTGAATATCACTTTCCTTTGTTGTGGTGCTATAGACAAGAGACTCAGTTTGAGTTCTGCAGGGGATGCAAGAACTGTCTCAGAGGACATAACAAAACAGCCACAGACGTTAATAAGCCCATGGGTTGGCCTTGGAGAGCACGTCAAGTCCAGGCAGAGACATTGATCCTCTGCTCACTGCCTACAGAAGCTTTGGTGGTGGAAACAGTCTGTTAAACAGTAGCAAAATGGAGGACACTTTCATTAAATTTATTCAAAGCTTAAAAAGTTTTAAAGGGGGCAAGTGATTTGATGGGAGAGCTAGGCCTGAAAAGGCTCCTACATACTAGCATAAATTTAACAAATTCACTTGTTGAAATGTTCATTACATACAGGTTCTATTCAGCTTTCAGGGAGTTTCTTGATTTTGGTCTGGAAAATGTTCTCACGGTTAAGGGGAACAAAGATTTTAAAATGGCACCCATGCCCATCCTAACCAAATGGCTTGCAGCAGACCAGAGAGCCCATAAGAGCAGATCAGTGTTTTCCACCCACATGGGCAGTATGACTTATTTTACCTGACTCAGATACATAAATTTTCATTATCAGAATGCAGCTTGGCTCCTGCAGAAGCCCAAGGAGCAGACAGCAGTCCTTCACCTCACAAACAGAACATTGCCATTGCTTTGGCACCAAACTTTGTATCAGTCAAAAGATTGCACTCTAGCTTTGCAGAATGGTTTGTGCTTTAATCCACCTGTCCTCACCACACCATAACATCACTTCACCCCATAAGCTGGTCACCTTATCCTGCTTGCTTGAGAGTGCTTCCGAATGTTATGTATGTCCACAACCAAAAAATGCAGGTATTTCTGCAGGGTACCCTGGCAGCCAACCAGCAAACAAAACAAAGAGCTTGGGAGAGAGGGTAAGTGTCAACTTGGGCAAAGATACCAGAGCACAATCGTTCGTTTTAAAATACTCAAGGATCTTTAACACTAGCACAGAGGAAGCCAAACCTCAGCAAACACAGTGTGGATCATAAAAAAAAGTCCTAAGGAAATTAATTCAGGATCTCCACATAAAATAACTGCCTAAATTGAGGTTTTACAAGTCAATCTTGGCTCTTGGTACCAGTCAAGCAACCCTGTTTTGCACTGAGGTCCTCTGGGAACTGGGACAAACCCATTGACTCTTCTAGATTTGTACAGCTGTTGATGAGAATTTAGGGGAGCAGGAGGAATTAATACATTCCCCTGTTCCTTGGATACATCACTTTCATGGGATTGTTTTCCCTTTTCTTTTTTCACCTGCTTGCAGGCTACATCTGGGGAGTGGACCACTTTCACAGTCACTTTTCCAAGTACAGAAGATATTAATGCACTTAATTGTCATTCTAAATGAATTCTTATAATGATAAATTCAACACAACCGTGAGATGGGTGAAAGTAGAACAAGTCACCTGTGACTGGTGACAAACAACACACTCAAGAGTCACCGGGGTGATGGCTGCGATGAAAGAACCTGACCAGAATGATGCACTAATGCCCATGAGACAGAGTTCCCAGCTTGCACAGACCAAAATGAGCAGTGCTCAGCCTGTGTCGGAAGGACAATGGAATGAATTGGCTGCCAGAGACCTGAAACTGAAGTGCAAGAACTTTGGTATTACCAGTTCAGTGCTTAAGCCACTGAGGAATGCCCTCCAGAACTAACTGTTTATATATAACACAAATAGTATAAACAGCTAAGTGCTGGAGGGCATATACATACACATAGATGTATGTATAAAGGAAAGACAGAATATTTTATCTGTTCCTCTCTGCACCATGAAGAGTAACAACACCATATAAATAAACAAATGTCAGCTCTTGGGAAATGCAGGAAGGCAGAAAGTACAAAAGCTTCCCTAGCTGTGTCCTGAAGAATAAATTTCTCAGTCACACACACCCACATCCATTGGTCCAGCTAAAAAAATCTGATCCCCAGTCTCCAATTAGAAAATGCTGTTGCCAAAGATACTTTCTCAAAAATCAAAGTAACGCTGTTAAATTAAGGCCAAACCAAACTCCTCTAAAAACTCTCTCTTCTGCCAGTTTTAAACTGTCCACTGGGAAAAGATAATTATCAAATAATAGTATCAACAATGACAGATAATCACTTCAAGCTCTTTGATATGTTCAAGGAAACATTGTTTCAAATGTTACCAAGTGTCAAATATTTACTCTTGAGTCCAACTGTGTAAATGACCCATCCAAAGCCACTAAACACGGCAGGCACGCGTGTAACAAGAGCAGTGGGACCTGCAAAGCAGAGGAAACAACCCAGCTGGGTTTTGCAGACAAAGACCCTCCTGATAGCCAGAACTCCCCAGCGAGAGTTATGACTGCCTTTGCACTTATCTGTGTGGAGCTGTGGAGTTTTTTTAACTGGTGGAGCTACAGCAAGACAGGTGGAGCTTTACATTCCCCTTGGACTCAGATATGCGTCCAGTCTCACATGCTCAGTGTGAGACTTGCACCCATGCTCTTGTCTTGTGCTCCCCTGTGCCAGAGCTGTACCTGCCACAACTGAAACGCAGAGCTGCCCTTTGTTCCAGGGCCCTGTGCACCTCACACCTGCTGTAAGGAATAATTCTGGAATTAGAGGAATAGTGCATATGAGGCTTCCACTGGATCTCCTCTTGGGAATCACCCCACAGAGGATGAATTCTGCTCAGATATTGTTCCCTTCCCTGTGCATTTATAATGCACAGGACAACAGGCTTAGTCTACTTCGTCCTTCCTCTTCAAGTACCCTTGGAATTACTGGCAAAGCAAATTCCTTTTCCAGCTATGGCTGGAGGAAAAGCAATACTCTTCTTTCCTGGTTCATCCCTGCCCTCTGAATTTTCAACAACAGCAACACAAAGATGTACTACCTGGTGTATGACCCTCAGCCACTTGAATTCATCCCACTCAGACACTGTGTGTTTTGCTTTTCCTTGCTAATTTTTGTAACAACGTTCTAAGGAGCTCTTGGTAATGAGAAGGTGTATCTCCATGACACAGAGACATGACTTTGAACCGATGCCTTTCTCTGTTTCTTAATTAGGCAGCCCTACCAGAGTAGCAAATGAGGAATGTCTGTGTCGAGCATAGAGTGGGAGGATGTGCAGTGATAGCATTACAACAATTCTGCTTCATGAGCCAGCATTTCCTCAGTGTCAAAACACGGTTCAGGGCCCCAAACATCATGCTCACTGAAGTCACACACCTTGTCAGCAGGATTGCCGAAGGCTAGCATGCAAAAGTGGTGGGGACTCTGTCAGACTTTTTTGCTTCTCAAGGACAGATGTGTGTGGAGTTTTCTGGGATGTAATGCAACATGCAATGTAGAGCGAGGGCCGTGCACAGTATCTCCAGCAAGCAGCAGGCTAATAAGCATTAGTGGTATTTCAGAAACAAGGACAGCCTCTCAGCACTTAAAAGATGAAAATCTTTCAGTATTTTCTTGGGAGTTGTTTCATTTAGCATTTCCAAACAGCTGTCTCCAGCTATTTCATAATAATAGTAACAACTAGCAAAAAAAAAAAAAAAAAATTGAAAACAAACAAACAAAACAAAACAAAAAACTCCTCATGGGCCTGTTGCCTGATTTCAGAAAGTGAATTTTTCTGGGACGTACACTATTAGGCAAAAGCCTTTTTTTTTTTTTTTTTTTTTTCCCATAAGGCAAGTGCAAAGCATTACATTAATACACACTGGAAAAATAAGATAATGGCTTTCTTGATTGTGACGAGGAATGTGGGGAGATTTAATCTGAACACTGAGTCAGGTGGAAGCGCCTATACTCCCCTCGGACACAATGTTATCGCGTTTAACGCTTACATCATCACCCTCACGATTGATGCTGAGTAACGCAGCCCCAAACGTCGATCCACGCACCGCACGGGTAAGAAGGGAGAAACGACCACAAAGGTCCCGTTTTAGCATTCGTCAGGCACTAAGAAAGATAAGTTTGATGTCTGGAGCAGAGGGAGCGATCTATTTTCAGCTGTTCGAATAGCAGCCGCGGGCCTATCAGGACGCAGTCACTCCTCTCAATGTTTCGCGTGTGTGCCGAGAATTAAGAGTTGGGAGGCAGCACAGCGCAGCATACGCCTTCAAAAGCGTGGTGAACTGACTGCTCGTAATAAAGAAGGAGGAGAAAAGGCTTCACCTCCTTGACATGTTCAGAGCAATTTCCAGTTGAAAAAAGGTCAACGTATCATTTACAGAGAGGCAGTGCCTGGAAAACTCTCGTAACTCTGCTCCGCGAAACGCTCTGGGTGACAATAACAACCTGAGCATCGCTGGCGAGGCCGGCGCTCGGAGCTGCCCCGCAGGCACGGGCGCTCCGCTCCGGGCAGCGACCGCTGACCCGGGCGTAGGCACTGCCCGAGTTCCAGGGGCACGGCAAGAACTGAGCGAGAATACGTGCCTGAAGCCCTGGCGAACGGGATGGAGTGGGACAGGGGGGACAATTCTGAACGCAGGCGATACTCTAGCGCTACTTTTCACCTCTGCTCGGGGTTGCGCTGACAGCGTCGGCTGCCGGTGCCCTCCTCAGGGATGCCGCTGTCACCGCCTTGGCAGGGCGATGGCAGAGGCGCGCGACTCGTTTTTAGGTCCACAGCGTGATGTAAAAAAGCCAAACCAAACCCAAAACAACACCCCAAGCGGTCCCAAAATCCCTTCGAGGAGCACACACGCAACCCTCAGCCCCCCAACTCGGCGCCTGCCCACCGCTCCTCACACACTCGATGCCACCGCGGGGTCCAGCGCCTGGCAGGGACCACTGCGAGGCGCAGCGGGCCGAGCCCACGGACACCCCCGGGCCCGCGGGGCGGCGCGGGCAGGGCGGGCACCCCGAGGAGCGACCGGGGGTCGGCGCGGCGCCTCCCCGCCGGCAGCGGGCGCTGTGACTCACCGCCAGGAGCGCCGAGGCGCGCTGCTCCCCCGCCGGCTGCTCCCCGTTGATGCCGCCGTTGCCGAGGAGGTGCTGGTGGTAGTCCGGGGGCGCCGCGCCGGCGGCGGCGGCGGGGGCGGCGGCGGCGGCCGCCTTGGGGTGCTTGCCGGCCTTGCGGGCGCCCTGCCCCTGCTGCACGAGGTGGAGGAGCTGCAAGGTGCTCTCCCGCTCGCGGTCGGAGCTCTCGGCGCGGCCCCGCTCGTAGCGCCCCTCGCAGCTGAGGTGGTGCTGGCGGCAGACGGCGATGCGGGCCCGCAGCCGCTCCACGATGGCGCTGTGCACCCGGGGCGCCGCCGGGCCCCCCCCCAGCAGCCCGGCCCCCAGCCCCGCGGCCTGGGGGGGAGCCGTGTCGCCCATCGCTGGCTGCCTGTCCTGGCCCTCCGGATGGGTCGGTCCTCACTGCCGCATGGAGGAGGGCGGGGGGTTGGGGGGGGAGGCGGGGGCAGCGGCGGGAGCCCGAGCCCGGGGGCTGGCGGCGGGGCGGAGGGCGGTCAGCCCCGCGCCCCCAGCCCACCCCCGCCCGGCCCCCGGGCGGTGACGGCCCCGCGGGGGGTTGACAGATCGGGGGGCGGGAGGGGGTCGCTAGGGCTGCGCCAGCATCGGCCGGCGGGAGGGGTGGGGGTCGGGGCCGGGCAGCCCCGGCCGAGGGGCGCCCGGTGAGGGGGGACGGGGGGGCTCAGCCGAAGGAAGAGAATGGGAAAAAAAAAAAATCAAATAAAGCGAGCCGCTGCCTTCAAAATGAATCCCTGGGCGAAGGAGCTCTCCCTCGGGAATGAGTGAGACTTGGCAGGTTTATTGGGTTTATTTTATTTCGGGGGAGCGGGGGGTGTTATTCCTTGAAGTGGAAATTTAAGGCATTGCCGTGGTCGGCGGCGCGGAGAAACCCCCGGCGGACCGAAAATCTTGTAGGGTAGCTGGAGTGGGTTTGTTGGGGTTTCTCTCTCTCTCTCTTTTTTTTTTTTTTTTTCCTTTAAGTCTTTAGTAAATGTGCAAATAAAGAGCCGGGGAAGGAGGAGAAAGAGGAGGAGGGTCGGGTTAGTTCAGTCTTTGTGCTTTCTCGTTTCTCTCGCCCGCTCGTTGCTGGCCACTCTTCGGCGTGCGACTGTGTCCTGCTGGCTGCCGCTAAACTGTAGTTCCTCTAAAAATCAGAGAGACAGATCCCCCGGTCCGGAACAATGTCAGTCAGTGGACTTCCAGACCACGCTTCTCCTTCACTTAATTCAGCCACTGGATAAATCCGTATTGCTTTCAGTGCTCATCTCCCCCCTTAGTATTAAGCAGCAAGCTACGGACCCAGGCAAAGAACTCCTCTCGCGTACTTTCCCTTTTACTCCCAGATACTGAACAGTTTCAAGTACAGTTTCAAGAATAGCACGGAGGAGGGGGGAGAAGGGGAAGAGGGAAAAAAAACCCCAAGCAACCCAGCCCCTCTTCAGACAGTAATTACAAACGGAGAGTTGCACTTACAAACTTCCAGCATTTTGCCCCCAGAACAGTCCAGCAGCCACTTTTTCTTTGTGTTTTTGCATATTCCATGCCCGCGCCGGCGGGCGGGTGTTTGCCGGTGGGCTGTCGGCGCTGCCGGTGCCGGAGCTGCCCGCGGCCCCTCCGTGCGGCGCGGCGCGGAGCGGAGCGGGGGCGGGAGGCGGGTGTCACCGACAGAGAGCGCGGCCGGGGACGCGGCGCCCGGGAGGCCGGGGCGAGGCGCGGAGCCTCCCAGCGGCCGCCGAGGGGAGTCAGGCCGCTGCCGCTCCCCGGGAGGTATGTGCATGGGAGGAAGCCAAGGAAATCCCCGCTCCCCTCCTCGCCCTGTACCTGGGTGCCGGGCCGGGCGCGGAGCAGCTGCCGAGGAGCGCAGCCTCCCGCGCTCTCCCTCCTCCCCCGGCGGCGAGACCTTCAGGCGAGTACGAGGGAGTTCTCAAATAAATCACGGCGCTGCGCTCCTCTACCAGCTGGATTTCTCTGGAACAGACGGCATAAAAACAAGCAGTGCGTTCTAGGGCGCTCACATGCACGGGACGAGTGCAGGACACGAGGTCAGGCTCGGGATGTGGGAGCTCCGCGCGCTGACAGGAGCGTCTTGGGTGTCAGGGGCAAGTCACGTAGCGCCTGCACTGTGGTTCCTCCCCGGGAAAGCCGCAGGCTTAGTGCTTCTCTCGCCCGGCTCCTCTATTTAGAGCAGAGCAATTAGAGACTGCGAGATCTGGCCTCTGGAACTGGCCTTGCTGCAACTGGCAGCCGTCAGGTTCTGCGTGTTGTTGTAGGTGAGCTGTAAAGGAGGATGCAGAAATAGCTGGGAGCTCGCCGGCTTTATTAAAGCAATATGCTGTTGTACTACTGTGGCTGCATTAGCCAAATTCCCAAATACCTCTGGGAATAAAAATGGCCCCCAAGTACGCAGAGACACATCCCTGATGGAAAACCTCTAAGGCCTTTGGGGACTCTGTACAGCCCTGAGTATATGGATGCATTATCTCTTTCTGTTCTGCAATGGGGCCAGTCAGAAAAATACACAAATTTCATCACAGCATACTGAGAGCATTAAGCTGAGGATGAGGAGGAGCTGATAATAACCCTCTCAGGTGGTTTTATCCTCTTCCAAGGTCACACAAATAAATACTTCGAATGCCAGTGATGAAGTGACACATTCCTGGAAAATCCCCCAGAATATAAAAGATATGGAGCATCAGACATATGGGAAATATAAAAGCCCCCACTTTCATGACCCCCATCTCCTTCATGCGGCAACAAACATGAGGGTTTGTTGCAACATGTGCCTTTCCAGGTTCTGGCTTGGTGAGCACCAGCCAGAACCTCCAGCACGTTCAGACCCATGTTTGTCTCAGCAAATGCTTTGAAACTTTGCTGAGGGATAAGGGCTCGGGCAGAGGGTTTGGGGTTGTGCTGCTTTCAGAGGAAGGCATTATTGCTAGCAGGAAAAAGAGATTTTTTTTGTTGTTGTTGTTTAACCTTGAACAACTGAGGAAGAGTGGGTTATTATTTGATACGTAACAGTAGCTTGCATCTGTTGAGAACAATAGGTTGGCACAGCTGGAAAATAAAATGAAATTATAATGTTTGTAGAATAGTAGACAATGTTACCTTTGCTTCAGGCCTTAGGCTTTTATTTGTTCTTTACAGCTCAGATGTCATTGCTGTTTAAGGGGGTCAGTCACAGAACACACGTGCAACAGTTACACACAAATCTCATGGAGAATAAGCAAGAGAGTTTTGAATGACGGCTTGGCTGGGGTTTTCAAAGTGGCTGTGGGAATATGAAATCCATGGTGCTGCTCCGGAAGCTACCGAGACAGCTGGAGGAATTCTCTCTCTCTCTCGCCGTCTTACAAGATTTTGTAGAACTGAGAGAGTGATCCTTTCAAACAAAGATTTTTTTTAAATTTTAACTTGAGACGTTTAAGATTCGCTTTTTGCCAAGCAGCATCTCGAGAGTTCGGTTTGTGGTTTGATCTCTCCCTTTCGAGGCGAGAGGCAGCCGGCTGCGGAGCTGCGGTGCGAGTCCCGCTCGCTCAATTCGCAGCAAATGCTGCCCCTGGTGTTGCCGAGTACAAAATACTCCACAGCCATCCCTCGGCTTTCCAAGTTTTGTTCAGAAGATCCTGGCGAATGTCACCAACCCCTGGATACTGCCATCAGTTTTGGACTGGTTGGTTGTCAATTTTCTTAAAAGCAAATGGTTCTTAACACGTTGTAACATCCCTTGATTAGTGGCATTCTAGTAAACACACTCAGGATAAAGCAACTAACATAACAGATCCTGAACAATTAATTACTTTTTTCCTTCTGTTGGCACTGATTTGTGACCTTTTTACCTGACGTTGTAATCTTACATGAACTGTCATGCTTGAGCATTTTTTCTGTGTGAATTCTCTACCGCTGTCGAAGCTCTGGGTTTCCCAAACCAGCAGCCCCCTCCAGATCAGCAAAGCACTTATTTGTGCTGGGTTCACAGCCAGGAATTCTCACCATAGACATCCCATCGTGCTAATAACTTTCCAAAAATGGAACAAAAAGACTGTGCTGAACCTGTGCCGCCTAAAATCTTGAGTGCACGCTTCAATCTCGGCTCATGCCTTGTTCATCTGTGTTTAGAAATCACATATCAAATTGCTTCTAAGTTATATTAACTCCACTGGAATGGCATATGCTTAGTATCAATTCTGCGGAGGACTTTCCAAACTCGGAGCTTTGAATTTTCAGCTATTTCCATTATTTGCTTTTCAGTAAGGGTTCTTTGCCATTTTTATTTCCTGGGGTACTCCCAGCTAGGCAGGCTCACATATGATGCTGCTCACCTGGCAAATTGTTTAACTTTGAAGTAGAGTCTGACTGCACCTGAGTCAGTTTTCTCATCCTTAAATTTTGGCCACAAGGTGCATGTAATTGCTGCTCTGTTTAAACTGTAAAGTAAGCAATCTTGAACAGAGCACTTCTGGATTTTTTTAAACTAAGACTAATTAATACAAGGAAACTGTGTTTACATCTTATTTAATAAACAATAGGGGAAGAAACCCCAAACAACCCCATGTCATCACTTACTGCCTAGACAATTACCAAAATTCACATCAACTATTCAGGGAAGTGGAGCCACTGGTATAATCCGGTTCTTTTAACATAATTTCACACATTTCTCATATTATTCCTTGGCTGGTAGATCATACTTTATTACATTCTTTTGCCTAATCTCTAAATTCAGATTAGAAATTGGTATTTCTTTCTTCTCAAAGCAGAATCAGAGAGGCAACTTTTTAAAGTCTACTTTGTGCGTGCTGGGTATTTCTCTTGGAATGGTATTGTATTTACAAGTGTTTGTGTAGCACACATGCACACTAGCCCACTCTGTTTATCCAGACAGACTTAAAAAAGGATAAAACTAGAAGTCTTTATTTATCCAAATAAATGTACACTAGAGGAGTTAAGCATGGGAATTGCCTGTAATTGCCTGCTGAAGCGCTAAAAATAGCTGCTTTTTGGAAACAGGAGAAGCTTTCACTGTTGAAAAAGTGACAGTAACAGCTATCTACTATTAGCAAACAACTTTCTTTCCAAAAACTGAAGGACACGGGGAGAAAAATCGTTTCTTTTCATACTTCACTGCAAGATGTGGACAGAATATAGAGCAAAAAGTACCTCCTGTCCCACAAGTACATTGTGTTAGTAAGCCTGATCCTGTGCATAAATACTTTGTGTGAACTTCATCAGTATCACCGTCTCCAGTTACAGAACTTAAACTAGAGCAGATTATCAAAACATTACAGGAACTAAAGTAATTCCCAAGTATGATCATTAATCACCCGTGCAAAGTCTAATCGCATACTGAGCTCTCTTCATTGTTCCATTAAGACAGGTACTTTATCTTAATTAGAGCTACTGCTTCAAAAATTAACACTAAAACCAATTTAAAATATCCTACTGGAACAAACATTCTCTCACCTCCTAACTTCACTCAACTTCTTTGATCTGGAAAAAAAAGCATGAAAGACTGGTCAGATTTCTAACTATTCCCATCGTTAGATATTTGTACTTTTTTTTCTTCTAGAAGTACTTTTACTGATTATTTCTATATATAGAAAGTCTCAGGGGTAAGTCTTCTTTGTGCTTCATGCTATACTAGCATTTGCAGACAGACCTGGAAAATTTGATCTAAATTTTTACATATTTACTCTTCTAAGCCATTTTTTAACTTCCTGTGGTGAAGACAAATGTAAATGTGATGTAATGATACTTCACATTTGCTGTCTTGTAGAAACACATCAGGTAGAACAACAGCCACAAAAAATATTATCACTTCCTCCCATCTCAGTGAGGGGAATATCAGAGTTTAAGAGACACAATACACACAAAAACATCACATCAGCTGCCAAATCAAATAGCTGCTTCTTACTGAAACAGAAATCAGTGATGTCAATTTAAGGCATTTTCTTAGTCCCACTGGTAATACCGCAGACAAGATTAGTAAACCTACGGAAGCACCTTCTACCAGGAAATTCCATCAGGATACTTTTGTATCCCTGTTAGCAACAGAAAAAACAATGATCTGGAAAAATAATGCCTGCAGGAACAAGAAGTAGATAGCACACGCTTTTTAGGTGTATGAAGAGGAGGTGAGAAACAAGGTCTGTCATATCAAAAAATGAGTAAAACTAATCATTCAACAATGTGACCGTTTCAATTTTCAATCAAACTGCATGCATTATTGAAATATTACTTGTAATCAGCAAGCCAGAATTTCACAAACTTATTCTTTACTTTGGTAGTGAACAGTTTAAATGCAGCAAAATGAGAGATCAACCATTCATTTTGACAACAAAATTTTTAAGCAAAAATCATAGTCTTGAGACTTTTCAGAAAATTTGTATGGTAGCAAAAACTAGGACCAGTCAGGAAGGCTCTAAGGGGCCATACTGCATTACATAGTACAGAACTAATTTCAGAATCGTTTTCCTTTGTGAGAATAAAGTTACACCAAATGTATGTTATGTTCTAGAGAAGCAAACCAACCCATAGAGATTTTGTTAACAGAAAGAAGTGAGGTATCAAGGAGGATTATTTTAACTAAAAGGGATAAATTCAAGATGGATTCCTGAGTACTTTTAAGTTGATGGGTGTGTTCCCACCAATATTCTCATAACAGAGATGAGGGAGGAAAAGAAATAGAGAAGAAAACTTCAGCTTTGGTAACCAGGGAGATAGATACCAGACATATAAACCTCAGAATTTTATGTGTCTAAATCTTCAATGTAAGTTTTCTTGAGAGAAAGTCTCAATATGTTTACCAGGAATTTTCATCTTGGTTTTGTATACCTTCTATCTGTGTGTGGTACAAAGGAGTACTGATGCTACTAACTCACCCTAATAGCATTTGAAACATTGCTGGATTTCAAGTCCTTAAAAAAAGTAAAAGCAGTTGATTTCTTGCAATGAATGTGGGAAAAGGGGTAGTGAACAATAAATCTAAGGTACAGCCTCTATGTAAAAAAGCCAGCAGATGTTCATTGTTAAGCAATACACCTGGCAGCAGCTGCCTACCAATCAGCATATCTGTTCCCAGTGAGGGGCAAAATGAATGTGGGGATTTCTTATGGACAAATCTTTGAGAAATCAAGTTTCATTAGTTTTGCTGCTGACAGAGTAACCTGTTAAAAGGGTTCAGAGTGTTAACAGTATCTTTTACTAAGTTGATCAGCCACAAAAGACTAATAGAGTATGTGCATACAGCAAGATGTAGGAACAGTTCCTAATGGGATTCAAAACCCTGTGCCCTGCACTTTTAATCTTAGGCTATATCTGATTATTTTTATATGCAGCCCAAAATAGAGGGACAGAAACACTGAAAAAATTGGGTTGGAAGGGACAGGATCATAATGGCCAGGGATATCTTCTAGTAGACCAGAGTTTCTCAGAGCCCCAGCCTGACCTAACCTTAACATCCTTCCAGGGATGGGGCATCCTCACCTTCTCTGGGCAACCTGTGCTAGTGCCTCACCAACCTCACAGTAAAGAATTTCTTCCCTATGTCAATCTATACCTACCTTATTTGAATTTAAAACTTGTTGGCCTGTCACCACAGGCCTTGGTAGAAAGTCCCTCTCCATCTTCCTTGTAGGCCCCCTTTAATTACTTACAAGGCTGAAATAAGGTCTCCAGAGCCTTCCCTTCTCTAGACTGAACAACTCCAACTCTCTCAGCCTATCTACAGCCAGCCCTCTGATCAATTTAGTGACCCTCCTCTGGACTTGCTCCAGTAGATCCAGTCTTTCCTGTCCCAGGACCCTAGAGCTGGATGCAGCACTCCAGGTAGGGTTTCATAAGAGCAGAGGGGCAGAATCACCTCCTTCAACTTGCTGGCCACACTGCTTTGGATGCAGCCCAGGACACTGTTGGCTTTCTGGGCTGCAAGTGCACATTTACAGTTCATGTCCAATTTTCCAGAATGGACAGTACCATACTTAACCCTTCTTAAATCCACGAAAATCTACTCTTTGATTTGGGTTTCATGAAACTCTCGTAAGCTACGCATCCTGTTTCTGACTAACTCCTACTTTCTGTTAAATTACACTGGAAGAATTCTTGCTTATCTTGCATGGGCATATTAATCCATTCTCTTAGGACTGCAGTTACTCCAAGTTGCTGCCATTATGTTTGCACAATGTAACTTGATGTTTAAAATCTCAGAAAATTGCCCCAGCTGCTTATCAGAGACAGCAATGTGGGCCCATGTGCTCATTTAGATGGCTAAGCCAGACTCAGTCTGTATGACGCCTATACTGTGACTCATCACCTACTTTCTCAAGAGAGGAATGACTACTGTGCTGCAAATGTAGTCAGGACTGCAGAATATTTCCTCTGTTGCCTTGCAACTGTCTATACTGATTCCTCAAAGGAGAAATAGATCTTTGCATTTGGGTCCTGTTTGTTGTAACTATCATTCTAACTGACTGGACTTACTTGCGTATAATGAGCAATAAGGAAGGTAAGATGCAAGTCCTAAGTTGTTGTGTAACAAAGCCTTACCTTTCCAAATATACCCACTTCAAAAGATCTCAGCATCTCCTACGTTCCCTACAATGCAGCTCAATATAAATAGGTGGAAGTTTTATTTCACAAGTAAATAGATAATGAACTGATACTTCTAACAGTAGGAAACTAAAGTGATTAATGCAGTAAAACTGGAAGGACTGATTTGGTAAAACTTTGGGTTTATATTGATACAGATGAGAAAAAAAAGATACAGCACATTATCAAACAGTAGTTT
Source organism: Coloeus monedula (assembly GCF_965178545.1). NCBI lineage: Eukaryota > Metazoa > Chordata > Aves > Passeriformes > Corvidae > Coloeus > Coloeus monedula. The sequence continues at coordinate 39,326,300 of NC_138783.1, forward strand.
AAAGGCATATGAATTTAGATGCAACAGCCTACATAGAAATCTCAAAGTCCAGGCAGAGATAAAGTGCATGCAGATGAAGTAGGCCATTCACATTTTTAAGATGTCTTTCAAAGAGCTATATATGACCTCTTAATCGATTTTCTCTTCTTGAAAATTGTCTGCATCTTCCATGTAATCTTCAAGATCATTGTATCTCTGTGAATGAAACAAAATTTGTATAATTTATCAATATTCAATAACTGTATTATGTACAGACTGCTTTTTCTTGTTCAACACATGACCAAGCATGTCAATAACAATTTAGAAGCTATATCTAAAAGCATACTACATGCAATTGTACTACAAACTGTCTTAAAATAGTTCATGAAGTGGTTCTGAATAATTCAAAGTACTTCAGTGTAAACAGAATCCTAAAATATTCTTGCTGTGCCTCATGTACATCTTTCCCATCTTTCTAAGTTACAGCTCAAGTTTGTTGTGTTGCTGCTTTCAAATGGAACAGGGGCCTGCCCACCACAGCCCAGAGATCACACAGCTGTCAAAAAGCTTCATGTCAAAAGCTGATGGAAACTCTGTGTGAGCACAGCAGCACAGCACTGTTTGAAATGCTGGGTCAGCAGAAATGGGGGAATGGTTGAGCTGAGTTGTGTTATTGATGACTGGTAATTCAGAACTGATCCATTAAATCAGACATTTTATCTGAACTTTTATCTGCTTGGAAAAGGATACAGGAAATAACCAAGTCATACCTTCTGAATCCACCCACTCTCTTCTAAGTGGCTGAAAAGCCGCTCTACTGTGTCTTTGACTGGTTCATCCTCAACACCATCCAGTTCAGCAACAGAGCTGCAACCCATGTACAACTTGTACTTGAAGTGCTTCAAGTTGTGATAAACTCTTGTACGATTTGCACACACCACGCCAACCTTCAAAACCTAGGCCAGAACGAACAAATCATTCTCTCTGACAGAACTATGGTTATCTTTACAATACACAGAATTGGTGAGCTAATCTAGTAAGATTTAACCAGTCAGTCCAGGAAATTTTTTTGAATAATGAAATAAACAGAATGACACTACGTGCATAAAATTAGCACACACCCATGTAGTTTTCACAGCTACAGCACAAGGATTTTTGAGCAAGCAGGCAGGCAGCAAGTCCAAGCAATGGCAGCTTATCAGTGCAGTCTTCTTGCAAACACAGTCTTGTTTGTAATTGATTGTACCTTTCCTATCTCATTGTGGAACTTTGTTACAAAATCACTAACACTTTAGACAACCATCATATTGTGAAAGCAGAGGAAGAGGAATTATTTGTTTACTTTTGCTTACTATGTAAGTACTTCCTAGGTAGATAAAATACCAATTTTAACATTTTGTAGACTGAAAAATATTCAATATTTCTTCAAGAAAGATATATAAACACATATAGACATATGCTTCAAAGCATCTACTTAATAAATGGAGAGGTTGAATTTCAAAAAAATAAAGTCTGAACTTGAAGTTTTACACAATACAAATGTTAATCTGCAACTGTCTGGAAGGAATAGCTAAACCATAATGCTGCAGAAAATAAAGCCTCTGCATCTCCCAGTTATTACCAGTTTTACTTCCACGATTTCCAGGCAGAAAAGATGGAACTGTCTTATTTCACAGTTTTCTTTACAGCAGTATTTATAGTCAAACAAATGGTAAATGTGCCTGTTACTACATGATCAGAGCATGGATTAGAATAGATCTGTTATAATCTATCAGCACTACCATGAAAACACTGAGTAATATATTGGTTACAAGAACCTTTGGCTATCCTAAGTGTTCACTAAAGAGTATGTGACATTGGAGGTGCAAGGAGGGAGCAAGACTCAACTTTCACCTGTGTTTAAGCGCATCCTGCATTTCACAAGGGTATGTTTTGCTCCACGTCTACCAGAACAGTACTTCCAATAGATACAATGGCAAGTCAGAAGAAGATTCTATCCTCTGTAAATGACCCACAGGCACACTGATTGCTACTCCAACCCATGGAGACAAAGCCTATCAGGTAAGAAATCTACCTGGCTGGCTTTTGGAAGTCAAGTTTTCTAAAAAGCAACATAATTAATACACATGTAAAGTAACTGATTTAGTTTTTCTGAAAAAAACCCCTCATCAGTTTATCCTCCAAGAACAGCATTGTTTTGGACTGATGACTTGTCACACCTTTGCATAACAAGTATGTAAATGGCTGAAGTTCTCTGCATTGGTAATGCAAGCTGCAACTGTATTGCTGTTTTAGATTACACACACACACACACACACATATATGTATAAGAATCAACCAAATTTTAAGTTGCAAAATTATTTCTTCTGAGCCACAACAGTGCTACCTTTTATTTCTAATAATCTGAATACTCTCAAATTACAATAAAGTTTTAATTAATGCTTGCAACCCACATTTTCAGGGAGCTTTTCTGAATGCATGACCAAATGTTTGCATCTGTGAGCAGTTCCCTATAGCGGCCGGGTTGGGGTCTGTGGCTCAGACCCAGGAAGCCGTGACGGATCCAGAGAGAGCGCCCCACAAGGGACAGTCTTCCAGAGGTCTGCGGCGTTCCCTCGGCCGCCGGGGATGCCTCTGCAGAAAGGCTGCCTGTCTCAGCAGGCTGTCAGCCCTTTAGTGATTCAGCAAGAGTGATTTCAGCTCTTGTTCTGCGAAGCAGAGCCCAGGCTGGACCGGGAGGAGAGACGGGAGGCTCGTAGAGCAGTTCCGCATGAGGCAGCTTTATCAGCCTGCACCCCGCGAAGGGGAGGCCAGGGACGAGCTCTCCAGTCTCAAAGGGGGAGAAGGGTAGATCTTATAGGGGTACAAGGGTGGGTGTGAGAGGGTAGAAGCCAATGGGTTACAAGGAATCTACATAGGGTCTCCCAGAGGATCATGGTTCTTGTTTTCTCTCACCCTCACCGAAGAGAGCTGCCTTCTCCAAGGGGATGCTGCTGGGAGGTTATGCAATCTCCTTATCAGCAGGCCTCCCTCCAGGGCAGGGACTGGGCATACCCCACAGTTCCCCAAAACACCTGACCTACTTGTGCAATCTAGCACTAGCTCTTATCTGCTGACAATAACAGAAAAATGTACTTATAAAGATTAAACAAAATTTATACGTATTAGTTATGTATTTTCTTAACTATATGAATATATCTCAATTCCTTAAATATATTAACCAGCAGCTCAGTGGATATCACCAGGCATAATATCAGTTAAGTCAAAAGAGACACACTTACTTAAAAGAACTTTTGATCTGACCTACAGTAAATGGTTATTAACTGAAATGTTAAACATTTTGAGATAAAAAATGCCTGTATTTTAATTCTCTACTGATCATGTACATGTTGTACCTATACACAGCTCCATTTTCTAGTATCCCCAAAACTGAAAAACTAAGGCTTGTGTTTGGTGGTGCAGGTGCTTCTGAAGTGCAAGACCTACCAACCAATACTGAGCCTTGATTAATTCACATTTCCAAAAGCACCATTTCAAATACTGCAGCAATGAAGAACTGAGCTCCAGTGTTTCGTAGAGCATTGCACAACTTTTCAAGTATCCCAAGCAATCCCAAGCAATGAGGTGTGGCATTTGGAACATTATGTGATATAAAATAAGAGATACCATCTTGCATCAAACTGATGGACCATTTTTTCCCCCTGTGACAACAGCTAGCAGGAGACATTTAGGAAGTTAGTATAAGATCCAGCACAAACATTAGGATGATCAGAAGATTACCACACATTTTCTGGCAGTCAAGAGTTTGTCTGTCTCATCCCAACTATCATGTTCCACAGTGTGAAAGAACCTTCCCTAAGAACCTGTCTAATCCATTTTGGGACCCAATACTATTTTTCCCTTCCAAAATATCCTGTGGCAGCGAGTTTCATATCTTATTTATGTGCAAGGTAGAGAAATGCCAAAGGCAAATAGCTAAATAACGTATAAATGTAACTATGTATTGTGTTTTTAAGCAAGATAGTCAGTCTAAAAATACAATGCTATTTCAGAATGCAGCTTTGGAAAGAATCTCAGTACTGTACTTACTCTAATTTTTTCCCCTCACAGTTCTCAGTCCCTCTGTGTTAATGCTTAACTTATCTACCCAAACTGGCCCTATCAGCCAAAGTTGTGTTAAATCACTTTGTATGGAATGTAGCAGCATGGTTGGACAATAGCACAACACGTAGTGACTGAATCCATATCCTCTAAGCATGTTTATAAACAGAACACCATGACTGAGAGTAGGAAACAGTTTATAATCCAGGTTACATAAGGAGCAAGGAAGTGTGGGGGACACCTATCTCTAAACCTTGCAATTCTCCCTGACCATGGGGAAATGAGAATTGGCACCTACACAGTGAACAATCACTGCAAGCCTAAGCAAAACTGGAACAGCTGTTTCTCCTCTCTTTCTACTGGCAAAGCAGAATACTTCAGAGATGAGAGAAAAGGAAAGTTTTATGCAGAAGAAGGAGGTTGGAGGTCTGGTTTTGTTCTCTTCACATCTACTTTTCTCATGTATTTTCAAACAAATCTATAGAAAGTAGTCCAACTATGTGTTTCTGTTCAATTTGGTCTGTCAGTGCTGAACTGCCTTCTCTATCAGTCAATTAAGTTTGTGAAATTGCAGTTTTATGTAGCTCTGTGAGCCTCTTTTTCTTTTATTTTTTTTTTCTAAATTGGCAGGACAAGTTGATCAATGCATTGCCAGCAGAGCTTTAAAGACAACTTGAGAATACTACTTTTAGCAGTCTAAACTGCAGGTCACTATAAGAACACAAATGTTGCATTACAAGACACTACCAAAAATGACTGGAAAGTGCTCTATTACTCTCTCTCCCAAGTCTGTTTAACAGCCACTGAGCTATACTGAGCAGGCACATAGTAGACATGTCCCCAGATGCTGGTGTACACAGGGTAAAAAAAGCTCCTAAGCTGAAGGGGACAAAATTGAACTAGCAAGTGAGTTCGATATTCTGTACGATACTTCAAGTTTTTTCCAAAGTGAAAAATAAACAATACTTTATGCAGGACAACATTTGGTCAGCAGTGAGGGAATTGCTACTGTTATTTCCACAGTTAAGTTGGAAGTTAAGTAAAGATTAAACTCTGCTAGTTCACTAATTATTTCTGGTTAGGTAAGGCACACACTTCCCATGAAAACTGGAGTATTTTTAAATCAGTCATCTGTACGTAAGGAAGAATGACTGTACGACAGACTGTAGCATCAGTGCTGGGATGATTGCAGAGGACTTAACTGTTTTCCTGTAATAAACAGGATTAAAAGGGGAAAAACTGCTGGAAAAGCCTAGCTTTCTTGACTATCATGCACATACATACTTTTCAAAACAGAGTATCAGCAACTGCTGCTTAGAAGGGTCTGTAACATAAGAAAAACTCTGGCACGGATTTTTAAGCTCCTGCATTACATGGATGTATGTATATTACATGTATGTATGATAACAAAATGATAATCATAGCGACACCTCTCAAATCTGTAAGCTAAAGAATTTGCAAACCTCCAAGCAATACAGGCTTGAGGTTCAGTAAGGTATACGCCCTGTTTGACAAGGGCTTCGCTTTATTTTTACTTAAGAAATCCTATTACACCTCATTACCAAAAATACTGAAAAAACTCCTTGTTCTGAAACTTTTTTTTATTTTCAACAAATACTGTGAGGCACTTCAGCTGTATTCAAAAATTCTTTTACACTCACAAATAAAGTACCATCTGTGTCTCCTGAAAGGGAAGAAAGGCAGAACTTGGATCTCAGCTTGGTAAATAACTGCAGCAATATTTTAGTCTTGACAAATCATGTGCTTTGAATTTATCATAAGAAGTCATGAATTGCATTACTGAAGGTCATATGCATACCTAATCATAACAATTATGTGTAGCTGTAAATTTGAAGGGAAGATCTGTAAATATTAGAAACACCCAGGTTCTTAAGACTCAAGGTTTTCAAAAGGCTCAGCTGTGAAATAAAATTATATTAGGCTATTATTAATTATTTTAGGTGACTGCTCAAGTCACCTAAAATGACTGCCTAATGGAACGTTATGTAACAACATGAAAGATGCCTTTTACTCAAAAAAAATGTAATTTAATCCAAAATGTTCTAGAAGGGACAATTGAGGGAGAAACAGATGCAAGACTACTTAAATGGAAGCGTTCTCTAGTTTGGACAAGTAGCTCTGATAATGCAGTAATGGGGAAAAGGCTGTAACAAAATGCATTGATGTAGGTAGGAACAAGTCTTCTTGAAAGGAGATCAGCAACTTCAAGTGTCAATGCATCTGAGATGCCAAGATACTTTGTCCTGAGTGAATAGCTACGTGGCAAATAGCAGATGTGGGAAAAAACCTGAAGAATGAAGCAGTAAATTCTGACTAGGTTGCACTTGGACTGTTAGGATGACCATTGCACTGTTTCACTCAGTGTTTGAACCTAAAGCAAACAAGAGCTGTTGGAGTGCACGTGGACCCTCCAAGTGCTAGAGGCAGAGCAGGCACAGAATTAGCAAACCTAGCGACCCAACGCAGAACAAACTTTACTCGCAACAAAATAGAAAACACAATCATTCAATGGTGATGATTGTCGATCATACAGAAGTTACTTTTACAAAGTTTCTGAGAGCTAATCAAAGCAAGATTCCTGCTGGGAAAGTCTTAAGGGCACTATAGGCACACAAAGGTAAAGGGCTTTTTCATTAAGGGATAACAGCACACGGGTCATTGTGATGCAAGCAAAACCAAAGGTCATAGAAAAACATTTGACTTCTTTTCTTGATAAAAGTTGGATTTATTTGAGGATAATTTTCATTACCTGTTTCCCAACATATAAGAAAGTGGGAAGGGGAGAGGCAGGCAGAGGGGAATGCCTCCATTCATGTTTTCAAGTTTTATAGGAACTTCCTTCATAATTATGAAGCTAAATCCAAGTCTATACTCCTCCAAATCATTCCTCGTATTTAAAAATTAATAGGGCTTAGACATGGAAAAACAATAGCCTAACACTTGCATCTAGAATTATAGACTAGATGTGTTGATAAGTGATTTTCTGTAATACTACATAAAGCTTAAAAATCAGAGTGCTGGTTTGAAATTACCTGTTTATCATCTGACATGAAGTCATCCACTTCCAAAGTTTTACTATTATAAAGCCTTCCAGAGAGCAACACATTGAACTTACAACACCGCTTCATTTCACAGGCCTGACAAGACATATTTTTTGTATCTTTTAAGCTTATGCGAACATCTGGGTAACAATCCACACGCTCCTGAAAAAACAGAGTCCAAATAACATTAAAGAATCTCTGTCAACTGAACAGTGCCTCCAACAGGCTGCTGAGTACTCTGTACTCACACACAATTAGTCCAAGAGAAATGAAAGAGATTCAAATCTCCATTATTACAGTGATTATTAGATCATCACACCTATCACACTAATACCCTTCTAGTAATATACATACAGTGACTAATTACTCTATACTGACTTAATTTTTTGTAGTAGTAATAGTAGTAGAAGGTTCACAATGAACATACTGTTTACCGTTTTGTGGGAGGAGGGAAAATTTTTGTTATAACATTTAGCAAGTGACAAAAAAAATCCTCAAAAGTCATCTGCTGAAGTTAGCAGGAGACACATTCAGGTAGCTGAGAAGAGATTCTGTTCTGCTAGGTGAATGTTTCTCTGGTTATAAACACGTAAAATATTTCTGATATTTATATAAGCATTAAAACAAATTATGTAAGTCAAAGAACAATAGTTTCTATTAAAAAGCATATATAATTATAGTGATTGTTGCACCTTTACAGAGACTTACAGCATTAAAATTATTTGGAGGCCATTTCAGCATTTAAAGTGGAATCTACACACCTTGTATCGATCTTTCCAGCGACTTCTACAGATTAAGTTCTCAAGACGTGGCTGAATGAAGCGGTCGTCCAAATAATGAAGTGAGAGCAGCATATCCTGTGCATATTTCTTCTGTCTTGTTCCATCTGTTCAGTGAGAATCATTACTAATTTGCTGAGCACCCTATGTTGTACAAGTTTCTTTAGAAAAAAATTTCAAGAACATTATGCTTCTTTATACTAAGAACTATGAATGATTTTACTAAACTATTATTCAATACATTTGTTACTGTTATCCATAAAAGTGATCCATGCAATCCATGCATCTTGATAAAGGGATCTATTTTATCATTTTAAAAGCGGTACATAAATAAACTCTACAATCAAGTCAAAAGCTCTCATCCCAAATCGAGATCCATTCATTCAGTTCCATTTAAAATAATGGAAAAGGAGGAAGCATGTGGGGGAATGTCTTTTTGACCAATCTGTTTAATTTGTTCATAATGTAAAACGGAATCCATGAAAACAAACTCCTCTGAGCTACTTCAGAGCAGAAATTTTGACAATTCTCTTTGTCACTTATAGAAGAGCACAGAGAAACTGACCTTTACTTCAGCAGCACTGGCCAGATGAGTTGAGTTAGACAGCGTAAGTACTTCCAAATACTTACTCAAGCAAAATAAATTAAAAAGCACAAGCATGTGTAAAACTACCACTATTTCACTACTGTTTCCCAATACATACTGGACTCCAGGAATTAAACAGGTCTTCCCTAGATGCAGGGAAATGCACACTGTCCTGGAACTTCAGTCTGTACAGATAGAAAACTTAGTTCAGCTACCTTCCCATGTCTTCTAGCAAAGCTGTTATCCAAAAAAAAGCAGACCTGAGAAGGACCACTGGCTATCTACCTTTCTACATAAAAGTAGTTGTCATTATAGCCACCATAATTGCAATTAACTGTTTGTCCATATTCACTTTACACACACATCTGCAGTATGAGATTGAAGAGGCTGTGCTAGACCACAAAACAAAATCCCTCCCAATAAAAAGCAAGTGTGAACTCCAATACTATAGTAGCTGCTCTTGAGTCAAAACTAATGAAGAGATTCACTTCCATTAACTCAGAACAATCCGTTCTATGTTATAAAAATACAATTTTGTATTTGCTAGGCTATGTTCATACAAGGTTCACCTACAACCTCCAGCTCACCCGCAGAGCTCATTTACTTCCAGCAACTTGGCAGTAAGTTGTTACATTTTATAGAGCAGATGCCATTTGAAATAGAAGGAAGCTATTACAACATCAATCTGACAGTGTTTACTTATTACTTTCCATAAGCTTGTTTTTACTTGTTGAAACAAACCAAACCAAACACCTGAAAGAACTAGCAGTGGTAGAAGAAAGACATTTTCAGCTCTAAGTGTATATGGCCTTTATTCTGAGGTCTGTGGGATACTTCAGTTTCTCCATTCCCTCTCAGTTAGATGACACCAAAACCTCCACTCTTTGGCACTTTACTGACTCCTTCCACAATCTGACACTGAGTCCTCTCCTTAATTCCTGAGAAAAAAAGCTGCGAAGCACAAGAGACTTTAACAAACCAGCTGACCTTGCAATGTTTTCATTGAGATACCTGCTTCGAAACTAATTTGGTTTTCATGCTGGAAAGGTTACTACTGATTAGTAACACAGAAACACATTCCTACATCTCAAGAAGGCATTTTAAGCCTTCTGTGCTAAAGATTTAAGTCTACACATTTTTCCAAGATTACTGTATCATTTTCAGATAAGAGTCCCCTCTGCACTCCCCCATCAAAGTTAGATAGCAGGAAAACCACAGATTTCAGGACCCTAATCAGGAGAAACACCTTTCCCTAGAATAAATGGCTTTGTACAACTTTGAATGAATTATTACATTATTTAATGCAATTTACTTACCATATAATGAGCTCAGAAAAGTGTCATCAATTGCATTTATGAGGAACGCCTTTACTATTCTTTTGAAGTGTACATAATGATCACAGCGAGATACTGGGAAGAAAGCAATACAACCAAAATTTACCAAAAGAAGGGGGGTAAAAAAAAAAAGTAAGCCATTTTAGAAGTCCTGTAAGAATTCTTCTTCTCCAGTATTGTAAATTTAAAATTTTAAAGTTATTTAAATATAGAATTAGAAATAATTTCAATGTACAACATCCACACTCATAGGATTTTGCCTTTAAATTGTGCTTCTCATCCCAATGATCCTACAGAATTTTAGCACCCTAAAGACACGTGCTTAAAGCAAGAAGAGTCCACAGTAAGAGCTACAAACACTAAGAGAAGTGAATAATGTGTTCTGTGAATATCATGGGTTTTTTGCTTGCATTTTGTTTGTTTTGTTCATTTTTTTTCTTTCTTTCAAATACAGTTCTCCTGAGGTCTTCACTGGGGAAAAAATACCACAAATGCTTGTGACTACCTACACTAGCACTGACTGTGCAGTCATACATACCTGCTTCTGAACAACAAAATATGGAATAACTCGCATAAAGTTCTGTTTCAAGTCTCTCTGCTCAATCCAGAAACTGGTTTTTGTAAAAGAACAACTTGAAGAGTTTTCTTGCTGTATGTAATTTGGCCGAGATTGGCCAATGAAGTCAGAAACCCCTCCAGACTTCTGGTCCCAAGTCTTACCACCACAGAATAAAAATACATTAAAAAACCCCCAAAAAACCAACCGAATAAAAAATCCAAAAAACAAAATCCCAAGCCGCAAACTCATGGCAAGAACAGAATTTGGACACATTAACATAGCTGCTTTTAGCATAAACCACAAGATCGTAGGATGGAGGATGATGCTTTCAGGTCTCCACAGGAATGAATGCATCATAGGCAGCCTACTTCATCCTAAATCAGACCAACTTAAAAAAAATTTGTGCAATAAGGTTGCCCTTCCTCCCCCCCAGCTTACACCCTCTCTTTAGTTAGATACCAAAAGACTGTAAAAGTTTACTGTGGAAATCAGAATGCTTTCACAATAAATTGAAGCCTTTTAGGTATATGCTTTTAACTATCATATTCTATTCCTCAGCACTTGTATTCAGCCCGTGAATTTTTATTACAGTACTATGAGCAAGTTATACATAAAGAATTATCACTAATTCTGATCTTACACTGTGGGATGTACTGTGCCAGCAGCTCGCTGTTTGATGGATTTGGCTGCTTTTGATGTGGCTGATTTTCACTCTTCACATGCTCTGTGTTGTCATTATCATCGTCATCATCGTCTTCCTCTACTATAAAATCTTTCATGCTGCCACTGTCAGTTTCACTACCTTCTGATGGTGTGGGGGGCAACTGACAGAGTGGTTCCTCTTCCATTTCTGCTTCACTATTAGAATCCTAATTAAATTTTTAAAAGTACTTCAAACACAAGAATTTTCAGCATTTGCACAGACAAAATACTCACACACCAGCTAAGATTTTTGACCATCTAATAACACCATTTGTTCAATTAACAAGAAAGCATGCATTTCCAAAAAATACTTCATTCTGTGCTAGATGACAATTACTTTCAGCTTTAAATTAGCTATTTCCATGTACCTCTCTTCAGTCTACTTCTAAGAATTAAGCTAACATGAAATCTCCAAGATACTTCAGCAGGTATTCTGCTTCCTGATAAAAATAATTTGATAGATTTTCAGAAGTCAATCTTGTTATCTAATTAATGTGACTATTAAAATATTACAGAACTACTCATTTGTCATGCATTCCAACCCAAAAACCCCCACTGATGTGCATCGCTTAACTCTTCCTCACATTAAATATTTTCTCCAATTAAATTTTAAAGATAAAACCCAGACCTCACAATTTGCACTGCTGCAGGATCTCCGAGCTGTGCTTTGTCTTGCAAGTTCTTCCAATTTTGCAAGCACTTGCTGTTTCCTATTACTAGAAACATTCTCTGTAGGGCATGTTTTATCAGGCTGCTGTTTTTCAGAACTCTCATCGTCATCTATTATACAGCGGCGTTTGGCAGAAACCTTTCTAACAAGTATGTCACTGTCCTCACTTTCATCGCTGTCATACATGACAGAGGTGCTCGACCTCTTACGCTTCCCAGGCACAACGCACTCATCGTCACCATCTTCTGTTACTTCCCCACTGTGGCCTTTCTCCTCCTGGTCTGAAAGGCTGATCTCCACAGCCGTTTGGTCTTTTTCATCTGTTTCACTTTCTGATGTGGTAGACTCTTCCACCTCCTCAGAGGTGGCTGACGATTCGTCATTGCTGTCCAGCAGTATGAGCTCCCTTCTAGTGCGTCTCCAATCGACTCGGGATTTGGATGACGGCAGTTCTGTCTCTGCTGTCTTACTTCTTGTTTCGTATCTTTTGACAGCTGGTTTCATCCCCATCGGAAGGCTGCAGCAACACACCAAAATATAAACCGGCAGAACAAAGCACTTATTACACAAAGGGGAGAAAAAAAAGAATACATGAGCATACGTATTTTGCTCCACACGCTTATGATTTAGCAGTACCGTTAAGAGACAGAGGCGGAAACCAGCACCAAACAAAACTCAGCACGCACAGTAACTTCTCGAGAGGCTACACCTTACTCCAAACACGCAGAAGCGCCCGCGCCCAGCGTGGCTGAACTCAATGAATGAGGCACCGCTACCGCTCCCACCGCCGCCTCCCGGCACCGCGCGGCTCCAGGGCCGTTGTGGGCCCGTTCCGTTCCGTTCCGTTCCGATCCGTTCCGTTCCGTTCCGATCCGTTCCGATCCGATCCGTTCCGTTCCGTTCCGTTCCGTTCCGTTCCGTTCCGTTCCGTTCCGTGCCGGGACACGCCGCTTCGCGCCCCACCGTCACCGCCCGCCGCTTCCCGCCGCGCCGCCCCAGCCGCCGAGCGCCGGCTCCCGCCCCTCCACGGCCTCGCGCGTTCCGATTGGCCGCCGCGCCTGTCACTCATCCCGCCGCGATGTTTACGGAAGTGCTGTCACGGCGCGGTGGGGGTCGGGAGGAGGGTTATGTTTGACTTGGCGCGCAGTGGGTGGCGAATGGTGGCAGGTTCGAGACCCGCCTCGGCGCTCTCCGGCGCCTCACCCGGAGGTTTCGGGCAGCGCAGTCGTGTGGTAGTTTAGTTCTTTGTGCCCGTCCTAGGTGCATTCCCGAAAAAAGTCTGCGTGGGCTTGTGGGGTACGGCACCTCCTCAGCAGGGCTGGCAGGGCTCGCCGCTGGTCTGAGGCGCCCCCGCCGCAGCAGCTTCCACAGCAGCCCTGGGAGCAAACCCCGGGCTTGTGAGGCGTGGCTGAGGGAGCTGGGGGTGTTGAACCTGGAGAAAAGGAGGCTCGGGGGGCCCTTATCGTTCTCGACAACTGCCTGAAAGGAGGGCGCAGCAAGGATAGGACGAGAGGAAATGGCCTCGAGTTGCGCCAGGGGAGGTTTAGGTCGTACATCAGGAAAAAATTTCTTCCCTGAAAGGATAGTCAAGCACTGGAACAGGCTGCTCAGGGAAGTCCTGGAGTTACCGCCCCTGGAAACATTCAGAAGCCGTGTGGATACAGCACCTGAGGATAGGTTTTAGCGGTGAACAGTGTTGGCGCTGGGCCGGGGGTGGGGCTTGATGACCTCAGAGGTCTTTCCAGCCTTAGCGATTCTATGGTTCTGTGAATAAGGAGCTTCTGCTGGTTTTCTGCATATCTTTGAATAGGATGCTGGATTCTGTTCAGAGCTAATAAACTTACAGGTAGATGCATTTTAGTAACAAGATTCATGTCTTAAATTTTCTCTGCTTTGCTTGGTCTGTGGCAGAAAGCTGCTGTTACCTTGGAACTCATTCTGCTGACATATTGTACTGCTTTAACAAGATCTTATAATTGCTTGCATATCTTTCTTTAAAAATAGCTGCTAACAAAACCACAAGGAGAGGAAATCCTGGAAAGGAAAGACAGTTATTTCTCCTCTTATTTACATAATGAATTTGATATGGTGAAGAAGTGTGCACAGGTGGGTTGATTTCCCACCAAAATGTTTATATTGAAAGAATTATAATGGTTATAATTAAAGGATTGTGTTGCATTAAGTGATTTATAGTCCTGGGCTGACATTTCTTTTAATTACTTCAAGTTTAAAGTCAGTACGTGAATTTTCACATAAATAAACGGATCCGAGTTTGTTCATGATTTATCATTTCCTCCAAAGTGTGGTGGAACTTAACATTTCAGAGTGCTGCTCTGTCCCTGGTCGCCATGGCATTTCTTGCTTCCAACGTCGCCACCTTGTGACAAAAGGCATGAAGGAATCCTGGTAGTTTTACTCCTGTAGTACGGCAGACGGAAATAACGTAATTACAGTGAAAATATTGTACGTAACTGAAGTAAATATATAGTAAATACTTTTTTTCCCCTACTTTAATGACATGAAGAGTTTCAATTATGAACACTGGCTTCTGAAGGACAGCAAAAAATTTTTACTATTCACAGTGCTTATATCCTGATTCTTCTGATGATTTTTTCAGGTGAGCCCCAGTCCCAGGGAAATCTACAGCATGTGGTCATGTCTGTCCTTAGATTTTAGTAGCAGATTTCAGTCAAGAGACAGAAGTTTCCCAAACAGACCAATTTTCCTCAAAACTCGTCTCTAAATATCTTAATATGTTCTGCACACACTAAGCAAACTCATTTGTCTCATAAAAAATAAATGCAGTTGATTTCCTTGTGTACCATAGCGTTCTTCCTGAGCTTGTGCAGTTACTATGCCGTGTGATGGCGACAGCATCTCCCCAGTACAGAGTTTTATATTTTACTGGGGTATTCCAGTCCCATATGGTTTTAGATAACAGAGAAATTATTATTTTGAAACCTTTATTTTAAGTTGTAGCCCCTTCTATTGCTGGCTGCTTTAGCCCCTGAGTAGTTGCTCTGCTGCTTTCCAACTGGTCTGTTAGCTGTCTGGCTGCTGCTGTGTTCACACTGCAGTTTCTCTGGAGCTTTAGCTCTTCTGGGGTTCAGTGGTGTACAGGGTTATATGAACATTCCTTCCATAAAACAGACCCTTCCTGCTTGGGGTATTCTCCTTTCCCTAAGGTAAGCAATGGGAAGCTCAGAGCCCGCAGTTCCCAGGGACTGTTTCCTGCAGCAGTGCAGCAGTTGCAAATGCCCCATGACTCCCAGGCATACTGAGCATTAGGCTGGCTCATGCCCAAATAGTAGTGCTGGAATTTACCAGAAAAAAGAAAAAAAACCCACAAAACAAATAAAACAACTTTAAAAGCTCTTTTTAATTTTTAAACTTATGGAGAGGTTCAGCCTGGCTGGAACTGGCACAGCCACCAAAGTTGCTCTTGCTCTCTGGCAGATTGCAATAGCTCAACTGTGTGTCAGAGCAGAACTGGCAAGTCACCTGTGAATTTGACAAGAGGTTTAGGCAGTGGCACCCACGACAATGAGCTTTAATGCTTTTGAAATAATTTTTCAGCATTGCAGTTTCTTAGAAGGGACTTAGAAGGTGACCAGCTTACGTCACCAGGGACTCCCTGTCCCTTCACCAAACACAGCGCTCAGTCCTTTTATGTCATGCATTAAATAGAGACACAGATTAACTACACAACAACAGTTTTATCAGGAAAGATAAAAAGAAACCAGACAGATCTTCTAGGACTCATAGGGAGGTCCCTAAGTAAGACTGTACCTGAAGTGTAGAAATTGAATATAAGGTCATCTTCTTTTCGTTTTTTTGTTCTTTTATGTCTTTCTGTCTGTCTTCCTTGAACTCAACCTCCTGCAGGGTACATGAAGAGCATATTACAGAGGACTCACAGTCTTACATTTCTATGCCTTCTATTTCTTGTCAATGGAAGACCATTTCCCTAATTTTAGGGAGAATCCCTGAGAATGGTAAGCCTGCCCAAAAGCCCTTGTAGCTGCTGGCTGACTTTGACCTGATTCTTGTCATTTTGTTGCTATCACTCTGTAGTCAGCAGCAACACAAAAATTGACTTTAATTGTTCCAATTTTTTAAGAGAAAACATTTTAAGATTCCATTCAATGGCTATTTTAAAAAACATCTCCATTTAGAAGAAATATATTTCTAAAAAAAGTTTTAAAAGTTTCCTGGAGCACAGGGTTTTCATAGTAATTCTAAAGCCCCCCCCCCCCCCCCCCCCCCCTTTTGTGAATAGTACAACTTTTCTCAGAGAGTGGAATTCATTTCTGCACAGAAGCCTTTTTAAGGAATTAAATGGGGTTTATGAGATCCTTAATCCTGATTCTGGCTCTTTGTGTGGTGTTGAATTTCATAGAAAGAGTGAATTTCAGACAAAATAGACCAATGGAGTTAGCATTTAATCTCTTTTTGAAACACTGAGAGCTTTCTGGTCTTGTGAGATTCTGAAATGATGTTTCATATACAAAAGTTTTCTTTGTGTGTCTTGTAGGCTGGATCACGATTACTAGATGACTTGCATGATGTCAGCAGTGCCTTTGGGTGCTCTTATCTCTGCTATTTAAAAGTCCTAATAGTTGATAAAATGTGTAGTTTACCTTGTCATTTGTGTATGTAAGTTAAAATCTTTTATCTTCAGTGCTTGAAGTATATACAGTCTAATAGTAGGAGGGTAGAAGGCTGAATGTAGTAAGGTACAGTATCATATTTGAAGATCACCTCTCCTTTGATCCAGTTCCACTCTAGTAATTATTCTATTTTCACTGCCTTAAGATTTCAGAAATACTTTGGTCTTTCAAAGTCACATAGAGTATTAATTACATCATTCTGTGTTGAAGTAAAAGACTGGGGAATAAATAGGATAATAGGATTTGCTATTTATCTGGTGCTGGTATAAGGGTGAGGCTTTCCTACAGAATCCTGGAGAGGTTCTCTTTGAATGATGTCGAGGTTTAGATAATGCTAGCCATAACTCCACCATGTCGATGTGCTGAATGTTGAGCAAGAGCAAACCAAGGCATAACTTACTAGCATCCACAAGAACTGTGTAATGAAGGTCAGCAGTTTCGTGCATTGAGGGGAGGGGTATTTCTTCCTACTATCAGAGTTTTTCACCTTCATTTTAATATTTCCTGAAGGATTTGCTTTAAATTTTGTGTGGTTTCTTTTCTCTTTGTCACAAATCAAACAAAACCTCTTGGCAGCATTTCTCTAGCTGGAGTACAGCCTTTTGCCAGGAGGAACGTGATGAGTCATAATGTGTGACCGGAATAGCTGTGCTGTTAAAATTGCCGAGAGTAGAGGAGTTCCACCCACAAAACTGTGCTTAGGTACTTGAATATATTCGATCTGTGACAGCAGAAACAAGGGACTCTTAGAATGAACTGTAGTGGCAAAAGCATTTATCTGCTTGTTAGTGCATTTGCACTACCTTCTTACCATGCTATATACCAGAGTCTCTGTACCTGCAAAAGCTTTTCAACTTTAACTTATCCTTCATTTTTGTCCTGGCTTGATTAATGGCTATTAAAAGCCTTCTTTCATGTTTTCCTTGCATTATAGATATATAAAATAAGTATTTAAACGATAACGAAGAGAACACCTGACCGGTTGACCTAACCTGCATGTACTACAAAGAGGATACCAAAATATATGTAAACAAACTGACATCCCTACATTTCTTATTGTGCCATTTATTTCTTATTTAGTTGAGAGAATGAAGGTGAGGTAACCCTGTTTGTAAGGAGGTACAATTTACATATTCTATCTGTAAAGGTTAGAAATCTATTAAATTATTTGCATAATAGCAAAGTCAGAATAAAGGATTGTTTCATATCAGGGCTGATGGTGGTTCTCCAAGATTTACTATTTGAGTAAAGCACCTTTCATGTGAAGGAATTGCTTGTATGCAGCTCCTTGGCAAAAAGAAGAGATACAAGTATCAGGACAGTTGCAGACAGATGGAGTTTTGAGTCTTAACCTGCTCTGGAGGAGCCAACAACAAAAGTTCAACTGACTTCAGCAACACGGATTCAGACCCTGAAAGATCAACACGGGAAAAAGATGTGTGAAAAGGTGCACGAGAGAAAAAGAGAAGGCAGGTTTGCCTGGGTGTTCTTTGAAAGACACACACAGTATATTTTAAAATGTAATTTTAATTATAGATTTACATGTTTCAACCATATGAAAAAAGTAGATCACATGGAGAGTTCTTTCATTGTTAAAATAATTAAAATAGAAGATGGATTTTCACTTTACATATTCATCTCTGAAATTCCTTAATTTTTCCACATCCGCTCTGGTTCAGTATTCTCCCAGCCTCCCCATATACTCTTTTGTGTCTTCTTACCACTGGCCTGTTGCACGGCAATACTGAATTTAGAGGGCTTATTTTTCATCGTTAAAATCTGTGACTTTTTCAGCATAATTGGGGATGTTATAAATGAAATTGGTAATTCGTGCTTGTGTACATAAATGTATATATTAATTGTACAAATAAAAACGCCTAAGCCCAAATCCCAGGCCGGGGACGAAGAAAATTTCGCAAGCCTTGGCAGCAGCAGAGAAGACAATAGGGCAGGAACTAATCAGCATACGAAAAAGTCTATCTCCAGGTGGAGGTAGACCTTATCTGGAGCTATTAACACCACACCTGGGCGATGATGATGAAACCGATTAACATCGCGGAGTCGTTAAAGGAGTATCCCATTCCGGGAACTAAGAATAATTGTTCCAGGAATCAGAGATGGACCATTCATCGTCCAAGACGGACAATTCATCAGACCCAGGGAAGGCTTTGTGCAATCCAACTTCGGGACAAGAAAACATCATGAATATGCTAAATTGCGAGAAGAATAGAATAGAATTAATTCGGACTCTGCCCAAGAACTGTATAAGAAGGAAGCAGCCGAAGCGACATTCGTGAACTTGAGGATCTGACGCGATAGAGGTCAGATCCCTGTTCACCCAGCACTGATCCCGGGCTCGGGCTGACCTTTTTCTGATCGTGGCTTTCTGTGTGACCGATCTTTCGGCCGCGGAATAAAATCTATTTCTTTATTAAATTTAATTTGGCTGAATTTCTTTACTTCAGGGATATATATACAAAATAACAGTATATGTTCATCCAATACCTTAGCATAGGTATGGTCTTTGCAGACACCAGATGGTGCAGTGGTGTTTTTCCTCACTCTAACTCTGTATTTAAAGTTTACCATCCCCTCTTCTCTAGGCTTGTTCCATCCCTCCAGAAATAGCCTTTGACTTCACATGAGCCCAGCTTCCATGGTATTGAGGTTGGGATGTGGTCTCTGGTAAACCACAAGGAAAAGCCAAATGAAAGAGTGTTACACAAACCTCCTGTCTTGAAATTCTGCCTAGAAATTATCAAAACCACAGACAAGTAGATAGAGGCCAGCACAGGATCTCAGCTGCTGAGGTCATCCACTTCCTTTGAGATTATATAGATCAGAAATATTCAAACCTCTACCACCTTTCACCACATGTCCAAACAATATTTAGTGCAGAACAGCAGCATTTTCAGCAAGGTGAAATGGGCCTGAAAAAAAGAAAGCCGTTTACTACCTAAGCAGTCTCAGACTGAATTGCCCCTGAACGCTGTGAATGATGAAATAATTTGGTCATGTGAAAGACCTCAAAGACCTATGCCCTTAGAGGTCTGGGCTAGATTTTTATCTTAGATTTTTTAGGCTAATGTAGTTTCTCAGTTCCTTTCCCATGACTTTTCTATTTCTGATGTTATCTAAGCATATGTGACATACTTTCCCATTCTGGTGTCTTATATTTTAGCTATACCACATGCTTCAGAATTGTCATGGCTACTTTTTAAGCACATGGGGATATTGGGGGAGGGAAGGAAAGTTCTTGGTGGGGAGTGTTGGTAAAATTGCTTTTATTAGATGTGGACATTTGCCAGTACCTCAACTTTAAAACTAGTGCTGACTGTAATTTTCATTTGTTAAAAGGCTTTTGCATTCCCCTCTCCCTTTTGATTTTTGTGTAATTTGGCTTATTAAAAAAAAAAAAAATCTGATTATTACTCTTTATATAGCCCCATAAAAGATTTAAACAACTTCTTTCTATCTGAAATCTCTCCCTCTGTCCCACCAATATATTGGTTATATAACTAATTGTGAGCAAAACTGGTCACAATGAAAAATTTACTTGAGCTTTCTATGATTGGTTATACCAAACACTTTGGATTTTCTTCCATTTGTATGTAATGATATGCAATGACAGGGATTTTTGCCTTCACATAAGGTGCCTCCTTCAATACTAGAACATAACATATTTTGAGATGATGCTTTTCTTGCAGTATTCATTTTTTTTTGTTCCATTAAACTTTAGTGCCTCACACTTGAAGTTGGTAAAATGATGGCTAAAATGACATGTTAAGTTCCAAGCATCACATTTGAAAACTGCTTAATATTGTTTGTAGACAGAAGAGTGTAGAGTAGAACACTAGAATGCAATTGTATGATTGCAGGATCTCTGTTTTGCCCACGTACCTTGTGCAGCTCAGACTGCAGTGACCTGATGTCAGCTGCTCACAGGGGAGGCACAGAAGGGCTATTTCAGTTTCCACTCACTGTTGCTGCTCTGAGTAGTCATTACTTGTATTAGAGAGGCACCTACCAGCTCACACATAGTCCTGCACTGTTGATTATTGTGAAAAGACGGTCTCTGCTCCTTAGAACGTATGATTTAAGGATGAAGTAAGAGACAGAGGGTGGATAATGGGAAACAAAAAAGAACAGAGGGAGACAGCCAGTTATTTATGATTTCAATGACAAGTGGAGGCCACAGAACCACAATTTTGTAAACACCATGAATCAAATCTCAGAGAACTTTGGAATTTGATTGTTGTTTTGGCTGAAAACATTTCTGTAGCCTTAAGTTATTAAATCATTCTGTTCCTCCTCTGACAGTGCCAGGCAAGTAGGAACATGGGCAGTTATGTCAGCATTTTAGCGGGGAAGATGAAGAAAGTAAAAGAAGTCGAGAGAAGCTCCTAAAAACTTAATACAGACAGGACACCACTACTGTGCTTATAAAGATAATTTCAGGCAAAACCAGCTTGGTTCACATACACATTCAGGCAAACTCAGAGTGACCACTTTCTCCACTTGAGCATGATTAATGATTAGTGCTGAGAAGTTTTTTTGCAGCTGGAGAGATTTGTACTCTAAACTGGCTGTAGTTTCTGTCCTAATTTAGACCCCTAGGGTATTTTACTTAGTAAAAATTGACAGCACTGTTGTCAAATATATAGCACCTCAAAGCTATATTTAAGCAAACAGCAAAATTCTGTGGAGCACCCTCCAGAAGGATCATGGTGAGCAATGGTGGTGGTGGGAGCAGGAACGATGGATATTTTATAGCAATACAGCATAGTAAGATTGCTGTGGGCTGCAGGTCTTCTAGCCTGCTCTGGCTGCAAGGCTCACAGGGCTGACTTGCTCACACCTAAACCAGGGTGCAAAGGGAAGCAGTGGAGGAGGAAACAGAGGAGAAATCATGGAGAATGGTAAGGAAGAATATACAGTGGTTCCCTTGTATGTTTATCTAAGATTAGGGCTGTGTGGTCAAGGGTAGAGGACGATGCTGCCTGACTTGGAAGCAAAGTTGCAAAATAGTAAGGGTAAGTCCCCTTCTAGTAAACACCTGACCCATGGACTGAGGCCAGACCTCTTGTGAACTTCAAAATCTGGGAAAGTGTCCTCCTCTCCTGTGACAGTGGTTCAGAAGCATCTGGCAGATCTTTGCTTATGCTGCCTCTGCTGTGTCAACAGAAACAGATGACCCAGAACAAGCCCTTTTCTTAACTGCCAACATAAAGTATTTTTTATCTTTCATAATGTATGCCATTTTATTGCTTTCTTGTTAGAATGTGGTTCTAGAGAAAGAATCTTAAGAGATTTTTTAGCATGGGAATTTATATTTTATAGCAGCAGTCTTTTCAAATAGGCATTTAAAGCAGGTGTTTTAAAAGTGATTTTTGAGGAAAGGAGAAAGAGCTGTTACTATGTGATAATGTAATGATAATCCTTCCTCATTAGTTGACAGGTGCTGATTTATCATTTTTTGGTGATTGTAGATTATATAACACTGATTATATTTTGGTACAGAGATGGATTTCTGGATTTATCCAGAAATCTCAGGAAACTGCTTTCTTGCTGGGTTTGCTTTTATTCTGATCTGATGAAAAATCAGTAGTTGCTAAAAAGCTATAGTGGTTTGGTAACTATTTGAGAAACTGGTTTATCAAAAAAGTGAATTTTTTTTTGTACAAAATATGTCATATAAATGGGTTAGTTGAAATTACCCTCTGAAGTTAAAGATTGCTCAGAGCATTTTTCAAAATTGTGAATATATTAGTATTTTCAAAATTGAGAAATCCCTGTCTCATATTTCAAAATAATTTTGTTTTAAACTATAAATTACTGACAACTTTTTTTAAATTATACATATATTCATATTAGAAACCACACATTCAAATTTACCCAAATAAAATGATTAGTACCTTGCATCAGTGTGCCATTTTGGTTAACCTTTTTGTTCAGATTTAAGGGAGTTTGTAATTTTTTTCCCCAGTTCTGCCTATTCCTCACAGTCTGGAATAAGATTTATTTAAACAAAAAGTTTCAAAGCTTCTCTCATTAAGTAGGCCAATTCCCACTGGTCCTATTAAAATGAAACAACACTGAAAAGAAACTAACAAAAAAGTCTGGTTGTCTGTATATCTACAGCCTTAGGAGATGTGAGTGGAGGGGAGAGAGAGAGATGGAGAAGGGGAAGAATAGAGGAAATTACCACATGTGTACTCTTAATCTGATGCAACAGAAGATAAATTAATTTAAACTGCATGGTAGCTTTGCTTTGTAGCAGATCAAAGAAACTTAGAAGGGGCCTGAAAACGAGAACTGTAGCTCACAAGAGACTGCTTAATTTGCAGAATAATCTGGGGTTTCATTAGTCCAAACCCAAAAAAGCCAGTTCTACTAACACTGTCCTAAAAGGATCTGCTTCCTCTAATTCAGGCTGTGTGCTGTGAGCTCCCCAGGTAGGGACTCTCACTTTATTTAAGGGGTTGATCCCTTCTGGTTCTGGTGCAGTGCTGAAACAAAGTCATTGAAAAAGAGACTCCAAGTCATCAATCGTGAAGGATGCTTACTTAGAAAAGCCAGGTAGGATTGCCAGGCTGACTCCAGCCCAAAACCTGAAGTAGATAGAAAATTCTGCTGACTGCAGTGCACTTGTATTGAATGGCTCATGCTGTGAGCCAAAATTGTGATGCATTCGTGTTTCCTTTAGGCTTCTTTTGGTTTGTACTTTTGGGGGGCAGGGGCTGTTGATGTTTTTAGTTTGTATCTTTTTTCTAGTCCCAAGTAATTATTTGGCTTTTCTGCACAGTACATCCTTTGTCAAGGTGACCTTTGTTTTTTAGGTGCTTGGGAGTGTTGTTCCTGACACGAATCATGCTTGTGCTGTGAGCTGTACTTACATGCCAAAGCACCTTTCTCTCTTTTGTGTCTACAGAGAACTTTGTGTGTGTATTTTCACATTAAACCTTTAACACACTGTGATGGGCAGCTCTGTCCCTTTCCAGCACGGGATGTGCCCACTAGATGGCACCTGGAACCCGCGCACTGACAGCTGCTTGCCCCGAATTCCAACGCATCTCAATTTGCTATGCTGAAGTGATTTTTAGTTAACATACACCTTACGTTTTCATTAATACTGGCTAAATGAGGTTACTTTAACCTCGATTAATAAAACGTATAATCATTTTGGAAATATTTGGAGTCGGAAACATGCCAACTGCTTTTTGCTTTCTCCTTTTTTTTCACCCCCTGGATCTCGCAGAAATCAATACAAGAAACTAAAATGCAAATCACGCAAGTGTCTTGCATTTCACATCTCTCAGCCTTCCTTCCTGCCTTTCCCTGCATAATTTAACCCATCCTGGAAATCACGGTTGTCAGTGCGCTGGTGAGGGAACCATCAGCCAAACTTGCTCTTTCTTGGTACTTTTAAAGGGGAATAAGTGAGGCAAATGCACAGAAAAGCACCGCTGCCATCAGGCGCGGCATTACCGGGGGGAAGGAAGGGCCGGACCCTGGCACAGTCCCGGCCAATCTGGGGACCTCTACTGACAAAAGAAAATGTTTGTGACCCGGGGACGGGGGCGGGAGCCGCGGCCGTCGGCGCGCTGAGGCTCGGGAACGGCAGGGGCCGCTGCTGCCCCGCGCATCCTCCGCATCCCCCTCCCCGCGAACGGCAGGGGGGCCTGCAAGAGTGTCCTCAGCACCGCGAGTAGCACCTCAGCATGGGTCCTGCCCATACTTCACAGGAGAAAGAAACCCAACAAACCCAGCACACTATTTTATTTTATTTTATTTTATTTTATTTTATTTTATTTTATTTTATTTTATTTTATTTTATTTTATGTTGCTTGCACATGACTGGCCCTTTCCCTTACAAAGTTTTCAATATTCTGTAATCAACAACCAGCATCTGTTTAATTTCAATTAGTTTATTTATTTTACAGTTATTCTGTGGGGAGCAGACACATCTTGGAAGCAGGTTAAGGGTATTCCTGTTTTGCATGTTGAGTCTATCGTGGTCTTCTATAATAGTCAAATAGCCTCTCGGCTCAATGTTGAAATATGTACTTTGGAGGTGCACCTGAAACCAAGATTTGCTATTACTGCTCCAGGAGATGTATTCTGCAGTACATCTGTGGCTGTGTCATCTCCACGTTTCTGTGTTGCAGGTATTTAATGATAATTAACTGAACTGTGAAGCACTTGAGTGCATTTTAACTCCAGCTATACAAGCAGCTCTCCTGAAGTCAACAATTCCCTTCAAGGACTTTAGGTTAATCATGTGCTTAAATGCTTGACTATGTCTTCCGTCACCACACCACAACCTGCAGAGGAGCTGTGAAAAGTATTATGATTAAATATGAGTTAGGGAGTCCAGGCTGAGATCAAGGCCCATGGCTCTGGAACAAGCTTATTCCATCATGGTCCTGCTGGGCACAGGATCCTGGATGTGGGGATCCAAACACAAAATCAGTGCTGATCTCAGTAGTCTGCCTGAAGATTAATGGCACTGTCCTGCTGGAGGGGCTGTCACAGCATGTTGTAAATCCACTGTCATGTCGTATGTAGACACTAAAGAAGCTACAAAATGCTTTAACAGAGCCTGGATCTACACTAATGGCCAACTTTCAGCATGAAATTCCCTGCTTACACACATTCCTCCTGCAGCTTCAAATACCATCAGACTTTGTGTAAGCTGATCTAAGTCAGCTGACATTGATTTAAAAGGATAATCTCTACAAAAGTATTGACCTCTGCATATGAAAGAACTAAAAAAACCAGCAGGGAACACACTGTGAAACTAACTCCTGAAGCACTCACAGGCTTTGTCTTACCTAAACCTAAACCCAGCTGTGCACTGAGCCCACTCTGGATAAACAACCACTGCCTACATGAAGGCTGCATCATCAGCTCTGCAAAGCAGTAGCCTGAAGTATGGTGTTCATATGCTAAAATCCTGATGAGATGTCAGGATTAGCAAAAGTTGGGGGAAGGAGGAAAGGAAAGGAGAGGAAAGGAAAGGAATCATTGATAAGGCTACACAATATGCAGGGGATAACAGTAAATTTTACATATGGTTTTAAACATAAGAGTAATGAATACAGTGGAAAGGCAGGTGGCTGGGAAAGAGCAAGTAGTGTCTGCTTCCCCTTCATTTAGAGGTGGACAAGATGTGAAGGTCCTCAGCTAGACAGTTGGAGCACTGAGTCATGGTAGGCTAAAGTTCCTTCTCAGTCACTTTAAGTTATTATTTGGACCTTAGCAGTTTCAGTAATAACTGAAAATATTTTCATTATATATGTAAGATAATGCCCATCTCAATCTAACTCAATCCAGTCAAATGGCTAGTCTGTCAAATGGAGGCTAAATGAAATAGAATTAACCCATTATTTGGCTCAGTACTGGAGCCTGTCCTATTTAATATGTGTACCAAGGATCTGGAGGAGGGGATCAAGTATACCCTCAGTCAGTTTACAGATAACACCAAGTTGGGCAGGAGTGTTGATCTGCTGGAGGACAGAAAGGTTCTGCAGAAGGATCTGGACAGGCTGGATTGATGGACTGAGGCCGTTTTTATGAGGCCCAACAAGGCCAAGTGCTGAGTCCTGCACTTGGGTCACAACAACCCCAGGCAGTGCTACAGGCTGGGGCAGCGGCTGGAAAGCTGTCTGGCAGAAAAGGCCCTGGGGGTGCTGGTGACAGCAGCTGAACACGATCCAGCGTGTGCCCAGGTGGCCAAAAAGGCCAATACTTGGTTCATGATCCAGGCAGCCTGGCCTGTATCAGCAGTAGTGTGGCCAGCAGGACCAGGGCAGTGATTGTCCCCCTGTACTTGGCACCGGTGAGGCCACACCTCAAATCCCGTGTTCAGTTCTGGGCCGCTCATACAAGAAAGACAAGAGGTGTGGAAACACCCACCTGGAGACCTGACACACTCTTTAGAGAGGTGTGCTGCTTTCTGGTGGCTCATATCAGGGAGGTCACTGAGAGACCACCAAGTCTTGTGCAGGACACTGACTATTATCCACTGCTGTTGTTTCATGTGGTAGAGTCAGGAGCAGTCTGAGGAGTATCAAGAAGGGTTACATAACCCTAGGAGTGCTGATAAGGGACTCTGGAGCACAAGTAGTAGACTCTATGATTATATTGGATTCTCTTGAATTTAGTCAGAGACAGGCACCTGGTAAACCTCAGTAAACTCATTTTATTATTGGAAAGCAATTTATTGCATATTGTTTTCTACTGCTTTAAAGTTAGCTCAAAAGGTAAATTAGAAACAGTCTTGAAATATTTTGCTTTGTAGATAAACACTTCAAAAATAACAAAAATGCTAAATAGATTTAATGAATATATTTTTAGCAAACCTATTGAGTACAGTCTTCTGATTTAGATGGATAGCTCAGAACTCACAAACCTCACCTTTTTCTTCCCTTACTTCTATTTTTGCTATAATATTTTGTTTAGAAAGTGAAAACAGATTTCACACTGCTGAAAAGCCAAGCCAAACTCCTAAGGGTGTTCATTTCACCCTTGTGAAAATGTGTGAAGTTACCAGAGCCTTTTTTTTCCCCTTAATTTTTCGGATCGTACAATATGTAAATTGGCCAGAATACCCTGGAGAGTTTGTTTTGGGAGTTCTCCTGAAACCTGTGATGTCTCACACTTTTGATTCCCTCCTGTCTGCAAGTGCATGTGCAGCACAGTGCCACAGCCTCTCTCCCACTCCCTGACTGGTATTTTTTTAACCTAACTTCAAGCACCTACCCTGCAGAGATAATTTTTTTTTCTCCGATGAGCTGTCCGGGCTTTCTTAGTCAATGGAAACAAGAGAAAGGCATTTCTAGGGCATAAGTCACCTTACTGTAATGTACACAACTCAAACCAGGTAGAGTGCTTTTGGTTTAAGAGGAAATGTGAAATGTTCCAGCGTCAAGGTATTAAGAATCAGTGAAATTAGGATTTCAGCATTCTAGTTTGATTTCTTTCTACAAAGGGAATATATTTGAGCACGGCTTCCTTATGGCTCTATGTTGAAAGCATAATTCATTAACAATCCTGAAGTGTTTGGATAGTAGGGTCGCACTGGGTAGGTAAGTATAGGGATATCTAGGCAGCAGAAACATTCAGAATGAATCATGAGTCTGTGCATCAAAAATGAGGTTCATTAATCTCAGAACTGAAATTAAACTAATGTACTCAGTGATTAGACAGATTAATTTTAACAATGTCATTGCCACTCTGTGTTCCTTCCTTAAGGACAGGTAGAAACCCAAGGCAAATAATTTTGCCAGGCCATGGGCCATTAGGGAGAGAAAAAGCTGCTCTCAGATCCCTGGATTCTCTGTAGTGCACACTGTGTTGCCAGGGTGTTAGCAAGACAGAATTCCCATGTTATATTAGAAAAAAAAAAAGTTTCACTCATATCATTGAGGCTTAAGATGAAACACACTCTTTTGGCAAAGATACATGACTAAGTGTCATGAGATCTGTGATCTCTTCCCAGTTCTCTCTCAAGTCTCTACAGCTTACTTTTTTGGATATGAGTGACTTAAGTACCTAAAGCTGTAGGCAGAAAACACAGACAAATGACTGTGTTTCTTTAGGACTGCTGGGTCACTGAAGCAGAGTTTGAAAATTAATCCCTAACTTGTTAATTCTTTGAACTTGTTATGAAAGCTGATGGAAGGTACTGTATGAGTACCAAGAATAATTATTCTGTAAGTGTAACTGTTACAGTGTCAGAAAAAGAATATTCTGAAAGATCCTCAGCCTATTTTTTACTTTTTTTAAAGTATGGAAAGGCATCAGTAATCACAAAATGCCTCTAAAATCTCCTTGAAGTGTTAAAAAGCCAAAAAAGACAGCTCAGCTAAATCTGGAGTGGTTCTGCCAGTAAGATATGCAAAGACTGACTTCCAGCAGATTTAGGTTTATTACAGCCCCTGCTAACTCATCCACTAAGAATCTCACTTTTCTGGCCCACCTGGTAAAGCTTCTGTATGTGTACCACAAAATGTCCCAGATCACATCTCAGTTGTTCTAAATGCTCATTTTGGCTGGTGCAGGGGACAGCGCTAATTGGTTAAGTATGTTCTAGTGTCTGGCCACCAGCTGCCAGCCACAACACTGCACAGTGTTGCCTTAATGCTGTTTGTTCCAATCAGTTAATTTGTCTGGATTATGAACTCTTCTGCCATCAGGAAGAGAAAAGCACTTTAAGGCTATTTCAACCCGTCTGCTCTGCCTTCCCCTGTCAAAAGTCTAATTTGCAATTAGGAATTTCAGCAGCACTTTCATTTGCTCAGAAAGCAGCAGAGCAGAGCTTCCAGAGAGATTCATTTCCCATAGAAATAGAGGTATCAGCAATTCCCAAGAAGCTGGTCTTTATCAGAAGTTAGTAAATTGTTAGTATTGTCGTTTATGGGGCTATAAAAGTGCACAGAGCTGAGCTGTCTCCTCCAGAGACCGGCGTGGTAACATGTGCCTCACATGGTTGGTTCCTCTCAGGGTGGAGGCAGCCACACTACTGTGGGATCAGGAAAGAACTCTCTGCTGGGAAGCCCCAAGATCGGGGTGGGCCTGTCCTTTATGATGCCCTAATAATGTGCTGGTTAGTATAAAATGGGAATGAGATTAATGAAATCCTCCTTATTTCCTATGGGACTTGCTGCCAAAATTCTCCCTCTACTTACGTAGCTGTGCCTTAACATTTGCTTGTAGCTGAGCTTCCTCATCTCCTAATTTAAATATTATTTTCTTAATAATACCGTTATTCAGGAAGATGCTGAATTGCCTCCTGGAAAGGCACTGATTTTTCTATAGTTCCCATCTATTTCTTCCAGCAATACCTTTGAAATTATGGCCTTTGTTTATTAGTTCTGTTGTTGTTATTATTGGTACAATGCAAGTTTCTTCCACGAGTGATCTGTACTTCCAACGGTGTTGTTTTATAGTTAAATGGGGCCATGCTTTCTAAGGGATTTCAGTCCAATGAGTAATTGCTCATTGAAATAATCTGTAAATAAAGAAGACAGGGATGAATAGACTGGCATGAATACAGAAGGTAGGAATCACATTCTTACAGGTAGAAGTCCTGGTAACTCTCCCTCTCTGAATTAGTTGCCTTCAACCCTTTTATAGTCAATTTAGGAAGATGAATTATTCTAGGGTGCAATTCCTGTCAGCCTAAAACTGATTAGATAATTCATGCTCTAAAAGTACCTGGTTTACTCAAGTGACTATGAAATGAGCCCAGAATGGCTAGATCAAATGTAGACATTTCCACTGTAAATATCTAAAATGAAGTTAAATGAATCTCAGGGTGAATATGTTTTGAGGAAAAAAGCCATTGTCTTTCTTCTCAGGTTGCAGGGCAGTTGCAAAGAAGCCCCATATTAATCTTATTAACTGCAAAATTAGAGTACTTTCCTCTTTTCTCTGGTGTTGCACCATCCTTGTCCTTCTTAGTCCTTGCACCATGTCCTTCTTAGTCCTGGGGCTGACAGCAGCGGGGCTGCAGGGAATGTCAGCAGCCACTAGTGTCCTCAGTTCTTATCCAGCAGGGTTTGATGATTGGAGATCCCTTCTTCATCTATTCTGGGGTCAGTTTGGGCTTATGTTTCACCATTTTCTTAATACAGCCTGAATTACGAGGACCTTATTTTCCTTAGTCCTCAGTTATTCAATTTTGCAGTCCCTTTGTTATATCTAAAGTGGTTTAGACAGTTGCCTGCCTGCAGTGACCACTGACTGACCACTGGGATTTGTGTTTACTGCCTAGGACCTCCAGTACACCCTGTGTTTGCATTTCTGCAAGCCGGATTTCATTCTAGGATCACAGGTAGTTTAATCTACACAGAAAATCTACTTGTTATCACTATAAACTAGAGCTAACTCAAAGCAAACCCAACGACTGGACATTTGCTCCCCCAGTTAAATAAAACAAGCTCATTATCGGCTTAGGCCAGGACAAGCCCAAACATATGCTGACACCCTTTCCTGTCAGGTCAATAAAAAACATGTGGCCTTTTAGTAGGAATGGCAAAAGAAGGAGTATTTATTGGGCTACACCAAACACCATCCAGAAGCTGTTTGGCTGTGTTTGCACAGTGCTGTGCCTCATCTGTTGTGCTCCAGAAGTCATGTAGTTGTGTTGACACTGCTGTGCTAATACAGCTACACCACTGCTGAGCAGCATTTAGCTTGCGTATGCCCAGCTCAGCACATGGACAGAGAGAGCTTCCATCTGTCTCCAGCTGTCTTTAGAGGTATGTCCACAGTCTGTCTGCCTCTTGTAAAAATGCAAGCAAGTAAGAGAACAAAGATTCTGGAAGTGTTTCCTGTAGTGATGGCTTAGTGTTTAGGAAAGCCATCTGAGTAATTCTAAATGCCTGGGTTTTTGGAACACATTTGGAACATCCAACGTCCCGCTCACTGACCACCTTGAAAGTGGTTTCAGCAGGCATTGGCAAACTGGTGAAACACAGATCACTAGTCCCCTAATTATTTGTGCTTCTAGTTATTCAATAGCAAAAGTCAAGGATCCATTCAAAAATTAGGCATCTTCTTTGGTAATTATAATTTCCAACATCCTGGCATGGTATTTTTAAAATGCAATTGTGGGATTACTGTACTGACAAACTGGAATCTTTCTAATTGTTGAAATGACTCCCCACTACCAATCAGAACAGAATATATACTCTATTAAGTTGACAATTACCATATATTTGAGCATTTCACAGTCCACTTAGTCTCCTGATAGAGTTCCCTGAATGATCGCCCCCCCCTTATTTCTTCCTGTCTAGCAGATTGTTTTAGGAAGTGTTTAAACACCAAAGCAGGTGATAAAATATTTCTGGTAATCCTTTAAGGTGAATTATAAGCTTCTGGGAAGAAGGGTTGACTTTCATTTAAGGGAATAAAATACAGCCAAGTTCAACAACCATGGAAAAGTAGCAGCCACCTGACAGTAAACAGCCAGAGACACGTTAAAGGGATTGGTAGTTTTGTTCTAATTTACTTTTGTGGGATTCACTTGACTATATAAATATCGTAAAGATGACTACCTTTCAGCTGGTTCTCTTTCAGGTGGCTCCCAGGGTTAGAGTCATCATGTTGTGAAAAGGGCTTCTAAATTAAACCTGGCGAGTCATGTTCCACATGTTCCTTTTTTTTCTCTTTGCTATCATGTTAGGCTCTGATGGCTAGCTTTGATGTAGATGCCCACTTTATTGATATCTGAAGCTAGATGTGATAAATTCTATATGCATCCTAAAGGCAATGCCTCCTAGCTAGAGTTTCCAGTGGTGAATATGGACTTTTGTAAAATGCTGGACACACATGACACTGAATTTGTGGCATGCAGCTTCATTTTAAGAGGCTAAATCAGATGAAAACAACACAGACACATGGGACAAGTACATAACTTATGCAAGCTCATCCTGCCAATTCAAATGGAATGCTTTTCCCTTTTGAAGGGATGACTTTGTGCCAGTGGACTCTGTTCCAGAGCAGAAACTGTCTCATGTCATTCTCCTTTTACAGTGGACTGGGTATTGACTATCTTTTCCAAGTGGCAAGGAGTTGATGTAAATACCTTACATTTTTTTTTTCTAGCATGACATAAATACAGTCATATGCTCTTGTCTGACCCAGATCAAATTTTTACTGCTTGGTAATGCATGGTATCAATGAAGGTGGAACCAAGGTTGTTCTGTAAGGGCTTTTATTCCTGAGCAATGACATCTGCCATCTGGCTTGTCTCCTGTGCTGATCTGTGCTGGCAGACCCCATTTTGAACAGGGAATAAACCTTATCAGGCACAGACATATTTCTGTTCATTGATCCTAGTCACCTGCTTAACTCTTATTTGTGCTGTCTGACATGTCTTTCACCCCAAGGAGAGCTCCTTTCACATGATATGTGAAGAACGCGGCTAACATGTTCTGGCATTTTCCAGTGCTGACGCTGGTTCCATATTAAGTTTCATACTCTCAGATGGCTGCTACTTTGAAAGCTTTATTGACCTGATAAATGTTCCTAGCTCATGTTAAATGGGCTGTGAGTTTGATCCAGATGGCTTGCTGGATATGGCTTTGAGGTCAAAAGCTGCTGACACTTGAGCCAGTAATGTGCATAAGCTACAGCATCTGGGATCAAAACCATAATTCTCTTGCTAATCAAACCGGGCCTCTGTTAGCTGCTGGTGGTTTTGCAACATGAATTTCTCACTTAATACACAAACCAAAAGAAAAATACTTGTGTCTAATAACTTAGGATAATTGATGCAGGGAAGACTATCAGAAGATATTTTCCCTTTCTTTTTCATTTTCCCTTGCACTCACGAAGGTATCCATGTCAACACTGAACATCCTATAAATAGATGGTGCCATTTCTCATCAATGCTGGAACAGATTTCCCAGAGTTATACACATTTTTAAATCAACTGGAAGATTCGCGTTCAGACTGAGTAATAAGACATCACACTTAAAAAGAAAATAAAGAATATAAAATTGGGCCAGCACACCCAATGTTCTTGCTGACAGACATAATTTGTTTTGCTAGAAGAAGATATGTCAAACAATGCTTTGGTGAGGACAGCAGAAATATTTTCAGTCAACAGAGTAGAAATTCTTAGCAAGTTCACTTTGATTTCGATCACACCTTTCTTCCAGTACTCTAACAAAAAATGCATAGCTAGTAAATGGTGCGAGACAAAACAATACTTAAATCAAATAGCAAACAACTTTTGAAAAGTACAATTCTTATTCATAGTTCTATGGTTGCACAACAGTGCAATCCTTCTCATCTGGGAGAATCAGCTTTCATGTGACTAGCGTGTCTACTCAGAACAGTTAATGTTTTAAATATGAAAAACTTGCTAAGTTGATTTGGTTGGGATGAGAGTGGTGGTGGTGGTCAAATTTCTTGGGAAAATTAGACAGCTGTCAAGACCAGTGTTTTTAGAAAGTGCCGTTGAATGGCCCTTTTTAAAAAAGACCTTTACCACAGCTAAAGTGTCACTTTTAACTCTGTACTGTCCACCTATGTACCAGCTTTTCCAAGAGCCATGAGACTTCCAAATAGTGATTCTAAACCTTGAAAAAAAAATCAGTAACCAGTCAAGATACTTGAGTCTTGGGCAAAAGGCAAAACCTCTCAGTCAGTGAGGGCTAATGTGATCATGTTTGTGAACCGGGTGTGACCAGGGAGTAAGTGGAGCCCCACCGGGGCGGTGCGTGTGTCTGTGTGTGTGTCTGTGTGCCTGTTTGTCTGTGTGTCTGTGTGTCTGTGTGTTTGTCTGTTTGTCTGTGTGTCTGTGTGTTTGTCTGTGTGTCTCAGTGAGGTTGGTCCTCCTTGGAGTGGCGGGTTGGCAGCTGAGGGCTCTCCTTTTGGGTCTGGGGCGCTCTCCTTGGACTGGGGGCTCTCCCCTTAGGTCAGTGGCTCTCCCCTTGGATCGAGGGCACTTTTCTTGGGTCGGGGGCTCTTCCCTTGGGTCAAAGGCCCTCCCCTTGGGGCAAGGGCTCTCCTGTTGGATCGATCGGAGGCTCTCCCCTTGGGTCGGGACACTGCGCAAGGGAACTCCTGGAGGCTGAGAGACTTCGAGGACCGGCATCCCGAGCAACCCTGTTGAAACCTTCATGATTCGGAAGCCAGTCGGGCCGTACCAATTCCCTTGGAGCTAAATGCAGTTTAATAATGAGAAAGAAGTTAAAAACAGGACCGAGGGCTCCCGCCCCGCGATGCCGCCGCCGGAGGTGCCGCGCGTGCCGCAGCCGCTGGGTGGCGCCGTCAGGAAGGAGGAGAAGCGCGCGCAGGCGGCGGCGCGGGGCCGGTGCCGCCTCAGGCGCCGTGGGCAGAGAGCGGCGGGCGCTGCTCCCAGCGGCGGGCATCCACCGGGACGGGGCTCTGCCTGGCTCCCGGCCTCCTGCAGGGCATCCCGGTGCCTGCACAGACGGGGGTGGCTGAGAGGATGCCGCCATGCAGACGAGATGGGGACCCACCGCTAGTCCTGCCGGCCCCGCTGGTTCTGATGCGAGGCAGTGCTGCCGCTGGCTGGCGGCTGCTTATGAAGGTCCTCCTCATCCGCCTCCTCCTCCTCCGCCACCTCCTCCTCCTCCTCCTCTTCCCTCCAGTCTGTAGCACCCTCAGAGTCTCCCAGTCCCGCGCACACCGCGGGCCTCCATCAGCTGCCAGCCCTGATTTCCGCGGTGATGTTCCAGCCCCTCCTGAGCCCCTCGCCTCTGTGTCCCCCGACAGTGGGGACGGGCTGGCACCAGGCACCACTGGCACCCCCAGAAGTGGGGTGTGGGAGCCTCTGGTGTCCCGGCGGGTGTGCTGG
This sequence comes from Coloeus monedula, assembly GCF_965178545.1. Lineage (NCBI taxonomy): Eukaryota > Metazoa > Chordata > Aves > Passeriformes > Corvidae > Coloeus > Coloeus monedula. The sequence goes on from NC_138783.1 coordinate 39,361,082, forward strand.
CTCCCGGGGACCTGGGTGGGCGGGAGGAACACCTGCAGGGAGCCTGCCGAGGGGACGAGCCCGGCTGTTGCCAGTGATGCGCAGTGCCAGGGTGCAGGGGTGCCCGGGACAATGGAGGTGAGCTGTGTGGTGGTGCAGAATGGCTTTCCCTTCCCCGGCTGGGGCCATGCAGGGCTCCTGTCCAAGCACATCCCAAAGAGAAAGTGGGACCCTGCTGCCCTGGGCCAGCAGGGACAGAGGTGCTAGGAACTCTGGAGCAGTGGTAGCAGTTCAGGGTGCTGGTAGTTTCATTGGTGGGCTTGGGGGGACGTGAGACCCCTGAAGAGGTAATTTCAGTTGGAATTGCACAGTAGTGATAATCAGAGGCTGAGGGAGGATGTGGCATGGAGGATAGTTTGGTCTAACGGTAGGGAGGGATTCATGTGGAAGACTCCTCTCCATGGAGTGAAGAGCCCTGGGTGCTGAGATAAGCAACAGTCTCAGCATTGTCTTGTAGCCATCCTGGAAAGGGGAGCACTGTGGCCCCAAGCTCTGGGGCCACCACTGGGCAGCAGCTGTTCAGTGGGGTGGACCAAGGGCGGAGCTGAGGTGCTGTGTACCCCAACCTCCCCTTTTCTCCCTTGGCCCAGCATGTCCTTCCCTCTCTTTGACCTGCACAGGCCTCAGCTTCATACATCTTTTGTGTGACCCAGGCTCTGTCTTCTCCAGGACACCCAAACCATAACTTCTATCCCTTCCCAGCCTTCCTTCCCCATCCTTCCTGTCCCTTGCTGAACCTTCCCTAACATTTGATCTACAAATGAGGTCTCAGCAGAGCTGAGTAGAGGGGGAGAATCACCCCCTCCCTTGACCTGCTGGCTAGGCTGCTGGGGATGTAGCCCAGGACACACTTTTGACATTGATCTATAGTAAGGAGGATTCTAGATTGTAGATAGAAGTTTTTATTTGTCCTGTCCTTTAGCAAAGGTGGCGCATCTTTGACTGACATTTGAGAACCTCTGGTAGAGATTAGGACACCTACTGAAGAAAGGATTTCCCTGAGCAATAAGGAGGAGGTCTCATCACTAATTTATTCTGTTGCCCAGTGAATCTGGATGTTGTCTTCCACTTTAGTAATTCTAGGATTCTGAGGCATGCTCTAATGTAATCTGATTTGAATACTTACAAGTCTTGTGGGTCTCCTCTCTTTAAGGAAAAGGCAGAGGAAAGTCCATCGTAGAGCATCATTGCAGTGTAGCTTGGTTCAAGCTAAAGTAGGTATGTGCACAGCATCAACATCTCAGCTGATGTAAATAGGCTTGGCCTGTTTAGTCATTAGGGTGATACCACTCTCTGCAGAAAGTATGGGATAATTCAGTTCTGTGGCGTGGGAAAGATTTTATGTTCTTCACAGCCCCAGTGTGCTGTCAGCAACAAAGGACATTCCTTCATTAACTTCTGCTGTGTTTAAGTACACTGAGTGTTTTAATACTCAGCTTTGCTGCGGGTGTGTGTCCCTAGAGGAGAGTATGGCTAGTGGAAGGAACCATGTAGCTGAAAAAAAACAAGTATTCTCTGAAAACTGGCACCAGTTTTCCTTATCTGATAGAAAATTGAGAAGTTATGGGATGTCCTTTCATTTCCAAACCGGAAAGAAACATGGTTGAAAACTGAAATTTAATGTGAGGAAAGCTATCACATTGGCTTGTTCATTTCAGATTTACAGTTTAGACTACATTTTATGTGTTGTAAAAATGTTTTTAAGCAATAATTTCAAACAATACTTCAAATTATTTTAAAGAATCTTCCCCTTTTTTTTTTCTTCCAAGCAAGATTTAGACTTTGTCAGGGAGTTGTCCCAAGATGTGCTTAAAAAGCCCCAGCGTTTCCAAAGGGGTGAAATGCTCCATTAGTTTTGTAACTAGGTGTAATTACTTATGTTTTTATTTCTTATGATCTGCATTTAATTAATTTTGAGCTCCTATGTATCTTACTCAGAGGAAATCTTCAGCATTAGCTGCCTATTTTAGTGGGGATTTTTATCTAGGTGTCATAGCTGGGAAGTAAATGTAAAAGGTACTTCAGATGTAAAATAAACATTCATTTAATTCCTATGGTAGGAAGATATTTATATTTCATGTTTTCTAAATTCAAAGTACTGTAATATCTAGATCTGGATGGCTGCTTTTGAGGGGAAATGATAAACAACATTGTCCCTTGCAGTTAGATAGCAATATTGAGAACAGTCCATTCAGCAACAAATCAAAAGATTTATATTAAAAAGGAAAGTCATATTAATCTTGCCTTGGTTGCACCAATGTATGAAACTTATTTGAAATAGAAGGTAGAAACAGTAACCTGCAAAAGAGGGTGATTACACTTCAGCCTAGAGAAGCGATGATAACATGGAGATAGAAAAGGAACTGTCTGTAACTTGGAACTATTTTTTTCTTCTGCATTGAAACAGAAAACTCAGTATCTGCAATAACTGACTGAAAGGATGAGCTTGTCTGATGTTGTGTGTGTATCCTGCTTCATAGAGTACATGGGGAGAGATGCATTGCAGTATGTAAAGAGTCTTTGTCAGATATAGAGTGCTTTTGATCTTGGTATTTTATCTTGTGTGAATTTTTATGTAGTGTGGCTTTCATATATATGGCATGGAATAGTGTGTTTTGCTGATAGTGAAGGAAAAGTAAATATCTAATGCCGTGTGCAAAATGATGTGGATATGTGGATATACAGCTATTTGTGGGTTTTGTGCTTTTATTTAGATATTCCTGAGTGCAGAAGAGCAAATAAAAAATTGTAGCTGGTAGGTAGATTTTCATTATTTTAACTCACTGTTTCGTAGTAGCAGATACAGATAACAAGTTTATGATTGTTTTTCTTAGACATAATTCAGGCAAGATAAAATATTTTCGTTGTCTCTATTGACCAGGACTTGTGAGCTTTGGGTTAAACTTTGATTTAAATGCTGCAACCGGGCAATTGGCTTCATGGGCACGACACAATCTTTTAATTTTCCATTTGTAAAATGGATGAAGCCACCAAGAGCAATGGCTGCTGAGCCATAAGTGGGTCTGCCATGCACCCCATAAGGATCAGATGACCTCTTGAGGTCTTTAGCAGTCTTATTTTCTGATTACTTTTTCCCTGCTTCTGCCATTTAAAATGCAGTGCATCTGATTGGTCATAGCAATGGGTGTGTCTTATCCCGTGTATACTCCATTTCAACACAGTGACATCCAGTGCCAGCAAGGGGCTCCCAGCATTATTGCAGTACAAATAATAAAAAAATACAGCCTTGGTGTGAGTTGGTTATTACTATTCAAAAGCAATACAGCGGGTTCGTACAAACTATTTTTTATCTCCCAGGAAGAAGTTTTCACTGAGACAAAGAGAGAGGATTATCGCTTCATGAATAAACAACTGTAGGGGACATTTCAGATAAAAAAGCAGAGATTGCAAAAGGCTTTCCAGGAATAGTACAATTTCTTTTGTTAAGTTGCTCTAAAGGACACTCTGTTCCTTGCCATTTTACCTCAAAAATATATTTCTCCATCTATGGGGAAATTTGTTTTCCAACTTGGTGAAGTATGTTAGGGTTTTAGAGCTGTTATGAATCTTGTGCAGGAAACATGGGAATGGTTCTGATATATGACAGATGTAGTGCAACTACTATGATGAAAACCATTCAAGGAACTCATATTTTTTCTTTCTCCTCTGCTGTGTTCAGAGAACCCTTCACTGTGTATCATCAGTCTGGAGTTACAGAGCTGCAAAGCTGGATGTCAGAAAACTCAGAAAACGTCACTGGTTCCATCTCATCCCTCATGTAACTCCATGGATTTGGATGACATTATACCAGGAGTAAGCTGAGCCCAGTGATCTTCACTGAGCCTGCTTGACTTCATGAGATTCAGCATGAGGATTTGTAATGCTAAACTGTCAGTAGAGGCCAAAGAATTGCATAAATGGAGTGGAGGAGTTAGGAAATGGGGAGGGGGAAGGAGGAAGAGAAAGAAAGGAGCGCAGAGAAAGCTGATTTCAGATGACTATCAGCTCTGCCTATATCCTTGCCCTTTATATTTCCCCTGCTTTTATTTGGTTTTCTTTTTGCCATTCTTTTATTAATTTTATTTTCATGGTTTGGTTATTTTAGCCAGCCTTTTCTCTGTGGTGCTTGTTCAGTTTTTTAGCACTGTCATTTGAACAGCTTTTAACAACTACACATATTAATCAAGTGACAGGGACCCCCTGGGGGAAACGATTCAGCCTTTTAGCAGCACTTGGGAAATCTCCTTTACTCTGATTCCATGGAGCTCTGCATATGCTTAGTAGCAAACAGGAGCTGTTAAAAAAGGGACTTTGGTAGGTCTAACGCAGAGCAGGTGAAGACCTTGAGTTGTGGATCTACTTAAAAAGAATAAACTCTCTCCATGAAAGGAGAAAATGTGGACTAGATGCAGAGTTAGCTGATATTTGTGACTATTGTGCTGTTGTGGTTGTTATTTCCCTGTTAAGTACATTATTGCAGTGCCCAGACATAACTGTCATGGGCTATGACTGATACTTGATACACATACTGGCCTTAAAGCTGAGCTCCTATTCTGGGAAAGGCTCTCCTGGATGAAGATTGTGTTTTTGAAGTGAAAGAGAGGGAAAAAGAGTAGTAGGTTTGCAGCTCTCCTCTGAGTTTCTTTTATCATTGGGTCTTGGTGACATTTTCAGGAGCAGATAGGAAAAGTCAAATTAGAAAGCAATTTGAGCTTTCCACTCTGCACAGATACTGGATTTAAGCTCTTGTCTGACTCAGAGTTATGATAGCGAAAGTATTTTTCAGGAAATACCTTTTTTAAAGACCACTTTACCACTTGAAATCATAATTTGCAGGAGAAATCTTTTACAAGATCAAATGAACACTCCTTTTTCAGTGGGAACTTTCAAGAACACAGGACAAAAAGCGAAGGCTTTTTTGTGTCATGTTTTGGTTTCTGTAACTTTACAAAGATCATGGTGGCAGTGAATGCTGTGCTCTCAGTAAGGATAAAAGGCAAGCAGAGTGATCTGTGAAAGCCTCTCTTTCTGCTGTGAAGTCCAGAGGCTAAACACATTTGAGGAAATAATGTTTAACACTATGCAAGGAGATTTGACGTGCAGTTCCCACTGCAGCAAAGTCTCCATGTAGAGTTTGAGAACCTGTTTCCTCCAGGAGGAGGCAGTTTCTGAGTATGCTCCTAACAAAACAAATGACTATGTTGGTGACTGTAGATAGGAAATTATGAATATGTAATTTTTGACAGTACAGGCATTACCTGAATGTTATTTCTATAAGAAGGTTGAGCGATGCTAAAAGTAAAATAAAAAATCTTGCTAGCATTACTGTATTGATTGAAGACACAAAATATTCTGTTTTAGCTGATGCTTGGATTCATCATATGTTTAGTCTTTATTCTCTCTGGCTATATATATGCCTAAATGCATTCTTGTTAAAATTAAAACCAAGTTATTGATCTGTCAAGCTGCTTCTAAAAACTAATTCTCTGTCAAGATCTGTGCTGAACAACATGTAGCCCAAAGTGGCCAATTTACAAAAGACAGATAATTTAGAAGCAAAGTTGTCATGACAACTTTAACTCCATATCCACCTTTTCCATGCACACATTATGAATGAAGGCGTGAAGGGGTTGTCAAGGGAACTTAAACTGAGCATCCTAATTTCTGGGATTCAGAGTTTAGTCTAAGTACTGGTTTTGTTGGGTTTTAATTACTGCTTCTTATTCAGAATTCTAGTTAGTCCTGTATTTAGACTTTTAGATTATTTTGGCATGTTATAGATGAATGACATGCATAATATGCAAGAAGAAAAAAAAGAAAAAAAAATACTCCTAAGACTTCTGTTGAAATTTGAATAGAACTCCAGGTATAACATTGTGCTAAACCTCACTTCCAGCAGTGCTTCCTGTGAAGGAAGGGATCTTTGATACCTTTATTCTAGATACATATCTGGGGTTTTTATTTCATGGCAGTTTTACCCTGGGATAGCACCACAGAGCTAAATGGCACTATTTCTGATGCACAGCAGTGTAAGTAAAAAAAATCCAGATAAACCTGTTCTTTAAGAAACGTAGCAGACTTTCCTGCCTTTTTTCTTGTGTAAACCAAGTAGAATAAACAAAAGGACCTTTTACTCTGATCAGTCACTGGAGCACTAATGGCTACCCCGAGTCCAACAAGGAACCATCTTCCTTAGTGCTCACTTGTTGGTACAGCTAATGTGGAACAAGATGGTGGATGTCTGACTTGTTTTGTCAGAGCAGAAACTGTTCCATAGTAATTTACAATAATATCTTAAGTGAGAAAGCATTTGGATGGATGACTGTTTCTTTCCTGTACTAGCACCAGTTAAGCATGTTCACCAGCACTGTTTTGGAGAAAGCTTGTGCTGCCTGCCACCCCCAGGGAACTGCAAACCCACCTTCTCTCCATGCATTCAGCTCACTTGTGAGGGTCCTTCCCAGTCTATCCCTGACCATGCACTTTCCACAGAGCCTCCCTGTCAGGCTGCAGTGCTGCTGCAAGGATGCAGGAAATTTGGTATAATGTCCAAATGCACATTGTTACATGCTGGAAGCAAATTGATGAACTGTTTCATTTCAGTACAGTGTTCAAGACTCCAGTGTGTAGGAGAGAAATTGCTGTAGTCTGCACTGATTCATCTGGATCTGAGCTTTGAACTTTGGGCCAGATGTTGGTACTAGCTGATGTAAGTGATATGGAGCAAAAGCTGCTGGAATGCAGAGTTTGAGCATGAATTGCAAACTGAAGACATACCAATGAATGCTTTCAGCAACAACTTTTGGCTACAGATTCCTAGGGTCCACCTGTGCTAGAAAGTGGTCAGCTGCTGACCACTGTTTTTAACAAGAGTGCAACAACAGCAGCAAACTCTCCAGGGCAGGATTAAAATTCAGCCAATAGGAGGAAGCTTTCCCTGCTGTTTCCCTGAATCATCTTTTCTGCAGAAAAGGGACTTCACTGCTGTGGTGCCTTGCCATAGGCACATAGTGTGGAAAAGAAGAATACTCAGGGTAAAGCAGATGAGAGCTTGCACAAAATTATTTAGCAACCTAGGAGAAAGAATCACCAGACAGAATCAGGGCTGTGTTTTGAAATGACCCCTTGGGGGAAACTGGTCAAAGCCAGACTCATGGGCAGATTTGAAAAGCTTCTGCCTCTGTCTGCAGGGATGAATGGTTGGTGCAATCTGTGGAGTAAATCTGTGGAGCTGTTTCAGGAGGAGAGGAAGAAGCACAAGCTGGAGAATATAAGCAGGGGCAGCAGTTGTCAGCTGAGTGCACGGGGCTGATAAACTGAGTCTTGTAAACACTTTGGGCAAACTTCTGTACCTGCTTCTGGTCTGTGAATGTTCCATCCCTGTGGCAAATCTCTTCCATACATCCTGTGTAGTTTCTATTGACTTTGAGGATGAGTTTAGAATCATCAGTCAGATCTTAAAATGTACCCAATTCACAGTGCAGGTAGCACACCTTATTGCCTGTATCAAAACAGATCCATGCAGTGTTGCTGGCTGTGTGTCCTTGTTGGGAGATGTGTAAATGAATTTTAGATGGTTACAAAGTTATTAATAGTCCAATAACTAAAGGAGATGAGAAAGACCTATTACTATGAATTTTACTGTCTTAAGAACAGAAGGTTTCCCACCACCTTGAGAAAAACATTTGAATTGTATTTAAAATAATTAAACTACTTGTCCAAGTATAGGGAGGAGTGGGAGCAAAGCCAAGAAAGCTTCACTGGCTAATTTTGAAGCATATGGAACAATTAATAATGGACTGAAACTGCAAAATTAGAGCTGAATATTGGGAGTTTTGGATAGTGTGCATTGGTTCAAAATGAACAGCACTTGAACACCACAGTGACGGGTACATAGAAGGATCTAATAATGCATACATTCCAGAGATATAAAAATACAGAAGTCTGCTGATGCATAGGGGAAATAAGTGAAATTCAGCTATTACTTTACTGGCTGTGAATACTTCACTAGAGAGGCTTCATTACGTAGCAAGAGCTAGCATGGAGACCCCTTATATTCTTAGTGGCTGTGAGCGTTTTCCATATGATTGGGACATGTAATATTAAAGCAACAGATCTGTTTTGGACTCCTGACTCAAGAACTGCGGCCTCCAGGTCATAAATTTTATGATTTCATAGCTTTCTTAAAAAAACTAATTCCTTTCTTCCCCCCGTAAAGTTTGCTAGGAGTTCAAGTGGGCCATTTACCCTCTTTGTAAAAGGGGATGTTGAATGGTTAGTTTTTCTTGGTATGTGTGATTTGTGTTGTTCATGTTGGGATCCTGGACACAGCACATGCTAAAGAATTCTGTTCTCTTGATCTTTATGGAGTGCCCTTTCAAGATCGGCATTTTTGGTGTGTGTACACTCAATTTTTATGTCACTTAGCATCTCTTCTGACCTCATTCTGCAAATTCTTACCTGTGAGTGTTCTTGGTGACTTCAGGGGAAGCAGTTTCATCAGTATGACTATGTGTGCTTGAATAAAAATTTGGGGAGGGGAGTGTTCCTTTGTTCTCCTTTATAAATACCACTGTAAAGGTTAAAGCTCTTGCTTTAACCAAAAAAAGAAATGTAAGGTAATATATGATATTAAAACATTACAGAATTGGGTAGCTGCATGGGAAAATGCCTTGTTTAATTTGATATGTGTTATGCCCAAATTCTCCCTCTCTTGTAGTGTCTTGTAAGGTTTATGGCCAGAGAAAGCACAGGAATTGGAGCTAATCTGGTCCCATTATACAGGGTTCATAAGCTTGCACAGGGAGTCTGAAGTCCGAGAGGCAAGAACTGGCTGTTCTGTACAGTCTGTCTGGTTTGCTTTGATAACATCTTTTGCAGATAAGCCACTATTGGCATCACGTACCATTTTTATTTTCCGTGCGATCAGGCACGTCTTTACCCCACAGAAGATTGCTATGTAGCTTTTTAAAAGCAGTTTGGTGTTTTTATTTGTTAGACCTACTGTTTCTCTGATTATTTTAGTGGCTCAGGTAGAGACTGTGGTACCTGCTCTAGGATGGGCATATAGGAATGCATTTTTTGGTTTTATTTTCATAGCAGAAACAGGAAGTCTGGAAATAATTTTCTAACTATAAAGGGTATCTTGAAGTCCCTCCCGGAAGTTCATCCTTGTTGTGCTGGGGGAATGAACATTCTTCTGAAGTGCTTAACTGTCTGACATTAGACACAACTGGAGTGGAGAAGAAAGGAATAAGCAAGAGTGTTTTTCAGTCATGCAGTGAAATGCTTTCCCCTCTGAGCAAGATAAAATAGTGTTGGGGTGGCTCAGCCTGCTCTCGGGCTGAAACCATCAAATGTCAGTCACCAGAAGAGATCAGTGCCGTCTAGGTTACCTCCCCCTGGCTGGCTCCCAATCCTAAATTACCTCTCCCTGTTCCAGAAAGTTCTCCCTTTTTTAGTTATTAATTGGTTCCTTGTTATAACTCCTGCCTCCCTGTTTTCCCCATTTGTTCTGAAAAATTGTATCCTCCCCTCTGCTTGTACCCCATTGGTTGTTTTCCCTTTCCCTCACTTACTCCACCCCCCCATAAAGGGGGCTGGCCCGCGTCTCCTCGGGGCTTTTTGTTGGTCCCTCCTGGAAATAAACGTGTTGGAGCTCACACCACAAGCCCCTCCCGCCTTCTTTGCCTCCGGGCTAACGCCAGCCTGATCATCGGCTGCCCGAGGTGCTTCCTCTGAGGAGGAGCCAGCGCACGCACCCATCCCACGCTGATTCCACTGAGCTGTCCAGTGAGGACGCTGTGGAGGCCAACGCTGCGTCCCCTCTGCCCGAGGGCACGCCGGGGCTTGTGCTGACAAGCCCCCGGTTGCGTTAAAATACGAACCTGTGAATGCCTCCCAAGGCTCCTTCCTAATGTGGCATAGCTAAATGTTACCCTCTGTTGAGAGCTGTGTCTGAGTGTCACTGTCAAGCCCCAAGGAAACAAATTCAGAAAAAACAAAGAGTATTGGCCTTCATGCCTCCAGATTGTAATATTAATTGCCTGATTTAATGCAACTTACGTTAAGAATTTCATCTAGAGACAGTTCTGCTACCCTCAGTCTCTGTCTTAGATTCCTATTCCTTTCCTGAAATAGAGTAATCTATAACTTTGAAATTTTTGGATTTGTCAGTTTGTGGTAGATCAAACAAAGCAAGATTTAAATGCAGGATTTTTAATATATGTGTCTTCTTATGCCTTATTAATGCAATCAGTCAGCTTAGGAAAAATATGCCAGAGATAACAAACTTGCAGAGTGCATTCTTTCTTCCTCCTTCAGAAAATATAGGTTATGCTTATGAAGACTGCTTGCTTTGGAAAGTGGAGTGATCTATTTTTGTGCAGGTGAGGTAAAATATGGACAGGAACTGCTTGTGCCTTTTATGTCCTTCAGGACCTAATTCTGTCATGTTCAGAGCAATATTGCCCACAAAGCCTGAGCCTGGTACCAGTGGAGCCCAGGATGTCAGGGAGCAAAGCCAGGTATAGGAGTAGGTCCAGAAAGGAGCTTTGGCTTGTCTGTAGGTTCAGGGCACATTGTGCAGTGGGCACGTGGCCTTCTCGAACCTGTTCTTGCCCACCACACAGGCAGGAGGGTTGCCAGGACAGCTGATAAATCCCACAAGCAGTGTAAAATTCACACTTGGGGGTGATACCTGGTGAGGAGGAGAGGAACACATTCTGACTCTACCCTGGCTCTCTTCTTGTCTGCTGCTGTTTTGTCAGGTGAGCCAGAGCAGCCATATGGTAAATAATAAATAACTAAGTTATTTCCAAAATTTTTGTTCTATTGGATGTTTTTAACCTTTGCACAGAAGATAAGGGAGACTTGATTATGCATCCTCATAACTGAGTGTGCTGAGGATTTTCAGGATGGAGCCCACACTAAAATATTTCCTCTCTCTGGTTGCATTGCTGCATGACATGCTTCTTACCAGCACAGGGTTGATGTGGTTGATGTGGATGATGGGCTGACAGGTAAGAGGAGTAAATGCAAATGCTGCTTTAGTTCATTTGGTTACTTCTACAGCTAGTCCTTGCTGGAGTGGTATTTTCAATGTCTGCTAAGCCAGACCAATATTACAAGAACAGAAGGAATGAGGACCTGATTGAATGCTTTTGCCATGTAGTAGCTTAAAACACGAGTCCTAAAAGTATTTATTAATTGGATTTTACATGCTGAATATCTAAGCCTTGTTTTCAGCAGGAGGTGTGAGGATTTGCAATTTGCAAAACTTGTAGGTGGTGATTAGTCTGTTAAATCCTATTCAAAACTGGCCTGGCTTATTTCTCAGCTGTGAGAGAGATCTTTAGGCAAATGTCCTAATACATTCACCAGATGAACAGTTTGCAGGTCAGTGACTGTATATGCAAAAGTACTTTACTCAGCGATAAAATCTTCATCACAGTTTCATTATCATAAACACGTGGTGACAAAAGTAGTTCAGAGCTTTGCACACCACACGTTGGCTTTATATTAACTTTTAGTTACAATTCTTCTGGGGTTACTCACAATGACTCAAGGTCTTGCACTAATTGAACAGGAGGAAAGAATAAAATTAATGGACTGCAAAGGTCAGTATGTGGCTTACGACTCATACAATAATTTATTGTAAATACATGAGAGTGGCTGTACATGTGCAGTCAGATGGCAGCCTATAAAGGTCTGGCACCTGGGGTCTGCTGCCTGTTTTCATGTAGAAAACCTCCCTCTTAGTAGTGCTTTGGTCATTCATCACAAACTTGATTTCTCTTGCTTTGCTTGTATGACATATTGCACCTTTTGTTATTTTTGGTCTTTGTTTTTCTGGTCTTGCTAAAGAAAATGAGCAAAGGTCTTCTAAAACAGTGCTGTGTTCCCAGTTGTGAATGCTTGAATTAGAAGAAACGGAGCAATAGTGGTGCATTTTTTCTCAGAAATCTGTCCTAACTTCCAAATCAAGTTTGTTGGATGCTGTTGGAAGTGTTAAGTGTCTGGCAATACTTGCGTTGGACAAGTCTGGATTGCAGGGGTCTGGCCTCTGTGGCATACGGGAGTCCTTGCAGCCCTTGGGTCCCATCATCAGAGGCTTGCTGCAGGATGGATGAGGCTTGCTGTAAATACTCTGCAGAATGGTTCTGGGTATTAGCAGAACCACTGTGATTTCCAAATTTTGATGAAGCAGAGAAATACACACAGGGGAGAGAGAGAGACATTGTAAAACATCCCAGTGGTGGAAAATGCATTTCTTGTTCTTTTGTATTTTTTCAGACAGTGATTTTTTTCACAGTGTTTGAGTTATAGGACAGAAGTCTCTAGAAAAGTGTATTCAAACATTAAAAGATCCTTTGTGTTTTGTTTTGGGTTTTTTGGATTTTTTTAGACTGTTCTGTTATTTCCCAGCAATGTTCCAAGAGCTTCTCTTGAAAACACAGGAAAATAATTTATTTCAAACCTTAGTGATTTGAACTGGCAGGGATGTCAGATTGGTGAAGTTAAATCTGGACCTGGTACCTTTCCTAGGTCTGTACTGCAATAATTGACTAATGCCAGCTGTGGCAGCAACTATTTGTCCACTGGAATGAGACCAGTCATTAGATACTAATGCCTTCTAGTCACTAATGAACTCTTCAAGATTTGAACCAATGATTTACAGGTTAATGATCTCAAATCTTATTAGCAATGTGCATGGGAATAATTGAGAATTGTGGAGCAGGGGGGACTGAACTGCTTAGTAACACTTGTTAAAACAGTAAGAAGCATTTTTCTTATAAATTGCTTGCCTTTGAAATGTTCTAAAGTGATTGTACAAACCTCATATCATAATTGTACTCTTGATTTCCTGAGTATGAGAAGAAATATTGTTTTCCAAGTACCCCAAAGTATAATCTGGGGTCAATAAATGAACAGAACCAAGATCAACTGAGCCATGCTTATTTTAAGTCCCCAGCCATACATCCTGAAAGTTCCTTTTCAACATCCAATGTACCTGTGCAACCAATAATTCCAGTGTGACTTGTCTTCCTATGAAATTGTCTGTTGGTAGAAAATCCAGGCTCATATCTCTGATTTAACCCCTATTCAGCAGTGTGAGCCACGGCTGAATGAAAATTTTTCCTTTGAGGTGATGGATAGAGCAATATATCTCAAACTCATTCCACTGTACCTGTATGGCTTTGCTTGTTCTAACAATGAATGGTTTCCATATCCTGGGTCTCCTGTTCCTGTACCTAAAAGCTATGAAAGATGGCATTTGGGTGAGATTGGACTCTTGCCTTACGTGTTAAGGTGAGACCCTTACTGCCACTAGGACGTTCTGAGGTGTATAAATTTTTAAATCATATCTAGAGTGTGAATGAGAGTGTGCATGTGTAAGGCTTTGGAATTAATGGCAAAGTAGTATTTAAAGCAATGATGTATACATGGTAGGTCAAAAGACTGAGGTAAGAAAGATAAAGTAGAGGAATGATGTAAATAAAATTCCAAGTGTTGGAAGCAGTGATGATTGCTCCATGACCACAGACCTCATCACAGATACAAAGCTGGTGCAAAAGAGCTCACACTGGATATGAGCTTTTCTCGTCAAGAGAGGCTGCAAAGGCTCCGAGGTTCACGCATTTCAGTACCACTCATGATGAATCCAGAAGACTGGATAAGAACTTTCTAGCTGGTGTCCCTCACCCTCTGTGCCACCGCAAGGCATCCAGGACAAGGTACCTGAACACACACGTGTCTCAGTTCTTATAACCATAGAGGAATGAGAGAATTTTGAGAGAATTGGGGTGGGTGAGGCAAATATGTTTCTTCAAAAATAAAAGTCTGCTTCCCTATCTGTATGGCCTTGCCTTGAGTTTTGCTTCTTTGACTGCTGTGTAGGAACCCTGCTGAGGTATCTGAGCCTGCTCCAGTCCTTGCTATAGCTGCCTTTACTAACCCCATGTTATCCCAGTCCTGGAGACACCTGGTCATTTTCTGGGCTTTATAAAAGGCATCTGCATCAGAATAGACAATCCTGGCATAGCCATAATCATCAGGTTTTCCTCTTCTGAAATGCTGTGAAATAGTTTGGCCCTGGATAATGGGGGATAATACAGGGCAAGATTATTGACCTCCTATGAGGAAAGTTATGTGGTGAAGTTAACTAATTTCAAACCCAAGCTAATCCTGCTCTGCTGCCAGTTGTGGAATGGCCTTGTCAAGGTATTATATTAGCTTAATTCTTGCCTCGTAACACACCGTTTTGACCAGTTTTTTGACACTTTGTATAGACAAGGAATAAATTAGAGCTTTAGAGATAAAACATATATACGGCCTTTTTTTATTTTGTACAAATGCAGACCTGACGTTAGGAAAGGGACTGCTAAATTATGGTACTGAAGTTTTATGAAATGTAATTATAGGTCCAAAGATATTTTGTGTGGAAGGAAAACGCTTCCTGTACACTATTTAAAGTGTTTTATGTCCAGAGATGACTGACACAATGCATTATGGGGCTAGAATAAGCATAATTGTCCAGGAAGAAATAATTGAAAATAGTCCTTTAGATGTCAAAATAAGGCTATACATCATGTGAGACTGTCAGCAGTTATTACCTATCTTCGGTTGTAGAGACAAGCTTCCTTGGGGGCTCATAATATATACTTCAAACAAAAAACGTTATTTAGGGCTTCTGTTTCAGCATATCTGTGTGGCCTCTGCTGGACTGGTTGAGTTTCAAATGGCCACACATTTTGCCATTACCCTGCTGGAGTAACTGGCGTCTGTGAACCATGGGGAGCCAGGACACCCCCAAGTCCCCATGTCTGCTGATCTTGGGTTGTTCCCAGTGCCTCGACAGGCTGGGAGCATGGGAAAGACATGCTAGTCCCTATGGCATTGTGAGTGTGTATGTGGTGGCTGCAGCCCCAGCAGAGCTGGAGTGCACAGCCCTCTTTCTCTGCAAGGATCATGTGCATCTGCTCTGCAGGATGGGAAAAATACTCTTTGAACGCAAGAAGTCACAGCTCTGGCTGTGGTCTTACACCTTGGGATGGAGGGGCAGGGTCACCAGCAAACATTTTTAGTTAATATTGTCTCTTAACTGAAAAGAAATCCATAAATATGTGACTATCTTGGATTTTTTTGAAAGCTGAGTCTTTGAGTGTATTCATGCGTTTTATGTATGGGTGATGTTAATTACTTCAGTCAGCTTGTTTTAAACTAGTAAAGTTTATTTTGTTTGTGAACAACAGCAATGTATCACACAGGAACACCCTGAGAGTTAATTAACATTGGGTAACCAATTTGGTATTCTTTGGATAAAAGCTCTGTACAAGCTGATTACTCTTGCTGTTCAGGAAAGGCTGTAGTACCTTTGTCACATGCAGCAGTAACTTCCCAGGAAAGCCCAGCTGAGCTCATAGAACTTCCTTCAGCAGCAGTGACATGCACTAAACATGAGCCAGCCCTCCCTTCTTCTGTTACCAGTGATTAGTACATATTTAGCACCATGGCAGTGAAGAAAAATCACATTTTGTTTGTTAAGTGTGTTACTGTATAGTTAAAATATAGTAAAAGTAAAGTTTATTGAAACTGTAGTCCATGTCTGTATATGAAGGCTGCTGTTCCACTTTAAACTGCAAACCACATATAGATTGTAAGATGACTATTGCTGGGCTGTAGTTTTTCAGCCAGAATAATTAATTTCTCTCCGTGAGGATAATGGCTAGATGGGGTGGAGAAGGAGATGGAGGCTAGCAGTGGAAGAGAGGTGTAGTTTGCTGGAAACTATTTTAAGAACTGGGTCATCATCTGCTGGTGATTTTCATAGCTCATTCTGCTGAGTGAGGTAGAATCACACACCTTTCGGTGTATGTGTGTTTACTTACATAAATACAACCATGAGATGCAGTCTGTAAAATCTGTGCTTTACATCATAGTTATAGCAACAGAACAGAAAGGAGGCCTGTCCACACTTACTTGAATGTCCAGGAAGTCATGATAGGAGTTTTGAGAACATCTGAGTGAAGGGAATCATAATGGAAGCATAAACACATGAAGAGCTTTACTAGAAATTACTTGATTAGGTCGTGAAGTATGAGAAGTGTGTTAACCACATGAGAAGCACTCCAAGGGCAGGACTGGTAATGGTGGCAGCCAGGGAATGAAAGTCCTCTGGATAAAGCAGCCTAGCTGGACACACAAAACCCAGTTGTGGGTTTGGAAATCTGCTGGAACAAATTTTCATGCTTTTTTTTTTTTTTTTTTTTTTTTTTTTTTGATTGAAATGGGCAGAATTATTAATACAGCGTGAATCAAAGTCAGAAAGTATCTGGGGAAAGCTATCCCAAAAACCTGTAATTCCTAATCCTGAGGGAAAGAAGATAAAGAAGCAGCTCACTAATCATTTTGTCATGCAGATATATAACAAGAAACTTGTGTCTGTATTAGAACTTCCTAAAGATCCAAGAGGCAAAGAACTGCACAAAAATTTGCAACAAATATTTCTGATGATAAATATTGGCATTATTATGGTCAAAATAAGAGAACAGTGTGAAATACAGTGCAGATAGCAAGGAATATAAGAAAAAAATCTATATAGCTATTAGAACAACAATCTGACAGGGGCGTCAAGCATTTTGGAAGAAGGGCTTAAAACTGGAATGAAACCGCTTCAGACAATAAATATAGTTTAAAATCACAAAAAGGGAATTTAATGAAGACCAATCTGAAGAATATGTTTTAGGAAATAAAGCTCCAGTGAAGTGTAGGGGAAAGTAGTAACTCCACAATGCTGTGCAAAAAAATTTGGTGGTGGTGCCAGATCATAAACTGAAGAGGGGTCAACAGTGTAATGTTGGCTTAGACAGTACTTATATCCCTCCTGGATTCATTGACAGCCACATCCTAGGTGAACCATTACACTGGCTAATTTAGTTTACCTCACATTTACAAAATCTGTGTTTGAGTAATGTTTTGGATGTTATATTTTAAGAAAATGCGGAATAACTTAAAAGAGGCGCAACAGGGAGAAATGTGACCTATGAAAAAAAGCTGGAGGAATCATCTCTTCTATAAAAGAGAAGGAAAAGTGGAGAACAGGACTGGAGTTTTTAACCATAATGAAGGTTTAAGGAGGCTGGTGATCAATGGTTCTCCATGTCCGTGGAGAGAAGGATGATAAGTAATCAGCCTAATTTGTAGCAAGGGAGATTAGGTTAGACATTAGGAGAAACTTTCTAACTATAAAGATAGTTAAGCACTGGAACAGATTGCCTCGGGAGTCTGTGTGGTCCCAGGCACTGCCAGTTTTTAAGAAAGATCTAGTTTCTCAGAGATGGTCTTAGGCTGGCTAAGCTTGTCTGAAAGCTGGAGGAGCTGATGACCACTTACAACTCCCCCCTTTCCCATAGGACTGTCATGTATATTATATAGATAATGTAATATAGAATGAGTAAACTCCTCCATAACAGTTGATGGGTTTAAATGTTATTAGTCCCAATGTTCAGAAGAGCCTGTGAAAAACCTTACACCTAGGGCCTTCACAGGGTGGGGAAAGATTCATGCAGCAGTCCTAGGAGTTTGGAAAGTCTGAATCTGAAAAGCTCACTACATACAGATTTGTTACATCAAGTTGAGTCTCTTCTTGCTACCTTTGTAGAAATTAAAATGCAGGGAAGCACTGATGTTTCATCCATGTGACTTTCTACCTGTAAATGGGCTCTTTACTACAGTGCTGTGCATCCCAGTAGAAGTGACTAGAAAGTGTCATGCACCATTGCTGGGTAACATCTTTTATTTTCCTAAAAGTAACTGCACACTCTGTGAATCAAGGCAAAGATATCCAAAATAAATAAAAAAACTTGCACAGTCTCAACTGGGGGCTTTGTTCTGAAATCTGCTGTGTGGAAGCCAGCTGTATAGTCAAGATTTTTTTCAGATGCACAGAAAGGAAAAGGAGCATGTAATTGAAATAACTTCCTAGATGAAATAGTGTCAGGAATCTGACAGGATGAAAAAAATCTGATTATATCTCTAAATCACTAAATACTTAATGAAAGATGATTTAGTTGTATTTAGAGTTAAAGCAGCTGTATTTAGATAAAAAGCAGTTTTCTTTATGGTAGTTTTAGGAAGGTTTGTCACAGAATCGTAGAGTAGCGGAATGATACAGGCTGGGAGGTACCTGCTCTAGTCCAAGTCCCTCCTCATAGCAAGTCCAGGATCTTGTCAAGTTGTGAATATCTCCAAACACAGAGATTCTACAACCTCTCTGTACAGCCTGTGCTGATGATTGACTACTTTCATGTTAAAAATGTTTCCCCGATGTCTAATTGGAATTCCTTGGGTTGTGTCTCATGACTGTTACCCATAGCCCTTTTGCTGCCAGGCTCAGCCTCTGAGAAGTGCCTGCCTCTGGCTTCTCCACATCCTCCTATTAGATATTTCTTTTAAAGGCAAGACCAAGATCTCCTCTGAGCCTTCTCTTCTCCAGACTGAATGAACCTAATGAGCTGCATCCCTTCATTAGACATCCTCCAGTTTATTATTTCTGGTACAAATCTGGTCATAATACTCTAGATATGATCTCACAAGTGCTGATAGAGGAGAAGGATCACCCTTTTCAATCTGACCAGGAGATTTTTCACCTTTGTTGCTGCAATGTTTTATTGCTGATTCATGCTGTTGTCCACTAGGACCTTCAAATAATTTTCTGCAAAACTACTTTCCAGCCAGTCCTCACTATGCCTGCTCTGTTATACAGGATTGTTGTGTCCCAGGTGCAATTTTAAAGGCAGATGCTAGATTTGAAATGCCATGTCAAGGAGCTCTGAGGCTATGTTTACACTAGTAAAAGTAAATGTAACCTTGCGAGAGGCCTAAACATTGAAACCTTGTTGTGCTCTAGCTGAATGTTAATGGTCACTTTGTAATTGAACATTCCTCAGTGTTTGATATTAGGAACATATCTAAATATACAAATGAATCCATACATTCTGAGGTTTAATTGTGGGAAAAGGTCTGTACATAGTGTCTAAATGAGTAAATATGACTCCCTGGGAGTTGGAGGGTGTCATGCGTAGTAAATAATGTGTAAAAAAGCAAAGCTCAAAGAAACAGTTCATAAATGCTTAATTCTGTTTGGGATAGTTTAGGATCATTTCAACCATGGTTTTTACCCAGTCTAGATAAACTTAGTTGAAAATAGGCAAGGATCAGAAGTCATTGCCTTTGTTGCCCTTCATCTGCTGGGGCTGAAGAGCTGAAGAAAGGAACAAGAGCATGCTTTTCCTGGCTCCGTGCTGCACAGAGAAGTCATCTTTCTGCATGGGATTGGTGGGTCATTGGACAGCTGGGGCTACTGCCGTTTGGACATTTTGTTCACTGTGGGCAGGTGCGAGACATAGCAATCTTGGCTGCACTCAGTGCGGTAGGTGTAACATGGAGCATGTCTGGCGATGTTGGTTGCTTCTTTTTCATCCCTGTTAATCCAAGTGACTGGAAATGAAATATATTATTATCTGGAGTCTATTTCCCTGCTGAGGCATCCACATGATAGAGTCAGGATACTTTATGTCAGGTTTTTAATTTTGCCTTATAAGCCTTACTGCAAGTTATTTATTTTTAGAAATATTAGGGACTGACATTATGCAATATGGATGTTCTGTAATTACTGAGAGAGGAACAGAAATAATTAATCCTCTGGCTCCTTTTCTGGCTTTCATCCAGTCTATAGAGTGGTCCTTATAAGTTCTGATCATTGGGAATGGCAGGAGGGTCCTGCAGCTGGAACAGTATGGTAGAAGTTCCCTGTCCATGCAGTCACACGAGTTCTCTCCAGTGTATATCCTCAAGCAGCCTGGTTAACCTTGCTCTTGGAGCACACTTTCCACCCTGCCCTTATTGTTTCAGTGGATAGCAGCATCTATAATAGAATCATACAATCACAGAGAGCTTCAGGTTGGAAGAAACCTCGAAGATCATCCAGTTCCAACCCCCTTGCAGTGGGCACGGACATATTCCAGTAGACCAGGCTGCTCAAAGCCCCATCCACCCTGGCCTTGAACACTCCCAGTGCATCCACCACTTCTCTGAGCAACCTGTGCCAGTCTGACCATCCCCACAGTAACATCTTATCTAAACCTGCCCTCTTTCTGATTAAAGCCATTCCCCCTTGTCCTGTTACCACATGCCTTGTAAAAAGTCACCAGCTCTCTTGTAACCCCTTCAGGTATTGGAAGGTGCTAGAAGGTGTCCCTGGAGCCTTTCCTTCTCTGTGCTGAACTATCCAAACTTTCTCAGCCTCTCTTCATAGGAGACGTGTGCCAGTCCTTTTATCATATTAATGGCCCTCCTCTGGACCCACTTAAGAGGTCCACATCCTTCTTATGTTGGTGACCCCAGAGGTGGATACAATATCAAAAAGTGCTGCATTTGGAGGGTTATCTAACACAGTAACAGGCAGGATTAAGTCCTGCAGCTGCCATCATACTTCAACGAAACAAAGCAGACCGTGTGGACTCGGAGGTGTGTACAGCTGTGTTTGTACAACAGTCAGAGAGTCCTGATGGACAAGTTGAACAAGAGCCAGCAACATGCCCTTGTGGTGAAGAACAATTCAGAACTGCATCCTGGGCTGCCTCAGTGAAAACACAGGCAGCAGGCTGAGGACCGTTATTCTTTTTTTCTATTTGGGATTTATGAGTGCCGCCTGGAGCACTGTGTCTGGTTTTGGGCTTCCCAGTAACCTGGAACGTACCCATTTATTCATCAGGTAACTGCTATTTTGGCCTGTACACCTGGTCTGCCTCAACTGAGAGAGCTAGTCACAGCTGAGGCTGGGCCAATGCCCACATAACAGAAGGTTCAAAACACCTTGTGATTTTTAATGGGAAGGTTGTGCTGCAGATTCCTGTGAGCCTGTTTGATGATCACATCCATGCTAAGGAATGCTTAAGGCAGCCCTTGGGCAGAGACAAAGGTTTGTGTGTGCAGGCTCCACAGGCGGAGGGGATAAAGGCAGAGAGACTGTGCCTCATCTTCACAATTATTATCTCCATTAATAATTGTGTTCAGCTCGTGATTCACCCTGGGATTATTGGAAGAGCCTCCCTGGTGTGCCTTGAGCCTTTAATTCACCAACACTTTCTGCACCACCCGACCTCAAGTGTAAGTTATGAGAGAATAAAGCATATAACAAACTCCTACACAAGCCATAGGTTTTGGGCTATTTAAATTACAGCTGGGAGAGGCGAAATCGTGCAAAATCTTTGGGGGGTACTTGCTCAAAGAGCTGGAAAGATTCAGCACAGTTTCTCTCTCTCAGTTTTATGGCTTCTTCAGTCAGATGCAACAATAAAAATGTTCCACTGGATTAGCTAGGTGGCTGAACTGTGATTTCTCTGCAACACTTTTTCACACTCTAAAAGCCTAATGACAAGCAATCAAGAACATGTTAATTGGGACGATTGCCCCCAGGGGACCCCAGGGTCCTGGGAAGTTGAAGGTTTTCATTAATTCTGTAGAGCTGGCTGCAAAATAATAACATTTCTTATCCCCAGGAAATGTCTTAGAAATGTGGTAAATATGAATTTCCAAGTAAAGGTAAAGCACTTCGCCTCCTAGAGGGTCTTTTTTAGCTTTTGTCACCCGGGCTTCCTTCCCTCTTGATGGTTCCTCACAGACCTGTCCTGAGTGGGTATTGGGGTTAGGAGGACAGTTATGTAGCTCCTCAGTGCCTACCGGTTAGTTTAGGCACACTGAAGTGGAGCTGGTGACCAGGTTTCTTCTTTGCAGACCTGCAGCTACCACACAGTCTGTGACCCCATGGACCAGAAGTAGCTCCTCCTTTAACCACTTGGTGAGCTCAGCCATCCCAGACAGCCTGACCAGCTAGAAGGCACACTGTGGCTTGTTTCCCCATGCCTTGCATCAGACTTGGTCTCCTGAAAAGAACATTAAATGCACTGGCTGGATTTTCCTTTTAATTTTTTTTTTTTTACGTTCCTCATTGAAAATAATTGAAGAGCTTGTCATTTAAACTGCCATCACTAAGTTGGTGGCAACAGCATGTTGAATCGACAGCCTGCTTCACACATCCTGGAGTCAGTGCCTTGGCTTGCCTGCCTGCCAGCCTCGGGGGCTTTGTCTAGATGAGCACGTACACCAACACAAAGCAGGTGGCTGCCTGCCCTGGGGGCGTTTTGTGGCAGTGTCTACAGGAGCTGCAAAGGTCTGCAGAAATGGGGCCATGGTGTGTGTCTGAGGCAGCAGTAGTTGCCTCTCTTCTGTCCTGCAGATTTGTAGGATTAATATGGATTTCCTCAGAGATGGGACAGTTATTTGCTCTCTGTAACATTAATGTACCAGGGGAATTCATGGGAAAAATGCATTTAGTTAAGAGTCATCACTCAGTGTAAGTGAATTCTGGCAACAGAAGTTTTATTATTGCCATGGCTTAGACAGATGATGATGTTTGTCTTAAGTAAATGCTGTCTTTCTGAGTGTCTCATTGCCATCAGGAGAGGATTCAGCTGCAAAAGGGGGAGGGATTTCTTACTTTCCCAGTGGTGGTGGGTACCATGGAGCTGGTGAGCTTGAAGTGACCTCTGTGGTCACTTCAGCACCTCTCCTGCACCAAGCCTCAGCGGTCCACTCTCAGGGGTGTCTCCTGGCCTGCAACAAGCCATGCTCCCTATCAACTGCACACTGAGGACCACTGATAACCTTTTGCTCTGTTAAACAGTATCATTTTCTGTATCTGGATGGTGGTTTTTTATGAGTCTTCCAGGAAGCCCAGACACTGCAGTAGCTGCCCTGAAACACAATGTGTGACCTTGCTTGGCTACTGCAGTGGCTTGTGCTTTTCCAGCAAATGCGCCTGGTGCAAATGGGGCTCATTTGGCTAAGGCTCATGGCTAATAGGATGAGCATCCCTCAGGCTGTGCTATACGTGTTGCTGAGTCTTGCTCCATATTCTACCTATTTTCTAGTGTGGGACAGACTCATCTCTGGAAATCAGTGAAGAACTGACGGATGAACCCCTGTGAACCCTTCAGGGTTTAATTTGGCCATTATTGCCATGTTGTGCTCTACAGCTGTTGTGCTCTTCTTGTCTGCAGATATTTAACATTTAAATACTGCAGCAAGCTTGCCCAGCTGAAGATTAGCAAATCAACACTTCACTGGGGTCACCCAAGAGTGGCAGAGCAGGGATAAGAGCTCCTGTCTAGACTTCAAAAGCTCTTCCCTGACCCCTGGGCTGCTGTGTCTCTCAGCTGTACAGGAATCAGCCTTTTTATCTTTTAACACGATCTGTCATGAGGACTGCACTTCTGATTCCTTGTTTCTACTCTATAACAAGCCTTGGTACCCTGATGAGATGCTAGGTTCCCAGGAGCTGCCACTGGTGACCATTTCTGCACCATCCCGCCTTGCCCTTTCTTCCTTGCACTCCTCTCCTGGCCTGAAAATGAAAAGCATAACAGGAACAAGTAAATATGAACTTATGTATAAGTCATTCTTTAAATAAACTACCATAAAATGATATTTCAAAATAAAGAATATTTCAAAATCTTCACATACACCTTTCTGTAGCCTGCTTGGTAAAGGCAAAGCAATCAAATACAAAAAAAAACCAAAAAAAACAAAAAAAAAACCACCTATGAAAGAGAAAATGGATATTTTGGATCCTGTATGAAACATCAAAAAAAAAAAAAAAAAAAAGTGAAGTTTCTAATCTCTGTTGGAGGGTACTGACCATGAGATATTTTGGGAGGAAAGGGTTAGATGGTAGATTGCTCGGGTGACCTTGCAGCTAGGAATGCCGGGACCTGGAGAAAAGCAGTGTGGAAACCTGATGGTACCCCTGTGTCCTTGTGGTGTGTATCTCTGCAGCCCAACGTTTTGGGATCCTCCAGCCAGCGAAGTAATGGGATGAATTTACTCTTTGCATTTCAGCCGTGGTTTTTTGGTTGCCCTCAGTCACCTGCCTGTGTAGATTGACTTAAGCTGTAATTTTTTTTTGCATTTGTATGTAATTATCATGGGGTTACAGTCTCTAAGATGATTAATTCCTCCACTTGTTATCTCTGCTGACAGTCAGACAAGGTGGCTTTTGCTATCACCAAAGTGCAGATTCATATCAAGATCCAGACCAGCAACTTGCCTCTCCAGTATTCCCATCAGGACCTCAGGAAAGTCAGACAAGGGGTAAGGTGTCTCTGGGCTCCTTGTGTAGACACTGGGGTGTTTTCTGAGTTATACCACACCTGGGTGCCTTCACAGACAACTATGTTGCTCAGTACATAGTATAGGAGACTTAATCCAGATGAAGGCTTTGCACTGGAGCCTGGTTCTTCTCTGTACTGTTGAGGAAATATTTTCACAAAGATTTTACTCTTGTATTCTGTCTTTGAGGGAGAAAAAGAAATGAAGGGTGAATTCAGAAAAAAACAGGGTTAAAAACGACAGTGAAAATGTGCTTTCTGTTGAGAGAATTTCCTTCTCCTCCCTGTGGGTTTTGTCCCCGCAGACTTTGTCTATCCCCCTGTTCTCCCTCTTTGAAAGGTTACTACAGTCCCCTGCCTAGGGAGGCGCCTGACCTGTGGTGAGTAGCTCAAGGTATCTCAGTGGCTGGGCTCATGTCTTGGCTTGATCAGGGTCGTGCAAGGTACTGTAAGAGAATTGGTAGCCTCACAGTGTGCTAGGGTAGCCTTTACCCTGAGAGGCGCATGAGGCTCACCAGCCTCTGGGGGAGGATGCTGCAGTGTTTGTCTGCTGCAGGTGCCTTACTCCCTCTACTTGCATTTCAAAGAAACTCATTAACAACCTCTGTGACTCAGAAACGCTTCATAGATGAGGCTGCAGCCAAGAAATTGTGCAAGCTCAGCACCCTACTTCGTGTGCTGTGCACGTGTATGAGGGGATCACGTTGGTGCGGGGCTGTGTGTACTGTGTGAGCCGTAGTCAGGAAGAATCCTCAAAGTTTTGCCTCTTCCTGAACTACAGTTTTTATTGCTCTGTTTAAACTTCACTGCTATTTTTTTTACAATGCTCTGACACATATATTAGTGGGGATGTGCTGTATCAGAGCTGCAGAACAGCCTGCAATTCCCCAGGTTCCTCTGTAGATTTTTATGCCGGTGCATCCATAAAGGAACTCCAGATCTTCCAAGTTTTCCCCATGAGAACAGAGTAACACCTTTCCTCTGGAAATACTGTAATAAAACAAAGGGAATACAACACTACCATTATGAAGATCCCATGGATGGCCTTTATCATTTATCAAAAAGAAAAGGTGTTCTTGTAATATCTGCTAGAACTGTACACAGGGGAGGCTGCTTGGTGGAGCACATTAATAAAAAGTCAGAAACCTGAAAGATATGTCTTTTTGCAGATTCACAATTGTGCATTAATTTATTTTTGTAGCTTTTTCTCAATAGTCCAGTGGCTTCTGTCATGAAGAAATTTCATTAAAGCTTTGATCGTAGTGGTAATATAAAGCCAAGCTTCCTGCAAAGGCTTCATTGCCCTAAAGAGTGTGTAATTGGCCAAATGCCTTAGAAAGTTTTGCTTGGTTTCTCCAGAGCACAAGTAAAAATTAATTGCCCCAGCAGTAGCTGCAGTGCCATCATATAAGGGTGTCAAAACCAGTCTTTCCAAATGGCACACTCTAACAGAGCAATAGATATGAGACTTGCCATAAACGTGATTTGTGAACATCATTAATGAAGTACTAGACCTAATTGACTTCTCCTGGCTTTATGACAGCATAAAAAAAGTTCTTCACTACCAATGATATTTCTTTTAAACTTCTAGCTGAATCCCTAACACTGCAGAGCTGTCTTAAAAGCAAGCTCTCACTGATATTTATTTGGGAAAAAAAGAAACTGACTGTTAGACAGCATTTCCAGTTCTTTAGAAATAATAAGGATTTTAGAACAATCCTTCCATTGCAGAATGAAATGAAGATGCTCTGCAAGTATGCCTGAAAACTCAAGCACATTAAAGAAGATCAGCTGAGGGTACTTGCTAGACTCATCATTTGAGAATTCAAGCATGGACTAACAGATTCAGGCTCAAGTCCCTGTTGTAACTTGGTTCAGGGATTTACATTTCTAATGTGATCATGTGTTCTTGATCTGAAACAAAAGCCATTATATTTTTGTCAATAATTATCATTCTAACATGATATTTTGTTTTTCAACTGTCTTTTGTTCAGAGATACTGAGGTCTGTGACAACAAATGTCACCATTCATATTGGTACTTGCAGTAAAATAGTATAGCACTTTATATTGCTTCTGTAAGTGTAAAACAGCCTAGATGCAGCTTGAGCTAGTATTTTTAAGGGATATTTTGCTATTTTGCTGTATATGAGGCTTATGGTCATAGCTCTAGAAAAAGAAAATAATTATAGTCTCCTGAAATTGATGGGTTTTTTGTTTACCTTTACCGCCTTCAAAAATTAAAAATTATATGTGAAACTGTATGTTTTGGCTACGATTTTTCTCCACACTACTCAGAGTAACTTTTCACATGGTGTTATTACAAGTGAAAATAATCTGAATGGTAAAATCAAGATGAAATGAAATGACTGATCTCTGAGTATTTGCTTGGAACATTTGTAGATTACCATTTCACACTTTAAACCTTCACTTATGATGAAGGTTGCTGTATTGTCAGATGTGGTAAACATCCCCAGCCACTGCTGAGTTAATGAACATTGAAAGAGGACCTTTGAGTTGATGGTAAATGATAAATTCAGTTGACTTAAACAGTTTGTGTAATCCTGTCTTGATTAGTCTTGTTCCATTTTTATTGGCAGTTTGGGTAGAGGTAGAAAGGATTTTTTGTGGGTCAGCTGGATCAGCTGGCCCAGGCTTTGCTTTGGGCTTTTTCTGATTACTCTAGGGTGCCCCCTCACCACCACATCTGAGTGCTCCCAGGAATGTGCAAATGGGTCTTACTTCCCTGACTGTCCTCCTCCCTTCCTGCTTTCCTCCTTCAGATCCCCAGTGCTGTCAGTTTATGGGATCTGTTGTACTTCGTTTTGTGGAGTTTGATAAATACAATCAGCTGATGAAATGATTGGAGATTGAAAGGTGAGGAATTTCCCAAACATTCAGCATCTGCAATTTACTGATTTGAATGAAACTCATAGTGATTGTATTAATATTAATCACAGCTCTTCTCTTACTTCACTTTGTTCCCTCAAGTACTGCATTTATATGTATGTATGAGGAAGCCAACAAAGGACAATTATAGGGTAGCTTCAGGGATGTGCCCTGAATCATGAACACCTTCCTTGCAGAGAGGAGTTGGCAGCAAGCTACCCGCAGAGAGGGCTCCTGCTTGTGGGCTTTGCTGTCACTGGTCACCACACAGAGATTTGCAGCAGGGTGAGGAGCATGGGCATCAGAGGAGTAGTTCCCAGACTATTCATAATCAGCAAGCAGCCCAAAGGGGAGTCCTCCAAGTCCCCCAGATTTTTGAGGATCCAGAAAGACTAATCCCTGAATCTCATTTTGGGGACCCTGTTTCCTTCTGAGCTTTGATTTTAAGTGTTCAGCATGAAGTAAAGAAATTAATCCAAATTAAATTTAATAAAGAAATAGATTTTATTCCGCGGCCGAAAGATCGGACACACAGAAAGCCACGATCGAGAAAAGCAGCCCTGAGCCCGGGGTCGGAGCTGGGTGAACACGCATAGATCTGATCTCTATCGCTCCAGACCTCCCAAGTTCACGAGTGCTGCTTCGGCTGGTCCCTTCTTATACAGTTTTTGTGTCGAGTCCGAATTAATTCTATTCTTCTCGTATTCATGAAGTTTTCTTGTCCCGGAGTTGGGCTGCACAAAGCTTTTCCTGGGTTCAATGAATTGTCCATCCTGGGTGATGAGTGGGCCATTTCTAGTGATGGAAGGGCCATCTCTGATGATTGATGGGCCATCTCTGGTTCCTGGAACAGTTATTTTTAGTTCCCGGAATGTCCAATTCCTTATCAGATGAGATGTAGATACCAGAAGGTGGCAATCAAGTCGCCATGGTGTAAATGTCCTGGTGATAAGATCCAACCCCACCTAGGTGGAATCCTCACTTATTGTGAGACAACTTCTTTTAGTGTTGTGAAATTTTTCTCTCAGTGGTGGAGGGATTTTGAAACTGTCTCTACATGGTCTGATTACATTCCAGTTTCATACATAATAGCACGAATTACATATTTTATTTATAACAAGCATCTCTGGCTGTGTTTGCATCAGCCACAGTGTGCAGCAGTAGCATGAAGCAACAGGGGTCAACCTGTGGAGTTGATGCAGAGGTGCTGATGTCCACACCATGTGCATTTTGGAAGTTTTACACTGGACCACCCCTGAAGCCCAGTGGTCACCTATGGTGAGCGTGCAGGAGGTGCAGCTCCTCCTCGGCTTCATTGGCAAGGAATCCAGCTACTCTGCCATGCCTGCTGAAGCCTGGAGGTGAAGGTGATTGCTTCAAACATGAATTTTCATCCAGACTAAAACACTAAATATATGTGACCTTTGAAACTGTTAAATTGGAATGCTCTTAAGCATTTTTGAGAGTATTTTCTGTTCTTGTGCTCGTGCACTGAGGAGATGAATTTAGTTGCAGCTGTAAACTCACATTTAACATTTTGAAATCCTTGTGAGTTTGCTGGCATTGAGGCAGCAGTTTGTCTTTTGATTACCCCTCTGCTGTATAGTATGATTTGTGATGTGAACTTTCTTCTGTCTTTCTAATAATCTGCAGCTTGAGTATTCTAAAAGCATTATTTATGCAGCACGCTTGACACTGAGCTATGCTGTGCTGCTTCCATGGAAACCTCTGACAACATATTACTGCCTGGTCTGACAGATAAACAATGCCTCATTTTCCCTTATGTCAGCCATCTCAAAAGCCCTGCTATGTCAGACCAATGGTCTGTCTGTCCAGTGTCTTGTTTTTAACCGTGGAAAATGACAAGTGACTAGGGAAAACTGCTAAAACAGGCCAAGAATTTATCAATTCTGCTATAAACTCAAACCTTCATCATTTTGGAACTTGAGGAGTAAAATATTTAATTCAAAGGTCTCTAATATATATTTGTTTTTCTTTCTAGGCTTTGTCAGTTTTTAGACCTATGTAATAAACCAGAATGCAAACACAGCTTAATTTACTTTTTAAGAGACTTTAGGAGGTCTCTAGTAGGACCTCCTTTTCCAAGCTGGGTCAGCCGTGAGGTCAGACCAGGTTTCTCAGGTCTTTATTTGGTTGTATCTTCATAGCCTCCAAGGATGGAGACTGCAAACCAATTTCTGGGGAACCATTCTTTTTTACCCACCTAGGAGACTATAAGGAAGAAGTCAAGTAAACTTGCTAGTGCTAGTAAACTCTGTACTTTGTAATTTAAAAGTCATCTATCTGAAATCTCTTCACTTTATGTTGTAGACTCAAAGAATTTGCAGAAAGCAGTTTTTTAGGTAGCTTCTGGAAATCTCCGTAAACTGTTGAAAATGGGAAAATCCCCAGACACATTGCTTCAGAAATCAGGAGCTGTGAAGAGGATTATTTCTGTAGCTTTTGGTGTGGAGAGGAGGACTTTGAAGTGGCTGGTTGAACATGCAGTCAGAAAGTTTTTTCTCATCTGTGCTGGAGATTTGATGGGACCTTATATTTTGCCTTATATTTCCATAAATCCTCAAAACAGAGATCAGAAACTTGATCCCTGGGTGCAAAGCGTACATGGAACATGATGGGCTCGAGGGAAATTGGGATTACTCAGTGCTGAGAGTACCATATGGGACACCCTGCCCTTTTTCTGGGCCCTGTTTGAGTTGTTTCTGTGTAACTCCAAAGGTTCTGCTGCCAAGCCCATGTACTTCAGTCAGGGAAGGAGGAAAGCAAAGAAAGTGAGAGATATTTTTCTTTCCCACTTAAGAGCCACCTAACAGAGAAAGCTCTTATTTTTACATACCTGGAAGCTTTGCCAGGTATTTTGTTCTTAGAGCTTTACCTTCAGCTGAATGCTGTCTCCTTTTCCAGTCTCTTCAGGCCCTCTAGGACTTCCAGAGGTCACTTGTGCTGGGAGAATAAGCACCTGTCCAGTAAATTCTTGTTCTCTGCTTATCAGGCTGGTCTGCATTTCAATATTAGAAGACTTATTTCTTTTCTCCCTTTCTTGATGCTGGACATGAGTTACTGAATTTACTTTGTCTAGGCTAGAAGGATTTTCTGAGGAGAGTAATGCACACATCTGTTTTTACTTTCTTGATTTCAGCAAAGATCAAAGATAATATCCATATATTTTGTCCTCCCTAGCTGTGTTATTTATAGGTGGCAAAAAGCTCCTTTATGGAAACTTTAATTAAGCTTAATTTGAGACCACTTCTTGGATTTCTTTCTTTAAGTAATTTCTCAGTGTTGAAAACTGAGTTAATTCTTTCCTCCCTGTTTTCACAGAAAAAAGGCTCTCAAAGTCTGTTTAATGAACAGGAGTCCAGAGGTATGAACTCTACCAGTATTTAATAATATTGTCAGAACAAGCAGCACCATTAGACTACAATCATCACAATAAGAGACCTTAATTTCAAACATGATTACATATGGCTGGATCATTCCTCGGTCAGGAAGGTATTTACTAGATAGATTTTCTTTGCAATAAACAGAATATTTGATGAGTACAGTTGAATGTGGCTCCGTTATGATCTTTGAAGAATGTTAAATATTAGCAACAGAAATATTTTATTGTTCACTTATTTTCTAGTTTTATGCTACTTGCTTTTTATCTATTACAGAAAGGAAATATTAACAAAGGTAGTGTGAGAAAATTTTGTCAATATGTTTTAGCCATCTTCTCAATGAGTCCTTGAATCATATCCATCAAGATAACTGCTTTTTCTCCTGTTATCTAGTTTGTGACAAAGATGTAATAGTTCTTGGCTTTGTCTTTTCTTTCATGCTTTTAACCAATTTAACTATCAGAAAGACCAAAAAGGCATTATCAATACTTTTTTACTGGTTATCATCCTCTTTGTTCATTCTGTGGACATCTTCTTGCACTCATTAACTCTTGAAAATTGTTCTAAGCACTATGCTACTTCCCCCTTTTCCAGGGCTGGTCTTTGGCTGTTTATAGCAGGGAAAGCTCTGAGTTGAGCTCTATGACTTTCTGACTCAGGTGTCTTTCTGAGTCTCAGGATACTCTTGACCCCTCATGTGTCCCTTCTCAAATTCTTACTGCATCACATGGTAGTTCTTTCTGGTATCTGTAAATGTTTTATCTGAATTTGTGTTCATAATCTCTACTCAGGGACTGTTTTCCACCTGATTTCCTTTTCTATTTATACCATTTTATACCCTCTCTTTTAAAAATATATTTTTTTTATATGTCATCTTATACAAAGTGCACTCCTTTAACACAATTTCAGTCACATCTGCTATCATTGGAAAGCTCTTGAAAACATCAAGTGCTGCAACAGATGCCTTTTTTGTCAGAAATAAAACTCCTCTCCTCTCCTCTCCTCCCCTCCCTCTCCTCCCGTCTCCTGCCCTGCCCTGCCTTCTCTTCCCTTGATACAGTTTGTTCAGATGCAGAAAATAAGTGGTCTTCAAACCTTCTTGAAGTCTTCTAAACTCTGATGGAGATATTAATAACACCTTTCTTCCAATGATGTTTCCCATCCTCCTTCCAGACCACACCTTTTTTAATTTCTCAAGGTCAGAAATGCAGACACAGGTGGCTTCATTTAGTAGATAAGGGGCTGCCATTTCTAGTAAAGGTAATACAACTTTGCTTTGGGCAAGGGAGCTGCTCTGCCAGGGATTTAGTGCAGGAAGGCAGAAAGAGAGGCAAAGCTGTTGTAAAACCTGAGTAGTTGCTCTCTCTTGTGTTGCCAAGAGTGTGTTGCTTCCATTGCCCTCTGGTAGCCAGCTTCCTACTGGGCATGTGCTTATCCTCTGCCCTGACCTTGGCTTTGATATAGTGGATAATCTCTTCAGAGGGAGTGTTTGCTTTTGTGACTTTGGATTACCTTATCAAGGAAAACGTTTTTCTCTGGCTAGAATCCTGAATTAACTACTCAGCAGGTCACAGACAGCATCTTCACAGAGCACCCTCATTCTATCTAGCTCTTCTTAATGAGACCAGCATTCCGTCAGAGAGGCCTTAGAGATCTTTGAGGAGCTGCAGAAGGAGGGAGACTAGAGAGGAGGGAGGGAAGGCAGAAAGGAGAGTCAGAGAAGGCCTCCAGACAAGCTGTTGGAGATCATACTGATTTTCAGTAGGAGCTGGAGGACAGAGATTAGGTTAGGTGTGATTTAGGACTGTGGTGGGTTGACCTGGCTGGGCTATGGGGACCCACCAAACCGCTCTATCACCCTCCTCCTTAGCAGGGCAGGGGCGGGGAGAAAATAAGATGTTAAAAAAAACCTTACAGGTCAAGATAAAAGCTGTTTAATAAAGCAAAAGCAAAGACTGTATGCCGAAGCAAATAGATAAACAGAGTATTTTTTCTTTACTTCCCATCAGCAGATGATGCCCTGCCACTTCCCAGGGAGCAGGCCTTCGGTACTTGTAGTGATTGTTCCAGGAGACAAACATCATAGTAATGAATGCCACACCCTCCCCCTTTCTCTTAACTCTATTGCTGAGCAGACATCATATGGAATGGAATGTCCCTTTCGTCCATTTGGGTCAGCTGTCCTGGATGTGTCCCCTCCCAAGATTTTGCCCACACCCAGCCTACTGGTGAGGGAATGTTGGAGACACAGCCCTGAAGCTTTGCCAGCACTGCTCAGCAGGAGCCAGAACAGTGGGGTGTTATCAGCTCCTTTCAGGTACCAGTGCAAAGCACAGCACGGTGGGGGCTGCTGTGGGGAGAATGAACTCCACCTCAGACAGATGCAATTCAATAATACATGCCCACCCAGGAAAGAAAATGTTCCATGGACTGAGAGTAGGCAACACCTCCTATTCCAGAGAAAGGAAATCTCTAGCAAGGATGTGACTTTACACAGCTCAGTTCAGGCAGCCTAGCAAGTTTACCATCAATCCATCACCCCCCTAAGAGGATGGGATCCAGCACAACTAGGGCAGCTTTGCCTGGTGGGAACTGGTGATACCTTAAAGAAGATTCTCCTGCTGAGTAATATCACGTTGCCAGGGGAAGAAAATCCTTCTCGCTCTCTGAAAGAGAACACAGCCTTTCTGACAGGCAGGCTTTCGGTTCAGAGTCAAAATGTGTACAAATGCTCTAGCAGGCAGCCAAATGTCCTCAGAATTTGTTAAGGTAATAGATGTTTTCTGTATAGGCTCCTAACAACTTCAAATGTTATCTAGAATATTTAAACAAAATTGCTCATCTGGTCTAGGGTAAATCCATTCATATGATAATTCTTAAGGTTGCTGCTCTTCCTTTATATTTCATTATTTGAGAAAAAAAAAGTCTGTCTAATGCCTCATTTAAGATTCAGTGGAATCTTCCTTGCTTCGGTAATTTTCTTATTAAATTACAACTATTAACACTCATTCCTCACCCTAAAAGAAACCAATAAAATCACCCAAACTAATGAAGTTGTTTTCAGCAGCAAGCACCTCGTTACGGGGGTATTTCTAATTACTGTTAAAATGAACTGGAACACAATGCCTCCAGAATGGGATGTCCCAGAGCTATCAACCCAAACCATAAACATCTGTGCAACTCATAATCTCTTCATTTAACCTTCGTAATAGCAATACAACCTCAACTAATTTTTAAATGCTGATAGACATTAAAATAAATAGATATGAAAATGTCACTGACACATTTTAAATAGAATTCTAATTTATGAGCACTGACTCCCAGCAAGGAATGCATTTTTTGTCTTTCAAAAAATAACTGTGCCACCTGGAGTTTATCTTTCTCTTATATTGTCTAGTCTGAACTAATTTTTTTTTTTCCTTTCTGTACTAATTGTTATATTTAGATATCATCGCCCAGAAGACTATGTTGAGGAGTGATTAGGGTATAGCTTACACATCAGAATGCATGAGCTAACTAGAAAAGCAAAGCTTCAGATCAGATTTAATTAAGATAGCTTACACTCTCAGTTCAGTTTTCTGCCTAAAGCAAGGAAAAAAATGAAGATTAACGGTTTCTTCCAGAAACGTGATACTCCTGGGATAGAAATTTAGAACTCCATAAGCAAAATAACTTTTATTCCTGTGAGTAGTCCTCCTGAAATCAGCATGACTAGTTACGTGAGTAAATGGTACTCTGCATAAATTAATAATGCACAATCTGGCTATATAGAATCCTTGCTCTGGCACAGATTACTAATTGCCTGTGAGTCATTCAAATAATGAAAAGAGAAAAATAAGTGATATTCATATGAGTGATGGCTTTCAGGATTTTCCTTTTTAGTTTCCATATGTGGAAAACCGAAGCTTTAATACCTAAATAAATCAAACTGGGAATCTTCAGTTGGAGCTTGCTAAAGGGCTGTGTCTGCAACTCATAATGAATTCATTTCCTTACAAGAAGAAAGGCATTTTTTAATACCAGCAGATTAGTCTATAAACAACATGCTGAAACTTCATGCATAACTGTAATCACCATCAATTTAGTGCTCACATTACAGGGCAGTTAGAAGGTTGGGGGCAAACGAGATCCACTTCCATTAACAGCAGATGAGTAAATAATGTAAGTATCTGCACTGGACTATCTGTGTTAACTTTCATTTGTACATCATCCTTAGGCTTTAATTTTATATATGTGTAGGGAAGCATGAGCCTTTCTCCTGCTTCTGGGTGCGAAGAGCTGGGCTCTGCAATGCTGACTGAAGTAGAAGGCAGAAGAGTAATTTTATAAGCACTGGAAATATGAGGCCTGGTGTCCTTTGGATTTGTGTCTTTTGGCTGATCAAGGAAAGGGAGAGAAAGATGATCTTCATCTGAAACTTTTCTCTTTGGGCTCTGTTCAAGGTATATCCCCTCATGCCTATAATTTGGTGTACTTCCCTTTGGAAAGATCCCTTTGGGATCTTTCCTCTGCTTCTGGCCATCCATTTATTTTCATGAAATGTGTAAAAACCTAATTATCTTTCAAGCTGTCGTTAAATTGCATTAAAAGTCAACCTGTAAGTTCCAGGGATATTGGGAATGTTATGCAAACACACCAATCAAGCACACATACCTAGCTTCAGTTTCACAGAAAAAAAAGGACTAAAATACTGAGGGTTTTTTTTCAGTAAGTTAGGTGGATAGTAGAAAGTGGGAATATTTTCAGTTTAAGATTCATAGAGATGTTGACACAATTTTAATTTTTTTATATAATCAGGTCTTCAGTGGGAAAAGGTGCTATGAAGAAGTCAAGGAAACCACAGTCAGAGGCAATGGCTCATTATGCTAGTTGCTATTCAGGTTGATAAGGACAGTTCTGTTTTCATTGGATTGTTTATGACCTATGGAGACAGAAAAAAAAAACAGAAAAAAGGTTGAAATACAGAGAACAAAACCATACTCTTAATGCAAATGATATCTCTATTCTTTCTATTTTTTATTCCTAACCACTCTCTGAGCCTTACTATAAAGCTTGACAGAAGAATATCTGTGCCCTGATAAACTGGTACACAGGGAGAAAAAAGTGCCTTGGTTCCTAAAGTCTTGTCCCCAAACTGCAGAAAATTATGCAAAAAAAAAAAAGTTCAGAAAGTTGTTTAAGAACCTCTTTGCATGGTCTGAAAGAAGACACAGAAACTGTTGTGAAAGAGGCAGACAATTGACTGACATCATTTGCTGCATAGAGAGAACAGGGAGACAGGGTAAGTGACAAGAATAACAGCACCAACTGACAGAAATGTACCTCTGTCACGAACAATTCAAAACCTACTCAAGGATATTATCCTGCTGCACATCAAAACAGAGCCTGAGTTGAAGTGGAGATGCCGGGCGATTTCACAGAGACCTTATCTGTTTTTCTCCCTTTTTAGGTAATATTACTGACAGAGTTTTTTATTTGTTTTTGTTTTAAATTATGGCCATCATTAAAAACTGGTTTGTTGCTGATTTGCTTTTCAGTTCATGCAGGTCGTTTCAAAGCTTTTGGAGTGAAAGGAAGCAGCATGGGGTGTAGAGGAGAGCTGAGGCAGGTGGAGCTGTTCATGGTTCTATTCCTGGAAGGCTGCAAGGAAGAAGGTAGTTTTGCAGCTTTCCCTCAAGGAGTCATATTCCAAATTTGTGCCATTTTCTCTTCCAGCTTAAGACATAGAGGTGTCAATGCTGTGTCAGATCAGAGGTGAATCTGGCTGCTCATCCTGTATTTGACAGTGGTCAATAGCAGTGATAGAAGAGGGCAAGATGCCTGCAGCCATACAGCCTCCAGGGGTTCACAAACCTAAATGACATAAGTATCTTCTATGAAGACAGAAAGAGAGAGCTGGGGCTGTTCAGCCTGCAGAAGAGAAGGCTCTGGGGAGACCTCAGAGCAGCCTTTCAGTACCTAAAGGCGCCTACAAGAAAGCTGGAAAGGGACCTTTTGCAAGGGCACATCGTGACAGCGCAAGGGGGAATGGCTTTAAAGTGAAAGAGAGTAGGTTTAGATCAGATTTCAGGAAACAAATCTTTAGTGTGAGAGTGGTAAGAGATTGGCACAGGTTGTCTAGAGAACTTGTGGGTTCCCCATCCCCGGAAGTGTTCAAGAACAGCTTGGGTGGGGCTTTGAGCAACCTGATCTGTTGGAAGGTGTCCCTGGTCATGGCAAGAAGGTTGGAACTGGATGATCTTTAAGGTTCCTTCCAACCCAAACCATTCTGTGAGTCTATAATAAGTATCTTTAATTTTCTTTGGTCAATTTATTTTCCATTATCTTGTCTACTGTCTTTTGGAATCCTTGCATGTCAATAGGATCCAGAGGTCTTGTGTTTTATTTCCCAAAAAGACTCAATTCCCAGTCATTTTCTACCTTTGTTTTGAACTCTGTGATCTTAATTTCCTGGAGCTGCACATAAATCTGGTGACTCACAGGTCTGCACTTGCCCTTACTAATCTGATATTGATACAAGGAACACTGAAATAATGAGAGTCTAAACTCATTGATGTCATTGTCATGACATCATCTATGAAGGAAGATGGCAGGTGTGTTTCCTACAGAGCTGGGATAGTGAACTGTGATCAGATTCACATAGAGTAATCCAGTTTGGACATGATGGACCAAGTGATCATTATGCTCAGAAACATGTTTAGGGGAAAGGAGAAAGTTTCTTAGACTTTAGAATTAAAGAAATCGAGGTCTGTGGAGACACCAATAGATAAAGTGTGAAGAAATTACACAAGTCCTTTTTCAGTCCAAAATATAAAGGTTATAAAGCTAAATACAGGCCTAGAAGCATGAAACAGCTGATTGCAGATGAGCATGTGCAATGGAAAGCTTTCTCTGTTGTTTTAAGTCTATTAGGTCTACTAATCTGAACTCACTTACATGGATCATTAGAGGTTCAATGCTGTCAGTGATCTGAATAAATCATTTGACAATACTGATGGAGACTAGCCAGAGGACATTACAACAGGAGCCTCTTGCTTTGTCTTTCTGAGCTATGAATGAATCCTTTCCAACAAACTTTTAGAGAAGAGTCTCATTTGTCAGAAGCATTAACCTCCCTACTAATTTATTGCCTTATATATAATGGACCATTCCTTTAGAATGATAACTTTCTCTTTCTAAATGAACCCTTTTCTGTTTGACAAAAACCTGGGGAAAATCAAAGCATCTTTTTCGTGGAATCATGGCTTGATTCCTTCCCTCATCCTCCCCAAATCAAACTGAACTCATACACGGGAAAGTGTGACAGAAAGCTGTTAATTTTGTTGACAGCATTGCTTAACTGCAGAGATTAATCTTCATATATGACCGTTTTTTTAAACCTCCCATTCATCACGGGATGATGTCCAGATGAACTACTCTGGAATAACAGCATGCTGAAATTTCAGGACACCTTAACAATCTATCAGATAGTGCAATATGTCTAAAGAAGCTAATTTCCCCAAAATTTATTAAAATAGAGTAAGAGTGATATGGCATGGCATTTATAGGGAAGTCTGAGAGCATACCACAGATAACCAGGAAAAGGTGACAGAAGGGCAAGAGTGTTGGGCAGTTTGCAGCCTTGGCCCAACACTCTTGCCTCAACTCACAGTTGCCATTAGGAATATTTATGTACAAACTGTGTTGTTTTCTTACTACCTCATTATATTAGTTCCTCATTGTGGATAGATTTATCTGAGATTAAGAATTATAACAAGCAATGTTATGAACTAATAAGCACATCTAATTTGGATGTTGTTAGAGCATTAAATGGAATTAGTGACAGCACCATTTCATTTCATTTTTGTAGGGTTATTATCACCTACATATTCTTTCCATGAAATGGGACCATAACTACTTCAGTGGCTATAATGGGAGCACACACATTATTTATTTGTTTCTGTTTTTAGGTCAGCTATCACTATTAGATCATGTTCATCGTTAGAAAGGAAAAGTGCTCTGCTAGAGAGAGGCTTTTCCTCTGGTGATATAGGAAATAATAGGTTGGGAATTGGAAGGGACCTTAAAGATCAGGTAGTTCCAAACCCCTGTCATGAGGGACATGATCTTTTGTGCCTTCATGTGAAAGAACACGGAGCATGCACCTGGATCTACATTTTGCAGCAAATAATTCCCAGGAGTATCCTGATGGCTTCTCACGCCAGGGAAGGCAGGGGGAACAAGCTCTCCATTTTGCAAAACTTCCGTGCAGGGTGGGGTTCAGGTTCATGATGGATGTGCTCCCCCACCTCCCAGGTTTTGAACGGCTTCTAATCAGGGCCACCAAGAGCTGTGGCATTTATCAGATGACTTCCCTTCTCCAGGTCTTCATTCACAAATTTGTTTTTGTGCAACGATGCCCAAGACAGCGCTAATGAGTTTGCTGAAGTGCTGGAAGCAGGATAGCCATGGTTTTGTGGCGCTCTGCCCAGGTTAATCAGCCCTGTTTCTCAGCAGTGTTAATTAGGCGAAGCAGAGATCTCTGTGGTGGCGAGTATATTTGTTCTGATGCTCAGTTATTTCAGGCAGCTCTAGGTGGCATTGCACTGTGCTGGTAGACCCACACAGCATCAAGGACATTAAGAGGGAGCCCTGTCCAATAGCTCTGTAGGCTTCCAGCTCTCTCTCTTCCAGTAAATGTGGTGCAAGTTTTTCATCATAAATTATCTAAGAGGTGCTCCTTAGAGACAGAACTAATGCTGGACTGAAATGCTGCCCCCCTGCTATGAGTAGAAATACTGTCATTGACTCAAATAGGATGAAATCCTGACTTCAAGTGAGCAGTGTGAAGTAGACAAACTTGTCTGAAAAGCTGCAAATTAAACAGCTATCTAAGAAATGAGTATTGGACATTAGCATGTCAGGTGTTACTGGCTTTTGTCAGGAGCCACCAGAGGCAGAGCAGCTTTGCTGCTCGTTTTCCCACTCCTGTGTAACCAGTACCCCACTGTGGCTTGCAGCTATAGAAACAAGTGCCCAGAGCATGCAGACATGCTGTGCCCAGTGCCAGGGACAGCTAAACTATGCCTGTCACTTTTCACCCCTGGGACAATCTCCCCAGAATTTCTTGCATGTGTATGGGAAGCTAGGCATGCCCTGAGCAGGCCTTAGGGATGCCAAAGACCTGATTTGCACATTAAAAAATCAGGAGTGAAGAAATAAAACCTTCTCAGTGTGCACCGAGGGGTGACTGGGGGGCAACTCTCACTTCCAGCTGAACAAGATTTGTTAGGTTTTTCAGTTTGGGTCCCAATTTCACTTCTGTAACAGCCCATCCTTTCTCTTTTCTGTCATGGCCAACACTATAATTATTCTTTAAAGACAACCTCCTCTGTACAACCTGTGCATAATGAGCACGCCATGA
Source organism: Coloeus monedula (assembly GCF_965178545.1). Lineage (NCBI taxonomy): Eukaryota > Metazoa > Chordata > Aves > Passeriformes > Corvidae > Coloeus > Coloeus monedula. The sequence continues at coordinate 39,401,042 of NC_138783.1, forward strand.
CATCCCATGTGGCACCTCCTGGGACATCCCCTGGTGTGGGAGCTGCAGGGGAAGACTCATCGCTTGTCTCCACAATGGGGTGCAGCAGCCGGCCTTTGCCTGGCTCAGTATCTCCACTGCTTGCCGTGGTAAAAGTTTCTTCTGTCTTTCTTTACAGATGATCTGGAGGCTGTGGGGATGTGGAAATGAAGTAAGAACTGGAGTGAGTCTGCTTCTTCTTACAAGAGAAATTGATTATGCCCAACATGGTCAAACCATTACATTGCTTGCTTCCTGCTGGTTCCTGTGGCAGAGCTTTTTACTGCTGGTATTGTCTGCAAAATTAACATGGTGAACAGGACAGATGAATCCATGAGGGGACCTAGTATTATAGAATCATAGAATATCCTGAGTTGGAAGGGACCCACAAAGATCATCGAAGTCTAACTCTTGGTCCCCCACAGGAGAGCCCCAAGAGCCATGTTGTGTGCCTGAGAGTGTCCAAAGTCTTCTTGAACTCTGGCAGGCACCTGGGACAAGGCATGTTCTCACTTGAAAGTGTGTCAGGGCATTATTTTGGCTTAAGGGAAGTTAAACTTTTCAATGTCCTATGTGTGAAAGCTCATAGCAATACAATTGTCATCCTAGCAAAATCAGAGCCAAACAGCCCTTCACTCAACGTGTGCTACTTTGGGGCAGAAACCTCTCTATTCCTATTTTCTTTTTCTTTTGAGAACATTATGTGGGCCTGCTTGAATCAGAAGATACCAATTGGATTATTTACACTGCATTTGATCAAGTAATTGAAATAAATTGGAGGATTAATGATGACTCACTGTTTTGGTGAACCCCCATGGTATAAACAGCCATAATAGGGAATTAGACTGTTTCACAAAAATATTTTCTGAAGTTATGGTCTTTGATCAGTTCTCCTAAGTAAATTGACACTGCACTGATGGTCTAAAATCAATGTGTGATGACATAAATTGAGTTGCTGTTTTTGTGGAACAAGAGCATATCCTCTGGATCCCATATGTATATTTTTTTCTTCTCTCCTGTGACCTTTTTTAAATCTGTTGGCAGGGATAAAAAATCATATTCGCACCCAATATTTCCCTCAAAGTGGGACTGTAATGTAGTCTGTTCCCATAGCTGTGGCTCATCTCTTGACCTCCAGCTTCCCACATAATCTAGTTCACTCCTTCTGCTTGATGCCCCAGAGACATCTGCTGTGGCTCTGGGGAGCACTGGGTGAATCTCTGCTCACATATCCGACTGCCTTGTACTCCCTAAGTACCTCTATCAAGATTATGTCTTCCTTGCCTGCAGGGGTAGCCACAGAACAGCAAAAGAAAAGGCCACCCCTCCCTGCTTCCGAAGCTGTCATCCCCGAGCACTTGTCTCTGCTCACCCGTGCTGCAGCCTGTGACTAATAGCAGTGGGCTGCTGCTCGGCGCTGCGCATCAGGGCAGAGCTGAACCCTCCCCTGCCATGCCTGGGGGCAGCACAGTGCTAAAGGTGGTCTAAACATTTCCTACGATATTATCAGCCTATCCTGCAAGCCACAGTGAATGCAGCAATGCAGGGAAATACACTAAATACACAGTGCAACTGTCGGCTTTAAGGATAACTGGATTCCTAGAGGTAGGGAAAAGGTACCAAAACAAACCTCTGGCTCTCACTTGATGTGATGTATACTGTTGAAAGTACTGATAATCAGGAAACTATTCTGCTGCATCAATATGCTTGACAAGCTGAAAAATAGCTGCAAAATTTCATGAATATTTCTGTGTAAATTACATTTAAATTAATGTCAGTGCTTCCCCTTGTAGATTATGAATTAGCAACTATTCTTCTGTTAATGTAAATTTAACTTCTTGTTGTTGTTCTTTGCTTTTGTACCAGCTCTATTCCAGTAGAAACTGAAGTGCAAACTTCAGAAGGATGCTTCTCAAAGCGTCCAGATGGCAACAATAATTATTTATTATCTTTAGCTACCATGATTATGTTGCCCAATCTGTGATATTGTAAATCAGTTTTCAGATGGTCACAGGAGTTGTAGCAAGTTTTGTGAAAAACATTGCTTGATATATGTTTGTTCAGAAGGATTGAACCAGAGCACTGCAGCTCTTTCAACATAAGTAAATCAATGTGGAAGTGTAGATCTAAAAGGGACTCTGAGTGTGGAGAGACCAGCGTGGTGGGATGCATACAGTGAGGAATACATCATTCATGTGGCACAGAGTCTAGGTTTCTCTGAAATCCACACTCCCAAAGTGGGTTCAGTCAAGGGCTGTGCTATTTTCTTTTACTGGAACCAACCTAAAGTGTAAAATGAAAGAAATCTCTTCTTTGGGCTAACGCAAGTGCATGACATTCAGCTGAAGCACCACTGATATTGTGAAGTGAGGGTTCAGCCCTAGTGCAATTTGTGAAATTTGCATATCTTTATTACAGGCTTGCAAAGGTTTTGCCCTCCAGAGTTTATTTTTCCCCTTAACCTAATTCTATCCAATCTGTCATCTTTTCTTAGTAATGTTCTGAGGCCACAATTTTTTTTCTTGCTGAAAATATTATCTCTAAGTGTTCTATATTTGCAGGGTAATGGTGACATTGGAATGAAAGGAATGACACACTGATTTTTAGCAAGGCTTTCATAAATTGTCTTCTTAGATTTATGATGTGTCACTTTGCAGCACTCCTGTTTTTGTGGATGCTGTTATCTGTTAACATTTCTACAATAGCCCTCTTTTTTTTTTTTTTTTTTGACTTCTCAAAGGCTAAAGTAACACATCTTTACATTCATATTTTTAAATTTGGATAACATGATAGTCACAATTGCTGACTCCTAATAAGAACAGAGCTTGTTTTCCAAGATACCATTTTATCTTGAGTCCCCTATTTGTTCGTCTTACAGCTACTATGGGGAAAAAATTATGTTTAAATGTTAAAGGTTCCAAAACTTACTCTGACAAATAAATCTGTCTTTTGGTGCTCCCAGAATTGCTCCTCAGTTTGATATATTTTAGATTCCTTAAGGTCTCCAGACTTTTTTCCAGAAGATGATCAGTGGTCAAAGGTGCTAAGCTTCTATTTTCTCAAGGCATGAAGGGTGAATTTGTTTTTTTCTATAATGAACTCACTATAGTATCTTGATTGGGGGGAGTTCAAGGAATTTTCCTTCACAATCCTTCTGGCTGTGCATTTATGGCAATTAAGAATCTATTTATGGTCCAGAGCATTTTTTCCCACACTGAAGTATATGAATGCTGCCCAAGTGAGTGCTCCTCCTGCCTGTGTGCATTACTGGGGGCTGGCCTTGCCACCATCGAGGGTATATTAATAGATGACATTCTCCTTCCTGCTGAGGGGAAGAAAAGTGATGATTCAGATAACTGTTACAAACTCACAGGAGGCCCTTCAGGTTCCACAAGGCTCCAGTTTGCCTTTTGTCCATCACTGGCCAATACTTGTCAGTGGAAAACTTGTCTTCTTAGCTGACACGTGGTGTCACCTACCCAGGCCCATGCTGCTCAGTGAGAAAGGTGTTCCCTTCCCTCATGGTAACCATGAAACATATGTATAAAGTTTTAGAGGAAGGCACGGGACTGTTTTCAAAGCCTGCTGGGAGAAGGAATGTAATGCTTTGTTGTTTGCCAGTTAATGGGCAATTTCTTTCAACAATAGAGAAATATGGAAGTACAGACATGGCAGGAATATATTACAGTAGTATTAAAAAAGGGGTTACTACATTTAAAAGCAGATATACAGAACTAACTGAAAACCATGAAACTATTTCTGTATTAGATTGACTCCAAGGTGAGGTCTGTTTCAGGTGACCAACTGCTACACAGTGGCAAAATCCTCAGGTCAGCTATTGCCTTTATTGTTCAGGAACAAGCACCATGGTGGACTGGCTTGGTCCTTTGTAGATGAACCACCTCCATGGCTATCTTTAATCCCTGCATTCACAGCTCCATGGTACTTAGGCTGGTCCAACATTAGGAATGTGATGTAACCAACAACTTTACAAATAATCCTAAGCATGTACAGTGTCATAGCCACAGTTCTTGACTTCAGACTTCCCGTTGTTCCTCTTTTTTTGAGCACACTGCAATATAACAAGTGGGAAATGTGTAAGGCAGTGAGCTACAAGGTGAACACTTCATGTGACTCGGTCTGTATTTTCCTTTTTTTCCCTCTTAGTTTGAGGTCCATTAGGCTATTTTCCCGTGTAATCTAAGACTGAAGATATTACGGTTTGTGGGTTTTTTTCCCCTTCCCTTACTGTAAGTATGTTTCCTAGTAATTTAAGAAATTTTCCACAACCTTGACAAGTGTCATGAGAGGTTTTTACCCCCTAGTTCATTAGGTAGCCACGGTTAGGCCTTCAGTGATATAGCCTAGAGTTGTGTGCATGTAGGAGAGCCAAGAAAGTGAGCAAAGCTGACTGTAAGAAATGCCAGTGATGTGCCTCATGTTCTCCCTGCTCTTGCATGAACACAGATGATTTCTGCTGTGATTTGGGATCATGTGTGTCTTGGGCAGATGTCACATGGGGATCAAAACAAGGATAAACAAGATGCTTGAGACAGCACTGCTGAGGGAAAAGAACAATAAATGCTGCCCAAGCTAAAAAAAGAAAAAGGAGAAAAATCTATTTCATATTATCTTGAGACTGTTGGCTAAAAGAGCTTACATTTAAGGCCTGGCTTGTAAAGATATATAGCAACACCTGTTCTTGCAAAGCCCTTGACTATAGACAAAGCGAAAAGCTGCTACCCGTATGACAACAAGGACTCCATGTACAAAATAGCAAGGCTTTTTCGGACCAGATCGGGCACATTACCAGTTACTTTGCTGGCAAGAATGATGAAGAAAGATGCAGCATAGAATTTGCCACTGAAGATGATAGTTTGTCCAACTTTACTCCTTGAATCTTTTACTGGAATCTTCTTAAGCTCTGATTTAGGAACGTAGTGACCTCTCTTGAGACTTTGGCTGCTGCTCTTATCCTTTGCGGCTATGCTCTCTATCTCTACTGCCAGGCTAGGTAGAAGCAGTGAAGGTGATTTTAGAAAGCCATGATGTTGGCTGTGGCCTTTGCATGTCTTTTTCATGAGTATTAGAGCCACCCATATTCTGAGTGGAGAGGGGAGGTGGAAATCTCTAAACCTTCTCAGCTATCCTAAAAGAAAAGATCACTGAAATATTTAATGATAAATGCTGTCTGTGTACTGTTTTAAAGATGTTGTGCCTGTTCAGTTCGCTTCCACTCTTTTATAATTTTCTTTAAATCTTAATTTTGTATTTCTAGTTATTTTCTGAGGCAGAGGAACACAAGAAGTCCATGGTGGAAATAAAACCTGGAAGGAAGAAACACTGTTCCTGGAGAGCCAGGGCTATCTTGTGCTTCTGCCAGGGTGCAAAGGATACACTAATTTCAAAGTTTGCCAGCTGGGGCTCAGAACTTTCTTGAGGGAAAGAAAAACATCCCCTAAAGACAAAACCCTTTAGACAATTCTTTTTCTCCCCACTTCATTTAGAGAAAACAACTGAGGTGCAGCAATGGCAAAGTCTGACACAGCTGAGAGCAAACCTGTGCACGGTGATTGGAGGGAAAACACAAGAACCAGGATTGTCTTTTAATTTGTCCATTGCCTGAGGATGAAAGAAAGCTGCTATCAGTCACAAAGTGCAAAGGAAGATATTCTAGTGTGCTTGGGACTGCAAAAGGAACTCTTTTATCCCTTCAGTGATCTATGAGTAATTTCTGAAATAAAACCTCCAAGTCACCTGCAAAGCCAATTTCAGAGAGAACAGTAGCAAACATTTTTTCTAGGAGTTCTGAAGGAAAAAAAAGAAAAAAAGGAAGAAGAAAAAAAAATTATTCCTGCCCTTTATTTTTCTTGGTATTATCTGCTGTACAAATGTCATTAAGTGACATTTTTCTCCTACAGGCCATCCAGTACATATAAGGATTATTATTCCCTTCTTCTCTCTTCCACTGAAAAACAGATAGTGGCTGACAGTTAATGAGGGGGACTCTAATCTGACAGCACTATGAAAGCTACTGACAGAAAAGATCTTGATAGTGGCATAAGAAATTCCTTCTATCTCAGACTACCATTAAGGTGCCTGTCTGCAGCTGGGAAGTCAGGATATTCTCCTCTAATCGAAGCTCGTTAGATTTGTATCCTCTTGTACTTCTGCAACTTCTTTAAGAGGAAAACTCAAAATAGCTGTAGGGAAATAAGAAAATAAATGCATTCAAAATATAAGGACCTACTAAGATTAAATTCCTAAATGGGAGTTTGTTGCCATTGTTCTGTGCTCAACAATTAAGGTGGATTTTGCTTTCAGTTGCAGCATTATCTCCAAGTTACTCCACATGCATATATATGGGTATAGAAATGGAAAATTCTCTGTGGGAGGTACTGAATATCATGTGAGACTTTCCTAACCGAGGAACGTGATGTGTAAATTTACATGACAGACAGCCTCCTCACGATCTTAGATAGCACAAGCTGTTCTGGATAACTTGCTCTAGACCATGTGGCACGAACAGAAACTATCCCCTCAGCCTCAGCCCTGTGCCTTCAACCCCAGGGGACCACTCTGTGGGACAGGTATTGACATTTCTCCGAGGTGCCCCCTAAGTGTTTCAGAGCAGAAGTTTGCTCTAAATACTCGCTCAGGATTTTTACTTTGGTGTGCTCAGTCCTATGGTTTTAAACTATGAAAACTCTGGACACTACTGGTGCTGGAGACAGAAGTTTCTGACTGATGAAGGGCAGAAGATGAATGTCAACCGTTTGGACACAGTTTCTTGCTGAGCACATGCAACGATTTAACTTCTGACTTCTACTGTGCTTGAAGAAGGGGTTAATGCAGACCTATACTGGAGGCTGTGAGAAAGGCAGTGGTGGGAAGTGCAGTAAACGAAATGTGACCAGAGAAGTTAAAATGAAGATTTGTTTTCAGATAGTCCAGCACGGAAGAATTTTAGTATGAAGTTTGCTACTTGTTCAGTCTTTATTGAACTTTTCCAAATAGTTGTCCCTTGTATGCGGATTTCAGTAAAAAAGAGAAACGTTGCTTTGATGTAGGTTTTCTTTCTTTGAGCAAAGAACAGGCCATCCAGGTACTCAACCCCTCCTAACAGGGAAACTTGAATAAGGCAGTCATCATACCTAGCCTGTCCCTTGCATTTTGTAGAGTTAAACTTCATGCATTCTTGCAAGAGCTCTGATCATTTTTGGAACTGGCACATATAAATGCATATTGTACTCTCTGTATTTTTTTCCCACTGGTATTTTGTCTGCTCACAAAAGGTAATTCTATGCGCTTTTCTCCAGCTAGCCCTACTTTTTTTTTTTTCACCTACACATTCAATTTTAGCGTGCCATCTGCTTTCAACCTGCTTAATGTTACACTCCAGCTTTTAATGACAGAAGATATCAAGTGCCATGGTTCTTATTTTATTGCTAAAGATGTCACGCAGACCTTCTTTAAATGATTCCTAATCATCTAAAGCCTCTGTTTGGATGGTTTTCAAAGGCAGCCTAGCGTTGTCAAGCTTCTACTGCAGAGCTTGCTAGCACTCTTCACAGGTTAATCTTTTTAAAGGCTTCTGAGGTTCTTTGACTTCCTAAAGTCTCTTTTTTGCCTACTTCAAAGCTAGGAATTTTTTTTTCATGTGAAAATTGCATACATCATTGTCTTAATTTGTCCTGACAGGTGCAAACTGTTGTATGACCTAAAGTCCAGGGGAAAAAAAAAAAAAACCAAAAAGCCCTACCTTAAAAAATGCATTAAAAAGTTTTTGTCATTTTATTCTCCAAACTGAGACTTCCTTAAACATCTGATGTTTTAAATCTTGAGCCCTGTTTATTTCTGGAGAAGAGACTGAATCAAAATAATGTGGACCTTCAACTCAGGAATCTGATCTTAATTTTGAAGTGGAATAGCTTCAATAAGTACCCTAGTCACTTTGAGCTACTTTTTGCTTCCCTAGCTGTGGATATTGCAGCTTTTCTCTGGAGGTCAGCTTTCTGAGGAGCAGCAAATAACCTCCATGAATGTCCTGTGTTTGTTATCCACAACAAACACTTCCTCCAATTCCCTGGGGATGCACAATTCCACATGGGACGGTGCTGATCTGGAGGCAGACTGCTGGCCAGGACAGATTGCTCCAAACCTTTCTTTTGTCCAGCTTAGTGATGTGGTCCATGTGTGCAGAAGAGCCCCTCTTTGGTGGTGCCTGTTGTGTCCCAAGTGCCAGTCTAAACAAGAAGGCCTGGCAAGCAGCAATAAAAAGATTTTGTTTCTGGGGCTTTTGTACAAACAGAAGGCTGGTTTTCCTGGGTGGATTTCTGAATAGAGGTTTTATTTCCTCAGATTTTAAACTGTGGTTGCTATTTCTATTATGGATTTATGAAATCCCAGTGGGCACCAATCTGCATCTTTAAGCACTTTAAGTATTTTTACAGTGTTGTTCTTCACTTATCCATGGAGAGATAACTCCTCAGCAGAAGCTAAAATTCTTTGTAGAAATACCTCTACTTTACAGAAAAGATATGAAACTTGTAGATTGGTTTTGGTAATATTCCCAAGCAATTTCACAGCAAGGATTAAAATCTCAGTTATGCTTTTTACATTTACCCAGATATTTAATAGAAATTGTTCCCTTTTTTTTTTTTTTTTGGTCAGTAGAAAAGTCTAATTGGAATGGATGAAATGACATTATTAAATACCAGAATGAAGATCACCAGGGAAATAATTTAGCTGCTGATACTCTAATGTTAACTCAGTGCTTCTAAATAATCAGTAATCAGCAGCTTGAATTAGACTGAGATAGATTGAGCTAAGTGCTTGACTATTCAGAGTGAGTGCAAGAGATCTGGGGAAAAGTTCAATGCAGTCAGGGGAAAAAAAATGTACTGCATTAAATATGCAGGACTAAAGAAATCATGCTTCTATTTTACTTTAAGTAAACACATTATCTTTTGATATATCTTGGTCTTTCTTCATGTGAATCATGAATCATGCAGCACTTCAAACCCTGATTAATATTCTTAATTGCTCTCCCTTTTTCGTTCTTGCAGCTGGCAGATGGAATGCTGCAGATCAGACGGTGCCATATCAGTAGTGTTTGCACTGCCTGTGAACAAATGGTGTTACAGCCTGCATGTTTATCCCCTTTGATCCATACACAACTGGAGCAAGGTGCAATTATGAGGACTGGCTTTTTTTTTTTTTTTTTTTTTTTTTTTTTTACCTTTTTCTTTCCAATCTCTGTGATATAACCCTGTAGGGAGCAGATGATAGAACACAGACAGTCATCCAGTTTCTGTAATGCCAAACACTTTTCTGCAGCAAGGAGGTCTGGAAATCGTAGGAGACCCACATCCAGAATGGATAACTGTATCTGTCCTCCCTGGAAAAGCATATGGTAGAGAAATGCCTGTCTTCCACCAAGCTGGGCTGAAAATTCCTTAGTGGGAGTGTCAATCGTTTCTGTGTTTTTCTGTGCCAGTGTTAATTAGGATGGATATACAAAGAACCCAAAAGAAAGAGCATCATATTAGTTAGAAGCTCAGTGATGATTTGTAATTAGCTGAAAAGTGAATGAAGGTTCAATTCTGTTTGCTGGGGGCAAAGAACGAAATGAAAGAATCCTAATTTAGAAATTTTAAGGTCTTCAGATCTTTCCATTTCTTGTGAGTTAGTGGTTATCAAATTACCTTCCAGGTGAAAGAATTACTTTTCTCACTAAATGCAAACTCTCTTCGATAGGCAAAAAAAAGCCTTCCATGACTGTTAGCAAAAACCAGTAGATGAAGAGTGACCATTTTATAACATGCACATTGTCTTCTTGATGCTAAAATTAGATGACATTTAATGTGGTCAGCATTGCTATCATAATCTATGTGTTTGCAGCGAAAATATTTTAGCCTAAGGAAAGGCATTATGCTCTGCATAATTCACTTGCTTTTGGACACAGAAGGGTTTGTGTGTTTTTCAGTCAGTTTTGTAAGAGAATATGTGTTTTCTCATGTATCGTGTGGGACTTATAAATGCACCATTCCATGAAGGCACCAGAAACTGACTAACATATCAAAATGTGATTGCCTAAAATTAGGGACTTTACTTTGAATATTCTTCTTCTTCTTCTTGGAAGAATGTAGGTAATGAATCAAATGACCCACTATGACTGCTTGGATGTCATTATTAAAGAAAAAAAGAAAAAAGTGCAGTATCACAGGTTATGACACCTGCACACAGAACTGCAGCAGAGCCCCCAAGCTCAGACATCATAATTCCTCGTCAGCTATTTCTCTGAAATGTTTTGGGACTTTGGCATTAAAAGGACTCTGTGATTATAACCATGATGTCAGCTTGCAGGAATTCAAAGCAAGGTTTATTGGAGAACACCCAGAGAAAATACTAGATGTGAGGCAATGAGACATCCATTTAATTGTCAGAAATATCCTGAACATGTTTGCATTTAGGACACATCAGTGGCACCCTGGCTGTAGCCTGAGGTGACAATGCAAAGCAAAGCAAAGCAAACTCAGCTCAGTAATTTCTGGAACTTCCAGCAGCAAGGTGACAGTCTAAACAGGTTCCCACGCCATCATACTTACTTATGACACTTTCCTTTTCTTACAGTTTCATCTTTGGATTGAAACTATAACTCAGTTCATGTTCTCATTCTCACTATTAATAGCTGAAGGGACTCCTGTAAGCTGCAAGTGTCTGGTTACAATTCCCTGGATATGTCAATTGTTCTCTACACTGTTGTTGTTGTCACTGAACTTAAACTTTTGTAGCAGTATTTGTCACAATGCTAAATTCTCATTGTTGCTGCATCTGTGTTGTGAAACGTTTTATGCATTCTGTGCTGGAAACCAGAGCGTTGTGGTGTTACATGCTGTACCAGCACCTTTCTTGTTTTGAACAAAACTAGCTCATCCTTTTCTTTGCTCCAGTGTCTAAAATAATTATAATTAAATAAAATTTGTTGAGGTGTTTAATGTATCTAGTGGGGTAAAAATGCGTTTTTTTGGTTCGATTTACCGCTCTGACGTACAAAAAGGCAAATTTTCCCTCTGGCAACATGTGACAGTTTTAACACAGTTTGCATTCCAGACAGGTTCCAGGCTAAAATTAGAGGTATATTAGAGAATTTGTCTGATACAAATTTGCCCATCTCTTGCAGGATGCCAAATCAACAAGCCTAACATCTGCAAACGAGGTTTTTTTCCCTCCTTCCAGGCAACCCATCACTGTTTTTCTTCAGCATCTGAACTCGCGGTGAACTGTCTGTTCTAATAGGCTTCATCTTCATTACAGGATAATGTAATGTGTAAGTGTAAATCGGTAATGAGATGTTAGTGCTCTTAGAGAGTGATTTATGAGGGGGAAGCTAAATTCTAGTTAAACAAATACACCTCTATTTGAATGTTGACAGAAGATGAGTAGAGATTCTGATCATTCCTCATACCTTTAAGAAGTGGCTTTCTAATGAAATCAGATACTTTAAATATCTAGCTCTCTAGCTCAAGACTTATTTGACATTTCATTATCATATGAATTACATTTTAGCAAGGCAAGTTTAGACATAAAACTTGGGTACTAAGTACTGTGTGAAAAATTGACTAGAGGAATTGTAAAGTTTCTAATATCTCAGCATTTTCTTTGCTTTTATTGATCATTGCAATCTAGCTGATGTGTCAGCAGCCAAAAAGCATTCTAAGTAAGTTGACATATTAAAAATGATGCAACCTTTTATCTAGACTTATATTAGATGCAAGCAGGTGACACACAACTGTGATCTACCTTGTGACTTTCAAAATTTGTTATGTCAAAATCAAAGGAAATTTGGCTGAATAATACTAACATTTTAATGCTAGTTGTGCTTATTTATTCAGGCATTTACTCTGATATGGACCCTAACATTTATTCTGAATGAAAGCCTAGAGAATTATAGCTGCCCTAAAAAATGTAGTTTTGCAGCAGAAAATTGTTTGTGTTTAAGTATAGTTAGTGTATGCTTAGTTGTTACAAAGTATTGCATCACCCTAGTTATCACCTTTTCACTTTGTATAGATTTTATCTCATCATATCCTGAATAATATAGGGGAAAATTACTGTTAAAAAACAGGACAGATTTTGTAGGGATTTTTTTTTAAGTTGCCTAGTTTAAATTGGATTTATCTGAAACCTGGTGTATCATGTAATAGTCTGGGTGGGTGCTTGGTTAAGACAAAGCTATCCCATGTTACCTAAATTATATATGCTAAAAAAGACAGCAATTTCTAGTTGTTAAAAATGCGTGTGATAGGTAAAACTTACAGCAAAAAAAAACCAAGGACTGAGGATTTCAAAGTGATGTTTAATGAAAATGTAGTTCTGTTTTAAAATAAATCCCAGCCACATCTAAATTATTGCCATGTCTGCTGTTAAAAGTTTCATTTTTTATCTGGCAGAACTCAGGTAAGGCAGGGGAATCAACAGTGATTTAAACGAAAAATTCTTCCTTGGATAAAGGAGAGTGGTCCAGGGAGAGAAGGATCTCAGGGAAAGATGGGCTCAGATTTGTATTCTGACACAAACTTCCCCTGAGGTAAGCAGGGAAAAACCATAAATCCCATATTCAAAATGAAAGGGTTTGTTTTCATTTTCAGTGGATCATAAAATCCCAAGGGCTGTTGTAGACCTAAGGAGTGGCTTGTGCTCTACTTTTCTGGCTTTCCTAAATAAGGTTTTACAGTGTTTGACCGTGTATTCTGCAATCATAGAACCACTGTTTCCCTTCATCAGTGTGGGAACAAAGATCATTGCACAAGGCAGTCTAACAGTGTCTAGAACTGTTCTGGAAAGCTCTGAAGAGATGAAGAAGGAAAAAAAGTGAACAATATTATTGTATCAACGTGTAAGGAAACATGGGGGGAAAACCCCACAAAAATGGTGCTTTTCCAGGCTGTGAGTAAGCAAGAGATGGAGGGAAAAGTGATGAAGGAATAGTGAAATGACAACCAAAAGGAAGAAGATGCAGTCTGACCTAGGGCTCACAGGGGGATGTGTATGTCTGAAACACAGGATCCATTGGGTCCTCCTGCTTTGATCTACTTCCTTCATCATCTGCTTGGGTGGCACTTCATTTTGGGGGGAAACTCACAGAATATTCTGAGGGAGAATATTGAAAGGTACCCAAATGAAACAATCCTCAAGGAAGTCTCACGTGAGAGGAGTTTGTGCCTGAAGATTTTTTCTTCATACTGTTGAGATAAATGCCACATATCTTCCTTCTACCTTCAAAGAGTGTTTTTTTTTTCCTTTGACATCCATGGGGTTCATCCAGACCTCTGTATTTGTCTGGTCTTTTTCACAGAAGAGCTTTGGCAACAAAGCTGATCTCAAACTCCTCCACCATGTTACTTCCTGCCTTCCATCTTTACCTCTGAAAAACCCCATTTATTTTCTATGCCAGCCTCTATTCATCTTCACTTTAGACCCCAGAATATGATAAGAATACATTTGACTTTCAACTCTGCTCTCTGTTGTCTTGCAATTTAGCATGTGTCAAATATAAAACCAGAATCACACCTTTTCCTCTTTGCTGTTGTTAAATATTTCTTTGTATGTAAGCATTTTCTTCAAGGAAAAAATATCACTAATGCAACAGATATGAAAATAATATTTTTTTTTTCATGGATATATTTATAATAGCCTTTTCCAGCAATATTTCAGTAAGGAAAGCAAAAAAATAAAAATTATATTTCTGCCTAGTCAAACTCTCTGCCTGACATGTAGTCTGTCTGCTGTGTTCGTGCATGTTACAGCTGGAATGTACATCAAGTTAACCAGCTTCATCTCTTCAGAGCAGCAAGGTGGGCTTTAATCTGCAGTTGGTAGAAGTCCCTCTGCTCTGTAAAAAGACTTCTTTCTATTAACTCTGATAGTCCATATCCTCTCACTGTGCTCCCTTGCTTTTCTTCCCTATTGCTGTTTCCAAATTGAATGTCTGATCTTCAGCTGCATGATCCTGACCACGATGTCTAGTGGCTCTTTTAGGTGCTGTTTCTCCTGCCCACTCCCTCTCATCCTGCTGACATATTGCACCTCCAGAACTAAGGGAGATTTATCAGGACTGTACTCCTTCCAAATGAGACCTTCTTTGAGGGCAGAACAAGCGCTGTCTTCTGTTTAACATTGCTGCCCTTTGTCCAATTTTCAGTATCTAGTGGGAGGATTTTTATATTTGAAAAGTGATGCTTGTGTATGCTGCCAGAATTAAAGACCATTTTCTATTCAAGGCAGAGCTCGAGCAGTCTCTGCCTCAGGTATTCTTGCCCTGTCTTTCCAATGATTCTCTAGAAGCTGCAAGTTATGCAACCCACTTTGCTCCCTGATCTTTACCAGACAGGAAGCCATCCTAAAACAATAGAAAATGACCATTGTCTTATTTATAAGAGGTCATAAAAGCATAAAAATACACTGTGTTGAAGGTATATAAAACCCTCAGTGGCCAATAAAGCCAGCTGATGGAGCTGAAACATCTGATAGCCTCTGGAAAGGGCACCTTTGGGTCAGTCTCTGCTGTGGAGGAGCTGAGTGCCTTCCATGTAGAATGGGGTACTGTTTGGGAGGACAGCTGCAGAGATTTTACTTTTAACTAGCCCAGATTGAACAGAGAAGGACAGGTGGGGGTTTCTGAGAAAGTTGTGTATCAGGGATGGTTCTTTAGGACTGGCCTTAGCAACACAGCTGAACCTCTAGACAGCTAGCAGTGAGGCTTCCCAGATGCATGAGAGATGAAGGGGGTAGAGGCAGATGTGAAAGACCAGAATGATCTTAAAAACAATCTTGGAAAATATCTCTTCTAAGGTGCACAATAAGGAACAGCTTTAGTAGATACTCTGAAAAAGATCTGTAAGCAGAGCTTTGGAGGGAAGCAGGCTTTCCCAAAGCCTGGAGTAACAGCTGGAGACATGAAACCAACACACAACACAGAGAAAGTGAGGACTGTAAATACTGTGTGGAGGGAAGGATTTAAGTCCAGGTGAAATTGCTTTCCTTAATGTTTCCTAGAGTGCTTTACACAGTGCTCTGGATTAGAACACCGTTTTGGAGTGCACGGCACTTTTTCCAGCTTTCTCTCAGCCAAGTGGGCAGTACTGGAGCAGTGAAGACTCTGTCCCAAGGGCAGATCAGTGCTGTTCTGTTTCTGTTTCTGTCCAGGAGTGTTACTTGCACCAGAACATCACAGAGGTACCACACTCTCCCAACGAAATTGCTGTCTTCTCCCCATGCAATTTATTTTTTTCCTGTTCTGCTGCCCTGTGCCATGGTTTTTGCAGACAGAGCCCTACACAGGACCCTGCATTCACCCTAAGAGACTTTTGCATTTGTGTGGCTTGCTTGGCAGAGATGGGAGAGAGATGGAAGGTAGAACATGATCCTATCTTGTCAGAGAGGTCAAGCGTAGTGGGACCAGGGGCTTTTGTGGCTGTAATTATGGCTGAATAGACTTATCTGTGTATTCTGGGGTTCTTGTGACTGAAGTTTTGTATCAGTGAAGCTTTACTGATTGCAAGAGTTATTTCCTGATTCGTTCTCCTTAAAGGAGACCAGCACCTAAGGTATGCAGCTCAGACCTGGATTGTCAGCTGCATCTTCATGGCATCCCGGGTGGCTGAGAGACGAGGCTTTATGTTGGTGGAGTTCCACCTAAATGAAAAAAAAAAGCTTTGGGAAGATCAGAGCTGTGCTTAGCACCTTGTACAGCATCCTTCCTTCCCCCAGCATCAGTGGTTTCTAAGCACAACTACAAAAATATTCAAGTTGCTTGATTTTACAAGGAGTTTGAGTATGTACATATATTACAGTCCTGTAAATGGCATCACTGTTCTCTGAAACGATCCATTAATGATTTGATTTCAGTAAAATAGGATTTTATCCCTTCACAGAATGGGGGTAGGGATTGTGAAGTTTGCTCTTTCAAGCAGCAGAATATGGCTAAACCATCCCCTACAGACACACACTGTTGGGGTCATCCTTCACATCTGAAGTTTAGTATTAGTTTTGTCCACATCAAAATATCTCTGGAATTAGAGGTGGAGAAATGTGATTCTGTAAGTTACTGAAAGCAGGAGATCCATCTAAGAAGGCTCCCAGATTCATGTTTTTGGCCAATTTCTGCTGGGCCTGCCCTGTTCAGTGCTCTTATTTGTGGACCTGTTAACAAAATACTGATTTGGGATGTATATTTTTTCCTTTAAGGGAGAAAGCTTTCACATTTGGTCTGGAAATGAGACTGTTTAAACTGTTGCTCATTTTGCACTAGAGCTGCCACATCTGCAGCTGGAAATATGCCAAGGCTCTGATGGAAAAACAAGCAGATGGACTTCTAACATTTACAAAGGGTATATTACAGCAAAGCAAATGGGAATTAAATTAGTGAAGCCATACACTCGGGCACTTTATGTGAAAATGGAGAAAGTTCAGACATATCTTTGAATTGAAAACTGTTCTGTGCTCTGGTTTTATTTTATTTTATTTTGTTGAGAAGGAAAGGAGCATTTCCTCTGCCCCAGTGGAGTCATAGTGGGAAAGTAAAAATTCATTATTTTGTTCCATACACAAAAGTTCTTGGTGGGATTTAGAGAAAACACTAGAATGGAATGTAAAACTGAAATCACTGAAAAGTGTCATGATTTAACCCTGGCAGGCAGCTAACCCCCATCCAGCCACTCTCTCATTCTCCACTGGTAGGATGTGGGAGAGAATTGGAAGGGTTAAATTATGAAAACTTGTGGACTGGGATAAAGACAGTTTAATAGGTAAAGCAAAAGCCTCACATGCAAGCAGAGCAAAACAAGGAAGTCACTTCCCATGGGCAGGCAGGTGTCCAGCTGTCTCCAGGGGAGCAGGACTCCATTACATGTAGTGGTGACTCAGGAAGACAAACACCATCACTGTGAATGTGATAGAGGAGCTTTGGTGGGCACCTTAGGCCCGGCCAGGGTCAGCCCACACCACCCAGACTAAACCAGAACAAACAGAAATCTCATAAAGCTGAAGATAAAGATATTCAGGGGAAATTAAACAGGAAACTTTTTTTCTTGCGCATTATAAATGTGATTCAGATGAACAAGTATACGTTCTGCTCTTGAAATTACATTTTTCTTGACTTTCTTATTTGATTTGATGTAAAAGGTTATTAAGTGACACTTCTTGACCTAAGATCTAAGTTTGGAGGGTGATGAATTCTGTTTTAGCAGCTCACGTGTCTCCCTGGAAATTTTGTTTGGGATGAAAAACCTACTGCTATCATTAGTCAGTGTCAACAATATTAAAAAAAAAAAAAATCATTAAGTTAAATTGGAAATGAGAAAGAAAAGGTAGGACTCGTCTTTAGCATCTTGCCTGTAAACATTTCTTTAAGACAGAATACCTCTGCTTTTTTTACAGTCAAGGAAAATGTCTCCTCTTCTGGTTTCACAGTGAACAAAGCAAACTGGACAAAACCATAGGAGTAGGAGAGAAGTAAGCTCACACAGATCATAACTTTTAGGTAGAGCACAAGGTAGAAAAATCTACTACCAGCAGAGAGGCTGTTAGCAGAAAGAATTAACTGCATATTTAGTAGAAGGTCTCCAGTCTGTGTTGTATTCAGGGTCAGTGATGCTACTGACGTGCTTCTGGATAAACTAAGGCAAAACCTCATTAAAATGTAGCTCCTGGTGATTCTTGTAAAGGCTGCTTAATCCAGAGCAGATGATAGCAGTAACAAAAAGCTGAGCATGTCCATTTCTTTGTCTGATTGGCAGCTCCATAACAAATACTACATAACATACTAGGAAGAATATAAGAGCAGGTCATGGAAACACAGCGGTCTTGATATTTCACTGAATTGGGTTCCAGCCAGCAATGCGCATTTTAAACATGGCCAACGATAAAGTTATTAAGGTTGTACTGAGGATCAAATAATGGCATGGCTACAGGCTGAGGGGGAAATCTAATCTCAGAGCAACTCTGAAAGGAATATGGGATACTAAACATGCTGTGGCTGAAGGGAATATTTTGATTCTTTAAATAATAAAAGCCAAAAATTGCATGTGAGAGAGAGGTATGATGATACCTACCTTGAGTTTAGCAAGGCTTTTGACATTGTTTGTGATACCTTCCTTCCAGCTATCCAAGTTGGGATATTACAGGCTGGTGGGGTGAGCTATAAGATTGGGTCACTGTCTGGGTCATCAGGCTCAGTAATTAATGAGCTGTGTTCAGCACAGACCTCCATGGGCTGCAGGGGTGCAGCTGCCTCACCATGATCTACACCAGGGGCTGCAGGAGAATCTCAGCTCCCATGCCTGGAGCACCTCCTGCGCTCCTTCTGCACTGATCTTGGTGTCTGCAGGGCTGTTCCTCTCACATTTTCTCACTCCTCTCTTCCAGCTGCTGTTGTACAGCAGTTTCTTGGGCCTTTTCCAGCAGTGGGCTCATCTTGGAGCCAGCTGGCATTAGCTCAGTTGGACATGGGGGAAGTTTCTAGTAGCTCCCCACAGAAGCCAACCCTGTAGCCCCATCACTCCCAAACCCTTGCCACACAGACCCAATACATACATGCGTCAGTGATCTGGAAGACAAGGCAGATGATATCTGATCAGCTTTATGGATGATAACAAATTGAGAGAAACAGTTATGTTTTCAGTCAGGTTTGCTACTCAGAGGCCTAGAAATATGGGCTGACATGGACCTCCTGAAACTCTGCAAGAATAACTGCTGACTGCTGCTGGGAAAGATGAGCCCCTGCAATACCAGAGGTCAGGCACTGCTGCCTGGGAGCAGCTCTGCAGGAAAGACCCTGCGGTTCCTGCTGGTGGTAAAGCTGAGCACAGAACCACAGGGACACTGGTAGGCAGAGAGAGAACCAGCACACTGGGCTGTAGGAACCGGGTCAGAGCCAGAGCACACAAGGAAGGGTTTATTTCTTTTCTACATGGCATTTGTTGGACCACATCTGGAGAAGTGCATCCTGTTCTGTTCCCTCTAATGAAGAAATGCATCAGTAAATTGAAGTGGTTTAAGGGCGGCCACCGATATCGTGGTGGATGGAGTACCTGACCTGTGAGGAGAGGCTGAAGAGCTGGGCTTATTCAACCTGGAGCAGTGATGGCTTTAGGGAGACCTAACAGCAGCCTCCTGTGCTGAGGAGATGAGGAGACAGGTCTTGGGTTTTTGGCTGCTGATCTTTGCCCTGGTATCCAGAGACAGGACATGTGGGAATGGTTCAAAGCTGTGCCAGGGAACATTAGGAAGGAAGTATTTCTTTACCAAGAGAGCAGTCAAACTCTGGAACAGGCTTCCTAGAGAAGTGGTTGAGCCCCCATGACTGTCAGTGTTTAGGAGGCATTGGATAATGCCCTTAACAGCATGCTTTAACTTTTGGTCAACCCTGAATTGATCAGGTAGCTGAACTAGATGTTGGTTATAAGTTGGTTTTGTCCTGTCCTATCCTATCCTATCCTATCCTATCCTATCCTATCCTATCCTATCCTAACCTATCGTGTTCTAGTTTTTCAGTGGTGCAGGTGGGAGCGTGACAGAGAATGGGGAGGTACTGACAGAAGGAAAAGTTTTTTCCCCATGGTAACAGTTTAAGGACTGTAGGGTGTTCTTGGAGGTTTTCAAGACCCAGCAGGATAAATCCCTGAGCAGCCTGATCTGAATTCAGTGTAGACCCTACTTTTAGATTAGTCTAAACCCCCCTCTGAATTATTCTGAGAAATTGTGATGCTGGCTGCCAATCTTGCTTATAGAATTAATATAGTTCTGGTGTTGCTATTAAAACAAAAATTGTCTAACTGCAAGGAGGTTCAAAGATCCAAAAGTGGGGATTAAAGGAACCCCCAGAAAAACATCCCTCAGTATGAAGCATGACTAATGGTTCATCAGTTAGCTTACAGATGTAAGCATGAGCAAACTTGGTAATAGTAGGCTTTTTACACCAAAAGGTGCCTATATAACTATTTGTGAATGAGAATATCAATGTATATGTACACTTAAAATCAAAAGGGAAAATTGTGCATCTAATTGCATAAATATTGTATGTGAAGTTAAGTACTGAGGATGTCCACAGAGATAATACTGGTTAGAAAGATCCACAGCAATCAACAAATAAACCTGTCATTTAATTGATCTGGCTAGATTTGCAGTTTTCCAAGCATTGCTAAGAAAGATTGCATGCTTGGGTACAGCACGTCGAACTAATGGGTGGCGGCAGAAAGTATCGGAGCAATCTGTGATTAGTTATCAGATGCAGTGTATCAAGGCTGGCACCTGCATGTGTATCTACTCTCCATCACTAGAAATCTGCAGCAAAGGCACCTGTGTGTGCAAAGATCTGCTCTAGCTGAGCTCTGACTGCAGGCTTTGAAGCAGTGCAGTGCTGTGACTCCTGGCATACACAAGTTCAGGTTAGTCTGTCATTATAAACTCCCTGGCCATGCTGGAGGATGGGAGGATGGGAGGCCATAGCTGACGTGTGTGTGCAGAGGCTACAGGCACAGTATTTTGGACAAACTTGTGCTGTCTGAGCAGAAATCTGGACACTTCAGCGTGTTGACTTCCTACCTATGAGGCAGTTCACTCCTTTTCACTGAAGGAGGTGGTAAAAGCAAGGTCACTGTTGTTTACTATTTCTTGAGAGACATCTTAATTTCTTAAAAGTCACCATTAAGCAATTAAGCTCCTTTATCGAGTACATGAAAGGACCTATAATTTCTAAAAACTGTTCTGATGATCGGATAGCACAGATATAATTCATTTTCACAGCGTAAGCAGCACTTTACAGCTACAATCCATCAAATTCTTACAAATCTCTGTAAGTGCGCTTCACGTTGCAAATCTATAGTGCTGGGTTTATTTTTAATCCATGAGCCTCTTCTGCTCAATTATTCAGAGGAGTTTCCATGGTTATGCCTATAACCTGTAAACTAAACTGAGTCAAGCTGTGGGCATGTGCAAGGGCCGGGTTCGCTGTTAAACTGTTTGCCCAGTTCTAGCAGAGCCTTGACCTGCTGCAAGTACTGCTTTCCAAGGAAATGCTCAGGTGAGTCTGGGGAGACAGCACAAACCAGGGACAGTTCCCAGTGAACAGCCTGAATGCAGTCACTCTGTTTCTGAAGATGAGAGTTTAGCCAAAAGGATAAAGTTGTACTGCACCAGTTGGCCTCCAGGCTGGGGAATGGTCCCTGGACACTTTCACTTACTAGAATAGACATAACCCTGGTTACTGTGTTCACAAATATGTCCTTAGCAATTTGGGACACTGATGACAGTCTTGTCAGCCACTTGGCCACCTCTGGCTGTTGGTACATAAAGTTGTGGTCCCGTGAAGGGCAGAAGCTGTGCTGCATATTCTCTGTTTTGTGTAATTTGGTGCTGGTACAGTGTGAGAGGATAGCCTGAGCTGCCACCTGTGCAAATAAAAACTTGTTCCAATTAACACGTATCGAATGAACACAGCACCAGATAATTACAGGAAGATATCTTTGGAAGGATAAAAAAGTATTTTTCTTTGGAAAATCAATGTGCTCTCACCCTACCTCTTTAATGAGTGTTCATACCTGTCATTGCAGCCTTCCTGTTGAGACCACGTCTTCCTCCCCAGGCCATTAGCTGTCTCTTTTCATTTGTGTTGCCATGCCATAAAAAAAGAAAACAAACACTGTGGGATCACAAATGTGGCCATAATTTTTTATCAAGCAATTTAAAGCAGAAGCTAATAACAAGGAAAATGACTAATACTTGAGTAGGTTGCTGCATATACAAACAATGCAGTAATTGTCTCTCAGTCTGAGCAAAAAGATAATAAAAATGTTTTACAGTGCCTCTTAATCGTATGAAAAAAACTTAAAATCAAGACTTTATTGCAGAAAAAGGAAGCATTAATCTGTCTGAGGGCCATTTTGTGGAGAATGCTTCCTGGGGAGGTGTGGTGATAATTACTTATCTTTCATAGACTTCTGGGTTGTGGAACCAAAATGTAGTGGTGAAGGAGGTATAGCAGTTATTTATGAGCACCTAAGCCACCATGCTCCATTATATCCCACATCTAATGTGACTTGCAGGTCTGCATTTTCAGCATGTTTCTTTGGGTCCATTTCAGCATCCAGCTCCTGCAGGTAGTCAAAGGAAATGTGCTGGCTGAGTCATTCCACAGTGTCATGTGAATTTTCTCCTTTCCTCTGTGCAGCATTATGTTGGCAGCTCAGAGTGCAGAGGACTGGCAAAACATGGTGATGGGCACAGCTTTATGGGAATCAGGCAGGCAGCAGAGAAAGGGAGTTACAAAGACACTATAGAGCACCAGGTCAGGGGTGCTTGTGACCACAGTGGTAGCAAAAGTGGACAGGAATGAGCTTGGCTAAAACAAGGTGCAGCCAGGGGAGTCAAGGGAAAGTTGGTTTAAGCAAAATAGTGGAGGAGAACAAGCTCTCTTCCTGTTTGAAGTTAATGGCAAAATTCTCAGGAAGGGAGCTATTATGTATTAGGGTTTAGTTCTTGCTAAAGGGTCAAATTAACTACTGAACAAGGTGTTTAAGTTTTTTTTAAACTTAATTTCATAAAAGCTGTCTATTGGCATCACTTTTTATCAGGACAGCAAAACTCCCATTCTCCGTTAACCATTCCTTAACCTAAACCTGGCAAGTAATTTTGCTTTTTCCCCAGGACTCCCATACAGTCTTGCATGAAGGCCATTTCTCTGCTCGGTGGTTATCAGAATTCTGCTTAAGTGTAGATCTTCAACCTTCTTCCTATGGTTTGTGTTTTGCTTGTAATTATTCTGCATTCTTTAAGGACACATTTATTGGAGATGTACTCATATGAACACTAAATTTCACTGACAGCCCCTAGAAGGGAATGAATAGAGCTAAGAACTTCTCTTCAGTTATTGACACTTAACTCTGTGTCAGTGGAATGAAGTTCAGTATCTCAATGCCAGGTAAAACTGTACAGATTATTTCTCTATTCTTAAAAACCTTGGCCTAATGAAAACGAAATATTTCTCTAGCAACTCCATTCTAGCCATAGAATATTACTCTCACATATTATTTTTTTGTAAATTTTGGTTTTTTACTTTCAGTATGATCGTATTCATATTATGAGGTATGAGCTGAGTTTGGGGGTAAGTTACTATAAAATGAAGTAGCTTGGAAAATTGGACAAACCTTGCTGAGCCATCTCTTGTATGGATTTTGGGGTCTGACATTCTTACCTTCTCCCCGCACTTTCTGAAGCATCCTTTTTATACTGTTCATTATATGCTATATAAGTATTGTCCATTATATAGAATAGTGAAAATATATTAATAACTAATTATTTTAATTAGTAGTCTCTGTCTTCACATTGCATACTCCAACTTAGTCACTCACCTCTGCCAGGGAGAAGCAAATTACTTTAGTATAGATGACAACAACGATTCAGCTGCAGAAGGAGAAATGCACCCATGAAATAGTAGAGATGAGAAGATGAGAAATGAATGAATGTGCAAATTTAAGAATAAATTAATAGAAGCAGGATATTTTGGTAGCATCTTCAATGCATGAAACACCAGGGACATCAAGAAACATTTGTGAAAATGTTTCTTCTGTCACTATTAGTAGGTAATGTGGTTATATATATGGTAAGTGGAAAGTGGATGGAAAAATAATTTTGATTTATTTAGAATACTGTGTAACTTTGAGGCATAGCTGGCTGTAGAAGCACTGCAGCACACATGTCCACAACTCAGCTCTGAATCCTCCCAGAAATGTGCTGTGATGGAAAGGCAAGCTCCTGTACTTGAATTACTTGGGATCAAAGCAGGGTTTTGCTTAGCTATTTTTTCCCCTGTAACTATTAAGTATTGTCATCTATCATTGTTAGAAGAAGTACTTAACGACACCTTAAACATAATTTATCTCTCAATCTGCAGCAGTAAAAATCTCTAATCAGCAAATCCAGATTGGAGGCTAGCACCTTTCAGGCTGATCTGTGTAAAGGAGTTGGATGTAAGAACAGACATTAATTTCAATAACGTGATTATTACAGGTTTTTGGCTTACAAAGATGGTGGTGGTAACTGCAGTACTTAAAGGATAAGCCTAAGACATAGCTTCATGTCTTCTACTGCTTCACTGTGTAGAAGTAACTATGTCCCAATAATGTGAAGCCCTTATCTTAGGCTCTGGATAAATGTGTACTCTTTCATTATAAAACAGGGTGACAAAACATGAGGTGCCCTGCTACCCTTCTAACACCTCTCCTTGCTTGCTCCATGACTTCAGGGAGTCTCTGTGTGATGGAGAAGGAGATTCAAGGCTGAATATGGGTGGTGCTGATGTGGGCAGAAAGAGCTGGTGGTGAGGGTGAGCACAGTACAGAGGTGGCATGACTCTCAGGATGGGGATGAGGAACAGAAGGAAGAAGGACTTGCTGAAGTCAACAGATAGCAAGTGGTATTGAGCAACCTCTAGCAAGTCTCTGTAACTCACTCTGAAGCACTAGCAAAGGTTTAACTCCTGTGAGGTTGATGATCTGGGATGACACCAAGCACATGCATCCTGGATGTGTTCTAACATCCGGAAAATGCTTCTCGGAGGTCACCGATCGAGATCTTTTGCAACTGGCCAGTTGTCAACATTTTGCTTCTAGGAGACCTTAACATGAAAGACAGAAGAGATGTGAGACCTCTTGCAGAGAACAAAAATGAATCCCTGGGCCTCATGCTGTCAAGCTGAAGGAGAAATATCATGTCATTTCACACATCTATATGAATACCTAGGTTAGAATCCTCCAGTAGACATTGAGACTCCTTTTTCACATTTGTTTAGGTATATCTTTCCCAAGTGCACGGTGAAGGTCACCAGGTCAGTCTTTGCTCACTCACACCTGTCCAAGCATCTTGATATTTTTCCTGCTCAATTTAATAAGACAAAGTCTGAGGCACAGAGAATATAGTAGATTATGAGCCAACTGTATGATCAAGTATATTCAGAAACTCCTTATAAACATGAGATTCCCCTTTGCTTCCTAGCTGCTGTGACATGATTACTGCATTACAGCTCTTTAATAACACAGTGACAGTGAGATCAATGGTAGCTGTAGTGTATCAGCTTTATCACCGAAACCTTACGGAGGTTGGACATCCACCTGCTCTCCAAGCAAACAGCCCCCATGTGTACTTGTAATACTTTCTGCTTATTGGATAATTTAATTTTTAATCTAAAAATCCTTAGAGTCATAAAAGTTACAATCCTTTCCTTTTCTGTGCAAAGCAGTGCAATAGTAATTTATTCTACTTGTGTGACACTGCTGATCACAGAAGTTGAGGGTGCTGTTTTGCCCAGATAAGGGGTTATTCAAGATCCTATAGAGTCCATGCTGCTTCCCTAACTCTTGCTGAAAACAAGGAGAGTGTTTGTGCCTGTACCTATCGCAGTGGGACTGAGCTGAATTCACATATGGGTGATGGCAGACCTCTGGCAGCCTTCAGCAGCTGTGGAACACCCATCGTGCCAGCCAGATTTGACTGGTCCTTGTCACCTCCTGCTTCTGCCTTGCTGCAAAGTGAATTTGCACTGATTCTGCTGATAACTTGCTTGCATTCATATTGCATTCCTCTTTCTCTCCTTTTATTAAGATAAAAACTCTTTCAGCCTAGGAGTTTGACATCTCTATATTGTTTTTTGTCTGGCCTAGTCTGGCCCTGGTCAAAAATGAGACCTTCTGTCCTTTTACAACTACTGCTACTGGTATTACTAAAAAAATCAATGGCATCATTAGAAAAAAAAAAAAAAACCAAAACTCCTGTGTGCTGTAGTGCAGATGACACCCAGCTGATACATAGCTACATTAAGACATAGTGATATCATATTTACATGTCCTTGTTAGTGCTCATAGAATGATAATATGGACCTTGATTCTCAACTGCTCTTTTTAATTTCCCTAGTGAAGTGAGTTTCTCCTGCACAGAAATCTGAATAGGTTATCAGCATTATCTATGAATCTGTGAATATATGAACTTGAACTACCTTCTCTGCCTTACTGGGTTTGAAATTCTGCAGCATAACAGCTACACCAAGTAACAGCACTGTTGTCTAAATAGACTTTGTAGGCAACAGGCAGCTCATCATCAGAGCAGAAGCATTTAGTGAATGTTCTTATTCAATTGGTCTTTTTATTGCGTTATGACTGCAGATTTTAGAAAGCAGAAATTGCACACTTTTTCAGATTGACTTTGGGCTTTGGACACCCATTTTTTCGTCACTTACCTAGTGGATGGAATTGCATCTCATGATAGCCTCATTGCTTCTTCTGTCCCAAAGGAGGTAGTAGTCATGTCATGTATCTGCCTTTCCGTGTTATCCAGTCGCAGATGTTTTCTATCCTACTGATTTACAAGCTCTTAAACAAACAAACAAGAAAAAGGAAATGGTAAAACATTCTGGAAGGGAAGGACATGTCAGAAACAAGTTTTAGCTAATTTCTTAGTATTTTTAAAATTAAGTTTGGGGTGCTTTTAGTAAGCTGGGCCAGCCGAAAGCAAACAGGATGAATTTCAAATGGAGTACAAGTCCAGGCTTCTGTAAAAGGACTGTAACCCCTAAGATCTGAGAGGATAACACAACCTTAAAGACTTTGCCAACATGTAGTACCAGTACGGAGAGTGCTGAGTTAAGCTTTCTATCTATCAAAATGGATAAAGGGTTTTTTCCCAAGTGGCAAATGTTATCCTTAGGTTCTAATTTATTTCTATTCATGCCTTACTTATGTTTGTTCATCAAACAGAACAGGTTTTGATCTGCCAATGCTGACTTTACTTTCATCTTTCTACTTCCAGCAAGACCTATGTCTGGGGTGGGAGTTGTTAAAAATCAGCCCTACAAGTCCAGGTTCAGATGTTTCCCTTTCTGCCTCCCTGCAGAAAGGCAGAGATAGAGTCTTAGCTCACAGGATCCATAAATAGGATCCTGGCTCAAACAACTTTTTCATAGCTGAGCACAGAGACACGGAGCCCTTTATCCACTAAATAACCCCACCATGGTCACAGTGCAAGCTCTTGTTGGCTTTGTTAGGAACTTGGATTGTTATGAACCCATCCAGTGACCAACCCACTTCGACCTGCTCAGGGAAGCCCCTTAATGGTGCTGCCAGTAAAATGTGAAATGATTTGTAAGAATGTAATGATAGAAGGAAATGTTGCTAAAGTGGAGAAAAATTAAGTATATTCCATCTATGTCTGTGATAATAAAATGCATGTGTGTGATTTTACTGATATAGTCAGATAACCCTGCAGTCTGAAGACTGTTGTGGAAAGGTCTTCTGTGACATTATATGTAGAGAAACTATATGTAAAAGGCTGAGAAATTATATGTAGAAGGCTGAGGCCAAATCAACAGCCCTCTTTCACTGAGGTGTTGACCACGCACTGAGAATGTTTCACTTGTTCTGGTAAAAATTCATTCAGTTGTGAGGAATGGGGCTGTGAAATTTAACCTATTAAAAAGGATGAGAAAATACACTCAAAAAATACTTTATAGGGCCAGAGAGATGGGAGGTGGCTGGTTTGAAGGGAGTTTCTGTTGTCTAATTATTGACTTTCTGAATTTAATTTTGTGTTCCATTTCCTCTTCATGAAAGCATTTTTGTTTTATATTTAGACCCAGACATAAGAAGCTATTGCTGCAAAATCCCTGTTTGGGGAAATGTTTGATATTCTGTTTCTGTGTGAATGTTGAAGCTATAAAATCTTTGCTAACCTTTGAAGGAATTTATCAATATTTGAAACAGGCTTTATTTGCTGCCAGCACAACTTGCCTCATAGGTTATATGTCTATCTGTAAATAAACTGAGCTACATAATAAAGCCCATGAACCTGTTTATACTGACAAAGACAGGACATGAATGAGAAAAAGATGTTGCTCCTGCACAACATATTTACTATTTAATTTCATAAAAGGTGATATGAAGAGGGGGGAAGGTCTCTCTCCATGTCAAAGAACGACAAAAGGAAGGTAGACATGATGTGAAGAAGTATGTAGAGTTTGGAGTTCAATCAGATGAAGAGAAAAAGTCAGATATTTGGGAACTAGTCTACCCAGACTGACAGCAGGCCTTGGCACAGGGGAGGAGGGACAGGTTAATGGAGCCTGTGGCACTGCCACCGTTTCAAAATTGCCATTCTATGGTACTTTATCTTAGAGATCAGAAAATCAATATTTACTTAAATATATGGTGCATTACTAGCAAATAAAAGCAGAACAGTGTGTTTTCCCTTCTCAGTGGGAGGTGACTGGTAATTAGTCATTGAGATGGAATCAGGGGTGGGAAATCTACAACCACAGCTTTTTCAGGCTGAGGCTTGTGGGTCTCCATAACCAAGTGACAGACAATAACCAAGATTTTGTTTCTTGTGCATCCAATTAGTGAGGAGTCTGTGGCATCAGCATTATTCAGTGTCCAGTCTGAGAAACCTCTCCCCTGTGGCGAAGTACATTTTTTAAATGAAGAGCTAATAAAATATTCCATGGTAAACACATTTTCTTGCTCAGAGAATTTCAGAATAGATTAATTGGTGCTTGCATGGACTTTTAGGGCTATATACTTTTAATACTGAGTTCACAATGATTATCATAATCCAATCATAAAAATTTAAATTAGACCTCCAACAGTGAACATTTTAATCCAAGATAGCTGGAAAATAGCTCCTCTGCAGTATTCCTAATTTACTTAAATAAATTTGTAAGCATTATATATGTGTTATGCAATTACTTGATGTAATATATTATTACTACTTCCTTAATATAGTGATATTAGGTGTATTTTTGCACATTCATAGCTGTGCATAACAACCATAACAACCACTGAGAAATTACGTGATAGGACATTGTCTGTCATTGTACATTTCCCATTTGGAGCCAAGAGACAAGATAGCATAATGGATTTTTTCAGAGTTTAATGAGTTCCTACGAAGTTCAAGGTAAAACAGAAAAGGACTGGCACTCGGGAAGCTGGACCTTGCATGTAAGTTGTTTGGGCATGGGAGAATTTATTGTATACCTTCAGAGTCAGGTTTTCTCCTAATTCCTTCAAGCTCGTGTGGAGAGGATGAGGTTTCGAAGGACCTTGCACAGAACTAGGTTGAGACTGACAAGGGGACGAGTGACAACTTCTACAGCTAAATGCTATAGGCCACATAACTCTAAATTATCTTTATGGATACTCTGCAGAAGCCATTTATAAGGCAAAGCAAATTAAAGGACACATCTAGAGAGGATGTATTAATGCAAATGCAGTCAGAACTAAGGTTTTGTCTGAGCACAGGATAAGCCTTACAAGAGATGTTTTGTATGGATAAGCCTCGCAAGTTTGTGATGTAAAAGCAAAGGCAAAGCAGGGTTATCATGGAATTAGAAGCATGTAAAATATAGGACACTGCAGACAGAGTGCTGGAGCTGTGAATTCTTCAGGCACTGCCAAAGTGGGACTAGAAACTGCCCTTGTGCTCTGTCTCCAGCAGCAGCGTCAGGAGATGCTATCTTGACTGGAGATTTCTGCCCCAGGCTTTCCTTATGCAAAGTCCATACTCTTTCCCCCCAAACAGCTCCTGTTCACATGCTCAGTGATGGTTTTTCTCATTATAGGCTCTGTCAAGCTGGGCGGTGGGGAGGGGGTCACTGGCCGGTGTTCCCTGTCCCTCCGGAGCCACTGCCCAGCCGGCAGGCACAGCTGGTGCGCCGCCAGCGCTGCGGGGAGGGGCTGCTCACAAGGGCACGCTGCTCACTTTGGCCCACACTTCTGCAGTTTCGTGTGTGAGCTCCTCCCAGACTCGTGCTTTAACACCATCTGGTCCTAATGGTTTATGGAAACCGAATCTGACTGCTTGGTCTGAGACTCCTGTATATTTACTTCAAATTCATCTCATTCTTCTGACCAATCTGCTGCAAAGGTGTCGGGTCTCAAAAGCTCCCCTTTGTCTTCAAAAGTGAAAATCAGCGCAAGGAAATTAAATAAGCTTGTTCTTACTGTCCCCACAAAAGGTGCTCCTTTTACACCTTTACCATCATTCTGCTGTAACTGGTCTGATTCTGAATTTTAATGTATCTGAAGGAGTACAGTAAGGAGAGCAAAGCATTTTTCAAGCTATTTTAAAATTATCACTATTTCTGCTTTACATTTGACACACCATGTTTTATGGGCTTTTATGTTCTCCTTATTTGAACTAATGTCCTATTTCTTAAATACCAACCAGTTTGCCAGTTTCTTTCCTATTGAGCTATGCAAGTTGTTCTCTTGAATTTCTCTTTCCGTATCACGACACATTTTATCTTAATTTCTGATGCACTATTTTTGATATTCTTCAGGCTTCTCATAGTCTTTCTGCTTTTTTTGGACTGTTCTCTGCCCTTCTTATGCCCTCCATCCCTTTTCTGGCTTAACTTATTATTATATAGTTCTATCTATTCAAGCTGAATATCTATGTGCTGGAGGATATTATGAAAAAAAAGTCCTATGGACTGCTCTTAGGTGGCCTGACAATTTTGTCATAATATTTTTATACTGTTATGTTTAATATTACCCATCCCACACAAGCAGCTCCTCTGCCTTTACCTACTACCATATTTTTCCTGTAGGTTTGTTTACTTGATAATATGGTATCCATCTGTTTTTCCCTCTCCATCATGTGTCTGAGATGCCTGTTATACAATCATAGAATGATTAGGATTTGAAGGGATCTTAAAGATCATTTAATTCCAACTCCCCTGCTCCATGGCACTTACTAGATTTTCATTTGGTCGGAACACTTTAGTTCTTCTATTTTTTTGGGTTTAGGTTTTTAGTACTGCTGTAGAAACGTTTGCAAGCTCTGCCTTCACCCTGTCACCCGAAACTGACATGAACCAGTGGAATGCCACTGAAAGTGGCCTAATTCACCTTCCTTATTTATTGTGCTTATGCTGCAATTATTCTACCATGTTTCTCAGAGGTGCTCTGAGCATTAGCCACAACCAGCCCATAGGTCACAGAAGTCTGAAAGAGGAGCTCTTATGCTGTCAGCTTTTCTTCTGCTCCTACTGTAATCACTCCCTCCTAATGTAGTGAGCTTTAGTGCCAGCAGGCTGGCTGTATTATGATTAAAATGCATTTAATTCTTCTTGTTGGGGTTTCCCCAGTTCCTAAAATGTCTATGATCTCTTTCACTCAGAGGGATGGTGGATTTTTGCCTGTGTCTTTGGTTTCATGCCTGAAGCTGACAGTATTTCAGAGGATGCTTTCAGTACAGTCCTGTCACCCCCAGTTAAGTCTCCAGAACACCTCCCTTGCCCCTCCTTGTATTAAGGTTAACAACATAGATAATGACAATGACAGCTCATTTTGTGCACCCCAAGTACGTGTGGCAATCTCATGGGATCTGCTAAAGTTGCCCTCCCACAGACGCATGTCAGCACAAAGAGTGACGATGCTGAGGTGGGAGCAATCTGACAACTCCATAGGCTTCATACAGGAACCTTTGTTCTCTTGCTCTACTTCAACTCTCCTCACCTCAAGAGAACAGACTTCCTACTTGCGCAGGTAATCCATGTTCACCAATGCTAGGAACAGCAAACAGGTTTTTTTGAAGCTTGTATTAGTTTAATTTCTCCTTTGAAGAAGTAATTCATGTTACTCTTCCTTTTACTTTAGTGAAACTAGTTAGCAATTTGTTAGAAATACTTGAGAAATTGTGAGAAAACAACTAAAACCCCACCAAACAAGCAGCAAGGTGATATGCTGCACCTTGTGCTCACTGCAGCACAGGTCCTAAGAGCAAACCCTGCTGTACACTGCATTCCCTTGGTTACTCAGCCACTTCCTGTAAACCTCAGCTGGGTTTGGGCAAGGATTGCCTCCTCATCAGGATCTAAAAATGTGCCACCCCAGTTCTGCTTGCACTCTGCTGCCCTTCCTTTGAATAGCAGACACACAGCAAATCATTAAAGCAGCCTCATCTTGGCCAGACAGGACACACAAACATGTCCAAAGTCCTGGACCAGCACTTAAAGAGCATCCCTAATCATACAACCCAAAGCTCCCTAAATTATTTTTGCTCCCTGATCCCTGGTCCCAAACTGCTCTTTCTCCTCTCACCTTTCCCAAGAAAAATTGCTCTCCAGAGCTTCCTGCTCACTGTCATCTGTTTTCTGTGCTTACCTGTCTGTTCTGCTGCTACAAGAGTGACACTTGCTAAAGGATACTCAAATGGAACTCATCACTTATGTTCATATCTCTCATGTATTCTAGAAAACAAAAGCACTCTTGTCACCAGTAGTATTAAGCTTTCTTGTATTTACCTTATGTTCACGGATGCTCGACATCTTTAAACATAGGCTGTTGTGAACATCTTTAATTCAGAATTATTGCTTAACAACTTGTCACAAAGTTCTTGCCTTTCAGACACATGGAACAGCTCCCCAGGGCAGTGGTCTCAGCACCAGCCTGACAGAGTTCAGGATGCATTTGGACAATACACTCAGGCATAGGGCATGACTCCTGGGGATTGTCCTGTGCAGGGTCAGGAGTTGGACTTGATGATCCTTGTGGGTCCCTTCCAACTCAGCAAATTCTGTGATTCTGTGATCTCCTGATAGTGCTGCTCAGCTGGACTACCAGGACTGTGTAGGGCTCCAAATGCCAGCTGTACTTCATATATATAGGTAGACTTGGTGTCATGATACAAGACGAGAAATGTAGAATAACTTTTACTATTAAATATGAATCTAGGCAGTTCAGTAGACAATGTGTATTAATTAATATATTAAACAAGTCATCAAGGAGATAAGTGAAAAGCAGAGGACTGCAATGACCCTTTGCAGTCTCTTCTTCTCCCTGACCTTTACACATGCAATACAGTTTATTTTCAGAGCCTTCATTAAATTAGATCTTCATTAATTGTGAAGTTTCCTTCCTTATTGTCTGTTTCAGCCTTGTGGCTACAGTAGCCATAGTGCTTCCAGTGCTGACACAATAAACTAATAATAGAAATGCTGATCACTGTAATCTCAGGTGCAGAAAAAGTCCCACTGGTCAAATTGACCTTTAGTGTAGCCCTAAAGTTTCCCAGGGACAAGTTTTACACCTTGCATAGCAGTCATCAGCCCTGCACATTGCTACTCAAAGGGAAATCTGATTGTTTAGATCATGGTTTAGACAAGTGTTATAGTAAGTTGCTTCTTCATTCTTGAGCTATGTGTTCACTTTCTCCCAACACTGCAGCTGCTCTGACATAGGAAAAGCAGCTGGAGCAGGTAGTTTTTACCAGGCATCCTAATAGTATTATTTTAGAAGCTTCATTTATTTGCTTGGTGTCTCTCTGGTGCTGAGATAGTAAGCATGTGTATCTCAAGTTCATATCTGAAAAGTTTTACACAATCAAAATGAAACAGGAATTATTTTTTCTTCGCTTTTAAAATTGTGATATTGTAAAAATCAGTTGAGTTACAAGTATGTGTGGAATTAGAAGCTTTTTTCCCCCATGCTGGTTTATGTAACTATATTTGATCTGAATTATAACCTGTCATTTCTGCCTACATAACAGCAAATTTTTACTGTATTTTCACAGGATTTGCTAAAAGAAAAACCTTATGGATTAATAACCCAAATTTGAAGGCTCGGCACACCTTTTTCTAATGGTTTATAGGATAATCTAAGTCAGTTTTGATGGAGAAATAGCTTTTTTATTTTTAGTATTTAAGAGACAGTACAGCTGCTGTCATGTAAGGGTGACTAATAAAATTTGAAGACAAAATATTATGGGTCTGATAAACCCCTGCTTCCACTAAAATTAAATAGGGGAACAGATTATTGACTCATTATTTAGGTACCTAAAAGTTAGATATATGCAAGATTCTTCATTTATCTGGGTAGATTTGTCTGATCTGAAGATAGCCATCTAAAATACCACACTATGGCCCCATAAAAGTGTTTTTTTTCCACCTGCTGACTATACAGTATCTGGAGGGAAATGAAGCTACTCACAGGCTCTGGAGGGCATTGACAGGTCCTTCCCCTCCCTACCCAGGGTTTGGTGGCTGTGCTTAAGGGAAGCCCTGACCAGTGCAGCAAATCCTGGGATCTGGTGGATGTCCCTGCCCACACTGGGTCACAGCAGCGCCTGTTCCTGGCCATGTTCCATCCCCACCTTGTCCTTCCACAGCATTCCCTCAGACCTGCCCACAGCTGCAGCTTCTCTGTCTATCCCTGGGCTGTAGTACCATCCCTGTTCCCTCTCTGCTCTTCTGGCTGGGTGCTGTGGGATGATGCTCTGTTGGGAAGGGCCATCACTGTTGGCCCCTGGCTTGGCTGATCTCACCCCACAGTTGCTCCCACACACCTATCTTGGGTTTCCAGAACACATTCATAAGTGTGTGCAAGGCGAAATCACCATTAATATAAAGCTGGGAAAAGCACCACAACTGCAATGCTGAAATATTTAAAAAATCCTAACTTTTACTTCAAAGGCCCAAGATTTTATGAAAAGATTAGAGGTTTTAGATAACCAGTCCAGTACAACTTAGATATGCCTGATAAGAAATGGCATAGTTCTTGGAAAATCTGGTCCTTGAACATATCACAGAAGTTGGACATCCAAAATCAAATCATGGTAGGTCTTCAGTAATTTCTGAAAAAACAAATCAAAACAAACGAAAAAAATCACAGTGGCCTATAGATGCAGAGGAATAAAGTTGCTAGCAGTTGCAAGTGGTTAATACCTCTGAAAAAAAAATGAACTGCTGAGGCTGATTCTTAAATACTGATTTCTGTTCCTAAATTTAGGCAGCCAATTTTGAAGATGTTGGCTAATAACCATAGCACCTGAATAAGTGTCCTGATTTTCAGAGACTGTTAAGACTTTTGTATCTCATTAAAATCAATATCTTGAATAATAACTGCTGCTGTTTTGCAGAATTATTTTGGATGCTGAAATATGTATTTGTGTCTTTAAACCTCAGGCAGATAATCATGCCCTTATTTGTGCCTTTTATTCACAGGCATGTCAGTGTCTGGGCATTTGACTTGAAGGGCTTGGGCTGTTACTTATTAAATACAACTGACCTAGAGAAAATGAATTGAATCTAAGCAGAGAGATACAAAGGAGAAGATCTATGTGGGATGGATCTTTAACGTTTTTTCTCCTGTATCACAAAAATACTAAACAAAGTTTTCAAATTCATTAGAAACTTTATTTTTTTTATTGATTGGGATGGAAACAGAACCTTCCCTGACTTTTTTTTTTAATGAAATGGAGAGACAAAGTTGAACCTTTCTCTCTCAAAAAGCCTCCTGGCTATATATTGCATACACTTAGAAGTCCTGTGTGTGTATAAAATGGAAATAGTATAGATGTGGACATCAGGAAACATTTCTTTTCTAAGAGGGGGAGTACACACTCAGGCTTCCTAGAGAAATGGTTGAGGCCCCAAACCTTCCAGTGTTTAAGAGGCATTTGGATAAAGCCCTTAACAACATGATTTAACTGGAATTGGTCAGGCAGTGGGACTGGATCTCACCGTAGGTCCCCTCTGACTTTACTATTCTATTCTATTCTATTCTATTCTATTCTATTCTATTCTATTCTATTCTATTCTATTCTATCTGTAAATTAAATTAATATTTCCATCTTTGTAATATAACTTTGCTTTTTTAGTACCTAAATGAAAAAACCAAACCAAAACCAAGTTAAATTTACCATGTCTTTTTAAGACCCAGTGAAGACTTGAAGTTGAAATGCTGAGAGACCCTTATTGTTACAATGCACACATGAACAGAGACACTTCAATGTCTGTAATATTTAATTTTTTCTAGGTAAACACTAAAGGAAAGCAGAAGACAAAACCATCTGTTTCAGCCTGGGGACACACATTAATGCTGCTCAGTGTTACCGCTGGCACATCAACTAATCATACAGACATTGTTAAAACAAAGATTGTTCTTTAATCCTATAGAAGCATAGCATAATAAAAGCTTAAATAGCCTTCAAACATATTTGACATTGACATACAATGCCAATAAATAAAAGCCATACAATAGATTGTGAGCTATAGATGGATGAGCAGAAATGGAACTCAGTGTAGTTTTCTATCAGTCACCTGCTATTTTTGAAGCAGGAAACAATAAAAATGACCTAGTGCTTTATTTTCTGTGGCAAAAGAGGTATTCTTTGAATTTTTTCTAAACGTGTTGCAGGGAAATGAATATTTTATATTCATACTATTTGCAGCTCATGGAGCTCAGATGTTTTAGAAATTATGCTGCATCAACTTTCATTCAAAAGGTCCTTGAAGATGAGCTGTGAGTGCAATCTAGCACTGATAGAGGATTAACTATTTTGAAGAATAAAGAATACCCTGTCCTTCATCATTAGATTTGATTTTGTTCACCAGTCCATGACAGAGCCTGCAATTGGCATGGACATACTGCAATGTGTGGACAGAAACAAATTATTTTTCTTAAATACTTAGGACTAATCAAACAAATTGTCCTGAGTGACACCAACTAACTATGTTTGCATACATTAATTCTGTGATTTTGTGTAAATGCTTCCTGATTACAGTAATTTCCACAATTGGTACTTGTAAAGCCAATGATATTTCCAGTAGTTTGTAGGAGATACAGGTATTCCCTAAACAAAATGTTTTTATGGCACGAAACTGAGTTATTCTACAGTACCCTCAGGACTCTTTTCTTAATGATGCCACATATTGGCAGCTTCAACTGATACTAGTTTAAATACTAGAAGACTTCTGTTTGGTACAGTAATGGAATTAATTCAAGTGGGAACTGAGGAAAGCAACTGCCTCAATTTTTTACAGAAAAAGTAAAGAGCACTCTTCCACTGTTTCCATTAATGTCCTTTGCCTCTGCTCAAACAAAAAGCTGGAAGATGGGTTATTTCTACTATATTAAAAGATCAGACTTTTTTTTGGTGAAATATCCTGGAAGGAGTGGGTAAAATGATTGTGTGCAAAAACGTACCAAACCCTTGCTTAAGGGGTGCCAGCACCTATTCAAAAACCTCCTAGGCCAAGTACTTTCCAGCAATTATGATTTTTAACTTGGCAAGGATTAGGAAATAGCCAGTCTTGCAGATACAGGAGTTTGGCTGGACACTGAAGACCTTGATCATCTCGCAGAAGCATCCCAGGTCTTGCATGGATAAGACTCGTATCCTGTCGCAGTGCAGGGGACATGCAGCCCTGGGGCAATTCTGGATGCACAAGAGAAAGGGAGCAGGAATACTGTCCCTCTTACGAGCCCTAGAGGAAAAGGCACTGCCAGGTGTACCTGCTGTGTAACTGTCCATGTTCTGCCTCTGCCTGATAGCTTTCTTTGCAGGTCTTTATCTCTTCAAATCAGTGATAAGAACATGTAAGCATGTAATGCTTTCCACTGTATCACAGGGAAGCACAAGGGCAGAGGGTTTCAAGCCCTGTGGGGGCTTGAAACAAACAAACAGCACAAACCACTGTGAAATCTTATAGTACTGATAACTGTGGATTGAAGGTCCTTTTAAAATCTTATTTTAAAATAATAGTAACATAAAAATGTAAGATTGCAAGTTAATGAAGCATTAAAATAATTCTGCAGAGCAAAAAATATTTTCTTGCTTTCCAATTCAAAACTATTTAAGACCCCCTGATTATATAAACCAATGAATCAGATTGTTTGAAGTCATTGTCAGTTTTATTCAGACAAGTGTGCTTAATGTTTAAATCACAGTGACACTGGAGGAAGTGGACTGCGTTTTGCTATCTTTCACTGTAAAAATCTGAAACAAACACACATTGAGAGCAGAGAAGGTTTGCTTTCCCCATCTGCTCTAAAGACTTTATGATTTGTCACAATGTGTGTTATAATTGCCTTGGAAATTTCTAAGAAAAAAATCATGATTCAAGGTCATCTTTCAATTTTGCTGGCTTGTAATGTGTTGCAATTGATAATTTTGAATAGTATTTGTGTAGAGATTCAGACCTGTAAGTGGATTTTGCTGATTGTGTGAGTGGTTTTAAATGGAAATACAAGGCAATACATCCAATTGGTTTCACTCTGTTCTGATAGCATGAGAATGAGGCACTGCCGTGGCTGAACCCCAGCTGGCTACAGGCATCTATTCACCTTTCTCTTTCATGCAGCTGGAGCTTAAGCATATGGATGGCAGGTCTGCTGATTGCAAATCAGTTCTGCTCTGCACAGAATTTGATCAGAATTGCAGTTCTTAGGGATGGCCCAGACTGAGAAATACAAAGAGATTCAGTGGGACTGCAAATTTCCTGGTGCCTCTTTGCTGAGTGGGTGTGTTTTATACCAGTGTGTCTCATGGAGTTCATCATACCAGCTTTTCTGAAGTGCCTTTATCTTTTCCTAAACACATCAAACCACATTTCTTGAGGGGAATCCTGATTTCTTTTCAGCAGTATGTGATATGAAATGCAAAAACATTTATTTAATAAATTAAAAAACCCCATTTGGTTTAATGACACCTTCCTCCTGAGGGCTGGAGTAACATGCCTGTGATTTAATTTTAGTCCGTTTGGCAAATAATTTACAAATAGTCCAATCCTGTATGATGCTCAGTGAATTCAGCTCCAATAGGTTTTGCCATCACAGTATGTTATGCCAGTGGATGTTCTGGAAGTGGTAGGTACTCCGAGAAACAAACCATACATATGGACATTCTGCATGGTTTGCTGGGGTTTTTTGGGTTTTTTTGTTTGGTTGGTTTTGGGTTTGGAGGTTTTTTGGTCTGTTTTTGGTTTCGTTTTTTATTAAATGTATATTTGGCTACCTTGAGTCCACCTCAGGTACAGGTCTCAATAAGAAGTATAAGAAGCTCCAGGAGTATTTCATGGTGCTTCTACTGTTTAATAAATGCGAAATAAACCACTAATAGTTCAGGCCATTGTACTTATGTGAGTAATAGTGTATTTAGGAGTGTAGGAAACACATAGTCAATGTTGAATTTGAAAAGATTGTCAGAGACTTGACAGGTTAAAACAATTCCTTGGGTAAATAGTTGCTGGGAAAATGCTATAGAAAAGTACTGTGGTGTCATTTTGCCTTTGTACACAGATGGTGCAACTGCTGCTGAAGTAACTGAATGGTTGCAATTGGTTCTTGGGATGGTATCCATCTGAGTAACTGGAGATGGCTGCCTGGGCTAGGCTCCCTGTCCTGAGAAACACACACTCGTTAGTGCAGTCCAATTCATCATTAAATATATTGGTCAAATATACAGACTGAAACAGGTCAAATATATTTTACAGCAAATGACCTAGGGTAGACACTAATTATTTTTTTGTCTATTCTTGATAGATACCAAAGTGCATTTTCTGTCTGAAAAGCTGAGCCCAAATATTATTAAATATTCTGGAGGATTTACCTTGATAAATTGAATATATTTTTGATGCTGTCTCTGCTCTGAGCAGGGGATAGGACCAAATGACCTTGTAAGGTCCCTTCCAAACTAACTTTTCTATGGTTGTAATAAGATTTATACAAATCAAGAAATTCAAAATGAAGTTTTAAAATGCAGTTTGAACTGTTCCTCTGAGCTGATATCTTTACGATGTCATGTCTCAAACTAAAGTATTTTAAAATTTGTAAGCTAAGAAGCTATGAGCAGCTGGTAGGCTTGACAGACCAGGTTTGTTTTGTAAAGTATTTCCCTGGTTGGGGATGGTGAATAGCGTTACAAGGAAAATCCTATTGACACCATGTTATTAAAGTTCTATATTCATGGCAATTATAATGGACCTGAGTCTGAACTTCTCCCTGGGGCAAGATTCCTCTAGAAAGAAGCAAGTGCTGCTGACCTTTATCCTTTAAGAGATTATATTGTCAAAGTAATCTCATGCTCCTGGACACAGCCTGAACTGAGCCTGTGAAGAGTTTCAAAATATATGATTAATTCAACCTTGAAGGTTTTAGCTGCTTGCTTACTCATACTAGAGTGGCACACAAGATAGGAGATTAAAAGCTGTGTTCTTCACCTCTGTTAATGGGACTGTGTAGGATGAGGGATCTGGAAACATAAATAAAAAGATTACTGCTAGCACAGAGTGCAGCTTATGGCAATCCTGCTGGTGTGCATCCGCCTGGGTTCCCAAACTACCAGTGGAAGATTAAGTAGGTATTACTTGTGGCTTGGTCACCCTTCAGGTCTTCTGGAGGCTAAACTGAAGGTAGTGCAACTCTAATCTACCTTTTAACCCTTTCTCAGTCATAAGGCAACAGTTGAAATCAGATAATAAAAGCAGCAGGACACCACTTCTGCCTGAGTTTATGATTGGAAGCTGTTTCTAAGACATGGCTTCTGGAGTTGAGAGCCTGTATTAAAATGTGTCTTCCCAAACAGAAACAAATCCAGTCACTGAATATTAACCAAGAAACAAATTGCAATATCTGCAAATCCTCCCTTAGTGCTTTCATTAACATAATTAATATTTGTCTCTTGAGACATGAGAAAAAACCCCTGAATACCAGCTTGGATCACCAGATTCGGAGCTGTAAATCCTCTTGGTGATGCTCTACATCATGTCCCATAGATGATACTGGAAGTTTTCTCAGTAACCTCTATAAATTCTTTAATCCAAGTACTACTAAGACTACAGTGCTACTAAAACAGCTTTAGATGGAGAATTTTGCCAGTAGAAAAAACAAATTGCAGATTTTAGGTACTAAAGATTTAGATGGTAGAGTCTGAGTTATTCACCCTAAGCTCCTTTCATTAGATCTATTTGAGGTTCAGTTTTAGGATGGCATGAGCAGCTTGAATCAGTGGCCAGCATAGGAGCACTTAGTGCCCCTTGAGAAGTGCAAGGGTCTCCTGCCAGGGCACAGATCTGGCAGTCATTTGAGAGATTCCCATCACTTTGCATGTGTCCTGGGTATTTTTTGAGATCTCAGGTGGCTCTGGTGTCTTATTTTGGGACAGTAAAAACAAACTCTGTACCTCATGTCTGTCATAAAAAGATCCAGGAATTATTATGTCAAGTATTTGTATCCATCAATCAGCTGTCAAAGTTGGAGGAAAAAATACCCCACACTGTCTTCTAGGAGACTGCCTTAAGTAAGAACCAGTAAGAACTGATGTAAAAACTAAGCCTACTGAGTCAGGATTTGTTTTAATTGATAGTGTCTTGGCTATATCCTTTTAAAAATCTAAATGTTATTGATTCAAGTGGATTTAATTTATCACTGGTGCAACATAATTATTTACAAATGATCCCCTTCTGCTGTCTCAGGAGCCTGACAAGCCAGCTGACAGAAAATCATTTACTTGAGAAAGAGTATGTTTAGTATTGCCTAATGACTCAGCTCAGATATATATTTTAATACATGTTTTTAATGCCAATAGTGGCTGATAAAGGGGACTGGAAGCATGTTAAGGCTGCTGAATCTGGGGTGAATATAAAAAAAAGCATTTACTTGGTGACTTATCTCTGAATGTCTTGTGTGCTGAGGGGGGAAGATAGGAAAGTTGAATTGTTGGCTATCTAACTTAGATTTTTTTCCCAGTTCTTTAATGCAATGGCATTTGATTTCCCCTCTTCCCCTATTTGCTGGAACTATTGTAGCTCAGCCAGTATCAAAGAGCTGAAAAATCAATGCAAGGCGCAATGTCTGTGAAAGGTCAGAAGTGAAAGAGAGTTCAGCCTAATAACATTTTAAAGTTCTATGGAAAGGATATTTCATAAAATATTAAAAAATCAATTTAACTTCCATAAAACTTTAGTTTAGTATCAATACTAAACAGAAGATAACTTAGCAAGGGAGGAGATGGAAGGTGGGCATTCAGACTTTTACAGCAGTTTTCCTCATCTTAAGCTGTTTTTCTTTGCCCTGAATTGACAGGGAAAGAACAATATCTTGAAAAACAAGGGAGATCCCAAATCCCCTTCTAATACAAATGTTTATATCTAATTTACTACTTCTACCCATGATGCAGTAGTTTAAATTTCTACAGACTGCTTCCTGAGAAGGCTTCCTGCTGCCTCACCTTCTTTCACTTCTTATGAAGTACATCAACCCAAGAACAGAAAATTTCACACTTCCAGGTCCACTGCTTACATTTGGCTTTGTAAAATCATCTCCTATTGCTCAAGACTAATATATTGGGTTACTTCTTCAGTGCAGTTCAGATTGTTAAAAAAGGAGTGGCTAGGAGATCAGAAAACTGCTTATTTTCCAAATCCAAAACCCTGACAGCCGTTGCCTGTTTAGTTTAGTAGCTCTTTTACCACAGCAGAGATTTTCACAAACTGTTCATATCTCTCCATTTTGGACTTTATTACTCTAGCTATTTGTCTGTTAATAGAACATTCAAAGCAGTTATTGTTTGTTCCATTGGTTTCATGTTTTTAGTGCTTCATTCATGTTTCCTTAGGCTCTGGAAAAGAGAAATATTTTTCCAGTGCTAAGCAGTGTCAGATTCATTGTCTGAGGAGTCTTTCTGTCACTCTTTTGTCCTTTGGGAGTGGATTATTTTTAGAAAATTCTTGATTTCACCAACACTTTTATACATGGAGTCTTACAGAAACATTACTTTAAAATGTTTATAATTGGTAATACAAATGGGCACACAACTTCTTTAATTGAACATTTTTTATAATGGGTGCTCAGTCATATTGGGATTGATGCAGATCATAACATGATGACCACAACTCTTTCAGTAAAATACACCTGCCAGGGTTTTATCCAGGCTTTAATTTTCTTGCAGCTTGCTTGCCATACTTTAAGCCAGACAGAAGTCATGGCTTTAGTATAAAAAATGGTCTGCAAAACTCTGGTCTAACTCTCTAGATAGATATGTGGAAAATTGTAAATGTTCTTTTTTATGAGTTAAACTCACTAAACAGAACAGAATCCCCATTGCCAGTGCCTGTCTGTTGGAACCCTGGGTTTAGAGAATTTAGGTTTCTGGGATATAATAATATATATATATGTGTAACAATATGGAGGATTTTGGGTGTGGATTTGTTCTTCATCTTTTCTCCTTCTTCATAAATCTTGCTCTTCTGTTATTGGGTCACAAAACTTGTGCTGCGGGTCATGAATAGATAGTTATTGGATTATAAGTGGAAACAAGATACTTGGTATTTTATAATTGGGTGATTTGGACCTTAAAAGGCCTTGAAAGTTAGAACTCAGGGTCATTTTCCACCTTGTTAACTTGGAGGCACACTCTGTGCAGCTGTGCTATAGATAAGAAATAATAAACATCAATTAGAAGAAAAGCTTGGTGTCTCCTGCGTTTCAATCCAAACTCTGAGTAAAAGAACTCACGATTCAGAGGCAAAACAAAACCAGAGAAAATTAACACCTGTCTTTCATCTTAGTTCATTCAAGAACCACAAACTACTCATAATTTTGGCAAAATAGTGCAAAAGGGTCAATTACAAGAGTCAAACTGAGCATACCAAACAGAAGTAACTTCAACAGAAAACTCAGTAGTGTTGGTTGTTATCCCTGACAAATGCAAATGACGGTGGGCTGGATGCTGGAAGTCATTTGGAGTACTCCAGCTAAATTCCCTTTGGTTTTGTGGATTCAAACCCACTGCACCTTGCCACTCTGTGTGAGGAACAGCTGCAAATGCCTTAGTACCAAGTACTTCTTCAAAAGAGTAAAACAACTTCTTCTGACCAGTGCCTGTTCAGTAATTTTTCTGTTTTATACCTGAGCCAACATTCTGTCTGAAATGTAATGGGACTTTGTGAGTCCAAGCCCAACCTGTGTGAGGGGCCCAACTCAAACAGCCACCACGGTCTGAAGGGTCCAGATATTCTCAGACAGACAATCTGTGAGGAGTTCTGGGCATGACATCAACTACATCATGCTCACCATCGCTGTTCCAGCCTGGGACAGATACAGCACATGATGCTGTGGGGTCACTCCCAGAATATGTCCTTCAGGGTGAACCAGGAGGCCAGAGTCCAAACCTCTTTAAGACCACACCTCACTGTATTACTGTTACCAGCAATTGTTGCCATGTTTGCGTTTTCTTATTGTATTGATTAACAATTACAGTCACTTGCTTATGACTATTTCCTAAAATTCAGGGACTTACTGATAATATATTTAAAATTTGTTTTCCCTTAAATACTCAAAGGAGATGAAGGACAATTAGGAAATCCTTATAGTCTAATTATTCCTTTGTGGTTTCATTTGGCTAGATTTTTAGTGTGCTCTTCATCTTATATTAAAGTCCACAAATCAATACGTATATAGTATTTCAGATAACATAGAGTAGGCAATCAAATAGTAGTAAATGTGATGGAAATAGGATATAAAATGGGGAATTAGCTAATGGTTTAATTTAATTTATACTCTGGAGTTGTCATTAAAGGAAAGACCATTTCAACTATTAGTGAATGAGCAAATATTTACTATATTTTAATGGGG
Organism: Coloeus monedula; assembly: GCF_965178545.1. Lineage (NCBI taxonomy): Eukaryota > Metazoa > Chordata > Aves > Passeriformes > Corvidae > Coloeus > Coloeus monedula. The sequence continues at coordinate 39,445,519 of NC_138783.1, forward strand.
AAACTGATGGTAGCTTACTCATTGATGCTTCACTTCCTGAATGATCCTGTTATTTCTTTATCTTTTTCTAGTTTTCCAAGTCCTGGAACCTAGATGGTAGAATTAGATTATTCCATTGGAGAGATTTAAATACTAAAAGAAACGGGTCTATCTTCAGATTGCAGTGCCTTTCTGGGTTCCTTTCCTGGAGGAGCTTGGAAGAGCATCACTGAAATGATGGGACACTGTAACCAAAAGCAGCAATCACAGAAATACTAGAAAATTTGCCTTGGGGGGGATGACTGATGTGTCCAGTCTGTGGGCGGAGGAAACACACAGCTGCTTTCTAAGAAGTCAAGTCACTGAGAAGGCTGCTGCATCCTGCCTACTTAGCGATGAGCCATGTAGGAGCAGCCTGCAGTGTTCTGCCACGCTGGGGAAAGGAATTTTACACCTATAATTAGCTCCAGATATCAACCACTTCAAACTATGGAGAAGAAATGATGAGAGGTATGTCACTGTCAGCAATTCTGTCTCAAACAGCTCGACTTCTAACAAAAATGCCTGGAATCTGTCAGCTGTTAGGTGGAGTTGTGTGACTGGAATACCTGCCTATGTTTATGGTCATTACCCTGGGGTGGAAAGTCCTCTTGCAAGCATGTACCATAAACAAGGTACACCACAAAGACCCTCCTCACAGATGAACACACTTGTCTTGTGCTCATTTGCATAATCAGATGAGATATTAACTTAGATAATAGCACCATCTATTGAAGATTTACAATAATATTTAAACTTTAAAATGCTATTTGCTACTTCACTTTTGTAGGCATTACAAATATGAATGTATTTTAAGATCATAATTTTATCATTGTATCTGATATCTACTGATAATTTATTAACTATGATTAAATAAGCCTATCTGCCTGCTAATAAGGTTCCCATATTGTCCAACAAAAACTCTCGTTTAAGGAGATCTCTGTTTATTTTTCTCTGTTGAGAAAGTAGTTTTTCATTTCCCATACGTTGGTTGGACAAATAGAGAAGTCCATGAAGTTATTCTGCTCTCCTTTTGTAATACATCATGATTCTAGCAGCACTCTGCTTTTCAAAAGGCATAATCTTTAGTTTCAGCAGTCTTCTTGTAGACATAGTCAACAATGGATTCTCTTTGTTTTTGAGTGGTTCATGGTGCTTGTGCTAAAATTATCCCTGTGATTTACAGTCAAGGACTTTCAAAAACATGGAGCACTACTCATGATGTTGACATTAAATTAACTGGCCACACCCTTTTCACTTACGTCCACCCATAGAATAAGGGGCAATGGGTAGAAACTGAAACACATGAAGTTCCATCTGGATATGAGGAAAAACTTCTTTACTGTGATGGTGACAGAGCATTGGGACAGGCTGTCCAGAGAGGTTGTAGAATCTCTTTCTCTGTAGGTGTTCAAAACCTGCCTGAACAGGATCCTGTGCAGCTTGCTGTGTGTGAACCTGCTTTAGCAGGGAGTTGGACTAGATGAGCTCCAGAGGTCACTGCCAACCCCAACCATTCTGTGATTAAGTGTTTGTATTTTAAAATATGTTGTAAGAAAACACCAGAAAACTCTGTGAGAAAGATTAGTATTGTTGAGGTAAGGTGTAGGGTTAAGAAAACATGGGTAAAATGTTGTCTCTTGGGCTTTTTCTGGTGATTTCTGGGAAGTTAGTTTAGCTTCTTTTCTATAAAATGGAGCGAGGAAGCTGGAGAAGTTTTTCAGAGTTCTTGTGTTTCTATACTGAACTGTCCAGACTGTTCAGGGCAGAAATGTAGTATTTCACTGGTCTTCAAAATTATCTGCCCCTGAACATGTTGGATCTCTTGGCACAAAATTAACAGGTGTGGCAAGGTCTTTACATGAGTTTCCTTTTACCAAATATGATATTTTTCTTAAATTTCTGTGGGTTTGTTACTATAAAGCATATTTGCTTGTGCTATCTTTATTGAAGAGCATAGCAAGTCTAAAATGCAATTTTATTTTCAGCATTAATTTTTAAGAAACTCCAGTCTTCTCTACCACACACAGCATCCTTCCCTGCAAGCTCCTATTTATCTCATGAGCCAACTCAGTTTTGGGGTGAGAACAGGAGCAAGGGAGCATTCCAGGAGCTGCTTTTTAAGCACCCTATTAAACAGGAGGGAGGCTCGAACCTATTTCCCTGCTGAGCATGGAACTTGCTCCTTCTGGATATTAGTAATCTCACAGGGCAAGAAGACTATCCTGAAACTCATTAAGATATTTATGAGGAGCAGCATTGTTAAACTGAATGTGACTGCAATCAGCAGCAACTTCTAAAAGTTTATTCCATCCAAAACAGGGTCTCTTGACCTTGTCTTAAAACATATGTGAAATGCACTGTGATGTAGCTAATCAGTGGTGGGGTTTTATTTTTATAGAAGGACATTAATCAACATTTGCAGACAGCCTGATCTGTATAAGTCTTCCAGATGCTGCTTCTATAGCATTGCATTTGTTAAAGCAATAAAAGCAGGGAGAACAATTTCTGCATGATTGTTCCCTTGTTTCTGCAAGGCAGGCACATCTGAAATTTATTCAGGCTAGGAGAAACCTGTTGTCAGACATTCCTGTAAAATATTTGCAGTGTGCCATGGCTGTTCTATCTTTCTGGACACTAATGTTCCCCAAGTATAAGAGAGGAAACTACACTGCAAGAAGAAATAGCTACTGTTTTGATCAGATGTGGCAAACCAAATCTAAAACTGCTAGAAAAGTGTTTACTGGGAAGTTGTCAGTAGAAAAGGTGGTTTTTCAGTGTTTTGTGCATTTTCTTGGCTATTTTCCATTTCTTTTGCCCATTTTTTTCTCGCACCTAGTGAACGGTCTCATCATTTTAATGAACTTGAGAGAGTGAGATCTACTTCCCATTACACATGAGTACAACTGTCAGGCAGCCAGAGACATTTCTTAGTTATCCTGGAGATGTAAGGTGCAGTACATGTGAGCCCAGGTATGTGCGTGTATCTGGGTGTGAAAGGCTGGCAGTGACACCCTTTGTTGTAGAGCCAACAAAGTTGAAATTCCCAGCTGCAGTCCAAAGGAAACAACACTGATTTGATGGTGCAGCAGTACCCATTTGAGACCTTTTGTCGACATTCATTAAACTTTATTTCTTTTCAGAATTCCACATCTTAACAACACAGGAAGGTAGTCCCACATATCTGTATCAGTACTAAAGTTTCACTAGGTTCAATATCCCTTCATGGAAAAAAAATTAAAATACAAATCTGTTTGATAAGCCTCCAAGATGTGCTACTTTTTGCTTTGTTTTCAATCTTGGTTCAGCACAGCACATTAAGGACATTCTTACAGCGTTGTATGCATTTAAATGTGGGTCCCAGCAGAATGAACTGGCAGGTGTAATTCAGAGAGGGGCTGAACCCAGCCTAACCGAATGTAGGCGTAAATTAGTGTGGGGTATAACCTAGCAAGGTGGCTTTACCCATTGCCTGACTCTAAACACATTTGTTTCTCCCCGCCTCAGACCATGAATTTCATGCATAGCTTTTGTGCTGTTATAAGTAACTTAAAGGAAATTACTTGGGTTTTTAGCTGGGCTAATGTTTCTAGAAATGAACACCATTAAATACTTGATCTAACAGAACTATGATATTGCCCATATCATGCTGTCAATTAACAATATCCTTGAGGATGTGTGATTGGCTCTGAAAAATGTCTGTGGCCATCCGAATGTAATGTGTGGAAGGAGACTTTCATGGCAGTGAGGTTTTTCTTTGGAGCCCAGCATATCTGTGTCCTGTCCTTCACTTTGCTAAAGACTTTTAGCAAAAGTGGCTTTGGGCAAATTGCTTCCCTGTCCCTCAATTTATCTGTAAAGCCTCATGAAGATAATGAAGATGCAATGGTCATTGAGGGTTTATTGTAATATGAAAACCACAAACTCAAATAAGAGGCAGCAGATTTAAAAATGAGGAAAAGGAATCATTCAGTTAAGCTACAGAAACAATTGCCACAAAATATTATGAAGGCCAAACCTCACATGAGTTCCAGAAGTGACTGGACAAATTTATGGTTCAATAAAGTCTATTAGTCTCAGATTTATTGGTTGTCTTAAGACTTAATATATTCTCTCACAACAGATTAACAGAACCTGGGGAACAAGAGCTGGAAAGTGACTCGTGTTTCTTTCCTCCTTAATTTCTTTTGTTTCTTCTGACTGCTGTCAAATTCACTCTTGTCTGTTTTACTGTGCCTGTCCTTGTGTCTCTATATTATATTTTAGAAAAAAAAATTCAGAGACAGGAATCCAGAAACAGTTTCCTACCTCCCAGTTTTTTCTATCCCTTCTGACTGCTAGAACTTAGACTGCCCCTGACTTGGCATAAAGGGAGCAACACTATTAAATTAAATTAATTGTGCTCTTTTACTGAGTGTGGGTATCACACACACATGCCGTGGTCAGCCTGAGGAACTACCTGGGAAGTCAGACTGCAGTTCTTCAAAAAACCCCTGACAAACCTAGACTGACTCCTGCTATTTTTGTATTCACAGGCTCTGAGAATAGTGGAGCCTTGATTTTGGCTGGAATGTCCTGATGGTACTTTGGTTATCAATAATTAATGTTAATGATAACCAATGGTAATGGAATAATTAACTCTATTAGGGAAAATGTACTGTCACTGGATAATAGCACCATTTTATCTCTCAGTATTGAAAAGAAAGCTTGATCTCTGTATTAGTTGTTCTGATCCTTATTTATTAAGGAAAGATTTATTCTCTTTCACTACAAAAGTGGACTACATCAGAGCACAGAATGGAAAGGGACCGACTCAGCACAGTTCCCGGCTGTTTCAAATAAACATTTTATCAGTCTTTTATAAACTGATTAAGGTAGGCTGTTTCTACCCACTCTTCCTCCTCGAGGGATGTTCTAGAATCTAATTTTTTTTTCCTGGTTTGTGTCTTCCAGAGCCCATTAATACCTTTTTTTTTTTTTTTTTTTTTTTATGGTAACATTGTGCCTTTGCTTAAATAACTCTTTTCTAGTATTTATGTCCCTGATATATTTATGAAGAGTTCTGATTTTCTTGTTCAGGCCTTGTTCCATTAGCCTGAACATGTGAAGTGCGTCAAGTATTCACTAAAAAGATGGTCTCTCTGCACACTGGTAAGTCCTGTCTTAGCCTGGCCCTATTTGAATTTATCTTTATTGAACATTTTGCATACTCTTCCAGATGAGACTTCCTCATTAACTCATCACTAACCTACTCCTGGGGATATATTACTGCTATGGAGAGGGAGTTCTATCCTTATAGCACTCTTAGGAGCTGCACAAGAGACTACTGCCTGTTAGAAATACTTCACCTGACTTATGCAGCTAACACATTTGTATTTTCCAGGATCACCACATCCTTGGTATGTGGACATCTTGTGATGAATAAATGTACTAAAGTCTTGCTCTGCCATTTACAGCTGATGAGAACTCATTATAAAGCTAAAGTTCAAGATAATAGTCCATAAGGGAATGACCTTGCTATTGGTCTTACTAGATTTTTTATTATTCCTATTATTCCAGTTTGCAAGGTCACGGAGTGCTACTTCATGGGTAGCATAATTCTCTATTGGCAGCGCCTCCCAACTTTTCTAGCATCAAGTTTTGCAAGCACATCTCAATCAAATTCATTATTTAATACTTTATATAAGTGGATTTCTGTGGCTGTTCTTTGTTATAAATAAGTAAAGTAATTCAATAATAGTTTTCCAAGACTTATCCTTGAGGAACTGCACTAGCACCTCACTTCAACCCAGCATGTGATTATTTCCTTTTCTATATCTTCTCTAATGTTATTTGCAGTGTTTTGTACTAACTCCTAGTTCAATTTCTGTGTATCATCACAGAAATTGCTTTACTCAGCTTCAGTTAGATGGGATTTAGATAGCTTCTTTGTCTTGATAGTTATTCTATCAAACATAAGAGAACAGTTTTGGATAGTGTAACTTTGATAAAACTCTGGATTTTTGTGTCCTATTCTGCTTCTGCTACTGTGTTCTTAGTTATTTTGTCTTAGAAAACTATCTGAAAGCCTTGCTTTTGATTGAACCTTACTAACAGACTTCTGGGTATCTCTTCCACTCAGTCCCCTCCTCCACTGCTACCTCAAATGTGATCACAGCACTTATGAGGCTGATATTAGCTACATGAGAGAACTGTTCTTAAACATAACTCTGGATGACAATGAATAGTATATAACACAAGAACAAAAAAAGAGAAAGAAATTTCTGATGTGTGCTAAATGTCTGATCTTCATATTATATTGCATGGTAAAACAGCTGAACAAACACACACACACTGGGAAGTCATATCAATATATCCTTACACATATTATCAGGGTGGGGCATCAGTGGTTAAGCCTTGTACTGAGTAGGGTGTGATACATCTGTACTGAGTAGGGTGTGATACATATAAAAACATCACAAAATTTCTTAGGATCTGATTAACTGAAGTGGGCTTTTTAATGTTTTGAAGACATCAGCAGCAACTGAAAATTCCTAAGGCTTTAAAAGGATGTTTCAAAAAATATGGGCCTTTGTCCTGGGTAACTGTTGGGGTTCCTCCCCCTTGCCATGGGGTCGTGGGAGAGGGGACCCTGGGGTAGAGGCACGGGGTTTCCCTACTCCCTGGTGAATCCTGCTCCCCATTGGTTGTTTTGTGTTCCCCTGGGCAGGGAGGACCCTGGTTGTCCCGTGATTGCTACAGTTCTTTGGCAAGTCCCTGGCCATGCGGCTGGAAAACAAACATCTCTGAAAACTTCTATCAAGAATCAGTCCCTATTTTTTTCCACGGCCCCCACTGTCTTATGCATGTTGCAGGAATCCCTGCTGCAACAGGTAACCAAAACTGAAGTATTCTAAAGACACTGGAATGGAGGTGAAACCAGTGCACAGAAATCTTATTCTTAAAATCTGCAAGCATGACCAGGAAAAAACAGTTAGACATCATGGAAAATGTTACCTTTTAAAAATCAAGCTTCTACTGCTTGTTTGCTTGGGTGTGCTGTGAACCAAGATGCAAGCAATGTGGTACAAGTAGATGAAAATGTGATAGCCATACAGCTTGCCAAGAACACAAACATGCCAGTAAATAGAGCCTGCTGAAGAAGAGTCTACAAATTGCTCATAAAAACAAGCCAAGCTGTCAGATATCTTCCTTATTTTCAGGACTCTTCTAGTATAAAAGATGAGCAAAGAATCAAATCAATGAAAGGCTGCTGTACTTGAGGACATTTTTTTCAGAGCTTCTAAAGAATTCAGTATTAAAAGAAAAGCTGTAAATTGCAGTTTTGTAACTATTTGCCCCACAGGTAAAAAAAAGTCTTGACCATGAATGCTAAGATGTTCTTTATTTTGGAATAAAATCAATCAAACAGTTCAGCTTTTACTCAACCTCTAAGCAACATATCCTCACTTGGTGCCCAGCAGAAGTCATTGGCATGGCACTTCCTTTCAGTCCCTTAATCCAGATTTAGGTGACCTATTTGTATAGAGTAGAATTTAGCTTCCGTTAATGCCATCAAAGCCTTGCACTGACCACATCTACAAAAGCTGTCTACCTAAAGAAATTAGAGAAAGAAGTTCTTTAACTTCTCTCCACATATTTCTGCCTGTCAGAAAGCTGTCAGATGTCATAAACTTCAACGCTATCCATTGCAGTTACTGTCCAGTATATCCAGCTCTATGTTTATACTGACTACCAGTTCAGAGTCAAAAGTATTCAAAGATGGAGTTCCTCTTGCGAATATATTTTAGTCTTTTTTCCTTGGTATATTCTATGTTCTACCACTCATAAATTCATTTAGGTGAATGACCTTAAACATGCAGTTCAGACTCATCCTCCGAAAAATCCAGGCAAAAGACAGGGGACTGAAACAAGTAGACTGAAACTGCTGTAGATGTATTTCACTTTTAATCCAGAATTGATGTTACAGTGAAACTGTACAGTGAGTGTGTTTCTGATTGCATTGGTGAGTAACAATTACCTCAGGTGCCACATGAGGTACTGTTAGCTACAAATGGCATCTGGAAAACACCAAGTAAGTGACAGGAGTCTATATAAATATAATTTGGGAACGAGCCAGCATTACCAAGGAGAGTGGTGAGTATACCCTCAGGCTGTCAACACAAGCATTGATTCCCTGACAGCAGAGTATTGCTTGTCTAGTGTAACAGCCCTAATACAAAGCTAATGGTGCTTTGAAGGAGATAAATAGGGCACTAAATTCTTCTTTAGTTCCGAGCTTAAAGTACTGTTGCATAATCTACAAGCAACTACAAATATGAAATAGTTGTAGTACAGAAATACTTGAAAATCTCTGAGAATAAGCTTTTGCCAAAGATGTAAAGTTGCATCTCTTCCTGACCTTATAGCTAAAAAATCCTACCAGTACATGTCCAAATCTTTTAGCAGAACACAAAAATGACATTAAATGAAGCAACCTGTCATATTACTGTCAAAAAACTTGCTGCTGGCTTTACAGAAGAAGATTTGGATTCCCCTTAGCTGCAAGCTGGTCACCTTGCCTCAGCATCTGAGCAGCTCACAGCATATGCAGAATTCCTTAATATAAAAGAAGAATGTAGTTATTCTTTTTCTGTAAATCGCAAATATTTCCTGAATGCGTTAAACTTCAGACTATCAATCATCCTTTTAAAGACTGTACTGTATTCTCTTACACTGGAGATGTGAAAGGGACCCTTCAGGCTCCCCTGTGCTCTGCTGAATGGTTTGAACATTTTAAAATAAATTTATTTATATTTTATTTTAATTTTAAATGCTATACAGGAGAAATGCATAGAGCTAGAGCAAGAAGGGGAACAAGAGTGAAAGTAAGAGTGAAAGGGAAAGATTCTGGTTGTTAGTCTCTGGTACTACTCCCAGCTTGCATCATGCAAGTTGTATAGGTGTAGGAGGAGACCTCAACAGGTGTCCTAATTTATCCCTGCTCAGACAGAATTCAGTACCCATTCCTCAAGCCTGATAAGTGACACTGAATTGTGTTCTTTAAAGCTTTGATCAATGAGGTGTGAACAATCAGCTTTTTCTATTATCTAACCTGAAACACCATGTGGAAATTCAGAAGTTTATTTCTTGTCAAATCTACAATAGACACACAACACATTTTCACTGCCTTCCTCAACCCAGATTTTTACACAGCAAGAAGTCTGTTACCATGTTTCTGGTATACTTTTGGTTTGCTGGCAAAACTAAGGCTGATTTCTTCAGCTTTTCCTTATAAGCCACATTTCTAAATTTTTGACATTATTTCTCTCCTGGTAGATATGTTTACCAAATCCCCTGAATGTTGAATTAGTCAAGACATAAAGATCTACTTCTTTTATGAAAAGACTCTGTTTATTCATGTCTACACAAGAAGAGGATAGAACTGAAGATCATGATCAAATATAGTTGTGCCAGAAATCAAATCTAAGTCATTAACAAATACAGTGAAAGAATGGGTCCTTTTTCCCTACCAAGCCCTTTTGGGGATTCTGGTGCAACACTCATACCATGAGATCTGGGCTGAAGGAAGCAATATTTACGTTTGTGACTGTTAATCTTCTTGTCTTCAGGGACATCAGGCCACAGTGCTCATACCAAGTGTTCATCATCCTGATCACAGTGAAAGAGAGGAAAGGCACCCACCATGATCTCCTTCACCATACTGGAGGTGAGAGCACTGGTTCCTTCAGGTGAGTCTTCTCAAAATAGCTTTTCTCTGTCTTACTCACTCTTTCTCTCTTTATGTATTTTTAAACAGGTTTTGGCCCAGCCATGAATGTGGTACTGCTATAAACTGAGAAGAAGCTGCAAGTAATGTCTGAAATGGTCAAAGTTCACAGATTTTGCTGGTTTTCAGTAGGTCTGACAAAAATTTTGCTGTAGCTGTTTATTTCTCTAGCAATTATAGGTAAGGATCATTACTAAGAGCAGAATGCCTGCTTTTTCATTATCCATTTGTCATTATAGTTTTTTCTTGTTTTGTCTACAGGAAAAAAGGCCTGGGTTCTACTAATAACAATTTCAGCATCTCAGGTGGCACTTTCTGCTTACACTAAGCAATTTCTATTTTTCTATGATCTAAAATTTTGGACAAAGGATGCTGAGACAGGCTTACATGCACAAAATGTTACTAGGGTGTCCATGGCTGATGGCAGACATCAATTGTAACAGTGAAAGTTACAGTGCAGCAGGTGATGACAATAAAGATGACATGGTGAATTTTCTCTGTACTTTCTCCCTAGCACTTTGACTCACACTTCCATTCGGAGTAATCCTCTAATATAAACTAAAACCTACAAAGGAAGGGAGGAAGGGAAGGGAGAGAAAGAAGATGTGAGTTTCATGCATTGCCTCCTCTGGGAAATCTGATACAAGAAGAATATTGGGTTTTACAGATGCAGAACTGTGAAAATAGCAACCTGAGAGCAACAGCATAAGAGCAAGGCAAAACCCATGCCCTGGGAAAAACCCTGTCACAGCAGCTCAGGTGAAAGGTGCAGAGCTGTGAGGGAAAGGCAGGAGGCAGGACTGCAGGTGCTACCCTTTGCTTTGCTGCACATAAAGCACTGTGCAACAAAGCATTTTCCAGGCGTGCCTTCTGTACAGCCCAGTGGAAGGGGAAGAAGAGTGTTGAGGATTAGTGCCTTACCTGCTACTTCAGAATTTAAACAGTAGACTTGTGAAAGAATAGAAAATGTTTGTAAACCTTGTTAGACAAGGTCTAAAGTGGTTTGCTTGAATTTCTCCTCTTCACAATGGAGCCAGAAAAAGCATCTTCTTTAGGACAAAATCTATTTTGCTTGTTTTTCCAAGTCTTTCTAATGTCTTAATTCTGTTTGTTTCTATACATATCTAGTTAGCTTTCTCTTCAAATCTAACCTCAATCTACTGCCTAGAAACTAATCTGATTATGCCTAGTCCTACAGTAGGTTTAATTATTGACTGTGATCATCCTTGTAATGGGCTCTTATATGTTTGAAAGCTGCTGCCAGTTTTCTTATTTCCAAATTCCAGCTCAGGTCCTTCAACCTTTTCATCACTGATACTGGTTTTTAACCCACATCATTCTTACTGATCTCTTTTCATTCTTTTCAGTTTTTCCTTTTATTTCTTTAAGAGTAAGTCCCCAACAGAATAGAGCAGTTTATCTTGTGTTTCACTCAGAACTGATAATTGTCTCCTGTATTTTACTTTGGAAATTCCTGCTAGTAATGCTCTCTATTGCTCTATAGGACTAGCAAACACACTCATCCGGGTTGCCCATGAAAATACCTAAAGTACCAATACTAATACATTTGGACCCATTTGCCTCAAGACTCACCAAGAGTCCTCACTCTCCAACTGGGTTGTGAACTAGTGTCTCAATGAATATTTTTCATATCTTCTTTCATTAATTTGCTCTTTAGATTATTTTATTGTACAGTGTTCAAAGTTTACTTAATTCCAGATTTTTCACAGCTCCCATTCCCCCCCTTCCACCAGGCCACCAAATGAAGTTAACTTGGTTATTCCTGATTTTTTAATTCACAGCACATGTTATCTGCCTTGTATGTACTAAGTGTTTATAAATTAACTGTTAATCTTAACACAATATTTTTCTGAGAATCTTTGTTAGATCAACTGGTTCATAATTCCCTAGATCTTTTCCCTCCTTTCTTGTTTATACTGATAGCTAATTTACAGTCCTCTGGGACCACCCTCACTTTTCTTTCATTTTTAGATGTCATTATTAATGGCAAAGAGAAGACACAGGCTATATTCTTAAGTAGTCTACAGTGAATTTCATAAGTTCCTGATGACTCAGATACACCTAATTTATCTTAGTGTTCATTAACCTCTTCTTGCACTGGCTTGTACTACTGTCACCTTATTTAAACTAGTTTAGCTAAACGTCTTCTCATGCTTAATCATTTGTAGTGTAGACTGAAGACAAGAGGTTGTATACTCCTCCTTGTGCTGTCCTTGTTTCTATTAGTGTTGTGATTAGTGTTAGACTTCCAAGTCATTAGGAATCCCCTGATATGGCTTATGCAGTTGTAACACTTTTTTACTGTATCTCTCTCATCCCTCTAGTATAATGATTCTGCCTTTTCACTGTCCTTTCCAGACATAAATGAAAATTATTCTACTTTAAAACTCATCCAAGCTTTAGAACCATTTCCTGGCTAGGAAGCAATACTTCAGCTACAATTTTGTTTCTTAAAGGGATCATAGAGTCATAGAATGGTTTGGGTTGGAAGGGACTTTAAAGATGATCCAACTCCAACCCCCCTGCCATGGGCAGGGACACCTTCCACTAGACCACATTGCTCTGAGCCCCATCCAACCTGGCTTTGAACACTTTTAGGGATGGGGCACCTGGAGCTTCTCTGGGTAACTTGTTCCAGTGCCTCAGCATCCTCACCATAAACAATTTCTTTTTAAAATCTAATCTGAATCTCTCCTCTTTTTGTTTAAAACCATTCCTCCTTTTCCTATCACTCTCTGTCCATATAAAAAATTGATCTCCCTCATTTTTCTAAGCCTCCTTTAAGTACATTGAAAGGCCTCAATGAGGTCTCCTTCGAGCCATCTCTTCTTCAAGCCGAGCACTCACACCTCTCTTGGGCTATCTGAAAAAGCCTCCAGCCCTCTCACCATCTTCATGGCCCTCCTGTGGATTCACTCCAACAGGTCCACATTTTTCCCATGCCAGGACCCCAGAACTGGATGTAGCACTTGAGGTGGGGTCTCACAAAATCAGAGTAGAGGAGTAGAATCACTTCCCTTGACCTGCTGTCAACGCCTGTTTCGATGCAGCTCAGGATGAATCCTCTATGCACTTTGGGAGTCTCCTGGATTGCTTACAGCCAGCTCTGCTGCTTTCCCAACAGATGTCCGGGTGGTTGAAATCTCCTAACAGGATGAGAGCCTATGTGTGTGATGCTGCCTGTAGCTGAAGCAAGAAAGACTCATCAGCAGGCTCCCCCTGGTAGTCAGACTGTAGTAGATCCCCAATACAGGTTTCCTTTGTCAGTGCTGTCTTTCCTGTTAACCCACAGGCTTTCAACTTGTTTGTGTCTGTTTTTCAGAGGCAGCTTTCCCCAATCTCCCGTCCTTGACACAGAGCACAACACCCCACCCCTCCTTTCCAGTCTATCCCTCCTGAAAAGCCTGAAGTCCTCAATGGTGTATTTCTGTGATTGCAGTGTTCCAGTTGTGTAACTTGTCCCACATGTTTTTAAGGGATTTTTAAGTAATGTAGTTGCAGTACTAAATAGGCTGAAGCGTTGCATCTAGACTTGTGAGTGTTAATACTATATGAGACACTCATGAACAGCTGATGCTCAGTGGTCCATTCTGTGGAACGAATACACCTCACTTGCAATTTAACATGAGTTTGAGGTTTTGGGATTTTTGTTTTCTTATGAAAAGTTTCATTTCCTTGGTTAATAGCTGAATACTGAAAAAAACCCCCAGTTCTACCAAAATATTTTTTAGATAAAATACTCCTTGTGTTAATTTGCGCTCCCAATCTCTCTGGCAAATTGGTGTTATTGACTTCACCTTTTGTGAAGGACCATGGTGTCACTATTTAAGTAGCTACAGTTCACTATCATATGAGTAATAGAATATGTTTATAAATAAAAAAAAAGAAATTAATATATTATGTAGCACAGAAAGTGGACTCTTGGGGAAAAAAAAAAAAGTTTTTTTTTTAAATCAAACCCAGAATTTTCTAATCAATAATAGTGTTATCTGGAATCTGTTGGCCACCTCTAACCCTGGCACTTGCTGGCCCTCTCTCTACTGAGATATAGAATCTGTATATCTCTGATATACATCTGCGCTGCTGGATTTGCTGAGGCTGCCTTTTCTTTCCCAGAATCAGGACAGCTCTTCAGTCTGAAGTAGAAGATGTAGACCCAGCCTGAGCTGTATTTGCAGTGCTATAAATTGTGGTGGCCTGTGACATCCCACAGATTGCGTATTTGATAGTTTTCATTCTGACATATAAAGCAATCGGCAACCCGTGGCTGAAAGCTGAACTGGCCATCGAGGGTTTCTGGAAGGCTGTGTTGGACAGTACTTTTCAGGAGAAGAATAACCATCTTTAGGTTTATTTGCCAGCAGGATTCATTTTATTGAGGGCACAAACCAAGGCCCCTCTGTCACTGGGTAACAGTACTCTGTTACTTCTTAAGACAGCTGAGGAGGGAAAGTCAGAAGTGGATGATCTTTCCTGAGCCCCATGTTTTGTGCCACTGCCTATCAATAAAAGAGTTCAACACTTTTATTAGATGAATGAGCTTAGGATGTGAAATCACTGAAGGCCAAACTTTGGTCAAGCTAACAAGTAAAAATTGGAATTTTGGGGGGTGGGAGTGAGGGGGACAGAGACAGTCCCACGGAAGAAAATCAATAGGGAAATTGTCCATTCTGCAGTCTGAATGATGCCACTGTAAAACAGACAAATTAATTAAAATTATTCAATTTACTTTTGGTAGTCATGAAAGTTTCCCAGATACAGCTAATTATTATGGATGGTTTTGGTTTACAATAAAAGCTTATTTTCTGTACAACCTATCTCCATCTCTTTCCTCTTCCATGTAATAATGTTAGAAAATTATAACGTGATATCACTGCTTTTTCATAACAAATTATTATGGTAACATATATGGATTAATGGGAGTTTCGACTGAATACAAAATGTAGCAATTGGCCCTTGAGATTTCATTAAATGGAGCCAGAGAAGGTAGAACTAATTACAAAAGGGGAAAAATTTCTATAGTTTTAAACATGTATGTTGTTGGGAACTGTTGTGTCTCTGTTTTAATGAAAAAATCAATAGCATAGCAACAAAATGATTAAAGAAAGCAAAATACAATCAGAGTACATGTGCAAAAAGCCATTTCAAAAATAGTCTTCCTGGATTCAGTATGATACAAAGTGTTTGGAAGGCAGTGTAAAATGTATTTAGAAATACAAGGCCAAATTGCTTCCCCTCCAGAAAAAGATAATGGATATGAATTTTATTTATTGGGAAAGCATCTCTGTTTTATTTAGAAGAATATAGGAACACAATGGTGATTTTCACTAGACTCTGGTGATTCTTAGTTGTCTCAGTTGTTGACTAAGTGACAACTTCTTACAGAATCTGTTTTCCTATAGACTGAGAGCTTTTCTGAAAAGCAGACCCCTTGAGGGAATATCCAGTTTGGCATCTAAAAATTGGCTTTTGCTACTGTACCTCTTTTGTCATTGCAGATAACTTCCTGTTGTGGGTCAGATCTCCATGTTTTGCTTCTAGAAGGAGAAAATAGTTATTTCTCATCACCTTTAGAGTACTGTCAGGATTTTCTGATGATTGTTTTAATACAATGACAATGGGTCCATACATGTAATCCAAAAGTGGAAAAGTTATACAATCGATCTCAGATTGGGGTCTGTGAAAATTGGAGTGTCCTTCTTTTTGCATGCACAGAAACTAACCTAATCATTTCAGCTTGAATTAATGATGAGGGTGTGTCATTTTAAAAGAACAAAACTAAAGGAAAAGAAAAAAAAAATCTTTTATTCTGCACCTTATAAAATAGCGTAAGGAGTCCACTAATGTCTGGGCATATCTGTCATTGATCCTATGCTCACTGTCGTGTTCTGTCAATTTAAAGTGATGTTTCTGTGCTACCTGCAGGGAGCAGTGATAAATACAAGGCGTCCCCCAAGTGCCTTGACACTGCTGAACAGCCAGACTGCAGGACCTCACCAATTAAACATCTGCTTCTCCATGGCAGACCTGTGTGTTAATTCACAGGTAAGAAAACTGTCAGAACAGCTTGGCCTGCAGCACTGACACCAGGTCTGTTACTCAGAGAGAGAGCTTCCCCCAAAGAGCAAACATCACACTCGTAGGTTTTTCTAAGTGGCACCTCATGACACACCCAGTGAGCTCATGGGATAAAGCCTGAGGATAGGACAGAGATATTGAAAATGCAGAGGACTAACAGATGCCATTGTGGAGAGAGTCAGGAAATGAAGAATAACGTTGAGCTGTGGATGTCTGACCTCCTTGACATATCCCTTGCTTTTGTGATGGACCTTGGCAACAGCACAAATTCCATGGTAATTGTAATGAGGTAGAAATGAGTGAAAGATAAAGGGAAGGAGAAAGCTGGAGGAGCTTTAGGAAAGTGGAAGACACAGAGAGGAATGAGTCAAATACCTTGGCTTGAGGATGTTTAGGCTGGAAAGTCTTGAGCGGAAAGGATTGGGGGCAATTTATGTTGTGTGCTTTAGGGATGAACAGATCCTCAGTTTGTGAAGTGGAATCGAGGGGAGATGGGAACACGCCAGAAGTCTGAATAGAAAAAATTGTCATTGAAACTGGAAAACTGTGAAAGACTGGGGGGGAAAAAAGAAAATTAAAGATGTAGGTGAAAGATGGGAGGAAAGAGAACAAGAGAAGAAGTTAGTTCCAGAAGCGATGGAGCATTTAGAAAGTTGACTGCAACAGAAGACTGAAATCTAGGACTTTTCCAAAGTCCCTTTGAGGAGAGGCTATAATGATCCAAAGTGTTAGGTACTGGGAGGTATCACAGACAAATCCACTATGACAAACTCTTTCATAAAAAGATTTCTATGTTTCTGGAAATCACCTAATACTTTCTAAGTTAGGAGAGCCTCCGCAAACCTGCATCCTGTGCTGTGACCTATCAAGCCATCACCACGTCAGTCACGAAATGGTTTTTTCCACCTAATTGGTTAAAAGCCCTCTAATAATAATGAATATATCAAGTATGCATTTAATTATCAATTATGTCTTTATTTTTCATTATGATTTAAAAACTCCTAGACCTGCTTCATAAAGATGAACAAACCGCCCCATGGATCCAGCCCGACAGTTGTCCTTGAAGGAGTCATATGGAGGAATTCTGACTTTTCCAGCGTCAGCTTGTGTGAACACTGATGCAGACTGGGATGAACTGTGGGCTCACTCAGACTTTTGGTGGTTCATAGAAGTGCTAGTTCCTGAATCAGCTAATTTTGTTGGATGCGCATGGACCCCATTAGCAGGAATTTTGATCCCACCTCTTTTGTCTTCCACAGCGATTTGCACGCACACACGACTGCCCAAACACCACATGTTGGACATGGTGGCTCTTTTGGCAATGTAGATTTTGGTGAGAAAGCTCAGGCTGTTAATCCTTCTGTTTTTCATTGCGTCATTTCCTCATACACAGAATCCCTGCAATCCAGTGTTAGCACAGTGGGGAGGAGGCAGCCTCATGGGTTGCACAGCCCTGCAGTTATGTGCTGGAGCCAAGGTGTAAGAGACAGTCCGAAGATCCCTCATCTGCCTCACGATCATCGCCGAGGACAGAGACTGAACACAGGAGTCCTGGCCTGGCTGAGGTGGGATGTCTGCCAAGTGTTGCCTGCGGGTGTGCCCGCTGGGAGCTGGTACACATTCCTGAGGAAATTAGTGCAGGTCACAATGGACTGTGCCATTCTTGCTGCCCAGGCGGGAAGGACTGCGCTGAAGCGGAAAGGAACGACCTGTCCTGTACACCTCTCCGGTACACCTGTCTTGTACGTCTGTCCTGTACCTGCTTCCCAAAGCAACGGACTCCATAACAACGGCTGTAGATTTCCCAACCTCTTGGCCAGTTGCCCCTCGCTTCTGAAAAGGACTGTAAAGGGACTTTCTGAAATAACTGAGCCCGAGATCTCCCCACGGAAAGAAGACGAATCTATTGGCAGAAGGCCAAGAGGACTTCGTCTCATCCGTTGGTAGCTATTGCCCCCCCCCTTTTTCTTCCTCTCTACTTTGTTTTTCTTTATCTCTCTCTCTCTCTTTCTCTTCTCTATTGCATTACTGTGTTGTGGGCACTTAATAAAGGTGCACTGTTTTGATTAGAACTGAAATCCCTTGTGTCCTTTTACACTCTGAGATCGATAAACAAACCATCACGACCGCCACTTGCATTAGCGGATCGTGACACAAGGCAATAAAAACCCCACATGCATTGGAGACACAAAGCAGTTTCCTCATGAGTTATATTTTTGAACCTATTTCATCTGTTGCTTTTTACTCCTTGGATGGCCCACCAGGCTAGAGTTTGCTGGGTAGGAGTCATCTCAGGCTTTTAAAATTCTTGCCCTCCCCTCTTCATAATACCTTGTTCCACAGCTTTTTTCATCGGAAGAAAAAAAAAAGGTTATTGGAGTGAAAGGCTTTATATGAAAAGAAGGAACTAGGAAGAATTTAAAATGACACGTTGAGTGTTCTCAAAAGCTGGGCTTTTTGGCCTGGCTGTCTTTCAGAGTTTCTGAAGGCAGGTTCACTATTGCCTTAATCAGATCCAAGTATGGCTGGTAGCCAGAAGGATAGTCTTGCCCTCCACATATAACAATGTGATCGCCCCTACCTCCTTCTGTGTGCCAGCCCCAGTTCTGGTTTGTCAGGGTTACTCTGTATAGGCATTTGACCCAAATGAAAAAACGAAAATTACTTGCTTTATTTTTTCTCTGTGGGTTACTCTTCACACAGATCAGCTCCTGAGCCATCAGTTGCAAGGTCTCCTGGTCACCAGTGGTGAATTTCAGGAATAAGAGGGAGCATGGTGTGTCCATTGACTAGCATGAAGTTATGGACAGGTCAGAACCACACCTGTGGACAATGGCTTTGTCTCTGAGGGATGCCAAGTGTTGTGGAACAAACCCTTCCAGGGCAGCTGCTCCCAGGAATGCTCTAATCCATTTTCATCATGTCTAACTTTAGGCCTTACTGAGGCACTTAAGCTAGAAGTGCTCTCTATGGATAACAGAAAAATAAGTCTTTTCCAGAGCGAGTTTTGTGTTGGGTTTATGCTTTCTCTCTCTTCATATTAAGTGTCTGAGAAGCCAACCATTACTAATTCTTAGATAACTGATATAAGGACATATCTTACAATAAATGAAAGCTTTTCTCTCCTTTAGGACTGTTGTAAACATTTTGAAAGTGACTTGCTGGAGAGGAAAAGAACCTGGGTCTTGATCCCGAGGTGGTTGGAGAGCAAATAACCTCTTCAAGTTCACAAAGATGTTTTAGTACAGTTCATTCTGCAAAAAGCATTCTGGGCTGCTTCCATGTGTTGACAAGCCCTATATTCTACCTTTCTTATAGATAGAGGTAAACAAAAATACTTAGAAATATACATTATATTTTCAGAATGGAGACTAGGAATAACTGTAAAGCTCCCATTTATCAGCGGGAAAACATATGTATGCTTCTTGGAAAACTCTCTTTGGAGAGTTTAAACCCTTCTCTGCTGCAGTAAGTTCCTACCCTACAAAGCTGTGTGCGAAGCCATCCCTACTGATACTCCTGCCCTCTCTCTTTATGATAAAGCATTCACCACTAGGCTCTAGCCGTGCTATCAAGATAAACTCAATTGCATGCCTAGAAGTCAAGCTGGATTCTCCTTGGGTCTTGTTTTGCTCTTGTCAGTAAGGATTCCAGAGGCCACACTCTGGGTTCAGCTGTACTCAACTTTCTTCCTTCATGGGAGTTACAAGGAACAACTGGAGGCAGAATCTGACTTCATAACTGCAGCATAAATTCTGTTTATGTTGCACAAAATGGAGCAGGGTTCAGAGTCGTCTCTCTTAACTGCATTGGAGCAGCAGGATAACAGGAAGAAAAAGCAATAAAAAAATTTTTACTTACTGTAATAAGCAGATGATGCCAAATATACTCAGTAAGTAGAATTGTACAGTAAGAAATTGCCATATTTGCCTGCCTGCTTTTTGAGGCAGAAACACCTAATTCTTTTTCCACTTCGAGTTTCTTCAATGCTGTTTAAACTGTGTGGTGGGTTCCACATTGTTGTGTAGCAAAAGAGAGCGAGCACAGTGTTTGCTATCAGCAGTCCCGCATGGGAAAAGCAATGAAACAACTGAACTGCTTCTTCAGAAGACCGAAAGATTGGGAAACTTTTTTAATGCAGGCAACACTCACCTGTGCTGCAGCTAATCTTTGACTTTCCAGGGAAGAAAATGAAGCATTTTTTAATCATTATTCCTGTAAGTCAAACACAGCAGAGCACATGTATTTGGTCAGCTACCCCTGGCAGTGAACTATTTTGCCCCTCTGATTATGCCATGAGTGTGCTATTGCCTGAGCTGACATGAATTCTCCTGGCACATCAGCTGTCTCTAAAGGCACACAGCGTTGCAAAGGTAGTTTAACTGCAGGTGAAATCTCTAGAAGCATACAACCTCTTCAAGCTCCCAGTTGTTGATATATTTGTACTGTCCAGTTGATTGCTGTTCAGGCTGGTAAATGGTGACAGCCTGTGCCAACTTGCTCTCGTTGCCATCCTGGTTCTGCCCCAGCATGTCTGGGGGCTTCAGCAGTTGCTGCTCCTGTGCACTTGCTGGAGATACCAGTTATTCCAAAGAACTTTAAAAGAGTGATTTCTTAAGTATAAATCTCTGGGAATGAGAGCTAGACCCCCTAAACATTAGTTCATTTGTTCAAATTGAAGTTGGTAATGGCAGAAAGTCACTGCTCTTTGATGTATCTTCATAAATTGCCTTTAAATGAGGTGACAGTTTCAACTGTTTTCTGCCCTATTTGGGCTGAAGAGAAGAGCCTCCTTGGGGAATGGTGGTGTGTTGCAAGTTGTGTATTGTGAAGGCAGCAAAGTTATTGGAGCAATACTGAGGTGAACTTGACTTGATTAGTCCTGCAGCATCACATGTGGGATTTCCTGGATGCTAACCGTCCCAGCCTGGCATGCCATCAGACAGAAAATAGCCCCAGGCCATCCAGCAGTCTGTGGGGATGGTATGGTAATTTCACTGTGACTCTTGACTCATGAACTTTTTCTTCAAACTGAGAGTAGCTGGACTTTTTTGTGGGCGAGCACTGGACTGCCAGCAGGACAGGGAAGCAGCATGGACCAGACAACTTCCAGAGGTCTCTTCCAACCTCAACCACTCTGTGAATGAAAAGGATAATGAAGAAAATGTCCAGGCTATATTCGAATATCCCAAATGCAACAACAGTTGCCCTTAGGGCTGCCTCACCTTCACAGGCTGCAGTTCCAGGATCTCAACAGAAAGCTGGACACCTTCTGATCATTATGTAACAGGCAAAATCTGAAATTCTCACTTAAGCTCTTGCTGATGCTAAACGTACAGAGCTTTCAACTCTAGAATGTATAATGCACTTATGGAAATCAGAAGATATTCATCTTTCTCAAGAAAAGTAAGGGTTATAAATGGTTTTTTGATGGACTCTCTGGCTAAATGGTAAACAAACAGGAATTCGAATACATATGATTTTAAAGAACATTGTATTGGGTTTTTTTGCATTATCAAAGACCTTCAACAATATGACAGTTGATCTTGTGGTGAAGAGTAATCTCTGCAAACATCATAAATAAAAGTCAGGAAAAAAAAGCTAGGATAAATGTTTCCAACATATAAATAATGCAGGGATGTATACAAAATTCCTATTTTTTATTTTTGAAATGCCTGCATATATGCATTTATACATGAATGGGTGTGAATAAAGGTAACATTTTGAATATATCTGAATCTGTGCATTTTCATAGGTCTTTAAAGGAAAGTATGCTAGATTGTATGCAGGGAGCTTACACAGGCTTTTGGATTGCTAAGACTCCAAAGAGGAACTATTTAGCAGGATTTTGCTGGCTTTGGGATAACACATTTTTCTTGATTTTTGTGCTCAGTTATGTGAAATCAGCCGTTCTGTTGGCTTCAATATTTTATGCTGCTTCAGGGTACGTTTCTTTAAAAATTTTTACAAACTTTTACAGTTTGATAATAGAATTTTTCCTTCTTTTGAATGTTAAACATGAGGTTTTTACCATTATGCTATGCATTCTTCCAACAGTAGACAAAACCCAAGAGCCTTTCTTTGACTTGCTGAAAAAGCAAATGAAAGAAGATGATTTTTAATGCAAAAAACTGTGTTCTTGAATTCTTTATCAAGCAAAACCAGAAATTATTTTTCAGCCATGAGATATGGAGTATTTCTTACCCCTCTCCAAAATGGTAGACCTTCAACTCAGTGTTTTAGTCATTTGCTCTCAGAGGTTGATTTAGAGACCTCTTTTTGAAGAATTCACCAGTAGAGCTTCTGATCTGCTTAGAAAGCAGACTGAAAAAGAGAAAATGTAGTAATGAAAGAATTTGTGCCCTAAACTTAGAAAATCTATTTTGAATTATTATTTTATGAACTAGAAACAGATTTTCATTTAGCTTAAAATATCAACTTTTGGGTGTTTGTAAACTAGGAAAAGAGTCTTTTCTTCCTAAAAGTGTCTTCCCAAAAGTGTCTGTCTGAAAGTGTTATTAACACCAGGACAGGGCATTATAGAGGTATTTATTTATTTAAACTATGTTGAATAATGTGTGAATTATTTTTGAAAGAAATTTAGAAAACTACCTGTGGCTCACCATTTTCTTGGTTCAGTCTTCAAATGGTTTTGATTGTCCCTCAAGAACTGTCTGTTAAACTAGTAAATATTTGTGAAGATCAGTCTTTATTCTTCTTCAGAGTCAAAGATCAAAATTAATTTTTTTTCAGGTTTTATGTTGGTTATGTCTTGGTTCTAGAAAATAGTAAGCTTGTGATGAACTTACCTCCATTTTATTTAATTCGTTTGGAGAAAAAGAAATACTGTCCAAAGGCTGAAAGCATCCTTAAAGTTGAAAAAGAAATGGTAAGACATAAGTTTTAATCAATTATATAAAATCTTAGTAAAAATGGGATGATTTTTGTACCTGGAAAATTGGTATTTTGTCAAAATCTATACAAAAGATAAAGTCTAATAAAATATTCTACTGTCATTTTCCTACAATATGATGGCCATTAAGTATTCAACATACTGTTAGATGTCAACAAAATATTAAAATAACTTACAAATTTTACAGAAATTACATAACCAATCTTAATCATGAATCTGCAGTGAAAGCTTTGCATATGCAAATGACAGATGCAGCTTTTTTGAAGGCTTTTTATAAAGTCCTATGGTTTATTTTTGAAATTGTTCTTGGCACTGTAAAATATTTCTGAAGATCATGAAAGGGTTCAAAATAGGAGAATCAGACAGATTTGCTGATACTTTTCCAGTCTAAATTGTGCATTAATCTTGTGATTGGAACCCTATCATCTTATGTACAAACAACAGGTGGTGAGACATAGCAAGTTCTTCAATTAGAAATAACATCTCTCTTCCCTGCCCCACAATTTCATAAATGTTCTCAAGCAGTCAGAAATGCCTGTAAGCTAAAGAAGCATAAGAATTATGCACCAGAACAGATAAATGGTCCAGCTAGTCTGACATCCTGTCTCTGACAGTGGCTCACACCAGATGTTTCACAGGAAGGTAAAATACCCACACAAGGCACCTGATTGTGCAATATTTTACCACGAGATGCGATTTCTGTCTGTCCCCAGCTGGTGATCATCTTATGTCTGAAATAAAGACTGTTGGCTCTGTAATTTTCAGCCTAGTTAGCATAATTATAAGGCGTGTTCAAATTAATATAAATGCCTTATTGTTTTTCAATCTTGCTAAACTCATTTTGCCTCTTAAATCCTTATGTCTTCTTTCAAGTTGTTCTCCCTTTTCAAGCATGCAGATTTGCTGGTGTATTCCTGGGGCCTGCATCAGCCACTGGCTTGGGCACCCCGCTTCCCAGAGAGCTGCTGTGCCATGTCATGAGCTTTCACCCTCCCCAGAGCCATTGCTGCTAGTGGTGCTGACAGTGAAACTCCTAGAGAGGGTACAGCAGTGTCCCCATACCGAAACATCTGCTGCGTTATCTTTCTAGTGCATCCTGGTCCCGCATTCTGCCCTCTCCCTTCCAGGTGTCCAAGACCTAACACACTTAAAGGCAACATAGGATCTGCTGTTTCCTCTGACCACTGGACTGAAAGAGAAGAGGTATTAAAAGAGTTTTTGCCACTCTCCTGGCAGTTGGCAGTCAAGCAGAATCTAGAATTTAAGATAAAACAACCAAACTAAAGAATTAAAAAAACTGATGGTCATTTGAGGAAATTGTAATTTGATTT
Organism: Coloeus monedula; assembly: GCF_965178545.1. Taxonomy (NCBI): domain Eukaryota; kingdom Metazoa; phylum Chordata; class Aves; order Passeriformes; family Corvidae; genus Coloeus; species Coloeus monedula. The sequence goes on from NC_138783.1 coordinate 39,469,649, forward strand.
CATAGTTCTGTATTTTCTTGCGGGGCTCATCACAGAACATCTGTAGGCTTCTGAAGTTGAGGATACTTCTTAAAGATGGACTGAGCAAGAAAGTGAGTTAAATCAAATTTTTGTGGTTTATCTCTGTTTTGTTAATAAGACCGAAGTCCCCACAATGTCACCACACCCACCTCAGCAGGCACTGGTATGAAATTTTTGACACTTCTGAACTGCAATTAAAGGTAAACCTCCAACTGAGTTGACCGAACTTCATGTTTGCTCTGAACTCTCTAAAGTGCCATCAGGGGAGTCAGCTCAGTACCAAGACAATAATGGATAAATACCATAGAACCAAGGGATAATTCCTGTTGGAAGGGACCTCAGGAAGTCTCTAGATCAACTGCCTGCCACAGCAAGGTCAGCTAGTAGGTCAGGCTAGGTTACTCTAGTCAGGCCTTGAAATCATCTAGGGTTAGACACTACATAACATCTCTTGGCAACCTCTTCCACTTTTTGACCACTTGTTGGCAAAAAGTCTTTCCTTCTGAACTCTTTTCAACTCCTGTTCCCAAAACTCATCTTCACAGTACTGTAACCAGCACTTTGAACAGGAAAGACCAAAAAGCAGACACTGGACATTTAGGACAGGTCCATAACATTGGAAAAAGGTAGAAGCTCCCCAAAAAGCAGACACTGGACATTTAGGACAGGTCCATAACATTGGGAAAAGGTAAAAGCTCCAAGATGGCAATTTAGGCAACTCTTCTAAGATGTGTGAGCGGTAGGAGAAACAAGGCACTCTCTGGAGAATTCTGTCCTTCTCCATTGTTAACAGAACCTAGATTTCATTAGCTTGGATATAGATTTTCATCAGATAATTTTTTTGGCTAGGTGGTGATGAATCTCACCCTTACAGAGGGTAATGCCTCAGAGCACTTAGAAACCCCTTTAGCTGAACTGGTGCAGATGACTGCACCATTCAGGCAATCTTGAGAGGAGGAAAAGCCTGACTGTCATTGAAGATTTACAGAACCAGAGGTTGTATTGATTCCTATTGCTGAGCTGCTCGAACAAAGCTGATTTTTAATCCTGGTATGAAAGTATGTTGATTGGTTTTTAAATAGAATGTTCCACTGCTAATGAACTCATCAATATGAAAATATATTGACTTCTGTGGTAATCAGTTTGTTTTATTAAACAGGCATTTGTCTTCTCTTAAATCTATTATATTTTCTGCATCTATCAGCATGAATGAATACAGTAAATAGCAACCTGTACAACTTCATTGGAAGTCATATATTTTCATTGGAGCATGTATACATAATTTAATTACATGCAAGTTAGCAGAGTAAACAAACAACTGTGAAATGCTGCTCTGTTTTTCTCTTTTTTTAAAACTTTCTTTAAGGAAATCTGGTAAGTCATTGTCTGCTCTCAATCTGGTCTCCTTGTAAGCATTGCAAACAGTCAAGAAGTTCAAACTTTTCTTGATTTCAGTAGATTTTTATTACTTCATTTCTCTGGTGTTACAGACAAAAGCAAAAAGCTCGCTTCTAGTGTTTGAAACTTGCATGTCATCAAAGTTGATTTGAGTTAAGCACATGCAGGAATTGTAGATGAATAATTCAGAAGTGCCCCTAATTTGTCATTAACAGATGAAAAATGTCTACCAAATCAAGCTTCCTCTACATCCTGTTATAAGGTATTACATTGTAGGTCATGATGTGTCATGTCATGATGGTGATATTTGATTGCAACGAATACTCATGATTACCCGTGGTGAAATAGGACATGAAATGCCAGTCTCAGATATATCTTTTCCTAGATCTGACTTTCCCCATGGAAAACTGTGCTGAAAACAGGGACTTCTTGTCAGCAGAAAAGGAAGAACTTGTGGAAACATCAGAACCAACTGTTTGCTTTTAAAACTGCTGTAACTCAAAAATACACTGTTTTTGTCTTGTCTGAAATTTAATTCTTAAACTGGTGTTGTCTGTCTCCAATAAGAGAAACAATATTTTCTAAAGAAGCACTTAATTATATTATTGCGTATCAATATATATTATAGTAATTTATAATATTATGTAATATTATACAAAGCAAGTTTTTTGAATACACAATTTTTCATTAAAATATTATTCCATAGAAAAAAAGTAGTCAACAGCACCTATAAATGAAATAATCTCCTTTTACTAAAAATTTCCACAGTGATTTAATTTCCACAGTGTTCCATAATCTTGCTTTCTGTAGTCATGCATTCCCCTCAAGCAGAGACATACAATCCATCTGAAACTTACTGTTTCTCTCATATATTCCCATAAGATGTCAAAGAGTTTTTGCTTTTAACCTACAGTTCACCAATTTTTCCAGTTAGTTCTTGCATAGCAGGCATTTAATCTTCTGATTTTCAGTATATTGGCTAAAAAATTACAGTGAATATAAATCCCATTAAATAAGTCTGAGAGATTTATGTTTGTGTATGAAGCTGTGCATGTCTGTGTGAATATGTGCTCACATCTGTGTTCATGTGTGAATGAAGAGCCAACTGGCGTGCTCTGAAAGACAGATATCAAATAAATGTAAGCAAATTTTGAAAATATGTATTTATATCAATGCGCTATTTATATATGCATTCCCCCCGTCTTTAGTTTTCCAAGCAGTTCATTAAAAACTTGAATTTCATGCACAGATTTCTGGTGTGTGATGAAATAGGAAGCCAAGTTTTGAACCAATTTGCTTGTGTTGTAGTCACAGAGAGGGATGAGTAAGGCTGTGATATTCATGGAAAATGAGGGAAACCACTTGGGGTTCAGCACTTTCTGCTACAGAGTATTTGCGGCACTGAGCACTGCTAAAAAAGCTATTACAGCCCTTATATCCTCCCATGGCAAGTCTTCTGAATCAAAATAGCTGTGGAAAATCTCTTTAAATGAGTGTTTGATTCATTGCTAATTTAGTCTGCAGCAGAAATGGCAATCCTTGCTCCACCCATCAGTGAAGGTGAGGAGCCTTTTCTTGCTCCAGACAAAAGAATGTTTCCTTCTGGTTTTAGTGGAATGAGAGGTGCTGAAGTTTCATTTACTTTAATTTCTATTAATTTTTTTTTCATAAATGTAAGTCACTGCTCAGCGTGGACCTTGCAGCAGGTCAAAGAAGGCATAGCTCCACTGGCATCAATAGGCTAAGCTGATTTGCACCAGCTCAGAATATAGCCAAAAAGGCAAAAAATCAATAGTGAATCAGACCCTTTATTATTTTTTAATCTGTGGTATCAGTCATGAGTTACAAGACAATGTCCACTTATTTCTTTTCTAAGATCAAACTCCAATATGGTCTCTCAGTTCAGCATCAAAAGTTGATATGAGAGGCCATGAGGTCCTTCACCTCAACCTTTCTGAAGCACGAGTTTAATTGAAAGGTAGCAGTGATGACCTTCCTTCATGTGTGTCATTTTACATTGCAATGCCTTGTTCTCTTTTATTGAGATGTCAAATCAAGTACATCTGGAGATTTCCCCATGTGGTACTTTCAAAGCCTATGATTTAAACTTCCTCATTTTTCACCTGAGATGAAATGGTTTCAACTCTCCTGTCTCCTGTAACTAGAATTTCCTAAAACCTGTCAAACTTCATGTGATGGTCCAAGCTTCTAGAAACCACAAGCTTAAGTTAAAAAAGATGAATACTGTGGTGCCACTAAAATTGAAGGATATCTGGAAAACTGTTGAAGACAAACTATTCTTGAAAGAAAAAAAAAAAAAGGTAAATCTACCTTGTACTGTTTTCTCTTCAGTCATTCTACTTTTCTGCAATGTCTTTTGTCTCAATTGGATACAGACCAGCTACAAGGGAAGGGAGCTCTTCTCTCAGGATTTAAGGAATTCAGTGGAAGCAATGGTGTGTATAAAGTGCATGAAGTTCTAGAGGAAATATATTTTGTGGAAAATTGTATTGAAATTTAGGATAAAACATCTTAGTGAAAAAGGTGAATCACTGCGATGCCCACTTCTGGTAGCTGCACCAAAACTGATGGTAATAATAAAATTGTTAAAAATGTAACCTTAGATTTTTTTAGATGATTTCAGGTAACTGAAAATAAAGAGAGGGCCATATTGAAAATAAGGACTGACATCTCCCCCAGATTTGATCATGTCCCCTAAGAAGTGCTGAAGTGGAGAGCACACACTGCAGTGTCTGACCTCCTTCTATCATCTTTGGAAAATTCTGCCTCAAAAATATTCAAAGGTAGATGCATTATTTCCACTGAAGAGTGATACTAGAGAAAGAGATTACTTTAGGGTGATCCCTTTCTGTTGAATATCAGAGGAGGCAGTTCCACTAGCAATATCAATAGGGGTCAAAGAAGCAGGGGTGATAGGTCATGTTGATGGGTGTGGTTTCATTTAATTAATACTGAAGGAAATCATAGCAAAATGATTGGAATATCAAAGGCTAATAGAAGGCTATTTCATCAATTCTGTAAAGTATTGATTTTGAAGAGCAAGGAGCCTCCTGTGCCTGAGAATATACAATGAAGTTGTATGTTTGCTAGAATGTAAATGAATAGCTAGGGTATCATATTTACATCAGCAACAAATACTCAGGCTTGATTACTAAAGGAAGGCAGGAAGAGGAAATTATCCTCTCTTTTTTTTTTTTTTTTTTTTTTCCAATTAGATGTGAAACTGGATAGTGCATGACCTGTTTAGATGTAGCAGAATAGAAATAAGCAGAAAAGGGATGTATCACATAGACTGCACCACCCAGATTTTGCTGGTGAAGTTTGTATCTGCTGAAAAGACAGATACCTAAAGAAGAAGATGAAGAAGGCTGGGGAGTTGGGTGCTCCTCATGTTTATTGAAGGCAGGTGAGAAGATGCAAATATGGACTTGAAACAAGTGAAAAATATATAATTTAGAAGCCATACTTTCTGTGATAGAGATGAGAAGCTCTTGTGTGGATTAGCAGCTCATAGAGTTAACAGCAACATTTTTCATGTTCAGTAAAATCTGGGTATTTGGCAACATCAGTGTAAAAATAAAGATGGCAATATATAACATGGTGAAATTTGAACTGTACCAAGTGCTGAGGAACCAAATTGTGAGTTGAAAAATTTCACCATTGATTGAAAGATCACAAAAGTAGTTTTAGAAGGCATCTTCTGCAAATCTAAAAATAAACAAAAAGAGTTGGAATTATTTCTCATGGAAATGTACTATGAACAAAGGGAAAGTCATGTGGGAAATACAGGGAGATAAATATCTCAAAAGATCTCATACAGAGACACAAAAGAATGTGTGGACTATTTAGAATGAAAGCATCCTTCAAATTGTATGAAGGAGTGTGGTGGGGTGACATTTTTGCCTAAAGGGATCACTGGTGGGCCAAACAAGAATCATCCCCACACTGAAATCCCTCTTGTCAAGATGTAGCATGGAAAGGCACAGCAAATATCTGTTTGAAAATGGTGACTTGGTGAACTGACAGAAAAATAGCGTGGAATAATATGAGCACTTTTCCGTAAGAAACTGGCAGGACCTGATGGAGTTGGCTCAAGCTCCCAGTTGCCTCTGCCATCCTGTCTTGGCAGAGAAGTTCTGTGTCTGGGCAATGAGTCCCATGTGTCCTGGGATGACACTACTACAGCCTGGCAGCATGGCACCTGTACCCAGCAGGTCCATGGGTTTTATTTTATACAGTGAGAAACACCATCTGGTCACAGCACGTGACCACTGAAATGGCCAGCCATGAGAGGTCAGCTCCTTTACATCTCCACCTCATTTAACTTGTTTGGAGGGCATAAGCAGCAATGGAGCTAGTTCTAATTTTTTAACATTTACAAGTAAGTAAAATGTTTGTGTCTCTGACACTTTGTTCCTTTTTACTGTAGTTTTTGCAATCACAACAGTTCTTTCACTGTATTTCTGTACAATTTATTAACAGCCTCTCAGAAAATGATAAAAATATCCTCCCTTATAAGTTAATATATCACAGCAATTTTATTAGCTGTTTTTTTGATGGAGTTCTTTTCATATGGTTGATTTTACAGTTCCCTGGAACTAATATTTTTGAATGCATTACTTTGTCCTTTCCAGTTTGAAAGATGAACAATTTGGTGTTTTTTCCCTGAAGTTACTAGATTATATTTTTGTGCCATTTATTTTAGCTATACCAATGTCTGTGAAACATCTGGAAAGAAGCTTTGAACAGAATTGAAATTCTAATTAAAAACTTTGACTAATTTTTTTTTTCTAGAAGCCAACTCTCCTTCTGCTGCTGATTTTTTTTAATTTTGATAGGATTCTGCAAATGCTTAGTATGTTACAGAAATGGACCGGGAAAAATGGATTCAAGTAATGTCACCCAGTCTACTGCAATTAGATTTGATACTCTTGTACTCTCTTTCTTTCGTAAAAATCAGATCTACTTATATCTAAAAGGCTCTAAACCACTCCTGCTTAGCTGGAAGATGTTGCTTAGTAGAGGCTAAGCTTCTATTTTTAGTTCTAGGCTGAAACTTCACACTAGTAAGTCATACACAGAGGAAATGTCATACTGAATGAAAGCAGAGTATTTCTCTGTGATTGCTGCAGAATGATGAGTCCAGCTGAATGAGACACTTGCCCCAAGAAAAAGGATGCAATTACAAAAAATGTGTTTGCCTTCTGGACACAAACCTGGCTACCTCCTGGTACTGATTTATTCCACTATAAAGAAAGAAACTCCTTGGGTTTATTTTTTCCCTGTTCGCTTGGGTAGGATTTACTACATCATCTCATGTTAGGAATGGGAACTGTATGAGGAATTCAAGAGGATTCTGTTCTTCATTGATTGGAAAGAGGTTTTCATTCTTTCATTGACGCTGACTTCCTCCCAGACCTTACATCTAAGATTATAGAAATCCTTTGTGTCTTGTCATTATTTGATTCTCACTGGACAGTGAGTTATATTAACTGTTTTAAGAGTTTCTGGGTTATGCTGGTGGATTTTTGGTCTAGCTTCATAACTGCTGTGCTAATTGCATGAGGGGTCTTAGGACATCTTATAGTCAAGTATAGCTTTGTCAAAATCGCTTCAGGTTAGAGACAACAGAAGGAACAGATGACATGCTGAGGCAAAACACAAATAAATCAAAAGGTGCTTAAAACCTGATAGGAAAGGATGACTCTGCTAACTATGTTTGCAAACTTTTCTGGAGGCAATTCTCACCATTTTGGAAATCAAGTTTTTGCACACCTTTCCTAACTGCAAACTTTGGAATCTATCTTTCTGATTCTGTTTGTGAAAGTTTCTGCTGAGGCTTTGGTACGAAACTAGCATGGAGCTTGGACACTAGCATTTAGAGGAACCATCAACCCTGGATAACAATATCTTATTGGATCATATACAGCAGCAAAGAACAGCATAAAACCCTCCTTCCAGGCAACAAACCGACATTGTTGTGCAAGCGAACTGCTGTGTTCATTGTGTCTCTCGAAATTTGCACCCACTGTTTTTGTCTAAAGCTTCCTAAGCATGTGGTAGATTGCTATGCACAGTGTCCCCTCCCTGCTCAGCTGATGGTCTAAAGAATTGTCTTAATATCACAAATTTCCAAAGACATTAAGTTCACCTTTGTCTTGCAGAGGAAAGCAAAGGGAAAACAGTTATTTCTTTGCTGTTTCTGTTTGTTTCAAAGAGCCTCTGGAGATAAATTTTAGCTGGTAGGTGTAAACTGCCTTTGCTTTCATCCAAATACTGCTCACTATTAGTTTTTATCTATTTACCATCATCTCTCACAGTTAGTACCTGCTTTTTTACGATTAGACTTTTGTTTCTTTTCTTTCTTCTTTTGCCTTGCAAGTGATTCCCTATTGATAAATACATAGATAATGTGTCTTCACAAAGATACAGTTACTGCTACCATTTGCAATGCTGCACTGAAAAGACGTTTTTGGGGCTCCTTGGAGTCCCATGTGCCACTCTTCTGGAGAATTTTGTATGTTGGAAAAGGTCAAGGTTCAGAAAAAAAAAGTTTCTCTAGTCCTATTTTAAATCTGAAGTGTTACCCTAAATCAATTAACACTATGCAGGAAAGATTAAGGGTTTGGGGAAGGAATGCATGCAGGAAAAGTCTAGTCTGAAATTTCATGAATATGACTTAGAAGCAAGCCATATTCATTTCTTTCTCTGTGCCAAGGACTAGGAGTCCCAGGAGATGCTACAGGGAATTGAGGAACATATTACAGACTGGCTGCATATGTTACTGGCACTTTTGATCAGCCATTTCTCATGCCAGACAGGTGACTTTAGTTGGTCTGTCCAGTCAGAATGAAATATTCTGTGGGTTGTGGCAGTACTTGAAAGATGCACTAAGAAGTTCAGAGTCCAGTTGTTTTTACTTTTCTATACATTTCTTAAAAACTTGCTTGTCTAAAGTAGAAACTCTCATTGGGTCCATTCTCACATCTGACGTGCACTGTTGGTCTGCCTTGCTTCCAGTGTCTGCTCCATTTTGTCCCTCTCTGTTCATGCTGTTCATGTGAGCTGTTTGTTCACAGAATATTATTCTGTTCAGAACCAGGCAAAGATGAGGACTCCAAATCCTTTTCTGTCAAATAACTATTCACAAAAGTGATCCTATTTTTTCATACTCCTGCCATTCACTGGTAAATTAACCAGGTTTTCTCAGAGTAATTTGGCTATCTTAGTACCAGTTGGCTTCAAAAGGGATCTAATTAAAAATACACAAAGACACTTGTAAAACTTAAATTTTCATGTCCTCTTGTATTTAAATTTAATATTTTACATTTTACTCAACTTATCAGTAGCACCTGTTTCTCAAGCTGAGGCACATCAGAAGTGCAAAGGAGGAGCATTCCATCACTCTTGCCTCTGGTAAAAGCAGTTTGCCTTTTTTGGATAAATTAGAGGCTTTCCATTTCCAGTGCTGTCAGTCTTGTATCTTTTATGGTCTTATATATAAATTAAAGAAATCTTTGAGCAGATGTAATAATTGCACATCTAATAAATCTAGCCTGGTAAATAAGACAGCTGATTGGAGAAGTGATTAACTTTGACTGTAAGATTCTTTCCCTGTTGCTGAAATTGCAGACTTCAGAAAGTTTTTGAAAGAATTAAAATCTAAGCATGGCTTTTTATATTATTTTTATTTTCCTTGGCGTATTGTTGTCACATATACAAGTTTCTGAAATCTCATCTACCACAGGTGTAAAAGAGGTTATGAGGGAGACATGCGTTATGAAAATGAATCCTGATTTAGGTGTACTGCAAATGACACCAGTTCTTCTGCATGGTGGTGGGTTGGCACTATGGATTAGTGTTATTTGCAGCCTTAATGGAGAGGACAACGGGATGACTGACCATCCTCTGACAAAATGGGATCCCCTCTGTGGATAAATCAGCACCACCTGGCTCAAGCTGTGGAGCAAAGGGTGGCTTCTTGCTTCAAGAGGATTCAGTACTCACAAAAGGTTCAGCTGAGGTGCAATCTTACAGGAAACTATGGGAGGGTCCTTTTCTTGAGAACTGTCTGGCTTGAACTGAGTGACTTCTTATGCCAAGTTTCTACTCCGATATTTAATTCATGTGTTTTTCCCTGGAGCGTGGACAGATCAGGTATACTGACTTCAGCCTGGGTGTGTGAGCTGTCTGTCTGTGTATTCAAATGGGGGAATTGAACTGTGGAAAAAACTGCAGCTTGCTGCATTCATGCTATGGAAAAAAGGGAGAAACGAGGCAATTTACTGTGAATCCATTTAAACAGAGCTTCAGGGTCATGGTCTCACCTTTTGCTTTTGTCTCCCTGGAGTCTCATACTCGCCCATTTACAGCTAATATATTGCTTTGTTAAGGGTTTGCTTTTCTTCAGCAGTGTCTGCATTTCAGTGACATGTGAAATGATCCTGACAATACAGGTCTGATATACAGAGACTCTCGTAATAAGAGCAGGAGTGTAAGAATTTGTTGAATTTGCTCCAAGTTGTACTGTGCTGAATACAGAGGAAATGGTCTCCACTAACACTTAGAAGGAGGATATTTTTTCCTAGCTTTTGCCCTTTCAGGTACTCGACTTGAGTATGCAGAATTATAGCTTATATTACAAACTAATATAGTTATGTACCTTGTTGTATAAAGCAGTTGACATCCTTGGATCCAAGTGGAAAATTATATTTCAGGATTACTGCTTCTCATTGCTGCAGCTGAAGTACAAGAAAGAAGTTTACATCCTCTGAACCAACACTGTGAGCTTGCTCACTCCTTTGCTTACCACCGAACCTTTTGCCAATTTTGCTTAATTGATGGCTTAGAAAATGTTTTCAGAATGGATGAGTGATCCTTTCTTGCCAACCATGGTAACCTTCTGTTTGAATAGAGAAGACCACCCACATTTTCTACTTTACACTATCTGTGTTATGAAGTACGATATATTTTCAGATGAAGTAATTGTAACATCACACATGTACTTTATGTAACATTATCTATATCATATTAATTGTAATATAATCTCTATATTACACAATTAGGTTGTTTATAGTATGAAACAGGAAAGAGATCCAAGGACAACATTTTTGAAACCTTTTTATACTAATGATTCTGTCCAGAAAAAAACCAAACTCATTTGGGTATGCATGTTTGGCATCTTTTGACTTGATCTGTATATACACCACCTGGGCCTAGTTTTGAGGATTGACACACATCTTCTGACAACTCTGAGTATACAATATGGCAGAAGAAAGCAAAACACAGATGATACAAGGAATGAAAGAATCAAGATCTACCAGGGTAAAATAAATGATGTATTAGAAATATGTAGGAAAAATACCTCAAGACCGTACCTACTGACACACACCTTTTCATAAGCTCTCATACAAAAGAAATAAAAAGCCATGTGAGTCCTGATCAACAGCAGTAACCTTTGGTGGACAAAGACAAGCATCATATCTTACAAAGAATAAGTTTTGAAGAGCAGCCGGCCACATTCTTCTTGAATCAATAGAATGAAAAATAGGCTTGTCCTCAATAAGGCAGCACAGGATTGTCGGTGCTGTCACTGGCAGGACGAAAGAATTTCCTTTCTCCCCAGCTTCTCTTGACAGCATTGAGGCTGCTCTGCTCTGCCATAGCTGCAAAGCAAGAACATATCTTACCATCCTGGTGTCTCCTTTTCTGGGAACACGTGGGAACAGAGACTCTGCGGTGGATGTGCTCCAGTCCAGACAGCAATTTTGGGGCGAGGTTGCCACATAGAGTTGTAACAAAGTGTTGCCCCTTTCTTTTGCAGGTGTATTCACAGATGACGAGACAGGTGTGAGAAGACTTCATGGATGTCAGTAGACAGGGACTGTTTTCCAGGCTATTTGGAACTTTGATAGGACAGAGGAACCTCTTCTCTCACACTCTCTCTCCAAAGCTGTTTCTCCTCAAGGTAGCTGTTGTCCCTCACATAGGGACTGCGAGTGTTTCAAGGACCTTCCATTCACATCCCAGGGACACAGCAAGTTTATACACATGTACGAGCAAGGGATTTGAAAGTCATAGAGGACACAGATCCACTTAGAGCTTGTGGAGCAAGGTGACTCCCAACAAGCTGCTCTTCATCCACTGATAGTCCACGTAACCAAGAATAAACATTAGAGGGTAAGGAATGACTTTCTGCAGGTGTTGTGGCAGCCCTGAGGACCAGTCATGACAAAGTCATGGTCTTCCAGAGGCAAAGTAACAAGGTTAACTTGTCAGTAGGAGCTACAATGCCTCATGATGTTCCAGTCCTCTTGGCAGTCAATGAATGGTATCAGCAGGCTTCCCTTCTGCAAGTGGTTTCTTTTCCCATTTAGAAACAACTCAATTAAAACTCTTCCTGGGCATGGCATGAGGTAATTTTTCCTTCCCTCATATTAATGTCTGTCATCTGCCCTTTTGTCTCGCTAATGATTCTCAATCAGTCTGCTGTAGCAGCTCTGGATACGCTACCTGCTCCTGTCTTGGTAGGCACTGCTGGAAGGTAACACAGCAATAATATGATTCATTAGGAAAACTTCATGTAGGAATAGCTTAAATATGATAGTTAAAAGCTAGACACGTTCGCCAGCCTTGTCACAAATAAAATACCATTCTTATTTCTTTAGGGCTAGACTGTAGCTTGGATTGTTTCTGCAATAGTGTAAATGGAAATAAAATTTGATCTTATTTTCTTAATATTGTAGGCATGAATGGGCAAAATTGGACAAGGGGGAGGAATTGCAGTTTTCTGCCTCCCCAGAAAACACTCTGTTTTAAAAATAACCTATGTTTAATGTGAACATAAAGGGTTGTTTTGCAAGAAGTATGCCTGAGCAAACCACTTGTTCAGAAGGAGGCACCTTTTATACATACATATATATGTATATATATGTGTAGATAGATAGATAGTGTATTTCAAAAGTCGCAGCTGTGGGGAGACTCACCAGTAAGGGGGAAACACAGCCCAAGGAGCACTGCTGACCAAGACCTCTTGCCAGGCTGGGAAGCTGAGGGAGATGGAGGGAAAGGTCAGTTATGTGTGGCTGAGCTGAGTTAGAATAAAATGATCATCCTACAAAGCAGGGGGAAGTGAGCTTTAATGCACCCAGTCCTCTCCATGGATTGATCTGAGACTAGTGTGACCATGAGTAAATTTGTGCCTTTGGAATCTAATCTGACCTTTTCTGACTAATGAATCACAAATGATGATAAATAAGACTTCTTACTGCCTTTACTAATCCTTTCTTTCTTTTAAATGTTGAAAAACAAAACCCACCCACAACTTAATTTCCTTAATTTTTAAATTCATTTGCATATGACAAGCTATGAAAAAATCAAGATTATTCACCTTTTGGTTTTCAGCCTGCTTTTGCATAAACACTTTTTTTTTTTTGGTGATCTGCTTGGCTTATTTGAATTAACTTGGAAATCCATGCAATGTGTCAGCCTCTAGATGATACATTATCTCTCTCTCTCTTTCTCTTCTGCAGGCAAGGACTGGTTGCCACAGCTGTCAGTATTAAAGCCATGGTTCTGGACAATGTACCCTCCAAAGTGTGAGCTTTCATTTTTTTAATGCCACAGCAGATTTTTTAAATTGTATACTGCCTGTGACTCAGGTTCAAAATGCATCTTTTTAAACAATATCTTCAGGGTATACAGCTGTTGAAACTTCAACAAGTGTGACAGTGCATTCAGCTTCTATCAATCACTGATGGATCTGACCTTTTTTGGTTGGCTGAAGTAAGAATCCGTTTGTAAGCACTTTTCCACTTCTCACAGGGATGAGGCTTCTTCCCCCCCGCAAGGTTCTTTGGCTTTTGGTTGGAACCAGAGGCCCTTAAAACCTTCCTTCAGCTAAGGTAAATTCATCACAAACACCTAGGGAGGCAAAGGTGCTCAATTTGTTTTTCTTGTCATTCAAAAAAAAAAAATTGAATTTTTTATTTATTTATTGAAAGGCAGGTCTTTCATTGTTAAGGGATTTGCTCTTTTCCTTATACACTGGTTTTCTTTTCCCCATCCCAAATGCCAGCCAGTGGGGAACTTGTTTAATTCATGTTTTCTGTCTTCTTTTGAAAGGAATCTTCCTTTTTTGTAGAACTGGGTAGCATCCACTGATTAATTTTTTATTTATTAAAAGATCATTTGTTTATGCAGAATAAGAATCATGTGAAATACTTGATATATTTTTTCGACTGTGCAAAAATGGTGAGCAAAATAAAGATCAGCATTTAGATGTCAGGTGGAATGTATAGAAAGTCCTTTTTGGAGACACATTATCTGAAAGCTCTGTTACTAACAGAGCTAGTAGAACTATATAAATACTCAGACTGCGTGGAAAACCACATCCACAGTAAAGGCTTCCAAAGCAGTTTTCAGGAGGCATCTTCCATGGTGCTATATAATGGTCTTTAAATCCTCCACAGTGCTTCAAAAAATCCAGTGGTGTACAACTACAAATGAAACATTTACATGAGAAAAAGAGAATCTAACTCGAAGATTTTTTGCCAATCTGAAGGTGTTACATCCCTACAAATAACTTCTTAGTCTCACAGATTCTGCCTACAATGTCCTTTACACCCTGATATGAGATGGGAGGAAATATAAAGAATGTAGGCTCTTTAGTTCTGTGCTCTTTCATTTTTTCTCTGGAACTTGCAAGTATGAAAGTCCTATAAAATAAACATAAAAGAGAAAGAATCTGTCATGCTTCTGCCCCACACTCTTCCACCATCCATGGGGGGCTGTACTGGGTGCTTTGCCTTCTGATTTATGCCAGTTTTCTAAACATAGAAGCATCCGAAGTAATTTCTGACCTTATAAGAGAAAGCCCAGGTCTCAGTACTTGGCAGAGTACATTTTGGCCCATGGTTTCTTGAGGAAACAAATGTTTAAAAAGTATAACTGACTATTATGTCAGGTTTGGCAAACTGTTCTTCCTGATCACACCCTTCCACCCAAGAGATAGTCTGAAATCTGAATTCAGTAAAAAGTTTGAAATGCAATAACTACATTATTAAAAATAGCCTTTTGCTTTTTAAAAAACATATTTTTATTTTTCACCTAAAAAATGACAACAGAAATGCAAAGGAAAACATTTCCTCTTGAAATGAAAAAAATGCTTCATCTGACTAAAAGAAATTGGTCTTAAAATTTGTCTTGGGGTGTCAGTGAACTGACAATATCAGGTATTCATGAAACTTTCTCTATGTTTTTCCTCTGTGTGTTTGGACTCTCAGTATTGCCATCATTGTTTTTGTTGTTGGATTTGTTTGTTTGTTTGTTTTTCCCCAAACAGAAATGAGGAGGAGGGAAGTGGAGCTGCAAAGCTCAGCCTGTTTTATTAGTTCCTCATTTCTTTTCCTCTTATCACTTTCTGTTGTGCAACTCTCTTGAAAATAATGAAAATATGTTTCCTCACTTCCAGCCAGGGCATTTTATCTAATTGAATGCAACCAGCAGGTGGTTCTTGTAAAATCTCATTAGCCTATGATTGTTTTTGACACCTCTTTGAAGGAATGCTACATTACCTTACAACTGGAAATACAACCCATGTATAGGTTAATTGTCATGAATTAGAATATAGGGAACACTAACATTTTCAAGTTTTGTTTTCTAGAGGGAGGATATTTTAGCAACCCAAGACAATTATTGTCTAATTTGCAGAGTGTGTTGCAAACTTGGTACCAAACAGTTTCCAGTGGTGACAGCCACTGAACGCTTTTCTAAAAACTATGTCTGTGTCAGAACATGAAGATGAAGATTATTCTGGTGAGTCTGATCACACACCAAAGGGCAATTTTGTAATTCCATGGAGAGGAGCAAATAAGAAGAGAGAAAGAAAACAAGACAACTACTTGTGCAGTGATGTGGAGAGAAGAAATGTACCCATATTCAGTCGCTCTTCAGTGTCTGCTCCTGGGTTGTTTCTTGCTCTTTTTAAACCTGTGGAAATCCTAACCTGCTGGCATCATTCCTTACTAGGGACTCACTGATGAGAGATCAAAACATCTGTGTGGGTGTGGTATGACCCTGAAAATCCTCTGAGCACTTCCAGAAGATTGCTCAGGTCAGAACTGTGGTATTTGATTACATTGGTACTAGAATGCACACTCTGAAGGAAATATTTGGAGTGTCTTGTTTCAATTTAAGTGTAGGGGCTGCTTTTAGCCTAAAAGTTTTGAGAAGAGTTATTTTTATGATTTTCTCAGAGTGATTGCTATGAATGTATGACCTGCAAGAGTAGTTATTTTCTAGGGTTCTTTTTCATATGTATTTATATTCTGACTTGTAGTTGTATATCTCCTAAAGCTTTCGAGAGATACTATATGCATTTACATAAACAAATGCATATTCATGGTATCATAGAAAAATATATAAAAATGTTGACATAACATACAACTGCCAGTGCAATGTTTATGTTCTGGCTTTTCCTCATGCATAAAAAATGAAACATGCAAGTAAGCTAGGGAAGTCTTTGCACAGAACAAAGAACCAGAGTAAGCAGGGCTGCACGTCTCAGCTCATCTCCAAATTGGCAGAAAGAATATTCGAATAGTCAAGGCATTCTGGGTCATGAGGAAAATATTGTTTGCAGACAAAGTCATCAAAACTCAACATAGAACACAAATCATTCCCTAACGTCAATGGGTTTCCTATTTCCTGATGGTGCTTTTGTTTTCTGAAACATTTAATTGTATCACCTGAGGGATTAGCATGTTGTTACACTGTTGAGTTTTGCTTCTGTTTTTCACTACCTTTGGTAAAACAGATTCTCAATTAAAGATAACAAGTGGGTGTATAATGTGATTTTCATAGTCTGATATCTGTTAAAAATGACAAGGATTTCACTTCTCAGCATTCCCTCTACATCCATAAAATAGTATGACCCTGAAATAATTTTCATAAGGTTTCCCCTCTGAAAAATAACCACACTCCAATATTCTCTATTGTGTTAAGGAAATGGTGAATCTACTCTGCTTCAGTTTTTTCTTCCTTTTTAGACTAAGGTGAAAGATATCTCAGAGAAATCATTCTAGGTCTGTCTCCAGGGCTTTTGAAATCTGTTTCCCAATATGGGGAACTAAAGAACTAATCTTTGGACAATGAGGACAACAGTGCAGTTAACCTGATCTAGTATTTACAGCTGCATCACCAGATTTGGTAAGTTATTTGCAAAATAATCACATAAAAACATGATTTCAAGGAGTGAGGTTTATCATCAGCATTTTATTTGGTATTTCAAGTGGTTTGGCATTATGCAATATTTTTTTTACCACATGAGAATGATAACCACTTCTCTGCTGTGTAAAAAAGCAAATGCAGACATTTTGTTTAAAAAAAAGAAAAAAAAGGGATGCAGATACATAGTTAAAATTTTTGGGGATGCATAGTTAGTTGTTTGTGATGTTACACCTATGTAAATATACCTAGCATGTCCCCATTAGTCTCAGAGCAGCTGGAGTGAAAAACTCCAAGAGCTGATAGAATGGAAGTATAAAATATGTCTTGAGTACTGAGCTGAACCAGGAAGGAAATAAGGTGTTTTAAATGAGGTACATGGCTGAGGAAAAAGAATTCTTGTGCCAGCAGCCCAGATTGTACTCGGGTGAGGCCGAATATTTAACAAGAGTTTCTATCAGATACCGAGAAACGTAGGCAGGAGCTTCAAGAGGATAATGGGATTCTGAGACTCAGAGCTTGTCTAACCGTCGCTGTTGGGGCGTTCATGGCACACATGGACAGTGCCTCTTTCAAGGGCCAAAAAGCCATTTATTAAACAAAGCAGCCTCTTTATACACCTTTTGTATGTTATCATTCGTGTTACAGACTCATTGGCTGCTAAACTACTACAACATACTACCATTGGCTACCTATAGCATAAGCATTCAAGCACTCAGAAAAATAACAGGTGGAGGTATGTTGCTGTTTTCTCCTTCTACTGTTTAACTTTCATGCTTCTGTTGATACTACATTCTCTTGGGTAAAAGCTAATTGTTTTTCTTCTCATGAACTTTTCTCACAGTCCTCTAGCTGAAGTAACAGGCCTGAGCCATAATTTTACAAAGCAACAAGGCCTTCATTTTATAAGATTTTACTTAAAAGCCACATCTAATCTTTAAAAAAAAATCCTTTCTTTTTTTTTTTTTTTTTTTTTTTTGATTGTATAAGGTGTCCCATCCCTGCAATCTAGAATTCTTACACCCAGACTACCAAAACTCTTCTGCACCGAAGTTATAGCTTCAGTAAGATGGAGGCAAGCAGAAGCATTATGGTAAGTGAGAGACAACTCCAGAAGGGTTCAAACCAGCGAAGACAGAGGCCACACAAAGATGCAAACGAAATATCAAGAGAAAAAAATCTCTTGAAGCTCAGTTTTGCTGCCTGTTCCTGTGGAAGACATTCAGCAAATGAGAAGAGTCCCATGGCATCTTGCCTGATCCTGTTTTCAGTAGTCAATCACCTAAAATTATATTGCAGGTCTCATTATTCTGATTGACTAGTAATTGTGTCTGGAGAAGCAGCAGGTACACTGTAGCATTAAAACTCAGGTTTTATAAAAGGAATGTTTAAATGACTCACTGAGGTGGTTTAGTCACAGATATTGCTGCCATCTAAAGTGACAGTAAAAGACTAGGTCTGCTGCTGTTATCACACGGACATCTTCACTATGGTCCAGAGATGGAGGTGTGGATAACGTGCCTGCACATGTACACTTGGACTGCAGAACCTTTGGCAACTTGACCCAACAGATTTGATGCTGCTGAGAATCATATCAGTCCCCATCTCCCAAAACCACCACGCTTCAGCATCAGAGCCTCTTGACACAGTGCAGGACAGAAGGGTGTCTGTAGCCTGATCTTAATAGCTGTTGCTGCTGATTCTGGACTGTCATACATGTCATACACAAGGAAAACAAACAAACACAACTTTCATTGGCCTAATCACACTAATAAGGAAAATTCTACCTCAGTTTCCCCAGGGAGTAGTACAGTATTTGTCTTACACTAGGAATTCATTCAGATTGACCCGGAGCAGTAGCTGAAAAAATGCCATGAGAATTATAACTGTAATACATAGTAAATCCAAAGAAATATATATTGATTTTCATTCATACAAAATTAGAAATCTCCCTCAGTTTGCTAAAACCATTATCTAGTAGGAACTGTCAAAGCATGCATCATCTGGAAAACATCATCCTTATAAAATGACTGCTGCATAGAAGTTAATAATGGTTCTTAGATCCCTTTATGCATAGTGGAAATTAGTTTGAATAATTCCTGGAGGGTTTCATGAGTATGCTATTGACTTGAAGAGAGGTTCAAAATGTGCATATCTTAAACAATAAAAATAACTGATATGGGAACCTAGAATGCAGAGAATATTTTTCTGCCTGTTTTGAAAGGTTTTACCCCCCTGTACAGTACTGGTTTTGACCTTTGTCCATGGGAAAATTCGTCTAGCCTCTGGGAAGAATTTGAATCTACAATGGTGTGAATTAGGTGATAGAATACTATGTGAGATTATCACAGGCTGAAAAATTTAGAGTTTTTAGGTCTATTTGCATAGTAAATAGATAGAAGCAGAAAACCTTAAATAGGAGGATAAGTTGTAGTTAAAAGCTTCTTTTTCCTTCTTCGCAAGCTCCATATTTTGCAGCAAAAGTGGTTTGGGATGATTGGATACAGAATTCCGCAGTTCCTGTCTATGTGATTTAGGAACCTGTTGGACATTGGTAAAAAAGTGAAAATATCTTGTGTTTTAAGTTTTCATTGGGTAATTTGCCTTTAAAAAGGCTGTGAGGTCTTGATAAGTTGTCTTCTTGCTGCACTCTCTGCTCTGTGCTATGTCTAGGCCATGCCAGTGGCTTGTACTCTTTAGATAAGAATTAATAAACACCTATCTGGAGACTGAGAAGCATGAAGTCCCATTCACCTCCTTTTTTCTCCTGGCAAAAATCTGAACATCTCCCCCATCAGGGAAGACAACAATTAATGACGTGGACAGCGTTACTGAATCATTTAGTACATGGAACTAGACTTGACACAAGATCTGAAGTGATCAGTGTTGTATTAAAGAGTTTGGCACCAACTAATTGACTTCATGTTTTGTTTCTCAAAAAGTAGTTCAAATAGTGGCAAAAATGTGTTTCAACCAGTGTTTGTGTTAAGAAGTATCAGCAATGCATATTTTGATTTTGAAAGACACTGAAAGGTGGGGAGGGGGCATGGCAGGAACGAGTCTTGTATGTAGAAAAAAAGAGGTATTGTTTTGCTTTTCTGCTCATTACTATATTATCTACTTGATATATCCTCCCCTCCCCTCCCCTCCCCTCCCCTCCCCTTGTAAAAAGCCGTTTTTCCCTTTTTCATTTTCTTTTGCATTTCATTTGTTCTCCATGAGCTTTCCAGAATAATTGCTAATGGCTCTCAGGTTAATTTACTCAGTGTTTAAGTACCTTCTTATTAATTTCAACAGGCTTTCCAGTTTCAGTGAGTTACGAGTGAAAGTATTTTATAAAGATATTGAGCTTTATGAAATTTGGGGCTCAGCCTGTTCTCATTCTTAAATATACACATACATAGATCTATCTACATCTGTATCTATGTCTATCTGTATCTATAGCTGTAGTTAGATCTCTGTTTACATAGATAAGTATATCAAAGATAAGATGTGTTCCAAAGAAAAGCATTGCACAAGAGTTGAGGCATCTGTATTTTCCCAGCAGTGGGCACACTTCCCTAATTATCGTAGGTGTAATTTTAACACAGTTGCTAAGAGCTGTACCTTTCAGTATGTAGTGGTATTGCTCCATATGGGTGTCTGGAGTGTCATGGGGATGCAGGATAAATCTCAGCTCTTTTTCCTCTTCCCAACTATTCTAATCCACTTAGTGCAAGTAGGAATTAGTAATAGAAATCTGCTAATTCTGTGGCATATGCTCCTAAATGTTTCAATTCTAGCGCTGTGGCAGAAAAATCATTAGCTCAGTATCTTTTAAATCCAAGATGCTAAACCTGTGTTACTCAAATGAAAAGAAGATCAGCTAAGAGGTAAATTTAAGGGTAAATTAATAAAGAATGGTAAAGTCTTCTGTCTGATGGGCTCATCCCAAGGGGAATTTTTCTTAGGGAATATAGTAAATTAGAAGCTCTTTGACAAGCCAGCTTATTGAAGAATTGCCAAAGAGCTGAGAGCAATGCCCTATTCAGCTATGTTATGAGTCAGGAATTTACCAAGGATGATTTTCAGATAAAGATAGAACCTTAAAATAAATGATGGGGAGGAAGAGTAGACAAAGAAGAACCTCAAATAGGACAATGAAGATGAAGGGTTTTGGCAGACCTAATATCTCTCTAATATGAGTTACCTCTCACTGCCATAAGTGAGTTTTTTTGATCCTGATAGCCCTTAGAAGGCAGAACAAATCCTGAAACAGAGTGCATTTTTCTTCGAGGAATACCTAGCCCAGAAGTTACTGCTACCTGGCCATACCAGATAATCAGTGCCTTGTTTAACATGACATTTAATCCTGACACAAAGGGAGTATCAAAACCCTCTATGCTGCTTATAGAAAATAAGAGAATATGTACCATGAGAAAATTAGTACATGGAGGGATCTTTTTCAGCCTCTCCTATCTGCTTTTACTTGCACTTCATGGGAGCCTTCACTGAGTGACTGAGTACATGCAGATATTTTATCTGTATGGGCAGTATCCCTGAAGTTATAAGGGGATTGTCCATGCAGCTGACGAAATTAAGATGGTTGGAAAAAGCCTTGCTAGATTTTCATGCATAAAATATATTTATTCTTTATCAGAAAAAATAAATCTTAGGAGGAGCAGTGCCAGACATTTTCTCCCAGCTGTCACATAATCTTTTTCCTCAAATCAATAGCACCTTATGCAGCAATACATCAGACAGTGGGCAGTTACATTGAGTAGTTATTAAATTAGATCCTCATCCATCCACATCTATTTGTATTTCATTCTTTATCCTATTCCTTATACAGGGGTAATGGATAATGAAGCTAGGGGACTTTTTTTTGGGATTTCCAAAGGAAGCTGGAAGCATTACTTGTGACCACAGGCTGTCTTTTTGTGGGAGATGAGTAACTGGGTTTTCAGAACCATTTGAAAATTGCACTGGAAGAATTTGGATTTGTTTCTGAGAAGTATCTAACAGAAGCTTCCTCTAATCTTCATGTTGAAAGACAGCACTGGAATCTCTTAAAAAGTTATCTTACTCCAGAAGTGAATCTAATTATCAGAAGTCAGCTCAATTGATAATTAAGTTTTTTCTGAACTATCTCAGTTTTCTCATGCTGAAAATTTGGGATGAGCATATCAAACAAATTTTGCTTTCCTTATGCTTACACTGTAATTTTAGGCTTAGGATATACTATTAAGTTCATACTTTAAGAAATCCACAATTAATCAAAGAAACAACAGCAAAAAAAACCCCAAACAAACCCAAAACCCCAAACTTTCCACCTTACTTAGGTATATTTCTTTAGAAGTGGTATTTTATTCCTTGGAGAGTTTTTCTCCTTGGAGGAATATTAAAGACTGCTTTTCATCTGAGATATAAAAGTGTCCCCGTTTTGGCAGGAACAGAGTTAATTTTCTTCCCTAGTAGCAGGCACAGTGCTGTGTTTTGGGCTTGGTATGAGAATAATGCTGGCAACACACTGATGTGCTGGTTGTTGCTGAGCAGTGCTTACCCTAAGTCAAGAACATTTCAGTATCACTGAGCAGGTGCACAAGAAGTGGAGAGAGGGAGAATGGTTGGGACAGCTGACCTGAACTAGCCAGGGCAATATTCCGTACCCAGAGCATCGCGCTCCATGTATAAACTGGGGGGAGTTGCCTGGGAAAAGCTGATCACTGCTTAGGTGAAGGGCTGGGCATAGATCAGAGAGTGGTGAATAATTGCCTTGTACTTTCTTTGTGTTTCTTGGATTTTATTCCTCTTTCTCTTTTTCCTGTAGTTATTCAGTTATTAAACTGTTCTTATCTCAGTGCATGGGCTTTACCTTTCTCTGGTTCTTTCCCCCATCCCACTGTGGCAGTGAAGTGAGCAAGCAGCTGTGGTACTTAGTTACAATCTGGTGTTAAACCCTGGCACAAAGAAAAAAAGTAGGATTTCTTTTTGTAGAGAAATTGCTGATTTTTTTAATAGCAGAATTCGGGTAAATTTTAAATTTTTTAAGACATATGCTGTATTTTTTTTGTTCGTATGTTTGTTTGAGAAAGGGAAGTAAATGCAAAAAAACCCAAAAAAGAAGTAAAAGAAATACCCAATAGGAATAAAAAAATGAAGTGCATATCTTCAGGATGCTGAGTATCCTCCACATTTCGATATGAAATTATAGTACTCACACCTTCCTTTGTATTCCCAGCATCTTTCTAGACTAGAGATATTCTTTGAGCAGTGAAAGGTAGGGAATACATATCAAGAGATCATAAAAAGATTAAAGGTATAGAAAATACCAACATTTTGTTCTCAGAATATTTGTGAGTCTTAGAAATTAATAGAACACTGACTGTAAGCCATTTTTATAGCTCTGATAGTAAAACCAAATAGCCATCAAAATCATATGAGGAAACAATAGATATGAAGGAAAAATACAGATTGATCTCAGGGTCAAATCCCTGATTAAAATGCAATAGAGCCACTGAGTTAAGAGAGTGACCATGATTTGCAATGGCCAATGATTTGCCCTCTATGCCTTGCACTCTGACCTTCACTAATGCCTGGAACCATTGATTCTCTTTTTTCTCTGAGGCACTGATTTCAGAGGGGAATTGTGCCCCTGAAAGCAGGGCAGAAAAAGGGCCTTCCAATTTGAGTTGCCATTTCCCAGACGTGGGAGTGCAGTGTATTAATCAGAACAATCAATAGTCCCCTGACCCTCAATGCATCGCACTTAACAAAAAGACATCACCTCTGCTTTTGATTAATCAGTGCCAAGTATCCATTTCTGAAATAAGTCCCTCTGAGAAACAGTTATACCAAGCAGATTTAGGGCCTGATTTGCACTCAGTTTGGGACAGTTTCTGGATGAGGATGCTCTTTTTAAGTGCTTGAGAGTCTCAAACCCAAGAGAGTATTTCCATTGTGTACGATGATATGTGTGGGTCTGTCCTTTCAAGGATCTTCTCTCAATCCATTCGTCACTCAGTCTGCACTGATGGGGTGATTGTGTTGACCGAGACATGGGACCTTGCATCTGGTGCAACCACCAGTACCAGTAAAGACTGGGTGATGAACACACTGAGAACAGCTCTGGGAAGCAGGCTGTGGGGTTACTGATGGATGAAAAACTGGATGTGAGCCAGCAATGTGTACTCACAGGTCCAGAAAACCAGCCTGTGCTGCATCAAAAGAAGCATGGCCATCAGGTTTGGAATTCAAAGTTTTGAATGATGGATGTGTTCAGCATGGAGGTTCGCACAGCAGTCAGCACTTGCCAGCTTTTCCCTTGTTACCTACACAATGAATCAACTTAATGAGATAAGGTAAAGTTCAGCATTACAACAAATGCTTTCATATGCCACTTCTGAAACCTGCCCTATTACTCATTTAAGCTGGTGGACTCATTTTCTCCTGAAGACTCACAGAGAAAGAATTAAGTTTTCTCCTTCTTCAATGTTATTCTTTTATGCCTGTCGGTCACTTTAATGTCAGTGGATATTTTAGACTTCCTCCTCATCTTAATGAATTTGTGTACCAAGGAAGATGTGAGTAATAAAAATAGAACAAGTTTAGTGCCTTGTATGGCTGGGGTTTTAAGATTTAATATCAAGATATTATTTTAAAATTTTTTTGTTTTGTGTGTTACAAGCAATTCTGCGTGTTAGGAAACAGCAGTATGTTAATACAGATGTCATTATCAATACCAGACTGACTAATTCTGGTACAAAATGAAACAAAATTTGGGTAAAATGACTATACAATCCCCCCGCCCCTTTTATTTGTTGTTGCTTTTTCTTTTCTTGTCTACAATTTTTGCATGAGAGTAAAGCCTGGTCAGTTAAATAATCCCAAGGTGCCATGTGATAGAGTAAATGAGACATTTTATTGTGTGTGTGCGTTCAGCTAATGATTACTGGAGTGAAGAACAGGAAGCAGAATCACAGCATGCTGTTGCAAAATTAGTTTTTCTGTGAATTTCTCTGGTTTAAGTGAAGAATGTACACTTCAATCCTTGTGCATAGCAGTTTCTGTATTCATTTTAACTAGCTCTGCAAGAAAATGCCAGTATATTGAGGTGCCCCAATTAAATTTTGTTGATGCAGTGAACTTCTTTATGGCTGAGCAGTGCCACTGCTGGCAATTAGACTAACAGCATAGCATACATCACTCAGAAATAATCAGTCGACTTTTGCAGGGCAATATGAGGGGATCTCAGATACCAAGCACTCTTCCAAACAACCCTTTTTCAATTATTCCACAAGTTTTCAAGGAACATGCCCATCCTCATTTATTTTAATCAAGGAAGTGAAAGACTTCTATTAGAATATTTTATTATATGCAAAAACATGTTGAAATCATGTAGGCAGATGTTATAAAAAGAATGGATATGCTTATCTAGAGAGTACAAGAAAAGACATAAGAAAGACATCATTGCTTCCCTTCTCCTCACCCCTGGAAAAAAAGGAAATGACATTTTGAAAAATATATTGCTTACCAAGTCAGTTCCATGCATTCAGTGACCCTAATTGCATCTAGGTACCATGCTGCCTTAGATAAAACTTAATGGCTTTAGGGTGACGTGCTCAAGGTGATAAGAAGATCAAGAGAGGATAGGAAAATGAGAGGAAAAAAGGAGAGGTTTTCTTATATTTTGATAAATTTAGATCAATAGAATAAGTCCTGTTTGTGCTTGTCAGACTTCACTGTGCCTGGCAAGCAAGGTCTGCCAGGTCTCTGATCTGACTGAGAAACAACAGGCAGCCTCCCACTTTGCACATTGTTTGTATACAATATTGCGATCCCCACTAACATTACTATTATTTTTTAACTTGGGATGGAATTGGAAAAACTCCTGACTTTTTTTAATACTTGTCCTATGTTTCTCTTTATCCATAAAGGCTGCAACCTTTCTCTCACTCCCATCTCAGGGCTGCCCCAGGAAGCAACACATTATGATGGGTTTTGAGAAAAGCTTTCTAGAGAAACTAGATCCCCTTGGCACAAAACCACAGTGCCCAGTACATCCTTAGGTTAGTTATCTGGGCTGGTGTTCAAACAATTAATATAATCAGTAAATGGTGTACCCATAGAATGTACTCAAGATGGTGCATTTTGTGGGACAAACACTTTACTGTCCTGCCATAGAAATGGTCCCTCTGACACATGGGAGACCCCCTGTGGACAGGCACATTTTAGGCAAGGGACAATGTTTCAGAGCGTGACACCTGGTGATCCTCAGCTTCAGTGACAGGAAAATCTCAGAAGCTCAATTACTATTCACGACTTTTAGGTGTTTGGTGAGAAAGGGCAAGATTGATGCTGCCTAAATTTAGTCACTAATGATGGAGTAATTCCAGAAGAAATTGCCATTGGTCACCTACTTTAAATATCCGCTTCAGTGAGGTGGTAGTGACTTAAAGGAGCTTATTTCTCTTTTCTGACTATAAAGGTAATCTGGATGACTGAGCTAGATCTAAATGCATTACTGACTTATACATTTGGTTAGATGAATTGTGCCCTAAATTTTTCACAAAGTCTACTTTTGAATGCACAGATATCTCAAGAAATCTATTAATCAGCTCATCAATGTCTCTTTCTTCTTTTAAGAATCATCCAACTGTGTTTGAATTACATCTGAAATAGCAGTAGAGGTTGAATTGCAACTTTCAGCTGACTCATCATGTTCAGAGATGAGATTCTGCTGATGAGACCTTTGTATTTAAGTGAATGTATCATTAGACGTAGAAGCTAACACAGCCTCAAACTTCCTCATTCAGAGCGGACCTAAAGCTGGAAGTCTTGCTGAACTGTGCTTGAACAGTATCAGTGCACTGGTAGATTTTCTGAGCTTTGAGGTTTTTTCACACTTTTCCTTGTTCTCAAGTCCTCATTCCATTTTTCCTAAGTTGAATTTACTGCAGGTCTGCCAAGCCTAGAAGATCTCTGGCTTTCTGGACTGTGTTTTGTGTTATTCCTGATCCATGTGAAGGTAACATCACTGCCTTACCCTAGTAGCAAGGAGGGCAAGAGCTGTCACTGAAGGGCACATCTGTGCTGTATGCTGCACATATGGACAGCTTTGATTCAGGCACAGGAGGCAGTACCACCTCAGGACTCTTGTGCTTTGTGGGGTCCAGTTTATCTGAATTTTTTCTCTGCTGCTGAATCTTCAATATGCTTCTTTAGGATAGCAGATGTTAATGAGGAAGGAACCTCTCACAGCCCAGAAGGTACGAATCTGCTTTCTATGCTTCATGGATGCCTACACACAAGTATACATCTGGAAAAGATGGACAACATACCACATGGCAAAGCATCTGTCTCTCATGTTATATTTCCAGGAAGCAAAAAGGTTTTTCTGTTTTCCTCCAAGTTTATCACCCTGTGTCTGCAACCAGCCTCTCATGTTCACTTTGACTTTTGTCCTGTGACTCAGTCCCTAACCAGATATGCCTCTTCCAAAAGCGCTAATTTCAGGAAATGTAAGCCACCTCAAACCTGCAACTGAGAAAAAGCTGCATTTTCTGTGCTGGGTTTTTAATGACATCAAATTTTCCAGAACATCGTCTACTTTAATAATGACATATATTTTCCTGTTAGTAAATAGGTCCCTGGTGAAACTGAAGTGTGAAGGCAGACCAAATTCTGCTCATTCCTGTCTATCTTCTGCTGGACCTTGAAACAGTTTCTGACACTGTATTAGGTTTGAGTGGCAAGATTTTGGTAGTGACAGAGCTACAGGGGTGACTGTGAGAAGCTGCCAGAAACTTCCCGCATGTCCAACAGAGCTGATACTCTGGGACACGATCCCACTGCTGGCTCAGGCTGACCCCGTCAGCAACAGTGGTAGTGCCTCAGGGATAACAGATTTAAAATGAGAACAAAAAACCCACCTGTGAAAATGCAGTCAAAGAGAGAAGTGAGAATATGTGAGAGGAGCAGCCCTGAAGACCCCAAGGTCAGTGAAGAAGAATGGGTGGAGCTGCTCCAGGCACCAGAGCTGAGATTCCCCTGCAGCCCCTGGTGCAGCCCATGGTGAGGCAGCTGTGCCCCTGCAGCCCATGGAGGTCCTCATGGAGCAGAGATCCCCCTGCAGCCCCTGGAGGATCCTACCCAGAGCAGGGATGCCCAAAGGAGACAGTGACCTTGTGGGAAGTATGGAAGATAAGAAGCTACAAAATAATGGGTTGAAGATAAAAACAGATTCTGAAGCTATTTAAAATGGCATAGAAAAAGATTCAATCCTGATTTACCAGGGACTATCTCAATCAAAATCTATTTATGCACTCATGCCTGTAATGGCACTGCACAGAGAGAAGACTCCCATAGTCATATCATTATCCATTACTACTCATTATAATAATAATGTACAGTGAGTTTCTCTGCCCATTAAAAGAAGACTGATGTACTGTACATGCCTTTAGTATAGATACTGGAATAATGCAATAATGCTATAATTTGTTTTGCTCTTCCTGTTCTATAGAATTCCCCTCCTCTCTCTCTCCTCCCTGCCCCCTTTTTTTCCCCTCCTTGTCTACTCTAGGGAAAATTAGAAAATTAAGTGTCAAGTGTCAGTTAACCTCCTTTCATACTAAGGGTTTGAAAATTACAAGTAACTTCAAAAAACCTGCTTATTTTAGTTTGACAACTATCAGAGAAGATCAGAGTTGTAAACACAGTCCATGGGAAAGCTTATCTTCCCTATTTCCTTCCCCTCTTTGCCAAATGCCTTCCCTTTACTACGCGATCTAAACCAAGTTGGTGCCTATTCAAGATGCAATTCTTGAATGTTCTTTGATCACTTCCCATCACACTCCTGTCATCATTCCAAGGTTCATGTAGTTCACTTGCATTAGTCATAATCAGTCCAATGAGATTTTTTTTTTTTTCAGCTAGATACAGAAAATCACATGGGCCAAGGGATGTACTTATACCTTCAAGTGAGACAGTTTTTCAGGAGGGCACTTTGCATGAAGAGCTAGTTTTTCATGAGGTCTCTGGTGCCAGCCAAGGTATGCAAAAATCCTTACTTGATGTTGTGACCTTTTTTTACCTTTTACCTCTTGCCATCTCCAGTCAAGTGCTGTAGTGGAAGCTTCAAACCCCGAATTCTCCTCCCAAAGCCCAAAGCGTGTTCCTGAGCTTTTTGTAAAGTGGCAATAGATGGTGTTAATTTTCCCCATGCAGCCAGCTATCGTGACTCAGCACATTAAGCTTGGAAAACTATTTTGAAATTACAGAATAAAAGATGCACTAATGTTGTTTTGGTTGTTATAATCCCCTGTATTTTAAGACTATTTGGCCTATGTACACAGAACACATTCATTCCCCAAAGCCCACCAGCTTTCCTTCCTTTTACCAAATTAGTTTCTCCACCCCTGCTTGCATACTCCCCACCCCTCCTTTCCTGCCCTGCGCTGTCCAGTGGAAACATGCTCAAATGGGCCAAACCATACCTGATTGTACAAAAATGAAATAATACCAGGGATTAATTTTCCCCAAGCTGTTTTCAGGTGTCAGATTATAAACTACTCAAGAGCATGATTCACTGCAAATCCCCAGAGGTTCTCTTAGGAGGAAATCTTGTGCTTTTCTCTAAGACCAGCAACTCCTGGTTCACAAAAATGCACTCTGAATAATAAGATGTCCTTTATTCTCGTGTGAATTCTGTAAAGGTCAGCTTAAGCAGGCTGATACAGCTATAACTAGGGAAATTTCTCAAACTGATGGCTCATTTTATTTTAAGAAGGGTGTTTAGTCAACAGATAA
This sequence comes from Coloeus monedula, assembly GCF_965178545.1. Taxonomy (NCBI): domain Eukaryota; kingdom Metazoa; phylum Chordata; class Aves; order Passeriformes; family Corvidae; genus Coloeus; species Coloeus monedula. Next base: position 39,499,100 of record NC_138783.1, read on the forward strand.
GACAGTACTAAGAGCTTGGCACAGCAGCATGTAATTGGTGGTTGCAAAGCACTGTCAGAATAGAAGCTTTGACAGGCCACCCCATCTGCCCTGGAGAACTGTGACTTTATGGTACTTTCTCATTTCTTTCTTATGGGTTTTAATTCTACCTTCTTTTTAATTCTAATTCTTTGTTTATGTTTATGTAATTGCAAGCTGTCCATTTATTATTTCTCAAGCTGATAAATGGTAACTGCTTGGATCCCTGCTCTCAGCTGGCTTTGGCTAAGTGAGGGACTTTAAACCACTTCTGCAGTGGTCAGCACAAATTATTAAATAGGCAGTTTAGGTGAACCTTTTTGCTGTCAGAGTGAGCTGAAATGCCAAACAGTAGCCACTTCCTACAGCATAAATAGAGTAATTTCTTAAGACTTTTAAACACAATTGCTGTGATCAACTTTACATTCATCATAGTGCCTGGAAAGGATGAATGAAACCTAGATACAGTTTTATTAAATATTCTTTCAAGCATAGCAACCTTGTTTAGTATCAGGAATTTTTGAGTTGTTGCTTTTTGGTTTTTTTTTAATTTAATGAGAAGAAAAGGTATTTTTGATTTGCCTGTGGTTTTTGAGTTTACTTCTTTTTTTAATGAAGGCCAAAACATTTTTCCAGGTATATTTGAACTAGCAAAACAGCATGGTCTTGTTCATGTTTAGAGACTGGTTTAAACTCTACCAGAAAGCACAGTTTCACTAGTAGCTCTTACACCAGAAAATTCTTCAGTTTTATGACTGGCAGATTTCTAGGTTACACGAGACCCCCACAAAATACAGATTTGCTTCCAGTAAGTTATTTTATAAGCCCACTGAATTGCATTCATTATCTTAATGCCAAATTACATTCAGAAAAATTACGTTTTTATAATTCCTTATCCAGTGTCTTTCTCAGAGGGAAACTCCAACTTCTTTTCTTTCACCTTCATGCTGTGCTCTTGACATATTTTGACAATGTCCTTCATTAAAAGCGCCTCAGCTGAGCTATACATCATGGAAGTGGAGCTGTGCATTGTTATTAGAGAAAGATTTGCTCTACTAGAGCATTCTTAGATTTTATTTACTGAACTTAATTTGTTTAAACCTACCTAAGAAAGAAGTTATTTGTGTTTCTATCTGTAGGAATAACTTGTGAAGAGGAAATTTTCAGATTCTTCTATCCTGCATTGACTTTCCACTATTTCAATTATGTCTGCTTTTATATATATAGCCTATGTCCTAAAGTGGCTGAAGTTTGCACATGAGTTAAACACACATAACTACTTATTAAAGAGCAAGCAGTTACTTTAACAACAGAAAATAAATGAAAAAAAAATTTAGTTTACAGGTAGCATAACAAATCTGTTGAGTTTTTTTGCTTTTTTTTTTAATGGGGAATTTTAACTTTACTTTTTTAAACCCACAGAGGAGTGCAATTTGTAAAGTACCACACCCCACATTTTAATGATTTTGATTTAAAAAAAGTTCTTGATTTGTTTGACAACAAAAATTAAAAAGAAAGTATACATAAGTAAGATATGTTATCAAATATGTTATCAAAACTTTCTGTGTTAAACCCCTTCACGTCTGCACATTTAAATGCACTTAAATGGCTTAGTATTCTGATCTGTTTCAGTTAGTTTTCAATCCTTGTGCTACTGATTTCTATTTGTTTTTTGGAGATGATAGACAATTGTTTATGCTTGATTTACCATCCCTGCCTCTAGGACCACATCCTGCAGGGCTGTCAGCCTCCTGCAGCCCATGGAAATCATTAGCAGTAAATGCTCTCCTGAACTGGACCTTATGGTTTTCTGGTCTAACTTCTATGGGTGATCAATTTTGGATATGGTTTTTTGTAACTTCTGATGATTCTCTGCATGGCAAGATCGATGTAAGAGAACATCAGTTACTCTCCCTATGTCTCTTATTTAATTAGTGTCAACTCAGTAGCCTCCCACAGGGCTCAGATGAGCAAGAGAACAAAAAGTGGCCAGAGGTCCATCTGCCTCTGACAGTGACCAGAGAAGAGACTACTCAGGGGCAGCATGAAAGCCCCACTGCTCTCCCATGTCTCTTTCCCTTTCTCAGCATCTACAAATATTGCAGCAGGAATAGCAGCAGTGTGTACATCCCTGCCCAGCACTTCTAGCATCTTCTGCTCATGAATTTATCTGATCACTTTGTGATCCTGCTGATGTTGTCTCCTCAGACTCCTGTGGCAGAGAAGTTTACAAATTCACTACCCGCTGTGTGTAGAAATACTTTCTTTTGATTGTTTTAAACTGATGTTTTTAAAACTACTTTCAGCAAATACCTCTTGCATTTCAGGATTTAATAAACAACTGTTCAGCATTCAGCTTACCCACAGTCTTAGAGAGTTTGTAAAACTCACTCATGGTCCTGCTTTTCAAGCTGACAAGCCGAGGCACATGATTCCTCCCCTCTTTTTGGAACTTCTGAGGTCACAGCTGTGCCCAGTTTTGGTCTGCAGTCCTGGAAAGATATTGATAACCTAAGGGGATGAGTTAAGGGGAAGTTCCCAAGATGGTGGGACTGAAGTGCTTACCCTGTAAGAAGATCTGGGGGATCTGGGCTTGGTCAGCCTGGAGCAGGGCTGGCTTTGGCAGAACCTAACAGCTTTCTGCAAAAATTTAATTAGAAATGTTGGGTGATGAGAGGCAACAAACAAAACTACAACACAGGAAACATGAGTGTACAGCAGGAAAACATTTAATGGTGTGGGAAGTCAGAAAATGGGATGTGCCCAGAAAGGCTGTGAAGACTCCATTCTCAGGGGTGGTTAAGACCCAGGTGGACACATGCCTGAAAAATCCAGTGTAACATTGAAACTGGGTGTGCTTTGAACACGATTACGTCAGATGATCTCTATAGATCCCTTCCAGACTCTCTGGTCCATCATCCTTTTTCTTAGACATTTGAGAATCACAAAGCGTTTTTGCAACATTGTGAATGATGGCTTGGAGGAGTGAATAAGGTGGGTGGGTCTGCTGAAAGGACAGATACCAAATCCAAACACCACCAGGTTCAGCATCTCTTAGTTGCTGCCTTCCTTTGACATTTTGAGAGCTACATGGGAGCACACAAAGTAGTCTGAAGGACCAAGGTCCAGCCTGGATCTGCCTGCAGACATGATCATCTTGTTTCCATCTTCAGAAGAAAGCAGAAGATCATAAGCCTGTCCTAGCTGAAGCTTGGAGTAATTTTATCATTGGGTTGGGATTTATTTCATCATGATGTCTTGCCTTGATCAGGATAAGCAAGGACTGTATCAGGAGGGTATTCAAGTTCTGATAATTTTACCACTGGTAAGGGCTGCCATTTTTCTGAAGCCCGTTTAGGTCCTTTAGTATCTTTTTCTTAAAGGAAGAGCTAAAAAGTCACCAACACAGAAACTGCCCAGTCAGGATGATTTTCTCTGTCCTTTCCCTGCTTTACTGGTGACTTCCCTCCCTGCAGTCTCTACATACTTAGCAATGATCCTCTTGCACTTTGGCTAGGCTTTTTGTAGCCCCAGTTCTTATGCTAATGCTTTCTGATTTGTATTCAGTTTGGGTCTGGCATGTTCCTAAAGAATGTGTTGTCCCTGTGAATCTACTAAATAGATAAGTCATCCTTTTCCCTGTGCTCTTCCACTAAGCTTTGGTTTTCTATTTGTGTTTGTCTGTAAAACCTCATGCAGCGTTCCTTAAAGTCTAAGGCTTCAGAGAGACATTTCCACACTGCTATTTAGACTGTGGCATCACCAGGAGGCCCCAGCCGAGATCAAAAAACACTGCGCTTGGGCTGTGTGTGTGACTGATGGCTGCATGGAGATCTCCAGAACAGCATCACTCTCATTTGTGCTGGATGAACACTCTTGTAACTGGGCTAGAAGTTGCAGTGGAAATTGGTGAGCTGGGGGGCAGGTTTCAACTGAGTAGGAACAATGGTCTTGTCATATCAGCTACTATTCCTACACAGCATGTGTGCTGTTCTGTGTGGGTGCACTCAGATAACACACTGTGAGCTTGAGGGTCTCTGCAGTGTGCTTGCTGTCCCTGCCTGATGGACAGAGGCTGCAGGGGAACCTATTTCTGTATTATTTCCACACTTATCTTTACAACTGGGGGGAAAAAAAAGACGTATTTGGCAGGGTTTCTGTCCGTTGCTTTGTTTTAAGCCATGGGAAACAAAGCATCCTGGGAAACTGAAGGTCACATCCTGCAGACATTTACAGCACTGCCAGATCACCATCTTGGCTTCAGATGTGAGGAACTTGAAGAAATTTTGGGCATGACTGTATCCCCATTGTCAGGGGACACTCAGAGCAGTGTTTATTCATACAGTACCCTTTCCTTCTGATTATCAAGGAGTTTACGAGAAAACTGACGTCAAGCCTTAAGGTATTTGTCTTGTTAAATAAATATACAGAGTGAAAGTGCCCAGTTTTAAAAGATACCTTTTGTAAGCAATGGCTTATTCTGAGAACAAACATAAAGAAAATCAGAGTGCAATCTTTGCTACTCAAAGGACTAAACAACTAACCCTTTCATAGTAAACCCTTTTTCCAAGCTTGCTGATATGCAGCCATGTAGAAGATTCTCAAATACCCATCACAGCTCAGTTAGCCTAAGGCTTGTGATGAGAAGACTTTTTGTGCTTTCAAGGTGAAGAGATGAAACAACACTATAAACAAAAAGCAAACCTTTCCCCACAATTTCACATTTCTCTAGCTCTCCAGTGAGAGCTTCTGGCAGAATACTTTTTCCTCAAGGAAAAAGAATAAATCACTGAAGTAGATTAAGGACAGAAAGAACAGCACAGTGTGCAGGATGGTTTTGAATCCAGAGAAAGTGAGAAAATTTTCAGTCAGAGCATTTATTTGCTTGCCTGGAATGATTTCACTGAGAATTTTGCTGCTGAACATGTTTACTGTGTTTACTGTACCTAGTTGATAACCAACCAACAAAGCACCATGCTGATGTCTGAAGTGTCACATTAGTTTGTTGAGTTTCTTTGACCTTAACATTAATTAAATGTAATTGTTTTGGCTGCTGCTTAAATATAGTGGTATGTTCCAATAAATCACTTCGAGATATTTCATTAGTGGTGAGTACTGAAAATCAAATTGAGCTCAGGAAGAAAATGTAGCTTGACTCTTTCAGCTTGTGCTTACTTCGCCAGACAGAGTTACAGGGTAGGAAAATATTTTTAATAGATTATTTTATTCTTGAGTATCTGACTCCCAATCCATAGAAACCATGACAAAGATGTGTGGGAATAATACTGTAGATGGAAATTTATCCCAGTGAGAGTACCTATGAATGTACAGACTTTTGACTATGGCTAAGCTTTCTTCAAACTGGGACTCTAGTGAGACATTCAGCTGCCAATCTCCTCAAGTGGTGGAGTCTGGGGTGCTTCCAGGAATTGGTTTTGAATAAAATATTTAAAGGAAAGTGCCTTTACTAGTAAAAAAGGGGGAGGTGAAAAGACACTGACTGTTGGCTAGTTGATGGCCATAAAGATAAAAAGTGGCTCCTCCCAAAGGTTTGGTCTAAAGCCTGCTGAGCCTGCTGGGTGTGGAGGTGATGCAGAACTGTTGTTTCTTCCTTGTGCTCCTGTGTTGGGGCAGAAATTAAAAGTTTTACCATTCAATGCCTTTGTACATTCAATGTCACCTGGTAGATCATGTCATGACTTCATGTCAGGGAAAAGCAGAGAGCTGCATCAGCTTTAGCACTCTCAGCAAGGCGGATGGACTTACAAGGACAGGCCTTCAGGGGGACTTGGTCTTAGTCTTGTGGCCTTCTCATGCTTTCACTCCACTCACCCATGCTTCTAAACTGCTCAGTCCTTCAAAAGTTCAAGTAGAGAAGACCATGGGAGGGAAGGGTTCTTTGATTTACTTGCAGGTCCACTCAGCCTCAACTCTGTATCTTGCTTCAAAGCCTGTGATTAAACCACTTTACTGGTTTTCCCATGCTCACTGTCCTCCCATCTCCAGACCCCATTTCCTGCTTCTGAATCCCTCTGTTTTCAGCCATCTTCCCCTATCCCCTCAACACACTCCACTCCACTGCCTGCTCCTCAGTTGCACATCCCTTAGTCTTTACAAATTATTTTCTAATTACAGTCACCATCTACCTTTGTTCCTTTGGGCTGTAGGTATAAAAAGATTTGCTACTGAAAGAGACACAATAAAATATCCATCTCTTTGTATGTGATTGAAAAGCGTAGGGATCAGGACTAGCACAGTTCCAAAACCTCTAGAAATAAAGAATTCAGTTTTTGCTTAAAATCAGACTCTTCTTTCAGTTCTGTCAGTGAGAGCTGAAGAACAGATTGGGGCTGGGAATTAAATGTTATTTGTAAACTTTTTCTTGTTTAAACTTGGAACCAAATATACTTTGTTTTCTCAGCACAGTGTTTTCAGCTAATTTAAAGGTGTTTGTCCAGTGGTCAGGATCTGTCCTCTCTAACACTGCTGTCCAAAAGAGGATGAAGTGGTAATGTTGTGCTAGAGATAATAACCTTCTCTGTGGTCACTTTTCTTTAAGACTGAAAACAATTTGAGGAAATGGATAATTTTATACATATTTCTGTACTGTATGGAATAACAAGCTTAAACATTTTGGTTAATAGTTGTTACTAAAGAAAAATCATAATAAATTTCATAATAGATAATTGTAACCATATATATATGGTGGTGGATTACTCTTTATGGAATAAGTTACTACTCAGCATAAAGCAAGATGGCAGAATCAGGTTATATTCTAGTCAGTGGCTAAAGTGATTGTGTTGTGTGATGTGAACTGAGTTTAATTTAATGTCCAGAAGAGAGATACTTCCTCTCCTGGTAAAAGTGTTTTGGAAAACTAGACTAATAAGGCAAAAGCTAAAAACAACATGTCAGGAAAAAGCTCCATCACTCCAGTAACCAAGGTGATGTTAATAGCATAAATAAAAGGAACTGTACGTGAGGCTGTTTTGAAAAACCCACTATACCTCTTTCTTTATTCAAAACAAAGACTTAATTCGTTACAGTGTAGCTGAATTGAGCAAATAAAAGGTGTAATTGATCATGACTCCTATATAGCACTAATAGCAGTTATTTTTTATTGTATTGGCAGCCAAAATTGCATTTCCTCTCTGTCTCAGGTCACTTACCATCCAAATGGACATTTGTTAATGGAACCAGATCATTAATAGCTGCTTTACTGATTTCCATGTCACTGCTTGAATGCCCATTTAAATGTACACGGAAAGTTGAGGCTTGGCTTCCTCTGCCAAGCTCTGCCTCTGAATATGAAAAACTCCACATTCTGACAAACTGCTCATTTTGCAGCTTGCAGAAGAACTGAAAAGAAAGTGCTGACCACTAACTAGGTTAGTCTAATTACTCTGACAGAAGAATTTGGATCACTGTTATAGAAAGGAAACTGAAGAAACAGAGGGCAACTCAAGGAAATATGACCAGGGCCTTATGTTTTCAGGAACGGACCATGTTTGATGCAAAACAATATATATATTTTTTTCCTATATAGAGCATTGCTGTGAGGAGAAAATGACTGCTTTCTGGGCAGATTTCACATTTCATCTGTGCCCAAATATATATACATGTGACACAGCTAGGTAAAATTGAAATTCTGTTTTGTGCTTGTAGTGAAGTAGATGAGTAGCAGCTCAAAATATACTTATAAATCCACTGTGTGAGGCATTCTGCTCACTACAGACAGCCTTACCTCCACCTGAGTCTGATGCATCCCATGGGCTTGGCATCACTTGCCTATAGGGAACACAGGATAGATGGGTGAACAGATGTGGATGAACGTTAGGGCATCTGAATTTGGAAGAGAGATGGTCTCCATCCTCATAGAAACACACTTAAACAGATTTCTATTTAGTACATGAATGACTAAGACACAGAGGAATTACCTGGCTTGCCAGAACCAAAAAAACAGAAGAAATATCTGTCATTTCAACATGTGTCTTTTGGATGGTAGTCCAGCACCAGAATCCCAACATCTGTTTTCCTTTCTATGCCTTCATCAAGGCAACAAGATGAGATCCAGCATTGAGATTATTTTGTGGCAACTTACTATGCAGTAATAGAACACTCAACATTCCCCTCAAGGTTAAATCATCATACCTAGCTCTCTGGTGCAGTAAGAAATATATATATAAAAGAAATGCAAAATTTTAGGAGTAAACACATTGATTTTGTTTGCTACAGGAGATGCAAAGATTTTGTAAAGATGTGAGGGTGGAGGATAAGATCATGACATAGGAAAATCCAGGCTCAGTGTCTTGCTCTTAAGAAAGCTTCCTTCTTCATCTTGAGTAATTCAGTGTGTTTTTCACATCTCCTATGCTGGACCATCTGTTAGTTAGACGTCTCAGCCAGGATGGTAAGTGATACTTCACATTCCTTTCTTTCCAATGACTTTTCACAATGAAAATAAACAGCTCAACTTCTTTTCTCCAAATGCTGAAATATTTAGCATCTTAATAGCTCTGTATAATGACTTAGACAGTTGGAGAGATGGCACATGCTTCCCACTGATACCAAATCTATTAAAGTCTGTCTAGAGGAAAAATAAAACCCTCTATTTTTTTTAATGAGATTCCACAAAATCTCAGTAACATTTTTAGTCTCTCTAGTTTATCTGCTAGTCTCTTAGCTTAAAATCTCCCACTGTTCTCCAGTTCTGCCAAGACCTGAGGTGGTTTTATTGGAGCAAACAAGCTGGAAGTATTTTAGTCCAGAATAAATTAGACTGGGAGATAAAAGAGAAAAAAGGAATTTTTTAAGCAACTCACAAGGGATTCTTCCTTGCTTCTTTTCCTGTAATAATATATAATGTTAAATGTAGCATTTTTAGTATCCTCCATGACACAGTTGTAAGTACATTATAAGGGAAAAAGGTAATAGATCATAGAGCACAGACAGTAGATCATAGGTAACAGAAATAGATAGGGGTTTGCTTTTCCTTTGGAGGATACCTTTTTTACCATCATGTGCTGATAACCTCTCTCCACTGGAGAGCTAAAATGTGTTTAAAATAGGGCAGGATTTCTGCTTCTTTATAGCTTGAGTGTATGAATTTCCAGACAGGTCTAGCTTCCAGGGCCTTTGAATTTTTCATGCAATTTTCATTTCTATTCAAAATTTTCTACTAGGAAAGTGGTTTGAAATTTGGATCTCCCCTTGATACTATTTTATATGCTCACCTTTCTTTATTGATTAATTTCTCTTAAAAATGTGAAGCCATTACACAAAAATTGGCAGACTGGACTATCCTGAGTATACTCAGGATGAAATAATATGCAACATGCATTTAAATTATTTTTTTATGTATAGCAGGTGATTTTTCAAAGACATTAATAAGCAAAAGAGTATGGACAATGTCTTTTTTTTTTTTTTTTTTTTTTTTTTTTGGTAAGTATATTTATTGTTCTGCAAATATATGCATAAATACACATGACAAAGGAGGCTCTATCTTTCTGTGAATTGTTTTGGGTCCTCCCAAAATTCTACCATTTGCGCACTTCCTTGGCTGCAGACAGCCCCGGGTTGTGCATAGATTTATGTGGAGCAGTTTGTGGTCTGGTGAAAGAAATACTTGAAGTGATGGTTAGGTGACAACCTGTGGGTGAAAGAGCATAAATCAGGTATTGTTAAGTGATTTAACTTTCTGCTTCATTGCTCATTGTTGGCCACATGTATATGAACTCTATGTGCTTTAGAACAATGTTGTTGTTGGATTTTAGGGTTTTTTTTGTCTATCACATTGTGTATTTTGGTCTGTTTAATACCATATTCAGAACAGTAAAATCATATTGCTCATCACTGGGTTACTTAACGTACACCAAAGAAAAGGTCCCTACTTTACTGAATAATAATCTTGTCTGCAGCTCTCTATTTTGTTACATGGAAATGGAACACAATTAAATTCCTCTGAGGTACACAGATTGCAGGATGTGCTGTGTAAACTATATGGAGAGATTCAAAGACTCAACTTACACTTTTATAATGAATGTATATACAGTGCTATTATTCTCCTTCTGCTTCAGTCTTTCATGTTTTTATTTTTTTTTATTTCAAGATAGTGAAATGCAATAATTCATGGTACTTCACATACAAATATTTTTTCTGTTTTCATGTTTTCTGTTTAAAAAAAAAAGGATTTCCCATTTATAGTCGTGTTGAGAATATGTATACTACTAAGGAGAGAAAAAGTTAAAGGCTGCTTTACCAAATGGGGAAATTTAACCATGTGTTTAGAAATTAGATATTAGATTGTTATCTACTGAATAAAGGGCTGGTATGGTCTCACATTCTAGTACTACAGAAAGCACTTTCTGTGGAAACACCTGGTGCCAGAGACTTCAGAGAGAAAACACAGGGCCAGTGGGTTTTGCATTTCATGTTCTTCCCTCTTTCAGCTGATAGCAAGAGGTTACATATGTGTGTGAATTTATTTTTATTGTGGATACATCTATATATATGCCTGTACATACATTTGCATATACACATATTTGAGCAGGAATGGGTGTACATGTGTGAGAAGTCATCTTTCATGTATACAAAAAATGCAGCTAATTAGAGAGAACCAACTCTTTAAGTAAAGTCTGAAGAATGGTAACCATTTAAGTGAGACATTTGAGATGACACTTGGGTAACAAGAAGATAGGAGTTTAATATCTCCCTGACCACTGACAGGGCTGGACACAGGTATCAGCGACTGAGCCCAGCCCAGAGGCTTTATCAGACTCTGTGGTGGCTCCTCCACCCACTTTCACTTCTGCCCAATTTCCTTCCATCATGTGTGCACAGGAATATTTCTGGATAGACCTGAATTTTCATGAGGAGCAGAAGGAATGAGGCTTTTTCTTCTGTTGATAGAACAAGTGTGGTTTTTCCCTTGCCCTCATCCTTTGGTTACTGCTAATGGCTCATTTCTGCTTCACACTGGAGTCCAGCAATGGTATTTAACTCCTTCATTGTTTTCTGCAATAAACCAAAAAGACAAAAAAAGACATACTAGTTACTGCTGGCAGCCAGGGAGAAGGGAAAATGAGGCCCATAATTATCCTGATGGGTCAATTATGTTCCCCAGAAACATTATAAATGTGTGTAATAATAGCTGTAGCATTTCTTTAACTTGGCACATTAAAAGGGCAGCTATCTATAAATTTGTCAATAACATGGAGTACCTAAGAACATGTGAGTGGTTTTCAGACAGTAAACGAAATGTGTTTCACAATGGCCAGCTCTGTTTTCCACATAAATATTTTAAGATTCTAAAATCCATCCATGTCATGATTAAATAGGTGAACCAAGTACCAGCATTTGGCTAAAAATATCTGTAGATGATATATTTTCTCTGCGGAAGTCTTACAAAAAACCACTTTTTATTGATTTTTAAGCTAACTGCTCCCAGAGTACCACACACCATTAAAAGAGATAGGTAACTTAGTGCTGGATTTAGGTCAAGGTAGAATGTTTGAGTGACATGTTAAGGGAGGAAATAAAATCTTCTGAAGTGCACTTTGCTGGATACAAGATACAATTTTCCCTTACATGTGATGTTGGCAGTAAACTGTCAGAACTGGAGCTGCGGGATTAAGTTTTTCAGCATCTGAGATGACCACTTTAGCCATAGGGCTTTTTGGGGGCAGCCTCATTCCCTATCCTTCAGTCACTGTGTTTCTGTCTCTCTCAGAGAATGAGTATTATACATACAGTCTGGAAGAGCTCTAACAGAGGGAAAGAGTATTCTCCCAGAGCTAAGAAACCTCTCCCAGTGAAATTTAAGCAGAGCTTCATGTATTACTGGGTGAAATGCTACTTTTCAAGAACCAGCACTTTCTTTGCATCTTCTTATGTGACTTGATGAACCATAGGTATTGTATAAAACCTCTTCCTTCTGTCCTGGGAGTTGCGAATGGATTTTCAAAGAAGTATCAAAAGTGATGACAATTTTGGCCCAATGAAAACCAAATAAGTAGGGATTCCCCTACCATATCAATCTGTGAGTAACAATTGTGTAATTCCACCAAGGAGGCTTAAAAAGTCCTATCTAGTGCTTTCTCCACCACAAGGAGCACAATGGTGAGCGGGAGTATGTCCCCTAGCCTTGGGGATCATGGGTGAGATGGTTTAGAATAAGTAAGGGTACAAACTTATTTTCTTAAATTAACATAGAGCTGAGCATGTAAGGCTGGGATAGACAAGCCTTTGAAATGTAATAGTTTACATGTAACTGCTGCATTGATCTGACGGGCTATGAATCAGCAAAGAATTTAGGCCCCAGTACTGAGACATCAAAGCAAGTATGTATTTAGAAATGATATGTGGGAGGCTAAATATTTGTATATGTAAAGCCCCCCCCGCCAAAAAAAAAAGTGTTAAAAAGTCATTTTCTTACTATTTTCTTTCAGGGATTAAACTCCTCAGGAGTCTTTTAATAAAGAGGACCCAGCTGTTTGCATCCACTAACCCATTGCCTTTGCTGAATTGTAAGAACTTTCAATATAAGGACGATTTTAGGAAAATGTAAGGCCCACTCAGCATAATAACAATTTCAATTATTTTGAAATAAATTAATTGTTTTCTTAAGGTGCTTATTGTGATATATCAGTACGTAGCTGTCATTTATGTCCCAGCTTCTTTTTGTGACAGATGTCCTGTTTGGCATCTTAAGAATGCATAATATTTGACTGAAATAAATGCTCTGCCTGAGGTGGCCTTTATTGCTAATGTCAGTAGATACTGAAATTCGTTGTTCATGGGGTGTTCTGACTAAGAAATCATACTGAAACTCATGGTTGCAGTAAATTATCCTTTGTTCATAGTAATAGCTGACATTTCCTTTTGTTTCCCTTTTTACACGAAAGGAATTGACATTCTTAAACATAAAAAAAATGAATGATGAAAAATCTAAATAATCACCAATTCCTAGTATTCCTTGACATTCGTGCTTTTTCTTCTCACCAAAGTGGCTATTTAGTTATGTTACCTACACAGAGCAGAATACAAATGAAATGTTGTTATATGACAAAAAGAAATAAAATGTTAGAGTGAATCATTGCCTTTAAAGTGAAAAGTCTGACGCTACTGAATTATCAACTAAAGAGTTGCTTTCTGAATGGATTAAAACCCCAGAGGAGGGCATACAAAGTTATATTCTGCTTCTCTGGCATCCGGGATATTAATAGCGATGTTCTTGAATGATTGAGTGATTCCAAAGTGGATCAGCTGATTCTGCTAGCAAACCTCCCTTAGAAAGTGGAACTAAAGAAAACCTACAGATTTAATCTGGGAAGGAATAAAAAGTGCTTTACTTCTGCTGTTGACTATTCTGAACCAGCACAAGAAAAAAAATACTGCTCCAAATACATATTCGTTGGAGAGGGAGGAAGCTTGATTTAGTTTAATATCACCAACTTCACAGAGCAGACTCTGAGGCCAGAGCACAAAGTGTGCATTAACATTACAAAGGGGAGAGAGGCTATGCCTCCAGCCCCTGAACAGCTGAGAGTGCCAGATCAAGTAGTGGCAGGGAAACTTCAGCCTGCCATGGTAATACATTCTGGGTCACCTGAAAGATGTAAAGGACAATGGCATATAAGGAGAAGTCTGACTCAGAGCTGCTATCTGGCCAAGCATGCTGGAGGAGAGAAAGCAAATATTTCCAGCAATGTAAGGAACAAAAATTGTTTAAAAATTAATGCCAAAGTCTTTCTTTGTTCCCGTGTTTTCCTGCCTTTCCCAAGCACAGTGTGGGTCTGGCCACTTGTCCAGCTGGCAGCAATCACTGTACGGTGCCAGGGGGTTACACTGACTGACAGCACCTGGGGGTCAGCCTTGCCATTGGTGTGAGGAGGGGTTCATGGCTCATGTGATGGGAAATGCTGAGAGGACAGGGCTTGCTGTGCTCTAGAATACCATGGGGCAAAGACTTCAAGTCTTCTGCAAAACCTTGGCTTTCACAGTGTCCTTTCTGCAATGAGAGGTGTCTGAGACTCCAGGCAAAAAACAATATTCCCCTCTGTGAAGTAGACAAAGTTATAAATTAAATAATCTTCCCAGCAACCTTTTTCCTTCCTGTCTTTGATGCAATCATTCACAAGAGGTTCTTTTGACAGGCATTAGAAACAGCAGTGGTGCTGGTGGTGAGCAGAGCCCTTGCAGTGGTGTCCTGCACTAGGCAGGGCCACAGGCCACCCTGAGCACTTATTTCATAGAATCCTGGGGGAAATCCTGGGTTGCTAAAGATGGGTTTCAGGAGAGGTGGCAGCATGACATCTCCTAAGGCCAGACCTGTTCACTTGCAGAAAATGGGTACCTGTACTGCTTACCCCAGGTCACTGAGTGAAGGGAGTACATTTTCAGAAAAGTCTAGAGTATTTTATTCTTCATATCTGTTCATGTTTTTGCCTCTTTACTGCCCAAACTGTGGATTCATTTCCCCTTACTTTAGCCATCTAAAAGTGAAGAATAGCCTCAGGCAATGGCTGAGCCCCTGCTGGAGCCCGTGGAGATGGTAAAGGGGAGGGAGGGACCGAGAGAGACAGGAGTACCTCTGTGGGAGGTTTGGGTGGCATTTTGGTAGGTAGTGTGAATCATCACCTGAGGTGTAAGTCACTGATGTGTGAACTGCTCCTCAGCATGGGCAGCTGCTGAGCTGAGATACCTCACTTTTAGAAGGAAAAACTTTCACATGACAAGGCCCTTGCTGTATGTGTACATGTCCCAGTGCATGGATATGGGAAGGTTTGCTTCTTTTGGGCCTCTTGCTCACAAATTTGAAATTATTGGCACTTTTGTGTGGGCCACAAAGCAACAAATTACTTTTATATGCAGAATGCATTGAAAATCACCTAAGCAGTGACTGATAGATCAGTGCGTTGCTCTGCTAATACTTCCCCACTTGGTTTTAAATCAGGAGAAATATAAATGGCTTCATTCTGTATTTTTTATTTTCCTTTAATGTAAAGTCTTTGAAGGTTTCATGGTCTTTTGATGGTCTTAGGAAACAGTTATTAGTTGTTTCCTTCCTCTCATACTAGGCAGCAGACTGTTTAATGTTAAATCCTCCTGTGAGCTCCAGAGGGCTGCAAATTAGCCCTCTGCAGAAAGCAATGAGGGAAGTGATGGGCATTGGTATATGTCTCATATAAGTACCAATTCAGCATATATGTTTTTGCAGTAATCTCATTAAAATACTGTAAATCAATAAACAAAAACTGTAAAACCATAAATGCTCAAACACTGTGTGATTAAATTGAGTGAATCAAAATCCCAGATGCTATTTTTGTCCTGTGCCGTGCTGAGATTTTGTTATTGTTACTGACACCACAACATCTGCAAGGATAATTTTTATGTTCATTATATTTACTGTGCTACTAAGAGAATTAGAAGCCCCTGAAGTACATCTTAAAAGCCTTTATTGCACTATAAAAGACTCTGTCACAGTAAACTTTGTTAGCCAAGGTCTTCAGGTTCATAATGAGATTCTGAGGAAGAGGCCAAGGCAAAAGAATGACAGGGTCTTATCCCAGCTCCTCTCAGCTGTCAGGGAATGTGACATGTCGTGCACTGACCCATGAGGAAACAATGGATGCAAAACGCTCAGTGAATGCATGGCCTTGGAATGGCAGCATGGGTTTGGCAGGGCTTCTGTTTGTCGCTTTGTTTAGAGCCATACGTCTGCCTCCAGTTCTGGACTGACAGGAAAGATATATAAATCTGCAGGAGAACCTGGGGATATATGACTAATTTTACTCTGCTTTTACTATTGCTGGTTTCCATATCTAGAAGTTTATTTCATAGATCTATATGCAATGGAGATCTTGGCAACATCTGGAGGGCTTCCCAGTGGCCCAGCCAGTTCTGATTCAGGCAGTACAGCCATCAGAAAGCCTCTCATGTTTTGCTATTCTTTTCTTCTATTTTTCTACCTTTTAGTTCCTATTGGTTTTCCAAAAGGGAAGAAAAAAGTATATTGGGCCAAAAAGCAAAAAGATCAATAAAAACATCTGTCCTTGGTATAGTTTTCGGTAGTTTTCTACATCAGAGATGTGAAATGGTCCATTCATTAATTTTAAGAGGCATTTTGACATGGATGAACCCATTCCTTGCTTTCACTGTTACAGAGGGGTCTCAGCTCTGCAGGGTGATGTGGCCTTTCACAAAGAAGCTCTTGAAGATGGTGAGAGTTACTCCTCAGGTGTCTTTTGCTATTGATTAGAGCAACCATGGAGACCCCTAGGATGGCTCTAGATAATGACTTTGCTCTTTGAGATCACTGAAATGGGATAAAACACACTCCATTCTAACTCTGTTAATCACTATCTTTTGCATCTGAATTTATACCATGGACATCAAAGGCAGCACTGTAGGGTCATTTTTCAGCAACTCAATAAGTAACAGAGTCAGTCATCTCAGAAGGCTGCTGATTATTCACAAGAACACAGTAAACCAGCTTACAGATTTATTTTTGCCATTGAAAGATCAAAAATTGCAAGAACCTGTTTTAATACCAAGACAGAAAGCTCCCATGTGCCCTTTCTACCCAAAAAATGAACAAAAAAATGCCAAAAATCCCAACCCCAAAACCTATTCTTCCTTCTGTATCAGAAGGATCTAGCCCCAACCTTCACCAACTTCTGCTAAGGCAAAATTTTTCTACAGCTGGTGGAACTAACACTAACAGGTAATTCAAACTTACAGAATCACAAGAAAGTTATTATATTTCTCTGTACTAACAAAAACTGGGAACAACATATAGCATTGCAGAGAATCTTTCTTATACGAAGTGAGTACTTGCTTCTTTATTTGAAAAAAATAAATTCTGAAATCTTTATTACAAAGAAAAGAGTATTATCAAAACAAACCATTAAATGTGACAAAATGGCTGCAGTAAAGGGTAGCCACAAATTAATGTGCACACACAGGTATTAGAGCCACCCATGTAAGAGCCCCAAAACAGCACATGACATACACACCTCTGTATGAACATCAGCTGTAAACCTTTATAGATCTGATGTGATGTCAAGGTCTATATCCTGCAGGTCTCCAAAGAGATGATAAACCCATCTTTGCCCCATCTCTGGATGTGTTCAAGACCTGGCTGAACAGGGCTTTGAGTGACCTTGTCTGGTGGAAGGTATCGCTTCCAATAGTAGAGGGGTTGGAAGTAGAGGATCTTGAAGATCCCTTCCAACCCAAACCATTCTATGATCTTTCAGATGCTGCTCACTAATCTTATTGGCAAAACCCATTTTTTTTTATTTTTTTGCAACAAGCAATTTCTGCTTTGTTGCTCAAAAAGTTCACATGACTTACTCATGCACAACAACTCTAGCATCAGATAGTACAGACTTAGATCCTTCTACCCTAATACACAAGAGGAATCTGGTAGCAGTGTAAACATTTCTTGCTCAGATTATTAGTTTCCTTACATAGCTAAGAATTGAAGGATTGGGAATAAATTAACATCCTGAATGTGACAAACTGTGGCTCACCTATAGAAATCCTCACCATCTGTGTTTGGATCCATAGCACAATTATTTCACTGAGTTGATAATTTTGTATCCAGTTTTGGGATCAACCAAGAGTTTTGATTTGACTGGATTTCTCATGCCATTTGCCAATCAGTTCTTGGGTGACTAAATTATTATCTTTTGCCAGACAGTTGATGAAGCCCGATCATCCCCAAAAAACCTTTCAGACTGAAGATATCTCAGACTGCTCCGTTACAGACATCAGCTCAAGGCCACAGAACTCTGGAATGATTTGTGCCCATAGGTGCTCACTCATGGGCAGTGTCTGAGTATGTATGTTTCTGCTATAAGCACAACCAGGAAAGGAGGCAAGGGGTATGTTTTGGGATGGCAGAAGGAACCTGAAAAACTGGATGGTTTCACTTCATGAAGGTCTTTTTGGAATAGGCTCTACAGGACCTATCACAGTTCTCAAAAGCCCAGAAGTTTGCCAGAAAAAGGATATAGAAATTAGGACAGAGAAAGAGAAGGACGTCTTTGACAAGCGGCTTAGGTCTTTTCCATGAATGGAAATTTTGCCTTTGATTTTACTGGGGATAGTGAAGGTGTTAGCATAGAAATGGGAAGTGCACAGGATGGGGATTTGGGTAAGAACATGCTTGACTAGTGTAATTTGAATGTCTGTCTTGTTGAATCACTTGTAGACTTCACAGAAAAAATATCAATTTTAAACCAGATTTTCTTATGCTTTCATCCTGACAGCAGTTCATACTTGCAACGGGGAGAGCAAGATTTTTTGATAATAGTTATTTTAAGTTTCCACAGCACTCAGTGATCTGGAGTCTTCTTTGTGCCTCTCCAGTTTTACTGTGGTGTAACTCCATTGACTCTCTGAGAGCAGTGGGAGTTGTCAAGCTGAAGTGTTATGGCAGTGAACTGAGAGAAGCAAAATATGATTGCCACCCCAGTACAAACAGAAAAATTGTTGACCATAAATTGTTGTTCTGTTCTTATTTAATTTAGCTGTGTGATTATAAAATTTCTTTTTGCTGTCGACTGATGATGGAAGACCATAAATAGTGCAAACCTGAAGTGTGTTTGTTTCATTTTGGCAGAGACAGAGCTGGCCAATATTTTACCTTGCCTTTGGGACTAATGAAAGGTCAACAAACTCTTCTACAAAAGTGCTTCAGGACTTTGCATGAGAACAACATTTAGCATCCAGTTTTTGCAGCATCATCCACAGAAACTGGCCTGCCATCTCTGCTCCTGATCTCTTTTTTTGCTGTTTTCACTGCCCACGGTTTTGCGATTGCCTCTCCCACTCTTTCCTGCACAATGTAAAACTCAGGCAGTTCTTTATATCAAGTGCATCATTTCCTTAATCGGCCCCCACCATTTGCTGTGAGTAACTCTAGAAAACATCTTTTGGAACAGCCTTTATTGTAGGTCAAAGAATATTTGGGAATTCATTCATCAGTATGTCTATTTGCTTTCTTAATTATTCTTTTAACTGGATTCTGCTTGTTATTTCATACTTCATCTTTTTTTCCAACTTCAACATAGGATTTTTTTTCAACAACCTGCCTTTTACTTTATAAAAAGTCGTATTTTACTCCTCTAAACAACAATAAAGCATAATAGCCTTTTATCTGTTTTGATATGAGCAAGATTGAATGCAGTGACACTCAGTTTTGTCCTTAATTATAGAATTCTCATGGTTTCTAAACATTTTCTGAACCACATTTTGTCAAACCTCAAAGTAGTAATTACTTCTACTACTTCTGTTTCTTTTCTTGTTTGATTTTAATGTATTGATAAATTCTCAGATTTTATCTGTGTTCTAGGACAGTGTACGAAAGGACTACAGAAGTCATTGCCAATGTGATACATCTCATGGCTTCATAAAAGGCTTTGGTTTTGCTGCACAAAATGTTGTAAAAATAGAATATTTTCTGTCATAGTCAATCTTGATTCTAAAATTCTGATTTTCTGCTAAAACCTGATAAAGATTTTCCCTGTAAAACCATGGTGTTTGCAAATGAAAGAAAGGAATGAACCACGGGAGCAGGGATAATCTGTTTTCTGTTGGTTGGGTGGCATAGTTGCACTTTGTGTACGTCAAGAACATAATTATCTTAACAATATATGGATGTGAAGTATATTTTTAAAATACATACTTCCTAAATTTTGTGTTCTGTGGTAAAGGCTGAACCTGTGAATTACTTCAAACCTTCCATATTTGAAAAAATATAAGATTCTAATTTAGCATCAGAGCCAATAAACAGTGGAGCCGAGTTAGCTAACCCTATTGGTGACTTCGTGTCCACTTCCATGTGGGAATTATTCCTGCATTTGTATGACTAAGGGACAACTTGGAAAGAAACTCCAAGAACCAGCAAGTCAAAGATTTCCAGTAGTAATTTAATGCACTTAATAATATTTTTCTTATAGTCTTGCTTCAAAAATATCACAGTTGTGTGTTTGTCTTTTTCCTTGCTAGAAGGAACAAGAATTGGCATTTACCTTTTAATTGCCTGTGAGCTCTATGCCAAGCTGCCTGTACAAAGTTGCCCTGCATGTGCTGCACTGTGAGACATTGGGAGACTTTCCAGCTCCCAGGTGCAGCTGGAGCAGCACATATTCCCTATTCACCATATTTGGCCTCTATGCCAAGATGGGACATGAGCAAAAGCCACATCTTCCCACAGTGCTTTTTTCATTTGGAAGGAAAATAGGGTCTGTGGGTAGAAAGGAGTTGGAGCATATTTCTGCCACATCCTGATCTGGATAAGGAAGAGCTTGTGTGTGCTAACCCCAGAGGTCTGTATACGGTCTGGGCTCTGGGGGCTGACCAGGATGCAAGTAGAGTAGGAATAGTTTAGTGTGAATTGGGAATTTACACATCACTGCCAGGGCCAGTTTCAGGTGGTCAGGACGACACATCCGCTTTCACTGAAATTATTCTCTGGCAAAAAAAATCACTTGTGCTTTTGGTGTAAAGGTGCATAAGATTTGAAAAATGTGCTTTAACTCTGAAAATCCACTGTTTCCTGATAAATGTTTTCCCACAAGGTTTTGGGGCAGGCGCCTTCTCATAGACATTTGTTCTAGCAGAGACTGGAGAGTGGAAAGAGAGCTCTTCCTCTGCTGCACAGTGCACTATTGTCTGAAACCCTGAGCTGCCACAGCACAGCTCTGTGGCATCTGGAGATACTAATTTGGAACAAGAAGCTTTGTGAATGCATTTTCCTGGTGCTGAACCAAGCTGAAGTACTTGGCCTTCCAACTTATGCTCTATCACTTAGTGCTTGTGTGTGGGGAGGTGTCAGCACCTCACTGTCAGGACTCAACAATCTTTCCTTTGGTTACATATAACCCCACCTGTGTTTATTTTTCCCACCTCCGTCTGACCACATAACCTTCACAAAACTATCCAGCTGGTAGGAAGACCACCTAAAACAAGACTCATGTGAATGTATGAAATCATGTATAAGGCAGGTATTTACTGCTGAGCAATTCACCTGGAGTGATGTAGGCACATTTAGGGTGTAGTTAATCTCATTTTAAGTAAGATGTTGAAAATCAGACCTGAAAGTGGCTGGGATGAGCAGTTCAAAAGGAGGCATCACCTTTATAGGCATCTAGCATTTAATAAAGTTAATTCCACTTGACAGTACCTGTGCAGAAATGCTCATGAACCTACTTCTTGTTGAGCTTGAAAATGCAACATGAGAAATGGTGGCACTGTAGAAATGCTGTTGCTGATGGAGAGAAGGAATGGAAGTGTTTATAGATATCTTGGTGGTTTTGGCAGTGATTGTATTTGCTGGGAAAGGATCGGCTACCAAATGTGTTTAACATAGTGAGCACAGCTCACAGAGTTTTATTCATTTTCTCTGATTCAGACAAAACTAAATTTCATCATGCCAGCCATACAGGATATTTAATTTCCCAAGACTTTACTCATACCACAACTCTCTTTAATTCCTTTATGGCTGTTATAAGCAACTCCTATCTGATTGTTCATGAACAATGAGCAATGCCTTCTAAAATGCCTTTATTATTCCAGTATGATTTTATTCCCCAACTGCCCAAGCTCACCTTTCATGATCTCCAGCTCTAAACTTTCTCTGTGATTCTGTAGGTGATGCTAAGCTATCAGATGTGAACTTACCCTTAGAACCAGGAGCTCTGACTAGCTTGCTACAGAATTTATACAGCTAAGTCTTGAAAATCTCCAAGGATGAAGGCTGAACATCCCCCCTGGATAAACTGTGATGCCACCTGACTGTCCTCATGATGAAAAAGTTTCTCCTTACGTCCAGTCTCAAATTCTCCTGTTCCTGTTTCTCTCCACCATCACCCAGTTTGGCATCATCTCCTAATCTGACAAGATTACACTCTCTCACCTACTCCAGGTCATTGGTGAAGATTAATCATGTTGCAGGACTGAGCCCTAAGCATGATCATGTAACTGAAGTGTTATACCTCAGTTTGATCCATCTATCCAAACCATGACATCCCAGCCTGGAAGCAAGATACAAGAACTTGGGTATTTCAGGAAATACATTGGAATTCTTTCTGAAAATGAGATTAATTACTTATCTTCCTTCATTTAGAAACCTAGTCATTTTATTTTAGAAAGCAATTAAATTGGTCAGCATTGATTTAGCCTTTGTAAACATATGCTGAGTATTCCCAACCACATGATTCTACTTCATGTGTGCAGAAACGTGCTCCAAGAGCACTTATTCCATGATTTTCCTAGGGACTGAAGTGACACTGTTGAATATTTAATTCTCTGGATATTTATCTTGGCCTTTTGTTGAGAGTGGATGCAACATTTTCCTTCCCCCAGTGGTCAGGCACAGCTCCTCACTGTCGCAGCGGGGATTACTGCAACATGCATATTTCAAACCAGGAGTCCCGTGGAAACGAAGTATATATGGACATATTTGTGGTAGATGTTTCAGAGATGTTTATTTCTCCAGCCGCATGGCCGGGGCTCAGCTCAGGAACTCCACAGTCACGGGACCCCAGGGTCCTTGGCCACCCTGGGGAACACAAACCAACCAATGGGAAATGAGACTGACCAGAGGCAGGGAGACCCCGTGTCTCCCCCCCAGGGCCCCTCTCCCAGGGCTCCGTGGCAGGGGAGGGACCCCAACATCTCACCTGTTTTATTTTAATAAAAGGAGAATGAAAACAACTGGATAAACATAACAAGAACGGTTTCAAGACAAAACAAGCCACCCTCCTGAGTCTTTAAATGTCCAAACAGATTCTCTGGAACATCTTAGGGCTGACAGAAGGGAGACAGAACTCTGGGCATGCTTTGTGGGGAAACTGAGGCAGGAGAGGGTTTAATTTCTTCCCTCCCGCTTTCCATCCCCCCCTCGGTAGCGGAGAGGAACTGTAGGGAAATGGAATTGTATAGGGAAGCCATGGGGTGAAAAACGGATTTGGAATAAACTGGGGATAGGGTAAACTTAGGAAGGGGTTCATATTGGGTATAGGGTAAAAGGGGGAAGTAGGCTGTGGGTAGGAAAATTGCTGGGATGGATATTGTTTATAATTTTGTGCATAATGGCTGCCTTTGACAGGAATACCCCCAGGCCCAGTAACATTTGCTGCTTGTAAACCCTTCTTTCCTTGCACTATATCAAATTGTACAACCTCCCCATCTCCTACACTTTGCAGGTAATTTTTAGGGTTATTCCTTTAATGGCAATTCTATGGATGAATAGATCTTCCCCTGTATCATCTCATGTTATAAATCCATAGTTGTTTTTTACATTGTACCATTTCACAGTTCCTGTGACTTTCGTGGCTACAACTCCTCCTATCACGTGCTTGCGTGTTCGTCGTGGCTGCTGGTCCCGCGTGGCCGCCGCCTCGCCGGCTCCGACGTCTCGGCCGGGCCCCCGCGTTGCGGCTGCTCCGCGCTCTCCGAGCGGCGCTGCTCCGGCGTGTCTGGGCTCTGCGCGGCCCCGCGTTGCCATCGCC
The DNA here is from genome assembly GCF_965178545.1 of Coloeus monedula. Classification (NCBI taxonomy): domain Eukaryota; kingdom Metazoa; phylum Chordata; class Aves; order Passeriformes; family Corvidae; genus Coloeus; species Coloeus monedula. Next base: position 39,522,640 of record NC_138783.1, read on the forward strand.
GCTGGCTCCGTGCCCTGTGAGCGGTTCCGCTCGGCCAACTCCACGCTGCTTTGAGAGCGGCCCCGTTCCGGCTCGGTGCTGCGCGGCTTCTCGTGTCGCGGTGGGAACCGCCGCTTCTCCCTCCGCAGGGCTCTCCGAGCCATGTGCTCAGAGCGGGCTGCCACGCCGATGCCGGTTCCTGGCTGCTCGTGGCCCACGGCACCCGCGGCGCCTGCGGCATCGCTCCCTCACTCGCGGCCGCGTGGCCGGGGACCCCGAGACAGGGATGGGGTCCGTGATAAGGAGCGCGCTCCCGAGGGGGCCGGGCGCATCCAGCACAGGCACCTCCGCCGGCACGGCTGCAGTCATGTGCTCCCGGGATGGCGGCCGCGCGGCCTCAGCCACGGGATTAGTATGATCTTCTGCTTTAGGGGTAATGGGACAATACAAATGCTCCTCAAGAGCTTCCCTGATTATAAGGTATGCACGGAAAGCTTCTCTTTGATCCCTGACTTTATCCCATATCTCGTCCCAGAAACACCCCTCACAAGATACAGGAGGTTTGATATCAAAAAGTAAGTCTCGAGAAATATAGGAGAACCTTTTGAAAAGCCAGATGAAGAAATGTTCTAGATCTCCCGGTTGCACTACTTTTTTGTTTTGTTATTCAAGGATTCCTTTTACTTCTAGATACATTTTTTTCTGTGGCTCAGAGAGCCCCATTTCCCACGATTCTTCCATAGTCCAGAGAGAATATCCAAACCAAGATGAGAAGAGAGAGGTCTAGAGTGGTTATTTTACTCACGAATCTTCAGGGATCGGTATCTTGCCCGCATTCCTCCACCAGTTTGTTGCAGCAGGGATTACTACAACAAGCATCTATCAAACCAGGAGTCTCGTAGAAACGAAGTATATATGGACAGATTCGTGGTAGATGTTTCAGAGATGTTTATTTCTCCAGCCGCATGGCCGGGGCTCAGCTCAGGAACTGCGCAGTCACGGGACCCCAGGGTCCTTGGCCACCCCGGGGAACACAAACCAACCAATGGGGAAATGAGGCTGACTAGGGGCAGGGAGACCCCGTGTCTCCCCCCCAGGGCCCCTCTCCCAGGCTCCATGGCAGGGGAGGGACCCCAACACCTCACCTTCCTAGCCTTTCAAAGATGGCAGATTACCAAGCAGGTATTGTCTTCTGGAAGCAGGGACAGAAACAAATTTGGTCATGATTTGTTATGGTGGCTTCAACAGTACAGTCCACTTGCACACACCTTGCTCTTTGCGTAGCTTTCATCTCTCGTATTCCAACTGTATTTGACAGCTCACAGCCAGCTGATATCTGTGCATTACTCTCTCTGTTAACTTGAATGTATTATTTATAGCATACAAGGTCATGTTGTATTTGTCTTACTAATATTTGGGCTTAGTGATTGGCATTTTGGGACATTTTAGGCTTAGGTATTAACTTTGTCTGTTTTCCTTAGTCACAATGTGATATCAGGAGGAGGGGAAAAAACAACAAAAAAATTATTTGGGAAAATAAAAGACTCTTCATTATTATACACATTAACATAGAAAGAGATTTATTTGTTTGCAGAACAACTGCTGCTTTTGTGAAATATCTTGTGTATAAACCAATCATTAGAGTCTTACTAACAGCCCATTAACTGATAGGATAATTACCACCACTCAGAAAATCAGCCTATCCAATTCAGAATCAGATGTATCAATCAGGTGTTTAAAACAGGTATCTATGAGATCTGCCAACTCACATCCTTCTTTCAGCAATCACCTTTGTTGTATATATTTGATAATGCTATTGTCATCAAATACTGATGTGCTAAATTCAGGTGATGGAAAATCCATCGTGCCAGTCATTAAATTGTTTCATTGGGCACTATTGTCATTTGAAGATTGATATTTTATTTCTTACCCCCAATTTGTCTAGTTTCAAATTTCAGATAACAGATTATTATATACCTTTATCTACAAACAGTATTCCTCGGCTCTTTGAAGTCTTTTCTTGGGTACTGTGTGTAGGCTGTGATCAAGCGATGGTGTGGTCTGTGTTTTGAGAAATGAAATAAATGAAGTGGCTTTACTTTTTTATACTTTAATGTGGCTTTTTAAAATTTTATGTGGCTCAGTTCCATCTTCTGTCTTTTTGCCTTTTTTTTTTTAATCTTTCAAGTTTTTCTGTTTCTCTTTACAAAGTATAAGGCTTAGCAAAGGTTTCCAGAAAAGGTCTCATTAATTCTATGTGTCATAATAATAATCTCTCTTCCTTCTACCCCTGCTGCTTTTATGCCAAAGATTGCACCTGCTATCATAGCTGCTGTATCAGTCAGAAAGACATGGCTGGCTATTCTTGCCCTGCAGAATAAAATTTGTATAAAGATCCAGGGGCTGAAATCTTCACATAATTTAGGCAAAATAACAGTGACAGCTGTTAAATATGTATTATGGAAACATAGCAAGGCCACATTTTGTTTGGACTTATGCAGGGTGGGTGGAAGGGTGCTCACAGCCTGATGAAGGTTTCAGGAGCATTGCGGAGCTGTGGCTACTTGTACAGTCAGTGGCAAAACGTTTCTGAAGCATTTTCTCAGCTCTACAACCTCTAGCCAGCAAATTGTGATAGAACCTACTTTTATTCTTGTACAGCGATTCAGCTCACTTAGTTCCCAGAACTGGTTAACCCTCCAGCTGCTGAATTCCTTGAATTGGAAGTTGTCTAACTTCAATCATCCCCCACTGAAGTCCAGGTTATGGTCCCTGTTTCCATGGCTGATTTTAATTTTCAGAGAATCACAGAGTGAGCTGGGAAGGCATCTTCAGGGATCATCTAGGAAAAACCCTTGCCCAAAGCAGGGTCACACAGAGCAGGTTGTTCAGGGCCATATCCAGTCAGGTGTTGAATATCTCCAAAAATGGAGAGAGTAAAGTCCCTCTTGGGAATTTATTTCAATGACTGACCATCCTCACCCTCAAAAAAGTCTTTTTTCCTATGTTTAGGTGGAAATTTGTTGTATTGCATTTTATGCACATGTTCGTTATTCCTGTCACAGGGCATGACTGAGAAGAAACACAGAATTGTTCAAGCTGCAAAGGACCTTTATGGGCATCGAGTCCAGAAGTGTTAACACTACAAAGTCCACCACTAAACCAGACCTTAAGGACCACATCTACATGTCTTTTAAATACCTTTAGAGATGCTGTTACAATCTGATTAACGAGAGGTGCCTCTGCCCAGATTAAAGTACAAACAAGACCATATGACAATGTCTATAGTATGGATTTTATTTAACAATGGATGTGAGGTAAAGAGATAGAAATAGAAAAGAGGGATGGGAGAGAGAGAAAGAGAGAGATCAAGCAGGAAATAGTTACCACCCATGGATCTGCTCTGTCCTCTTTACTCCCCCATATCAGGTATTTCTACACATTGGTTAAATCCCCTTATGCCTTCTCCAGGCTGAACAGTCCTAGTTCTCCCAACCTCTCCTTGTATGATGGATGTTCCACCCCCTAATCATCTTTGGGGCCCTTTGCTGGACTTGCTTCAGTATGTTTGTGTCTTTCATGTTGGGGGGAGCCCAGCACAGAACACAGCACTCTGGAAATGTCTCACCATGATTAAGCAGATGGAAAGGATCACCTCCCTCAACCTGCTTGAGGTGTTCTGTCTAATGCAGCCCAGAATGCTGCTAACAGACAAAAAAATCCAGATCTCATGTGGACTGAATGTACATCTCAGGGCCAAGAGCTCAATTTTATTCCTTTCTGCCAGCTGCCACATGAGAAGATCATCATATTTCTTTATCTTGCTTTGTTTCTGGTACCAACACTTATCTTGGCTGCATGATAGATTAGTTTCATCTAATGAGGCACGAGTTCCTCATCCCACATGCTTTGAAGCACTCACTGGATAGAGGTGTTCAAAATCCCCTAGACTAGTCCCTGACTGTTTTCCTTCTTTTTATTATTATATTATATTATTATATTATTATATTATATTTATTTTATTATTGATTATTAGGTTGCTTTTTTCTGTGGCAAAACCGGAAAATCTTTGTCACCATCATTTTTGCAAATAGGTGGTCCTGTACTGTTAAGAGTTCATTTTTAAAAAGGGCAAAACACCTAAATACTGAAAAGACATTTGCCACCTTGAAAACTCTTTTTTCTTCAAAGTCAGTGAAGGGATTTGGTACTTGGGTGTATTGTATTTTCTTTTGCAGATCTTCAGAGGTACAGACCTCCTCTCATTGTCTCTATGTGTCCCTTAAGATGTCCACATGTAGATCACACAGGTTAAAGAGTTTGAAAGGGTGGCAAAGCCAAATTTAGATTTCCAGGTGCCCTGAAAGTTTGCAGCAGCCAGTTGCAAGTGTGTTTCCAGGACAGCCCATTTATTACTTAGATGGCAGCTTTGGCCAAGGCTTCTTACTTGTTAGTGTGACATGGGTTTGCTCACATTGAGCGCCTCAAGCAGAATCAGTGGTTAGAAAAAATGAAACTATAACCAATGGAACTTGGTCCTTCTCGTATCTCTGTTAAGTCAATCCATGACATATTTTCAGGAGAGATATTTCTCAATATTTTGAAAGGAAATATTGGTATTCTTGTCTTCTGAAAAGATTGGAGAAGGAAAAGAAGGAAAAAAAAGCCAATCCATTTTGTTTTGATTTGTTTTGTTTGATTGCAAAACTGAAATTCAGCTGCCTGGCCAGTTCTCCTCAGAGATGCAGGATGTGGTCTCTCCTCAGCCTCCCTTGTCCTCTGCTGCCTTACAGTCTCTTGTTTTCTATGCATGTTGTTCATCAGAGGTGGCAAACCTACCTCTCAGGAAAGTGAAGGCAGTTTGCTGGCTGCTTCCCATGGTCCAGTCAGGTTGTGAGATGCAGTTTTGTATTAATCCCAACAGAGATATCTTAGTAGATTCTGTCACTTTTGGCTTAAAATCTCAGCTCTGGATCAAATGGGTACTGAGAGGGCAAACTCTTGTGGGCTAAATAGGTGTTATCAAAATCTTTCAAAATCAGCCCCTATGAACATAGGTCTCTCTGCAGGAGTGTGAATAAATATGAAAAGAAAGATTATTTTATAACAGAGCAGAAAACAGCATTTTCGCTCCTATACTTCCGCAAATTAATATCATGCTGTAACTTACTTTTCCTGTCAGTTTGGCAGGATATATTTTTTCACCAATTTTATTCCTATGCTGAAACATTTCCCTAGTGTTTATAAATGACAACTCTCTATGTTGGTTTTTCTCCAGACATTGTATATAGTATTTGCCTGGTCATTAATAGTGCTGCCTGTCTCCCTTTCATTCTTAATAACATTCATTTTCTAGAATAGACTAAATGAGCAAGTTCCACAAAAGGGAAAAGGAATAGCAGATGTGAAACAGCAGGTTGGTCTTTTTTCCCAGGAACATTTCCCAACCAGCAAAGCCTATAGTAGCAGAGTTAGTAGGGTGATCGTTCTATCACAGCCCTCAGAATAAACTGGTACAGATTTACCAGGCCTAAATATCATCTGAGAGGCTTTACTCTGTATTTCCTCACTGGTTAGGTTGTGTGGCAGTCCTGGAGACAGATGATGGGAGGGTGTAGGGCTGAGACTGAATGAAACTGAGCCCTGAATATCACAGTGTTACATTGCAACATTTAAAACAAAACAGAGAACAGTGCTTTGACCTTGTTAGAGGAAATCCTGACTTAGATTCCTGATTAAGTTTGAATCTTTAGCTACTGAAATTGAAACCTTGGTCTCAATTGATCTCTGAAACCTTGATCTCTGTTCAGAAGTGAATTCAGAGCAAACACAACTATCTGTAAAGACTGACTGTTTAAAAGCAAGGAAAGGAAAAGTCCCAGATATTTTCCCCGTGATAATTTGCAGTCCTACAAGTTTCTAGGAGAAATACACAAAAGTCAGTTCATGCCTTTGTTCAAAGTCACAGGGACCTCTGCTCCTAAAGACACTTCCAGAAATCTAGCAATGTCCAAGGTGACCACTCCAAAACAGCTGCTCTCACACTGGGGGGGAGTCTGTGTTAGACATGTTGAGGTTAATTGAATGTGGCAACCCTTAAAATAAAAGATAGGTGCTATCTTTTGATAAATTTTCCATTTTTTCTCTTTGAATACACCAGCTAATAAAACTTTAGACTCCTATTTAAGTGTGGGGTTTTGATTTTGATTTTTTGTTTGAGAAGAAGTGCAACTGTCCATTTTTGAGGTTAATTACACATCATCACAATCTAACAGTTTTCGTTTACAGGCTGCTTGTTTTGGGCTGATGTGCCACAGCTTCTCATTTTCAATCTCTTTTTTTTCTCAGTGTTTGACTTTCACTTAAAATTAGGTTTGATTTTGTCCATGCTCCAATATAAATTAAAATGCCACTGTCCGAACCTGACTCGAGATCGAGGCCTTGTTGCACATTCAAAGAAAATACTCTGTACCTAAATAATAAATTGCTAAGTATTTCATTCCATGAGTGTCAACAGAATTTGATTCAGGATTAAGAACATTTTTGTCTGCAGTTGTGAATATTTAATGTGTGAAAAAGGAATGTGTTTTTTGGTGAAATTTGAAGATAAAGTGGCAAATCTTTTTGTTCATTCTATGTTGCATTCATTGGAATGACATTGTAATGGAAGGGTCTTATAAAATAGAAGGGCAAGGTTACAATTTTATGCATTTCCTTGAGAAATGAAATGATCCAGTTACCTATCTAGAGGGAATAAATTGAAATTACTTGAAGAACAGAAGAAAGTTTGGCTTGTGGTTAGGGCTTTTGTATTGGCCTAAGAGGTCAGGATTCAATCCCTGCCATGTTGAAAATGTGGTCTGGTAACACAGTCTCTACTTGTCTCAGGTGTTTTTAAGGATAGTCCAGCATTAATGTTGTGTTAAAGCCTATTACATATTTTCTCAATAACAAAAACCGCTTAGAATAAAATTTTGGTTTAGATTTACTTAATTTCCTTTTAAATTGTGGACTGGGAAGACAGCATTGGCATTTTTCTGCTAGAAGTTACATTTGTGAAAACACCTCTGAAGGTTCAGGCTCTGTAACCATTACTAAAGCAAGGCACACCAGGTTTATTTCTTTCCCACTAATAGCTTGTCATGGGGCTGATCTGGCTAGCACTTGCACAATTCATGTCGGGTACTCAGATCTGCATCATTACCTGCACAGTGCAAATATTGTAGTGATTCTAAGTTATTAATTTCAGCTTTAATGTAATTTGGCTTGATTTTTAGTTGTTCTGAATATCAAGGCAAATGTCTTTGGCATTGGTAGCAAATGAGTAGCATGTCCTGGAGAGGAACCTGGCTTGTCACTGGTATACTGCTCACAGAGAGGAAGGACAGACACATCCACAAATGGGGTCATGTTCATTTGGTCCCTCGTATACTGAATTACAGTCTGACTCCCACAAATACATAAAGGCAGGAAGGAATAGACTACAGTGAAGTATATGTTAAAACCTGCATTTTTTATTGTTCTACTATGGGAGATCAGATTCAGAATTTTGGCAAAATTTTGAAAAGTTAATATGCTGACAGAAAATTTATTGGATCGTATTTCTGTTAAGAAATATTTAAAAAGCATTTTAGTTTTCTAAAAAGTTGGTCTTTCATTGTGACATTTTTTATCTTTGTTTCAGCTTACCTCCCCTAAGTTTTCTACCATAATGGTCATGACAAGTAGTGGCATTAGTTGAGAAAACCATCCTGCATGAGAATCACTCTGTCTCCAAACACATGCCTGCTTCACTAGCTTGCAAAATTTTTATTACATTTTGCTTTAAAGTTTGAGGTTTAATTTTTCAAATATTTTTCAGCTCTGGTTAATATTCTGCAGCAACTTATGGGGATATATTATTTAAAGTAAATTATAGTGTTATGCAAAATATTCTGCCACTATAGTAAGTCTCTTAAATATTTTTTAAAAATAGATGGATTAAAAACCCAACCATTCCATTATCACAGAGCGGCTATTGCATGTTCCAAATACATATTTTGATGAACACTGCTTTAACCATTGCCTCTGTCTTGCTGTCGAAAAAATATTTCTGCCATGGAGAAAAAAAATATAGCTGCAGGCAAGAACAGAAGAAATTCTTGTAATGTGTAAGCCTTGGAAGAAGAAAGAACATTTGCTCGACAAAATAAAAGTCCTCTGTAGGAAAGGATGGGACAGATTTACTGCAAATGGAAAGCATAAAGGATCACTAGAATCAATGTATCCTCCTCATCTTTCTGTTATTTTTAATAGTTTACCTAATACTATTGAGAATTGAATTTTCAGGTGTGGATATGATACTAATGCAGGAAATACAGCAAATAATGAAGAACAATGAAGCTCGACACAGAGGACTTAAATCATTTAAATGCCTCTTTCTAAGAGATGATGTAAAACAGCAAAGAATCCAATGAGGTAACAAACAGAATGTCACTGCAGCATGTTACTAGGTGTTTGTAATAAATCTGGGGAGCTATTATGGAGATATTCCCCGTGGCCTTCAACCCACTGTGCTTCTGTATTGGAGAAGGCAACCAGAATTGCCAGGAGTACAATATAAATCAGAAAAGATAGTATTATTGTAGATAAAGTAGTTAGACTGCACCTAGGGCACTATAAACAACACTGAACATCACACCTAAGAAAAGACCTAAGTGCCCATGCGGGTGCAATAGGGAGCAGCCAGATTTGGTCTCAAAGGCATTTGCCTGAGGAACTGGCATGTTTTTAGTGACTGAGATAAGATTTTATGCTGATGTAGCAGAGATTTTCCAAACTGTGAAAGGGATTAATAGAAAAGGCTCAGGCAAAAAAGCTGAGCATGCATCAACTAAGCAGATTGCCCAAAGCATTATGGGGGTATAGGCAAGCATCCAAAGTTTTACATTTGCCCATCTTTAGAACTCCTAGCTACTTTAGGAACTTCCCGCAGCAGGGGGCTGCTCCCAGTCATTGAACTGTGAAATAGTTAGAGAATTCACTCCACTGGTCAGTGTTTGATGGAGGAGAGTGAAGTATTGTTGGAGGTAGAGTGAAGTGTATTGTGTGGTTCCCTGAGCTTGTGAAAATCCATCAACCTCTCCTGAGCAGGAACTTCTCAGTGACATCTAATCTATGGGATAGGAACAGCATCCAGGCTGGCCATTATAATACAGCTGATCTACCAGAGGGGCTTTGAAGCTGGTCAAGGGCAGACCAGTACTCTATTCTCCTGGGAAAAAAATGGAAGGCTATAGTATCGTGGAGATGTAAGGCTATAGGTATCATGGAGATCATCAATGGTTTTCTACATTTAGCTTTTCACCTACTCCATGACATAACAATGACATCAGGCAGAAAGGTTGGCCCAAGACCTTTCCTGCGTCTGCATAGATTAAACTCATCTATCACATGGGCAGATAAGGTAGATAAACACCATGAAGTTCAGCCAGGACTCTGGATGAGAGAAGCATAAATGTGATGTCAAGCTTGGAGGCATCAGAGTGCTCTCAGGACCATGCAAGACCAAAAAGTGTAATTTACACCTATGTATTTTCGACAGAAATGTGCCAGGAGGATTTGCAGTTCGCTGGGAGTTATTCTAGGTAGGAATAATAAAACTGTGAAATGTAAATACCAGAGTTCATCCCAGCGTTCTTGGTGTTAACCTCTTAGTGTTCCAGTTGTGCACTGCAATATATGAAATATGGAGCTGTAAGGACAGCAGTGACACTGAGGAACCTTGCCATTATCAGGACATAAACGTTGAAAAGGCACTTAATGTCCCAAACTTGAGATATGAGACATTTTTGACCAACACCACTCCCAGAATATGTAGGCTCACCACATAGTGGATAATTATCTTGAAATTATTTGCAGTTGTTCATAGAGGAAGAGATGGTCTGACCTTCTTTAATTCAAATTTGAGCTGTAAATCCAGCCATCGTTGTGGCTTTGTGCCGAACATTGGTATCAGTTGTGTCTAACTCAAGTAAGAAAATGAATTTTTTAGCTACACTCTTCTTCATACACTGTACTCACTTTGTACATGTAAAAAACACAGGGTGCTGCACCTTGGCTGCCAAAGGTCATTGGAAGACTTTGGCCTTCCACTAACCAAGTTACTTTGGCTGAACATGGCTGCAGAAAGGCCCTGTCATGTGAGGCATCTGCACACCATGGCTGCCTGTGACTGCAAAAAAAATGAATCTGATGATCTTTTCAGTTCTGTGTAAAACGTTTTCATCCCCTCAACCACCTATCCCACTACAGGACTACTGCCTGAGGAACTGTACAAGGGCTTGCAAAATGATCGTGCAGAGAGCTCTTGTTTGGAATAGGAGTGTGAGCAAAAGGAAACTTCAGTACTGATAAGAGGCACTTTGTGGAGAAATAGTCTGCTGCAGGTGCCTAAGACAGCTTATTTAAAGCTGTTCTGTGATAGTTTTGCAGTGCTCTGCTGGAGAAGATATCCCTTTAGGGCTAAGCTCTCACTGACTTGCATAGTGGGAGAGAAGAAAAGTTTGGAGTTCCTTCTCAGCTCTTGGGTAAGCACAAACCTGGATTAAAAACTTGTATTCTTAGATGGTTCCTCAGCTGAATCACAGGATCTCCAATGCAAAGGAAAATGAAATGGGACAGGAAATGTGAGAACTGGATCTGTGGCTCTCAGTCCTTCCCTTGCTAACAGATTGGCTTGGTGGTACAGATAACGTGTCATGCCCCTCGACTGTAGGGTCACAAATGTCTCTGCTCTCCTTATTATGAATCTCACTGCCAGGCACATTTGATGCTTTCACCATGTACTTTTTTCTACAGCATGCTAAATGTAAGTGATGTCAGAAAAAGTACTGTTGTAAAAGTTAAAGGGTCAGATCATCAGGTTTGTTTTTACAGGAAGGAAAGCTTTAGCTCTGTGGCTGAATGACTGGAGTAGCACCTGATTTTAGTAAAAAAGTCCAACCCTGAAAAAATTATTTTAAAAATCCAACGAAGAAATTCACGTAGAAGGAAGAGCCTGATCAACACAAACCTTGGGCTCCTATATTTCTGTATGATAGAAATTCACTAAAAGTAATTCAAGATGTGTGTTTTTACTACTATTAAACAAAATAACACCATACAAAAGTCAAGCAAATGCTTAATATATATCATAAAAATGAGTTACATAAATCTGTACACAGTAGGATTGCTTGACAGGCAATTTGTAGCCTTATACATAAAAATCATATAATGCATAAAAGATACATACATTTTAAAAGCATGAGGCTAAGATTAGGAAACTTCTAAGGTAATTACTGTTTGTGTTTTGTTAAAGACTGCTAAACAATTATTTCTTCTAAAAAAATATTACCACGCATTAAACAAAGTGCCATCACTGATCTGTGCAGTGACAGAAGAAGTTTTCAGGTTTACTAGAACTACATTTTCATCTAACATTAGTTTTTATTTGATATTTTGAAGTCATAAAATTTGGTCTGGAAAAGTCTGATACTTCAGTGTAATCAAACGTGAATCTCTTATGGGATAAAGAGATCTATCATTAGTTCACTGTGATAGTCTCACCCTTAGAGCAAAATAACATACAGGAAGAAAAATAGGTAGAGAGTCACATTCTTTATATTATTACTAAACATGGAAGAAGCATCAGATAAACCATATTAAGTTGATTGTCAGGATACATTGAACAGTTCATGATAACAGTGAGCACGGCAAGATATTGGAGACAAAATTTCTTGCCTGCATCAACTTTTCTCTCAGGTCTATAAAGACCTGCAGATATTTGGGAGCTTTTCCAGATTCTTAATCTTACTGGGATGCAGTCCTGCTGCCAAACTGAGGGTAGATGGAAAAATAGACTCTCTGCTGGAAATGGAAGAATAGAGAATTCTTATTGATTATGTTAGATTAGGTTTTAGAGCAGAAATCAACTGCAGGACATGACAGATTGTGGCCGATATAAACCAGCATGACTATGGGAGATATCAGTTCTCCCTGGCCCAGTAGTCTCAAATTTTGGTTATATGATCTGAGACAATTTACAGATGGAATATAAATCCAGAAATGCACCTGTATGTGACTGCAATATACCATGTCATTCATTCACCTAGAAAAGACAATAGGACTTTCTTGGGCCACGAGACACACAGACAAGTTGCCAGGCGTGAAAGCTAAAAGGTCACAACCACAAGACAGAACCAAAGGGAGATGACTGTGAGGAGCAGAGCACAGTGGGGAGATGATGATGATGATGTTCTTCTGCCTCTGCCTTGAAGGATCCAGCTCTGGTAGAGAAGTGTGGTCAGGCTGATCCCAGCAACTACCTCCTTCCTGCAGTCCAGGGTGAGGGATGGTCCTGCAGGGATCTTCTGCACCAGCCTTGTGGTGTAGAAGAAAGGTAAGATACTCTTGAATTAGCAAAGGGCTGTATGCAGCATGGCATATAAGATGACTTTGAAATCACAGAATCATAGAAGAGTTTGGGTTGGAAGGGACCTTAAAGATTATTTAGTCCGACTCCTCTGCCATGAGCGGGGTCATCTTCAATTAGATCAGCTTGCTCAGAGCCCTATTCAGGCTCTGAGCAATGAAGAATGAAGGTTATGTTATATTTCCAGTAGTTTGCATTTATATAAACATGAATTGTCCACATATTTTAAACCTACTCTCTAAACTTTGAAATAATACCTAATAAATGTGATAAATGCTTGTGGAGTGATTGCTGAAATGGCTTCAATTTATGGAATGAAATGTTTTGGGAGCTTATTAAATTGGACTGGAACAGTTGTTTAATATATTCATGAGGGTTGTATTGATTGTGGGCTGTTTGCCTTAGAATCAAATTGTCATAGCTTCAAAATGCAAGATGTTTTGAGTATTTTTAATGTTTCATTAATCTTTACTCTCACTACTTTGGAAATTTGAGTTTATGGATTGTTCTTTTAAGTTAAAAATTGTTCAAAATTTAGCTTCTTGAACTAGGATTCTTTTAACAGTATTTGTGCATTATTTTTTCCAAAAATATGCCAGATACTGGGGAAATGGAATTGATTTCATAATGGATAAGGCTTCTGAAAAGAACAAAATAACATACACTAAGGTGTACCCTAATGACATCAGAGTAGGGCTTGGATTGTAGCACTTTTATACAAACTAATTAACATCTCATAGAACTCAGCTGGTCTGTCTATAGGATTAAGGTACTTCTAGGAGTCAGTAAAGTGAACCATAACAATAAAAGATAGCTAGATATGTCCTTACATGAGTTATCACTGAATAAATTTGAGAGTTTCTTAAAATTACTCAGTGACATTTCCCAGATGCTGATCTTATGTCCTATATTTCTTCTTAAGCTGCTGTAAGAAATATTGCAAGAGGCATGAGTTCTGTGCTATGGACTGTACAGAATGCTAATTAGTTGTCATTAATTGATTTTTACTTTTGCTTGGACTGAAACTATTCCACTTAGGGTGAAAGTCTGCAGTCTTACTGCTGACATTAAACAAAGAAAGGAAGAAGAGGGCTGGTTTTGACATGCCAACTTTAAAGAAAGAGTACCTTTATAGCAATTAGACTTCAATGACTATACAACTCCTCTACTCTCTTGCCCTGCCCCTGGGAACACTTAATACCCTGTAGGGAGAGAATCTTGGCTGGTCTGTTACTCATTAAGGTAGTTTGACAGAGCTCTAAGGCTACATTTACAGCATCTTAGAATCCCACAGTACTGTCAGATCAATGTAAAGCAGGGCATTGGGAACTACAATGCCAAAACTGGGCTTCTTGTGGGGAGTTTGTGGACCATTGCCCCAGTTTTAATGGAAGGAAAACTGGGATGCAGAAAAGTGATTTTTTTGCTCTAGCTCAAGGCAGATGCTGAAGAAAATGCCAAATGGCTACAAAGGAGTCTAGGGTGGTGTTTTGTAAGTCATACTGGTTTTTCAGCAAAAGTTGAGCTGTCTCTGTTGAAGAGTAACCCACACCTAGATCTAATCACTTAAGGATATTTCCATACCAGTATGGAGTACTTGAGAAACCAAGCATCTTTCAAGGAAAAGAGAAATTTTTTTCTACTGTTCTACTAGTAGTTTTCATCATCTTGGACATGTCTTTCTTTCAGTTTCCCCAAATGCACGCGTATTGTTCTGATTACATATGTTATTTTTGGAAGTGCTTTGAAATAAGGGATGCCTTATTCATTGGCAAAGCCTCAGGCATGGGAAAAACTGGAGCTACCCAAGGCTAACTGTAGGAAAGATAAATGAAATCACATCTAAGTCTGTTTCATAAACTCCGTTCTGAACAGGAAAAATAGAATTGGTCTCTGTGGTTCCGGATTTGTGGAATATTTGTTCCTATAGCCAGGAAAGCAAATTTACAACAATAGTATGCAGTAGGAGAAATGCAGGCACATGGGAGAACACATGAGCTGGGTATGGGTTAAAGCATAACACAGTTACTTCTAGACATGTTTTGTTTTTCTGGGAATATGATTATATTAATATCAAAGATTAGACATAATCACTCACACCTAGTGGCTTGTTCATGGATGTGTACTGATAAGCAGTGTGTGCTTGCAAAGTACAGGGTGGAATTCTGGCATGACTCAGATCTGTGAATTTAATTTCTTGCAGAATGGCATGACTACTATAAAATATATATAAAGAGAAACACACACATAAATACATTGACACACTTCGTTTTTATCTCAGAGAAAGAAATGATGACTAAGGAGAAATCTCACTACAAATTCTTTGTTGCTGGGAACTTCTGCTGCTGGAATGAAGTTTTCTTTACAGAAAAGCACATGGAAAATTATTTATCCCCGTGGCAATCTTTATCTTGATTGACATCAGGTGCATGCACTGCTATATTTCAGAATAGATTCTCAGCCAGCTTGAACTGTCACAGCACCACTTAAGCCAATAGGTTTATGAGAGTATATATATTCTGAAATTCTTTATACATCTGCAGGATCAAAAAGTCAGATTATCAATCACAATTTGAAAACTTGCAAGACTATATTGCAGGAAGAATAGTTTGAAACATCTTGTCTCACTGGCAAGATGAAGCAGAAGAAACTGATTGTGCTGGAAGGTGTTTGCAGGTAATTTCACAATATAATAAGCCAGGAAAAAAAGGCCCGAGTTATTCAGTTTCCTGTTCAGAGGTGGCACGTTTCAGAGCAGTGTTGTTATATTTCTTCTTTCTATCACTGTAGAATAACCTCAGCCAGCACATTGTGTTCAGTCTGGAACACATAACTGCCAGACAGATCCTGATGAATTTGGGGTTGTTTTTAGATGAAAACCAAAAATTATTAGAGAACTGAAGACATTTTTAACATGTTGTTAAAGGAGCCAGATGTTTCATCTAGCAAAGAGAGACTTTGCCAGGTTCAAGTTGGACAGGCATAAATCTGAAGGACTGAAAGTAAGTGGTGTTAAGAGGGAACTAAAATCAAGAGTAGAAGGGCAGGTCAAGAACTGAAAGAAAGCCTAATAAGATATGTAAACAGGACAAAGCACTAAGGTCTAATTCTATGCAATTATTCAGGCCTCCAAGTCTCACTGAATTCAGTTTGATATTTGTTATCTAAATACCTTCATGGTTTCTCAGCAAGACTTGCCAAGCCAAACAACAGCTGCTGTATTTGTGTATCAGAGCTGTAGCATGGGTTCACATGTTGTAGCCATGAAAACTGACAGCATGCTGTCATGGATCAATCCAGGAACAGGTTGTGGCAGTGTAAAAAGTCAAAACCCACAGGGCAGGTGATAGGATTAGTGATCAGCAGCTTGTTTCTTGTCACTGATGGCACTGCCTTCTTCTGGCAAGGTGTTAAGTTGTTCCTAGTTTGGTATGATGAAATGCAGGCTTTTTCTCAATTGCGAGTTGAATACATCCCTCTGTGAATGAATCTGTATCCAGTGATCCTGAAATGGATCTTGTGACAAAAGATAATTGCAAATTAAGTCCAGCACGTAACAATCAACCCTGGATCTGAGGGTGTCGAGAAGAATTGCACATATACTCAGAAAGGGCTCAGTGTTAGACTTAGCAGAAAGTAGTTAATTTAACATCTACACCTTGTTTGATTAAGGTTTCCTGAAAAGACGCCAGTGTTGAATTTTGTATTTGAGTGGCACAATCAGAATCTGGTTTGCTCTTTTAGAGCCATAGAATCCCTGAATCACAGGATATACTCAGTTGGAAGTGACCCACAAGGATCATTGAGTCCAGCTCCTGACTTTGCCCAGGGCCACCCCGAAAATCAGACCCGTGCCTGAGAGCATTGTCCAAACACTTCTTGACCTCTGTCAGGCTGGTGCTGTGATCACTTCCTTGAGGAGCCTGTTCCAGTGCCCAGCTACCCTCTGGGTGAAGAACCTTTTTCTAATACCCAACCTCCCTTACACAACTTCAGTCCATTCCCTGGGATCCTGCCCCAGGTCATCACAGAGAAGAGATCAGTGTCTGCCCCTCTGCTTCCCCTCACAAGGAAGCTGTAGACTGTGATCTGTAGTCTTCTCTTTTACTGGCTAAACAAGCCAAGTGAGCTCAGCTGCTTCTTGTATGGCTTCCCCTGTAGACCCTTCACCATCTTGATGACCCTCCTTTGGATGCTCTCTAATAGCTTTGTGTTTTTCGTTTACTGTGGCATCCAACACTACACACAGGACTCGAGGTGAGGCCACCCCAGTGCAGAGCAGAGCGGGGCAGTCACTTTACTTGGACTGGCTGGTTTCTCCTCACAGTGCTGTTAGGTTGGGGAGCACTGACACATCACAGACATAAAATTTCTGTTGGCAGTGGGAGATCACTAAGCAGAATGATTTGTGACACTGATTTAGTTGACTGACAATGCTACTTAGAGCAGTTTTCAGCTACTCAGCTGTTAAAGGGGTATATGTTAGTAAGGAAACAGCAAAACTTGGATGCTGACCGAGGCTGTTAGTATCTGCTAAGAGGATCAGACATGATACTTTATCTGCAGAAAAGATGATGGGCAGGTCTTTCTAGGTTCTTATGTCTACACCTTATTGATTTTGCGAAATTTATTTATAGCCTGATAACAGCCAGACAGGGAATATCCTGCTTTCCAAGAGAAGCTCTTGAGAATTTCAGTGACAATGGGATGACACTAAGTTACATTCCTCATTTCCTTTCTGTTGGCTTGCTTACTAGCTGTCTTCTGACTGGTGTTAACAGTTCCTTCTCTTTAGCAAACCTTTTTTAAATACACCATCGAATTATTTCTCTCAATTTTTGCCACAGGTTTTGGTCCTGCCTACTGCATCACCCACCTACTGTTAAATGTTTTATTTCTTCGCTGCCAGGTAAGAAGTTGTAGTGATGGACATTTGTGGGCACTACGATTCCTTTATCTGGGTGTCTTGTCCCTGTTTATTCTTCCAAATATTTTTCTTCTGCTATTTTTCTCCTTACCTCTGCTCAATGTGATATAGTATTGGAAACAAGGAAGAGGGAGGTTGCAGGTATGAAGGTGTTTGTTAGTACAGTTTAAACCAAAGGTTGGTATCTAGGAAGTAGCTATATTGAAAAGGCTTGTTTCCAGTAATTTCTAGTGGGGTGGTGTATTATGAACAAAACAGAAACTGTGAGATGGACACATAGCCTAACTCCAGATAACATTTTTTACACAGTCCCTTCCCTCTACCATTATTTTTTGTCTTTAGACTTGAGCAGACACTTAAAAAGTTTATAACATTCACAGCGCAAAACCTCAATCATGTAGTTTTTGCATGCATAGGCTTTTCATTGGGCCTTAAAATAACTTAATACAAGAAAGCTACAATATACTATGGAGTGGGTTATATTATAACATGGAAAACCAGCATTTGGTGTAGGGGTGAGTCGAGTTGAGGTTACAGTGAAATACAGTTTGCACTTTCCAGAAGGAAGAGAGGTTTAAAATAAAAAGAAAGGATGGGAACATTATGTTTTCCCCTGTGGTAATATAGTTTGGTTGCTGAAGACTCTGGTTAATTTGGTATAGTGTAAATTATGTGTTGTTTTAAGCCAACAGATCAGTCAAATCACATATTTCTAGATGGATATCTTTCTTATAGTGCTGTTTATGTACCAGTGTTGCAGGAGAAAAAAAGGGCAACCACCCCTGCTATAGACCCTTAAAATATTGGTCAGCTGTGTTTTAAAGTTATTTGCCTGTTTATTAATGAATAAAAGAGTAAGGGATCTCACTCTTTCTCACAAAAACCAAATTACTCTACTGTAGTCCTACATCTTCTTCATGGCATTAGCTGTACAAGCCTACAGCAAACAAATGTCTCCTGGACTCAGGACCCCATAGATCTCATTTATTTTTTGAAGCCTCTGGAGGAACACTGAGCTGAGGGCACTAAGCATGCTTCGGGGGTCCTTCAGGCTGTTTTTCCTTTTTCCAAAGGTTGCCAGAGTTGAACGCAGGAGAATCCTGCCAATGTGAGAGAAAAGAACCATGGCTTTGTGCTGCAAAGTGAGAGGCAGATGGCCTCGGGATAAGCCTGTGAAGATTTCTACATCACAATTGGCAAGTGTTTAGAAAGTCTCTGCCCATGTGGCAGGTCCTTTGGTTCTTACAAAGGAGGGTCACTTGTCCTTCCCATCAGAGAAGGGTCTAGCAGAACTCACTGTGGATGTAGGCTCAAGTATTCATTCTGCAGACTCACTTCACAGGGCTGAAAACAATATTGTGAGTGAAAAAGCACTGCTCCAGCAAAGGTAAAATATAAAGACAGTGCTGAGAAATTGCTGCTCAGTTGGGTGATTTACTGTATTATTTGCACAGGAACAGGCAACAAACCATCATGAACCAAACTTTCAGAAAAACAGATTACAGTAAATTGTTCTTTATAAGGACGGGACTAATATTCGCTATGTGTTTGATTTATACACTGGTAACTGAAACTTTATTAAAGGAAATACTGATGAAAAAGGAGGAAGAATTCTTGTGGAGTGTCAGCCAAAGCATTTATGTTAGAGAGCTCTCCAGGGAATGGAGTGGCTTTGCACAGGGATGATGGAAAAGTTCATGTCCAGAAAGTCTTTCTCAGGGCTTTGTCACTCTCAGTGACTTGTACAGGGCACTGCAAAGAAAATTTGTGATCTGCCTGTTCCCTACCCAAACTCTGTCCTGTCCTTCCTTTCTGACCCACTGCTGGAGAAACTTGGGCGGCTCCTGCCTTCCTGAGTTCTTCCCTGACTGGGTGGCTGCCAGATCCTGAAATATTATAAATTATGACTTAAACATTTTCTTGATGGACTTTTAAACTGTATTACAAAAGCTGCAGAGAAGACTACTGCACCCTGAATGGGGCCCTGACTGAGGCCTTACACCGCTCGCTGATGAAAATAAGATAAAGTAACAACTCAGGACTGGGGATATTTCACAAAGCACAGGCTTAACATCTCCAAAGTGGAGAGACCACAGCCCCAGGGCTATCAGCTGTCAGGCTCGAACAGACCCTCGAACCAAAGGGTGGAGGGAGGAGAGGCTCTGGGTATCTTGGAAAAGCCTCTGGTCAGAGGGGCAGTGACTGCCCATCCTCCACTGTGCAGAGGAGCCCAGCTGAGGGGTCCTCACCCGGGGGGGCGGGGGGAAGCTTATCCACAGCAGAAGGGGTGACATGGCCCATCACAGGGGCCCCCTCAAAGGGGTCCCCAGACCCTGCACCAGAGCACCAGAGATGTTGCAGCAGACCCTCAGTGTTGCAAGGGACAGTGTGCCAAGCTGGCCCCTGCAAGGGAGACACGTGGGGGTTCCCACCTGGCCCAAAGCGTATATTAATCCACGGGATTCTGCACTCTGGCGTGTGGTGTGGTGGCGTGTGGCGGCCTGGAGCAGCGTGTGGTGGCACGGCCATGATGGCAACAGGGGACCCTCACCACCAGCAGAGCAGATGGAGGGGAGCAATGAGACATCGTCGGGACCCTCGGATGGGTGATTTGCTTCCACCTAACCCCTGTCACCTCTCCCTGTCCCCCCAACCTCCACACACACTTCTTTCTCTCTTCCTTTTTCTCTTTCCTTCTTTCTTTTCTTTCCTTCTTTCCTTCTTTCCTTCTTTCCTTCTTTCCTTCTTTCCTTCCTTCTTTCCTTCTTTCCTTCTTTCCTTCTTTCCTTCTTTCCTTCTCTTTGCCTCTTTTACTATTAAATAAAATACATCAATTTTTTGGAATCAATATCTAAACTTGTTTGGTTTTAGTCTCGTTTCTGGGAATATTTTGAACCTTCTAAGTTCTTTCCAGTTTATGCACAGAAACTTAGCTTTATTTGCTTCTCTGGGTTTAAACCGGATTGTAACAGTGGCTCTCCCCATGCCTCCTCCTTGAAACACTGTGCCTTTAGGCAGTTCCTCAGCACAGCAAATGCTGCTGAGCTTTGGCTGCTGGGATGATCCAGCCAGTCAGCCTCAGCAACTGCTTTATGGTCAATTCAGAAATCCTGTCGATATATGATGTTCCTCTGGTCCATCTAAACTTTGTTTCCATTCCTGCTGTTCAAATGAGAACTTGGCCTGGGATCTATAGGGAACGTGTTTTCTACATGTGGAAAAAAAATTACTGTTATTTTAATATATATCATAACTGAATAATCAAAATTCAGCAAACATTCCTAGTAATCACAGTGATATTGATACTTTGGGTTCATGATAATACAGTGTATTGGTTTTGCCCGGCCTGGCTTTTGGTAGCAGGGTGACCACAGAGGTGGCTCCTGTGAGAAGCTCCTGGAAGTTTCCACCATGTCCAGCAGAGCCAATGGATGATGGCTCTGAAGAGGGACATGCTTCTGGCCAAAATTGGGCCAATGAAGGAGGTCAGTAATGCCTCTGCGATGACATATTTAAGAAGAAAATCAAAGTCACAAAGTTTTGCTTCTAGTCAGAGAGAAGGAGGTGGGAACATGTGAGGGAAACAACCTGGCGACACCAAGGTCAGTGCAGAAGGAGGGGCAGGAGGTGCTCCAGGCACTGCAGCCGAGGTGCCTCTGCAGGCTGTGGTGCAGCCCATGGTGAAGCAGCTGTGCCCCTGCAGCCCCTGGGTCCATGGGGGATGCAGAGATCCACCCGCAGCCCGTGGGGGAGGTGCTCACACCGGAGCGGGTGGATGCCTGGAGGAGGCTGTGATCCAGTGGGAGACCCGGTGGAGAGAGGGCCCTGCTTCCAGGCTGGAGCAGCCTGTCCTTGGAGGGCTGCACCCCATGGAAGAGAGAGCCACAGTGCAGCAGTTTTGGGAGGGCTGTGTGCCCGTGGGAGGGGCTCACGCTGCAGCAGGGGCCGTGGGGCTGCTGCTCCTGAGAGTGGACGCTGGGGAAGTTCACGGAGAGCTGCCTCCCCTGGGAGGGACCCCACAGCCTCACAGGGGAAGGACTCCTCTCCTCGAGCAGTGGAAGGAAATCTCGGTGATGACCTGACCCAAAAACCCCCATGCCCTGTCTCCTGCGCTGTTGATGGGAAGGAGGGAGGGGCTGGAGGGAAAAAAGGTGTTCTAAGGGCTTATTTTACTTCTCATTATCCTCCTCTGATTCTGTTAGCAATAAACTCACTTTGTATCTTCGAGCCTGTTTTGACCTTGAAGTGTTTTCTCTCAGTTCTTATCTCAATTAAGGAAGTCTTCATTAATTTTTTTTTCCCCTCTCTCCTCTGCCCAGCTGTGGCAGGGGAGGGTGAGCAAGTGACTCTCGTTGGTGCTGGGTGCTGAGCTGGCATCAAACCATGACATACAGAAAAAGTCTCATACACTCTGAATATTTGTAAGAAACAGCCTTTGACTAATACCTGTCCCAGAGAAGGGGTTGGGGGGTGCACAAGGACTTGTGGGGGGACAGAGCTGAGTCAGAAGATCCCAACTGACCAAGGGATATTCAATACCATATGGCATCATGCTCAGCAAGAAACTAGGGAAGTGGTTGGCCAGGGACTACTGCTTGTGAGTTATTTATTTCAGTTAATAAATTCTTGTCTCAACCCATGAGTTTACTTACTTTTACCCTTCCAATTTTGTTCCCTCTATCCCACTTGGGGACAGAGAAAAAGCAAAAAGCTGTGTGGTGTTGAGTTGCTGGTTGGGCATAAGCCACAACATGAGCTTCTACACTGTAAGTACTTTGACTTGAGAGCTGAAGATATATTACACTTTGGGGTAATGATCTGTCTGTCATGGATCACAGTCAACCATTATACTTTTGAAGTGAAAAATGAAGTGCAATTAAAAAGATTTGTTTTTCCTTCCAACTCATTTGTACCTCTCCTATTCAGATTACAGAATTTCAATAGTGAGCTGGGAAATATGTTCCTGCAGCTACAGTGTCACACTGAAATAGTGTCCTCTCGATATGGTTTATTTGCTCACTATTGAGTGGTGTGGGTTTTTTTTTTTTTTGTTAAATCCGAATTAGAACAGTGACTGTCCCCTGTGTCATCATAGATAAAGCTGAACTTTACAGGGAGCCGCATGTAAGATGGGTCCTTAGGGATGATAACACACCTGTCATGTCACAACCTAGCTGTGGGAAGCATTGATACATGAGAACATGTGGAAGGTGCAAGACAAAAGTTATAGGAAACTTTAAAAGGAAGGAGACAAAGCAGGGGAGGAAATATAAATTCATTTTCCTTTATGTGGAAAATGAAAGGAGCACAGTGTCTTATTGTGGGTAATGTACTATCCACCAGTGGCTTTCATGGGCTCCTTTACAGGTTTTATAATTTTGAACGTGTCAAGAATTGAAACCTGGCTCCAGATGGAGGCACCTCAGTTTAGGGGCTTCAGTACATTTCTGCATGGTCTGAGACATCCCTATGTGGGTGGTGGATAGGACATATGCCCTGTGGGACACGCCACCTTGAATATCAGCTGGAGACCATGAATGATATCCCAGAGTCTTCAAGAGAGCAGAAGACACAAGGCAGAAGTCCTGATTATCTCCTACAGCAGGTGGTTCTTCACTGTCCCAGTCCCTGCCTTTGCCACCTGCAAAGGACCTTCCAGAAACTGGAGACAGTGGCTAAAGGAAAATGCAAGAGATGTGCCAGTACTTACCTTCTACATCTTCCCCTGGTTTTATTCTTCTGTACCACTCAGCTTGCCAAATAACAGGGAAACACTAAAAGGATGTTACAGTATTGAAAATATGTGTTCTGATATAATAAGATTTTAATAACACCATTCATTAAAATGTAGACCAGACTCTGAGGGAATAATCAATACAGATCCAATAGTTTCTCTTGATTAGCAGTGGCTAGCAAGTCTTGGAAATTATTTACAAACTTCTTTTTCAAAAACATACAGTTTTTTGTTTTGTTTTACTATTTTCTTGGCATTGATAAGAATATTCTCAGCAGAGTAGAAGTTGACGTAATAAATGACTACACACAATGTGCTGTCAAATGCACGATGTAACAAACTGCAGGAAATAGAGGACATTCTTCTTTCACCTATAGTAATTTTAGGAGTTGCTTGTAACTATAACAGACACTAGATTTTCAGGGAGAAATGAGATTTTCATTTTCATGGTGCCTCTTCAATTTCCAGAGCTAAGCTTTTAATATTTTTTCCCACCATTTGTTTTAAATATAGAACATTTTATGTTAGCTTGAAAAATTGTATTTTTTTACATTATTTATTTATTTATGAATTATTTGATTAGTTACACAAAAAAGACAGCATATACTTTTATTACCCATATTAAGTATGCTCAGACTGTACTAAGCAATTCATAAAATATACAATATATCTCATATGACTGCAGTAATTCATAAAGCCATTGCGAATTTCCCAGAAATGTAAGGGCATGGGGAAAACCAGACTGTCTTGAGCAAACTCCATAAACAGGATGTTCAAACTGATGAGTTTAAATATGAGGGAGGCTTAAATTCAGAGAGATTACATGATAGAATAGCTTGTTAAGCATGCTTAAAGCAGCTTTTACTTCACTTTCTTGCTTTGGTACATTTTTATATGTCTGGTTTCCACCAGCAGTAGAACATGTCCTCCTAGTGCTGTTGATGAGACTGTACCGATGGACAGAAGCAGGGATGAACCCAACTACTTTTGTAAGTTGAGTTTTCTCCCAGTTTGAAGGAGAAAATATTCTGTTGTAAACTGAACTTGTGCTGTTTATCTGATACAAAATCCAG
Organism: Coloeus monedula; assembly: GCF_965178545.1. Classification (NCBI taxonomy): domain Eukaryota; kingdom Metazoa; phylum Chordata; class Aves; order Passeriformes; family Corvidae; genus Coloeus; species Coloeus monedula. Next base: position 39,546,804 of record NC_138783.1, read on the forward strand.
ACTTGAGAACCGGGCTTTTGGGATCTGATTCCCCACACAAGAGAGTACTTGCATTTGATATTAATTTCCATGGGATCTATTGATCTGCAGAACTTCAAAGAATCACAGAAGAATTGGGTTGGAAGGGACCTTTGGAGATCATCCAGTCCAACCCCCCTGCCAAGGCAGAGTCACCTTGAGCAGGTGACACAGGAACGTGTCCAGGTGGACTCTGAATGTCTCCGGAGACAGAGACCCCACCACCTGGCTGGGCAGCCTGATCCAGTGCTCTGCCACCCTCAGTGTGAAGAAGTTCTTCCTCATGTGGAAGTGAAACTTCTCGTGTTTTAGTTTATGATCATTGCTCCTCGTCCTGTCGCTGGGCACCGCCGAAAAGAGCCTGGCACCATCCTCCTGGCACCCGCCCTGGAGACACTTATACAGACTGATGAGATCCCCTCTCAATCTTCTCCAGGCCCAGCTCCCTCAGTCTCTCCCCATAAAAAGATGCTCCAGACCCCTCATCATCGTTGCCCTCTGCTGGACCCTCTCCAGGAGCTCCTTGTCTGTCTTGTACTGAGTAGCCCGGCACCGGACACAGCACTTGGGATGTGGCCTCACTAGGGCCAAGTAGAGGGACAGGATCACCTCCCTTGTCATGCTGGCTGCACTCTTCCCAAAGCACTCCAGGATACTACTGGCCCTCCTGGCTGCAAGAGCATGCTGACAGCTCTAGGAGGTCAGCCCCCAGCCTGTGCTGGTACTTGGAGTTATTCCTCCCCATGTGCAGGACTCTGCACTTGCACTTGTTGAACCTCATCAGGTTTCTCTCAGCCCAACTTTCCAGCAGATCAAAGTCCCACTGAATGGCAGCACAGGCTTCAGGTGTACCAGCTACTCCCGTCAGTTTAGAGTCATCAGCAAAGGCTGATGAGGGTACATCCTACCCCTTCATCCAGGGATATTCTTATTTCTAACATCTATTTCTCATCATTCAACATAATCCCCAGGACTGTCAATGAGGTCGTTTTAGTTTCAGAACATCCTGGGATGTTTTTCCTTGTGCAGAACTTAATTAGTTCTTACAGCCTGCCCATCCACTTATCATTAGGGCAGAGAAAAACATATACGCCCTATTGCCTGCAAACCATTAATGCTAAAGTGGCACCAATCTTTGTGCTATATAAGCAATCTCTGCTCTTCCATCGTGAAAGTCACTGCCCATGAAAACCTGGGTTTCCAGCTGCACTGAGATGACTATTGCTGCAGGAGATGCACTGCTGAAGAAGAGCTCCTCTCTCTTTCACTCTTAGCTCTGAGTTAATATACTGAGTCTTCTGAAGTCTGCTTCCATTTTGAAATGTATTTTATTTTCTTTCATGTTCACATACTGAGGAGTTAAAAGAGCTTTCTTATGATAGAAAGGCATAAGTGTGAGAGAGTTCCGTAACAAGCAGCCATCACTGAGAAATCAGAGATCCTGCATTTCTTCTAAACATCTGAGTTTCCAATACTGATATCTCAATACTGATTCTGATAATCTAGGAAGTGGGTAAAATCAACCAAAGGAGCAAGAGTAGCTGACTTTGAGACAGACATTTCTTCTCTTACTGCGTTTGTACTTAACACAGCAGGTCAAATAGCAATATAAACCAGGGTTCTGTAGATGAACTGCAGATAGAAGGTAGAGGACTGAGTAATTTGAAGAGTGTAAATGTTTCTGTTGTTCTTGAGAGCACAAAACTGCCCATAACCTTGAGGGAATGGTTATGGTTGGCATATCTGTCATAGCTTAGAGCATCCAAAACATTAAGGTCAAGATAACAAGAAAACATCACAACCCAGCTAGCCTCACAGTTGATAGATTGTCTAATTATCTCAGTCCTGGGATGAATAAAACACAGAGCCATTCCCAGGAGATCCTTTGTAGGAGCTGGACTGACAAAGGTTTAGTCAAGTATGGCAACACTAGCAAAGATCTAATAAGATCAGTGCGCTAAAAAAGAAAAAAAGAAACAACAAAACCCTAAGGACTACAAAGCTGCTCTGCTCTGTCCTTAGAAACACTGTGCATTTGTCAGGTACTTAGGAAAAGAAGAAGATGGAAGTCTTTATGTACTGCCACCATCGGTAACTCGTCAAATGTGAAGAAAAATGGCTGGTGCCTTTGACAGTTGTTTCTCACAAGTACCCAGGATCTGGGCTGAACTGATTACATTCATGACTCAAAAATAAAAAATGAGAAACTGGAATTAAACTGCCTAATAGGCAGCAGAGATTATGGTGAATTGATGCCATCCAGGCAGGAGGTTCCTCAATCAATCACCCACAAAGTAAAGAGAGGAAGAAAAAAATCCAGTGCCCACTAACTGTCAGAATGGAAAGTAGCATTAAGTATGCAACTGCCAGAGCAGCTTCATTAAGGAGAAGAACATTTTCTCCAAATCTTGAGTCAGGCTTACCTGGAAATAATGTTTGGAGGAAGATTATTCTTTTTAATTTTCTCCTTTGCAGACAGTGACAAAAATGAGAGTGAAAGGAAATAATTTCTCCCAACCAGTCTGTCAAAGGTGTTTTCCTTGGGGACCATGATACCTTCTTAGAGCTGCAGTTACAGTGCTCTAATTTATACCAGAGTTAGGACATCTGAATTTTGGAAACTTTGGAAATATTTATATTTTTATGAGGGGCATTTTGTTTTTACCATTTCATGTACTGAGGGGAGAGAGGGCACAGAAATCCTGCCCACAGTTTTTTTGCTAACACATCACTGTTTCAAATGGTAATGGGCTGTGTACTGGACATAGAGGACCCACAGGTCAAGTGCAGCCTTCTGATTCTCCCAAGGAAAAGAGAAAATACAGTCTCTGGAGAGTCTCTGAAGTTTGTGACTGTTTCTGGAAATGGCGTTTCTTGTATCAGGGGATATAAATGGCAACTAAAACTCCTTCCCCCTACCTTCTAGGAGAATTTGTGAATGGGATTTTATATTCACCTGGATCAAGAACGGTGTGTAAAAGGAGCTCTGGAGAAGACGTAATTACAGGACTCTGCAAAGGATAGATAAGAGCTGTAGAGGAAGAAAAAAAAAGTATGGAAATTTTAGGCTAGGAAATTAGTGAGGGGTTTTTATAATAAATTCTGAGGCAAGGAAGAGTTCTTCCCTGCAGGAAATGAAGAAAGACCCCTTCAGACTTCCTGCATCTCAAAGGCAAGAAACAAGAGGAGAAAGAGGCATTATTAGTGTGATGACATTGGAGCTGATGCAAGCATTAATGGCTCAAGTACTGTATCACAGTAATACAGGATTGCTTAGGATGATGCTGATAAAATCATCTATGAGGCTACAGAATTGTGGAACAAAACATGGTTTGTTAAGATAGAGGGTTGATACTGTTTTGTGTGTTTTAAGGGTGCAGCAGCAGAGTTGTGTTCAGGCTTTACTTTAGGCTTGTCTTGACTTCAGCCCTTTACAGTCAATTGAGCTGTAAGGCTGTCCCTGGTCATTTGGGCAAAAAGAAAAAAGGACAGCCTAAGAGTTGTTGTCTTTATGACATTCTAGCATTGGATGTGCTGGGAGCTGCCCTACCTTTGGCAGCCTTACGTGCACCTAACCTTATCTTTGACCTCACTTTTCCTGGGGAACAGCCCTTTAGTACTGCCTGAAGCAATGGAATCACAACAGTCTCCCCAAGCACAGGACCTCTAAAGAAAGGTGAAGCAGGGGTGAAGGGTGACACTTAGTCAGGGTCTTTTGACAGAGGGGAACTGGCTAATTTCAAATGTCATTTGTCAGAGCGTAGAAACACCTGTAGGATGAGCTGGGGTGATAATCCTACAAAAAGAAAACTCAGTTACCCTCTCCCTGTTTTCCATATATAGTAGAGGAGTCACAGGTGGTCTGTGGAGGGCAGGGCTTATTGATATAACTCTAATAAACATAGTTTGCTATCTACCTAATAGCAAGGTCCTCAGTACCTTATAAGTTGTAAGGGAGAGCAGGGCAGGAAGCACTGCTGGACTTGTGACTCTATGCAGTGCACAAGGTGATGCTGAGGCAATGATACCTCTGAATATCCCCTTCCCCTCCTCAGCAAATCACAGAATGTTCATTTGGACCTTTACCATGAAAGTCTACTAATTAATCCTAATTAACCCTAATTTATTTTGCTTGCACGTTTAAATTGTAAAGATAAGTATAAACCCCATGTGGATACACAAACAGGTATGTGATATCTACAAACATAATCTTTTTTATTGCAAAGCGAGCTAAGCTGCAATAGGATTTTATGTGCTGTTTTGCTGTATCTGTTTTGTTTTATCTGTTTTGTTTTTATATTAAGGGTGTGGAAGAACATGCAGCTTATTTCTGAAATAGCTGAGACAATCAAGCCTTCCACTGTGGGCAAATTCTGACAGCAAAGAACTTTCTTTTGTCACTACTCATTGCTATTTGTGGTTCCCAAAAAGGTTCAGTCTATGAAGGTGGCGATGTCCATAACATTGGGAAAAAAAAAGCAGGTAAGTGCATTTAAAGCTATATATACACGTATTCATATATCTGTTTCTGCTTTTACCCCTCATGATCAGCTAGAAAACACCAGGTGAAGATGGCATATTTGGAGTAGGATTTAGTTGAAGAAGTATCTGAATCTCTATGATAAGTCATGCTGTGGTCTCAGCACTGCAAGCAAGTTGGGCACATTCCTATTCATCACCTGGTAGTAAATCATGCTTTTAGAGGTCTGTCTTTCAAGACACAAACATTGCTCCTGAAATGCCACAGGAGATGTGAAGGAAGATTTGTTCCAGGTTCCTATGCCTGTTGCCTTAAGTATCAATTTACTGGAGTAAAAGCTGCTAAGAAAAGTGACCTAGTAAAACACACAATAGATGGCTTACACACGCACTCTGTGCTGAACAAGTAAAATAGATTTATTTTTCATAGATAGCTGTGCATTCTTGTAGATCACGCTGCACTTGGCAAAGTGGTGTTTATGGAAAGAGTGCACTGCTGGGATTAGATATGCAGGTGCCAAAGGGCCTGCTTTTCCTTGGAAGCATTTTCTGCTGTATGGGATTACTACAGCCTTGAGCCATACACTTGGTAAATATCTGTCCTCTGCAGATGACCTGGCATCATGAGCAGAGTCTCATTTTAGGGGCTAAAAGCCCTCCCCTTCCTTCTGGGGATTCACAGTTCCTGATGTGTTGCCAGAAGAGGTTTGTTTCTCTTGGTTTTAACATCCAGTAGGCAACGTTTGGCAGCCTCCCTGGTGCTCTTGTCCTGTATTCATCAAGGCTTATGTGATGGCTTGCTTTCTGGAACAGTGTCATTCTTACTACCAAACTTAGGTATCTTTGCTAGAGTCTCTGGGGATGAAAACCCTGAAAGCGCAAAGTGGTAAAGAGCTATTTAATCAGTATAAATAAGTGTAGGCAGACAAATATTCAACTTTTAAACACGGAAAGCTGGTATAATCCCCAAAGTCTGGTAGTAGCCTACATTGCAAGTCTGTATTTGGCTTGCACTTCTGTTCATTGCCTCCTTCACTTCTTAGTGTATGAAGACCACCCTGGTGAAATTCTACCTTCTCTATCAGAAAGGACAATCTTCAGCTTTTGAAGTTTCTTTAGGGCTTCTGAATGACTCTTTGGAGTTGCTTTCAGAGTTCTTTATATTCCTCTCTCCTAATGAGAGATCATTTTTCATAGAAAAAAGAAATCTCCTTCTTTGTCTAGTGTGCTTCTAAGTGAACAAACCAGGAATCTTTTAAACAGACAGGCAGAAAAGTATTTTCCATCAATATTAATTATGTGTCACTGCTCTGGAGTCAGCTTCTTTCTCCTTGCCCAAATTCCAGTTGTTTTCAAAGAAAACTGAGCTTTCTGAAATTTATGTCAACAAATGCATGTACATGTATACATAAGGATGTGTAAGTGTGCAAATTGCTGTCAGTTACTACTCTTGGTGGTGTTTGCTGGTTGTCCACAACAGTGAAAAGGAAAAGCCATTTTCACCTTAACTCAGTGATTTTCAGTGACTGCAACTAAGGTTTCAGTATTTCATAGTACTCATTTTAGACTTAAATTGGGGGTGAAGCTGGCAGACAAAAAAGAATGTAATGGATTAGGCATCAGAGAAAATTGGAAAATACAAATAAGTTGCTTATTTTATGTGGTGTTTTTCTCCTCTATATAGCTATTACCATTTTGAAGCCATCTGTTTTGTAACTGTGAGCTATCTCTTCAACTTTGCCAACATTAAAATTAATAGTTGAGTAATTTTTTTTAAATTGACCTGGCTTAAGACTATTGCCACTTTTCTGAATAAATCTTCAGATTCCAGATGAAGCAGAAAGACATGCAATACTTTTCTGGAGGGTGAAAATGTTATGACCCAGCTTTGCAATTTTCTAAATGTTTTATGGCAGAGAGTAAATGTAGCTATCTCTGACTGACTCATACAGCAGGTACAAGCAATATATACCAGGCTGTGCATTCATCAGTCAATGCTTTTAAACACATAAGAGTTGTGGATTTTTATATTTCTTTACTTTTTTTTTTTGGTATTGGTTAATTATGTTGACTGTGCAGTGAAACTGCATCCATTTCAGAGGTGCTGTATACTAAAGTCAGTAGCTTTGGGGAGACTCTTTGAAAAGGACACATTACCAGAGGAATAAAAATCAATATAGTGCAGACTTAACCAGCCCTAGGAGTGCAAGCTTGGGCATGGAGGATGTCAAAAGGATGGGAGAGTCTGAAGGTCTCCCAAAGGGGGACTGATGAAAGATGCTCTCTTATGAAGAAATGTTTCAGCTGCTGGACTATTTTCAGGAACACTAGGATAGAGAAATCATTAAGCTGTCTTAGAGTTTTCTTAGACTTCTGGTTTTTTGTCTGTCTCCTTGGTAAGATCTTTAGCTGCACTGCAGTCCCTGGCAGTCTTCAGAACTGGAGAAAAACAGTACTCTTTCATGTTGACAAAGAAAAGGCGGAAAGAATAAAGACGTTTTTATCCATTTTCTTTATGACGAATGAAGATGGCTAAAAATCATGCTTCAAATTTTTCCTGTTTTGATTTTCTGCATTAGAAATGCATTTGAAATTCATACTTACATTTTTAAAGGCTGTTGGAATGATTGAAAACCAGACATAAAAATGTAGGTAGGCGATTAACATCTGTTTGACTGGAACAGTTGGTAGAAAAACTTTCTTTGTCAAATGTTCACCAATCCTATCTTTTTAACTGTGGCTAAGAAAATGATCCTGTACTTAATCTTTGAAGCATGTAAAAAAATAAGACATAAACTAAAAAAAGTCCTGTTAAGTAGCCACTGACAGCAGAGAAACCCAAACAGTGGCCAATATATGACTTGATGTTTTCAAGCAAAAAAACCTACCAAAGTGAAGATTACTTCAAGCCTTATTTAACTTGCTTTTATACATTATACAGGAACATGAAGGAACCCAATCATATTTTTCTTCTCTTTGCTGATTACATTTCAAAACTGTTTTTAAACAGGCAGTCAGTGAAGAGGTAAGTAGTTAGGATAATATGTCATTGTGCAGTAAGTGTTATAGCTAGGAAGTAGTTTTCTATCTCGCAAGTGTGCAGATAAGGAAAAAATCTTTTCAGGGGATGGATCTTTATTAAAAATAATAACCCTCTGATATGATTAGTTCTGTACTTGCTGGTTAAAAACGTGATTAGGAAACCACTCTCTCATTTTGCTATGCTCTTGATTGAGTTGCACTGCTCAGATTTGCTGATAAGTTCTCTCTTCTTGCTATGCAATGACACAGGATCTCATTCTGCTTCAGCCATTTTCCCACTGGGATACTGTGACGCACAACAGGCCTTTTAAATAATGCCAATGTTTTATATGAGGTCAGTGAAGAATCTTATTCACAACCCCCTTTATGTCAGGCAGCAGAACAATGCCCCAAATTATATGTATAGTCATGTATTTTTTGAGACCCTAGTGGAGTTTTTATCCTGATTATTAAACTGTCCTTTCTGCTGAAAGATTCTCCTGAGAAAGGATCAACAGCTCTTGTTTAGATCATGGCAGTAGGTCTCTTACTGGGGGTAACTACACAGGCATGGGGGGAGGTATGCTGAGACGTCTGTACTCCCCCCTCTAACACTGCAGCTGCACAGTTCCTTGCCCTGTGATGCAGCTGTAATCCTGTCCAGTTTCCATCCCTTCCTTCCTCCCACTTCCCATGTGATTTTTTCTTTTTTTTCTGAATGTATGGACACTGTTTTCACAAGGTAGGACAACTATTGCCTTTTGTCTCCCATTTCAATTTTATTTTAGGACACCATCACCTTATGGAATAGCTAACTGGTGCATACGTCAATGACATTCCTTTCCAGCATCATTCCTAGATTATGAAAGCTACTGCTTAAACAGCATTGCTCACAAGAGCTTCCATTGAATTTTGAACAAAGAAATCACCAATGGGGCTCTTGCTAGCAACATCCTTTGAGAAGGGCATCAGCAGCGTTGGCCATAGCATACAACACTCTCTCTGTTTCTGTGAAGGTGGAAGGCATCCAGGCTGTGCTGGGGCAGCTGTCTCCTGTCTGCAGCAAGAGGCAGCCTCCCCATGTGCTGCTGTCCTTTCAGCATAGCTGGGCTGCTAGGGCTGAGATCTAACATACTGTCATGTTTCACATGGAAAAAAAGCCTCTTTCTTCCTAGTCAAAGAACTGTATTTACTCTGGGACAAAGCTGCCACCTCCAAAATTGAAGAGGAAGGATTCTGCACCCCTGAGCAGCTTAAGTGCAGATGTGCACATAAGAATTAAACTTCCAAAGAGTCCTTTCTCTGTGTCTTGGTCCTCCTAAAATGTGCCAAATGGAAAAGCACAGACATATTTTTGTTTTTCTCCAAAGAATTTCTTTTACCATTTCCTATAGCAGAATTCTGAGGAAGGGAAGTTTCTTTCCTGTCCATCTTGCTTGGTCCTTTCCTGTTTCCTATTATTTGTCAAGGGGCTGGTGGAAGAGAACAAAGTTGTCACAGCATGAAATCATGTGACTGGCCTTGCTTCTTTGGAATAAAGATTCATTTAGCCTAGTAGACAATCTTTAAAGGATTCATGGGGAAGAACAAAAACTAGGCAAGCATCCTTCACCTTATATGTTCCCAGATCCCAGGTATACTTCCCTGCCATGATTCCCTGAGCCTGTTGAGTTTGATCTAGTAGCACTGATACAGTGCACCTCCAAGCTTTTTGCATTCATGACATGTGTTGGCAAGGGAATTTCACCAATCAGTTCTACCATGTTGCATGAAAAAATCTTTATCTTCACTTTTATCTGCTCTGACTAACTTCATCTTACGGCCACTAATTCTTGTGCTGGAGAAGACAGTGAAGGTCCAATCCTTGTGTGGCCTTCCAGAAACTCTTTGAACATTGAAAACCTCAGCTGTGCCTCTCTTCAGGATGTCTCTTTGCCAGCTGAAGAGTCCAGCCAGTGCTTGGAAGTGATTCTAAACCTTGAATTTCCTCGATGCCTTCCCCTAAACCTTTTAAAGCTCTACCACACATTGTTTGTATGTTTATTTTTCACCCATGGGAACCAAAAGTATCGAGGTGTGGGTGCTATCTGGCATGACATTTTGGGTTTTGTTCCCTGTTCCTTTTCTTATAATCTCTACTCTTTCTGAACTGCCTTCATTGCTGAACCACTATTTCCATAGTACTGTGGATCACAGCCCCTGTGCTGACTGACCTTTCCTGACTTACTGAAGATCTTTTGGCTGAAATAACCTCTACAATAACTAGGTGTGAAAGCTCTGTACACCATCCACCATTGGTCTGTATGTGCATCTGCTGCTCCACGTTCCTGTCAATATGCTTGGATAGCTATAGGGCAAAGTCTGTAACCTTATGTCTGTTTTGTAACTTTCCCCACAGAAGCTCTAAGGGTGAAAAAATGCATAAGTTCTCAGGCACTAAGGAGGCAGAGGACTTTCTGCAGCATGTGTGGAAGTGGGCTCAAGGCTGCAGAAAAGGATGCGGGACGATGCATGGTCATGAAGACAGTGTGGGTTATCATAGAGAGAGGAGATCAGTCTGGAGGTGAGGACACTGCCCACCACATCTTGTGCACAGCACTGCAGGAAGCAGCCTTAGACTTACTCTCTCACAAAGAAGCTGGAGAAGTACCAAGGCATAAATTGTTCTATGCTGGGAAAGGATTCTGGGAAATTATCAGTCTATAGCTACCCTGTTCTTATATCCTTCCCTAGCTATCTATTTTGTAGCCCCATTAGAGACATTCTTCTGTTTATGTTTCTTGGCTGCAATGCAGCAGTATGTATCCTCACTAAACCATCTCCATTTTGCTGTCTCTGTAATAGGGGGAAAGATATATACACTTTCTTGCCAGCTTTCTCCTCTGGCTGTCTCAGATCTGTGTTACTGTATTGTAAGAGCAGCTTTTTCATGGTCTGTCGCTTGTGCTTTGGTTCTAATGATAAATAAGAAATGCATCAGAATCCATGATTGCTTTTTTTTCCTAAGTGACTTGCTAATTTCCAAACTTCAGAAAAAGTCAGTTTTTTGTTTAAGTTTGAATCCCCTTGCTCATTCCAAGTTTTCTTTATGTTGTAAATACAATGCCAGCCAGTTGTCAGGTGCAACTGCTCTGTGAGCTCCTTTTGATTGCTACTGCATGCCTATATATATGGTAGCTAACCCCTGCATCCTTGCACTGTCAGTTGTATCCACTTTATTTGAGACTGGAAATATTTTAGCAGCAGGCAACAGAAATTTTTTATGGACATTTCAGAGAAGTCATAACTCAACCCCCCTAAAATATTTTCTTTTCTCCATAGTGCAATAAAACATCCTCCTTTTTTATATAGCTGGAGTACCATTGGATTCAGGTAAAAACTTTTCTCACATTTCTTTGGCTCTTTTGTGAGGTTAGAAATAAAGGGAAGTAACTGAAGCAAATTCCACAAAACATAAGTGATATATAGTAGGCATGAAGTGCAGAGATAATAGTTCCACATTTTAAGCCTTTCTCTCTAAAGACTTGCAAAATATTTGCATCTGGAAACAGACAATTTGCATTGAGTTCCAATACAATCTATTAGAGCAAACCCACACCTATTGCTAAATTGTAAATGGTTGAATCACATCTTCCTATTCATGAAAGCTTTAGATTGTTTTGATAATATTCTCTAGGATTTTTGGTTGGTTTGTTGTATTGTTTGGTTGGGGTTATTTTCCTTTTTTTTTTTCTTTTTTTTTTCCCAAATGCAGAAGAATGTGAATACTATCATGTGCAACTTCACCTAAACTTGGACATATTTCTATATATTTGGTCTGTAGCTAACTGCTGTAGCAACTGTCATTAATTATTGGGAATGGGATTAGGATCCACAGAGGCAACATACATCATACCCATTTTTGTCAGTTACACATCTTGCAATAAACACCCAAATCCTCAAATGTAGTTGTGACACTTTGGGAGGGAGAGAAAGCTTTTGACTCTTGGAAAAAGAGGGATCTGTGAGTTTTGCACAGCCGACAGGGAATCCAGCTTTGGCAGAAAGAAAGTCTCATTTAAAAGAAATGCATAATGTTTTGGTTTAGCCAACTTGGTGTCTGACCTAAGACAGAGGCAGCTGTTATTTGGGATGTGACTCTTGCTCTTCCCATCAGAAGTAGGATCTAGTAAGACTGGACTCACTTATTTTTGTGCTGTATCTTGGAGGCAATTTGGGGATGCACAGGGTCGGTATCCAGGAGTAGGTCAGCTGCACTCTGTCAGATCACCAACCAATCATGACTTTAGGGAGGGTTGTGGTGGTTGCCATGTGGCTGCTGCTGAGACTGGAGCACTGAACCCTGCGTGGCTGTACAGCATGGAGGGAGCTGCACTGGTTCTGCAGACAAGTAACTTCTTCGAGGGTATTTGATGGGATTTCGGCACAGTTGTGTCCTGTCTACTGTTTACACACCACCGGTTTCCCTCGTGCCTCGTGATGTAGGCAAGGCACTGCAGAATGTCTGAGGGAATGCTGTTCCTTGTCTGGGTGTACAACCTACTTACTTGGGGTAAAGAAGACCACCACTGATTTTGTAATGTTTAGATCCTTCAAAGGCATGGACTTTATGAAAAGTGACAGAGCTCTCCAGAGGATTAACGACTACATAGTTAAAAAAAAAAAAAAGATAGAAAGTAAGAACTGAGGATTCCACTCAAGTTTTGTGCAAACCACAGCTGATCACAGCACAAAAAGTTTCTCTGTCAGCTTCTCGTAATTTTCTTAAGGGCAGATAAACCTTTTGTTCCCATGATTATGAGAAACTAAGGGAGAAATAAATGAAACAAATGAAAAACAAAACCTTGTATCTTCTAAAAGCAAAACAGCTCATCCTCACATACTTTTTTCCTACTTACTCCTCTGTAGTACTTCTGTTTTCCAAGATAAATGTGCTGCACAAGCACACAACTAGCACAGCCTGGTTTGAAGTCTTTTCAGCAGAAAAGCAGAAAGTGAGCTGCCGAGGGAAACGTTTTCTTCCCAAAGTTGAGGGAACCCTTTCCAGTTAAGATTTGTATGTTACTAACTGTGACTCACACTTAAAAAGCCTGTCAAAGATAATAAATCAACAGGCAAAAAAGTATGGTCAAAGAAAAGGTAAAGCAAAAATAAAGAAGAATTAATTTCAAAGCTCAACTGCTAGCGCCTGGTACAACACAAAGCCTCTTTCCTGTTACAGCTCAGCCTACTGATCAGAGAATTGAACCTGCAGAAACAGCTATTTGTGGAAAAAAAAAGGTTGTCATTTTAAAAGTAAGTAATGAAGAAAAATCTCCAAGCAGTGACACAGCAGCTGCCCAAAGTCAGCATAGGTATTGTCAGAGGAAATCACAAAGAAGAGAAAAAGGGCAAAGTAATTATGCCAGTTCTTTTGTTTCGCATGTGCTGGTGTCCCAGTGATGTTCTCACATCCTAGGAAGAGCTTATCTGAAGATGAAATTTTGTAAAAGTATTTTGGTCATAATAGCCAGAAAAAGATAAAAGCACATAGATCTGGTTTTTCTATGTTCCTTTTCAATATGCCACCAAGAATTTAGAAAATAGTGTTAAAAGAAACCCTTAATGTTGTTCAGGGGTGTTGTTTTTTCTTTTTTTCCCAAATGTTAATTTATAGAAAACAAAAGCAATCAAAACTTTACAAAATATATGCCTGATTATGGGGTTGGAGGTGCAAGAGGGGGACTGCCTCTTTTCATCAAGGTAAGAATATATAGAAATACTGCCAGATCAAGATGAGTCTGTATTTCAGATGTCTTCCTGACAACAGTCATTAGCAATTCATAAGGAAATACCTCATTAAGCAAATAACATATAAATTATGGGGTAATTTAAAAATGCTTCCAACTCATTACAATAGACTGATTGAAAAGCACATTTCTTTCCTAACATCCTCTCTTTACCCATAATGACATTGAACCTGAGTTTCATTCTGTTCCCCTGAAGTCCAAATTCCTGGGAACTTTGCACAGTGTTTCCTCCAGCTCACAGACCAGACCCTAGATACAGAGATGCTACTTCTCTTTTTAGATGCCACTGAAGTGGGCTGTTAAAAAGAGTAAATCCGTACACAAGCAGACACTGATCTGGAAGGTTTCAGCACCTTCATGAAGCTAACAGGAGTTTCTGGGGCTTTGTAGTTCTCATAAAGAAGTTGAGTCAAGAAACTGCCC